>NC_091539.1:18750000-20000000 GCF_042242935.1 Bactrocera oleae | reverse complement strand
CGGCATGCAGCTGACTTAATCGTCTCATCGCATCGTCAAGAGTTTGGAACTAATGTCGCTGACGGAGCGCACCATTGTCCCACAACATCTCTGTTTTAGTAGTTTGCAACATAACCGATATATGAGGAGAGGGCGGGGTACTAAATCTTTTTGTTTTTGCCGTTTCCATAACATTCGGATCTACGTAACCGGAACGGATCCGGATTTTTTCCGGCCAAGGACTGTCAACTCGACAAAATTCTGCCGCTACAACAACAACAACAAAACATTTTTTGATAATTTTTGCACAACACAGCATGTGGCAATACTGATATTTGTCATTAACGTAAAAATACAAATTTCATATATATAATATATTTACTTACTTTAAAAATGCACAATAAATCTATATTATGGATATATTTTAATGTGTACAAATGAGTTGACAAATGGGTCGACAGGGTGTTAAACATAGTGTAGGGCGTGCATAACTTTAACAAATTTTGGAACTTTAAATACAAATATCTCGAAAACTATAAGTCAGAGGCAGGTATATGTGTATATCCTCTATCCGCCCGTACAATCAGATCGCAGTGCCGAAAGAATCGTAATTTTGCGGATTTTGATTAGCAGCGCACAAACAATGTAGAATATCTTTACGCATGTAGTCCTTGCACTTTGCCAAAGATCTTTTGGATGAGATTAGACGCAGGTTGCCCATATTATAGCAAATAACGTGTGTATTTGATGTATTTTGTTCATCATAGAGTGTAGTGTCTCAATATGCATCAAGAAGATTTTGTTCCAAACAAGGCAAGCTTGTCGATAGGTGGCGTATCTTCGTTCTGGATACTGTAGCAGGTTAAACACATACCTATGCAGAATCGACCCCGACATATCATACATAAGTCCAGCATGCAAAGAGTATCCGCATGACACCACCTCTTTGCATGCCCAACGGACCCCACTCATCTAATACCTTTCTCCTTATGGTCCGACCCCGCCGATACAGCTCTTTTAGTGGGAAAACAACAACATAGGTGGCGCACAGCTAACCATCGACTGTTGACTGACTTAAATCTGGGAAGACTGTCCATCCACGTACATTAATTAACAGCAACTGCAGATAGAAGTATGGGGTATTGTTCAGGTGAACAGTGTACAGACGACCAATGCGTCACTGAAATAGAAATTGGGATGCCCTTCAACTGCTTTATCTTGTTTGCGACATTGAAACTTTATAGCCTTTTCGATACCATAGAATTAAATAGAGGGGTACATTTTAGAACAGCATCCCCGGAATTTGGGGTTAAAATTGGTATGTACCGATAGAGAAAGTTCTCCAGATTATGAAATATATGTATGTACACAGACTTTTTCTAATGAATTTTCTATTCGTCGGTATGTTGGGTTTTGTTTATATCTACATATTTAATGTGCTTTAAGGAATATCAAATAAATTGATTTTTATAAGAAGTATATACAAAATATTATATTTAATGTGCTTTAAGGAATATCAAATAAATTGATTTTTATAAGAAGTATATACAATATATTATATTTAATGTGCTTTAAGGAATATAAAATAAATTGGTTTTTATAAAAAGTATATACATTTATGTTTTCCAACAATTTATTTTGTGGGTACCTTTTACGCATACCTTTTCTGCCCAGCGTAAGACAAATAAAGTTTTATTTTCTTACGAATAGACAAGTAATTTTCCACTTTTATACCCACTAACACTTCACTAATTCGTTTGTACACATTTATTTTACATTATATAGTGCAAAAATAGTTTAATTCAATTATTAAATTATTGTTAAATTCTATTAATTCCGACAATTACAAAAGGGTTGCAAAATGTCAAATAACCAGTGTTACCTTATCGACATCTTTTGTAATTGAACTGAAAGAAGTTAAAACAGATAATACCCCAAATACAGGAATCCAAAACCTAGAGAAATAAACTATTACAGAGCATTGATGTTAAGTATTACGCTATACACTCTATGACAATATTACTTTTTCTTGTAGAACTTCCTTTTGCGTTGGGGGCCTTCGGCCGCGCTTCAAAAAAAATAACCCTGGTCGGTTCAACACCTGGATGTAACAATTTCTTTTCGCGTAGAACCCCTTATGGGTAGGCGGCCTTCGGCCGCGCTTTAAAAAAATAACCCTGGTCGGTCCAACACCGGGGTGTATCGAGGTTTTTTTGCGCAGAACTTCTTTTTGCATTGGCGGACTTCGCCCGCGCTTCAAAAAAATAACCCTGTTCGGTCCAACACTGGGGTGTATCGAGATTTTTTTGCGCAGAACTTCTTTTTGCGTTGTTTCCTGTATCTAGGGTATAATCTCTGTTTATTTTATTTTTCTTCGTTTAAAAAATATATTAGTATGGCAACACTGCTGTTTTGACATTCACCACCATTTTGTTATTGTCAAAATTAATAAAATTGAAGTATGATTTAAATATGGAAATAAAGCTATTTTTGCAGCATCTAATAAAAAAAATGTCGAAAAACTAATTAGTCAAGTGTTAGTGGATACAAAAAAGAAAAAAATAAGTGTATAATTCATTTTAAATCGCAAAAATACGTACTTAAAATAGTTGAAATTTTCAACTTTAAACGTAAATATTTCGAAAACTATAAGTTTCCCGCGGCAATATCTATATATATTCTTGATCTGGAGGATATCCTCTATCCAACCTTCCCCTCTTAACCCTGAAATCGTGGGATGCTAAACAAAAGCCCACCCCCATTTTATCCCCGAAAGCCTTGGACGGTATACTAAAGCCGACCCATGACCATTTTAACCCTGAACTCGTGAGGTGGTATGCTAAAGCCGACCCCATAACTTTAATTCACATTTAATGTACATATGTATCTTCAATTCTTTCTATTCACAAAATAATAAAAAGGCTCCTTTATTACAAATAATCGTGCCTGTCTCGCTGAATTGAATCCCCTTTTGGGTCGGCTTTAGAATAACGTCCCACGCTTTCGGTGATAAAATGGGTATGGGCGGATAGAGGAGATCTTCCAGATCAAGAATATATATAGATATAGCCGCGGGAAACCTATTGTTTTCAAGATATTTGGGTTTAAAGTTCAAAATTTCGACTATTTAAAGTACGTATTTTTTCGTTATAGAATGAATTATACACTTATATTTTTAACTTTTATATCCACTAACACTTCACTAATTCGTTTTTACACATTTTTTTTATATTATATCATAAAAAATAGCTTTATTTCAATATTTAAATCATTCTTCAATTTTATCAATTTTGACAATAACAAAATGGTTGTGAATGTCAAAACATCAGTGTTGCCATACTAATATATTTTGTAAACGAAGAAAAATAAAATTAACAGAGATTATAGATCCCTAGATACAGGAATCATAATTGTTGATGGACACTAATAAATCATTTAGTTTCCTTCTTTTGATAAACCCAGGTGTTGGATCGACCAGGGTTATTTTTTTTGAAGCGAGGCCGAAGGCCGCCAACGCAAAAAGTATTTCCACGCAAAAAGACCTTAGTACACCCGGGTGTTGGATCGACCAGGGTAATTTTTTTTGAAGCGCGGCCGAAGGCCGCCAACGCAAAAAGGAGTTCTACGCAAAAAAGTAATATTGTCATATAGGGTATAACATAATCCTTAACATCAATGCTCTCTAACGGATATAATTACTGTTACTTTTGAAGAAGAGTACCGTTTCGTTTTTTCCATTTGCTATTTACTTCATATATGGCAAATAAAATTCAAACGCGTTTAGTGAGTTGTGCTTAAATTGTGAAAAAGGATAAATTATAAAATTTATAATTCAAGTTTTTATTTTAAAAATGAATGGAATTTCAACATATTTTAATTGGGGTATAATCTGTTTTCATTTCTTTCAGTTCACTTACAAAAGATGTCGATAAGGTAACACTGGTTATTTGACATTTTGCAACCATCTTGTTATTGTGAAAATCACAAAAATTGAAGAATAATTAAAATATTGAAATAAAGCTATTTTTTATGATATAATATACAAAAAATGTGTAAAAACGAATTAGTGAAGTGTTAGTGGATATAAAAGTTAAAAATATAACTGTATAATTCATTCTATAACGAAAAAATACGTACTTTAAATAGACGAAATTTTGAACTTTAAACCCAAATATCTTGAAAACCATAGGTTTCCCGCGGCTATATCTATATATATTCTTGATCTGGAGGATATCCTCTATCCAACCTTCCCCTCTTAACCCTGAAATCGTGGGATGCTAAACAAAAGCCCACCCCCATTTTATCCCCGAAAGCCTTGGACGGTATACTAAAGCCGACCCATGACCATTTTAACCCTGAACTCGTGAGGTGGTATGCTAAAGCCGACCCCATAACTTTAATTCACATTTAATGTACATATGTATCTTCAATTCTTTCTATTCACAAAATAATAAAAAGGCTCCTTTATTACAAATAATCGTGCCTGTCTCGCTGAATTGAATCCCCTTTTGGGTCGGCTTTAGAATAACGTCCCACGCTTTCGGTGATAAAATGGGTATGGGCGGATAGAGGAGATCTTCCAGATCAAGAATATATATAGATATAGCCGCGGGAAACCTATTGTTTTCAAGATATTTGGGTTTAAAGTTCAAAATTTCGACTATTTAAAGTACGTATTTTTTCGTTATAGAATGAATTATACACTTATATTTTCAACTTTTATATCCACTAACACTTCACTAATTCGTTTTTACACATTTTTTTTATATTATATCATAAAAAATAGCTTTATTTCAATATTTAAATCATTCTTCAATTTTATCAATTTTGACAATAACAAAATGGTTGTGAATGTCAAAACATCAGTGTTGCCATACTAATATATTTTGTAAACGAAGAAAAATAAAATTAACAGAGATTATAGATCCCTAGATACAGGAATCATAATTGTTGATGGACACTAATAAATCATTTAGTTTCCTTCTTTTGATAAACCCAGGTGTTGGATCGACCAGGGTTATTTTTTTTGAAGCGAGGCCGAAGGCCGCCAACGCAAAAAGGAGTTCCACGCAAAAAGACCTTAGTACACCCGGGTGTTGGATCGACCAGGGTAATTTTTTTTGAAGCGCGGCCGAAGGCCGCCAACGCAAAAAGGAGTTCTACGCAAAAAAGTAATATTGTCATATAGGGTATAACATAATCCTTAACATCAATGCTCTCTAACGGATATAATTACTGTTACTTTTGAAGAAAAGTACCGTTTCGTTTTTTCCATTTGCTATTTACTTCATATATGGCAAATAAAATTCAAACGCGTTTAGTGAGTTGTGCTTAAATTGTGAAAAAGGATAAATTATAAAATTTATAATTCAAGTTTTTATTTTAAAAATGAATGGAATTTCAACATATATTAATTGGGGTATAATCTGTTTTCATTTCTTTCAGTTCACTTACAAAAGATGTCGATAAGGTAACACTGGTTATTTGACATTTTGCAACCATCTTGTTATTGTGAAAATCACAAAAATTGAAGAATAATTAAAATATTGAAATAAAGCTATTTTTTATGATATAATATACAAAAAATGTGTAAAAACGAATTAGTGAAGTGTTAGTGGATATAAAAGTTAAAAATATAACTGTATAATTCATTCTATAACGAAAAAATACGTACTTTAAATAGACGAAATTTTGAACTTTAAACCCAAATATCTTGAAAACCATAGGTTTCCCGCGGCTATATCTATATATATTCTTGATCTGGAGGATCTCCTCTATCCGCCCATACCCATTTTATCC
This sequence comes from Bactrocera oleae, assembly GCF_042242935.1. Classification (NCBI taxonomy): domain Eukaryota; kingdom Metazoa; phylum Arthropoda; class Insecta; order Diptera; family Tephritidae; genus Bactrocera; species Bactrocera oleae. The sequence goes on along the minus strand of NC_091539.1, from coordinate 19,994,222 downwards.
CCGAAAGCGTGGGACTAAAGTTTTCCCCCCCTTTTTTTATGACGAAACATTCTTTCGGACCAAATCGCGATTAAACTTAAATATCGAAAAAGCATAATATACAATATATCACTGACAACAAAGTAATGTTTCGTTATTGAATAATTTTGGTAAACTTTTCTTGTCCATGTTTCTAAATATTGAATTCATTTCCTTACTTTTCGTAAATTATTATTTATATATAAAATGTATCACACAATGTTTAATATTATTTGTTTTGAGATACCGTCAGTAAATATACTTCTTAGCGACATTACATCACGCTCCCAGAACCAATAAATATTGCAGTCAAAATTTTTAACCGGGCACCTGAGGACACAATACACGAGTCTAGAAAAATCTATTGCGGGCAATAATCTGTCATTTTGATGGTTTACCCGGACGTTATACGCTCATGAAAATGCTTTCTAGTTGCAAACACTCTCACTTTTCTACGTCACATAGTTTTGCAAAGAAATGACATGCAATTATCGGAAATATGAATATTTCACTATATTCATAGATTGATATCAAAATTTAAGTATATCAATCCAGTATATTAAAAATTTCCTGCAAAATGTTCAAGAATTGTAAACGGTTTCCATGACAACAACATCTTCAAACCATTATTATTGATTGTTGCCTACACTCTACGTCACGGTTGTCATAATGGATTTCTCGATAAATCGTCTACCAATAACTCACTCTTAAGTTCGATCACTGGATTGTTGAATAAAAGTATCAATTTAATGGCTATACACACGCGACATCTGAAGCGCGTTGTGTATTAAATTTGTATGTTGGTCTCATATTCTGTTTGTAAGGAATTACCATAAAAATAGTAAAACAGTATTTAGGGTACCTGCTATTAATTGTTTAGGATTAGTTACATTAGATTAAGTTTTTTTTTTAATAATGTCAAGTTTGATCTGGCAATACTGTCTTATCTAAGTTTTATATTTGTCATCTCTCGTTTATCATTCATTCCCTTTACAATTGTCTTTGTTTACGCATATCTAAAGTTACGGTATTTTAAATTCCGTTGAACTCCTATAAATGTCGGAGGACATGTATGTGTGTACGAACTCTTCTCTGATTGTAACTCGGTGCTGATTATACTCATCTCTAGTTTGGTAAACCGTTCACAATTGTACAAATCCCAATAAAGCATTGAGAACTCTACCCGCTGGTAAATTAATTATTCCTCATTTTGGTGCCTCCTGTGAGGACAAATATTTTTTAATTTCGTTTTGTAATTGCGGTTTTGGGGTTTCATGGCGGAGCTCAATTAGCGTACATCAACAGTGAAAGCAATAAAGCACATACATACACGTTTCTCGGAAGGTGCCATAGAAGGTCGTGATGTGTTTCACTTCCAACAAGAGCTCAAGTCACTTGAATCACATTTTGAGCGCTTCATGGATAATCATAATCGTCTGGTTGGAGGAGCTACGTCCTCCGAGATTGCGCCACATGATGCACTTTTGGAATCAGTAGAGGAGCTATGTACTGCGGCATGCAGCTGACTTAATCGTCTCATCGCATCGTCAAGAGTTTGGAACTAATGTCGCTGACGGAGCGCACCATTGTCCCACAACATCTCTGTTTTAGTACTTTGCAACATAACCATTATATGAGGAGAGGGCGGGGTACTAAATCTTTTTTTTTTTGCCGTTTCCATAACATTCGGATCTACGTAACCGGAACGGATCCGGATTTTTTCCGGCCAAGGACTGTCAACTCGACAAAATTCTGCCGCTACAACAACAACAACAAAACATTTTTTGATAATTTTTGCACAACACAGCATGTGGCAATACTGATATTTGTCATTAACGTAAAAATACAAATTTCTTATATATAATATATTTACTTACTTTAAAAATGCACAATAAATCTATATTATGGATATATTTTAATGTGTACAAATGAGTTGACAAATGGGTCGACAGGCTGTTAAACATAGTGTAGGGCGTGCATAACTTTAACAAATTTTGGAACTTTAAATACAATTATCTCGAAAACTATAAGTCAGAGGCAGGCATATGTGTATATCCTCTATCCGCCCGTACAATCAGATCGCAGTGCCGAAAGAATCGTAATTTTGCGGATTTTGATTAGCAGCGCACAAACAATGTAGAATATCTTTACGCATGGAGTCCTTGCACTTTGCCAAAGATCTTTTGGATGAGATTAGACGCAGGTTGCCCATATTATAGCAAATAACGTTTGTATTTGATGTATTTTGTTCATCATAGAGTGTAGTGTCTCAATATGCATCAAGAAGATTTTGTTCCAAACAAGGCAAGCTTGTCGATAGGTGGCGTATCTTCGTTCTGGATACTGTAGCAGGTTAAACACATACCTATGCAGAATCGACCCCGACATATCATACATAAGTCCAGCATGCAAAGAGTATCCGCATGACACCACCTCTTTGCATGCCCAACGGACCCCACTCATCTAACACCTTTCTCCTAATGGTCCGACCCCGCCGATACAGCTCTTTTAGTGGGAAAACAACAACATAGGTGGCGCACAGCTAACCATCGACTGTTGACTGACTTAAATCTGGGAAGACTGTCCATCCACGTACATTAATTAACAGCAACTGCAGATAGAAGTATGGGGTATTGTTCAGGTGAACAGTGTACAGACGACCAATGCGTCACTGGAATAGAAATTGGGATGCCCTTCAACTGCTTTATCTTGTTTGCGACATTGAAACTTTATAGCCTTTTCGATACCTTAGAATTAAATAGAGGGGTACATTTTAGAACAGCATCCCCGGAATTTGGGGTTAAAATGGGTATGTACTGATAGAGAAAGTTCTCCAGATTATGAAATATATGTATGTACACAGACTTTTTCTAATGAATTTTCTATTCGTCGGTATGTTGGGTTTTGTTTATATCTACATATTTAATGTGCTTTAAGGAATATCAAATAAATTGATTTTTATAAGAAGTATATACAAAATATTATATTTAATGTGCTTTAAGGAATATCAAATAAATTGATTTTTATAAGAAGTATATACAATATATTATATTTAATGTGCTTTAAGGAATATAAAATAAATTGGTTTTTATAAAAAGTATATACATTTATGTTTTCCAACAATTTATTTTGTGGGTACCTTTTACGCATACCTTTTCTGCCCAGCGTAAGACAAATAAAGTTTTATTTTCTTACGAATAGACAAGTAATTTTCCACTTTTATACCCACTAACACTTCACTAATTCGTTTGTACACATTTATTTTACATTATATAGTGCAAAAATAGTTTAATTCAATTATTAAATTATTGTTAAATTCTATTAATTCCGACAATTACAAAAGGGTTGCAAAATGTCAAATAACCAGTGTTACCTTATCGACATCTTTTGTAATTGAACTGAAAGAAGTTAAAATAACCCTGGTCGGTTCAACACCTGGATGTAACAATTTCTTTTCGCGTAGAACCCCTTATGGGTAGGCGGCCTTCGGCCGCGCTTTAAAAAAATAACCCTGGTCGGTCCAACACCGGGGTGTATCGAGGTTTTTTTGCGCAGAACTTCTTTTTGCATTGGCGGACTTCGCCCGCGCTTCAAAAAAATAACCCTGGTCGGTCCAACACTGGGGTGTATCGAGATTTTTTTGCGCAGAACTTCTTTTTGCGTTGTTTCCTGTATCTAGGGTATAATCTCTGTTTATTTTATTTTTCTTCGTTTAAAAAATATATTAGTATGGCAACACTGCTGTTTTGACATTCACCACCATTTTGTTATTGTCAAAATTAATAAAATTGAAGTATGATTTAAATATGGAAATAAAGCTATTTTTGCAGCATCTAATAAAAAAAATGTCGAAAAACTAATTAGTCAAGTGTTAGTGGATATAAAAAAGAAAAAAATAAGTGTATAATTCATTTTAAATCGCAAAAATACGTACTTAAAATAGTTGAAATTTTCAACTTTAAACGTAAATATTTCGAAAACTATAAGTTTCCCGCGGCAATATCTATATATATTCTTGATCTGGAGGATATCCTCTATCCAACCTTCCCCTCTTAACCCTGAAATCGTGGGATGCTAAACAAAAGCCCACCCCCATTTTATCCCCGAAAGCCTTGGACGGTATACTAAAGCCGACCCATGACCATTTTAACCCTGAACTCGTGAGGTGGTATGCTAAAGCCGACCCCATAACTTTAATTCACATTTAATGTACATATGTATCTTCAATTCTTTCTATTCACAAAATAATAAAAAGGCTCCTTTATTACAAATAATCGTGCCTGTCTCGCTGAATTGAATCCCCTTTTGGGTCGGCTTTAGAATAACGTCCCACGCTTTCGGTGATAAAATGGGTATGGGCGGATAGAGGAGATCTTCCAGATCAAGATATTTGGGTTTAAAGTTCAAAATTTCGACTATTTAAAGTACGTATTTTTTCGTTATAGAATGAATTATACACTTATATTTTTAACTTTTATATCCACTAACACTTCACTAATTCGTTTTTACACATTTTTTTTATATTATATCATAAAAAATAGCTTTATTTCAATATTTAAATCATTCTTCAATTTTATCAATTTTGACAATAACAAAATGGTTGTGAATGTCAAAACATCAGTGTTGCCATACTAATATATTTTGTAAACGAAGAAAAATAAAATTAACAGAGATTATAGATCCCTAGATACAGGAATCATAATTGTTGATGGACACTAATAAATCATTTAGTTTCCTTCTTTTGATAAACCCAGGTGTTGGATCGACCAGGGTTATTTTTTTTGAAGCGAGGCCGAAGGCCGCCAACGCAAAAAGGAGTTTCACGCAAAAAAGTAATATTGTCATAGAGGGTATAACATAATCCTTAACATCAATGCTCTCTAACGGATATAATTACTGTTACTTTTGAAGAAAAGTACCGTTTCGTTTTTTCCATTTGCTATTTACTTCATATATGGCAAATAAAATTCAAACGCGTTAAGTGAGTTGTGCTTAAATTGTGGGAAAGGATAAATTATAAAATTTATAATTCAAGTTTTTATTTTAAAAATGAATGGAATTTCAACATATATTAATTGGGGTATAATCTGTTTTCATTTCTTTCAGTTCACTTACAAAAGATGTCGATAAGGTAACACTGGTTATTTGACATTTTGCAACCATCTTGTTATTGTGAAAATCACAAAAATTGAAGAATAATTAAAATATTGAAATAAAGCAATTTTTTATGATATAATATAAAAAAAAATGTGTAAAAACGAATTAGTGAAGTGTTAGTGGATATAAAAGTTAAAAATATAACTGTATAATTCATTCTATAACGAAAAAATACGTACTTTAAATAGACGAAATTTTGAACTTTAAACCCAAATATCTTGAAAACCATAGGTTTCCCGCGGCTATATCTATATATATTCTCTATCTGGAGGATCTCCTCTATCCGCCCATACCCATTTTATCGCCGAAAGCGTGGGACTAAAGTTTTCCCCCCCTTTTTTTATGACGAAACATTCTTTCGGACCAAATCGCGATTAAACTTAAATATCGAAAAAGCATAATATACAATATATCACTGACAACAAAGTAATGTTTCGTTATTGAATAATTTTGGTAAACTTTTCTTGTCCATTTCTAAATATTGAATTCATTTCCTTACTTTTCGTAAATTATTATTTATATATAAAATGTATCACACAATGTTTAATATTATTTGTTTTGAGATACCGTCAGTAAATATACTTCTTAGCGACATTACATCACGCTCCCAGAACCAATAAATATTGCAGTCAAAATTTTTAACCGGGCACCTGAGGACACAATACACGAGTCTAGAAAATCTATTGCGGGCAATAATCTGTCATTTTGATGGTTTACCCGGACGTTATACGCTCATGAAAATGCTTTCTAGTTGCAAACACTCTCACTTTTCTACGTCACATAGTTTTGCAAAGAAATGACATGCAATTATCGGAAATATGAATATTTCACTATATTCATAGATTGATATCAAAATTTAAGTATATCAATCCACTATATTAAAAATTTCCTGCAAAATGTTCAAGAATTGTTAACGGTTTCCATGACAACAACATCTTCAAACCATTATTATTGATTGTTGCCTACACTCTACGTCACGGTTGTCATAATGGATTTCTCGATAAATCGTCTACCAATAACTCACTCTTAAGCTCGATCACTGGATTGTTGAATAAAAGTATCAATTTAATGGCTATACACACGCGACATCTGAAGCGCGTTGTGTATTAAATTTGTATGTTGGTCTCATATTCTGTTTGTAAGGAATTACCATAAAAATAGTAAAACAGTATTTAGGGTACCTGCTATTAATTGTTTAGGATTAGTTACATTAGATTAAGTTTTTTCTTTAATAATGTCAAGTTTGATCTGGCAATACTGTCTTATCTAAGTTTTATATTTGTCATCTCTCGTTTATCATTCATTCCCTTTACAATTGTCTTTGTTTACGCATATCTAAAGTTACGGTATTTTAAATTCCGTTGAACTCCTATAAATGTCGGAGGACATGTATGTGTGTACGAACTCTTCTCTGATTGTAACTTGGTGCTGATTGTACTCATCTCTAGTTTGGTGTCAAACAAACCGTTCACAATTGTACAAATCCCAATAAAGCATTGAGAACTCTACCCGCTGGTAAATTAAGTATTCCTCATTTTGGTGCCTCCTGTGGGGACAAATATTTTTTAATTTCGTTTTGTAATTGCGGTTTTGGGGTTTCATGGCGGTGCTCAATTAGCGTACATCAACAGTGAAAGCAATAAAGCACATACATACACGTTTCTCGGAAGGTGCCATAGAAGGTCGTGATGTGTTTCACTTCCAACAAGAGCTCAAGTCACTTGAATCACATTTTGAGCGCTTCATGGATAATCATAATCGTCTGGTTGGAGGAGCTACGTCCTCCGAGATTGCGCCACATGATGCACTTTTGGAATCAGTAGAGGAGCTATGTACTGCGGCATGCAGCAGACTTAATCGTCTCATCGCATCGTCAAGAGTTTGGAACTAATGTCGCTGACGGAGCGCACCATTGTCCCACAACATCTCTGTTTTAGTACTTTGCAACATAACCATTATATGAGGAGAGGGCGGGGTACTAAATCTTTTTTTTTTTGCCGTTTCCATAACATTCGGATCTACGTAACCGGAACGGATCCGGATTTTTTCCGGCCAAGGACTGTCAACTCGACAAAATTCTGCCGCTACAACAACAACAACAAAACATTTTTTGATAATTTTTGCACAACACAGCATGTGGCAATACTGATATTTGTCATTAATGTAAAAATACAAATTTCTTATATATAATATATCTACTTACTTTAAAAATGCACAATAAATCTATATTATGGATATATTTTAATGTGTACAAATGAGTTGACAAATGGGTCGATAGGGTGTTAAACATAGTGTAGGGCGTGCATAACTTTGACAAATTTTGGAACTTTAAATACAAATATCTCGAAATCTATAAGTCAGAGGCAGGTATATGTGTATATCCTCTATCCCCCGGACAATCAGATCGCAGTGCCAAAAGAATCGTAATTTTGCGGATTTTGATTAGCAGCGCACAAACAATGTAGAATATCTTTACGCATGTAGTCCTTGCACTTTGCCAAAGATCTTTTGGATGAGATTAGACGCAGGTTGCTCATATTATAGCAAATAACGTGTGTATTTGATGTATTTTGTTCATCATAGAGTGTAGTGTCTCAATATGCATCAAGAAGATTTTGTTCCAAACAAGGCAAGCTTGTCGATAGGTGGCGTATCTTCGTTCTGGATACTGTAGCAGGTTAAACACATACCTATGCAGAATCGACCCCGACATATCATACATAAGTCCAGCATGCAAAGAGTATCCGCATGACACCACCTCTTTGCATGCCCAACGGACCCCACTCATCTAACACCTTTCTCCTTATGGTCCGACCCCGCCGATACAGCTCTTTTAGTGGGAAAACAACAACATAGGTGGCGCACAGCTAACCATCGACTGTTGACTGACTTAAATCTGGGAAGACTGTCCAACATTAATTAACAGGTGAACAGTGTACAGACGACCAATGCGTCACTGGAATAGAAATTGGGATGCCCTTCAACTGCTTTATCTTGTTTGCGACATTGAAACTTTATAGCCTTTTCGATACCTTAGAATTAAATAGAGGGATACATTTTAGAACAGCATCACCGGAATTTGGGGTTAAAATGGGTATGTACTGATAGAGAAAGTTCTCCAGATTATGAAATATATGTATGTACACAGACTTTTTCTAATGAATTTTCTATTCGTCGGTATGTTGGGTTTTGTTTATATCTACATATTTAATGTGCTTTAAGGAATATCAAATAAATTGATTTTTATAAGAAGTATATACAATATATTATATTTAATGTGCTTTAAGGAATATAAAATAAATTGGTTTTTATAAAAAGTATATACATTTATGTTTTCCAACAATTTATTTTGTGGGTACCTTTTACGCATACCTTTTCTGCCCAGCGTAAGACAAATAAAGTTTTATTTTCTTACGAATAGACAAGTAATTTTCCACTTTTATACCCACTAACACTTCACTAATTCGTTTGTACACATTTATTTTACATTATATAGTGCAAAAATAGTTTAATTCAATAATTAAATTATTGTTAAATTCTATTAATTCCGACAATAACAAAAGGGTTGCAAAATGTTAAATAACCAGTGTTACCTTATCGACATCTTTTGTAATTGAACTGAAAGAAGTTAAAACAGATAATACCCCATATACAGGAATCCAAAACCTAGAGAAATAAACTATTACAGAGCATTGATGTTAAGTATTACGTTATACACTATATGGCAATATTACTTTTTCTTGTAGAACTTACTTTTGCGTTGGCGGCCTTCGGCCGCGCTTCAAAAAAAATAACCCTGGTCGGTTCACCACCTGGATGTAACAATTTCTTTTCGCGTAGAACCCCTTATGGGTAGGTGGCCTTCGGCCGCGCTTTAAAAAAATAACCCTGGTCGGTCCAACACCGGGGTGTATCGAGGTTTTTTTGCGCAGAACTTCTTTTTGCATTGGCGGACTTCGCCCGCGCTTCAAAAAAATAACCCTGGTCGGTCCAACACTGGGGTGTATCGAGGTTTTTTTGCGCAGAACTTCTTTTTGCGTTGTTTCCTGTATCTAGGCTATAATCTCTGTTTATTTTATTTTTCTTCGTTTACAAAATATATTAGTATGGCAACACTGCTGTTTTGACATTCACCACCATTTTGTTATTGTCAAAATTAATAAAATTGAAGTATGATTTAAATATGGAAATAAAGCTATTTTTGCAGCATCTAATAAAAAAAATGTCGAAAAACTAATTAGTCAAGTGTTAGTGGATATAAAAAAGAAAAAAATAAGTGTATAATTCATTTTAAATCGCAAAAATACGTACTTAAAATAGTTGAAATTTTCAACTTTAAACGTAAATATTTCGAAAACTATAAGTTTCCCGCGGCAATATCTATATATATTCTTGATCTGGAGGATATCCTCTATCCAACCTTCCCCTCTTAACCCTGAAATCCTGGGATGCTAAACAAAAGCCCACCCACATCTTCAAACTATTATTATTGATTGTTGCCTACACTCTACGTCACGGTTGTCAAAATGGATTTCTCGATAAATCGTCTACCAATAACTCACTCTTAAGTTCGATCACTGGATTGTTGAATAAAAGTATCAATTTAATGGCTATACACACGCGACATCTAAAGCGCGTTGTGTATTAAATTTGTATGTTGGTCTCATATTCTGTTTATAAGGAATTACCATAAAAATAGTAAAACTGTATTTAGGGTACCTGCTATTAATTGTTTAGGATTAGTTACATTAGATTAAGTTTTTGTTTTAATAATGTCAAGTTTGATCTGGCAATACTGTCTTATCTAAGTTTTATATTTGTCATCTCTCGTTTATCATTCATTCCCTTTACAATTGTCTTTGTTTACGCATATTTAAAGTTACGGTATTTTAAATTCCGTTGAACTCCTATAAATGTCGGAGGACATGTATGTGTGTACGAACTCTTCTCTGATTGTAACTTGGTGCTGATTGTACTCATCACTAGTTTGGTGTCAAACAAACCGTTCACAATTGTACAAATCCCAATAAAGCATTGAGAACTCTACCCGCTGGTAAATTAAGTATTCCTCATTTTGGTGCCTTCTGTGAGGACAAATATTTTTTAATTTCGTTTTGTAATTGCGGTTTTGGGATTTCATGGCGGTGCTCAATTAGCGTACATCAACAGTGAAAGCAATAAAGCACATACATACACGTTTCTCGGAAGGTGCTATAGAAGGTCGTGATGTGTTTCACTTCCAACAAGAGCTCAAGTCACTTGAATCACATTTTGAGCGCTTCATGGATAATCATAATCGTCAGGTTGGAGGAGCTACGTCCTCCGAGATTGGGCCACATGATGCACTTTTGGAATCAGTAAAGGAGCTATGTACTGCGGCATGCAGCAGACGCAGCATCGCATCGTTAAGAGTTTCGAACTAATGTCGCTGACGGAGCGCACCATTGTCCCAGAACATCTGTGGATGGCCATTTGGTGAATCTCAAATTGGACCCGTTAGCTATCCCGTTATTTGATGGAGACATGTGTAAATGGTTAGCGTTCAAAGACGCCTTTCAAGCATTGGTACATAATTCGGCATACCCAGAAGCGTTCAAATTGGGATAATTTCGTTAGGCAGTCAATGTGACTACTGTTCCTTTAATTGGTGAAATATACTCGGGTGGCTATCAAGAGGTGTGATAGGCTCTCAAGGACCGCTATGACAATAAGAAGCAGCTAGCGAAAATACACGATTCCCGTTTTCTTAACCTTAAAACAGCTACCCAGGAGTTATCACAATCATTGTTGGCTGTTGTGGACACAGTTCATGAGTCGCTTCGTGCATTGCGTGTTATGGATATCCCCATAAATCAGTGGGATGCGTTAGCTGTACCAATATTGGTGGCAAAGCTTCCAGCGATAACCAAGCGAGATTGGTATATGAGGTGCTCTGGAAAGACGTGCTCATAGCCTTGCTCCTGAACCATCGGTTTAATTAATGGTTTGTGTCCTCAACGACCAGTTAGGACTAATGTGGCTACTACGGATACAGCTCTATGTGGTCGTTGCGGGTTAGCGCACCGAATCGCCAGGTGTCCTACATTATTGGCTCTTAGTATCGAGCAACGATTTGAAGCCCTAAAGAGACTGAAGATGTGTTATAACTGCTTACGTACGGGTCATTCTTATCGACAGTGTTCATCTGGTAGCTGTCGAAATTGTGGTCGTAAGCACAACACAATCCTATGCCGAGACAAGCTCATCAACACGTCAACGCTTGCATCTACAACGACGCCGACCGTATGCAATGGGGTACCTGCGGAGGTGCCAACAACCGCAACAGCATGACTAGCTGCACATGCAAGGCCCCTCGCTGCTTACCCACAGCCGGTAACCCTTTTAGCAATCGCGCGTGCGTATGCCTTTGGAGAAGCATCAGTGCAGCGAGTGGCACGAGTTCTTTGCGATCCCGTTTCACAGGTTAGCTTTGTGACAAATCGTCTAGCAAACTGTTTGCAGCTGTATCGGCAAAAATGTGATGTGAGGGTAGAAGGTGTAGATGCTACCATCAATACTCGAGTGAAATTCAGCGTTACGTTCACTCTTAGATCAACAACAACTAGCTGCGAAATGCGAACTGATGACTTGGTTTTATCGTCCATTACTTCTCCGACTCCAGCAGTGAAGATTGACATAAACCAATGGCCATATTTGAGAGACATAGATTTGGCGGACAACCGGTTCAGTACGCCTGGAACTATTGACGTTCTTATCGGCGCGGACGTGTGGGGGCGACTCATAAAAGGTGAAGTCATCGGTGGAGGACCAGACGAACCTTTTGCCCAGTGTACCCGCTTTTAATGGGTGGTGTTTGGTCCAGCAACAGTGGCCCTTCCTGCAAAGGAATCATTGCTCACACTCACCACTTCGCTAGACAGGGAGGATCACCGGTTGGAGAAACTGGTGTCCAACTTTTGGCAAATGGAGGAAATTGCAGTGGTTGACGATCTGTCAGAGAATGAATGTGAATGTGAATAGCCGTATCTCGGATGGCCGTTATATCGTACACTTACCCGTGAGACGAAAGGCAACGGAATTAGGTGACTATTACCACTGGCATTACGGTAATTCCATAGACTAGAGCGTCGCATGGTTGCGGATCCACTCCTTAAGGAAAACTACATTTTATTTATGAGGGAGTATGCAGCACTCGGACATTTGGAACTAGTACAACCTTACGATAATACTAATTGCTACTACATCCCTCATGATGTGGTCACAACGAAGTTCCGCGTGGTGTTCAACAGATCGGCACCTACCAGCACTGGAATCTCACTGATATCCAACATACATAGTAGTACACTTGACGACTTCTAACAAGTTGCGAAAGCGTTACCGAAGCAGTGAAGCTGGCTAAAAACGTGGACGCCATCTTATCTGCGGAACAATTCACCCTAAGTCAATGAAACTCGAACGATAGTCAGGTGATGATGCGTTTATCTAATGAGTCGTTACTTTCTAGTTATATTTTCCATTCTGGTGAAGCTTCCGTCATGGGCTTAAGATGGGACGCACTGAAATATCAGTTACTCTTTCGCGTCGATCAATGTCAAAGAGTAGAAATTCCAACGAAGAGCCGTGTACAACCAAATTTATTGTACTCGTTTCACATCCGTTATGAAGAGTATCACTCGAATGTTGGACGCATTATACACTATAATCCGTTTAGAGCAAGAGGAGCATTTTGCAGATGAAATTCGACAATTGAAGTCGAGTTCAGGTTTATCATCTTCCAGTCGGATAATACCTTTAAATCCATTTACAGACGAGAACCAAATTCGGGGGTGCCTTCACCAGGCCGAACTAGGGCATGATCAACGATTACCGATTATTCTGCCTAAATCAGCGCCATTGGTCAAGCTTTTACTAACTCAGGCGCGTGAGGTTATACTGCATGGAGGCACGCAACTCATGCTGCATACTTTTCGTCAACGCTTCTGTATTCTGAGTGCCAGGCAGGCAGTAAAGAGTTTCATCCATAACTGCGCTGCATGCCGCCGTCATATAGGGGAAGTCCTGAAGCAACAAATGGTTTCCTTACCCGGGCAGAGGACAGAGCAGCAAGGCCGTTCATATCATCTGGCGTCGATTACTGTTGGCCTTTTACACTACGTACCGGAACGAAACGCTCTCGAACGCTCATCAAGACGTATATCGTAATATTCGTATTGTCACCAAGATCGTACACATTAAGGTATTGTAAACTATCGGCACAGACCTTTTTAGATGCTTTCACTCGTTTCATCTGCCGACGCGGCCTCTGTCGGGATTTATATAGTGATAATGGCACAGCCTTGAAAAAAGATCTCGCAGCATGGTGGGTGAAAATAATCAGCGATCGTTAGCAGATTCGGGCACACACTGGCGTTTTATCACACCCAGTGCGCCACATCAATGAGGCTTCTGGGAGGGTGCTGTGAAGTTCGCTAAGCATTATTTGACACCCTGTGTGGGTACGCATTTCATGTGGTATAGTCAGCTGCAGACACTGGCCTTAAGAATAGAGGCCTGTCTCAATTCCCGTCCTATTATACCGCTCTATGACGATCCTGAAGAGAAACTTGCATTAACTCTAGGGGATTTCCGGATTGGGTTGCCACTTCTAGCGGTCCCTGAACCAGATATCAAACATATTCCTAGCAACCGGCTGAAACAATGGCAATAGATACGTCAAATTCAACAAGGAGCGAGGGAGTGAGGAGTAGCTAAACAGTCTGCAGAGACGGAACAAATGGTTTCAACGAACGAGGAATAATATGGTGAACGATATCGTTCAAGTCAAACAAGAGAACCTGCCTTTCACTCACTGATGCCTGGGTCGAGTGATAACACTACATCCCGGAGCTGATGGAGTTGTCCGCAATGTCACGTTGAGAATCGCTAAACGATACATGAAACGAGCCATCCAGAAACTATGTCTATTGCTAGAGAAGCTGGATTTCGAGTCAACCAACTCGACCGGGCAGGATGTTTAGGATTAGTTACATTAGTTTAAGTTTATTTTCTAATAATTTCAATACTGTCTTATCTAAGTTTTATATTTGTCATCTCTCGTTTATCATTCATTCCCTTTACAATTATCTTTGTTTATGCATATTTAAAGTTACGGTATTTTAAATTCCGTTGAACTCCTATAAATGTCGGAGGACATGTGTGTACGAACTCTTCTCTGATTGTAACTCGGTGCTGATTGTACTCATCTCTGGTTTGGTGTCAAGCAAACCGTTCACAATTGTACAAATCCCAATAAAGCATTGAGAACTCTACCCGCTGGTAAATTAATTATTTAACAAATATTTTCGAAGAAAATCTTTTGCGGGAATTCCCTAACCCACTAGAATGTATGGGTACTCAACCCGCTATTAATATTTTCAATTCCAAATGTATTGCGGGAGTTTCCTAATCTATTGGAAATTATTAAAAACTCGTAATATTTTGTCTAATTGTTACAAAACATTCATGAATTATTTCAATTTCTTGATTTAAATAAATTGTTAAATAATATTCGATCTAAATAATTTGCAGTTAAGAGAAGTAAATATGTATGCATCTTAGTATTTTATGTAAATATAAAAAATAAAAGTAACACCATTTTTATTAGAAGTATTTTATATAGGTATATATTATTATATTTAATACTGCTAAATGTTTTTGAAAATTTAAATAAAATTATTTTGAGTTTCTTAAATTTATCCTAATTCACATAAAATATTTCTATTATTTAATGCATATTTGCATAAAATATACAAAAATGAAATTTAGTTTAAAGCGAACGCTATTGCATGAAAAATTCATGAAAAGACTTTCAAAACGAAAAAGAATGCTGAATTGCTTAACAGCGAACTCTTACGAACAAGAACACAGAGCACGAACGACACAGTCCCTTCGTCTTTCCTCGTCGTCTCCTTGCCAACAAAAAACTGGTTTGGGCTACAAAAGAGTGCGTGTGTTTACTTTGGCATACATATCTTCCCTTGCATAAAGCCCATTCACATACAATTTGGCTTGATTTGCGTGACAGTTCATACTGAAACCGATATTTTATTAAATTAATTATTTTTTAAACTAAACTCTAGCCTCAGCCACGCATATGCAAATATTGTTATACATATATATATGTATAATTATGTGTGTATGTTAACAAATATGAAAGTACCCATTATGTTTGTTAATTTCTCTACATGCAACATATGTATGTAAATATGTACACTCATTGTTTCATGCGAAATCTCTATTTTCAGGAACAACCAGTGACAGATACAGAATTTCTTCACGGAGGGAATAATTTCCTTCCAACATATTTTTAATATTGATATTACGTCATATATTCTTCTGAATTTGAATTAGAATTATTTTCGGCGCTCTAATTTTATGATATTAGCGGTCTCTGTGAACCGACATAAGAACTGTGGATCCGCCACTGCGGACAACCAATGGCCGAAGCTTATGTTTTTGAATATTATGTCAAAGAGTCGAAGTATTGACGATTGTTTGCGTGACGACTGAGAGTCATAACATTGTGTTGTTGGTAGAAAATCCGAGATGTGCCGAAAAAATATACGAACGCTTGCTGATTGTCATCGCTTCCCTTGCCGCTCTAATAGCTTTGCCAACAAATCATCATAAATATGTATGTTTATATATGCGTACATATTGATGCAGATTTTTGCGGGGAACGGAAAAATATTTTAAATCGACAAAAGCTTTGTTGCCACTTTTTTCTGTGTTTTGCGGGTTTGCGGTTTGTAATAAATTTAATCTCATTTAGTAACAATTATAATACAAAATATTTATTAGGAATGTATATTATGTAAAAACGAAATAAAATCATTAAGTTCCCAAATTGACTATAAATAATATTTTGAAAATTACATACTTTGATTAGCGTTTTATCAATTTTGCATGCAGGCATAAAAATTCGCATAATGAAATTCATATCAATAAATATGATTGTATATTAACATATAAAAATATAAGTTAAAGGCTAACACTCGGCGGTAATATCAATGCAAGCCTCTGAACAAAATGTTAATTTAATGCTCTGCTCTGTTCACGCGCCACTGTTAAAATTTCTCCTTCCGAGCTAGCTGTGGTAAAATCCACCCATCGAATCTTATAAAGTTTTGACAATTCACACGCCGGTCCGCAATTGAACCTTCTCTATAATATACGTTCTCTGCTGACAAAACAAAGCACAGAAAACATATGGTATGTCACAATGAAAAAAGAAGAGTATTCTTCCGAGAAAATATTTGAGCGATGAAGAATTTGTATACGAAATATTAAACTATTAAAATTTTATTTATTAACGCAATTAAATAATATTTATAATTCGTTTACGAACGCTGCACGAGTGGAAGCACGGATCGAAAACAGGTAACGTTGAAGGCTGAAGCCGTGGAATCCCCTTAGGCGCAAAGATGAGACAAACTGGGATTAGATGTAGCGCGTAGGATATATAGTTGTCGCAAAAATGAACAAAAGCAGCAAGCAGGAACCGTGTTGACTGACGTGTATAATCGAAAGTCGAGTTGCGCGCAGGATCGCGATTATTTCGAATAAGGTGTATCTGCTGCGGAGATCATCCTTTTTGTTTGCTGAGCTGAGGTACAGGCGCGATGCTGTGGTGTCTTGTGTTGTCCCGTGTGGTGATGAATGAGTGTGGTGGGTTATACTAGGGTGCGCCAGTTTTTACCGAGTAGAGTGGTGTATATGTGTAAGGAAGGCTTATCTCATTCAAACAAGCGATATTTGAATGATTGCGATGTATCCAGTTTCTTTCATTTTACACGCAATTCCGCACAGTTTTTTGGTATTTTAAGTTCAAGTTATGTATATAATATTTTTAGAGATAAACACATAACTATATTAACTATATATGTTATATTTAGCTACAAATGTTAGGTCAGATGCAATAAATGCCTTCTCTACCCATATCGACTTTCCGGATGACTCGTGGAACCAAACATGATTGCCAACAATAACTACAAATCGTCAACAACAATTGACACTGTGACGACTACCGCTTCGATTACAGGGACAACGGCAAACATGACGACTTATCGGAACCATATAACGAATTCCGATGAAGAAAATCTCCTCGCCTACAGTCAGGAGACGATAAAAAGTTCTATCGGAAACACTAGACAAAGTACGCCAGTAGTGACAGAAGTAAAATAGAGGGTAGCAACCAAAGCAGCCAAAATTAAATATGGAATCATTTCAGAAATAACAACGGGTCAAACAACACAACACAACGAGACACTGTTGCTAATGACAGCCTGCACTGGTACTCTTTCTCACTTAACACCATTTACCATGGTGTGAAGATTGATGTCAGATTGACAAGTCTATATTAAGCTAACTTCTCGACAATCCGGCGGGATCCCATCCGGAGTTTGACATCTCGGAAACCCTTAGCGGCTACAGAGCCATTATTTACGCGGACCAGGCCTCCCTGGATTTCCTGAGGGGTAGCGTTGTTAAAATTACCGCCGCCTTTGAAGCCCTAAAACTGAGGCTCATACGCGGATATCCCAAGAAGACCCCGTGTTCGTATTTGATTACCCCTCTAGAGGAGCCAGGCGAAAAGCTCCTAAAATTTATTAAGCTGCAGAGCAAGTATGTACCAGAAATAGACGACTGGTAGGAGGAGACACCGAAATAGTCAAACAGAATGATGCTAGTGGCATTTGCGAAGAATTGATAGAGGCTCTATCGGTATCCGCAAGGGGAGGATTAAAATGTTTTAAGGCGACAAAGCAACTTTTCGAGACGACACAGAAGAGATCGACACCAACGGCCAGTTGCTAAGAAATGTGATCAAAATATAGAGCAATGATCCAACAGCTAAGATGAGTGCAGATAAATGTGCAGCACTCTGATGTACAGGGTTCGGGTCCTATCATTATATATATTTTTATTATATAATAGTAGCTGCAGAGCAGGCAAACTCGTCAGCTAGTTTATTTACGGCTAAATCCTTATTTCCGACTTAAACACATATAAGGCGCACTTGGTTGAGACCTGAGAAGCTATTCAGCTGTTCTATGCACTCCTGCACCAGAAGTGACTTAATATCATAAGGAAGATCGCTTTACATGCCGCTTGGCTGAGTATGGCGATGCTTTCATTTATTTCTACACACCGATTTATAGCAAAGTCTTCTTCTTGGAATATGTTCGGAAAACGTCCCATAAGTATGGAAAGTTTGCAACGCATACACATTTTGTGCGACGTTATCGAGCCGTCGGTGTACTACTTAATAGTGATATCCCTTAGAAGTAGGTCAAGCGTGGAGTCATTCCAATTAGCCAATTTTAAACTTCTTTGTGAAGTTTATGTATTTGGTAATGCTGTTCTTCGGGAAAAGAAGCAGTTTCGACAGTTGAAGTCTGCGATGCTAGCAGTAGGGTTGCTCCAGTCGAGTGGCCAACAAAGAACTTCTACGGTCTGAAAGATGGTCTGATAAATAGCATAACCAACAACCGACCTATGCTAACCCACGCATCAAACCATCTGCCGATAGTTATCTTGATAGAGATCCCTCCCGAATTTTTTTCTCTGGGTAACCGTACCTTCGTTAACTTTAACAAAGCTAACTAGGTCGGCATCTCAGAATTTACTGAAAGCACCTTCCCCGCACTACCCATTCCTACGGACGTCATCGTTGGCGAGCATCAATTCCGCAAGGTGATCACTGCTGCTACCGCTCGCTTTATCCTGACTAGAAGAATTGCGAAACTCCGCTCTGAAGCAGCTGTTTTGGCTAACGAGCGCCATACCTTACGCCATGCCAATCCCTGCGATCCCAAAATCAGGGTCCTCAATTTAGAGATTCGGCACATGGTAAACTAAGATAAGATGTCAAAGTAGGTAGAGCATTTGAAGTCTTGTAACCTCTCCACCGGTATAGTAAGCTTTGGAATAATGTCAAGGCTTCGTCAAATCCGAGGAGACATGACAAGGCCAAACGATGTGTTACACGACGGCTGCAGACGCAAAAAAACTACGCGCCACTTACTTTCATCGATGTGGAAGCACGGATTGTCATCAACAAGACTATATCATCCGAAGCCATTGGCCCAGGTTGAAAAAACATAAGGTCCTCACCCTGTCGCTGAACACTTCTTTTGGGGAAAGTCGGAAGAGTAGTCCCACTACTGAAACCTGTGAAACCTGCGAACAAAGGCTAATCTTATTGTACAATAACTCTCCTTTCCTCAATAGTGCACACGCTTGAGGCCTTGCTACTCACTAATCACCAGAGCCTAGCAGACCAGCATCATGGCTTTCGAAAGCTACAGATAACCACCACAGCGTCATAAACGCCCAGATAGTTCATGTCCTAAATCAAAGCCCATCCTGTGAGAGGACGATCCTCGTAGCGTTGGGCTTGTCAAAAGCTTTTGACACAGTCAATCATACAACGCTACTTGAGAACATAGAACAATCCAAGCTCACTCCAGGGCTAAAGCGGTGGACTATGAACTACCTGAGCGATCGACCATACTGTTTCGAGGTCAAAACTCTAAACTTAGAAAATTAAACAGAGGGTGCCGAACGGTGGTGTCCTCTCCCGGTTAATTTTTAATTTCTACATTTCGAACCTCCCTCAATCACCAGAGGAAATGGTTATCTCCCCGACCCTTCTCGCTTCTTCTCTGCTTGACACTCGTGGGGGAGAGCGATCATATTCACTAACGGGATAAAGGGATACAGACTGGATCTTAACATTGCAGTCGAAAGTGTTAACATTCCGACTGTCAATAAACTTACGATATCAGGTGTTACATTCGACAGCTTGTGTTCCTGCACTCCTGATACGACCGCAAAATCTGCCTAAGTACAGAGCCGTCACAAAACCCTCAAGTCGCTAGCCGACAGCTTATGAGGAATAGACGAAGAAGCATTTTTGGTAACATACAAGGCAATCGGCCGGCCGGCCGGTCATAAACTACGCCCCACCGATATGGTCACCTGGGTGTAGTGAAACTCAGACGAAGAAGCTTCAGACGTGCCAAAATACGGCACGCTGGACTATTACAGTTTCTGCTGGGCTGTTTTCGCAGAATCATTAAAACGCCTTTCCTTGGTTACATTGACGAGATTGAACAGTACACCGATCACACTTCGGGCGCAACTAACTTCAGACGCACACTGCCCAAAATTCACACTGGACGAATTAACTCCTTCACCGACTCACTCTCAGTGAATGGCGTACTTGGAGTCAAACCACCATCCAATACAGATAAAGAGTTCGAGTTACTTACTTACTGATAATCCTTGGCTTACAGTCCCAGGATTTCTCAGGAAGTTTATTTGCCGAAGAGTGGAATCTAGAGTGAGACCCAGATATTTCACCACATGAGTAAACTCTAACTTTCTGCCACCAAGGTATAGGCTGCTACAAACCTGCACGAACCTTCTTTTGGTAAGCGGGACGATGGTCGTTTTCGACGGGTTCCCATTCAGTCCAACCCTCATGCACCATCCTTTACCAGTCCTAATCCCCTTTGCACGATATCACAGAAAGTGTTGTCGAACTATCCTTTTGCTAATATAACAATGTCATCCGCGTACCCTTGACAACGGACCCCATATTTGGTTAGCAGCACAAAAACTTCATCCATGAGTAGGCTCCATAACAGGGGTGATAAGACTTCATCCTGTGCGCAACCTCTAGTAGTGCCGAGACGAATTTTTGTATTCAGCTGGGGCAGTTTGCCTTGTGCATCATGTTGGAGAAGTGCTGGAAAGATCCCATTTGCCCCTGGATACGTATATTTCGGAAAAGAGACCAGGGCCCACTTAATTGAGTCGACAGTGAATAGATGTCTTGAGACTTACAAATCTGAGCGAACTGGCTTTTGTGTGACCACAGGTTGATGTTGGTCTTTTCGTATTGTCTTCGGGAAATGCGCCATAAAAATAGTAAAACAGTATTTAGGGTACCTGCTATTAATTGTTTAGGATTAGTTACATTAGATTAAGTTTTTTCTTTAATAATGTCAAGTTTGATCTGGCAATACTGTCTTATCTAAGTTTTATATTTGTCATCTCTCGTTTATCATTCATTCCCTTTACAATTGTCTTTGTTTACGCATATCTAAAGTTACGGTATTTTAAATTCCGTTGAACTCCTATAAATGTCGGAGGACATGTATGTGTGTACGAACTCTTCTCTGATTGTAACTTGGTGCTGATTGTACTCATCTCTAGTTTGGTGTCAAACAAACCGTTCACAATTGTACAAATCCCAATAAAGCATTGAGAACTCTACCCGCTGGTAAATTAAGTATTCCTCATTTTGGTGCCTCCTGTGAGGACAAATATTTTTTAATTTCGTTTTGTAATTGCGGTTTTGGGATTTCATGGCGGTGCTCAATTAGCGTACATCAACAGTGAAAGCAATAAAGCACATACATACACGTTTCTCGGAAGGTGCTATAGAAGGTCGTGATGTGTTTCACTTCAAACAAGAGCTCAAGTCACTTGAATCACATTTTGAGCGCTTCATGGATAATCATAATCGTCAGGTTGGAGGAGCTACGTCCTCCGAGATTGGGCCACATGATGCACTTTTGGAATCAGTAGAGGAGCTATGTACTGCGGCATGCAGCAGACGCAGCATCGCATCGTTAAGAGTTTCGAACTAATGTCGCTGACGGAGCGCACCATTGTCCCAGAACATCTGTGGATGGCCATTTGGTGAATCTCAAATTGGACCCGTTAGCTATCCCGTTATTTGATGGAGACATGTGTAAATGGTTAGCGTTCAAAGACGCCTTTCAAGCATTGGTACATAATTCGGCATACCCAGAAGCGTTCAAATTGGGATAATTTCGTTAGGCAGTCAATGTGACTACTGTTCCTTTAATTGGTGAAATATACTCGGGTGGCTATCAAGAGGTGTGATAGGCTCTCAAGGACCGCTATGACAATAAGAAGCAGCTAGCGAAAATACACGATTCCCGTTTTCTTAACCTTAAAACAGCTACCCAGGAGTTATCACAATCATTGTTGGCTGTTGTGGACACAGTTCATGAGTCGCTTCGTGCATTGCGTGTTATGGATATCCCCATAAATCAGTGGGATGCGTTAGCTGTACCAATATTGGTGGCAAAGCTTCCAGCGATAACCAAGCGAGATTGGTATATGAGGTGCTCTGGAAAGACGTGCTCATAGCCTTGCTCCTGAACCCTCGGTTTAATTAATGGTTTGCCGTCCTCAACGACCAGTTAGGACTAATGTGGCTACTACGGATACAGCTCTATGTGGTCGTTGCGGGTTAGCGCACCGAATCGCCAGGTGTCCTACATTATTGGCTCTTAGTATCGAGCAACGATTTGAAGCCCTAAAGAGACTGAATATGTGTTATAACTGCTTACGTACGGGTCATTCTTATCGACAGTGTTCATCTGGTAGCTGTCGAAATTGTGGTCGTAAGCACAACACAATCCTATGCCGAGACAAGTTCATCAACACGTCAACCCTTGCATCTACAACGACGCCGACCGTATGCAATGGGGTACCTGCGGAGGTGCCAACAACCGCAACAGCATGACTAGCTGCACATGCAAGGCCCCTCGCTGCTTACCCACAGCCGGTAACCCTTTTAGCAATCGCGCGTGCGTATGCCTTTGGAGAAGCATCAGTGCAGCGAGTGGCACGAGTTCTTTGCGATCCCGTTTCACAGGTTAGCTTTGTGACAAATCGTCTAGCAAACTGTTTGCAGCTGTATCGGCAAAAATGTGATGTGAGGGTAGAAGGTGTAGATGCTACCATCAATACTCGAGTGAAATTCAGCGTTACGTTCACTCTTAGATCAACAACAACTAGCTGCGAAATGCGAACTGATGACTTGGTTTTATCGTCCATTACTTCTCCGACTCCAGCAGTGAAGATTGACATAAACCAATGGCCATATTTGAGAGACATAGATTTGGCGGACAACCGGTTCAGTACGCCTGGAACTATTGACGTTCTTATCGGCGCGGACGTGTGGGGGCGACTCATAAAAGGTGAAGTCATCGGTGGAGGACCAGACGAACCTTTTGCCCAGTGTACCCGCTTTTAATGGGTGGTGTTTGGTCCAGCAACAGTGGCCCTTCCTGCAAAGGAATCATTGCTCACACTCACCACTTCGCTAGACAGGGAGGATCACCGGTTGGAGAAACTGGTGTCCAACTTTTGGCAAATGGAGGAAATTGCAGTGGTTGACGATCTGTCAGAGAATGAATGTGAATGTGAATAGCCGTATCTCGGATGGCCGTTATATCGTACACTTACCCGTGAGACGAAAGGCAACGGAATTAGGTGACTATTACCACTGGCATTACGGTAATTCCATAGACTAGAGCGTCGCATGGTTGCGGATCCACTCCTTAAGGAAAACTACATTTTATTTATGAGGGAGTATGCAGCACTCGGACATTTGGAACTAGTACAACCTTACGATAATACTAATTACTACTACATCCCTCATGATGTGGTCACAACGAAGTTCCGCGTGGTGTTCAACAGATCGGCACCTACCAGCACTGGAATCTCACTGATATCCAACATACATAGTAGTACACTTGACGACTTCTAACAAGTTGCGAAAGCGTTACCGAAGCAGTGAAGCTGGCTAAAAACGTGGACGCCATCTTATCTGCGGAACAATTCACCCTAAGTCAATGAAACTCGAACGATAGTCAGGTGATGATGCGTTTATCTAATGAGTCGTTACTTTCTAGTTATATTTTCCATTCTGGTGAAGCTTCCGTCATGGGCTTAAGATGGGACGCACTGAAATATCAGTTACTCTTTCGCGT
The DNA here is from genome assembly GCF_042242935.1 of Bactrocera oleae. Lineage (NCBI taxonomy): Eukaryota > Metazoa > Arthropoda > Insecta > Diptera > Tephritidae > Bactrocera > Bactrocera oleae. Next base: position 19,970,187 of record NC_091539.1, on the reverse strand, counting down.
CGATCAATGTCAAAGAGTAGAAATTCCAACGAAGAGCCGTGTACAACCAAATTTATTGTACTCGTTTCACATCCGTTATGAAGAGTATCACTCGAATGTTGGACGCATTATACACTATAATCCGTTTAGAGCAAGAGGAGCATTTTGCAGATGAAATTCGACAATTGAAGTCGAGTTCAGGTTTATCATCTTCCAGTCGGATAATACCTTTAAATCCATTTACAGACGAGAACCAAATTCGGGGGTGCCTTCACCAGGCCGAACTAGGGCATGATCAACGATTACCGATTATTCTGCCTAAATCAACGCCATTGGTCAAGCTTTTACTAACTCAGGCGCGTGAGGTTATACTGCATGGAGGCACGCAACTCATGCTGCATACTTTTCGTCAACGCTTCTGTATTCTGAGTGCCAGGCAGGCAGTAAAGAGTTTCATCCATAACTGCGCTGCATGCCGCCGTCATATAGGGGAAGTCCTGAAGCAACAAATGGTTTCCTTACCCGGGCAGAGGACAGAGCAGCAAGGCCGTTCATATCATCTGGCGTCGATTACTGTTGGCCTTTTACACTACGTACCGGAACGAAACGCTCTCGAACGCTCATCAAGACGTATATCGTAATATTCGTATTGTCACCAAGATCGTACACATTAAGGTATTTTAAACTATCGGCACAGACCTTTTTAGATGCTTTCACTCGTTTCATCTGCCGACGCGGCCTCTGTCGGGATTTATATAGTGATAATGGCACAGCCTTGAAAAAAGATCTCGCAGCATGGTGGGTGAAAATAATCAGCGATCGTTAGCAGATTCGGGCACACACTGGCGTTTTATCACACCCAGTGTGCCACATCAATGAGGCTTCTGGGAGGGTGCTGTGAAGTTCGCTAAGCATTATTTGACACCCTGTGTGGGTACGCATTTCATGTGGTATAGTCAGCTGCAGACACTGGCCTTAAGAATAGAGGCCTGTCTCAATTCCCGTCCTATTATACCGCTCTATGACGATCCTGAAGAGAAACTTGCATTAACTCTAGGGGATTTCCGGATTGGGTTGCCACTTCTAGCGGTCCCTGAACCAGATATCAAACATATTCCTAGCAACCGGCTGAAACAATGGCAATAGATACGTCAAATTCAACAAGGAGCGAGGGAGTGAGGAGTAGCTAAACAGTCTGCAGAGACGGAACAAATGGTTTCAACGAACGAGGAATAATATGGTGAACGATATCGTTCAAGTCAAACAAGAGAACCTGCCTTTCACTCACTGATGCCTGGGTCGAGTGATAACACTACATCCCGGAGCTGATGGAGTTGTCCGCAATGTCACGTTGAGAATCGCTAAACGATACATGAAACGAGCCATCCAGAAACTATGTCTATTGCTAGAGAAGCTGGATTTCGAGTCAACCAACTCGACCGGGCAGGATGTTTAGGATTAGTTACATTAGTTTAAGTTTATTTTCTAATAATTTCAATACTGTCTTATCTAAGTTTTATATTTGTCATCTCTCGTTTATCATTCATTCCCTTTACAATTATCTTTGTTTATGCATATTTAAAGTTACGGTATTTTAAATTTCGTTGAACTCCTATAAATGTCGGAGGACATGTGTGTACGAACTCTTCTCTGATTGTAACTCGGTGCTGATTGTACTCATCTCTGGTTTGGTGTCCAGCAAACCGTTCACAATTGTACAAATCCCAATAAAGCATTGAGAACTCTACCCGCTGGTAAATTAATTATTTAACAAATATTTTCGAAGAAAATCTTTTGCGGGAATTCCCTAACCCACTAGAATGTATGGGTACTCAACCCGCTATTAATATTTTCAATTCCAAATGTATTGCGGGAGTTTCCTAATCTATTGGAAATTATTAAAAACTCGTAATATTTTGTCTAATTGTTACAAAACATTCATGAATTATTTCAATTTCTTGATTTAAATAAATTGTTAAATAATATTCGATCTAAATAATTTGCAGTTAAGAGAAATAAATATGTATGCATCTTAGTATTTTATGTAAATATAAAAAATAAAAGTAACACCATTTTTATTAGAAGTATTTTATATAGGTATATATTATTATATTTAATACTGCTAAATGTTTTTGAAAATTTAAATAAAATTATTTTGAGTTTCTTAAATTTATCCTAATTCACATAAAATATTTCTATTATTTAATGCATATTTGCATAAAATATACAAAAATGAAATTTAGTTTAAAGCGAACGCTATTGCATGAAAAATTCATGAAAAGACTTTCAAAACGAAAAAGAATGCTGAATTGCTTAACAGCGAACTCTTACGAACAAGAACACAGAGCACGAACGACACAGCCCCTTCGTCTTTCCTCGTCGTCTCCTTGCCAACAAAAAACTGGTTTGGGCTACAAAAGAGTGCGTGTGTTTACTTTGGCATACATATCTTCCCTTGCATAAAGCCCATTCACATACAATTTGGCTTGATTTGCGTGACAGTTCATACTGAAACCGATATTTTATTAAATTAATTATTTTTTAAACTAAACTCTAGCCTCAGCCACGCATATGCAAATATTGTTATACATATATATATGTATAATTATGTGTGTATGTTAACAAATATGAAAGTACCCATTATGTTTGTTAATTTCTCTACATGCAACATATGTATGTAAATATGTACACTCATTGTTTCATGCGAAATCTCTATTTTCAGGAACAACCAGTGACAGATACAGAATTTCTTCACGGAGGGAATAATTTCCTTCCAACATATTTTTAATATTGATATTACGTAATATATTCTTCTGAATTTGAATTAGAATTATTTTCGGCGCTCTAATTTTATGATATTAGCGGTCTCTGTGAACCGACATAAGAACTGTGGATCCGCCACTGCGGACAACCAATGGCCGAAGCTTATGTTTTTGAATATTATGTCAAAGAGTCGAAGTATTGACGATTGTTTGCGTGACGACTGAGAGTCATAACATTGTGTTGTTGGTAGAAAATCCGAGATGTGCCGAAAAAATATACGAACGCTTGCTGATTGTCATCGCTTCCCTTGCCGCTCTAATAGCTTTGCCAACAAATCATCATAAATATGTATGTTTATATATGCGTACATATTGATGCAGATTTTTGCGGGGAGCGGAAAAATATTTTAAATCGACAAAAGCTTTGTTGCCACTTTTTTCTGTGTTTTGCGGGTTTGCGGTTTGTAATAAATTTAATCTCATTTAGTAACAATTATAATACAAAATATTTATTAGGAATGTATATTATGTAAAAACGAAATAAAATCATTAAGTTCCCAAATTGACTATAAATAATATTTTGAAAATTACATACTTTGATTAGCGTTTTATCAATTTTGCATGCAGGCATAAAAATTCGCATAATGAAATTCATATCAATAAATATGATTGTATATTAACATATAAAAATATAAGTTAAAGGCTAACACTCGGCGGTAATATCAATGCAAGCCTCTGAACAAAATGTTAATTTAATGCTCTGCTTTGTTCACGCGCCACTGTTAAAATTTCTCCTTCCGAGCTAGCTGTGGTAAAATCCACCCATCGAATCTTATAAAGTTTTGACAATTCACACGCCGGTCCGCAATTGAACCTTCTCTATAATATACGTTCTCTGCTGACAAAACAAAGCACAGAAAACATATGGTATGTCACAATGAAAAAAGAAGAGTATTCTTCCGAGAAAATATTTGAGCGATGAAGAATTTGTATACGAAATATTAAACTATTAAAATTTTATTTATTAACGCAATTAAATAATATTTATAATTCGTTTACGAACGCTGCACGAGTGGAAGCACGGATCGAAAACAGGTAACGTTGAAGGCTGAAGCCGTGGAATCCCCTTAGGCGCAAAGATGAGACAAACTGGGATTAGATGTAGCGCGTAGGATATATAGTTGTCGCAAAAATGAACAAAAGCAGCAAGCAGGAACCGTGTTGACTGACGTGTATAATCGAAAGTCGAGTTGCGCGCAGGATCGCGATTATTTCGAATAAGGTGTATCTGCTGCGGAGATCATCCTTTTTGTTTGCTGAGCTGAGGTACAGGCGCGATGCTGTGGTGTCTTGTGTTGTCCCGTGTGGTGATGAATGAGTGTGGTGGGTTATACTAGGGTGCGCCAGTTTTTACCGAGTAGAGTGGTGTATATGTGTAAGGAAAGCTTATCTCATTCAAACAAGCGATATTTGAATGATTGCGATGTATCCAGTTTCTTTCATTTTACACGCAATTCCGCACAGTTTTTTGGTATTTTAAGTTCAAGTTATGTATATAATATTTTTAGAGATAAACACATAACTATATTAACTATATATGTTATATTTAGCTACAAATGTTAGGTCAGATGCAATAAATGCCTTCTCTACCCATATCGACTTTCCGGATGACTCGTGGAACCAAACATGATTGCCAACAATAACTACAAATCGTCAACAACAATTGACACTGTGACGACTACCGCTTCGATTACAGGGACAACGGCAAACATGACGACTTATCGGAACCATATAACGAATTCCGATGAAGAAAATCTCCTCGCCTACAGTCAGGAGACGATAAAAAGTTCTATCGGAAACACTAGACAAAGTACGCCAGTAGTGACAGAAGTAAAATAGAGGGTAGCAACCAAAGCAGCCAAAATTAAATATGGAATCATTTCAGAAATAACAACGGGTCAAACAACACAACACAACGAGACACTGTTGCTAATGACAGCCTGCACTGGTACTCTTTCTCACTTAACACCATTTACCATGGTGTGAAGATTGATGTCAGATTGACAAGTCTATATTAAGCTAACTTCTCGACAATCCGGCGGGATCCCATCCGGAGTTTGACATCTCGGAAACCCTTAGCGGCTACAGGGCCATTATTTACGCGGACCAGGCCTCCCTGGATTTCCTGAGGGGTAGCGTTGTTAAAATTACCGCCGCCTTTGAAGCCCTAAAACTGAGGCTCATACGCGGATATCCCAAGAAGACCCCGTGTTCGTATTTGATTACCCCTCTAGAGGAGCCAGGCGAAAAGCTCCTAAAATTTATTAAGCTGCAGAGCAAGTATGTACCAGAAATAGACGACTGGTAGGAGGAGACACCGAAATAGTCAAACAGAATGATGCTAGTGGCATTTGCGAAGAATTGATAGAGGCTCTATCGGTATCCGCAAGGGGAGGATTAAAATGTTTTAAGGCGACAAAGCAACTTTTCGAGACGACACAGAAGAGATCGACACCAACGGCCAGTTGCTAAGAAATGTGATCAAAATATAGAGCAATGATCCAACAGCTAAGATGAGTGCAGATAAATGTGCAGCACTCTGATGTACAGGGTTCGGGTCCTATCATTATATATATTTTTATTATATAATAGTAGCTGCAGAGCGGGCAAACTCGTCAGCTAGTTTATTTACGGCTAAATCCTTATTTCCGACACATATAAGGCGCACTTGGTTGAGACCTGAGAAGCTATTCAGCTGTTCTATGCACTCCTGCACCAGAAGTGACTTAATATCATAAGGAAGATCGCTTTACATGCCGCTTGGCTGAGTATGGCGCTGCTTTCATTTATTTCTACACACCGATTTATAGCAAAGACTTCTTCTTGGAATATGTTCGGAAAACGTCCCATAAGTATGGAAAGTTTGCAACGCATACACATTTTGTGCGACGTTATCGAGCCGTCGGTGTACTACTTAATAGTGATATCCCTTAGAAGTAGGTCAAGCGTGGAGTCATTCCAATTAGCCAATTTTAAACTTCTTTGTGAAGTTTATGTATTTGGTAATGCTGTTCTTCGGGAAAAGAAGCAGTTTCGACAGTTGAAGTCTGCGATGCTAGCAGTAGGGTTGCTCCAGTCGAGTGGCCAACAAAGAACTTCTACGGTCTGAAAGATGGTCTGATAAATAGCATAACCAACAACCGACCTATGCTAACCCACGCATCAAACCATCTGCCGATAGTTATCTTGATAGAGATCCCTCCCGAATTTTTTTCTCTGGGTAACCGTACCTTCGTTAACTTTAACAAAGCTAACTAGGTCGGCATCTCAGAATTTACTGAGAGCACCTTCCCCGCACTACCCATTCCTACGGACGTCATCGTTGGCGAGCATCAATTCCGCAAGGTGATCACTGCTGCTACCGCTCGCTTTATCCTGACTAGAAGAATTGCGAAACTCCGCTCTGAAGCAGCTGTTTTGGCTAACGAGCGCCATACCTTACGCCATGCCAATCCCTGCGATCCCAAAATCAGGGTCCTCAATTTAGAGATTCGGCACATGGTAAACTAAGATAAGATGTCAAAGTAGGTAGAGCATTTGAAGTCTTGTAACCTCTCCACCGGTATAGTAAGCTTTGGAATAATGTCAAGGCTTCGTCAAATCCGAGGAGACATGACAAGGCCAAACGATGTGTTACACGACGGCTGCAGACGCAAAAAAACTACGCGCCACTTACTTTCATCGATGTGGAAGCTCGGATTGTCATCAACAAGACTATATCATCCGAAGCCATTGGCCCAGGTTGAAAAAACATAAGGTCCTCACCCTGTCGCTGAACACTTCTTTTGGGGAAAGTCGGAAGAGTAGTCCCACTACTGAAACCTGTGAAACCTGCGAACAAAGGCTAATCTTATTGTACAATAACTCTCCTTTCCTCAATAGTGCACACGCTTGAGGCCTTGCTACTCACTAATCACCAGAGCCTAGCAGACCAGCATCATGGCTTTCGAAAGCTACAGATAACCACCACAGCGTCATAAACGCCCAGATAGTTCATGTCCTAAATCAAAGCCCATCCTGTGAGAGGACGATCCTCGTAGCGTTGGGCTTGTCAAAAGCTTTTGACACAGTCAATCATACAACGCTACTTGAGAACATAGAACAATCCAAGCTCACTCCAGGGCTAAAGCGGTGGACTATGAACTACCTGAGCGATCGACCATACTGTTTCGAGGTGAACGGTGGTGTCCTCTCCCGGTTAATTTTTAATTTCTACATTTCGAACCTCCCTCAATCACCAGAGGAAATGGTTATCTCCCCGACCCTTCTCGCTTCTTCTCTGCTTGACACTCGTGGGGGAGAGCGATCATATTCACTAACGGGATAAAGGAATACAGACTGGATCTTAACATTGCAGTCGAAAGTGTTAACATTCCGACTGTCAATAAACTTACGATATCAGGTGTTACATTCGACAGCTTGTGTTCCTGCACTCCTGATACGACCGCAAAATCTGCCTAAGTACAGAGCCGTCACAAAACCCTCAAGTCGCTAGCCGACAGCTTATGAGGAATAGACGAAGAAGCATTTTTGGTAACATACAAGGCAATCGGCCGGCCGGCCGGTCATAAACTACGCCCCACCGATATGGTCACCTGGGTGTAGTGAAACTCAGACGAAGAAGTTTCAGACGTGCCAAAATACGGCACGCTGGACTATTACAGTTTCTGCTGGGCTGTTTTCGCAGAATCATTAAAACGCCTTTCCTTGGTTACATTGACGAGATTGAACAGTACACCGATCACACTTCGGGCGCAACTAACTTCAGACGCACACTGCCCAAAATTCACACTGGACGAATTAACTCCTTCACCGACTCACTCTCAGTGAATGGCGTACTTGGAGTCAAACCACCATCCAATACAGATAAAGAGTTCGAGTTACTTACTTACTGATAATCCTTGGCTTACAGTCCCAGGATTTCTCAGGAAGTTTATTTGCCGAAGAGTGGAATCTAGAGTGAGACCCAGATATTTCACCACATGAGTAAACTCTAACTTTCTGCCACCAAGGTATAGGCTGCTACAAACCTGCACGAACCTTCTTTTGGTAAGCGGGACGATGGTCGTTTTCGACGGGTTCCCATTCAGTCCAACCCTCATGCACCATCCTTTACCAGTCCTAATCCCCTATGCACGATATCACAGAAAGTGTTGTCGAACTATCCTTTTGCTAATATAACAATGTCATCCGCGTACCCTTGACAACGGACCCCATATTTGGTTAGCAGCACAAAAACTTCATCCATGAGTAGGCTCCATAACAGGGGTGATAAGACTTCATCCTGTGCGCAACCTCTAGTAGTGCCGAGACGAATTTTTGTATTCAGCTGGGGCAGTTTGCCTTGTGCATCATGTTGGAGAAGTGCTGGAAAGATCCCATTTGCCCCTGGATACGTATATTTCGGAAAAGAGACCAGGGCCCACTTAATTGAGTCGACAGTGAATAGATGTCTTGAGACTTACAAATCTGAGCGAACTGGCTTTTGTGTGACCACAGGTTGATGTTGGTCTTTTCGTATTGTCTTCGGGAAATGCGCCATAAAAATAGTAAAACAGTATTTAGGGTACCTGCTATTAATTGTTTAGGATTAGTTACATTAGATTAAGTTTTTTCTTTAATAATGTCAAGTTTGATCTGGCAATACTGTCTTATCTAAGTTTTATATTTGTCATCTCTCGTTTATCATTCATTCCCTTTACAATTGTCTTTGTTTACGCATATCTAAAGTTACGGTATTTTAAATTCCGTTGAACTCCTATAAATGTCGGAGGACATGTATGTGTGTACGAACTCTTCTCTGATTGTAACTTGGTGCTGATTGTACTCATCTCTAGTTTGGTGTCAAACAAACCGTTCACAATTGTACAAATCCCAATAAAGCATTGAGAACTCTACCCGCTGGTAAATTAAGTATTCCTCATTTTGGTGCCTCCTGTGAGGACAAATATTTTTTAATTTCGTTTTGTAATTGCGGTTTTGGGATTTCATGGCGGTGCTCAATTAGCGTACATCAACAGTGAAAGCAATAAAGCACATACATACACGTTTCTCGGAAGGTGCCATAGAAGGTCGTGATGTGTTTCACTTCCAACAAGAGCTCAAGTCACTTGAATCACATTTTGAGCGCTTCATGGATAATCATAATCGTCTGGTTGGAGGAGCTACGTCCTCCGAGATTGCGCCACATGATGCACTTTTGGAATCAGTAGAGGAGCTATGTACTGCGGCATGCAGCAGACTTAATCGTCTCATCGCATCGTCAAGAGTTTGGAACTAATGTCGCTGACGGAGCGCACCATTGTCCCACAACATCTCTGTTTTAGTACTTTGCAACATAACCATTATATGAGGAGAGGGCGGGGTACTAAATCTTTTTTTTTTGCCGTTTCCATAACATTCGGATCTACGTAACCGGAACGGATCCGGATTTTTTCCGGCCAAGGACTGTCAACTCGACAAAATTCTGCGGCTACAACAACAACAACAAAACATTTTTTGATAATTTTTGCACAACACAGCATGTGGCAATACTGATATTTGTCATTAATGTAAAAATACAAATTTCTTATATATAATATATCTACTTACTTTAAAAATGCACAATAAATCTATATTATGGATATATTTTAATGTGTACAAATGAGTTGACAAATGGGTCGATAGGGTGTTAAACATAGTGTAGGGCGTGCATAACTTTGACAAATTTTGGAACTTTAAATACAAATATCTCGAAAACTATAAGTCAGAGGCAGGTATATGTGTATATCCTCTATCCCCCGGACAATCAGATCGCAGTGACAAAAGAATCGTAATTTTGCGGATTTTGATTAGCAGCGCACAAACAATGTAGAATATCTTTACGCATGTAGTCCTTGCACTTTGCCAAAGATCTTTTGGATGAGATTAGACGCAGGTTGCCCATATTATAGCAAATAACGTGTGTATTTGATGTATTTTGTTCATCATAGAGTGTAGTGTCTCAATATGCATCAAGAAGATTTTGTTCCAAACAAGGCAAGCTTGTCGATAGGTGGCGTATCTTCGTTCTGGATACTGTAGCAGGTTAAACACATACCTATGCAGAATCGACCCCGACATATCATACATAAGTCCAGCATGCAAAGAGTATCCGCATGACACCACCTCTTTGCATGCCCAACGGACCCCACTCATCTAACACCTTTCTCCTTATGGTCCGACCCCGCCGATACAGCTCTTTTAGTGGGAAAACAACAACATAGGTGGCGCACAGCTAACCATCGACTGTTGACTGACTTAAATCTGGGAAGACTGTCCATCCACGTACATTAATTAACAGGTGAACAGTGTACAGACGACCAATGCGTCACTGGAATAGAAATTGGGATGCCCTTCAACTGCTTTATCTTGTTTGCGACATTGAAACTTTATAGCCTTTTCGATACCTTAGAATTAAATAGAGGGATACATTTTAGAACAGCATCACCGGAATTTGGGGTTAAAATGGGTATGTACTGATAGAGAAAGTTCTCCAGATTATGAAATATATGTATGTACACAGACTTTTTCTAATGAATTTTCTATTCGTCGGTATGTTGGGTTTTGTTTATATCTACATATTTAATGTGCTTTAAGGAATATCAAATAAATTGATTTTTATAAGAAGTATATACAATATATTATATTTAATGTGCTTTAAGGAATATAAAATAAATTGGTTTTTATAAAAAGTATATACATTTATGTTTTCCAACAATTTATTTTGTGGGTACCTTTTACGCATACCTTTTCTGCCCAGCGTAAGACAAATAAAGTTTTATTTTCTTACGAATAGACAAGTAATTTTCCACTTTTATACCCACTAACACTTCACTAATTCGTTTGTACACATTTATTTTACATTATATAGTGCAAAAATAGTTTAATTCAATAATTAAATTATTGTTAAATTCTATTAATTCCGACAATAACAAAAGGGTTGCAAAATGTTAAATAACCAGTGTTACCTTATCGACATCTTTTGTAATTGAACTGAAAGAAGTTAAAACAGATAATACCCCATATACAGGAATCCAAAACCTAGAGAAATAAACTATTACAGAGCATTGATGTTAAGTATTACGTTATACACTCTATGGCAATATTACTTTTTCTTGTAGAACTTACTTTTGCGTTGGCGGCCTTCGGCCGCGCTTCAAAAAAAATAACCCTGGTCGGTTCACCACCTGGATGTAACAATTTCTTTTCGCGTAGAACCCCTTATGGGTAGGTGGCCTTCGGCCGCGCTTTAAAAAAATAACCCTGGTCGGTCCAACACCGGGGTGTATCGAGGTTTTTTTGCGCAGAACTTCTTTTTGCATTGGCGGACTTCGCCCGCGCTTCAAAAAAATAACCCTGGTCGGTCCAACACTGGGGTGTATCGAGGTTTTTTTGCGCAGAACTTCTTTTTGCGTTGTTTCCTGTATCTAGGGTATAATCTCTGTTTATTTTATTTTTCTTCGTTTACAAAATATATTAGTATGGCAACACTGCTGTTTTGACATTCACCACCATTTTGTTATTGTCAAAATTAATAAAATTGAAGTATGATTTAAATATGGAAATAAAGCTATTTTTGCAGCATCTAATAAAAAAAATGTCGAAAAACTAATTAGTCAAGTGTTAGTGGATATAAAAAAGAAAAAAATAAGTGTATAATTCATTTTAAATCGCAAAAATACGTACTTAAAATAGTTGAAATTTTCAACTTTAAACGTAAATATTTCGAAAACTATAAGTTTCCCGCGGCAATATCTATATATATTCTTGATCTGGAGGATATCCTCTATCCAACCTTCCCCTCTTAACCCTGAAATCCTGGGATGCTAAACAAAAGCCCACCCACATCTTCAAACTATTATTATTGATTGTTGCCTACACTCTACGTCACGGTTGTCAAAATGGATTTCTCGATAAATCGTCTACCAATAACTCACTCTTAAGTTCGATCACTGGATTGTTGAATAAAAGTATCAATTTAATGGCTATACACACGCGACATCTAAAGCGCGTTGTGTATTAAATTTGTATGTTGGTCTCATATTCTGTTTATAAGGAATTACCATAAAAATAGTAAAACTGTATTTAGGGTACCTGCTATTAATTGTTTAGGATTAGTTACATTAGATTAAGTTTTTGTTTTAATAATGTCAAGTTTGATCTGGCAATACTGTCTTATCTAAGTTTTATATTTGTCATCTCTCGTTTATCATTCATTCCCTTTACAATTGTCTTTGTTTACGCATATTTAAAGTTACGGTATTTTAAATTCCGTTGAACTCCTATAAATGTCGGAGGACATGTATGTGTGTACGAACTCTTCTCTGATTGTAACTTGGTGCTGATTGTACTCATCACTAGTTTGGTGTCAAACAAACCGTTCACAATTGTACAAATCCCAATAAAGCATTGAGAACTCTACCCGCTGGTAAATTAAGTATTCCTCATTTTGGTGCCTTCTGTGAGGACAAATATTTTTTAATTTCGTTTTGTAATTGCGGTTTTGGGATTTCATGGCGGTGCTCAATTAGCGTACATCAACAGTGAAAGCAATAAAGCACATACATACACGTTTCTCGGAAGGTGCTATAGAAGGTCGTGATGTGTTTCACTTCCAACAAGAGCTCAAGTCACTTGAATCACATTTTGAGCGCTTCATGGATAATCATAATCGTCAGGTTGGAGGAGCTACGTCCTCCGAGATTGGGCCACATGATGCACTTTTGGAATCAGTAGAGGAGCTATGTACTGCGGCATGCAGCAGACGCAGCATCGCATCGTTAAGAGTTTCGAACTAATGTCGCTGACGGAGCGCACCATTGTCCCAGAACATCTGTGGATGGCCATTTGGTGAATCTCAAATTGGACCCGTTAGCTATCCCGTTATTTGATGGAGACATGTGTAAATGGTTAGCGTTCAAAGACGCCTTTCAAGCATTGGTACATAATTCGGCATACCCAGAAGCGTTCAAATTGGGATAATTTCGTTAGGCAGTCAATGTGACTACTGTTCCTTTAATTGGTGAAATATACTCGGGTGGCTATCAAGAGGTGTGATAGGCTCTCAAGGACCGCTATGACAATAAGAAGCAGCTAGCGAAAATACACGATTCCCGTTTTCTTAACCTTAAAACAGCTACCCAGGAGTTATCACAATCATTGTTGGCTGTTGTGGACACAGTTCATGAGTCGCTTCGTGCATTGCGTGTTATGGATATCCCCATAAATCAGTGGGATGCGTTAGCTGTACCAATATTGGTGGCAAAGCTTCCAGCGATAACCAAGCGAGATTGGTATATGAGGTGCTCTGGAGAGACGTGCTCATAGCCTTGCTCCTGAACCATCGGTTTAATTAATGGTTTGCCGCCCTCAACGACCAGTTAGGACTAATGTGGCTACTACGGATACAGCTCTATGTGGTCGTTGCGGGTTAGCGCACCGAATCGCCAGGTGTCCTACATTATTGGCTCTTAGTATCGAGCAACGATTTGAAGCCCTAAAGAGACTGAAGATGTGTTATAACTGCTTACGTACGGGTCATTCTTATCGACAGTGTTCATCTGGTAGCTGTCGAAATTGTGGTCGTAAGCACAACACAATCCTATGCCGAGACAAGTTCATCAACACGTCAACGCTTGCATCTACAACGACGCCGACCGTATGCAATGGGGTACCTGCGGAGGTGCCAACAACCGCAACAGCATGACTAGCTGCACATGCAAGGCCCCTCGCTGCTTACCCACAGCCGGTAACCCTTTTAGCAATCGCGCGTGCGTATGCCTTTGGAGAAGCATCAGTGCAGCGAGTGGCACGAGTTCTTTGCGATCCCGTTTCACAGGTTAGCTTTGTGACAAATCGTCTAGCAAACTGTTTGCAGCTGTATCGGCAAAAATGTGATGTGAGGGTAGAAGGTGTAGATGCTACCATCAATACTCGAGTGAAATTCAGCGTTACGTTCACTCTTAGATCAACAACAACTAGCTGCGAAATGCGAACTGATGACTTGGTTTTATCGTCCATTACTTCTCCGACTCCAGCAGTGAAGATTGACATAAACCAATGGCCATATTTGAGAGACATAGATTTGGCGGACAACCGGTTCAGTACGCCTGGAACTATTGACGTTCTTATCGGCGCGGACGTGTGGGGGCGACTCATAAAAGGTGAAGTCATCGGTGGAGGACCAGACGAACCTTTTGCCCAGTGTACCCGCTTTTAATGGGTGGTGTTTGGTCCAGCAACAGTGGCCCTTCCTGCAAAGGAATCATTGCTCACACTCACCACTTCGCTAGACAGGGAGGATCACCGGTTGGAGAAACTGGTGTCCAACTTTTGGCAAATGGAGGAAATTGCAGTGGTTGACGATCTGTCAGAGAATGAATGTGAATGTGAATAGCCGTATCTCGGATGGCCGTTATATCGTACACTTACCCGTGAGACGAAAGGCAACGGAATTAGGTGACTATTACCACTGGCATTACGGTAATTCCATAGACTAGAGCGTCGCATGGTTGCGGATCCACTCCTTAAGGAAAACTACATTTTATTTATGAGGGAGTATGCAGCACTCGGACATTTGGAACTAGTACAACCTTACGATAATACTAATTGCTACTACATCCCTCATGATGTGGTCACAACGAAGTTCCGCGTGGTGTTCAACAGATCGGCACCTACCAGCACTGGAATCTCACTGATATCCAACATACATAGTAGTACACTTGACGACTTCTAACAAGTTGCGAAAGCGTTACCGAAGCAGTGAAGCTGGCTAAAAACGTGGACGCCATCTTATCTGCGGAACAATTCACCCTAAGTCAATGAAACTCGAACGATAGTCAGGTGATGATGCGTTTATCTAATGAGTCGTTACTTTCTAGTTATATTTTCCATTCTGGTGAAGCTTCCGTCATGGGCTTAAGATGGGACGCACTGAAATATCAGTTACTCTTTCGCGTCGATCAATGTCAAAGAGTAGAAATTCCAACGAAGGGCCGTGTACAACCAAATTTATTGTACTCGTTTCACATCCGTTATGAAAAGTATCACTCGAATGTTGGACGCATTATACACTATAATCCGTTTAGAGCAAGAGGAACATTTTGCAGATGAAATTCGACAATTGAAGTCGAGTTCAGGTTTATCATCTTCCAGTCGGATAATACCTTTAAATCCATTTACAGACGAGAACCAAATTCGGAGGTGCCTTCACCAGGCCGAACTAGGGCATGATCAACGATTACCGATTATTCTGCCTAAATCAACGCCATTGGTCAAGCTTTTACTAACTCAGGCGCGTGAGGTTATACTGCATGGAGGCACGCAACTCATGCTGCATACTTTTCGTCAACGCTTCTGTATTCTGAGTGCCAGGCAGGCAGTAAAGAGTTTCATCCATAACTGCGCTGCATGCCGCCGTCATATAGGGGAAGTCCTGAAGCAACAAATGGTTTCCTTACCCGGGCAGAGGACAGAGCAGCAAGGCCGTTCATATCATCTGGCGTCGATTACTGTTGGCCTTTTACACTACGTACCGGAACGAAACGCTCTCGAACGCTCATCAAGACGTATATCGTAATATTCGTATTGTCACCAAGATCGTACACATTAAGGTATTTTAAACTATCGGCACAGACCTTTTTAGATGCTTTCACTCGTTTCATCTGCCGACGCGGCCTCTGTCGGGATTTATATAGTGATAATGGCACAGCCTTTGTTGGTGCCAACCGACTCTTGAAAAAAGATCTCGCAGCATGGTGGGTGAAAATAATCAGCGATCGTTAGCAGATTCGGGCACACACTGGCGTTTTATCACACCCAGTGCGCCACATCAATGAGGCTTCTGGGAGGGTGCTGTGAAGTTCGCTAAGCATTATTTGACACCCTGTGTGGGTACGCATTTCATGTGGTATAGTCAGCTGCAGACACTGGCCTTAAGAATAGAGGCCTGTCTCAATTCCCGTCCTATTATACCGCTCTATGACGATCCTGAAGAGAAACTTGCATTAACTCTAGGGGATTTCCGGATTGGGTTGCCACTTCTAGCGGTCCCTGAACCAGATATCAAACATATTCCTAGCAACCGGCTGAAACAATGGCAATAGATACGTCAAATTCAACAAGGAGCGAGGGAGTGAGGAGTAGCTAAACAGTCTGCAGAGACGGAACAAATGGTTTCAACGAACAAGGAATAATATGGTGAACGATATCGTTCAAGTCAAACAAGAGAACCTGCCTTTCACTCACTGATGCCTGGGTCGAGTGATAACACTACATCCCGGAGCTGATGGAGTTGTCCGCAATGTCACGTTGAGAATCGCTAAACGATACATGAAACGAGCCATCCAGAAACTATGTCTATTGCTAGAGAAGCTGGATTTCGAGTCAACCAACTCGACCGGGCAGGATGTTTAGGATTAGTTACATTAGTTTAAGTTTATTTTCTAATAATTTCAATACTGTCTTATCTAAGTTTTATATTTGTCATCTCTCGTTTATCATTCATTCCCTTTACAATTATCTTTGTTTATGCATATTTAAAGTTACGGTATTTTAAATTCCGTTGAACTCCTATAAATGTCGGAGGACATGTGTGTACGAACTCTTCTCTGATTGTAACTCGGTGCTGATTGTACTCATCTCTGGTTTAGTGTCCAGCAAACCGTTCACAATTGTACAAATCCCAATAAAGCATTGAGAACTCTACCCGCTGGTAAATTAATTATTTAACAAATATTTTCGAAGAAAATCTTTTGCGGGAATTCCCTAACCCACTAGAATGTATGGGTACTCAACCCGCTATTAATATTTTCAATTCCAAATGTATTGCGGGAGTTTCCTAATCTATTGGAAATTATTAAAAACTCGTAATATTTTGTCTAATTGTTACAAAACATTCATGAATTATTTCAATTTCTTGATTTAAATAAATTGTTAAATAATATTCGATCTAAATAATTTGCAGTTAAGAGAAGTAAATATGTATGCATCTTAGTATTTTATGTAAATATAAATAATAAAAGTAACACCATTTTTATTAGAAGTATTTTATATAGGTATATATTATTATATTTAATACTGCTAAATGTTTTTGAAAATTTAAATAAAATTATTTTGAGTTTCTTAAATTTATCCTAATTCACATAAAATATTTCTATTATTTAATGCATATTTGCATAAAATATACAAAAATGAAATTTAGTTTAAAGCGAACGCTATTGCATGAAAAATTCATGAAAAGACTTTCAAAACGAAAAAGAATGCTGAATTGCTTAACAGCGAACTCTTACGAACAAGAACACAGAGCACGAACGACACAGTCCCTTCGTCTTTCCTCGTCGTCTCCTTGCCAACAAAAAACTGGTTTGGGCTACAAAAGAGTGCGTGTGTTTACTTTGGCATACATATCTTCCCTTGCATAAAGCCCATTCACATACAATTTGGCTTGATTTGCGTGACAGTTCATACTGAAACCGATATTTTATTAAATTAATTTTTTTTTAAACTAAACTCTAGCCTCAGCCACTCATATGCAAATATTGTTATACATATATATATGTATAATTATGTGTGTATGTTAACAAATATGAAAGTACCCATTATGTTTGTTAATTTCTCTACATGCAACATATATATGTAAATATGTACAATCATTGTTTCATGCGAAATCTCTATTTTCAGGAACAACCAGTGACAGATACAGAATTTCTTCACGGAGGGAATAATTTCCTTCCAACATATTTTTAATATTGATATTACGTCATATATTCTTCTGAATTTGAATTAGAATTATTTTCGGCGCTCTAATTTTATGATATTAGCGGTCTCTGTGAACCGACATAAGAACTGTGGATCCGCCACTGCGGACAACCAATGGCCGAAGCTTATGTTTTTGAATATTATGTCAAAGAGTCGAAGTATTGACGATTGTTTGCGTGACGACTGAGAGTCATAACATTGTGTTGTTGGTAGAAAATCCGAGATGTGCCGAAAAAATATACGAACGCTTGCTGATTGTCATCGCTTCCCTTGCCGCTCTAATAGCTTTGCCAACAAATCATCATAAATATGTATGTTTATATATGCGTACATATTGATGCAGATTTTTGCGGGGAACGGAAAAATATTTTAAATCGACAAAAGCTTTGTTGCCACTTTTTTCTGTGTTTTGCGGGTTTGCGGTTTGTAATAAATTTAATCTCATTGAGTAACAATTATAATACAAAATATTTATTAGGAATGTATATTATGTAAAAACGAAATAAAATCATTAAGTTCCCAAATTGACTATAAATAATATTTTGAAAATTACATACTTTGATTAGCGTTTTATCAATTTTGCATGCAGGCATAAAAATTCGCATAATGAAATTCATATCAATAAATATGATTGTATATTAACATATAAAAATATAAGTTAAAGGCTAACACTCGGCGGTAATATCAATGCAAGCCTCTGAACAAAATGTTAATTTAATGCTCTGCTCTGTTCACGCGCCACTGTTAAAATTTCTCCTTCCGAGCTAGCTGTGGTAAAATCCACCCATCGAATCTTATAAAGTTTTGACAATTCACACGCCGGTCCGCAATTGAACCTTCTCTATAATATACGTTCTCTGCTGACAAAACAAAGCACAGAAAACATATGGTATGTCACAATGAAAAAAGAAGAGTATTCTTCCGAGAAAATATTTGAGCGATGAAGAATTTGTATACGAAATATTAAACTATTAAAATTTTATTTATTAACGCAATTAAATAATATTTATAATTCGTTTACGAACGCTGCACGAGTGGAAGCACGGATCGAAAACAGGTAACGTTGAAGGCTGAAGCCGTGGAATCCCCTTAGGCGCAAAGATGAGACAAACTGGGATTAGATGTAGCGCGTAGGATATATAGTTGTCGCAAAAATGAACAAAAGCAGCAAGCAGGAACCGTGTTGACTGACGTGTATAATCGAAAGTCGAGTTGCGCGCAGGATCGCGATTATTTCGAATAAGGTGTATCTGCTGCGGAGATCATCCTTTTTGTTTGCTGAGCTGAGGTACAGGCGCGATGCTGTGGTGTCTTGTGTTGTCCCGTGTGGTGATGAATGAGTGTGGTGGGTTATACTAGGGTGCGCCAGTTTTTACCGAGTAGAGTGGTGTATATGTGTAAAAAAGGCTTATCTCATTCAAACAAGCGATATTTGAATGATTGCGATGTATCCAGTTTCTTTCATTTTACACGCAATTCCGCACAGTTTTTTGGTATTTTAAGTTCAAGTTATGTATATAATATTTTTAGAGATAAACACATAACTATATTAACTATATATGTTATATTTAGCTACAAATGTTAGGTCAGATGCAATAAATGCCTTCTCTACCCATATCGACTTTCCGGATGACTCGTGGAACCAAACATGATTGCCAACAATAACTACAAATCGTCAACAACAATTGACACTGTGACGACTACCGCTTCGATTACAGGGACAACGGCAAACATGACGACTTATCGGAACCATATAACGAATTCCGATGAAGAAAATCTCCTCGCCTACAGTCAGGAGACGATAAAAAGTTCTATCGGAAACACTAGACAAAGTACGCCAGTAGTGACAGAAGTAAAATAGAGGGTAGCAACCAAAGCAGCCAAAATTAAATATGGAATCATTTCAGAAATAACAACGGGTCAAACAACACAACACAACGAGACACTGTTGCTAATGACAGCCTGCACTGGTACTCTTTCTCACTTAACACCATTTACCATGGTGTGAAGATTGATGTCAGATTGACAAGTCTATATTAAGCTAACTTCTCGACAATCCGGCGGGATCCCATCCGGAGTTTGACATCTCGGAAACCCTTAGCGGCTACAGGGCCATTATTTACGCGGACCAGGCCTCCCTGGATTTCCTGAGGGGTAGCGTTGTTAAAATTACCGCCGCCTTTGAAGCCCTAAAACTGAGGCTCATACGCGGATATCCCAAGAAGACCCCGTGTTCGTATTTGATTACCCCTCTAGAGGAGCCAGGCGAAAAGCTCCTAAAATTTATTAAGCTGCAGAGCAAGTATGTACCAGAAATAGACGACTGGTAGGAGGAGACACCGAAATAGTCAAACAGAATGATGCTAGTGGCATTTGCGAAGAATTGATAGAGGCTCTATCGGTATCCGCAAGGGGAGGATTAAAATGTTTTAAGGCGACAAAGCAACTTTTCGAGACGACACAGAAGAGATCGACACCAACGGCCAGTTGCTAAGAAATGTGATCAAAATATAGAGCAATGATCCAACAGCTAAGATGAGTGCAGATAAATGTGCAGCACTCTGATGTACAGGGTTCGGGTCCTATCATTATATATATTTTTATTATATAATAGTAGCTGCAGAGCGGGCAAACTCGTCAGCTAGTTTATTTACGGCTAAATCCTTATTTCCGACACATATAAGGCGCACTTGGTTGAGACCTGAGAAGCTATTCAGCTGTTCTATGCACTCCTGCACCAGAAGTGACTTAATATCATAAGGAAGATCGCTTTACATGCCGCTTGGCTGAGTATGGCGCTGCTTTCATTTATTTCTACACACCGATTTATAGCAAAGACTTCTTCTTGGAATATGTTCGGAAAACGTCCCATAAGTATGGAAAGTTTGCAACGCATACACATTTTGTGCGACGTTATCGAGCCGTCGGTGTACTACTTAATAGTGATATCCCTTAGAAGTAGGTCAAGCGTGGAGTCATTCCAATTAGCCAATTTTAAACTTCTTTGTGAAGTTTATGTATTTGGTAATGCTGTTCTTCGGGAAAAGAAGCAGTTTCGACAGTTGAAGTCTGCGATGCTAGCAGTAGGGTTGCTCCAGTCGAGTGGCCAACAAAGAACTTCTACGGTCTGAAAGATGGTCTGATAAATAGCATAACCAACAACCGACCTATGCTAACCCACGCATCAAACCATCTGCCGATAGTTATCTTGATAGAGATCCCTCCCGAATTTTTTTCTCTGGGTAACCGTACCTTCGTTAACTTTAACAAAGCTAACTAGGTCGGCATCTCAGAATTTACTGAGAGCACCTTCCCCGCACTACCCATTCCTACGGACGTCATCGTTGGCGAGCATCAATTCCGCAAGGTGATCACTGCTGCTACCGCTCGCTTTATCCTGACTAGAAGAATTGCGAAACTCCGCTCTGAAGCAGCTGTTTTGGCTAACGAGCGCCATACCTTACGCCATGCCAATCCCTGCGATCCCAAAATCAGGGTCCTCAATTTAGAGATTCGGCACATGGTAAACTAAGATAAGATGTCAAAGTAGGTAGAGCATTTGAAGTCTTGTAACCTCTCCACCGGTATAGTAAGCTTTGGAATAATGTCAAGGCTTCGTCAAATCCGAGGAGACATGACAAGGCCAAACGATGTGTTACACGACGGCTGCAGACGCAAAAAAACTACGCGCCACTTACTTTCATCGATGTGGAAGCTCGGATTGTCATCAACAAGACTATATCATCCGAAGCCATTGGCCCAGGTTGAAAAAACATAAGGTCCTCACCCTGTCGCTGAACACTTCTTTTGGGGAAAGTCGGAAGAGTAGTCCCACTACTGAAACCTGTGAAACCTGCGAACAAAGGCTAATCTTATTGTACAATAACTCTCCTTTCCTCAATAGTGCACACGCTTGAGGCCTTGCTACTCACTAATCACCAGAGCCTAGCAGACCAGCATCATGGCTTTCGAAAGCTACAGATAACCACCACAGCGTCATAAACGCCCAGATAGTTCATGTCCTAAATCAAAGCCCATCCTGTGAGAGGACGATCCTCGTAGCGTTGGGCTTGTCAAAAGCTTTTGACACAGTCAATCATACAACGCTACTTGAGAACATAGAACAATCCAAGCTCACTCCAGGGCTAAAGCGGTGGACTATGAACTACCTGAGCGATCGACCATACTGTTTCGAGGTCAAAACTCTAAACTTAGAAAATTAAACAGAGGGTGCCGAACGGTGGTGTCCTCTCCCGGTTAATTTTTAATTTCTACATTTCGAACCTCCCTCAATCACCAGAGGAAATGGTTATCTCCCCGACCCTTCTCGCTTCTTCTCTGCTTGACACTCGTGGGGGAGAGCGATCATATTCACTAACGGGATAAAGGAATACAGACTGGATCTTAACATTGCAGTCGAAAGTGTTAACATTCCGACTGTCAATAAACTTACGATATCAGGTGTTACATTCGACAGCTTGTGTTCCTGCACTCCTGATACGACCGCAAAATCTGCCTAAGTACAGAGCCGTCACAAAACCCTCAAGTCGCTAGCCGACAGCTTATGAGGAATAGACGAAGAAGCATTTTTGGTAACATACAAGGCAATCGGCCGGCCGGCCGGTCATAAACTACGCCCCACCGATATGGTCACCTGGGTGTAGTGAAACTCAGACGAAGAAGCTTCAGACGTGCCAAAATACGGCACGCTGGACTATTACAGTTTCTGCTGGGCTGTTTTCGCAGAATCATTAAAACGCCTTTCCTTGGTTACATTGACGAGATTGAACAGTACACCGATCACACTTCGGGCGCAACTAACTTCAGACGCACACTGCCCAAAATTCACACTGGACGAATTAACTCCTTCACCGACTCACTCTCAGTGAATGGCGTACTTGGAGTCAAACCACCATCCAATACAGATAAAGAGTTCGAGTTACTTACTTACTGATAATCCTTGGCTTACAGTCCCAGGATTTCTCAGGAAGTTTATTTGCCGAAGAGTGGAATCTAGAGTGAGACCCAGATATTTCACCACATGAGTAAACTCTAACTTTCTGCCACCAAGGTATAGGCTGCTACAAACCTGCACGAACCTTCTTTTGGTAAGCGGGACGATGGTCGTTTTCGACGGGTTCCCATTCAGTCCAACCCTCATGCACCATCCTTTACCAGTCCTAATCCCCTTTGCACGATATCACAGAAAGTGTTGTCGAACTATCCTTTTGCTAATATAACAATGTCATCCGCGTACCCTTGACAACGGACCCCATATTTGGTTAGCAGCACAAAAACTTCATCCATGAGTAGGCTCCATAACAGGGGTGATAAGACTTCATCCTGTGCGCAACCTCTAGTAGTGCCGAGACGAATTTTTGTATTCAGCTGGGGCAGTTTGCCTTGTGCATCATGTTGGAGAAGTGCTGGAAAGATCCCATTTGCCCCTGGATACGTATATTTCGGAAAAGAGACCAGGGCCCACTTAATTGAGTCGACAGTGAATAGATGTCTTGAGACTTACAAATCTGAGCGAACTGGCTTTTGTGTGACCACAGGTTGATGTTGGTCTTTTCGTATTGTCTTCGGGAAATGCGCTAGCAAAAATACGTAAGCTCTTTTTTCTTCACTCGTCGCATAGGTCCCATCAGATCTTTTGAATAGCTAATACTGTGTCATGTAATCATTCTGTGATCTGACATTGATGACTCTTATATCACCCTGCACTGTGAAAGTGTAGGGTATCACTTTCGATTGGTTTCTGGGCCGCCATTTCATGACTGATGTTGTCGTGGTTGTTCTTGTCTGTTCCTGTAGGTTATTGTTGGTGAAGACCCTTTGCTCATCTCGAGAAGACGTTTAAAAAGGGGAACAAAAAATTTCCACCTGCCAGAGCAAAATTAATTGGTAAGGCTACCTTTACTTCCCAATGCAGTCCGTACAAGTACAAATAAGCCGAATTATCTTCCTGGGTGCAAATCATCCAATGGGCATAAGTCGTATAATACCCTCGATTTGGAGGTGGCTGCTCTTTGTAGTCGAACGCATGCGGCCTCTGGCAACTACTTTGAGGAGTGTAATGCAGCACCACTCACACCGATTGGAAAGGACCCAGAACAAGGATGAAACGATGCGAAACTCTTTGATTCGAGAGAGAGCTGTCAAAACCCACATGTTTTATAACATTTGTCAATCATGCCACTGTCGAAAGAAAAAGGATTGGGTATTTAAAAATAACTTTTGGGTATTTTGCATTTCGTTATTATTTTTAGGTGCTCGGTTTCCAAGTAAACCTATATAAATAAAAAAATTATAACAAAGAACCAAAACAAGTCATAATAAAATATCATGGTTTTATGATAACCGTTTTAAATTAAATTAGCAAAAAAACGTTAGTTGCTATTTTCTTGAGATTTCGTTTCGCACTGCTTTTGTTAGCTATTTAGCGGGTTTATTTCTGACGTACCGCATTTTTTGATACCAGCTGTTTCCTAATCTTAGTAATCAGGGAAAGAGAATAACAGAAAAATTAGGGAAGATGAGAGAATCTCGCATCATGTTATCCTTGCCGAGAATGTCTTGCACTTAAGCCCCTTCCCCACGACAAGGTGCCTGCCATTCCCAGAGGACACAAAATAACAACAGAGAACAAATTCACAGCACAAGAAAAGATAGAGGTAATAAATAATTTGCCCACTCCTCTAAATTTACATGAACTGCGAAGTTTCCATGGACTGTGTACCTATTATCGATGGTTCCTTCAAATATAATATATGCCATCGGAGCTTCCTGAAGTCACAAACAGGATAAAACCTTTGAGTGGAATAAAGAACAAGAAGTTGCTTTCAAAACTTAGAAGAAACGGGTATGCAATTCGCCTGTGTCAGTCTAAACGATTATTTTGGATACCGATGCTAGTTGAAAACGCATAGAACTGCACCACATCCGCAGTCCGATGGAATTGTAGAACGATTTGATCGAACTTTGGAAGAACGTTTGAGGAAAGTGGTAGACAATTGTTAAAATGATTGGGATACTCATATATCAATGTTCCTTATGGCTTATCGGTCCACTGTTCGCAGAATAACGGGATGCTAAAAAAGGCGAGATAGGAGAAATACTTGCTATGCTGAGACAGCGCAGCAAAATTATGAACGATGAAATGAACGGAAGATACGACAAGGCAATGAACTCGGAGGGATTTATTAAAGCAGATTGGGTATTGTTATATAACCCACAACGAATCCGAACCCACATGTCTCCGAATGAGGTCTTGAAGCCAGCTTATCAATTAATAGTACAAATAATATATATGAGCTATTTCATCCTTCTGTTCGTAAAGTAACGATAACTTGTTAGAACTATTATATATTATATTAAATAATTTTACATTTCCCACATAATTTTTTTCTATTTAATTATCACAAAATTAGAAATAGTTTTAATTTAGCGACAGCGAGCCTGCAAGCATCGTAAAGTAAATACGGATTTATAATGCGTTTTCGAAGAAAAAAGCTATATTTAAAAAATTAATGCGCACACCTATACTGCAGTGGCTCTCTTCGGCCGCGCTTAAAAAAATATAACCCTTGTCGTCCAACACCGGGGTGTCCAAAGTTCTTTTGCGTCATGGTACCCTCATGATTCCTGAAAAATAGTGCCAAATATATTTACTTGCCTTTGACAAGAATATTTAATTCATCTCTTAAACACAGTGTATTTTCTTCAATATGGAAACAGGCATTTATAATCCTTTTGCATAAAAGTGGGTTTAGATCCAACATTGAAAACTGTTCTTATTGTTTATTAACGAAATCTCTCCTGTAATAGAATTTTCAAAAATTTTAATATAGCGACGACGTAAAGCTTTTTAAATCATACACTTCAACTGATGAAAGGTGTCTGTTGCAAACAGGTTGCATGGTGTGATATAAATGATTTGCCAATGAATCTCAATAAATGTAAGACGATGTGCTTATCCCGTAGATCTGTGCACCCCTCTCCTTATGTAATAAAACATGATAGTCCAGTTCAAGTTTTTAACTTTGTTGATTTGGGAGTTACTATGGACACTTAGCTTAACTTTAGTCTTCATATTGATACCATAGTCTTGAAAGCAAAAGCTGTCCTTGGTTTTGTTAAACGTTGGTTTAAAGAATTTAAAGATCCGTATATTACTAAAAAACTTTTTACAACTTTGGTTAAACCTATATTGGAATATGACACTGTTGTATGGAACCCTACCTAACAAATCCATTCTGACAAGTTAGAGTCTGTTCAAAACAATTTTTACTTTTCGCCTAAGGACATTTCATAGAATGGGATTCTAGGGTAAGTATACCTCCATACATTAGTCGTTTGAGACTTATAAATCTACATACACTTTCTAGTCATAATAATCACTTGCTTGTCATAATATTCTTAGTGAAAATTGAATGGAACAGTTTGCAGTACTTTTTTCCTGTCTGAAATTAAATGTAATATCGCGGTAAGCTTTTCTAGGCCGTTTAGACCTTTACTGTTAAAATCCTCTAAAACAAATTTCCATCCACAAAATCCAGTTGTCCATCCTTTTTGTTGATTGGGCAGAGTGGTGAGATCGTGTGTGGTGTGTGTTGGTATCTCTCAGTGAGTTATGTGAAGTTGTATGTATTAATGTGTGGTGTCTTCGGGAGTGGATGGTATTGTTGTGGTGTGTTGGAGTGTATGAGTGTTGTTTGTGAAATGGTGTGTGGGGCTTGTAGAGGGATGTTCGCTGGGAAGGCTTATAGCCATTTAGCCAATATAGTAACTTTTAATCATAGCTGTTGAAATGTTTGTTTCTGTAGCTGAGTAGTTAAGATCTCAACGCTTAAAAAACTCTCGCTTTTTCTGACACGACTAATTCTGCACGTATTCGTTGGTTTATTATTTTTATTAGTATAAGAGCAACTCTCTTTGGCATCTGTGGTGGACTACGGCGAACTTCAGCAATGACACTAAATGCCGTTCCACACATAGCACCCGTAGAGATAGCCGACTGATATATTGCTGCGCATGTCGCTGTAGGATTGCAGCTCGTTATATGGAAGTACCGGCAGCTGATTATATGAAAGAATCCAAACAGGGACATCCTGCGTCGCAGAGTCTATTCCTTGTGCCTAGATGGAAGGTTAGAGGCGGAGTTTTGCAAGCAAGATGTCTGTTGTTAAGGTGATAGTTGATCTTTTGCTCCTAAGTGCACCCACATTTAGGGAGGTAAGCATTCACTCCGACAGCAGAGCAGCTATATTAGCATTGAGCTCAGTTAATGTGCGCTGAAAGTTAGTCAGTATCGATAATTTCAAGTTACTACATTCAATTGAGGGGCCATCGTAAAGGGGGAGTAGAGAAAGAACAGCTTATCGATGTAAACAAAGCTATAGCTGAGAGGGGTTCATGGATAAACGTCAAGCCGCCTAGGGGTTGAGTTTCTATTGACATCCAAGATGGCCGACTTTTAACCGGCAATTGGTTGCATCTTGCTATTTTCTTTTATTTATAAAAAAGTTGTCCAAAAAATATTGGTTATATGTAAAACTTTATTATGTTTTTAAAATAAAATCAGTTTATTTTAATATATGTTCTTAAAGGAGCGGCTATTATTGGCAAATTCTATAATAATTACGATACATAGTTATGCCTTTTTTTAACTGTGGTAACTTAATAAATATTCAACACAGAAAAATGTAAGGTGCAATTAAGCAACCATATCAAATAACGGGATGCAGAAAATGCTTATTCAACGAAACTAAGGGCAATGTTTATAAATTTGCAAAACAATCTTCGTAAATGAATAATGAATATTTAATAATGCTCCTGATAAAACTGCTCACACAAGAATTTTTATCAATAACCAGGTGTGTATTAGTGAATATAAAGTAATAATAAATAAGAACTAAAATAATTTTTTTCCAGAGGAAACCTGTATAAAATAATAAACCCATTTTAACCCGCCCATAATGTGCATGTTTGGTATATCGTTTCAGAAGGATTTTATAAAAAGTTTCGGTGCTTTGGGATGAAATTTACATTAAATATAATTTTATTAATAGACGCCTTTGATGCTTTAGATTGCGTACATAGTGATTTCAATTTGGAAACTGATTTATGTATGACAACAATTTGGAAAGTGAAATTGTAAAAAATATGTTTCGATGTAAAGAAACAAACATTACGTTGTAAATGATACAAAATTGCGTTTATGTAAATTACCATATTCCTACGATCAAATTGCTTTTTATCAAAGTAAATGTTTTAGTGTGCATCTAATTGTTTTCAAAGCTAATATGTGGCCAGTATTATAATGCTCACCACCAACTAAAGTTGGAATCATGGGAAATTTCTTCATTTGCAACACCTCATTGCATTCATTGAAACAATTTAAAAATCTAACCTGATAATATGAATACTTTGTATAAATAAAAACAGGATTTTTTCTATGCCAAATATTATATGTTTTATTTCGTTAGACTTTTATACCATTCCCTATATCTATATCGCATTTTCCACACCACCATGAGGTATGCAAATAGGCGTGTTACCGATTTTTTTGGGTGTTCGTTAACCCAGGAGGCCTATTTTCACCCATATACCTTAAAACTAAATAACAAAATTATATATAATAAATAAATTTAAAAAAAAAAAACACATTCAAAACATTCATTTCACAATAATACTTATATAAATACATTTAATGTGCATGCATTACCAACAGTGGAGATCTAACAAAAATCCTGAGAAAATTCTTGTAATTCAAATTATTGAAAATAATACTAACCTGTTGATCCAAAATAAGTTGTTAGGAAATGTTTCTATAAAAAAAAACATAAAATAATTATATTAAAACAATTATTAAAAACAAAAAACAAGTCCGTTCGTTATACAAAAAGTTGTTAATAAATTCAAATGTGTTGCCAGTATTGCTATTGAGCATTGCGTAACGGCGTTGCGTAAGTTAATTTTATATTACTTTTCAAAAATGAAATATATCCACCGTATTTTATATCATAAAGATATTGCAACTTCAACAAATATCTTATTTTAGGAGTCTATATATTTAAAAACTAAACTTAGAACTATATAACAATATGGTAATTTATATATGTGAAGAGTTATATGTAAAATATTGTACATATTATAATCGCTACATGCTGAAATACAAAGACAGCTACCTGGTATGCCTACCGTATTTTATACTATAAAGATATTGCAACTTCAACAAATAATTTATTTTAGAAGTGTATATATTTAAAAACTAAAATAAGCAATATAAAATATATGGTAATTTCTGATGTCAGGAGTTGTAATTAAATATTGTACATATATCCGCCGCTAAATGTTGAAAAAATATAATTAAATATTAATAAATGAAATTATAAAACGTAAATAAAATTTGTGATTAAATAAATCTATACTTAAATTAGAGAAAACATCGGCACAGTAACTATTTTTTTGATATAAGTACAATGAGAAATTTTACTTTATTGTTTAAATGAACTATTATCACTTGTATGACAATGATAAGTTTCGCTTTTTTGATTATATGAATTATTATTACTTATAATATCAAATTCTGTTGCAATAGATATTTCTTCCCACTCATAGTAAAATTGAATTTTCAGTTAGTCCACTAATAAGTTAATTAAAATGCTTAAAAATATGCCGCATATTTACCTATATCAATATGGTATAATATCATCATTCTATAACCAAAATTTAAAATATTTATAAGTAATTATTAAGGCGTTTTCTATTATGCGCAACCCGTTTTAACCCCTCGCCACTCTGTTGTTGTTGCTGTTGTAACGGTTATCTAGTCCCCGTTTGGGTGATAAATTCCACATTCGTTGTCGTCGAGGTCATCTAACGGGAGGCCCAGGAAACGAGCTGTTTCGACGGGGTCGGACTATAGGGAAAAGGGTGTTAGATGAGTTGGGTTTGTTGGACATGCAAAGAGGTGGTTAGTATCATGCGGAGCCTCATTGCACGCAGGACATATGTTTGGATTGTCGGGGTATATTCTGGATAAGTAGGAGTTTAACCTGCTACAATATCCAGAACGAAGTTGCGCGAGGATCACTCTGGTTTCGCGAGGCACCTCGAGCTCTACGTCTGCTATGGGTGGTGGTTTGAACGATTTGAGGATTTTGTTGCGGCTCTGTACTTTGGCACTTATCGCGGTCGTGTGAGGAGTGAAGGAGCACAGACTGTTCAATGTTACGACTAAAATTTTAGGGTTATTAACTGTTGCAATTTTTGTGCCATCGACTGAAATGTTCAGTCTGTATTCCTTCGTCCAATTTGTGAATATGGTCGCTGTGGATTTAGTGGGGGAGAGTGTCAGACTCCTTGCAGAGAAAAAGCGAGAATGTTCGGAGAGGTATTTACTTTTGAGCGGAGGAGCTGTTTACTTTTGAGCACATGCCATCGATTCCATTGCCCGACGTCAATATCAAGCAGTCATCAGCGTACAAGGTCACGAAAATTCCCGCTGGTGGTTGGGGGGGTTTCGAAACGTTGAAATTAAACAGTAGTGAGTAGAGGACACCGCCCTGTGGAACCCCCTGTTTAATTCTTCTAAGTTTGGAGTTCTGGCCCCGAAACAGTACGGATGAATGCCGACCGCTCAGATAGTTCATGGTCCAACGCTTCAGCCCTGGAGGGAGCGGTGATTGTTCTAGGTCCTCAAGTAGCGTTGTGTGATTGACTGTGTCAAAAGCTTTTGCCAGGTCCAGGGTGGCTTCCGGTTTACGCCATGAATTATCTGGGCGTTTATGGCGCTAAGTGCTGTGGTGATGCTGTGCACTTTTGGGAAGCCATGCTGATGGTCTGCTAGACTCAGGTGATGAGTGAACGTCGGGAGTAGCAAGGCCTCAAGTGTCTTCACTACTAGGGAAAAGAGTTATCGGGCGATAGGACTCCCCTTTGTTTGCTGGTTTCCCAGGTTTCAGTAGTGGGACCACTCTTCCGACTTTCTACACATCGGGTATTTGAAGAGTGGATATCGACAAGTTGTGGACCTTGGTGAGGTAGCTTACTCCCGTCGAGCCTAGATGTTTAGCATCAGCATGCTTATTCCGTCAGGGCTAATGGATTTAGACGATTTGGCCTTTTTGATGACACTCTGAACCTCCCCATCGGTGAAAGTAATTGTTGCGCAGTCTTTTGGCATTTTGCGCAGCCGTCAGTGGAACCGTGCAGTGAAAACTGCCGGCTAAAATAGCTCGCGCACTTCTTCGGGTCCGAGGAGGCATGGCCATCGAATTGAATTTCAACCCGGTCGTCATGTCTCTTCGGATTAGACAAGGCCTTGACAGTAGTCCAAAGCTTACTGACACCGGTGGAGAGATTGCAGGACTTCAGGTGCTCTATCCATTTTGTCCACTTATGTTGATTTACCATTTGCCGAATCTCCAAATTGAGATCCCTTATTCGGGGATCACAGGGATCGGCATGGCGTAAGGCGTCGCGCTCTTTTGCTAGTACAGCTGCTTCGGCTGGGAAATTTAAGCGGAGTTCCGCGATTCTACAAGCTGGTATGAAGCGAGCGGTAGCAGCAGCGATCACGTCCGTAGGAATTGGTAGTGCGTTGAAGGTGCTCTCAGTAAATTCTGTGAAACCGACCCAGTTAGCTTTGGTAAAGTTAATGAAGGTGCGGTTGTCCACAGAAATAAAGTAGGGAGGTTTCTCGATTGAGATAATTATGGGCAGATGGTCTGATGCGAGAGTTAGCATAGGTCGCCAGGTTATGCTATTTATCACACCACCGCTAGCGATGGTAATATCGGGCGAGCTATTACAGGTGCCCATAATTCTGGTGGGGGCTTCGTCATTTATTGTGCAGAATGTCGAATCGTCAATCTATTCCGCCAGCTCCATCCCCCTACGATCATTTGACAGGCAGGAATGCCAAAGATCGTGATGTGCGTTAAAGTCGCCTAGCACCAAACGGTTTTCACCACGAAGTTGCGCATCTATGTTCGGATGATATCCTGTTGGGCAACACGTTACTGGGGGGATGTATATATTAAACATTTCGAGCTCGACATCGCCTGACCGAACAGCTATACCCTGACATTCTAGGGTAGTGTCCCTGCGTTTGTTGTTGGTCAGACTGGGAGTCATGCTGTCTGTATGAGCTCCTTAGGGCCGTGGAAGTCCTATCTTGGCCACTCGACTGGAGCGGCAGCGCAGTGCTCGAACATGGTACAGGTTGCACAGCCGTTGAGGCAAATGTCGCATTATTGCGTTGACAGCATGGGGCCACGTAACTTGTGGTCCACTCCCTATGTGTCTTAAGGCCTGAACAGGTCTTAAGATGGCTCCATCCATTGTATGTATTGCACCTTACCGAGGTGGAGTTTGGATGGAGCCTTTTAGCGCAAACGCAGCAGTAAAATTTCTCGGGGTCCGGGTTGGACTTGATGCCAGCACGGGTCAGGAGGATACGGAGCAACCCTGCTGCTAGGCGCTGCTCCAATGACGACAAACTAAATCTAGAACTTACCGATCCAAACAGTGTTAGATCGCCGAAATAACATCCCTTGGCCGGATAAAATCCGGGTCAATTCCGGTATCGCAGAACCGGCTGTTGTGGGAATTGAACTCGCCTCGCTACCCTAACTCACCATGGCCGCCATTTTGGTTTTTTTGTGAAGGTACGCTCAGAGGTCGCGAAACTACTGCGAATGGGACTTTCGATACTCCCTTATACCATGATTTAGACAACAGCACGACTTCACAGCAGTAGGCTTGCAGGCGAGGGGTTAAAATGGGTTGCGCATTGCAGAAAACGCCTCAATAATTATTTTTAAATATTTGAAATTTTGGTTATTAATTGATGTTTGATGCTAACAGCATCATGGTATATGATATTATACCATGTTGATATAGGTGTAGACATATTTTTAAGCATTTTAATTAACTTATTAATGGGCTAACTGAAAATTCAATTTAACTATGAGTGGAAGGGAAGAAATAACTATTGTAACATAATTTGATATTATAAGTAATAATAATTTATATATATCAAAAAAGGAAAACTTATTATTGTCATACAAGTGATAATAATTCATTTAAACAATAAAGTAAAATTTCTCATTGTACTTATATCAAAAAAATAGTTACTGTTCCGATATTTTCTCTAATTTAAGTATAGACTTATTTAATCACAAACTTATTTGGTAAATATGTACTTAATGACCCCCACTTCGTAGGGGGTTGGGGTTGTAAGGGGTGACACAATTAAGTGTCCTTTTTATGAATTCGAAGGAATTACCCGTCGGTCACCCCTTAAAAAAAGGTTATGGAGGGTGGAAATACAAATATTTCTTTATTAATTAAATGGCTGATCTTTTGTGCCGCGTTTTTATGGAATGAATGAATATCGGAGATCGTCGAACTCCTTTCCGCACTGGCGGCCTTCGGCGCGCTTCACAAAAATAACCCTGGTCGGTCAAAAACCGGGGTGTTCATAATTCAATCGCGTCAAACTCCTTTCTGCACTGGCGGCCTTCGGCCGCACTCCAAAAAAATAACCCTGGTCGGTCCAAAACCAGGGTGTTCATAATTCAATTGCGTCAAACTCCTTTCTGCACAAACAGCAGCAAAAGGATTCACGAAATTTTAACCCTTCATATAATTTTTTGACGTGTGGCCGACGGCTAAATCCACTGAAATTGTATTTCACAGACTCCCTTCACATACCATCTGCCACTCCAACCCCTTCCGAAGTGGGAGTCATTAAGTACATAATTACCGCTTATTTATGTTTTATTATTTCATTTATTAATATTTAATTATATTTTTTCAGCATTTAGCGGTGGATATATGTACAATATTTTATTACAACTCTTGACATAAGAAATTACCATTTATTTTATATTGCTTATTTTAGTTTTTAAATATATAGACTTCTAAAATAAATTATTTGTTGAAGTTGCAATATCTTTATAGTATAAAATACGGTAGGCATACCAGGTAGCTGTCTTTGTATTTCAGCATGTAGCGATTATAATATGTACAATATTTTACATATAACTCTTTACATATATAAATTACCATACTGTTATATAGTTCTAAGTTTAGTTTTTAAATATATAGACTCCTAAAATAAGATATTTGTTGAAGTTGCAATATCTTTATGGTATAAAATACGGTAGATATAAATATTTTTTGAAAAGTAATTAAAAATTAGCTTTCGCAATACTGTTACGCAATGCTCAATAGCAATACTGGCAACACATTTGAATTTATTAACAACTTTTGTAAAACGAACGGACTTGTTTTTTGTTTTTGATAATTGTTTTAATATAATTATTTTATGTTTTTTTTTTATAGAAACATTTCCTAACAACTTATTTTGGATCAACAGGTTAGTATTATTTTCTATAATTTGAATTAAAATAATTTTCTCAGGGTTTCTGTTGGATCTCCACTGTTGGCAATGCATGCACATAAAATGTATTTATATAAGTATTATTGTAAAATGAATTGTTTGAATGTTTTTGTTTTTATATATTTATTTATTATATAGAATATTGTTATTTAGTTTTAAGATATATGGGTAAAAATAGGCCTCCTGTGGAATAGAACACCGCAAAAATCGGTAACGCACCTAGTTGCATACCTCATGGTGGTGTGGAAAATGCAATATAGATATAAGAAAATTTATAAAAATCTAACGAAATAAAACATATAGTATTTGACACAGAAAAAATTCTGGTTTTATTTAAACCAAGTATTTATATTAACAGGTTCGATTTTTAAATTGTTTCAGTGAATGCAAAGAGGTGTTGCAAATAAAGAAATTTCCCATGTTTCTAACTTTTATTGGTGGTGAGCACTATAGTACTGGCTTTGAAAACAATTAGATGCACACTAAAACATTTACTTTGATAAAAGCAATTTGATCGTAGGAGTAAATTACATTTAAGCAATTTTGTATCATTTACAACGTAATGTTTGTTTCTTTTCATCAGAACATATTTTTTACAATTTCACTTTCCAAATCGTTGTCATACATAAATCAGTTTCCAAATTAAAATCACTATATACGCAATCTAAATCAGGGTCTATTAATTATATGTAGCATCAGGGTCTTTTAATTATATTTAAATGTATAATGTATAATATAAATTTCATCCCAAAGACACCGAAACTTTTTATAAAATCCTCTGGAAAAAAATAATTTTAGTTATTATATATTATTACTTTATATGCACATAATTATTGATAAAAATTCTTGAGTGAGCAGTTTTATCAGGAGCATTATTAAATATTCATTATTTTACGAAGATTGGTTTGCAAATTTATAAGCCTTGCCTCAGTTTCGTTGAATAAGCATTTTCTGCATCCCGTTTTAGTTTGAAAAAATATTAAAGTTTAACATATAACAAAAATTGTTTGGACAACTTTTTTATAAATTAAAAGAAAATAGCAAGATGCAACCATTGTCCGGTTAAAATTCGGACATCTTGGCTGTCAATAGAAACTCAACCATTCAGTTGTGGTTCTGTTGACATCGGTCACCTGATTCTTACTCTTTACGATGGTCTAAATAACATTTGTATAAATATTGGCAGATGCTGCCAAAAAATTATCGATTAAAAGTGCAATTGATTATTTTATTCAAAAAATAATAAACCTGCATCCCTAGCAGAATTTACATTGTCGGTTGTTTAGGGTGAAGTTTGATTATGTTGTTTATGTCGTATGGCTAGAATTATGTGGTGGCTTTATAAAATATACTTAACTTGCTAATTATACATACTTTAAAGGACCATGTTATATTATGACAATATCCAATGTAAGTCACATAAAGATATAGCTTGCTAACCTCGCTGTCTATATCAAGAAATAATGTTAAGAAAGTTGGATAATGGTTGAGTAATCTGAAATGTGTTGACACATTAATACAATATACAAACTGTCAATAATTGATAGTATTAATATAAATATTGAAATAAATAAACCATTAAATTATTGAGGAATGGAAATAATATAGTTGATCTTTTATAATTGCTTAATGTTATGTTCGGTATCCTGCTGAATACAAAGCACGGCTTATACTAATATACTCATGTATATTTATAAAGGACGCTAAATCACTTGGTTAATTTGGAAACACTTTTTTGTAAATTATTAATACATATATACTTAAGTAGATGTTGTTGTTGTTGTTGTAGCGGCAGAGTTCTGCCGAGTTAACAGTTCTTGGCCGGAATAAACCCGGGTCCGTTCCGGTTACGTAGCCCCGACTGTCGTAGGAACGGATATCTGAGTATTTAAGTAGATAATAGTAAATTGTGAATAATATCCAGAATATTTTTTGGATTAAAAAATAAAACTTTGTATTTTTTTTATTTATAATATAGATGACAAAAGACTACGACTACTTATTAAAGGTGCTTTTAGTGGGAGATAGCGATGTTGGTAAACACGAAATATTATCCTGCCTTGAAGATGCATCATCAGAAAGTCCATTTTGTAGCGGAAATGGTAACCTTGAATAAAGTGATGTACTAAAGTAAATAATTAAATTATATCCAAAATTATAGCTTATAAAACAACGACTATTCTTCTGGAAGGGAAACGTGTTAAGCTGCAAATTTGGGATACATCTGGACAAGGCCGGTTTTGCACCATTATAAGGTCCTATTCAAGAGGGGCACAAGGAATCATCTTAGTTTACGATATTACAAACAAATGGAGCTTCGATGGAATTGACAGGTGGCTCAAGGAAGTGGAAGAGGTATATTGTACTCTATTTTTTTTATTAACCATGTCGTCACCTAATATGCAAAATAAGATTTAATGAAGATTTCTATGTTGTATGTACAAAAAGTTGAGGACGAAACATGATTTTCGTAAACCAAACTCTTATTTAATATATCCAAAATTTGTATCAATATCTCAAATAATTACGTTTCCATATCGTTTTTTGCAAAATTTCGATTTCTTTGGCGCCGAGTTAAACACATACCATACAGACTTATAGTTTTCAAGATATTTTTTATTTAAAATTCAAAAATTATAAAGGCAATGCACGCTATTTCACTATGTTTAACACACTTTTCACACCTTTATCAATTAATATGTTTGAAATTACACTGTATACGTTGAAATAAAGGGTGATCTATTTGGAGGTACCTACTTTTTTAAAGAAACAAACACAAAAAATTCAAATTGAATGGGAAATGTTTATATCATTCGAAAAAACATTATTTGGATTTTTTTTTTTAATTATCTCTTTCAAATGTTGTTCGCGGCTACGTCTCAGATGGTCCATACGTTGAGTAAAATGTTCGATGACTCGTTTGAGCATTTCGACTGGTAACTGGCGAATGACACGCGTGACTTTAGACTTTACATGTTAATCGGCCGGCCCAAAACGTGAAATTATCTGTTCACCGAATTGTTCTCTCAATAAATCCGTTGATTGATGCAATGTGTGGGAAGTGGCGCCCTCTTGTTGAAACCAACTGTCGCCGAGATCACGAGTCTCAATTTCAGGTATTAAAAAGTCGGTTATCATGGCGCGATGACGATTGTTGTTGTTGTTGTAACAGTTATCTAGTTCCCGCTTGGGTGGTAAGTTATAGTTTGGTTGTCGTCGAGGTCATCAAACGGGAGGCCCAGGAAACGAGATGTTTCGACAGGGTCGGACCATAGGTAAATGGGTTTTAGATGAGTGGGTTCGTTGGACATGCAAAAAGTGGTTAGTGTATATTTGGTATATAGGGGTCGATTCTGGATAAGTAGGAGCTTAACCTGTTACAGTATCCAGACCGAAGTTGCGCGAAGGTCACTCTAGATTCACAAGGCAACTCGAGCTCTACGTCTGCGATGGGTGGTGGTTTGACTCCTAGTATGCCATTCACTGAAAGGGAGTCGGTGAAGGTGTTGATGGCTCCACTATGAATGGCGGTCATTGCTTGTCTAAAGTTCGTTGCGTCCGAAGTCTGGTCGGCGTATTGTCTAATGTCGTCGACGTAATCAAGAAAGGACCTTTTGATTTTCTTAGGGGGCGGTTCCGCTTCAAGCAGACGATTGCAGGTGTGGTTTCTACGGAAATATCCCAGCAGAAACTGCTTGAAGAGGAGCTCGTTATGTTCCTTAACCGGAAGCATACGGGCCCCACAATGCAGTTGTTCTATTGGGAACATCAAGAGGCATCCCGTGATAGTCCGGAGTACATTGTTTTGACAAGTATGAAGCTTTTTCGTTCGCGTTGCACTACATCCAGGCGACCATATTGGAGCAGCATAGTTAAAGACTGGTCGGCCGATTGCCTTGTAAGTTGCCAGCAGCGTTTCTTTGACCTTTCCCCAAGAGCTGTCGGCAAGCGATTGGATGATTTTGTTGCGGCTCTGTACTTTAGCAGTTATCGCGGTCGTGTGACTGAAGGAGCACAGGCTGTCGAATGTAACGCCTAAAATTTAAGGGTTGTTCGGAATTTTAATGTTATCGACTGAAATGTCTAGATCTAGTCTCTAATCCTTCGTCCAGTTTGTAAAAATTGTCGCTGTGTAATTAGTGGGGGAGGATGTCAGGCTCCTTGCAGAAAGATAGCGAGAAAGGTCGGAGAGATAGCCGTTTCCTTTCGAGCACATGCCATAGATTCCATTGCCCGACGTCAATATCGTGCAGTCATCAGCGTACGAGGTCATGGAATTCCCTCAGGTGGCTGGGGGAGTTTGGAATTTCGGTCGCCATTGACGGTTACGTTGGGTGCGTTCGAGATGGCAATTACGACAGCAGTGTTACAAATTTGTCAAAGAATCTCTTTAGGTTGCTCTTCGTCCCAAATGCGGCAATTTTGCTTATTGACATAACCATTGAGCCAGAAGTATGCCCCATCTCTAAACAAATTTTGGCTCGAAAACCTCGGATCTTTTTGGAACTTTTCAAGAGCCCATATAGCGAAGCTATATCGCTTGGAAAGTCGAGCGTCTTCAGGACCTTTATTTTGCCCAAATCTTCAGTTCAAATTTTTCAAATTCTCTTTTTACTCGTGTTTAATTTTTCAGCCAAAATTCATGTAGTAACATTTGCCTCAATACCAATTATTTCACGCACTTTTTCCACCAATTCAGCACGATTACTAGCTTCTGGACAACCTGGCATTTGGTCGTCATTTAAATTTTCACGACCATTTATAAATCGTGTTAACTGCCTATAAACTTGAGTACGACTCATACAATCATCACCATAAACTTTTCTTTCATAAGTTCGTATGTTTCATCTTTTTTTTTTAATGTTTGGCACAAAATTGTATAATTGCTCTTTGTAAAAATTTAACAAATGCACACTATTTCGGTTGTTGAAATGACTGTAACTTTAATATATGTATATAATTCCCAACGGCAACTATATCGCGATAATATACATATCTGTCAGCGTCAAAAGAAAGTGTACACCTTTTTCTCATACATTTCACTCTTTATTTCAATATAAAAATATTAATTTTTTTTCAAATCAATTATGATTTATACATTATTGAATATTGTTCTTACAAAAACTTAACAGCAATCCAAAATAAAATCCACAAGTACAAAACAACACATACAAAACCAAATATATTCAATATTTCAGGCGTCAAAACAAAGTGTACAGTTTAAGAAAAATTAAAAAATTCAAAAGCTAATACTTTGTTTGTCTTCCCTTTGCATGGATAACTGCTTCCAACCTCCTTGGCATTGATTCCACTTAGTTGGACACTACTTCCGGGGAAATCTTGGACCACTCCTCTTGTAAAATGTCCTTTAGAGAATTTTTACTGGCTATGCTCCTTTTTCTTACTTTTCGGTCCAAATGTTCCCACAGATGCTCAATGGGGTTTAGGTCCGTGGATTGTGGGGGACTATCCAGCTGTTTAGGTGTACGGTAAAGCAACCATTCCTTTATTATTCTTGCCGTATGCTTAGGATCGTTATACTGTTGGAAGATCCAGGATTGATCTAAGCCCAATTTTTCAATACTGGGGAGCAAATTTTCTTTTAAAATATTTAGTTAATTTATTTATTTAGTTCATTGTGCTATCAATCAACACCAGCCTTTACACTCCACTTGCCGCCATACACCCCCAAACCATCACCGAACCCCCACCATGCTATACAGTGGATGTAATATTTTTCTGTTCAAACTCTTGATTTTTGTTTCTCCAAATTTTAGTACTTTTTTTCTTCCTGAAACCTTCGAACGTGCTTTCGTCAAAAAAAATTACGTTAATTCAGAACGATTTGTCCTTATTTTTATATTTTTCCGGAAATTGCAATCGTCGCTTTTGTTTCTGTGTAGAGATGTGTGGTTTTTTCCTCGGTACCCGGCCATAGAGACCATTGGCATGCAACGCTTGCCTGATGGTGCTGGCACTTACGTTCAGTCCGGATATTCTGGACATTTCCTCAGACATTTTTACGGCACTGACAGTTGGATCTATCTTTAGCTCTCACAACTGATCGCATTTCTGTATCACTGAGCCGCTTTGGCCTACCCGAACGTGTTGGATCTTCTAATTCTCCAAACTTTTTTTGCTTATCAATAATTTTTTTCACTGTGTTATGGCTTCTTCCAATTATCGAAGCAATTTCGCGGAAAAATTTTCTGTCTTTCCTAAAATTGATCACTAATTTTCTTACATCCAATGAAGTTTGCTTACCCATTGTCAAATTGATGTGCTCTTGGCAAATTTCCAAACGCAAATAAAATTCTATCTAAATAAGGATACTAAATAACATTAGAATGAAACAATTACAAAGAAAGAACTATGGATAACGATATATTTTTTTGCGTAAAATAAGTATGCGAGGCCTATTACCGTAACTGTACACTTTGTTTTGACGCGTGAAATACTGAGAATATGAGAATTATTTTGTTCGTATTGTTTTTGTATTTATGGATTTTTTTTGGATTGCTGTTAATTTTTTGTAAGAACAATATTTAATCATTCATAAATGATAATTTATTTGAAGATTTTTAGATATTTTTATACTGAGATAAAGACTGAAATGTATGAGAAAATGGTGTACACTTTCTTTTGACGCTGACAGTAGATATATTATATCAGGTAAGTATGTATTTAGCGATGTGCATTTTGGGAATTAATGTTAATGCGAGGTGAGGCAAATATGTTGGTTGGAACAAAATCCCGCATTTCTTGGTATCACGGTGTCAGACTAAAGGGTATTAACTCGGCAACATAAGCCTGAAAATGTTGGCTACTATGCTATAAAAACTCGATTATATGATTATTATTATAACTAATTATGAACTCGTGAGTACGTTATACAGTGACACAACTTATTATTCGTTGAAAGTGGGAAATGGAAAGGCGTGTTTAGTTGATGTTTATCGACCAGAATGTCTTGGGTGCCGACAAGCATAGGTATTATAAAAACTTTTAATATAATTTTAGATTTTATCTGGTAAATAACGTTTGCTCTTCCACTCTTATGCTATGTTACAAAGATATGAAGAAATTCACCTGATTGATTTCTTAAATGTATAATTATCTAAAGTTATTAGGCAACAAATAAAGTAAATGTAATTTTTATTGTTTCAGCATGCTCCTGGTATTCCAAAAGTATTAGTTGGGAATAGACTACACCTTGCTTTTAAAAGACAGGTTTTAGCTAAACACGCAGAGCTTTATGCTTCTCGTAATAATATGTCATGCTTTGAAATATCCCCACTTTGTGATTTTAATATCAGAGAGTCTTTTTGCGAACTCGCTCGAATGGCGCTGCACAGAAATGGTATGGAACGGATCTGGCGTAATAATAAAGGTAAGTGAATGTTCATGTAATCATACATGTATCGCAAACTAACAACAAAAGAGTCTCTCAAAAATTTTCAAAATAATTTTATTACAATATATCAGTTTGTAATACACTTCCCTACATACCTAGGAAACTTTATTGTCATCACTATCGTACTTAACTGGAAACTGACCGTTAGGTCTGCTTATGAGTTAATTGCGTCGTTTGCTCTGCTTGTGCAGTATCAACTAAATAATAGTATGTAGTAATAGCTGTGTCACTATTGCTGCAAAAAATCGTAAATTTTCTGCTGTATTTTGCGAAGTTGTGTCTCTATCTGAAAAAAGTGAGTTAAATTATCTGTTTAGTTTTCAGTTTTTTGCTTCTGTTGAACATTTGTCATTTTTCGAGTTGCCACTCTTTTGTAGTTAGTGTGCGATATACATATATTATTTTTGAAGATATTTTTTTTGAATCAATTTTCTGTATGTAAAACTAATCTGTATGGTTACAAGTAAATTGTGGCTAAGTGAACTAAATTTTAAGTTTAACAATCTTAGATAAATAATGAAGATATATTAATGAATAGTAAGTATGAAGATAATGCCGTGGTAAAAATTAAAATATAAAGATAATAGCGTGTAAAATAAATATGAACCAAATTTCCATCACACCTTTTTTTCTATTCCAGTCGGTACCACTTTGATCCGGTGAAGTAATAATTAACTGAACTTGTTGATGAAGATATAGAGTTCATAAAGCTCGTTAAGTCAGTCGTCTTCCTAGTTTATAGTAGAATTTACTGTATTTTCTGGTAGAATTTCCAATTTTGTTTTGTCAGTTAACCTCTTGTGTACACATTTCTGTGGCTGTAGAACCAACTTCTATTTAATATCCTGAACAGGGTATATTAAGTTTGCCACGAAGTTTGTAACATCCAGAAGGAAACGTCGGAGACCCTATAAAATATATACTAAATTATCAGCATGATGAGCTGAGTTGATTTAGCCGGATGTCCGGCTGTCTGTATATATACAAACTAGTCCCTCAGTTTTTAGGCTATCGATATGAAATTTTGCACTTGTCCTTTTCTCACTAAGAAGCTGCTCATTTGTCGGAACGGCCGACATCGAACCACTATAGCATATAGCTGTCATACAAACTGAACAATCGGAAACAAGTACTTGTATAGGAAAATTTTTTATTTGACGTACTATCTCCACGAAATTTGGCATGAAGCCTCGGTGCAACCGAAGTTAACTTTTTTAAACTAATATTTTCTTTCGTTAAAGTACGGTTAACGATCATCTGGAATTTCGTTTATTGTAAATTTTTTTGAATGAGAGTTCACTAATTTTTGGGAATATGTAAATTCTGTATATGGAATATAAAGGGGTTTTGATTACAATACTATGGAATAATTTTTTTTCAGAAAGAAGATTTTAAGATAGTATCCTCCGAATTGGTGGTTAAAATGTAAATGAGCGGATAGAATAAAATAAAGAATATATATATATACAAGGTGCGCAAGGTGCAAAGTAAACAGTAAAAAAGTAACAAAGTAAACTCTAGTGGCGCCATCTAAATGTCTAGTGCGTTAAAATCTGCTATCCTTTATCGACTTTCAGTAAAAATTTCATGACATTTCATCTATTGGAAGTGAAGTTATTGAGTTTTAAGTGTCAGTATGTTTTTGTCATCGGTGCGAAAATGAGCTTCGAACAAAGAGCCAACATTAAATTTTGTTTTAAAATTGGTAAAACTTTTACCGAAACGTTTCAATTGATGAAACAAGTTTATGGCGATGATTGCCTATCCCGTAGCAGAGTGCACGACTGGTTTCAACGTTTTCAAAGTGGTCGTGTGGACATAAATGAGAAATGAGCCGAAACCCAAAAAATCGTGCCTGGAGAAGTCAAAGGTGAAGACAATGCTGATTTGTTTTTATGATTCCAAGGGTATTGTCCACAAAGAATTTGTTCCACCCGGCCAAAACGTTAATGCGGTATTCTACCTTGGAGTTTTGAAGCGTTTGGTGTGCCGTATTCGGCGTGTTCGGCCCGAATATCGCGAAGATGGAAGTTGGCGTTTGTTGCACGATAATGCGCCGTCTCATCGATCGACGCTTGTGGCCGATTATTTGACCAAAAATCACATTTTAACAATCAACCACTGCCCGTATTCACCTGATATGGTACCGTGCGACTTCTACCTTTTTGGAAAAATGCATTTGCCGATGAAAGGAAAGCGTTATGCAGACGTGGAGGCCATTCAAATGGAAATACCCTAAAAACAAAATCCCTGAAAATTTTTGCCCTTAATATTTATTTTATGTACTGGACCAAGGTGCAAATATGTCCCGTTGAAAATACACGAAAACTGATATTTTATTTTTAAAGCTCTATAGCATAGTATTAGAGCTAAATCACTAACTCCAAAACTGCACTAGATATTTTAACTTTAAGTTTGTGCAGTTTTAAAATTTCGTAAATTTGTAAGAGTTACAACTTAGCAGC
This sequence comes from Bactrocera oleae, assembly GCF_042242935.1. Taxonomy (NCBI): domain Eukaryota; kingdom Metazoa; phylum Arthropoda; class Insecta; order Diptera; family Tephritidae; genus Bactrocera; species Bactrocera oleae. The sequence goes on along the minus strand of NC_091539.1, from coordinate 19,926,312 downwards.
AATCGGCACTTTTGTAGAGTGTTCAATTCTGAAAAAAAAACCGATTTATAATCGGTTCATGCAGTAAGAACAATACAGTGGACCGTACCACACACACAGCATATAGGGATAAGCATCACCATACCTTTATGATTCCACCTCTCGCCTTAGAAGTTCTTGCAGTATAGTTGGTGATTAAACTCAATATAGCGTGTGTATGTGTTCGTATGTTATCTATTTTAAAGTGTACATATTTATAGTGCATAATACAATCTTATATCTTAGGTCAAACAAGTTATCATATGAATACATCTTAACCTAACTAAATATGTTTGTATTTTTAATTGTTGTATAAATGCATTCGTGCCTCATATAAATGTATGTGTGTTGCATATAATAATAGACTTTGCGTTGCCAGTCTATTTTATTTTTTTATAAGAAATAAAAGATTCGTTTGTCTTTTATAAATCGTGGTTTATTAAAGAGCTGCAAGGGAACAATAATTTTTATGAAGTGGTTAAAGATACTTATTAAATTGGGGGAGTTGGTGCTGGATCCTCGTTCTTAGTCCTTAATGCTGGAATCGTAGTCCTTTGTCTTGGGCACGCTTGAGTTAATTGTGATCGTCACTTGTCTCGTCAATTCGAGTATTAACTATTACTTGACTCGTCACTTAGAGTATTAGAAATCAACTGTCCTTGTAGAATGTCAAGCTGTGTCTTTTATACTTTCTTCCGTCACTAATAATTTGATCACTTTGGATTTTCATACAATCGGCGAGGTCGTGCTGATGCGTGTCTTGGGAGTCGCCTGACTACGCCGCGGCGATGGGAGGCAGTTAGTCGACCACTGTCGCGCCTCGCGGTGCGGTAAAGAAGTGTGTGATGTTGCTCACCGCACATCTGACAAAGGCCCCTTGACTCACATGCGGTTGTTTCATGGGTGTGCGCCAGACAATTCAGGCAGTGGCCATGTGCCTGGGCGATTTGCTGTCGTTGGACTGGTGACATACCTTTAAATATGCCGCAATGTTGCAACCGGTGTAGGCGACGACATAGCGGGCATCGGAGACGGTGCTGCTCCGCAGACAGCGATGTTGACGGGGTTAGTGGCCGCGTGCTACTACGAGGAGCGATTGGAGGGGCTGTGGTAGCCGTAGTTCGATCGACCTTTTACCGGATTTATGTTTTTTTGATTTATTAATTTTAGCGGTTTTTGGTTCTTATCGGGTTATTATTTACGGTTGTTCGGTATTATCGGCTGTGAGTAAGAAGCATAGCTTTACGAGCGGTCTAGTTAGTGTTCCGGTTTGCGTACGGATATCGACTACTCGGATGTGACCGTCGGAACCATGGTGAAGGTTTTCTATGCGGCCAAGCCGCCATTCGGTAGGGGGGAGACAATCATCGTGTACTAGCACGTAATCTCCAAGCATCGGCGCCTTTTCTGGAGCTTTCCAGCGGTACCTTTTGTGGAGGTCCTTTAAATAATCTTATTTCCATCGGCGGCTAAAATTGTGATAGATAATTTTGATTCTTTCCCATCGGTTTAGTAAGGATAGCGACTCCACGTCTGGCTCAGGTATGGCCAGAATGGGTGCTCCTTTGAGAAAATGCCCAGGAGTTAAAGCGGTGAAATCGGAGAGATCTTGCGAGAGGATTGTGATTGGCCGTGAATTGAGTACGGCTTCAATTCGAATTAATAAGGTCGTGAATTCTTCATAATTAAACTTGTAGTTCCCAGCTACTTTTTTGAAGTGGGATTTGAAGCTTTTTACAGCTGATGCCCATAAACCACCCATATGAGGAGCGCTTGGGGGGATAAACTGCCAATTAATACCTTGAGGTGCGTACTTCTGTACAATCTCAGGTGAGACTTGTTTGATAAGTCCACAAACTGTTTCTCAGTGGCTCTTTTGGCTCCAATAAACGTTTTGCCGTTGTCATTCATTATTTTTGAAGGAAAACCACGCCGTCCGACGAAGCGAGCGAATGCCGCGAGAAAAGCCTCTGTCGTCAGATTTGTACATAGCTCAAGGTGAACAGCTTTTGCCCTAAAACAAACAAAAACTGCCACATAGCCTTTCATTAAAGTGGGAGATCTTAACATTGAAGCCTTTATCTGGAAAGGCCCAGCAAAGTTGCAGCGTTCAGGTGGAAGTGCTGCCATTATCTGCGTTCGCATTTTTTGCTTGTACGTTGTGCAAACTTTGCACATGTAAATGCACTTCTTTATTTGATGCTTAAGACGGGGAATATAAAACTCTTGGCGGACTATTTGTTGCATGAGGCGGTGCTCGGCGTGTAGCATCAGTATGTGGACATAATGCAGGTATAATGTGGCAAGCCGTGCTTTTTCTGGTATTATTATGGGATGTCGTTCGTTGTATGTCAGGCTGGAGTTGACAAGCCGACCATTCGCACGAAGCAAACCCTTTGTGTCCAGAAATGGATTTAGTACTAAAAGTGAGCTCTTTTTATCGATTGGCTTCGAATCTTTTAGCAATGATATTTCTCGGCTGATGTAGCGCGTTTGAGTAGATGCGATAAGAGCTCCTTTTGCTTTTTGTAAGTGTAGGTACGTTAATCGCATTGGGGGTATATTAGAGGTGTTCCGTTAACTTTAGTTTTGAGCTGCTCTATAAATTTGATCATATAGGCAACTACTCTGGGGGCTCGGGGGAACGATGAGAATCGCTCAAGGATGTCAGTATCATCCGATGTTGCATGAAAGGAGTCGATTTTTCGACTTTCTGGGGCAATTATATTGCGCATGGGCGCTTGTGGCCAATAATCGGGAGATTCTGTTAACCAGCGGGGGCCACTCCACCAGAGAGTGGTGGTGGCAAGATGCAGGGGTTTGCACCCTCTTGTACCTAGATCAGCAGGATTATCAGCACTGGCCACATGTCGCCAAGTGGCTGATCCTACTAGGTCAAGGACTTGAGACGTTCGATTGAAAATATACGTCCATGCATGTGGTGGTTTTTCTAACCATGCTAATACGATTTTGGAATCGGACCATAGATATAATTTATATTGTGCCATGTTTAAATGCGTTTGTACGATGGACACGAGTTTGGCTAGTAGTAGCGCTCCACATAGTTCAAGTCGTGGTAGACTTATTGTTTTTAAAGGAGCCACTTTTGCTTTTGCTACTAATAAGTGGCTTGTGGTCGCAGTGTCGCTTTGTGTGCGAACATATATAGTTGCGCAATATGCCTTTTCAGAAGCGTCACAGAAGCCGTGTAGTTCGACTTTGTGCTCTGGGGCATAATTTACCCATCGTGGGATTTGTATCTGTGAGATATCATTTAGATTGCTCGCAAACTGGGACCACTTTTCTAAACGAAGTGGTTTTACTTGTTCGTCCCAGTCGGTTCCATCTAACCATAATTCTTGTATTAGAATTTTGGCTTGTATCATAACTGGCGAAAGCCATCCTGCGGGGTCGAAAAGTTTCGCACAGAGGATAGAATTTGCCGCTTTGTTATGGCGGATAATGCAGATATTGACTCTGTAGTGTATGAAAACTGGTCAGATATCGCATTCCATTTGATCCCCAGAGTTTTTGTTGTACTTTCCTTTTCGAATTTAAGGAAATTAGTATCTAACAAATTTTCATGTGGTATATTCTTTAGAATATAAGGGTGGTTCGCCGTTATCTTTTTCAACGGAAACCCTGCGGTATTTAGGGCTTGTATCACTTGTGATAGTGACTCGTATGCTTGTGGAAGACTGTGACTTTTAGACAAGATATCGTCTACGTTTGTGTTTTTAACACCTGGGTTGCTAGAGGAAATTCTGACTTGGTGTTTTCTGCCAATTCGTGCAGTGTTCGAATGGCTAGATATGGAGCACAGTTGACGCCACAGGTAACTGTTTTTAATTTATAGTCGCGGAGTGGACTATTGGGAGATTTTCGGAAAATAATTCGCTGAAAATCTTGATTGTCTTTATGTATGGCTATTTGTCTATACATTTTTTCGACGTCTCCGTTATATACGTATTTGAATATACGCCAATTTGAAATGAGTAGCATTAAATCTGGTTGGAGCGTGGGTCCCGTAAATAGGATATCATTTAGGGAATTCCCCGCGCCGGTGGATCTTGATGCATTAAAGACAACTCTTACTTTAGTTGTTTTTTTGTCTGGCTTTACTACTGCGTGATGAGGCAAGTAAAATGAGTAATATTTGCCATTTATGATTTTTTCGCATGGGCTTACTTCCTCCATGTGATCTAAATGGCTTAAGCTCACCTTTTTTTTTATTTTTTTAGTTTTTTTCACCGTGTATATGTGTATATATAATATATAACTTTCTGTATATATGTGTTTAATACACTTCATCGCACTTTGGATGTTTTTTGTTTTTCCTCTTATTTTTTTTAAACACTACACTGCAATTGTTCGTCTCTGTAGATATCTTTTTGTTTTCACTATCCCACTGCACTTTGCGTTATGTTCACTTTATGAACGTACAATATATATAATATATATAATTTTTTTTTTTTGTTAAACACCCATAGTGCCGTCCACTAGGTCTCGAAGGACCATAGCTAATTCCAACCTTTTGGAATTATTGACTCACCAGTCACTAAGTGTATAATAATAAAATGTGTATATAAAATAGGCGGGAATCTTCACGTTGACGAGGTGTCTGCTTCGAACCTGATACGCGGCGGGAATCTTCACGATGACGAGGTGTCTGCTTCGAACTTGATACGCAAAAAAAGGTTAGCCGCTTCCCTTGTTTTGGTTTTGTTGGTGGTTGGTGGGGTGATCGCCGATGTGTTGGATATCCTGGGTGGCAGGGTCGTTGTGTGAGGTGTATGTTGCGTAAGGTGAGGTGGTGAATGTTGCGAGAGGTGATGTGGTGAATGTTGCTGATGTGTGATGTAAATTGTGTTAGTTGATGTGTAGATTGTGTTAGGTGTGTTGGTGTGTATGTTTTCGGGACGACGTAGGCTCATTTAGCCAATAAGTATGTATGTATATTATCGGTTTGGTGTCGAATTATGTTATACATAAGTATGTATGTATGTTGTGTTATCAACTTGATGTCGGATTTAGTGTCCGGTGTCTTAAATACTGGATTAATGGTGTTTGTTATTGTTTGTGATGAAATTGGATTCATCGTTGGTGGTACTGATGATGTGGTGGCTGAATGTGTAACTATATGACTGTATATACCTATGTTATATGTTAGTTTATGTATATACGAGTATGTACGTTTTGTACTACCTCAACATATCAATGATAAGCATGTTCAAAGACATTTGAACAGTTGGGGTGAATGCCGCAGTTTTCGGACGCCTTGCCCAACGTTTATTCTCACTTCTAACAAAATTTATCTTGGTTTTGTCTGTTCATAGTCTTTTTTTTCATTTATTTGGTCATTCCATTCGACATGAGTTTTAGCGCATTGTATGCGACAGGTTTGTTCACATCGGCACTTTACAAGCGTTTCTCAACTGACCGAGTGCGAATTTGAACTCCTCTCTCCCCCTTAATTGCAGCAGCTGACTTGAATGGGCCCTACGACGATACAATTCTCATAAAATTATCGCCTGAGCTTTTGTTTTTTTGTTATAATAGGGCTTAGTGCACAAATGTGGAAGTTCACCCCAATAAGTCCTGCAATTCGCTGAATCCTTCGACCTTAATTTCTCGTTTTTTTGTTTTCTTAACTATTTGCCCTTCCGTTTAGCAATACTGCGCCCATGCTCTACAGAAAACAACCGATTATTTCTTTGGTTTAGCCGGAGAGTTGATAACCATATTTTTTTTGCGAATAAGATGCCAGCTTTCCCTCAAACAAAAAAGTTTAACAGAAAATGTACTGTTGAAAAATAATTTCCAATTGAATATTACTGGGTAAAGTGTTCTTATATTTTTTGTGTATATCTAGTTGTCCACAAAATAATAGGAATGGCAATTTGAAAAATATATTTGGATGCATAATACAAGGTGCAATTCAAAAGTTTCAGGACTTTTATTAAAAAACGAATATTATTTGTTTTTTTTTTTGAAAAATTTATTGGTCGCCTTCAAAATAGGCTCCTTCCGCCTGAATACAACGTTTTGCACGTTCAAGAAGGTTATCGTCATTAAGGTCATTTGTCGGTATAGCGTTGAGGATGGCGGTCGTCGCCTTTTGGTGGGATCAATGTCTGCATAGCGGTTTCCTTTCATGGCCAAATGTAGTTTTCCGAACAAATAAAAATCGCAGGGTGCCATATCAGGCGAATAGGGTGAATGGTTGATGATATGAATGCGATTTTTGGTCAAATTGAATGTTGAATTCTGAGGTCTTTTTCGTGTTGTTTCAAAGTGTGCGGGACAAATCGAGCACAAACCTTTCTGAGGCCCAAATTTTCTGTCAAAATACGATAAATCGACGCTGCGGATATTGATAATTCCGATTCCATATATTTAAGCGATGATTTCGGCTCTTTTTTAATGAATTCACGCATAATTTCCGTGTTTTTTTCGTTCACAACATCTTTTGGCCGGCCCGAACGTTCGTCGTCTTCCAAGTCCTCCCGTCCCTCTTGAAAACGTTTAAACCACTCGTGAATACGGGATAGACAATCATCGCCATAAACTTGTTTCATCATTTGATGAGTTTTGGTAAAAGTTTTACCAAGTTTAAAACATAACTTAATGTTGGCTCTTTGTTCGATGCTCATTTTCCGACCGACACTACAAATGTAATGCCACATGTAGGGCGATATTTCAGCTGTTATATAAGTCAGCTGTTATATAAATTTTATACGGCAACACTGAAGAATACACAATTGAGGTATAACAATTTCAGACAGATGGCGCCACTAAAAGCCGCATTGTTTAAAAAGTCCTGGAACTTTTGAATTGTACCTTGTATATATAAATAACGGAATATTGATATCAAAAGACGAAACAAAATTTTAATCTGATGATTGTTATTTTCGTTCAGCTTTGCTAGTTGTCGGAGACCCTTGTAAATGTTTTTCACAAAAAAATAGGAGTGTTAGACATTTCGTTTCTAAAATAATAATTTATCATAAAAAATATTTGCATAATTAGAAAATTAAGGAAGGAGAATTCCATAATCTGGAAGCAATTTGAATTAGTTATTATTAATTTAACAATTGGATTATTTGGAATTGGAATAGATTGTGGTCAGATGAATCCAAAACTGAATTATTTGTTAGTAAAAGCTCTAGAAACTTGGTGCGGCGTCCACCTAACACGAAAAATAATTCCTGATTTACAACAAAAACCGCCAAACATGGTGGCGCTTAAATCATGGTATGGGATAGCTTTTCACATAGTTGCGTTGGTCAAATTCTCTTGATTGAACGCGTCTTGGATCAACTGGGATATGTCAAAATATTAGATTAGAAATATTAGGTAATGTTACCATCTTCCTGATAGAATATAACATTTATTTGGGTATACCAACATATGATAATGACCATCAACTTATCAGCAAGTGTATAAAGCAGAATTGTAGAGTCAACGGAGTTGAGGTTATGTATCAGTCTGTTCAGTCTCCTGACCTCAAACCCATAAAAACCCTACTAAAACTAACCAATTCGAGTGATTTCTGGCAGTTAGTGAAAGAGATTTGGGAAGTATTACCCTTTTCAACATTGCCAGGATATCATAGACTCTCTTTCCAGGAAGTGTGTTGCTCTATTTAAAAAATCAAAGTTTTTCAAAGAAATATGATTAGATATATTATTCTAATATTCAGTAAAAGTTTAAAATCATTTAAATATAAATCTTTTGGAAATTTTCGTACTACATAAAATACTCCTATTTTAATATAATATATTGTATCAATGACTATATAATATTATTCTAATATTCAGTAAAAGTTTGAAATCATTTTAATATAAATCTTTTGGAAATTTTCGTACTACATAAAATACTCCTATTTTAATATAATATATTGTATCAATGACTTGTGCAAAAATTTTGAGACCTAAAACATGTTTTTTATTAAAAATTGAGAGATTCGTTTTCTTATTGACGTCACTATTATTTTTTTGTTGACAACTGTATATACAGTATTACAAAAAAAAAACTTAACTCAGTAATATTCGAGGGGAAATAATTTTTCAACTTTCAATAGTTTTGTAAAACTTTTTTTGCAATTTTTAATATTAAATAAACTTGAATAATAAGAAAAATGTAGTGAAGTTTTAGAGGTCATAGAGATATTTATATTTAAATTCGAAAAATTCAGGAATTTAAAAAATGCAATTTTTCGACTTATAAGGGATTTTACTTAAACACTTCACCAATAGGTGCTACAATACCTACATATTTTGCAAACGAACAAAAATATATATATTGCGAAGTAAGTAATTTTTTCAATTCAAAGTGGTATGGTTCAAGTTGGTTGTCATCGAAGTTATCTAACGGGAGGCCCAGGAAACCGCATTAGCGGTCGTCACAAAAACTAACCCTGGTAGTTATCAAAAGAAGAGAAATACTGAAAATTTTGTATTACCCATCACACGATTGTGGGTTTTGTATTTGGTAATATTTCTCTTATTATTTGCCACGTTTGTAAAACTCAGAAGATAGATAATGAATGATCAGCGTGAGGTGCTGAGGCTAGGCATGTCCGTCGTTGTTGTTGTAACAGTTATCCAGACCCTGTTTGTTTTTGTTTTGAGTCCCACAACACCCGCGTAATTTGTGATGACAAGGTCGATTGTCTTGTAAGTTACCAACAACGTTTCTTTGCCTTTTCCCATGTGTTGCTTTTGTTGCGGCTTTGTAATTTTGCAATAATCTGTTTATCTGTCATGAGGATCTGCGACTTTTTCCAACAATTTGGATAATATCCGAAACTGAAAATTGCATTCAAAAACAAGGACAGCATTACTACAGCAATATTTGGTAGCTCCATTAGCATTTTGGAGTAATTTTATCATGTTTTGTCGACTTTTTTTGATTCATTTCTTTTATGATATTAAATTTTTAATTTCACAACTAAAAGTTTTGATAGGCTAGAGCGACTCAATATCTGTGTCGGGCAAAGTTGAAAGCTTAAAAGTATTTTTTGACAATTAAGCTTAAATATAATCTCTAGATGGTTTGAAAAGCAAATTGACATTACCTCATCATTTCAAGCCTAATTACCTCTTACATCCCTTATAGCCATATTGGAATCAACCGGCGGCTTAATGTGTTTTTGCGCTTTCCAAAGAGAGTTATGTTTTTTTTTTTTTTTTGAATTTGGGCTTTCCAAAGAGAGTTATGTTTTTTTTTGTTGAACTTGGGCTCAGCTGCTTTATATAATTTTCAGTGTTGTATTCTTCAGCAGACTTAAGCGCTTTTCTTAATTTATGTACAGCAGACTTCAATTGCAGCAGAGTGAAAGAGGATCGATTTACCTGCCCTTCACGTCTAGCTTGCCTTTTTTCAGTTACAAGCTTTTCTATATCAACATTTGTGATTTTTCTAAGACAAGAACTTGTTAGTTTTGTTTGGATAAAAAAGATAAAAACGGCTGTTGTGGGAATTATCAGTTCGGTCAGTTTCTATGGCACGGATAGATGATTCGACATTCTGCACAATGAATGACGAAGTCTCCATAAGAATTGTTGGTACCAGCATTAGTTCGCTTGATATTACCATCGCTACGCTGGTCTGATAGCCTAACCTTGTGACCTATGCTAACTATCCCATCAGACCATCTACTCATAAAGCCGCATCTTTGTCATCCTCAACAAAGCTAACGCTACACAGAATTTACTGAGCGAACCTTCAACGGTAGTGCGTTCTTCCTACGGTCGTAATCGTAGGCGAACGCCAATTCCGCATGGTGATCGCTACTGCTCGTTTCGTTCCGGCTGGAGATTCAATAACTGACTATCTATCATAAGCGGATAAAATGGGTGAAGCGTTTGAAGTCTGGTAACATCCCCACTTGTCCAATCCGAAGAAACACGAGGATCAGGTTGAAATCTAATACGATGAGCATACATCCTTGGACTCGAAGAAGTGCTGGTGCTATTTTATCCGGAAAGTTACACTGTATATTGTACCATATACAAGGCCAAAAGACGTGTTACCCTACAGCTACGCAAAATGCCAAAAGACTGTACCCCGCTTGCCTTCCCCTATGAGGAGGTTCAATTGTTATTACCAAGACGAAATCGTCAAAATGAATCGGCCCAAATGGCATAAGCAATAGAATTGCAAAACTATCGATCGGACTACTCGATAATTTCTATAGGTTAAAAAATACTATAGAAATCTACTTATTTTTCGTTGTTTTACATTAAGAGACTTTGGCATTGTACACTTCATTTTTCTGAAATACGCAAAAAAAATTATTAAAGTTACAATTTTTCAAACTGTTTTGAGAGTTGACGAGTTATATTAGAGTACATGTTTTATACATTTACTAATGTAATATGAGAACAGAAAATTTATACTTGAAATACGTTTCGGTTGAGTACTTTATTCTTCAATAATCCACATTATTTGTTTTAAAATAGTAATTTGCTGACGTTTTTAGCCTTTAGCGCTATCAGATATAGCAATTTAGCCTGGCTAAACATTCTCTCCGTCTCTGTAAAATTAAAATTAATTAACGTGATATTCATCTACTTATATGCACTGCAGGCAGACTAATGCCTCTGGGCGTATGTATAAGTATGTATGTATAAACAGGCATGTTCCAGAAACCAAATAAAATTGATGTGATTTTTATTTCACATCGAAACAATTTGAAGCAAATGACATTTGTTTTCAACTGATATGTAAATATTTTATTTCCAAAAATTTTGCAAGAACATGAGTGCTGCAGGGAGAGTATTGCAAAATAGAGACGTCACAAAGGACTAGACTTCTACGGGATAATTCAAATACGTTTGAGGTTGCTATTGTATGGTTTTAATACCGTTATTGACTATTTTTTATATATTTGTATTTAGCTTTGTATCACATTATCTAGAAAGTAACACCGTATATAAATGCATCAGCGATTCCACTTCTTCTACAACAGGTACTTTCACTGTTAAGATTTCTTACACAAGGATGTTTCCTTCGCTTAGTAATAATTCAATATTTTTATGTTTGTCCCTAAGTAGTAGGAAAATCATGCATTAATATTATTATATTTAGCAAAAGTTTGACAGTGAAAGAAAAGTTCTATTCCAGATCACCTTCCTCTACATAGCTCTGACCCCGTAAGGACCCATAGGACAGTTCAGTTAGAACTCCTATCATTGCGATGAGATTAACCTTGCTAAGGGAAAGTAATTCAAACGATCTCTTTGGACCAAAAAATCTCGCTATCGCACAGGTTCTGGTTGCTAACTAACGCTCATCAGCTTTGCAGTTCCCAGCGATTCCGCTGTGACCAAGCACCCAAACCAATCTGATATGGAAATTACTTCATGCTATTGCTAGTGAGGTTAAACATTCCTTAACAACCTTGAGTACTGGAAAACCGTGGCATCAAAAATTCTGAATCGCGGCTGCATTAATGAATAACTAGAGGTGCAGCCGTCATTTCAGAACATTAGAAATATTACCTAATATTTCCGCAACATTCCTTCTAATGCATCCAACACCTAATTAAGATGTAAAAAATAGTTAAATTTAATAATTTGTATATGATTTTTAAAAATTGTCTGTACTTATGAATTTGAAACTACATGCGCGCAACCAAGCCAATGATGAAAAGATGATTTTGAGACTACCATCCCCTCAAGCGCTGTCAGAGATTTCTGTTAAAGTTTCTATGAGTTTCTTAAAGCCTAAATGATAACTCTAACCTAAACTATTGTGTACGTGTGATCGTTCTGTGTTAATTCCTTCAATGTATTGGAGTTTGCGTAGCCGTGACTTGCTGCGATGTTATCCAAAATTAGACTTCACATTTGATATTACTAAACAATATCATTATGCAGATTTATTAAGAAATTTTGCAATTTTATGAATATTGTTGGTAAGTCTAGTTAAGCCATAAACCATCGATAGTCAAACTAACTAGTCCCATCGATTGTTTTACAGCTCTAACAAACATGTTGACTTACTTCTGTTAGATGACTTCGATAGCAATTAACTTACGACTTGCCACACAAGCAGGGTCTCGATAATCGATAAAAGACTTTATTTGTATTGAAAATTTGTTTACTCCTATACAAACTGGCCAGTCAAAATCACATATTATAGCTTCGGTACAATCGAAGTTATCGATTTTTTCTAGTTTTTTTTAATAAATTAAGACTGTTTTTTTTTTTACTATTTTATTTCATATATTTTAAAAACTTTCTATTTATAGTTTTGTCTTTGCAAGAGCTATGCTGCCGCACAATTGTTAGATGCACAACTGTATACGCGATTGATTCCTTAAGTTTGCCAACATCAGTGAAGTCAACACTAAAATCATATGCTCTAACAACATCTCAGAGTATTCATAACATCAATCATGGTTCCAGATTTAAATATCAATGTAAATATCCATTGAATCATAATCGAAATAGTTGTGCTATTTCATGATTAAATATGTAAATATTTTCACCGCTATTATATAAGTGTATATTGTAATTTCAAAACAAAAAGTACGATTTTGTTATTATATTTAATTTATTCTGATTTTGTGTCGTGAATAAATGGGTTTTAAAACAATATTTATATGTACGGGTGCGTTCGAGCTACGTAATAATTACAGCAGTACAGCAACTCTGTTGCACATTTGACACTTCGTTGCTGATACTGTTTGTGTTGCCAAAATTTTGCCAAAAAAATTTGCTCAATGGAAATTCATTTAATTGTCGATGAAATGGGAAAAAGCGAAGAACATTTTTTATTAAATTATGAAAAAAAAGAAGAATTGCCAGAAAAAAACGGAATCTTTTATTGGAATCAATTTTGGAAAAAAGACGTGTAACAAAAGTACACAATTTCTTCAACACAATTGAGCAGTACGATAATGATGTATTCTTTTCCCACTTTCGCATGACTCCTCACACATTTGCCGTAAGTATTGTAATTAAAAACCAATTGTTTATAATATAACCAATGATTTTGATTTGTTTAGAAATTGACACATGCTCTGCAGCCGCATTGGTTAACCTTTAACACTCGCTACTCCCTGAAACAATCGCTGTATCTTACTCTATGGAAGCTAAGCAATAGTCGCGTAACGTACCGAGAACTCTCTGATCGGTTCTGCGTTGGAAAAGGAACAGCACATAAACTTTTTTTCATGACCATCAAAACCATATGCCAACTAAAAAATGAAATACTTTGGCCCACGCTTGTGGAGCAACAAAAAATTATGGAAGAGTTCCAATCAAAGAGAACAAATCCATTTCCATTTGTGGTTGGATGCATGGATGGAATCCATTTTAAAATAAACACCCCCAAAAAAGATGCAATCAGCTATTATGATCGTAAAGGAAATTTTTCGATAACTATGCAGGTAAAACGATGTATTATAAATATACCCTATTACAATATACAATTTTAGATTTATTTTTCTATCTAGGCGATTTGCGATAGCAACCTACGATTTTTAGACGTCTTTATTGGCTTTCCTGGAAGCTGTCACGACGCCAATGTCTGGAAAAATAGCCCAATTTACCAACAGATCACCTCCGGAGAAGCTCAGCTTGCGACCACGGCCGTAATATTAGCAGATTCGGCTTATCCGCTATCAAAATATTTGATGGTCCCGTATAGGGATAATGGACATCTTTCACCAGAAGAGAAAAAGTTTAACTACTACCTCAGTTCCACACGAGTGTTAGTCGAACAGTCGTTCGGCCTTTTAAGGCAGAAATTTAGAATACTTAATCACATCGACGTTTCAACCATAAAGAGTGCTTCGAAAATTGTAATGGCCTGTACTATATTACATAATTTTATATTATCCCACAGCAGTGATGCAACTTCAGACGATGACAATTTCTACCAATATAACAACGATACAGTGGCTGTTGACGAAAATATTAACGAAAGTAGTGAAGGTATTATCAAAAGGAATGAATTAAAAATGTTATTTTCGTCATAAATTTTTTATTTAAAAATAAATAGCATTACAAAAAAAATGTTTTACATGTTTTTTGTACGATCACATTCATGTTTGTACTACAATAGTTTGCAAAAAAAATTTAAGTTTTTAGGAGATCATATACTTCAGGTAATTAATGTAATTAAATTCTATTCGCCAGAATTTCTCGCAACGCACTCAAAACGGAAATTTTTTCCTTTTCAATTTCTAGCTTCTCTCTCTCTAGTTGTACTAGTTCATCGTGGCGTTTTTGCTCCTGACTAGATTCCGCCTTTAAAAATGTTAATGTCTCGTTTTGCGATTTTTTGGAGCGTTTACTTGCACTTCCAAGGTAACTGTCCGAGTCACCGCAATCCGAGTCTTCGCACGTGGGACTTCCCAGGGAGGATAGCAAATTCTCCAATGGAGGCTCAATTGAGTGGCGGCTGCCATAAACAGCATTGAATTCTTCGAAATACTCCCAGCTGGTGGCATCCCTTCCTGTGGATTTATTCCTCTTTTTTATCCTCTTGTACGAGGCCAACATATTCAAAAATTTCCTCTGAATTGCCTCCTTTGAATCCTTTATTTCGGGATTCACTGCTTTCATAGACTCTAGGACTCTACCCCAAAGGACCGCTTTTTTCTTTTTGCCGGCTGCAAATTCGGCCTCCATATCGAGCCGGCATCTTATTAGTAACTTTATTATTGAACCCGATCTTTCGCTACAAATAAGTAAAAACACAATAACTTAAACATTTGTGTATATAAATTGATAAAATATGAAATAAATCACATTTACACTAACCTTTCTTCAACCATACTGTTCTGCAGACAAAATTTTTGTGTTGCTGAAATTTTGATAAATTGCGCGCAAAAAGTGACAGTAGAACGTGATGCTGTTGCAAGTGTTGCCAAAAATTCTCGCAGAACGTGATACTTTGACAAATTTGCAACACTGCTGTCGTGATTGCCATCTCGAACGCACCCTACATATATCCGCATTCAACGTTCATATAAAGGGGTTACGACAACTTTCATATCATATGTTTGATGACGAAGTTGGTCCTAGTTGATTGGTTGCTATTGTCTTTTTCATATGTTTACGTTCTTTTATACTTGAAATGGCCAAAAATATTAATTATAAAAAGCTACAAGCTGATAATGTATTTGTAAGTAACGTAAGAAATTGTATAAAAGATGCTTTTAAGTAGGGGTGCGTTCGACATGGCAATGACGACAGCGGTGTTGCAATATGTCTAAGTATCACGTTCTGCGTAAATTTTTGGCAACACCTGCAGCAGCATCACATTCCACTGTCACTCTCTGCACACAATTTATGCATATATTCGGCAACACTAAATTTTTGTCTGCACATCAGCAAATATGCAACACAGTAGCTGCAATTATTACGTAGCTCGATCGCACCCTAGTTTTGCATTTTAATAACTTGTTTTAGTCTTTAAAAATATTGTAATTTGATATATTATTTTTATTTTTCACAAAAAATGTACATACATAGCAACTCTAATTGTCTGATGACATTTTTAAGGAATGACATATTTAAATAAGTCAAATCTATTATAAAATTGGTATATTCGCAACGGACGGACATTGTTTTTAAAAAGCGATCATGAAATTTGATTTGTACACATTTTTTTTATAAGATCTACGTTTCTGAAGTGGTAATAATTGTATTCAAGGACCTAATACGGTTTTCAACCTACCTGCATTTTGGTTGAAGTTTTGACATTCCGTATTATGGTTACCAACTCAACCCGTCAAAAAAAATTTCGAAGTGTTGTCAAACTTCAACTTTTTGGTTCGACGGTTTGACTACCTACAGTTCTAGTTATAGATTAATGAATTTATTTGGGAAAAATATTAATTGAAAATGGAAACTGGTTAAAAATAACAATTTCTTTTATAATTTTAAACTATTTTAATCAGTTATGTATTGTACAAATGTGAAAAATTTGTTGAGCTCAAAGGAAAAATAAAATTAAGGGACCGTAGGATGTGTTTCGTTCATAAAAAGTCGTCTACGATCTACTACTACTAGGAATATATGTAGTTTTTGAGTAAAATTGAATTTTTGAAGGGTTTTGCTCTTCTTCAGTCATTTGTGTTTCATCCACAGCGCACAAATATGGTGTGCATAATAATTAAAAGCAGGCTTTTACCAACCATAGTTGCTTCAGCCCAAAGTTAAAATCATTTAAAAGGCATTCTTGTTAACTACCGGCAGCAAGAAAATGCAGAGTTTGTGTCAATGTTCCTTCATCTCATTAGAAAAAATAAAATTATTCCTCATTTAAACGAAAATAACTTATGAATCGGCAATAAACATTATTTAAAAATCATTTAATTGTCAATAAAATTTGGCGTCAGCTTTGATTGTCCTCGTATATTAATGTTGAATTCTTTATTGCCTCGTTCATATCCACCAGTAATCTCCGCAACTAGATAGTTTCTTGACAAGTGTCTGAGAAAGCGATGAATTCTACCTCCGTTGAAGAAAGTAAAACACAAGTTTGTTTTCTTCAATTTACGTCTGAATATCCAACAACTACTCTCCGTTGACTCCACTGTTTCAGTTATGATGTTCCTTTGAGGTACCTGACGACTCTTTTGAGCTGTTCCCAATTTTCTTTACATGGACTTGAAGTCTTTTGAGATAAAATATTAACACTTGCTGTTATCTCTGGCCTCGTGTTGATGGAAATATACAAAAGACATCCGAGTATCTTCTAATAGTCTTTGTTGTTGATAATTTTTCGTGATGTTTCTGACGGCAATTTATAATACACTATTTCCATATGAGTTTTGTTGTTGTTGTAACGGGTACCTAGTCCTCGTTTGGGTGTTTGAGGTCATCTAACGGGAGGCCCAGGAAACGAGCTGTTTCGACGGGGTCGGACCATAGGGAGAAGGGTGTTAGATGGGTGGGGTTTGTTGGGGTTTGTTGGGCATGCAAAGAGGTGGTTAGTGTCATGCGGAGACTCATTGCACGCAGGACATGTGTTGAGTATGTCGGGGTCAATTCTGGATAAGTAGGAGTTTAACCTGCTACAGTATCCGGAACGAAGTTGCGCGAGGGTCACTCTGGTTTCCCGAGGCAACTCGAGTTCTATGTCTGCTATGGGTGGTGGTTTGACTCCTATTACGCCATTCACTGAGAGGGAGTCTGTGAAGGTGTTGATGGCTCCACTGTGAATGGCGGTCAGTGCCTGTCTGAAGTTCGTTGCGTCCGAAGTCCGGTCGGCGTACTGTCTAATGTCGTCGACGTAGTCAGGGAAAGACCTCTTGGTGGCTGGGGGAGTTTCGTAATATAAAAATTAAACAGTAGTGGGGAGAGGACACCGCCCTGCGGAACCCCCTGTTTAATTTTCCTAAGTTTGGAGTTTTGACCTCGAAACAGTACGGATGAATGCCGACCGCTCAGGTAGTTCATAGGCCACCGCTTCAGCCCTGGAGGGAGCGGTGATTGTTCTAGGTCCTCAAGTAGCGTTGTGTGATTGACTGTGTCAAAAGCTTTTGACAAGTCCAACGCTACGAGGATCGTCCTCTCGCAGGGTGGCTTCTGGTTCAGGCCATGAACTATCTGGGCGTTTATGACGCTAAGTGCTGTGGTGGTACTGTGCACTTTACGGAAGCCATGCTGATGATCTGCTAGGCTCAGGTGGTGAGTGAACGTCGGGAGTAGCAAGGCCTCAAGTGTCTTCACTACTGGGGAAAAGAGTTATCGGGCGATACGACTCCCCTTTGTTTGCTGGTTTCCCAGGTTTCAGTAGTGGGACCACTCTTCCGACTTTCCACACATCGGGTATTTGAAGAGTGGATATCGACAGGTTGAGGACCTTGGTGAGATAATTTACTTCCGTTGGGCCTAGGTGTTTTAACATCAGCATGGTTATTCCGTCAGGGCCAATGGACTTAGACGATTTCGCCTTTTTGATGACACTCTGAACCTCCCCATCGGTGAAAGTAAGTGGTGCACAGTCTTTTGGCATTTTGCGCAGCCGTCGGGTAACACATCGTTTGGCCTAGTCAGTCGAAGGGTGCAGTGTAAATTGTCGGCTGAAATAGCTCGCGCACTTCTTCGGGTCCGAGGAGGCATGACCATCGAATTGAATTTCAACCCGATCGTCATGTCTTCTCGGATTTGACAGGGCCTTGACAGTAGTCCAAAGCTTACTCACACCGGTGGAGAGGTTGCAGGACTTCAGGTGCTCTATCCATTTTGTCCGCTTATGATGATTTACCATTTGCCGAATCTCAGTAAATTCTGTGAAGCCGACCCAGTTAGCTTTGTTAAAGTTAACATAAGTGCGGTTGTCCACAGAAATAAAGTCAGGAGGTTTCTCGATCGAGATAATTATGGGCAGATGGTCTGATGCAAGAGTTAGCATAGGTCGCCAGGTTATACTATTTATCAGACCACCGCTAGCGATGGTAATATCTGGCGAGCTATTACAGGTGCCCATAATTCTGGTGGGGGCTTCGTCATTAATTGTGCAGAATGTCGAAGCGTCTATGTGTTCCGCCAGCTCCATCCCCCTACGATCGTTTGACAGGCAGGAATGCCAAAGATCGTGATGCGCGTTAAAGTCGCCTAGCACCAAACGGTTTTCACCACGAAGGAGCGCATCTATGTTCGGGTGATATCCTGTTGGGCAACATGTAACTGGGGGGATGTATATATTAAATATTTCGAGCTCGACATCGCCTGACCGGACAGCTATACCCGGACATTCTAGGGTAGTGTCCCTACGGTCGATGTCAACATCGATAAGACGATACTGCACGGTGTTGTGCAATATGAAGGCTAGGCCTCCACCATTATCTCGCTCGCGATCCTTACGTAAAACGTTGAAACCTGCACAACTCAGAAGATCTGAGCGGCTGTTTAACTTGGTTTCTTGGACCGCAGCTATCGTTACGCGCTCCTGGCTCATGAATGCAACTATCTCCTCGATCTTACTTTGGAGCCCGTTGCAGTTGAATTGTAAGAGTCGCGTTTGTCGCGGCTGTCCAGTCGTGATCCTAGGGGTGAGTGGGGTGCGTGTAGGTGGTGGTTGTTGCAGCTGTACTATCCGCATGGGCGGTTGTCGCACTGTGGTGTTGATTGGCGACGCCACTGTATGTGATTGCGGGGGCAGACTCCTACAGCATGGGGCAACGTACGACGCACTCCACTGTCGTGTGGTGCGCAGACCAGAACACGTAAGAAAGTGACACCAGCCTGAACAGACTGTGCGAGGAACCAGGAGTTGCTGGCTGGTTCTCGCACGAGGATTGGAGCTGGATGAAGGTTTGGGGGGAGGTTGGTCAGATTGGGAGTCATGCTGTCTGTGTGAGCTCCTTAGGACCGTGGAGGTCCTATCTTGGACACTCGACTGGAGTAGCAGAGCAGTGCGCTAACATGGTGCAGGTTGCACAGCCGCATGTCGCATTATTGCGTTGACAGCATGGGGCCACGTAACTTGTGGTCCACTCCCTATGTGTCTTATGGCTGAACAGGTCTTAAGATGGAACCGCAGAACTGGCTTTTGTGGGAATTGAATATGAGTTTTCGCCGCTATTGCCTCCTCGAGTACAAACATGTTCGTCTCTGGTAACCTCTATTCCGAGGTAATGCTTTATTTTTACCAAGATCTATGATTTCGAATTTTGAAGCAAGTGGTTTCCTTATTACTTCAACTTGGTCCCTAGTTCTGCAAACAAGCAAAATATCGTCTGCGTAAATCAAAACGTAGCACTAGTCATTTTCAATCTTCGCGAAATCTCCGTCGATCAAGGTTTCGTTCACCTTTTCGTACCAAGTTGTTTTAGTCCAAATGACCGTTTTCAGCGACCCTTTGAGAAATGCAGTTTTTGCATTAAAATGATGAACCTTCATTTTTCTTCTTCTTGCAGCTGATAAAAGAATTCTAAATTTCGATTAATGACCAACTGGAGCGAAAACTTCGTTAAAGTCCATCTCGCATTTCTGTGACAAACCTTGTGCCACTAGTCTGGCTTTATACTGCTGTACTACTTTTTCACCTTGAATACCCATTTACAGCCAATCGCTGCTCTTTTCTCAGATAGATCTGGCAGTTCCCACGTGCTGTTTTTCTTGAGTGACTCCATCTCCTCCTGCATGGTAACTATCCATTTATTTCTGTTTTTGCTTACATTCCTGATAATCTTTGGGCTCTTCAATCGTTAATTTTTATTTCTTCAATAAATTTTGGTGGAGGTTTTCCTTTCGTAAACTCAGAGGATCTCCTTTGAGGACCTCTGTACCAGCTCAGCTTGAACGTCCTCTTCTTCTGTTCCCTCCTCCTCGATTTCGTTGTCAAAAAAGTACCCTAAGCAGGAGGCGACCTACCTTACATCCCTATAAACTGCCTATGTCGTTTCAAAATTACAGATAGCTCATTCAAAGACTTTTTTGGTACCTTAAGAAAAGCATAAGCGAATTTAATGATATAATATAATAATAATTCTAGTGAGGACAGACACTCCTTGACTAGCTTTCAATGCACGGTTCGCGCACTCAGGGCTTGTATTGCCGCTCTGCTGTCGGAGTGAATGCTCACCTCTCTAAACGAAGATGCACTTCGTAACAGTACCTCTACCGCCACCTTGATGGCGGCCACTCTTTACAGAAAACCCCCCCTCCAACTTTCCCTCCTAGCTTCGATCCATCCGTGAAAAAGCTCACCGCGCCTTCTTCCCCTCCACATCTTCCTCGTCGGGATATGAGCAGAGAAAAAGCCGCCTCGAGTGGCCGCTGTGACGCAGTGATCCAAATTTTCAGGTATGTAGCTGAAGGATCAGAGAATTGTAGCGTGTCCTTGTTCGGACCTTTTCAAAAGCCTAGCTTCCCTGAGCCTAATAGCACACCTAGCAGCAATGCACCTACCGGCAATGTCCACAGGTGCTACATTTAATATAGCGTTGAGAGCTATCGTTGGTGTGGTTCGCTGTGCACCAGAGATTCTGATGAGCGCCGCTCTTTGGACTCGCTCAATCTTTTTAGCCAGGGTAGTCTTTTCGAGCGCCCTCCACCAGACGAACACCATAGAACAATATTGGCTTGACTACGGTTTCGTAGAGTCAGAGCACCACCTTTGGTGAGAGTCCCCACCTTTTCCCTATTGCTCCCCTGCAGCAATATAAGGCGACCAATGCCTTCTTGACTCTCTCCTCAATGTTCGGCCTCCAAGAAAGCTTTCTATTAAGGACAAGCCCTAGGTATTTCACCTTATCAACATGTTGAAGACGTGCACCCCCGAAAGAGGGAAGAGGCACGTTTTGGGTCTTATACCTCCTAGTAAATAAAACCATCTCGGTTTTACTTGGGTTGACAGCTAGGCCGCTTCTATTTGGCCAGTTGGATACCACGTTTAGATACCCTTCGGTGAGCTCATAGACGGTATTCAGGAATTTACCTTTAACCATAAGAACCACCTCATCAGCATAGGCTGCTCCTCCCAGATTCAGAGCAGTGGGGAGAGTATTCCTCCCTGTGGAATTCCCCTATTAACCTTTCTGGTTGACTTGGCACTACCCCACTGCGCTACGAAAGTTCTGTCGCAAAGAAGATTGAAAATGAGGTGTTTGAGGTTCGATTCCACCTCAAAATTTTCGAGGGCTTTAACCACTGCCTCTGGCCGAACGTTATCGAAGGCCCACTAGATTTCGAGAAAGGTGCCCATTGCAAATTCTTTGTGCAACAGCGCTATCTCCAGCCATGACACTACATCATGCAAAGCAGTGTCGACCGACCTGCCCTTGATATAGGCATGCTGCGCCCGTAACAGTTTACCCCTCGGTATTCTGCACCTAATGTACAGATCCATAAGTCTCTCCAGCGTTTACAACAGACTCGAGGATAGGCTGATGGGTCTGAAATCTTTTGCACCGATATGAGAGCTTTTACCGGCCTTCGGTATAAACGTAACCTTTACCTGTCTCCAGGCCTTCGGGACATGGCCCAATCTAACACATTTCGCGTAGATGGGGGCCAGCCAGCTACATGACACCTTAACCGTACGCTGAAGTTGCGCCGGTATGATGCCATCAGGACTCGGGGACTTGATGCCATCAGGACTCGGGGGGGTGACGGTCATCCAGAAGGTACAAGAAGGCTGTACAGCCTTCCTGAAGCTCCCCCAGTGACACTTCTTCAGTAGAGCGACTCAGCGGAAAATGAGCATCTAGGCGTAGCTTCAGCGACTCCTTGCTACTCGTAATCCACCCGCTATCTGCATTTCTTAGATACCCCACTGGTGTAGGATTTTTTGCAAGAATGCGTCTAAATCTTGAGGACTCGTGACAACCCTCTACGCTGCCGCAGAAGGCACTGCACGAAGCCCTCTTGGCTTTCTTCAACTCGGACTTGTTAATGGCCAGTTCGGCCTTGTACAACGCCCAGTCGTAACTAGAGCCACTTTTACGGGCTTTATTGAAGAGTCTTCTTCTCGAAGATCTAATCTCCGTTAGCTCCGAAGTCCACCAAGAGGTTTCCCTTTACTTTTCTGAGTTTTCAGAGGACAGGAGCTTTCAGGCGCGGTTAGCAGAGCTGATCGAAGCTTCCTGCAATACAGGACCCAATTGGTATTCCTGAAGTTTCTGTAGGTTCTATGCTTCGGGAGCGAGGCGTCCAAGCTGAACCCAATATATTTATGATCAGAAAAGGAGTGGTCGTCTAGAACTCTCCATTTCGAGATCAAGGGAGCCATTTCCCTAGAGGCTAGCGTGACATTAAGGACTTCCGCCCTGCTAGCTGTCACAAAACTAGGGCAGTTTCCCCTATTGCAGATAAAAAGGTCTACATCGCAAATAAAATCAAAAAGTGACTCACCTCTAGCGTTTGTGTCCGAGCTCCACTTGAATTGGCATCCGAGCCTATTAGAACCGCGGCTCCTTTGCGCCTGGCCTCTGCTAGAGCCATCCTCAGCAGGTCCGGAGGTGGTTCCACCTCGTCGTCGTGCGGCATATAGACTGAGACAAGCCAGATTCCTCCTCGTTGCTGAAATTAAGTAAAAGAAAAACGTTTAGTTCATTTCTGACCAACAGACAGGCTCTGGTTTTAAGTGTGCTGCTTGCCGCCAGGAGCTTATGGCTTTTTGTCCTTAGTCCAGATATTCCATGGCTGCTCAGTCACGGTTCCTGGATTAGGATAACGTCGGCTTCGTCCCTTCTTAGACGAAGCAATAGATCGGCGGAGGCCGCCTTTGAGTGCTGGAGGTTAATTTGGAGGATCTTCATTCTCCAAACTCCTCTCCAGCCTCCTCGAACAGACGCTCGAGACTGAGGACGGATACATCATCACCTGACGATCCGCCCCCGTGCTCACCGCGTCCGAGAGGACAGGGTTGAAATTCATTTTTGAGAGGCAAACTTTCCCACTCTCTTCCACCCCAGCAAGAGGCAGCAGGCCATCCGCCCTGGCTTCTGTTGGGAGCATTCTGAGAACGACCCTCTCGAAGCCATAGCTTATAGCCCCCTTTGTCACATTGAGAGGAGCGAGGGACTCCTTGTTTAGGAGTATCAGCGCTTGCCGCTATGGTGCCTCGGTCCTCTCCAGCCTAATCACCCTCCAGTCTTGGGCGGGAAGAGATGGATTGCAGTACCGCGACATCTCTTCAATTTCGGCCGGGGTGGAAGGTTCGGGCGGAAGTCAGACCCGAGCCCGAGGCCGCATCGGGATGGCATTCACCTAATGAGTTTGTGAATGCCGAGGTTCCACCCGGCACTTTCACATCTAGGGGGTGGTCCAGGGCTTCCCCTGACCACCTTCATGAAAACAGCTGAGATAGCAGTCGCTACCCGCTTCCACTCGTCATGGGAGATGTCTTCATCTCCCCTGCTTCGGTCGTATACACCAAGCCATTTCGCTAAACATCGGTGCGGGTCCGACCCGAGGTTTTTTGCCGAGGGAGGATTCCCTCTCCTGCGATCTCTGCTGCTTTATCGAGGTGTGGGGCTCGTTCGGCTCACTTTTCCGTCGCCCACGTCGCTCAGCACCCTTTTGGTCCACTCAAGTGTGTTAGCATGCTGTCAGATTTCTGATCAGCCTGCTTGCCAGTGCTGGCGATTCCGCCTCGCACTCCCGCCCTACCCAAGGTTACCGTCGGTAGACTCCTGCCGACCCCCCTGCCTTTCCTCCCCCAGTGACGGTACGCCAGGCACCCCCTGGATTGCCCTTCTCACCCTTAACCAGGGACGGTTTCGTCCCCCTTGGTTAAAGTGTCCCCCCAGGGAACCGTCCACTATAGCAGAGGTCGGTTTCGACCTGCTTCCCCCCTCGTCATTAGTATTTTTCGTATTCATTTTGATTGGGTCCCCACTCAGAGCCGCTATCCGCCTCCCGGAAAGGTGGTCGCCTTTTATGGTCCGAAGGTTGTCTCAGTTACGAGGCCAAGGCGAGGGTTGACCGACCAGCGAAAAGAGGGAGTCATCTCAACAAACACCTACCACACCAACTTAATGATAACGGGAGGGGAACGTACTTGGAGGCCTGCCATGGTTTCAACGGGACGGAGGCGACCTTGGCATGAGCCCATCAGCCATATCTGTAGGGTATCACCCCTGCATACTCAGGTGACAGAATACCACAACCACCAGCCCAGGGTTCAACCGTATCCATCTAATAGTCCAGGCTATGTCAATGTGTTGAAGAACACAGCACTGAAAATTATATAAAGTTTATTCAGCCCAAATTCAATCAACAAGCAAAACTCCCTTTGGAAAGCCCAAAAACACATTAAGCCACTGGTAGAATCCAACATGCCCATAAGTGACGTGAGTGGTAATTGGGCTCGAAGTGATGAGGTAAAGTCAATTTGCTTTACAAACCACCTAGAGTAGGTATTTCAGCCAAATTGTTCCATAAACGACTTTAAGCTTATAACTTTGCCCGAAACTGATAACAAGTAGCTATTGCCTATTGAAACGTCTAGTTGTGAAACTAAAAATATCATAAAAGAAATGAATCCAAAAAAGTCGCCAGGATATAATAATATTACTCCAAAATGCTAATGGAGCTACCAAATATTGCTGTAGTAATGCTCTCCTTGCTTTTTGATTGTGGGAAAAAGTCGCAGATCATCATGACAGATAAACCAGGAAAGGACTTCTTACATACCAATAAGTCTCCTACCTTGTCCATGACGCACTTTTATATAAAATTAAAACATAATTCACTTTGGCATTATGTAAAATATTGAAGTCTTATCTAAAAAATATGAAATTTACTGTTAAAGTAGCTAATTTCATCTCAGATGAACGTCCGATTAGGGCTGGTGTACTTCAGGAGAGTGTGCTAGGCCCAACACTATACAAGAATATCCTATATACTGTATACTATATATAATATTATATTAGCCGATGGAATGTCTCATCGTCGAAGAATGGTTAGTCAACTGGCGAATAAATGTAAGACAAACAAGTAAGGAAGGGCTAAGTTCGGATGTAACCGAACATTTCATACTTTTGCAAAGTCAAATGGTATACTCGTTTGAGATTTCTTTGTGGATTGGCTGATATTTTCGGTAGAAGGTCAACTATAGGCACTGGGGTCCACATATTTAGTACTTAGGGGCTTGAACAGTTTTGGTTCGATTTAGACAATTTTTGGTCACAAGGTGGCATACTTAAAACGTATTATTCACGCAAAGTTTTACCCCGATATAATCATTGTTGCCTGATTTGCATAGTGGAAAGTGAAAGAATCAGATGGAATTTAAAATGGTGTTATATGGGAAGTAGGCGTGGTTGCACTATGATATAGAAACATGAAAAGAACGTTATGTACCGAATTTTGTTGAAATTGGTTAATCAGATCTCAAGATATGGGTTTTCACCTAAAAGAGGGCTGTGCCACGCCCACTGTCTAATTTTGAACGCCGTTCCTATAAAGTCATCTCATACCATCCCAGAGATAAAATTTAATGTCTCTGGCGTGTTTAGTGCTTGATTTATCGCGCTTTTAGTAGTTTTTAACAGTACCGTTATACGGGGAGTGGGCGGAGTTTCCACTCGATTTCAACTATTTTCATACCGTTAATAGAAGTGCTAAAAACATTTGCTTCCAGTGAATTTTGTTATTATAGCATTAGCGGTTTAGGAGATATGCACATTAAACATATTAGAGGCGGGACCACGCCCACTTTTAAAAAAAATTTTAACTGCAGATGCCCCTTCCTAATGTGATTCTGTGTACCAAATAACAGTCTTGTATCTTATTGCGGAGCTTAGTTATGGCAATTTATTTGTTTTTAATTAATGACGTTTTGTGGGCGTGGCAGTGGTCCGATTACGCCCATCTGCAATACCAACTATCTCACGGTACTAAGAAACATGTCTACCAAGTCTCATAAAGATATCTCACTTTTTACTCAAGTTACAGCTTGCACGGACGGACGGACAGACGGACGGACGGACAGACATTCACCCGGATTTCAACTCGTCTCTTCATCCTGATCATTTATATATATATATAACCCTATATCTAACTCGATTAGTTTTAGGTGATACAAACAACCGTTAGGTGAACAAAACTATTATACTCTGTAGCAACAGGTTGCGAGAGTATAAAAATGTGTCAGCCGATTAAAATGAATAACATCTTAGTACCATAGGCAAATGATGTAACCTACCTTGGCATTCACTTGGACAGGAGGCTCACATGGAGAAAACATATAACTCGCATGAAAATAAACAAATTTAAACTGGCTTTTAAATAAAAATTCTTAATATAGTCTTGACAATAAAGTTTTGTTATACAGCGCGGTGAAAAAGCCGATTTCCATGTATGGTATTTAAGTGCTGAGGACAACAGAAAGAACTATGAACTACAGGCCTTAAACCCAAACCCGCTTCAAAAGGAAAGGTAGGGGACTAAAATTGACATACACCATTTATCTAGTGAGAAATATATGTAATAATATATATGTTTTGCATTGTTAAGTATTGAATGCATGTGTATTGCATGTATATATTTCGTTCGTGTTTGTTTATGTTTATATCTTTTGTATTGTCGAAGATAAACATGTTCAAGGATATTTGAATATTAACTTTATCGCCGTTTCCAACTTCAATATGTGCCTTGTAAGCTTCGTTAAGGGAACAATCATCATTTATATGACCTGGAACTCGACAATTTGCTTCTATTTTCAAAGTACAAATCATTTGCATCTGCATCTATTGCTTAGTGTCGCCTTATCATGGTAACTTTTTAACTTATTCCATACACTGAGCGCTGTATTTTCGTTCCATACGTGAAAAATTTGATCATATTCGATTGACAAAATCCGCGTTCGTCTATCTGATCCCACTTCTCTTGGAGCTGTTCTCTGGCTGCTTTCTCCAATTTCGTCGTTTAGGCAGGCAAATCTTGTTCAGTGCTGATCACAATTCCTCCTTCTTGAGTAGCAATTCAAAGAATTTACTCTCTCCTTGTAATCTGGATGCATAACCTTATGAAATAGTCAAGCCAGATATACTTTTAAGACTTTATAGAATAAATTCGACTTTAGTACCATATATTTGAGCAAATTCAATTTCATATTAGATGCGTTATGCGTACCTGAGAACGTAAATATTAGTGAAGGTCCAACTACGGACAAGGGTGCGAATTGTCCAAAGCTAACAAAAAAGAAACATGTTTCTTGTATAAAAAGGTGTGTGAATGTTGCGTGCACGTAAAAACAATTCTAAAGCAACAAATCTTTGAACGCTATTATATCTACCTTTCAGTATCAACAAATTTTCATTTAGTCTGAAACCATAAGGAGAAAATGTGGCCAGTAATAAGATCCTGACTAACAGAAATTTAAATATCGTCTATCCTATATTTTTGGTCATAACGAAGCGGCTTTTGGTGTGTATAAACTTCAGTTAAATAATTATTATCATCACGTACGACTTCATTTCATCAAGGTATATTATTACGACAACTCGAAGTGAAAATCCCTAAGGAACCGAATACTGACAAATGAAAAAATAATCACCTCCATTTTTGTCGCAATGCGAAAAAATTTAAAAAATTTCAAAAACATAAATGGACAAGTAATTATAATTTAAATAAAATAATTCCAAAAACATTTAGAATAAGCTAATTGTCTAGAATGCCGACACAAAATTGAACGTTTATTTTTTAGATCCCGCTATGTATTTTAAAATTTGATCTCTTAACAGAAATATTTCAGATAATGGTTTGAACAACAAACGCTAAATTAAAAAAACATAAAAACATTAACATATTAACTTTTTTTTTAACTCGTCCCACTGTAAGTATGAAATGTTCTATGACGTCAACCGTTGTCGTATCGTTGTATTCTATTAATTAACGTTTTTTGGATGGACGCTTGCTTACTCAGTACTTTATTGGATTTTGGACGATTTGCTTGACACCAAACCAGAGATAAGTACAGTCAGCACAGAGTTATAATCCGAGAAAAGGCTCGCAGGCATGTGTCTTCCGACATTTATAGGAGTTCAACAGAATTTAAAATACCGTAACTTTAAATATAAATAAACAAAGATAATAACAAACAGAAATGAAATGAATAAAAGCTTAAATAAAACAGTATTGCCAGATCAGACTTAACATGATTGGAAAATAAACGTAAAACGTAAAACTAACGTAAACAATCCTAAACATCTTGCCTCGTCGAGTTAGTTGACTCGAAATCCTTCTTTAAAAGCAATAGACATATTTTCTGGAATACTCGTTTCATGCATCCTCTAGCGGTATCAACGTGATCTTGCGGATCACCCTATCAGCCCCGGGAGGTACTGCTGTCACTCGACTCAGGCACCAGGAAATGGGAGGCAGGTTCTCTTGTTTGACTAGGACGATATCGTTTATCTTTATATTCCTCGTGCGTCGAAGCCCTGCAGAACGGTTAGATACTCCTCACTTCATCGCTCCCAGAATTCTTGTTGAATTTGACGTATCCATTGCCATTGTTTCAATCGGTTGCAAGGAATAGATAGATAGATAGTGATTAAGGTATGCACCGCGACCTATGGTCTATTGTGCCCTCCCCTAAGTCACAGCGACTCATCTAGCCCTAGCGTATTGATGAACTCCAATATACTGCTAGGCGCCAATGAGGCGATGCGATCCCTGTTTGGAAACATGGATCCCAGGGCCTTGACTCTACGTCTGCAGACAGCTGTGCAGTCCATTAGTAGGTGTTCCGACTCCATGTCACAGAACCGGCAGTTTGCAGAGGAGACCAAGCCCATGTTAAATAAATGCTTGTTAAGCCTGCAATGTCCGGTGTAGAACCCGACCAGAAGTCGAAATTTGTTCCTCGGGAGATTGATTACGGTTTTGAACCGTCTGAGGTTATAGCTCCCCAGTAGCAACTTGGCATGGCGCATGCCTTGGAGGTGTTGCCAGTGTCTCTCCTTGCCTGCTCTTTCCTCTCTACGGAGCAGCTCCTTAATGGTATGTGGACCCACCGCTACGCACGGTTCTGGTCCTACCATGTTTGTAGAGGCTGCAGAGCGGGCCAACTCGTCAGCAAGTTCATTTCCTGCTATACCCCTGTGACCAGGCACCCAGATGAGGTGCACACTGTTGAAACTTGATAGGCTGTTCAGCCGTTCTATACACTCCTGCACTAGTAGCGATTTGACCTCAAAAGCCGAGATTGCTTTAAGTGCTGCCTGACTATCGCTGAGTATGGCGATGCTCTTATTGCGATAGTCGCGCTGGAAGTTTATTTCTACACACCGACTTATAGCATATACCTCCGCCTGGAATATGCTAGGAAAACTTCCCATGGGAATGGAGAGCTTGGTGCGTGGTCCTGCGACCCCTGCGCCAATCCCCTCCGCCGTTTTCGAGCCGTCAGTGTACCACTTGATAGTACTGTTCCTTAGTAGTAGGTCCAGCGTGGAATCGTTCCATTCTGCCTTACTGCTAAGGGTAACCCTGAACTTCCTAGTGAAGCTTACTGTTTTGGTAATACTGTCCCTTGGAAGAAGGACCAGTGGCATTGCGTCACTTATGGCCTTCATCTGCTGGGACGAGATTACCTTCCCTTTGCCAGACCCTTCTGCTGAAATTTGAAGCAAGGTCTGTTTGGCCGTCTGCTCGATCACTATATGTAGCGGTGTTAGCTCCAGCATTACTTCCAGTGCTGCAGTCGGACACGTACGCATCGCGCCCGACGCGCAGATACAAGCAAGTCGTTGCAGCTTCGATAGTCGAAGTCCTACCGAGGTCTGCGCTGCTTTGGAGCCCCAGGCCACCGCTCCATATGTTATGATCGGTCTAACAATCATGGTGTACAACCATCTGATAATCTTTGGGTTGCAGCCCCATGATTTCCCAGCAAGGCGATTGCACACCATGAGCGCTTTCGTAGCTTTGGCTGCGGTTAAGTCCACATGCTGCTTCCACCGTAGAGTGGAGTCCAGCGTGAGGCCCAGGTACTTTACCGTACTGGCCATCTCTAACTCCGTTCCACTTAGGGATAGGTTTCTGAGGCCTGGCAGCAACCTGCGTCTGGTAAACGGTATGATTGTAGTTTTGGAGGGGTTGATGTTTAGGCCAACCCCACTACACCATTCCTTTGCCAGCCTTAATCCCCTTTGTACGATATCGCAGAGAGTGTCTGCGGATTCCGTTGATCGTTAGCAGCTCGAGAAGATCGTCTACAACTAGGCTCCAAAGTAGGGGGGATAGCACTCCACCCTGTGGACAGCCTCTTGTAGTGCCAAGACGAATCTTAGTGTCGCCTACTGTGGTTTCGGCAATCCTGGTGCTCAGTACTGCTTCAATCCATCTGCGCACCGGCATCGCCACACCCCTTTTCTCCAGTGCTTTTGACACGCTCTCGTGTGACGTATTGTCAAAGGCACCTTCGATGTCAAGGAAGGCGCATAATAGCACCTCACCCCCGTCGAACGAACTTCGGATCTCTGAGGTCAGCTGATACAGAGCAGTATTGGTTGATCTGCCTGCTCTGTAAGCATGCTGCATCGCGTGTAGCGGTGCAGTTTTTAGCACCTTCGATCTTATTTCGTGGTCTATGATCTTTTCCATGCTTTTCAGTAGGAAGGAAGTTAGACTTATTGACAGGCTATCCCTCATCAGCCGAACAAGGTGGGGCAGGAGGGCCTGCCCCCCCTGTTGCATGAAGGCTGGAAGGATGCCATCCGCTCCCGGAGACTTATATTTTTCGAAGGGGGCCACAGCCCACTTAATGGAGTCCGCAGTGAAGAGCTGTTTTGCGACTGTCCAATCCAAGCGAGTTGGCTTTCGTTCGACTCTGGGTCGAATTAGGTCCTCTCGAATTGTTTCCGGGAAGTGCGCACGTAGAAGAGCCGTGGCTCTTTCTTCCGCGCTGGACGTATAGGTCCCATCCAGTCTTTTAATTGCTAGAACTGTGTCGGTCTTGCCCCTAGCCAGAGCCTTATGCAGCCTTGCAGCCTCTGGCGTTGAGGAAACACTTTCACAGAAATTTCTGAAGCTCTTCTGCTTTGCTGACCTTATCTCCTTGTTGTAAGCAGTTAGGCCGCACCTATAGTTCTCCCAGTCCCCGGTACGCTTAGTTCTGTTAAATAGCTTGCGTACCGTTTTCCTTAGGTTTGAGAGCCTACCTGACCACCAGGGACAGCTGCGGTTCTTGGTGGTCGTCTTTAGGGGGCAGCTACTGTTGTATGCTTCTATAATGGACTGATTTAGCGCAGACAATCTGCTCTCCAGTCCAGAAGCAGTGGCACTGCTGTCAAGCTGCCGCTTCCTGTTGAGATTTATTTCAAGCGTATCCCTAAAGGTGGCCCAGTCCGTGTTTTTGGGGATACGCCTGGGAGGGGGTTGCCTAACCTCTACCCCTACTGCGAATCTTATGATGCGGTGATCCGACATGGAGGGTTCCGATGACACTCTCCATTGCCCGATCAGCCCCGTCATGAGTTCGTTACCAAGGGTGATGTCAAGCACCTCCCTTCTTACACTGGTTATAAAGGTGGGTTCGCACCCCACGTTTACAATGCTTAGATTACTACTTACTATAAATTCAAGTAGAGACTCACCCCGTGTATCGCAGTCCGTGCTACCCCATTCAGTGTGATGGGCGTTGGCATCACATCCAATGACAAGGGGCAGGTTGTTCCTCCTGCAGTAATCCACGAGGCTCCCGACGGCCTCTGGGGGTGCTGTCATCATGTCTCCCGGAAAGTAGGCCGCTGCCAGGACGAAGTCCGCTCCTTCGTTACCTTTTGCCTGCACAGCGATCAGGTCTTGTGTTAGGAACTCTGAAATACAAAAGTAATCAATATCGTTCCTAATTACTATACAGGGTCTGGGTTACTAACGGTTGATGCCCGTTCCGAGTCGCTCAAATCCGAGCAGGTGATCCTGCTCGGTGGAGCCTCTTTGGGGTTCGCTTTTTCCGTGCAGGCCGCAGTCAATTTTACCTGCTGAGCGCCGCTGCACGAGGGCATGTCGTCGTCGTCCTCCCTTGCATGCTCCTCGAACAGCGCCCGCTCTTCTGGCGAAAAGGCGTCCAGGAAGCTAAACTTTTGTTTAGCCCCTGAAGCTCCCTTACCTGCACCGGCGCTGGTCTTCTTGGCCTTGTCCTTGTCCGTTTGCTGTTGTTGTTGCCCTTTTGTTTCCGTTGATAGATTGGTTGTTTTTTGTTTTGTTGTCTCCATCTGGTTCTTACGACCTTAGGCTCGACATGGCGAGCCGTCCGGTCTACGTTTTATGAGGGGAACGCGAAAGTCCACCGCGCCAGAGCCCCATGACGCGGTAAGGCCACCGTTACTTCCCAATGCGGCCCGGTGTTGGGAAAGCTCCGTTAGAATACAGCCGAATTTACCTCCTGGCTGCAAATCATCCAATGGGCACGGGAGTCGCATAACACCCTGGATTAGGAGGTGGCAGCTCTTGGTTGTCGCACGCATGCGGCTTCTGACAACCCATGTGAGAGGTGCTGGGCAGCACTTTTCGCACTTGTTGGGAGATGCCAAGAATGCCTTGCGACCTAGGCCCCTGCACCACGGCAAGGTGCCTGCCATTCGCAGGAGATTGCAAGGAATATGTTTGATATCTGGTTCAGAGACCGCCAGGAGTGGCGACCCAAACAGGAAATCACCTGGCATTAATGAAAGTTTCTTTTCAGGATCGTTGTAGTGTCGTAATAGGAGGGAAATTGAAACATGATTCTATTCTCATGGCCAGTATCAGCAGTTGACTATACCGCACCCACGCAGCGTGTCAAATGATGCAGCAGCCTCTCAGACGCCTCCTTGATGTGGCACACTGGGCGCCAACAAAGGCTGACGAAGAGAGTATAATCATCTAAAAGTCCTGTGCCGATAGGTCGTCAACTCTTGATGAGCGTTCCAGAACGTTTCGTTCCGAGCCTTAGTGTGAAAGATCCTCAATAATCGACACCGGATGAGATGAACCGCCTTACTGCTCTAACTCTCTGCTAGCATAAGGAAGCCATTTGCTGCTTCAGGACTTGACTGGCTGAATTTTCTGACTGTTTGCCTGGTACTCCGAATCCAGAACGGACGACGAAGATGGCCTTGATTTTTGCAAAATAATAGGGAATTGTTAATCCTTCGGCCTTATAAGTGCGTTCTCCGACACATAGGGTTTAGTTCTTGTTTATAAAAGGCTTTAAAGACACTATTCGACAGGAAGATGCCAAACTTGAACTAAACTTCAATTGTCGGATTTCATCTGTAAAATGTTCCTCTTGATCTAAACGGATTAAAGTGAATAATGCGTCGTCCAGTTCCTGAACAGCGATCGGTTGAAGAAGATGTCGACGCCTTTTTAACCAAAATTGATACTACTAACCCAGATAACAAAATAACGTGTCCGTTTGGACGACAAGTATATAACGGATGTGAAACGCGTACAATCAATTTATTCGTATTTCGGTTTTCGGCAAATAAGATATCTGACTCTTCCTTACTGAGAGTAACATAATTATTGTCCAAATAGATCATCCCCGCCTCTTTAGTTCCATGCCACCCAAGTTGATGTACTAATAGATCGGCGGGTGAGATGTTTCTACTGGCACAGTCAGCTGGTTCTGAGTGCAACAAGTGCGTTGCCATCGGGCGAAGGATGTCAGCTTCTGTATTCTACGAACCCGATTTGATATGAATGGTTTAAGTTTTGCTGGATCTTTCCTCAGTCAACTCAATATGATCGCTGAGTCCGACCACAGATAGTAAAGAACGGCAATTAATCCTAAAGAATCCCTCACGTTCTGGTATGTCTCGGAAAGAAGTAGCGCTGCTTCAAGTTCCAAGCGTGGTATGGTAGCAGTTTTGAGTGGTGCCACTTTGGTACGTGCCCTCAGAAGTTTAAAACGTACAGAACCGTTTGTGTTCGAGGTCTTTGTGTTAATAACCAGTAACTATTCCTATCCACCATTCGATGCGAATTTGATTGAGCTTTGAAAGCTGTGACCGATACTTCTGTCTTTCGCGGTAAAAGTCGTCAGGTAATGGTAAGTCCTAGGATAGATCCGCAGACCGCAGTCGCTGAATAAATATTTTCCCAGTTACGATAACAGACGAAAACAATCCAGTAGGATCAATGAGTCTTGCCATCTCGCTGAGTACACAGCACTTCGTTGGAATCTCTTCTCTTTGACGTCGATCGACGCAAAAGAAGAAAACTGATCCTTCATCCCATCTTCAGCCCAAAAAAGCGTCACCAGAATGGAAAATATAACTAGAAAGATATGGCTCATTAGATAAACGCATCATCACTGACTGTCTGTTCCGCAGATAAGATGGCGTTCACGTTTTTATCCAACTCCACTACCTCGGTAATGCTTTCGCATTATAATTCGCCATATAATTCGTTGACAGTCCCGATTTTCAGGTGCAACCTACACTTGCCTGAACATTTTCTCTATGTCCGCAGTTATCGATACTCGATAGCGACGAAAACGTAAAAGTTTACTATTCAGCGAATCTTGAAGCGATAGACCTTCCAGTTAAAGATTGTTGAGTGAAATTCCAGGGCTGGTAGGTGCCGAAGTGTGGAACACCACGTGGAACTTCGCTGTGACTACATAATGAGTAATGTAGCAGCAATTGATATGATCGTGAGGGGGTTGTATTAACTGGGACACCAGTTCCTCCAACCTCTCTCTATAGCGAATTGGTGAGTGTGGAGCAATGATTCCTTTGCAGGAAGGGTCACGACGGCTGTACTAAACACACCCAACTAAAGCGGGTACGCTGGGCAAAAGGAATGTCTGGCCCTCCACCGATGACTTCACCTTCTATGAGTTGCCCCCACATGACCGCGACGATAAGAATGTCGATACCGAACCGGTTGTCCGCCAAATCTATGTCTCTCAAATATGGTCATTGGTTCATGTCAATATTCACTGCTGGAGTCGGAGAAGTAATGGACGATAAAACCAAGGCATCAATTCGCATTTCAAAGTTAATTATTGTTGATCTAAGAGTGAAAGTATTGATGGTAACACCTACACCCTCTACCCTCACATCACACTTTCGGCGATATACATAGTTCCAAACAGTTTGCTAGACGATCCGTCACAAAGCTCAGCTGTTGTTGTTGTCGGCACCGCCACAAGTACCTCACTACAAACGGGGTATGTGTAAAGACAAACTTTGACATGATATTGAACTTGTCTCGTATTGAATTTCTCTCACTGCATAGGATTGTGTTGTGCTTACGACCTCAATTTGAGCGCACAGAGCTGCATACGTGGTAGCCACATTAGCACCTCATCCACTAATCTCGCTTAGTTATCGCTGGAAGCTTTCCCACCATTATTGGTACAGCTAACGCATCCGACTGATTTATGGGGATATCCATAACATGCAATGCACGCAGCGACTCATGAACTCTGTCCACAATAGCCAATAACGATTGTGATGCCAGGGGTTAGCTGTTTTAAGGTTAAGAAAACGGGATACGTGTATTTCTGCTAGCTGCTTCTCATTGTTATAACAGTCTTTAAAAGCCATCCATACGTCCTGATAGCCACCCAAATATATTCATCCAATTAAAGGAGCAGTAGCAACATTGATTGCCTGGAGAAGCTCTCTCAATTTAAACGTATCGGGTATGCCGAATTATGTACCAGTTTTTCAAAAGCATATTTGAAAACTAACCATTTGCACATGGCTTCATAAAATTACGGGATAGCTAACAGGTCCAATTGGCCATCCAAAGATGTTTTAAGGCAATTATGCGCTCCATCAGTGACATTAAATTCAACCCTTGACGATTAAGTCTGCTGTATGCCGCAGTATACAGCTCCTCAACTGATTCCAAAAGTGAATCATGTGGCCCCTCCTCGGTGAAACCGCAATTCCCAATTAAATTTAAAAATATTTGTGCCCACAGGAGGTACCAAAATGTTAAATAAGCGGGTAGAGTTCTCAATGCATTATTGGGGTTTTTACGTTTATGAACGGTTTGCTTGACACCAAACCCTCTTTGGATCGGTAAGTAGTAACCTGAGTTTGTCATCCTTCAAGTCATTCCTTGCAGCAGGGTTGCACCCATGCTGACACCCCACAACTTCGACAGCAGCTTCTACGTCTGTGCAAATAGCACCTACTTCGCGCACTACGCCAACAATCTATTCGAATAATCAACAATGGACATTCAAGGTTCTAAGGAGATTAACAAGGCAGCTAACTTCCAGTCTGATCAGACCACTCCCCAACTCATTACGTTAATATTCTCGTCCGAGAACCGCACGGCCACTATTGGTTCCTCGCACAGTCAGTTCCATGTGTCAAAGCGCCATACGTCGGAACGTCACATCATTTAATTGCAATTCATGTACGGCTGTCACGTGAGTAGAGTGTGCTATTCATTGCACCATGCCACAGGAGTCTGCCCGCGCAATCCCCTACAGTGGCAACGTCAAACAACACCACAGTGCGATAACCGCCCCTAAAGGGTTTTACAGCACCAAAAACTACCACGCTACACACTAAAATGGAATCACAAAATAACACCACAGTACTACAACCGCCTCTGCGGATATTGCAGCTGTAAATACCACCGGCGTTATCGCCGCCAATACCATACATGTTGCCCAACAGCAAATTTTACCTTTTTCAGTGCCAAATGGAAAGTGAAAGTTTGATAATTAAAATTCGAAACAAACACAATTGCGACATTGAGAGTTTTGGATTGTTTTTTAAATTAATCCCTAAAATAAATAAAATGTATAAAAAACAATACTTCTCAGTGCTAATTATAATACTTATGAAACTAGGAATCAATTCATATATTTGCAGATTTATTATATATTAATTGAGATATTTACGCAAAGTACAATCCCTCTACTAAGCTACTTGCACTGAATATACATGTCTATATCTTTTTAACCAGTTTTGCACAAAACTTTACATTTTACAATGTTGTGTCAATGTCATATTTTTTGTAAAATTAGAGATCAAACTTTTAAAATTTTAAAGATTCTTTTAATGAAACTGCAAAGCGTATTTAATGTTTTGAAATATGTTTCCCGTAGTTTTTTATACTAAATTACATTTTACTGTTATTGTTAAAAAAGCCAAATAGTAAGAAAAACTGTTTTTGTTTCTTTTGCTACCGCTTCTTCATCAGCATCTTAGTCTGGTGATTGATGTTAATAAATTTTCAAACTTTTCAATTGTTTTTCGATGTTTGTTTATCTATGGCTGCTCGTGCTCTTTTACTGATATGTGTAGATTAGTCCAAGGATGGGGATAATTAAAATGTTTCTGTCCCTTTTAACTAAATATATGTATGCATATACATTAGGAACTGCTACCAAGTTCATAAATATTATATCACTTTTACTTAATTATACTTGTATATACAGACAGCCAGGCAGCTTTGAGATCACTAAAGTTTCTTAGGATTTCGTCTAAGTTAATGAAAGAATACCTTGAGCTCTTAGTGGATTTAACATCCTATTTTACGATAAACCTGCAATGGTTCTCAGAACCGTGTGATATCCCAAAAAACTGTGTAGCAAATGATTTAGCCAGAACAGGCACCACCAGTAGGTAGTACCTGACTCCAGAGAAGAGAGAATATATATGCCTTTGGCTACTTGTAGATATTTTATTGACAAAGATGGTATAAACATTGCCGAGTCTCAATGGAATCAATTCCTGCCTTAGAATAGAATTGATAGTGATTGAGGTATGCACCGCGACCTATGGTCTATTGTGCCCTCCCCTAAGTCACAGCGACTCATCTAGCCCCAGCATATTGATGAAATCCAATATACTGCTAGGTGCTAGTGAAGCAATGCGATCCCTGTTTGGAAACATGGACCCCAGGGCCTTAACTCTACGTCTGCAGACTGCTGTGCAGTCCACTAGTAGGTGTTCTGGGGAAACTCCTATTGCGATAGTCGCGTTGGAGGTTTATCTCTACACACCGACTTATAGCATATACTTTCGCCTGAAATATGCTAGAAAAACTTCCCATGGGAATGGAGAGCTTGGTGCATGGTCCTGCGACCCCTGCGCCAATCCCCTCCACCGTTTTCGAGCCGTCGGTGTACCACTTGATAGTGCTGTGCCTTAGCAGTAGGTCCAGCGTGGAATCGTTCCCATTCTGCCTTACTGCCAAGGGTAACCCTGAACTTACTAGTGAAGCTTACTGTTTTGGTAATGCTGTCCCTTGGAAGAAGGGAGTTGCAGCCTCGATAGTCGAAGTCCTACCGAGGTCTGATTGCTTTGGAACCCCAGGTCACCGCTCCATATGTTATGATCGGTCTCACAATCATGGTGCACAATCATCTGATAATCCTTGGGTAGCATCCCCATGATTTCCCAGCAAGTCGATTGGACACCATGAGCGCTGTCGTAGCTTTGGCTGCTTCCAATGTAGAGTGGAATCCAGCGTGAAGCCCAGGTACTTTACCGTGCTGGCCATCTCCAGCTCCGTACCACCTAGGGATAGGTTTCTGAGGCCTGGCTACAACCTGCGTCTGGTAAACGGTATGATTGTAGTTATGGAGGGATTGATGTTTAGGAGAACTCCACTACACCATTCCTTTGCAGCCTTCAGCACCTTCGATCTTATTTCGTGGTCAATGATCTTTTCCATACTTTTCAGAAGGAAGTTAGACTTATTGGTCTGAAAGAGTTTGCCAACGAATAGTCTTTCCTTCCTACCTTGGGTATGAAGATCACGTTTTCAGTGCGCCAAGGTTCTGGGATATATGCCAGCGCCAGGCTATCCCTCATCAGCCGAGCAAGGTGGGGCAGTAGGACCTGCCCCCTCTGTTGCATAAAAGCTGGAAGGATGCCATCCGCACCCGAAAACTTATATTTTTCGAAGGAGACCACAGCCCACTTGATGGAGTCCGCAGTGAAGAGCTGTTTTGCGGCTGTCCAATCTAAGCGAGTTTACTTTCGTTCGACCCGTTCGGGTAATGCGCACGTAGAAGGGCCTTGGCTCTTTCATCCGCGCTGGACGTATAGTTCCCATCCGGTCTTTTAATTGCTAGTACTGTGTCGGTCTTGCCCCTAGCAAGAGCCGTATGCAGCCTTGCAGCCTCTGTCGTTGAGGAGACGCTTTCACAGAACTTCTTGGAGCTCTTCTGCTTTGCTGACCTAATCTCCTTGTTGTAAGCAATTAGGCCGCACCTGTAGTTCTCCCTGTCCCCGGTATGCTTAGCCCTGTTAAATAGCTTGCGTACCGTTTTCCTTAGACCTCTACCCCTAGTGCGAATCTAATGATGCGGTGATTCGACATGGAGGGTTCAGACGACACTCCATTGCCCGATCAGCCCTGTCATGAGTTCGTTACCAAGAGTGATGTCAAGCACCTCCCTTCTTACACTGGTTATAAAGGTGGGTTTGCACCCCACGTTTACAATACTTAGATTCCTACTTAATATAAATTCAAGTAAAGACTCACCCCGTGTATTTTTGGGGCGCTGCCCTTTCGCAACACCACCTTGCGGTCTGAGTTGCGTTAACCGGGCGTTGGCTTCGATTTCCGCTGCTCATTTTACAGCTAGACGCGGTATGCCTCTCCTCCTGGGATCGTCCTGCCCGCCTGGACTCCCATTTGGTAATAGAGGGGGTAGTCTGCCCCTGAAACTCCCTTACCTGCACAGGCGCTAGTTTTGTTGGCCTTGTCCTTGTCCGTTTGCTGTTGTTGTTGCCTTTTGGTGTCCGTTGTTGTGTTGTTCGTTGGTTTTTGTTTGGTTTGGTACATCTTTTTCTTACGATCGTATGCTCGACTTGGCGAGCCGTCCGGTCAACGTTTTATGAGGGGAACGCAAAAGTCCACCGCGCCAAAGCCCCATGACGTGGCAAGGCCACCGTTACTTCCCAATGCGGCCCGGTATTGGGAGGCTCCGCTAGTATACAGCCGAATTTACCTCCTGGCTGCAAATCATCCAATGGACACGGGAGTCGAGTAACACCCTGGATTAGGAGGTGGCAGCTCTTGGTTGTCGCATGCAAGCGGCTTCTGACAACCCGCGTGAGAGGTAATAGGCAGGACTTCTCACCCTGGTTGGGAGATGCCAAGAATGCCTTGCGACCTAAGGCC
Source organism: Bactrocera oleae (assembly GCF_042242935.1). NCBI lineage: Eukaryota > Metazoa > Arthropoda > Insecta > Diptera > Tephritidae > Bactrocera > Bactrocera oleae. Next base: position 19,885,765 of record NC_091539.1, on the reverse strand, counting down.
CTGCACCACGGCAAGGTGCCTGCCATTCGCAGGAGCCTGGCTCAATAAGCAGGCAAACGTGGCAGAATTAGAATGTGGTCCGCACATGCCGACTATTAAAATTCAAACGGAATGATATAAGAACTCTAGTAGGGGTTCTAACAGACGACTGTCTAATAGGCAGACATGCCAGTAGACTAGGAACGCCATATAACGATGTAGAAGCTGTCATGCGGTAGAAGAGCAGGAGACCATTTAACATTTTCTATGTCATACTGATGAAGTTCATCAGAAGCATGGGATGGTTCAGAGAGGAACCAATAGAGTCTGCGGACTTTGGTCTCGGTGGTATGACAATGGGTCTCCTAAAGGCCTATGTGTGTCGTTATACAGCCAATATACCTACCTACCTACCTGCTTACTTAAGTTTAGTATGTTACTCCTTTACAATATTATACAATATATTATAAACATACAATATATAAAAACACAAGTGTATTGGACTAACATTGGGTCGGCTTAAGTATACCGTCCCAGGCTTTCGGGGGTAAAATGGGTATGGGCGGATAGAGGAGATCCTCCAGATCAAGAATATATATAGATATAGCCGCGGGAAACTTATAGTTTTCGAGATATTTACGTTTAAAATTGAAAATTTCAACTATTTAAAGTACGTATTTTTGCGATTTAAAATGAACTATTAACTTATATATTTCACTTTTATATCCACTAACACTTGACTAATTCGTTTTTAGACATTTTTTTATATAAGATACTGTAAAAATAGCTGTATTTCAATATTTAAATCATTCTTCAATTTTATTAATTTTGACAATAACATAATGGTTGTGAATGGTAAAACACTAGTGTTGCCATACTAATATATTTTGTACACGAAGAAAAATAAAATAAACAGAGAGATTATACCCTAGATACAGGAAGCAACGCAAAAATAATTACTGCGCGTAAAAACCTTGGTACAACCCGGTGTTGGACCGACCAAGGTTTTTTTGTTTTTGAAGCGTGGCCGAATTCCGCCAACGCAAAAAGAAGCCCTGCGCAAAAAAACCTTGATACACCCCGGTGTTGGACTGACCAGAGTTATTTTTTTGAAGCGCGGCCGAAGGCCACCAACGCAAAAAGAAGTTCTGAGCGAAAAGACCTTGGTACATCCCGGTGTTGGACCTACGAGGGTAAGTATGAAGTGAAAAATATAATGTATAATTCATTTGAAATCGAAAAATGCATACTCTAAATATTGGAAATTTTCAATTTTAAACGTAAATATCTCGAAAACTATAAGTTTCCCGCGGCTATATCTATCTATATCTATATATATTCTTGATCTATAGGATCTCCTCTATCCGCCCATACCCATTTTACCTCCGAAAGCCTGGGACGGTATACCAAAGTTTTTCCCTAACATTAGCCGCATTTTTAAATGTAAATGCTTTCACCCGTGAAAATATTTTTGAAACGAACTTTCGCTTTGACGTATGGCTACATAAGAAAGTTGCATGCAATTTCGAATATTTTCCGCAGTAACACATATTCCTTACTGGCATGTGTCGCAGTAGCTGTGTTGTGAGAAGTTTGATAGTGTAGAGTCCGGGTAAAACTATTAGTAAAAATTAGTAAATACTCTATTAAGAGTGGCACCCCTATTCGTAATTTATTTTGGCGGAAGATTTGTGCAAATGTTTAAATGGTGATCACATTTTCGAGATAGTAAACAGAAAAGTAATGGAAAAGTTAAAGTGTTGTAAACAAAGTCCTGAAGCCTTTTTAGGCCCTATGGAGGATTTGTGGACCCCTTACAAACATCTAAATAATGTAATTCAAAGAAACTTGTGTAATCCTACAGATCAGTCTTTGATTGAATTGGAGAGTCATTTAAAGAAATATAAACAAAGTTTTACATCGTTGCTCCTGTACCCGGTAGGTTTTAACAAATTGGTATATTTAGAAAAATTTGTGTGGTAAAGATTATTCATAATTGTGGTTGTTAATGTACCAGTAAATTCGAAAACAATTTTAAGGAATACTGCCGAGTTGACAGTCTTTGGCCGGATATAATTGCGGGCCTGTTCGGGTTATTTTGAACTGATTAAGGTGGGAAGGGCATTATTCAATACTAGTTTTTTGCTTGAAAAATATAGAAACATGATTTGAGAACTATCGTTGGGTTGATACATACATATACGGAGTTTTAATCTGATTTATGTTCAGCTTCAATACCCGATGATCAGCTTATATCGGGGCATAAATTTTATAACATTTTCACACGTTTACTGTCCATGTTATTCAATTTGTAGTGTATAAATCTATTGTATATAAAAAAACGCGTGAAGATTTTATTTAATTAATTGTCACACACACATTGTCAAATGACAAAAAATATATTCCTATGATTTTGGGTGATTAGAATAGAAATCTTATTGGCGCACAATCTCTGCAGGCTAAAAAGGACATTAAGATTTTAGGTTCGCATTTATTTCATTTACCTTCAATTAAAAACTGCCGTTCGGTTTTTTAAAATTTATTTTCATATATTTTTTTGGAAATTTATAGTTTAGGTCTCTTATTTTTACGCGTAGATTACAAATCCGTGAGCAGAAAGTGAATTTTTCAATATTTCTATTTTTTATTTTATAGTTGGGGGATCTAAACTATACATTTACCATTTTTTCCCCTTGGATTCATAAATATTCCTTGGACTTTTCCGATGGACATAGGTAGATTTTTAAACATATTTTGAACTCTGAAATACTCTATAAACAGGTGTGAATACAAGCTCGTTATAAAGAAGTTCAAATAGAAGAAATCTAAACACATGTAAGGAAAATATAAAAGAATTTATGTATATGACACAAGAGCAAACCGTCTAAGGGTTGTAAATAAAAGATAAGCTTGTTCTACTTGGTAATAATTGCTCTAAAATTGTATCGATTTAATTTTATCACAAAAATCAACTCATGTTTTTATATTATCTATGGTATATTTCTTTTTACATTTATATGCCAGTGCATAAATAGAAGTAAGAATATTTGGACAATTTTTAGACAATATCTAAATTATTTATTCATAGAGGAAAAGCCCATGACGATCAGACCTATGTACAACAAAAACATCAGACCTTCGTTACTTAGTTTTGTGGATTGTCTCTATATACATAAGAATGTCCAACGACCAACGACCAACGTTTTCGTTACTTAGGCTGATAACAGGAGGCAAAGATGTATAAAATAGCACACAACGCTACTTGAGGCCATCGAACAATCTACGCTCCCTCGAGGGCTGAAGCGGTGGACCATGAACTACCTGAGCGGTCGGCACTCATCCGTACTGTTTCGAGGTCAAAACTTCAAACTGAGAGTCCCCTTTACTGTTAACTTCTACATCTCGAAACTCCCTCAACCACCAGAGTTAATTTCCGTGACCTCGTACGCTGATGACTGTACGATATTGACGTCGGGCAATGGAATCGATGGCATGTGTTCGAAAGTAAACCGCTATCTCTCTGGTCTTTCTCGCTTCTTCTCTGCAAGGAGTCTGACACTCTCCCCCACTAAATCCACAGCGACCATATTTACGAACTGGACGAAGGAGTACAGATTGGATCTAAACATTTCAATCGATGACACCAAAATTTCGGCGGCAAACAACCCTAAAATTTTAGGCGTTACACTAGACAGTCTTTGCTCCTTCACTCTTCACACGACCGCGATAACTGCCAAAGTACAGAACCGCAACAAAATCCTCAAATCGCTTGCTGGCAGCTCTTGGGGGAAAATACAAAGAAACGTTGCTGGCGACATACAAGGCAATCGGCCGGCCTGTCGACAAGGAGACGGAGTTTGTCTCTGGGGAGGTTAATAATTGCTCTGAACCTGGCTAGGTTGAACCCTCCCAGTAGCAGTTTGGCCTGACGCATCCCTGCTGTCTGTTGCCAGTGACTGTCTCTGCTCGATCTCTCCTCCGTGCGGAGCAGTTCCTTTATTGTATGGGGCCCTACCGCAATGTATGGTTCTGGCCCCATCATTCTTGTAGTCGCAGCAGAGCGGGCGAGTTCGTCTGCCAGCTCGTTGCCGGCTACCCCTTTATGCCCCGGCACCCAGATCAGGTGTACACGGTTGCAAGCTGCTAGGCGGTTAAGCCTTCCTATACACTCCTCCACTAATAGCGATCGTATCTCATAGGCCGATATCGCTTTTAGCGCCGCTTGGCTATCGCTGAGTATTGCGATACTCTTATTCCGATAGTTGCGTTGGAGATTTATTACTGCGCACTGACTTATGGCAAATACTTCTGCCTGAAAAATGCTTGGAAAACTGCCCATGGGAATGGAAAGCTTGGTGTGCGGTCCCGCAATGCCAGCGCCAATTCCTTCTGGTGTTTTCGAGCCGTCAGTGTACCACTGAATAGTGCTACCTCTCAGCAGTTGGTCAAGTGTGGAATCGCTCCAGTTCGCCTTACTGCCGAGAGTAACTTTAAACTTTTTCGTAAAGTTTACTCTCTTCGTTATACCGTCTCTTGGAAGGAGGGCCAGTGGCGTGTTATCTTCTAAGGCCCTCATTTGTTGAGACGAGATTAACTTCCCTTTACCATACCCCTCTGCTGTCATAAGCAGCATGGTATGCTTCGCAGTCTGATTGATAACGAAATGGAGTGGTGTGAGCTCTAGCATGACCTCAAGTGCTGCGGTTTGGCAGGTGCGCATTGCCCCAGTGGCGCAGACGCAGGCAAGTCTCTGCAGCTTCGATAGCTGAAGGCCTATCGAAGTCTGCTTTGCTTTCGATGCCCAAACCACCGCTCCATAAGTAACAATAGGTCTCACGATCATGGTGTACAGCCACCTGATGATACTAGGTTTGCAGCCCCAGGATCTGCCGGCGAGGCGTCTGCACACCATGAGCGCCTTTGTGGCCTTGGAAAGCGTTAGCTCCACGTGCCTATTCCACCGCAAGGTGGAGTCTAGTGTGAGGCCTAAGTATTTTACTTCCCTCTACACTTCTAGCTCTCTGCCCCCAAGGGATAGTATTCTAAGGCCCGGAAGAGATCTTCTTTTTGTGAAAGGGATGACGGTTGTTTTTAACGGGTTAATGTTTAGCCCTACCGTGTCGCACCATCCCTTTGCTAGGTTTAGGCCCCTTTGGACTATGTCGCAGAGAGTGCTCTCAAATTTCCCTCTTGCCACTATGACGATGTCGTCGGCGTACCCCTGGCACCGGATTCCATTGTTCGTTAGCAACTCAAGGAGTTCATCTACTACGAGGCTCCATAGAAGGGGTGACAATACCCCACCCTGGGGGCAGCCTCTCGTAGTACCAAGACGTATCTTGCTCTCCCCCACCGTAGTTTCTGCAATCCTAGTGTGCAGTACGGCCTTAATCCATCTGCATATAGGAGCTTCCACGTTCCTCTTCTCCAGTGCCCTGATCACGCTTGCGTGAGACGCATTATCAAAAGCACCTTCAATGTCTAGGAAAGCACATATCGCAACCTCATTATTCTCCAGCGAGTTCTGGATCTCAGCCGTTAATTGGTACAGAGCAGTGTTAGTAGACCTACCTACCCTGTACGCGTGCTGATTTGCATGCAGAGGTGCGACTTTTAGTGCTTTCGATCTTATATGGTTGTCTATAATCTTTTCCATACCTTTTAGCATGAAGGAGGTGAGACTAATAGGCCTGAAGGATTTGGCTAGTGAATAGTCCTTCCTTCCTACCTTAGGTATGAAGATTACCCTAGCTATTCTCCACGTTGATGGGATGTACGACAACGCAAGGCTATCCCTCATCAGCCCAACAAGGAACGGCAATAGAGCTTGCCCTCCTTGCTGTAGAAGTGCTGGGAAGATGCCGTCGGCCCCTGGTGACTTGTATCTCGAGAAGGAAGCCAGTGCCCACTTGATTGAGTCTGCATTGAATGGAATCCTTGCAGGTGTCCAATCTGAGCGATCTGGCTTATGTGCGACCACTGGTGGAATTTGGTCGTCCCGAATAGTCTTCGGGAAGTGCTCAAGCAAGAGTGCCATGGCCCTCTCGTCTGCGTTGCTCGTATAGGTCCCATCGGATCTTTTAATGGCTAATGCTGTGTCAGTCTTACCTCTTGCCAGAGCCTTATGCAGTCTTGCAGCCTCTGGAGTAGAGGAGACATTTTCACAGAATTTTCTGAAACTACTCGTTTTTGCAGACCTAATTTCCTTATTGTAGGTTGTTAGGTGTTGCCTATATTCCTCCCAGTTGCCGGTTCTTTTGGCTTTGTTAAAAAGCCTGCGAACTGATTTTCTAATCACTGAGAGTTTACTTGTCCACCAAGGACAGCCTTGTCTTTTGGTGGTTGACTTTAATGGGCAAGCGCAATGGTACGCGTCTGTTATGAACTGGTTAGTCGCAGCCAGCCTGCTCTCTAGTCCTATCGGCGTAGCCTCGCTTCCTACCTGCCTCACTCTACTAATATTTAGCTCTAGGGTCTCTCTGAAAACATCCCATTTTGTGTTTCTGGGAATACGGACTGGCAGGAGATCATTGACCTCCACTTTCATTGCGAACCGTAAGATCCTGTGATCTGACATAGAGGGCTCTTTCGATACTCTCCATTGTGAGATCAGCCCGGACATTAGCTCATTGCACAAAGTTATGTCGAGGACCTCCCTTCTGGTACTGGTAATGAAGGTGGGTTCGCACCCCACATTCTCAATGCTTAAGTTATTACTAATAATGAATTCAAGAAGAGACTCACCCCTTGCATTGCAGTCAGTGCTGCCCCACTCCGTGTGGTGCGCATTTGCATCGCACCCCAGTACGAGGGGGAGCTTATTTCTCCTGCAGTATTCCATTAGATGGTGAATTTCGTTGGGGGGTGCTGTGGTTGTCTCCCCTGGAAAATATGCCGCTGCAAGGACGAAGTCTGCACCTTCCTTGTCCTTCACCTGCACCGCGACCAGATCCTGCGTTAGGAACTCTGAAATACAGAAGAAATCAATATCGTTCCTAACCACTACACAAGACCGGGGTCTCTTAGATGAGAGATCCCAGATTACCTTGCTTGCTTTTATATTGAGGCCCCTGACCTCCCCTCTAAAGACCCACGGCTCCTGGATTAATAGGATACCCAGGTTATCCGAAAGGAACCTACTCGCGATAACAGCCGAGGCTGCTGTCGCGTGGTGTAGGTTTACCTGGGCAACTTCTATGTTGGTAGTGGCGGTCACAGGACTGGTTCCAGGAGGGACAGATCATCGTCATCGCTGTCCTTGTTGTTACCCTGCTGGTCCTGCCCCTTCAGCCCCTCTAGGAGCTCCTGTGTGGAGGGTAGGTCCCCTTCACACTCCTTAGCACATATGTTCGGTGCTCCTTCTGCGGCATCTGTAGCATCCTGCACCACCGTAGCAGTAGCAACCTGCCCGAGTGTGCCGGTACTGGACTGAGTGGGCGCCTCATCCACCACCATTGCTTCTTCCGCCGTTCCTTCCGCCGGTGTGGTTTTGGGCCTCCAAGGCCTCATTACCACACTGCTGAACCTAAAGTTCAGCCTGAATCCCTCCTTCCGGATGAATTTGTAGGACTCGTCATCGATGGTGATGTTGAGCCTCCATCCAGCGTCCTCAATGTTGCTGTCCACTACCCTCCAAGCCGATGTACCGAGCCCATCGTTTTGGTTTCGTATGAGACCAAGTGCAAACTCGTAGGGTTTACCTGCGCTCCTGGGAAGGAATACCGTCATGCAGTGCATAGGCGGTATGTCTTCACCCCTCTTCGCGCATAGGACCGGGCCTCTCCATCCGTTTAGCTTCGGAGCGATCTCCGCAAGCCAGGTGGTCGTCCTTTCGTCTTTACAGTCGACTAGCAGCATTCCTGACCTGAAGTACACACCATGGAATGAGCCGGTGTACCCACACCCATTGTAAACCTCATCCATAATGCTATCTTGCAGCGCTGTTAGTTCCTCTGGCCCCAAGGCCTCCGCCGGATAATTGTGAGGCAGCACAGCCATCCGGATGCCTTTAAGGGCTTCCGAGTATTTGCGCTGACCGCCATCACCCGGGTTGGGATTTGGAGCAGGACGTTGTCCTCCGATCGCCGGTGGCTGATTCCCCTTTTGCCTTTTTGAACTTGGGGGTTCTTGAGGCGTTATCTGCCCGCTCTTCCTTTTCGCGGATTGTTCTGTGGCGTTCCGTGGTTCCGCCTTTCCGCACCCTCGTTTCCCAGGCTGGGTTGCGTTTCCTCGGCTGAACGTCTGGTTCCCGCGTCCCGCGACGGACGCGGCGTTTGCATGCTTCGTCGCAGCCGGAGATGGGTTGCTGCCCCTGCTCCTGCTTGTGGCGAGTCTAAATGCTTCTTCTGGGGATTTGCCATCCTGCAAGTGCCTGAGGTACCATTTTAGGGTAGCACCGCTCATGCCTCTCCTGCGTGGATCATCTGGGCCACCCGGGCATCCCGCTGCTGGTTCAGGGGGCATTCTCCCCCCCCGCTTCCTCTTCCTTTTGCGCACTTCTGCCCCATCCCGTTTGGATTCGTCCTCCTCCGAGCAGCTGAGCCTGCTTGAGGAGGTTGCTGCGGGTTCAGATTTATCTGCACTCTTCGCAGTAGCAGTAGCACGTCGTCATCATCACGTGCGTGCTCCTCAAACAGTGCGCGCTCTTCTGGCGAAAGAGCGTCCAGGAAGCTGAACTTGCGCCTAGCTCCTGGACCACTCTTACCTGCAACGGTCGCTTTGCAGTTTGATGTTGTTGTCGTTGTCAATTTGGTGATTGCTGGTGTCGTCGTCGTTGTTGTTTCATTGTTTAGGGTTTTTTGTGTTGGTTTGTTGTTGTTGTCGCTCATTCTGTTTCGTACGACCCTTAGCTCAGCAGGGTGAGCATCCGGGTCTATTCTGTTAAAGGGGGAACGGAAATGTCCGCCGCGCCAGAGCCCCTTGACGCGGTAAAGCCACAGTTACTTCCCAAGGCGGCCCGGTATTGGGAAGGCTCCGTTAAAATACAGCCGAATTTACCTCCTGGCTGCAAATCGTCCAATGGGCACGGGAGTCGCATAACACCCTGGATTAGGAGGTGGCAGCTCTTGGTTGTCGCACGCATGCGGCTTCTAGCAACCCGTGTGAGAGGTGCTGGTGCTAGACAACACTTCTCACCCCGGTTGGGAGATGCCGAGAATGCCTTGCGACCTAAGCCCCTGCACCACGGCAAGGTGCCTGCCATTCGCAGGAGGAGGCCTAGGTAACCGTTAAAACTACAACAACATGTATAAAATAGTACCAAAATTTCGTTAAAGTATGAAACGTATTTTTCTATATTCTCCGGGATAGCTTTTAAAAATCTCGTCATATATTGCCGGACACTTATGACAGTTTCTACCCATTGCCAGACACCCCGAAATGTATCTTATTTTATTATCTTTGGGAGGCGTGTAGTAAAAGCGGATGTCACTTAAAAAATTTTTTTGGAGGTTTTCTCTTGAAAACATTTTCACATACAGAAAAACCTTCGGCTTTTATAACATAAGGAAGCTCCAGTCGTCGTGGGCTTATATTTAAAAATATAAAGCCAATTACATAATTTGCATTATTAATTAATTTTAACTATATAATATATTTTAAGCAAAAAAATGAAAAACATCGACAACTATTGAAAAATGGTCTTATAGATGGTGTTCCAATATCGAAATATACTAGAAGTGTAGCAATTTCAAAGGAACTGCTGGATGAAGCAATTATAATATCGGATATGTTCAATGTGGATGAAATAATGACATTGGAACTACTTTGCACTGCGCAACGAGAAATTTTCAAACACCCAGGGCTATCAAGAGGTTTAGTTGCTGTTTTACTTTACTATGACGGAAAAAAGGCTTTAGTGCATTCGCTTAGAGATCTTTTTCGAGCGACTAATGGCATTTCATGGGTAACCGAAATGCCAAAAGAGGTACTTTTATATATTTTTCTACAAATAGGGGTTTCATATTTTAATATTTTTATTTGTAGATATCCAATTTAATAACTTCGTTCACCCAGAACTTGGTTAATCAATATAACATTCTCGAAAGGATCGTTGGCTTATTAGATGAGCTTGATATATCTAAAGAGGCAAGTAATTTGTATAATCATAAAAGATGTTAGTAGCACTATTTGAATTAAACGTAAATTTGTAAATTAAAATTTTTTTGACTTAACAAATTTTGTAAATGATTTTATGCTTTCGTATTATGTCTGTATTTTCATATTTGGCTTCTCTTTATATTTCCTCCAAGCTATTCAATATTTTAGGAGCAGCCGTGTTTAAAGTTGGAAATGTTACTACCATGCTAAGTTTCTTCAGTAGAACCTATGTGCCTATTTAGTTTGGTGCTAATTTGCTAAAAAAACACTCACCGCTTTCACTTTAACACTGCCTCTAAACCTTGTTTCCGAATAAAACGAAGATGCACTTTCACTTCAACAACAATTTATTAGTTTTCAAAATCGTCTAAACAAGTTTAAATTGCACTTTTAGTTTAATGTAAAAATTCAAAATGTCGCTTGCCTCAAAGAAATATTCGAAAAAAAGGTGTTATATTCGTAGTTGCAAGCTGACGGCGATCGATCGAAAAAAGAGGGCCGTATCCAGTGTGGTATGTGTGGTATCCCTCGGTGAGTTGTGTGAAGTTGTATGTATTGGTGTGTGGTGTTTTCGTGTGTTGGTGGGTCGCCATATTTATCGACCCGTTAGATTATAGTAAGTAAACTATAATATATATATTATATAAGTAAACCCTAATACGTAGACATGTAGGTATGTATTTATGTACTTGTGCAGTTGAGAGCTCGTTAAGGAGATCAATGCACTTCGACCTATTTATGCACGAATTGTTTGTACTTTGGTGTATGTACGCAACCCTGCTTGTTTTTGCAAGGGGTATTACGGAAAATATGCCAATGTAGACTTTGAATGTATAATATACGCAATCCTTCTTATTCTTGTTTTCCAAAGGACAAGGTATTACGGGATGTATGCCAATATGGACTTTGAATATAAAATGTACAACTGTATATTGTATATGAACCAATATGTATGTATGTATATGATTTATAAAACATAATATTTTATTTTTAACTTTTGTTATTAATGATCCGTATGTAATTTACCGCACCGTTTATATAATTGCGTATTTGATTTTTTTTTGTACCCTATCTAGGGTATTAAACGATAGGCAGATTTTCTGCTTTATGTATTTCCAAATGTCCGTATATATGTATGTTCGCAGTGCGGAGAAATTGAAGTTGTTAATGTGCCGATATTTTACCGTATTCACTTATGTAGATATGTATGTATCACATTATAATATTGTACAAGTATTAAAATAGATAACGCACTTATGTATACATTTATCAATTTATAATATTGTACAAGTATTAAAATAGATAAAATTGAATTTATGTATGTATATGGATTGCTCTTGGCAATTCTCTGTTCTTTGCATATGATTTTTTTTCCTTCTCTGTTAAATTTTTAATTTGCCTTAGCTTACATGTTTTTGACGCAATCCTGCTTATTATGTTAAGCAATATTGTAAATACTGGAAATATTCTGGTATGTTGTTGGAAACGTGAAGTGAGTTTTGAATACACAAATGTAAGCATATAAGTCACTCACTTTATGTAATATGTTTGTTCGATATATATGTGGATATATATATATATAATATACCAAATTGTTTTCGGATTTTCCCGCAAATTAAATACAATAGTTTGATGGTCGTTATATTTAAGTATTATTTCAATTTTTTATATGAAATAAAACGCAATTTGACATACATATGTCCATATAAATATAAGCACTACAACTCACTCTGATTTCCTGCAGGGGTTGTGGGAGATTTAAACGTTTGTGGATGTTAGAAAAAGCTTGGTTGTCCCTTTGGTTGCACTGCACTGTATCTATTTTATGCACTTATATATGTGTATGTATAATTTTCCAGCACATTGTGGGTTTTGTTTGTAACTGCAAACTTTTTTTCCGTTTTTTGGCTTTTAACTAATGTTTGCCAATGTGTGTTTCACAGCCTTTCACTTTAGTTTTTGTTTTTTAAACACCCATAGTGCCGTCCACTAGGGCTCGAAGGACCATATTTAATTTGGTGCTAATTTGCTAAAAAACACTCACCACTTTCACTTTATCACTGCCTCTAAACCTTGTTTCCGAATAAAACTAAGATGCACTTTAACAACAATTTATTCGTTTTCAAAATCGTTTGAACAAGTTTAAATTGCACTTTTAATTTAATGTAAAAATTCAATATGTCGATTTCCGCGAAGAAATATTCGAAAATAAACGGTGTTATATTCGTAGTTGCAAGCTGACGGCGCTCGATCGAAAAAGGAGGGCCGTATCCAGTTGTCGACCCTTTTTGTTGATTGGGCAGAGTGGAAGATGGTGTGTGGTATGTGTTGGTATCCCTCGGTGAGTTGTGTGAAGTTGTATGTATTGGTGTGTGGTGTTTTCGGGAGTGGATGATATTGTTGTGATGTGTTGGAGTGTATCAGTGTTGTTTGTAAAGGGATGTTCGCTGGGAAGGTTTATAGCTGATTTAGCCATCCCTGCCCCCCTGGCCGAATGTTTAGGCCTAGGAGTCGTTGCCGCGTTATTACAAAGTTGCTCAGTCCTGTGGAGCGGCGATGTTGCGGCCTAGATTACCGGCGCGTCATCGGTGCTTCGTTTCGGTGACTCAGTCGGGCTGCTGGTCGTCGGTTCTGTATCGCTCGAGTTGATGGTGGTTGTCTACCTAGAGGGCGGCTTCGCGGGGCAGGCTGATGTCACGTCTCGAGTTGCGATGGAGCAACGAATAATTTAACCTGCCGCATATTTGGCACAGATTGACGGACGTGCACTCCTGAGTATTATGTGCCGCTGAGCCTGGGCAATTTGCTGGCCTTGCATCGGTTGCAAGCCCCTAAAAATTTTGCAATGCTGTAGTCGGCCACTTCGAGGAACGGCTGTAGGAGCGGTTGCAGTTACAGAACGAGGCGCTGGAGTAACCCCAGGTCCCGGCACATTGATAGCCGACCGAATAGCAGGCGTTGGCATAGGTGCATCTGCGTTCATAGTTATCTGTGTAGAAAAGGTTATTGGGTTTTATAAAGTTGTAAGATATAAGTTGAAATAGGCATTATAAAACTCTTTGTGGCATGAAGGGGTCGCCATATTGATCGACCCGTTAGATTATAGTAAGTAAACAGCTACCTCTCCGACCTTTCTCGCTTCTTCTCTGCACGGAGTCTAACACTCCCGACGTTCACTCACCACCTGCGTCGAGCAGACCATCAGCATTGCTTCCGAAAAGTACACAGCACTACCACAGCACTTTGCGTCATAAACGCTCAGATAATTCACGGCCTAAACCAGAAGCCACCCTGTGAGAGGACGCTCCACGTAGCGTTGAACTTGTCAAAAGCTTTTGACACAGTCAATCACACAACGCTACTTTAGGACCTAGAACAATCAATGCTCCCGACAGGGCTGAAGCGGTAGACTATGAACTACCTGAGCGGTCGGCATTATTCCGTACTGTTTCGAGGTCAAAACTCCAAACTTAGAAGGGTTAAACAGAGGGTTCGACAGGGTAGTGTCCTCTCCCCACTACTGTTTAATTTCTACGTCTCGAAACTATCCCAACCACCAGCGGGAATTTCCGTGACCTCGTACGCTGATGACTGCACAATATTGACGTCGGGCAATGGAATCGATGGCATGTGCTCTAAAGTAAACAGCTACCTCCGACCTTTCTAACTTGCTCTTCTCTGCAAGGAGTCTGACAGTCTCCCGCACTAAATCCAGAGCGACCATATTTACGAACTGGTTGAAGGAGTTTAGACTGAATCTAAATATTTCAGTCGATGACACCAAAATTCCGGCGGTAAACAACCCTAAAATTTTAGGCGTTACACTAGACAGTCTTTGCTCCTTCACTCCTAACACGACCGCGATAACTGCCAAAGTACAGAACCGCAACAAAATCCTCAAATCGCTTAACGAACACCTACACAGTGAGGCCCGTATGCTTCCGGTTAAGGAACATAACGTTTTCGTAGAAACCACCCCTGCAGTCGCCTGCTTGTAGCGGGTCCTCCTCCTAGGAACATCAACACCAGGAACATTAAACTCCTTATCCAGAATAGACCCCGACATTTTAAACATATGTCCTACGTGCAATGAGTCTCCGCATGATACTAACCACCTCTTTGCATTCCCAACAAACCCAACTCATCTATCACCCTTTGCCTTTGACCTCGACGACAACCAAACTCCAAGCTGGGACTAGATAACCACTACAACAACTGACCGTTGGAGCCGTAATGTTGCTTTTCTAAGCGACCAAGCCGCCATTCGGTAGGGGTAGACAATCATCATGAATTATGACACAATCTCCAAGCTTTGGCGATTGTTCAGGAGTCTTCCAACGATATCTTTTGTTAAGATCCTTTATGTACTCTTCTTTCCATCGGCGGTTGAAATCGTGATGGAGAATTTTAATTCTTTCCCAGCGATTTAATGAGAATAGCGACTCCACGCCTGGCTCAGGTATGGCCAGAATGGGTGTTCCTTTGAGAAAGTGCCCTTGACTTAAGGCTGTGAAATCTGAGAGATCTTGCGAGAGGGTGGTGAGAGGCCGTGAATTGAGAATGGCTTCAATTCGAATTATTAATGTAGTAAATTCTACATAATTGAATTTGTAATTTCCAGCTACTTTGAAGCTTTTTACAGCTAATTCCCGTAAACCACCCATATGAGGAGCGCTTGGATAATCTGCCAGTTAATGTCTTCAGGCGCGTAATTTTGTACAATCTGAGAGATCTTGCGAGAGGGTAGTGAGAGGGCGTGAATTGAGAACGGCTTCAATTCGAATTATTAATGTATTAAATTCTTTATAATTGAATTTGTAATTTCCAGCTACTTTGAAGCTTTTTACAGCTAATTCCCGTAAACCACCCATATGAGGAGCGCTTGGATAAACTGCCAGTTAATGGCTTCAGGCGCGTAATTTTGTACAATCTCAGGTGAGACTTGTTGGATAAAGTCCACAATGCGTCCGCTCATTATCCTCGATGGAAAACCGCGTGGTCCGACGAAGCGAGCAAATGCCGCAAGGAAAGCCTCCTTTGTCAGATTAGTACTAAGCTCTACGTGTACTGATTTTGTCGTAAAACATACAAAGACGCCTTTATTTGAGAAGGCCCAGCAAAATCGACACCTGTGATGGAGAAAGGCAGAGCAAAGTTGCAGTGTTCCGGGGGACGTACTGTCGTAATCTGTGCTCGCATCTTTTTCTTATGCGTGGTGCACTTCTTTATTTGGGGCTTATGTCGGGGAATGTAAAATTCCTGGCGGACCATTGCATGAGGCGATGTTCGGCATGAAGCATTAATATGTGGTTATAACTGATGTATAATGTGGCAAGTCGAGACTTCTCTGGTACAATTATGGGATGGCGTTCGTTACACGTTAGGCTTGAATTGGCAAGCCGACCATTCACACGAAGAAGACCTTTCGTGTCGAGGAATGAGTTTAGAACTAAGAGTGGACTTCTCTTACAATGGGTTTTGATTCTCTCAATAGTGATATATCGCGGCTGAAGTAGCGCGCTTGAGTATATGCGATAAGAGCGACCTTTGCCTTTTGTAAGGTTAGGTGCAACACTGTATCGCATTGTAAGTTTGCTGATCCCTTGACTTTGGTTTTGAGTTGCTCTATAAATTTGAACATGTAAGCAACTACTCTGAGGGCTTGGGGGAACGATAGAAATCGTTCGAGGATTTCGGTATCATCCACTGTTGTGAGAAAAGAGTCGATTTTTCGACTTTCTGGGGCAATTATATTGCGCTTGGGGCGATTGCGGCCAAGAATCCGGAGATTCTGTTAATCATCAGGGGTCATTCCACCTCTTGTACTTAGATCAGCAGGATTGTCAGCACTGGCTACAGGTCGCCAAGTAGCTTATCCTACAAGGTCAAGGATTTGAGACGTTCGTGGTAGACTTATTGTTTTTAGAGGAGCTAGTTCGACTTTGTAGGAGGAGTGTAGTTCGACTTTGTGTTCCGGGGCATAATTTACGTATCGTGGGATTTGTATCTGAGATATCATTGAGATTGTTCGCGAACTGAGACCACTTTTCTAAACGAAGTGGTTTTACTTGTTCGTCCCAGTCGGTTCCATCTAGCCATAATTCTTGTATTAGGATTTTTGCTTGTATCATAATTGGCGAAAGCCATCCGGTGTCGAAAAGTTTTGCCACAGAGGATAGAATTTGTTGTTTTGTTATGGCGGATAATGCAGGTATTGACTCTGTAGTGTATGAAAACTGGTCAGATATCGCATTCCAATGAATCCCCAGAGTTTTTTTTTTACTTTCCTTTTCGAATTTAAGAAAATTAGTGTCCAACAGATTTTCTTTAGGTATGTCCTTTAAGATATTAGGGTAGTTCGCCGTTTTCTTTTTTACGGAAACCCTGCGGTTTTGATCGCTTGTGTACTTGTGCTAGTGAGTCGTTTGCTTGTGAAAGACTGACTTTGAGACAGGATATCGTCTATATACGTTTGTGTTTTTCATACCTGGGTTGCCAGAGGAAATTCTGACTTGGTATTTTCTGCCAATTCTTGGAGTGTTCGAATGGCTAAGAATGGGGCACAGTTAACGCCGAAGGTCACTGTTTTTTATTTGTAGTCGCGTAGTGGACAATTGGGATTTTTGGAAAATAATTCGCTGAAAATCTTGGTCGTTGTTGTTGTTGTAGCGGCAGAATTTTACCGAGGAGACAGTCCTTGGCCGGAAAAAAACCGGGTCCGTTCCGGTTACGTAGACCCGACTGTTATGGAAATGGAAAATCTTGGTCGTCTTTATGTACGACTATTTGTCGATACATTTTCTCAACGCATTGAACTCGTATTTTAATATACGCCAATTTAATATGAGGAGCATTAAATCTGGCTGGAGTGTGGGTCCCGTAAATAGAATATCATTTAGGGAATTTCCTGAGCTAGTGGTTCTTGAGGCATTGAAGACCACTCTGACTTTTGTTGTTTTTCATCTGGCTTTACTACTGCGTGATGAGGCAGGTAGAATGAATAGTATTTGCCGTTTATGATTTTTTCGCCTGCGCTCACTTCCTCCATGTGGTCTAAATGGCGGTATTCTTCTAACACGCCATCGTTTTCTGGCTTAAGCTCACCCTTTTTAAGTAATTTTTTTTTCCATATTCCATACTTAGAAACTGCTGTATTGCAGAGGTGCGAGAGTGACCTAAGGCGAGTGTGTTAGGAAATTGTTGTTTTAGTGGTAGTCGTAAGAGGTACCGACCATTATCTGATCTAGTAGTTGAGGCTTTGTAAAAGTCTTCGTAATACTGATCGTCAGGGGTTGTGATTGACATGGGGGAAGTTCTTCTAACTCCCATTTTTTTAATTGTGAATTGAGGTATTCATTTGACATTTCCTCAACTAGGTAGTAGGCATGGGGGTAACTGGTTCCGTAACTAGTCCACTTAGGATCCAACCAAATATAATGGGGCAGATTTTAATTGAGTTTTGGAAGTTTTGTTGGAAGTTGTAGCCTGTAATGTGTCCTACACGCTATAAATGATCGTTGTGATCCTTGGTCTATTAAGGCCCTAAGCTTAAATAGTTCTCCTCGGTTTGATGGAGACGACAGCTGTGGGTAGTAACACTCTACTTTGGTTTTCGCTGTGTAGCTTATGCGTTTTTAATGCCTTTGAGCAGCATGGTGCTTCTTGGCAATTTACGGGATTTGGTATTTCGGGATTTGCTGTTGCAACTAAACCCGTGGCTCTTTTCATATTTGCGCTGTTTGGGGGTGAGCTGGAAAAATTTGGGATATGTAACATTGAATGATGTCTTTTGTGGCAATATACGCAATTGAATTTGCTTTCACACTCTTTTAGAGTATGCTCACGTGACATGCAGTTTGTGCAAAGTTCTTTTGTTCTCACAAAATTGTTCCTATCGACAATATTTAACTTTTTGAATTTTTCGCAAGATTTGATCTTATGCCCCCTGTACATAGTTCGCATGACGTTTGTTTGTACGTTTCGGGTGTGAACGTTTGATTTTTGAAGAAGCTTCTATTTAAATTGTTGCTACTGGCTTGGGGTCTGTGGAAGCTTCTATATAGGTTGTGTTGAACACTTTTCATTCTGACTATTTTTTTTGTCTACCCTTTCTGTGATTTCGTACTGGGTAGTTAAGAAATATTTCATTTGTTGCCCCGTGGGTCATTTTCTTCGTGATGAGAGCGATTGCTCCCATAGAAGCAATGATTTTTCTGGTAATGCGGCGGTGCATATGTTTACCAGTATAGGGTCCCAGCTGTCTGTGGGAATATTCTGTGTCGATAAAACTGACAAACAATTTAAAACAGTGGATTAAAGTTTGATAAATTCTTCACTTGTTTCCTTTTGAATTTTTGGCAAGTTCATTAATATCGATATTGGTTTATCGACCATTATTATTTGGCGTAAGCCAAGGATTTGCAATTTTCAGGTTTCTGAGTCGTCAGATTCTACGATTGCGTCATATGCAGCTTGGAGACGTGTTCAAAAATTGTCAAGATAGTCTTTTTTGATTTCTAATACCGATTCAGAGTTGTCTTGAATCGGCGAAGATGAAAATCGAGTGCAGTATCGTATTAGACTGTCACTCTCAGCAATGAATTTAGTGTATGAAATGTCTTTACCCCTCTTTTACTTTGTAGCACCTTGCTTTGAACGTGTAGCTTCTGCAGGTGTACATGGACTTTTATCGTCTGAAATCATCTTTGGTACTTTTAACAACTGATATATCTTTAATTCTTTTGAGTCTGAGCTCATTTAAAAAGGTATGCCGAAATAAATGAAAATATTTTCAATGTAAGAAATATATATGTTTGAAAACTCTTTTGAGAAAAGAAGAGTTTTTTTTTGTTTTTAACTAGTAAATCAATGACGTTTTTAATCTTCATATAAACTCGTATGAGTAACTATGAACTATGAACTCTTTTAAGATAATAAGAGCTTTTAATTTGATTAAGTTGCAAAAATTCGCGTATTTAGTTGTATATGAGTACCGTTTCGTATTTACTTGCGGTTTTTATTTATTTTTTTATTTAATTGTTTATTTATTTTATTTTTATATAATTATTATTTTTTTTTTTAAATTTAATTATTTATTTATTTGTTTTTTTATTTTTTATTTTTTAAATATGTTCCGCTTGTATGTAATTTAGTTACTAACCCGCACTTTTTATACGATCGCAACTTGTTGCTACAGAGTAGAATAGTTTTGTTCACCTAACCGTTGTTTGTATCGCCTAAAACTAATCGAATTAGATATAGGGTTATATATATATATAAATGACCAGGACGATGAGACGAGTTGAAACCCGAAGACTGGTTGTCCATCCGTCCGTTGGTCTGTCTGTCCGTCCGTCTGTGCAAGCTGTAACTTGAGTAAAAATTGAGATATCTTTATGAAACTTGGTACACATGTTTCTTGGTACCGTAAGGACCACTGCTATGGCCACAAAACGCCATTTATCAAAAACAAATAAATTTCCATAACTAAGCTCCACAACAAGATACAAAATTCTTATTTGGTATACAGGATCACATTAGGGAGGGACATCTGCAGTTAAAATTTGTCTTTTAAGTGGGCGTGGTCCCGCCTCCTAATACTCTCCTATACCACTGAAGCTATAATAACAAAATTCACTGGTACCAAATGTTTTTAGCATCTCTATCACGGTGTGAAAATGGGTGAAATCGGGTGACAACCCCGCTTCCTCCCCATATAACCGAACTGTTAAAAACTACTAAAAGCGCGATAAATCAAGCACTAAACAAGCCAGAGACATTAAATTTTATCTCTGGGATGGTATAAGATGATTTTATAGGAACCACGTTCAAAACTAGTCAGTAGTCGTGGCACCGCCCACTTTTAGGAGAAAACCCATATATTGAGATCTGCTTAACCGATTTCAACCAAATTCGGTACATAATATTCTTCTCATATTTCTATGTTATAGTACGAAAATAGGCGAAATTGGATAACAACCACGCCTATTTTGCGTATAACATTTTAAATTCCATCTGATTATTTCACTTTCCAGTATGCAAATTAAGCAACAATGATTATATCGGCGTAAAACTTTGCGTGAATAATACGTTTAAAGTATGCCACCAAAACTGTCTACATTGAACCAAAACTGTTCAAGCCCCTAGGTATTGAATATGTGGACCCCAGTGCCTATAGTTGACTTTTTACCGAAAATATCGGTCAACATAGAACAAGGCGGCAAGATCCACAAAGAAATCTAAAACGAGTATACCATATGACTTTGCGAGAGTATAAAATGTTCGGTTACATTCGAACTTAGCCCTTCCTTACTTGTTATTTATTAATATTTTATTTTTTTATGTCCTTATACAGGATTATATGGGTACACCCTAATACGTAGACATGTAGGTATGTATTTATGTACTTGTGCAGTTGAGAGCTCGTTAAGGAGATCAATGCACTTCGACCTATTTATGCACGAATTGTTTGTACTTTGGTGTATGTACGCAACCCTGCTTGTTTTTGCAAGGGGTATTACGGAAAATATGCCAATGTAGACTTTGAATGTATAATATACGCAATCCTTCTTATTCTTGTTTTCCAAAGGACAAGGTATTACGGGATATATGCCAATATGGACTTTGAATATAAAATGTACAACTGTATATTGTATATGAACCAATATGTATGTATGTATATGATTTATAAAACATAATATTTTATTTTTAACTTTTGTTATTAATGATCCGTATGTAATTTACCGCACCGTTTATATAATTGCGTATTTGATTTTTTTTTGTACCCTATCTAGGGTATTAAACGATAAGCAGATTTTCTGCTTTATGTATATCCAAATGTCCGTATATATGTATGTTCGCAGTGCGGAGAAATTGAAGTTGTTAATGTGCCGATATTTTACCGTATTCACTTATGTATATATGTATGTATCACATTATAATATTGTACAAGTATTAAAATAGATAATGCACTTATGTATACATGTATCAATTTATAATATTGTACAAGTATTAAAATAGATAAAATTGAATTTATGTATGTATATTGATTGCTCTTGGCAATTCTCTATTCTTTGCATATGATTTTTTTTTCCTTCTCTGTTAAATTTTTAATTTGCCTTAGCTTACTTGTTTTTGACGCAATCCTGCTTATTGCTATGTTAAGCAATATTGTAAATACTGGAAATATTCTGGTATGTTGTTGGAAACGTGAAGTGAGTTTTGAATACACAAATGGAAGCCTATAAGTCACTCACTTTATGTAATATGTTTGTTCGATATATATGTGGATATATATATATAATATACCAAATTGTTTTCGGATTTGCCCGTAAATTAAATACAATAGTTTGATGATCGTTATATTTAAGTATTATTTCAGTTTTTTATATGAAATAAAACGCAATTTGACATACATATGTCCATATAAATATAAGCACTACAACTCACTCTGATTTCCTGCAGGGGTTGTGGGAGATTTAAACGTTTGTGGATGCTAGAAAAAGCTTGGTTGTCTCTTGTAATCCAGCTGTTGGTTTATACATATGTATTTTGTTTGGTATGTATTTTGTATCGCGCCCGCTTATTAGATATATATTTTGTATTTAGATTTCGCGCCCGCTTTGTGATATTTATTGTTTTCTGTGTGGTTAATATTGTGTATACTTTTTATACATTTTAGCATGTGTATGTGTGTATATGCACTGCACTGTATTTTATGCACTTATATATGTGTATGTATAACTCTTCAGCACTTTGTGGGTTTTGTTTGTAACTGCACTGAATTTTTTTTTCCGTTTTTTGGTTTTTAACTAATGTTTGCCAATGTGTGTTTCACAGCCTTTCACTTTAGTTTTTGTTTTTTAAACACCCATAGTGCCGTCCACTAGGGCTCGAAGGACCATATTTAATGTGGTGCTAATTTGCCAAAAAACACTCACCACTTTCACTTTAACACTGCCTCTAAACCTTGTTCTCGAATAAAACTAAGATGCACTTTAACAACAATTTATTCGTTTTCAAAATCGTTTAAACAAGTTAAATTGCACTTTTAATTTAATGTAAAAATTCAATATGTCGCTTTCCGCAAAGAAATATTCAAAAAAAAACTGTGTGGGCCATATCCAGTTGTCGACCTTTTTTGTTGATTGGGCAGAGTGGTGAGATCGTGTGTGGTGTGTGTTGGTATCCCTCGGTGAGTTGTGTGAAGTTGTATGTATTGGTGTGTGGTGTTTTCGGGAGTGGATGATATTGTTTTGGTGTGTTGGAGTGTATCAGTGTTGTTTGCGAAGTGGTGTGTGGTGTTTGTAGAGGGATGTTCGCTGGGAAGGCTTATAGCTCATTTAGCCAGTGCCTATAAAGAATTTAACGTATTTGACTGTTATTAGAGGATACACCAAGTGTTGTAAGTTAATATAATTCTCAAAGAGTATGGTTTTTGATATAATAATAATAATAATAACCCAACGATTACCCTCCTCCCGCCCAACCGACGAGAGGGGCACAATCCGCATATGTGCGGAATTAGCCGAGTCAGAAAAGGCAAAAGAGTTTTTTAAGTGTTGAGATCTAAAACTGCTCAGCTACAGAAACAAAAATTTCAACATCTAAGATCTAAAGTTACAATATAATAAATTGTTACATTTTCATTTATTAAGAGAAAACAATAGTCTTTTTAATTTTGAAAAGGGAGTCAGATAAGTCAAATGTGCTGGAATGGGAATTAAAATCATGACATATACGGCGGAATGGCTCGTTTAGTTCAAAATTTGATCTACAGGATTTTAGCAGTAAAGGTCTAAACTGCCTCGAAAGGCGAACCGGGATATTAAATTTAATTTCAGACAGGAGAAAAGAGCTGCAAACAGTTCCATTCAAAAGTTTCACTAAGAATATTATGCCAAGCATTTCCCTACGACTAGAAAGTGTAGGTAGATTAATAAGTTTTAAACAACTAGTGTATGGAGTTAGACTTACCCTAGCATCCCATCGGAAATGCGCTAAGGCGAAAAGTAAAAATTGTTTTTGAACCGACTCTAACTTGTCAGAATGGATTTGGTAGCTAGAGTTCCATACTGAGGACAGCTTTTGCTTTCAATACCATGGTATCAATATGAAGACTGAAATTAAGCTTAGGGTCCATATTAACTCCCAAATCAACATAGTTAAAAACTTGCTCTAGAATATGGTGTTTTATTACATAAGAAGAGTGGTGCACAGATCTACGGGACAAGCATATCATCTTACATTTATTGAAATTCAATGGCAAATCATTTCTATCACACCATGCAACCAAATTGTTTAAGTCTGTTTGCAACAGACACCTTTCCTCAGTTGAAGTGTATGATTTATCATAATCTAAATCCACTTTTATGCAAAGGGATTATAAATGACTGTTTCCATATTGAAGGAAATATACCGTGTTTAAGAGAGGAATTAAATATCCTTGTCAAAGGCAAGTAAATATATTTGGCACAATTTTTTAGGAAGCATGAGGGTATTATGTCTGGGCCATAACTAAAAGATGGTTTTAACTTATTTAAATTAAGTAGGACGTCTTCTTCAGAAATAATTGGAGTGTTAATTAAAGTATTCGAACACAGCACTTGCTGATAAGAAAAAGTTTTGGAAGAATTATTACAGTAGTTTGACTTGAAAAATTCTGCAAACATATTGGATATAATATCATTGTCACTTGAAATGATAGATTTGTATTTCATTGCGGAAGGAAATTTGGAAATCCTGCGTTTCGAGAAATTATAAAACGATTTTGGTTTACTTACAATATTTTTTTTAACTTTATTTAGGTAGGTAGGTAAAGTGGCTGTCATTCGACACACTTAGGCCTTTAGGAGGCCCATTGTGATACCACTGGGACTGTGATCCCCTCACTCTATTGGCTCCTCTCTGAACCACCCCGTACTTCTGATGAACTTCATCAGTGAGACAAGTTTTATCTGTGCAACCTCCGAGACGTCGTCAAGAAACCCACGACCGATGGTTGCGATTCTTTTCCTATATAGTGCTGCGCAATCGCATAGAAGATGTGTAATGGTCTCCTCCTCTTCTACTTCCTGACAGCTTCTACAATAGTCGTTATATGGCGCGCCAAGTCTACTTGCATGTCTGCCTATTAGACAGTGGCCTGTTAGTACTCCTACGAGAGATCTTATATCGTTCCTCTTGAATTTTAACAGTCGGCATGTGCGGCTCATATTCCATTCTTGCCACGTTTGCCTGCTGGTTGAGCAGGTCAGGGATTGATTCCACTGACACTCGGCTATATTAATGACATGTTTGTCGATTAGATCTCTACACGTAGCCAGAGGCATATTTATGTCCACCTTACCAGTATCTAGTTGTAGGGTGGTGCCTGTTCTGGCTAGTTCATCTGCTACGCAGTTACCAGGGATGTCACTGTGTCCTGGAACCCATTGCAGATTTACAGTGAAATAGGATGACAGATCCGCTAGAAGATCATGGCAATCCTTCACTGTCTTCGACGAAATCCTATGAGACATCAGAGATTTCAAAGCCGCTTGGCTGTCTGTATATATAAATACACTTCTTGTTGTGATTACGCTTTTTGTTAGTACAAGAAGGCTTTCTTTAATTGCAGTGACCTCTGCTTGGAAGACACTACAGTGGTCTGGTAACCGGAAGGCGATTTTGGTATCTAATTTAGCCGAGAAGACACCGCTGCCTACTCGGTTATCCAGTTTGGAACCATCCGTATAGAAGTTAATCCCTTCTTCCTTGTCCACTACATCCCTTTCCCACTCCTCTCTGGAGGGAAAGGCAATATTGAGGACCGGATTTAGGTTCAGCTCCCCCGGATTGCGAAAATCCGTAGTTATGGGAAGAAACGGGAACTTCCTAAGTATCCTAGAATGCCCCTTGTTGCAGGCGACTAGTAGGGAGGCTTCCCTCAGTCTCAGAGCTGACTTCGCTGCCATTTGCAATATAAGTCTTTTGGCAGCAAGTGTAAAGTTATGTTGAGTGCCTGGCTTGGCGTAGTTCTGAGAGCTCCACTGATGCAAATACTAGCTGCTCTCTGTATACTTTCCATGCTTCTAATCGCATATTTCTTTTCTGTAATCGGCCATACTACTATCCCGTAGGTCATGATCGGCCTTACAGCCAGTGAGCCACCCGAGGTGTCAGTCCCCACCTGGGCCCCACCATTCATTTACATGTGTAAAGCGCTGTAGCAGCTTTATTTCTTTACCCTCGCTTCCAGGTTTTGTTTCCAAGAAAGCTTCCTGTCCAAAAATAGTCCCAAGTAGCTTGCTTTATCCCCTATCGTTAGCCTGGTGCCATTTAAAAATGGCGGCGTGATTTCGGGAGTACTGTGTTTCTTAGTAAACAATACTAGTTCTGTCTTGCTAGCATTTAAATTCAGTCCGTATGATACGGCCCATCGATTAATCTCGTTTAGTATTGTCTGCATGAGACTAGCGAGGGTGTTCGAGAACTTGCCCCTAACCGAGACTGCCACATCATCAGCGTAGGCCACAACATGTACCCCCTTCTTTTCTAGATCCACAAGCATTTTATTCATTATCAGGACCCAGAGAAGTGGGGATAACACGCCTCCTTGGGGTGTGCCCCTTCGGACAGATCTGTACATCGTTGAAGCTTCCAGCGTAGAAATAATTGACCTGCCCAAGAGCATCTGTTCAATTAATTTCCGGAGAGGCTCAGATATGCCCAGATCTTTAAGCGCGCTCAATATGGCCTTCGGCTGGATGTTGTTAAAGGCACCTTCTATGTCTAGGAAGGCTACGAGGGTGTATTCTTTTATTTCCAGAGATTTTTCAATCTCTGCTACCACTGATCTTAATGCCGTTTCTGTGGATCTACCCTTCGAGTACGCATGCTGCGAAACTGCCATTTTTCTTGGGTTTAGTATGTCCTTTATATGTATTTCTATTAGTCTTTCCAGCGTTTTTAAAAGAAATGATGAAAGACTAATTGGTCTAAAATCCTTTGGATTAATATGTGAGCTTTTGCCCGCCTTTGGGATATATATTACCTTAACTTCCCTCCATGTCGAGGGAATATAGTTCAAGTTTAGCGCCCCTCTAAACATGGTTGTTATCCAGTTTATTGTGTAGCTCAGGGATTGCTGTAACTGGGCCGGGAATAAACCGTCTGGTCCCGGCGTTTTATAAGGCTTGAAGCTGCCTATTGCCCAATAAACATTGTCATCTGACACTATGTCTAGCGGAGGGGTCTCTGAGCTTACTTCACTCTCCATTATATGCTCCCCTGTGAGGTTCTCGGAACTGTCTGGGAAGTGAGTGTCCATTAGTAGGCCCAGAGTCTCTTTACTGGATTCCGTCCAGCTGTGACCTGGCTTCTGAAGGTATCCGATGCTATGTTTCGACTGTGTCATTATCTTTCTCAGTCGGGACACTACGCCGGGACCGTATCTTCGATGTCACTACAAAAAGATTTTCACGAATTTCTTTTTGTTTTTCTTACCTCCTTTTTGTATGCCGGAAGGTGGTTGTGATAGTTATCCCACTCTATATCTTCTTGGGATAGTTTGGCAGAATTGAATTGCCTCCTGCAATTCTTCTGCATATTCTTAAGTATTGGGGTCCACCAAGGAGGTCTAATTCTTCCCCTACTGTGCGTTAATGGACAAGCTACCTCTAGTGCTTGACGACAAGACTCTGTGAATCGTTTAACGAGGATGTCTAGGTCCTCTTTCTTTTCCGGCTGGAATGGTGGAATCATAGGAATACTTTTTTAGCTCCTGCATGTGCATTTGCCAGTTCGTTTTCCTATGATTCCTAAATTTCTCCTCCCTAACTACATTTTCTTCAATTATACACTCAATGTAGCGGTGGTCTGAGAAGGAGTGTTCTTCCAATACCCTCCAATGTGTTATTTTATCCACCAGTTCTTCCGATACCAGTGTTATATCTAATACTTCCTGTCGGTTTCTGGTTATAAATGTTGGCGTACTACCTATGTTACATAACAAAAGCTTACTTCCTATTAGATAATTAAAGAGCAACTCACCCCTTTCATTAATGTCCGTGCTTCCCCATAGATTATGGTGCGCATTGGAGTCGCACCCAAGTATGATCGAACACTTGGATGCTTCGGCGTCTCGTACCAGCTCCTTGAACAGCTGCGATGGTACTGCTACCTCGTCGTACGGCTTGTAGCGTGATGCGAGCCGGTATTTCCTCTTGCTCGTCTCCCAGCTTACCACCGTAGTGTCGTTACTACTGTAACTGTGTAATAAAAAGACATTAAGCTTTTTGTTAGCCAATATACATGTCCTAGGCTTACCTACACAACCATTCGCGTATAGATTGTAACCTGGTGCCCTCAGACCGCAAATACGCCCTCCGTTAACCCATGTCTCCTGAATGAGGACAAAGTCAGGCCGTTCTTCGGCCATGCGGTTAACTAGGGCTAGAGACGCTAGTTTGCTGTGGTGTAAATTAATTTGGAGAAGACGCATTAGTTATGGTCTTCTCTGCATCATCATCATCAGTCGCTTAAAAGCTCACTCTCAGTGTAGAGTTTAGAGAGTCTGTCCGCAAGTTCAGACCCCGAAGTACACTCACCTTGATCCGTGATCTCTGCGTCGCTCGAGGACTCCACTGGATCTTCCTCGACTTCACACTCCGATTCCGATGCCAAGTTTTCTCCTGCATCGGCGTCTGATTTGTAGGTCATGACCTTTACTTTTGTGAATCCGTAGTTGATCTCTCCGCCACTTTTCGCTAGCGGTTCTACGGATTCTTTTGTTAGAAGCAGCAGAATCTGCATTGAGGCTCGCTTCGTCTCGACACCAGATTCTGCTGCGGGGTCGTCAAAGGCCTTGACGAATCTCCATCCCTCCGTTGGCAGATTTGGGTTGCGGGCTCTTATGAGCTGCATTATTTGGTCCGGCTGCGATGGTGTAGCCGGGATCCATACCCTTGCTCTCGGTCGGGATGGGATATCTTTCTTGTCTACCGCCACTAATTTGGCTCCGGGGTAGACCTCTCCCACCTTAGCTATTGCTGCTTTATATAGCTGGACCGATCTCTCGTCGTCACACGCTATCATCTTTATCTGCCCTTGATACCATCCGGCATCCGCACATGACGGGGGTGGACCTGGATTGCTTAGTAGCACTTCCAAAGCCACATTCGTCAGTGCGGCTTGCACCCATTTCCATTGGGCTCTGGGGATTTTTCCTTCGGGGTCACCCTCATCCAGTACCCCAATGACAATGCGGTTTCGGGCCACATCAGCAAAAGATCTTACGGGCGTCACGCCCTTAGTTTTCGGTCTCTTAGCTGACGGCTTAGCCTCTTCAGCGGACCTTTGTCTTTTTGTTGCCACTACCGGCGCTTCTAGCTTGTAGTTAGGTAGGACAGCTCTCGCGCAATCAATGGATTCTCGGAGCTCCTTTGTGAGCTCCTCATTGGTTGGCGGTTGCAGCTCCACCTTCTTCAACAGGTATGCAGCGCGTCGCCTCTCTGCATACTTTGCCTTTGCCGGGTCATCAATCCTGAAGGAAGGCCACTCTCTGGCTGACCCACTGCTGGCAGCTTCGCTTTTAGCATCTCCCACCTTCTCCTGCTTAGCTGCCAAGCCTTAGCTACAGGGTTTGGTATGGGCTGCCTCCAGCGTTGCTGTTTTTGTGGCGCCAGCCTTAGCTACTGCCCCCTTAGTATTCGCTTTTGCTCCAGGACCAAGCTTCGCTCCTGTCCTCGCTTTGGCTGTTGTCGAGCTCGTGCCAAACGCTGCTCTTCTCTGGGAGCAACCCGCTCCCTCCTGTCTTTTTGAAGGAGGTCCGGACTCCTTTTTGTTTTTGTTTTTATTATTGTTATTAATGTTTTGGCTCATATTTTGGACCCACGAGTGTAGGGGAAAGTATGTCCGCTTGCGCATAGCCCCCGCTACGCAAGTAAGGCTATCTTATTACGGAGGGCGCCAGGTATCCGTAAGCTCCGTGCGAGACTGGGCTATTTAAGGGCCCCCACTATCGAAGAGTACCGAACACCCAGATAGGATAGATACCTCACTAAAACCTGTGGTATCTATTTCCAGTCGGCACCCTCGTGGAGGGTTCAGCGGAGGATTTTTGCAAACCTTACTTTATTTAAGTAATTATTATATTATTTTTTGTTTAGGTCAAAAATATAAAAGAATATTTAGAATAGTCGACAAGTGAACCGGTTTTTTTTAAATGTTTAAAGGCTCGAGTTTTTCTGTTTTTCAATTTATATAACTCTTTCGAAAACCACGGACTTATACATTTGCTTTTATTAACAATTACTATTGGAACATACTTTTCAAATAATTTTATAATAATGTTATTAAAATGAGAGACACTCAATTCAATGTCACCATTATAATTAGGCCATGTTATTGTAGAAATTTCTGTATTTAACTTTTTAAAATTAGCTTTTGCAAAGTTAAACCGAGTACAGAAGCACGAAGTTTGATGATTATTATCCCGTACATTGCCTGAGATTTCGACAGATATTTCCAAAGCAGGATGATATGAGTCCTCTGGTAGAACAAGAGGATTACTTTCAATAACGGAACACTTTGCAGAGGTATCAACGTATACTAAATCTAAGCATTTACCAAATTTATTCGGAATCAAATTAATTTGGTTCAGACCCAACTCGGACATTTTTTCGAAAAACTCATTAAAACATGACCGATTGCAAATCGGCACGATATAGTCATCGAAAGGTTTCCACGAAGCACACGGTAAATTCAATTCACCTAATACAATTATTGAATCTGCATTATTTGCCATTGAGGTAGCACTATTTATTAAAGAAGCATGCTGCATGTATACAGATAAGTCCGAATGGGGTGGTATATAAGATAGGGTTAAATAAATAAAGCAACTATTAACGTATACTCTAATACATTTAAATTCAAATGAGTCGGTCCCTGGAACAAGAATATTTTCAGATGGGATAGAGAAATGCACGGCAAATAGAACACCTTCACCGATTCTGTTCAGTCGATCACATCTAAAAATTTGAAATTCGCTGTTTAAAATCTCATTATCAAAAATGTGAGGTTTTAACCAAGTTTCTGTAAATCCAATTATATGGAATTAAAATTGGAACTGTTCAAATACAAGTCAGTTAATTTTGTATTCAGACCTCTAACATTTTGATAATAAATGCTTAGCGAATTTCTACCAATCAGTTTTTTATATCGGTGGTTGCTTTTGGTAATTTAACAATGTTTTCCTCAGTTTGACTTCTAAGTTTAGGTTTAAATTCGCGTACAAAAGCCCCAGGTGGCCAGAATGAACTATCTAAGATCTTTTTGAATGTTTCTGAATGAGATACGTCTATTTTAAACGATGATATACTTCTATCATAATTGAAGTTAAATTTACGTATATTGATATCAACGATTTTTAAACGTGACGAAATGTAAGATTTAATGTCCTCCACCAAGGTATCTTTGGCAAGTCTAGAAATAAATATAGACTTTTTAGGTGGAATAACTATCAAATGATTAACTGATGCTACTAAGTTAATAGGGGGAGCCTCTGGAATTGTGAGACACTTATTACTATTAGATAGAGCTTTTGGGGAATTGAGCTCTTTGGAAGTTGACGGATATGGTTCAGATATGTTTTCCGATGATATATAAAAAATAGGAAAAGAAATATTACAAAATCATTTGGGTTTAAATCTTAATCGAAAAGTAATATTTAAATACAATTTCATAAATAATGGAAGTGGATTGTTATCTAGATATTTATATCTTTATATATATAGGTATTTCTTGTGTGCGTGTATGTCACTGAACTCCTCCTAGACGGCTGGACCGATTTTGATGAATTTTTTTGTGTGAGTTCAGGGGGATTCGAGGATGGTTTATATTCACAATTTGGTCCACTGGAAAATTTTTATTTAACTAATTTTTCATTTATAAGTCGTTGTTAATTTTGGAATGTTTTACATTGGATCCGGTAGACTGCGCTACCATCGAAGATGTTAGAACGTTTTACATAGAATTTCCGCAGACAGACTTTTCTCGCGGCTAATTATACGTTGCGTTGTTTATACCTCTCAAGGATTAACCAAAAATATTGTACATCGTATGGTATTACGATAACTTCAGTTTTTGTAGATAATTAACTCTAAGAATAAATACCGGTTATAGAATAGATTCAACCTTTTCACAATCAATTAAAACGACTTCAAGTTTTTATTCAATAGAGCTTCTACAATTAACATCTCTAAAAGCATTCTACAATAATATACATATTGACACCCTATCGATTGGTCGGATTGTGATAAATATATATAAATGACGTTAGATGTTGTAATAAGTTTCTAATAAAAATTTTCATCAAAACGGTCTAATTGTTACAGCTAATTTTAAAAAGTTTACCCCTGTCGGGCTTCTATTCTATATAAAGGTTGTCAAATATCTCCCTTCCGCTTTTTTGCTCTTCATTCAATGCTTTATAAAAAGTGTTACAGTGATCGGATTTAGTTAAAATATGCGCCGTTTTGTTCGATGATCTGTTTCCATCTAGACGGCAACTTCATAATACCTTCCTCGTAGAAGCCCCCCTCCTTATTTGCGAAGAATTCGGACAGCCACTTTTCACAAGCCTCTTTTGAGTTCAACTTCACACCACCAAGGGCATTCGCCATGGACAGGAACAGGTGGTAATCACTTGGCGCTACGTCCGGGCTATATGGTGGATGCGATAAAACCTCCCATCCGAGCTCCCGTAGCTTCTGACGAGTCATCAACGAAGTGTGTGGTCTGGCGTTGTCCTGGTGGAACACTACACCCTTCCTGTTGGCCAATTCTGGACGCTTCTGGTAGATCGCCTGCTTCAAGCGGTCCAGTTGTTCGCAGTAGATGGTAGAATTAAGCGTCTGGCCATATGGGAGCAGCTCATAGTGGATGATTCCCTTCCAATCCCACTAAACACACAGCAAAACCTTCCTGGCCGTGAATCCCGGCTTGGCCACTGTTTGGGACGATTCACCGGCCTTCGACCTCGACCGTTTTCGCTTGATATTGTCGTATGTGATCCATTTTTCGTCGCCAGTCACCATCCGCTTCAAGAATGGGACGAGTTCGTTCCGTTTCAGCAGCATATCGCAGGCGTTGATTCGATCCAGAAGGTTTTTTTGCGTCATATTATGCGGCACCCAAACATCAAACTTTTTTTGGTATCCAGCCTTCTGCAGATGGTTCAAAATGGTTTGGTGACTAACTCCCATCTCCTGGGCGATGTCACGAGATGCCATATGCCGGTCTAACTCGATGTATTCCATGATTTGATCGGTATTTGTCGTCACAGGTCTTCCGACGGCTGGCTTATCCATGGTGTCGTTTTCACCGGCTCTGAATCGTCGAAACCATTCCTCCGCGGTTCGAAGTGATAGAGTACCATCCCCCAAAACACCATTAATCTCATGGAACGTTTCTCTAGCGGATTTGCCTTTAACGAAGGAAAACTTTAAAATAGCGCGAATTTCGGCGTTAGTGAACTCCATGTTTACACGTCTATAACTGTTGAACGCAATATCCAAACTAATCATGCATAGCGTTGTTTTGTAGGTTATGTCAAGACCTTTCAAATTATGTATAGTGTTGCCAGATACGAGCTCTGTAGCGCTTTGTACATAGCCGCGAAATTCAAAAGACAAAAAAGCGGAAGGGAGATATTTGACAACCTTATATATGTATGTTATATATATAAAGGTTGAATGTTATCTATATATATAAACTACTGAACCGACTTTAGTAAAATATAGCGCACTGTGTTCAGTTTGATCCAACTTAAAAGATAAGATGGTTTATAAGTTTTTTTCTTAACGGCTAATCAAGTTTGTGCTGGCAAATCGTTTCTCTACCCAAAAAGGTAGCAGAAAAGAGCACAAGTTGAAAACGTAAGTGTTGAGGGTACTGCCATATGAAGAAACAGCTCATAAACACTTGTGTAAAAAAGCTATATTTTACGCATTTTTTTATTGAAAACAACATTTTAATATTTTCTAGCTTATAATTGCTAAAAAACAGTAAGTCTTTAGAACATTTTTGATCAAACTTAAAATTACAAAATAATCACATCTATTTTTTACTAATTTTATTTAATTTTTATTTTAATTTTATAAAAACTTTTTTGTAGAGCGTCAAATTTCCTATAAGAATATAATTTGGTTCAACAATCCGTTAAACCGGTTCAGAGTTGCAAAATTCCAAAATTAAAGAAACAAATTTTCCGTGTTATTTAAATGTGAAATGTGAATTTCTTTTGAATCAGCCTAATACATATATTATATATTTATATTTCTAAACATAAGGATGTTTTGGAAATTGAAAGAAAATTCATAATTTTAATTTTGAGTGAAATGCCGAACAAGAAATCAAATATTACTCGAAGTACTGCACAGAAAAATGCAAGATTTAAACGTCAAGGGCAAACTTTTCGGTGGTGTCTTTTCGGCAGATCTTATCGTTCATTTCTCGCCCTATGTTCGCCGATAAGATAAATGTATGTTTCAAACTATAGTTCTTATGGCGCAGCGTTGAAAAATTAAACATAGACCGTAAGCATGCACGTATTATTCCAAAATGATCCATCAGCCGCTACTCTAGTCAGGTGGCCAAAAAAGTACAACCCCGGTCCTCAGAAGCTCAAACAGGAAGCATGACTCCCAATCTGTGCGTCAGACCGCCATCCGATCGAACGTCACATCAGTCAAGAACAATTTTTGTACTGGCTGGTGTCACTTCCCGACGTTCTGTGAACCACTCATGAGTGATGTGTTTCGTACTTTGCCCCGTACTGCAGGAGTCTGCCCCCGCAACTCCCTACAGGGGCGTCGCCAAGCAACACAGTGCGACAACCGCTCCTAAGGGTTCTACAGCAGCAACTACCACCAACTGCGCGCCACTCTCTCATCCCTAGAAACCCGAGGCAAACCCGACTTTTAAAATTTAACTGCAACGCACTCCAGAGCTATATCGAGGAGATAGCTGCGTTCATGCGCTAAGTTAAGTAGCCGCTCAGATCTTCTGAGTGTCGCAGGTTTCAACGTCATACGTAAGGATCGCAAGCAAGATAATGGTGGAAGCCTAGCTTTCATACTGCATAACACTGTGCAATATCGTCTTATCGATGGCGATATCGACCGGAGGGATACTACACTTGAATGTCAGGGTATAGATATCTCGTCAGACGATGTCGAGCTCATTTAATATATACATCCCCCTTGTTACATGTTGCTCAACCAGTGCAAACCGTTTTGTGCTAAATATGCTGATGCTTAAGTATCTAGGCTCGACGGGAATAAGTTTCCTGACCAAGATCCTCAACCTGTCGCTGAGCACTCTTCAAATACGCGATGGGTGGAAAGTCGGAAGAGAGGTCCCACTACCAAAATAACTCTCCTTTCCGCAGGAGTGAAGACGCTTGACGCCTTGATACTCCTGACGTTCACTCACTTCTCCACTTAGCGTCATAAACGCCCTGATAGTTCATGGCCAAAACCAAAAACCACCCTGTGAGTGGACGATCCTCGTAGCGTTGGACATGGCAAAAGCTTTTGGTTTAATTATATAAGGTTGTGTTACTTCGGAGCGTGTTTCCTCTTACGAAAAAAATTTTCTGTCCATAATAACAAAAACAACTTTTTTTTTCTTATGTATTTCTTGTTTACATTTGATTAATGATTGACAATCTATTCGTTTCAATTATTAAAACCATTTTGACAAATTGTTCTTTTTGGTCTATCGGCTCAACGTTATATAATTGAATCATGATTTTGGTTGAATATTTATTTATTCACTTAATATTCTTCTGATGAAAGATAGCCTTAGACGGATTAACTAAGAATATTGTGCACTGAATATTGTTGAATTGAATTAAGTGGAAAATGTTTATAATTAAAAATTTAAATTTTAATCCCTTGGATTTTTTTACCTCCTATAATGTTTTTGGTTTCATTTATAAGTAACATTTTCACTCAAATGAACAGCTTACTATAATATAATTTAATTATACCATAATCACAGCAAAGTAAAAACAATTTCCAATATTTTATGTCTAGTGAATGGTAGATTTTATAAGAAATGTGTGGATTTATTCTTACTGTGCAAATTTTTATATGCCAAATTTTTTATGCAGTTCTCAACATTGCAGTGTTATATTAAATGAACGAATAATTTGAAGCAAGGCGTAGGACGGCTTGTACAGTTGTTTAGTATCTACACATATTGAAACTAAGTGAGTCTAGTTAAGTTAATAAGATGCCAAATATGATTGTAATCCTTTTGCGGTTTCTGCCAATAAAGAATTTTGAACTAATTTGCGACATATTTAAATGTTTAATACAAAGTTTTGTTGAAGCTTGAAAGTATTTCAACTTCTTTGAGCCTCATAGTAGCGAGAGCATGAAATGTTCGGATAATCTTACCTATAATTTATTGCTTAAATTAAATATTAATATGTAATAAAAAAATATGTTTATTTATTCTAGATTATTATCTTAACGAAAAATCGAGCATTGGGATCAAAAAAACATCAAAACCAAGTTCAGCAAATTTACAATGATATACGAATGGGATTAGCAACCGCATTATTTTATTGGTCTGCGCAAAGAGGACTTTCTAAGGAAATTGTTGTTAAGCTAATTAAAAATATATCAAATTTTTCCCAAATTCAATCATCGGGAATAATAGATAATGTAACATTAAAAGTTATTTTTTCATTAATGTATGCGTGCGATACAAGTGTTTTGCTTAAATATGAAGCTCCTAGCAATATTTGGCAGACCATTCCTATATTTTCTCAAGGGGACTTTTTACAAACGGTTTATGACGCATTAATTCCCACTCAACAGGATGGTCTGACTGGAACCATCAAACTCGCTTTTGGATTAGCATTAACTGGTTTCAGACACGCATCTATGCAGGTACCGAATTCATCATCGAGAATTATAGCATATGATGAGCAACTTATTGATGCTGCAATCAACAGCAAAGTGTTCGACTTTTTATACTATTATGTTTTAGAAAACAAAGATGTATATCGGTAAGGAATTAATTAAATAATCAGTAAACTATTTAATTAATATATTTTGGTATCTAGGCATGAATTTTTATATCGTCGTATTCATATGCTATTGACGGACTTTATAGAATTTATGCATTCCAAAGTAACTGAATTACGAGGAAAGGCAGATGAAACGGCGAGAACTGTTATGGGATTTATAAAGGAAGGACTGGAGCCGCCATTTAACTTAGACCACAGTTTTGAAATGTTGATGTTATGTATCTCTAAGTTTTATAAAGATAATAGGGCAGGACTAGCATTGTGCGTGGAATTTTGGGAACCACTCGATTCAACGTTCACTTCTGTGAAAGCTACCACTCGTTCAGTTTCCCTATTTAAATTTATTCGTTTAGCTGGAGAATTACTGCCATCTACCTTGTTTGTATCGTATTTAAAAATGATTGCTGGTTTGACTAGTTGTGAAAAGTCTGCGCGTAATACATTCAATCTTTTGAAACAAGCTTCAGGATTAACGGGAAGTTCAACTCTATCTTGGGAACATTTTTTCGGATCGTTGATTCAATACTATTCGTAAGTGGAGTAACGTATTACACTTGTATACAAACAATCTTAATGATACTACGTCGTGTACGTTTTTATAATTTGAAGTCCCTGGAATTCTTTATTAAAATCTGATTAAGCCAAAAATACGGCTATTCAATACAACATATCAACCGACATACTATCTAGTTTCATTTACTTTTAGAAATTTACGACAAGAACATGGGGTTGGCAGTGAAATATCTTACAAAACTCATTTAAACCGAAGTATTAACCCTCAAGAGATTGAAGCTCTTCAGTCAGTACTGGAAGTGATAAGAGCCGTGGCTACCTATGATGAATTATCAAGAATAGCAATTTGTGAAAACCCAAATTGGGCCCCATTACAAATACTTCTAGGTACATTTAAGTCTTTACTATTTGAAAAATGCAATTGTCGTCATACTTTCAAATAATCTCTTCGTGTTCATATACATAAATGGATTTAAATCTATATAAATTAAGTGATATATATATTTTAGGTTTATTAAGTTGTCCGGTAACACTTGTGTTGAAAGGAAATATATTACAAACGTTGGCTGCGCTAGCCAAGTCTAAAGAAACAGCAACCATTCTTTGGAACATCCTTGAGACTTCTCAAATTATTCCAACAATACCTGTTATAAGTTCCAACAGTAAGTATTACACCAAATATTATAATTCGCTTAACTTTTGATACTTAAAACATTTAAAATAATTCAAAATTGTAAGTGGAGGAAGGAAACTTCCTATAATATTTTAACAGTTTTAAATAATATATAGAATAAATATGATGGCAAAATTAAAGTGCATTGATAAAAACAAACATATAATATATTTTTTTCCTTTCAATAGAAATAGTGAGCATTCTTTCAAACTGTACACTCAAAAAAAGTTCGTTTTCAGCGTTTTATTTTTTTAAATTTTAAAATGTATTTGTTTTTACTAACTTTTTGACTGTTTGAAGTCCCTCAATTTACTAATTGACTATTTTAAAGTATTGTGGTTTTTGTGCTCATGTACCATAATTAATCATAAACTTTTGCTCGACTTTTATGTCAATTACTAATATCTATTAACTCGTTACATTACAACTTCTTTTTATTCTAGAATCATGCAATCTTCTAACGGAAATATCACAGAACGAATCTCGCCTCGAATGTTATCCCCTTTCTCAAGGTATCTTAGACTTGATATTTTCTTTATTAAAAGCTTGTATGCCTAAAAACTTAGGAGCGGACCACCGAAAACCAGGACTACAACCTTATATAACTTTTGTTTTTGAAGAAATTTTCTTCAAATTCTATGATAGGTAAAAAGGCCAAACATACTAGATTCGTTATATATACATATTTTCTACTTGCAAACAAATTAAATCGATGCGGTTTGCTTTATAATGTTATAAAGTTTAATGTAATCTTTAATATTATTGACAAATATACACTTTTTATCTTTGTAACAGACAGTATAAAAATTTGACAGAAAAATGGGAAATCTGTTTGAAATGTTTGAAAATATTGAACTATTTAGTACAAACATATGAACCAGCGTTAAAAGATTTTGAAGAGCTCCAAGACCAAAGTTCGCCAATGGGGTATTATATAATGCTACAGCTGCAAAAAAAATCTCACTTTTTAAATATACTTCTTCTAATAATTGATGATGCACGACAAAAGCTTGATGAGTACGAACAATTTAATGAAAGAGAGTTGCTTGAGGAAAGTGCCCTTCTCTGCCTTTTAATAATAAAAGAAGGATTAATTAAACAAAAAGAGTTTTTGAATTCTCACAATATTGCGAATACGTCAAATATTATTTTTGGTTTAAACAAAATCATATTAGATGTCAATCCACGCAGTCAACGTCCGGATCATCTATTGAATATAACAAAATTTGTCATGTACTGCAGTTGGCTACCCAATCACTCCTTTGCTGCTGTAAATATTCTTAATATGGTTTCGAAGATGCCTAATATTTCATCCCAAATCTTGGATGTATTTATTTCAAACGGATATATATATGATGAAATTCGTCAAGGGTTTGTGGATTGTCTAGATATGGATATAAATGCAAATAACTTCTATGGAAAATCTATCGAGTTTTTAAAACCGCACAAAATTTATTTAAAAATCAAAACCTCTATATTAGAGTTTCTTCGAAATTGTATATCACAACCATATCCAAATATTGGGTATTATCTTCTCGGGTTTGAATATACTACTGATGCTATCGAAAAACGAAAACTTAATATTATAGATTCGTTTAATCATTGTTTAAAAGCAATAATAGCTTTATTAGATGAACATTTAGAGGTGAGAGTTTTTTTTTAAATAAATATTATAATAACTTAGCTAATATATTCTACCATTGGATAGGCAATGAGAGCTTCAAATGACTACGATGCAGATTTGGAGCAAATTAACAAGAGCTCATATTTCATCTTATATTTGTTGTGTTCCAATACACGAACATCCGAAGGAATTTTACGATATTTACGAGCATCAAACGATTTTATTTGCCGACACTTACACGAACTCCCATTTAAAAACATCAAATACTCCCACATTCTATATCAGACAAGTTACTTGCTAGAATGTACTGCAATAGAATTAAAACTATCAAGTTCTTATTGTCAAATAAGTAGAGTTCAGCAAATTTGTGAAATTTTGTTGGGTACTGCTACTAACAAGTCTGAAGATCAACTTTCTATTAATTCTACTTTATTTTTTTCCCATTCATCTCCTGTTTTAAATGAGCATTTTATTAAACCGAAATCTGAAAGAGTGCCAAATTTTTTGCTTAGTAACATTCTGGATTTTTTAGAGTTTGAGGTAAAAGAAATAACTACCATTAAATGGGATTTCTTTGATATTTCTTTATCTAAACAAATATTCAATGAGTGCGAATTCATAACAGAGGAGGGTCACTCATTAATTAATTTACAAAAATTGCACAAAATACTTCACGATGAGCTTTGCAATGTACAAGGCACTATAGCCGGTGGACAACGAAAATTAATATTGCAGGAAATTGAGTCCATATTGATATATGCTCTCAAAATAAATGAAATGCGGAATAAAAACAAGGGAACGATCAAAGTAATGGATGCCTGGGCACAAGTATAGTATTTATTTGTATAATTTTATTAGATTCTGAGTATTTTTATTAAATCTTTAGGTTTCTGAAATTATATTTATATACGCTTCGGAAAATACTTTGCCATATACTATCAAGCAAGAACTTTTATTTGAAATATTACAAAGACTTCTTAACAAAGCAGTATCCATACAACTTCCTTTGGAAATATCAATTTTAACATCGGAAGCAATTTTTATACTCATTGTCTGCTTACGACAATGTTTCTCCCGAAATCTAGAAAACATGGGTAAGTAATTTAATTGATTTCATAAACAGATTGAATAATCCATAAATTTTGTTAATTTTTAAGTCTATCTTTTTATATCCAAACACTTCTATAAACATATTTTATTTTTTCATAAACATATAATATCTGGTCACTGAATTACGAACGAGCTAAAGCTTCGTATGAATTTAAGTTCCACAAGTAAAAAAGACAAAACCAGTGGCCGCAATTTAATTGATTATTTTCTTTACTAAATGACAAATCCTCCGTCTGTGTTCATGCCACAGTCCCTACCTTCTTTTAAAGTGTGT
Source organism: Bactrocera oleae (assembly GCF_042242935.1). Classification (NCBI taxonomy): domain Eukaryota; kingdom Metazoa; phylum Arthropoda; class Insecta; order Diptera; family Tephritidae; genus Bactrocera; species Bactrocera oleae. The sequence goes on along the minus strand of NC_091539.1, from coordinate 19,845,411 downwards.
CTTTGTATGTGGTGATATGGAGCTCAAAAGCTTTTCAGTTCGTCAGTTCTGGATAAAGTCTTTCTGACGTTTTTAAAATTTCGAATTGCCAAATATATTTTGTTATTTTGTAAGTAATTTTTTTGATTCGGAACATAAATCTCGGTTTTTAATCATTTTCTAAAAATAGACCTAAGCTAAAGACTCAACTCTATTTGCGCACTGTTAATCCTGCAGTGGAAACATAGGCAAAGCCTGCTAGATCCTTTCCTAAATGTTTAGATGCTATTATATTTTAAAAACGTTGTCAAAGAAAATATATATAGGTACTATAAAAAATGCATTTGCTCGTAATTCGATAACTACCTATTGAAATAAAATTTTAGTCTAAACAAGTATGCTGTACCGTATTTAATATTATCTTATTCTACAATTACAGGAAACGATACAACTAACGCTGCATACTACGGAAATGTGAAAACTATTAATATTGTAAGCTCAGATTCAAACATATTAAATCTAAAATCAATATTGAAGCGACTTTTAGAGTGGATTGTAGTAAGCGATGTTAAGTCTCAAAAGCTTCGAATAAACTTGTATGCTGCAATACTGAGCTGTCTCCGAATGTTAAATGGGCATTTCTTAGAAAACATAACATCCCGTAATTATGAAACGTATGTATATCGAATATCCTTAATTTTAAGAATTGGGTTTAACTTAAATTTTATTTTATTTCATGTTATTAGAATGATAATAATGATCAAATATGTTATTGAAAATATCGACAGGTAGACAAGTTTACATTTGAATAGGACATGTTAAGAAGTAGTTTTTTTTTTTGTAATAATCGTATGTGAGGGCAGCGAAAATCAGTGTTCCTGGTCTTCACTTTGGCTCCTGAGGTTTTATCAAAAATTGTCTGGGTAGATGTGAAGAATTTATTACTTGATACCCACGTAACATCCAAAGTTTGAAAGTTATTTATTAGTTACTCAAAGTGTAGAGGATAACTACTACTAATTTTTAATGTAAACAAATTCAATCATACTCTAATATAGGTTATGCAAAATTTGTGTATTTTGTATTGTGATCCGTCTAGTTCTTTTTTTTTTAAATCTTCTTGAAGTAATGGGAAATTATCTTCTTCTCTAAAGCAAAAAGTTTATGTTCAACATTTAAGCCCCCCATTTCGATTTTGGTTGAAATTCGGAATTATCGATAGCAAATAGCTTCGTAAAAAAATTCGCTTGGAGTGTTGTAAAACTTCGACGTTTTTGTGGTATTATAGTTTTCAACACTGCCCGAGGGTAGTTGTGATTGAACATTACTGCATTTATTTAAAAAAAATATTATTAATAGATAATGAAAAACGGAAAGCTATTTTATACATAATTTGAACTGTTTTAATCAGTTATTTTGTAAATACATATGTAGATAAAACAAGATGAAAGATTTGTTGATCTCGTGAGAAAAATACCGAAACTGGACGAAGCAGAGAGTTTGTGGTTCCTTCATCTCATTTAGTAAAAAACTAAATGCTTCCTTATTTAAATGAAAAGGATTTACCAGTCTGCAAAAACATTTACTTGTAACATAAATGGATTTGCGATTTTTAATTACTCATTTTTTCATTTCACTTTTTCATCAATGGAACTGCGACTGAAAATACTTGTAGTTAAAGTTAGTAATACGAAAAACAGTTTGATTATTGTTTTAAATTCAATTCAACTGAATGAAGTTGAAAACCATAATAGGGGTACTAATATTATCTGTTTGCTCAGTTTTTCACTTTTCTAGTGCTCTTTAACTAAACTGTTTCTTTCTAAATATATTTTTATATATATATTTATTATTAACATATATATTTATTATTTATATTTCAGATTTGTTTCTCGTTTAGATAAAAAACTTGCACCTTCAGTAAACCCAGTAGTAACGCAGGTTCCAGTCGAATTATTTTCGTTATTTGGAGATAAATTAATTGATATAATGTGTCGTGATTGTGTTATTGGGCATGATGTATGTAAAATGCTTGCTATGTCGTGTTTTGTTTCAGCGTTAGAATTTAATAATATTCAAAGTGTCTTGCAATTGTTTGCAAATAGGGGTTATTTAGCTAATGTCATCGAAAACTTAGAAAAATCCGATCAAGATTTATGCCTTATCGTAAGTGACTCAATTAAAAATATAAAAGCATTATATGTCTACGAATCACACATGGCACTACTACTCAGATTTGCTAATTGTTCTATGGGTGCTGAAATGCTGTTATCAGCTAAACTATTAAGTGTTTTATCTAAAATGAGGGTGTTTGATTTGCATCCAAATTTTCAAGGCTTTGTAAATAGTCAAAATGCCATATCGGAGTTTCTGCCTGCAGTGAACAATCGCTTTCGTCAGATATTTTTCCCAGCTATACAGCTATGTAATGCTATTATATCAACTCTTGGAATGGACAATCTGTCAGCTATTTCCCAAATAGCGAATTTTTTGTTTTCTCACTTTGAAATCACCGAGTTCATACTAAGAACCGGTTTGTCCCATTCGGATTTGGGTATTATGAATGAACTTTCTATGGTTACTGGCATTATTGCGCGAGTTATGCGAAAGGTACAATATTTGCATGAACATTTTTGACTGCTGATTCATGGTGTCTTGTTTTTTAGGATATATACTTACCAGATGACGTAAACACGAATCAATACAAAATCTACTCTCACAAAATTAATAAATATATGTTGCATATATTCTGTTATTTTGTATTAAACAACGATATTTTGAAGCGAAACACAAAACTGGATGCTCAAATAAACGAATTTTCGGAACCTAATTGCATCAAACACTATGTGGACATCGCCGCAAATGTTACAATTTTCTTCCGCTACAAATTTACAAATACTATAAACTTGAGTGATATTCTCTTCAAACCGAAGAAAAATACATCACTTAGTAGGTAGGTAATTATAAACGTTTTCAACTAATTATAATTCTTGATGTTGTTTCGTCACAAAATAATTTTTAATTTTAATATAATAACAAAAACTAGTTCTCAACATGTAAAGAAAGACTAAGTTCGGGGCAGCCGAACATTATATACACTCACATTTCGTATCAAAGCAATATCTGTAAACGTTTATATTGAAAATGTAACAATTGAATTAAATATCCGATAATTATGCATCGATTGCATTATATCTACTAAATTATAGCTGGGCTAATTCGAGGACAGTATTACTGAAGAAATACGTTCGCTTAATTTTGTTAAAATATCTTATATATTGACCAATATATTAAGTATAAAGTCGTAAGTTCGAAAATCAATGTATTAGATATATGGGATCTATTGGAAGTGTACTGTAGCGACTTTATTCATTTTTAGCAACAGACTACTTTATTTTCAGAGAAATTTAATGATATTTACGGTAAAAAGAAAGTATAGATATAATACAAGTATATAGGTATATATGTATATATGCATATGTACTTGGTGAATATATACATATATTGGTGCTACTTTGGCATATAGTGTTTTTAGCATTAGTGTTTATAATTTCTCTCGTTACATTAATTGTTTTGCATGAAGATAGGGTGTAATAAAAAAGGTACCACTGTACCTATATAGCTTAATACTTGCTAATGTAATTTCATTTATTTTTTTAAGTCTGGGCTTTCGGGCCGTCAAAATAACAGTAGTGATGTTGTTGTTGTAACTGTTACCTATTCCCCGCTTGGGTGGTAAGTTTCAATTTGGTTGTCGTTGAGGTCATCTAACGGGAGGACCAGGAAACGAGCTGTTTCGACAGGGTCGCACCATAGGGAAATGGGTGCTAGATGAGTGGGGTTCGTTGGGCATGCAAAGGGGTGGTTAGTGTCATGCGGAGACTCATTGCATGCAGGACATACATATATTTGGTATGTCGGGGAGTTTAACCTGCTACCAGTATCCAGAACGAAGTTGCGAAAAAAAACAGTAGTGAAAGGATTGAGCAGTCAAAACACATATTTAAAATAAATATTTTCAAAAAAAAGTAAGTATTGAGTATTTCCTTATCATTCTGTAAAATTCATGCAATGGGACAAGGCAAGCACTGCACGGCTTATTAGCGCGAACTTATCAAAAAACAAGAAAAAACGTTAACTTCGGCTGCACCGAAGCTATAATACCCTTGACAGGTGCATATCTTTATCTTGATATTGATCGTTCAGTTTGAATGGCATCTGTATACTATAGTGGTCCGATCACTTAGCCTTTTGCACTTTCAATAAAAACTAAACGAAGTGTGGAGACAAGTGTATGCATGAACTATTATGTTTAAACTATTCGTAGACGTTTGTGAGATTGTGAAAACACATATGGTCAAAGGTTGATGTTCGCAAATGAGCACTTCGATTGGCCCCTAGTAGAATAAGAAATATTTCATAGACAGATCCTATAAGAAACTAGGAGTCTCGCCAATACGTAAGACGACCAGTCAATTCCAAATACACTTTAAAATACACAACAACATCAGTTAATCATGGGGGATCTAGTTTATTTATTATGATTTGAGCATTGATCGAATTCAACAAAATAATGACAAACCACACAGGCAAGTTGGTCTTAGCAATGGTTTCAGAAAAGTAGTTTTTGGATCTCTAAATAAACATAAGTTAGTGGCGCAACCTGAAAAAGGAACGATGTGAAAATCTTATTAATTCAACGCATCGGCGATATGCCATTGTTATAGCGAATAAAAGCCTTGAAAATGAGTATTGATTATTTCTCCTATACTTAAGTATAATTCTGAAATTCTTGTACATTGACAATTATTTCAACAAACTTTTTACTCAGCTGAATTATACGACAATTTTTTGACCGCCTATATATGCAAAACCTTTCGAAATGAAATTTTAATAACATAAGTTTTCTTTTATGATACTTATAAATAAAATACATACATTGCCAATATAAAAAGCGAATTTAAAATTTTAGAAGAAGTATTTTAACCGCAACTGTATATACATATATGTAGGCACTTAAGCTTCAATTTCGAGCAATTAGTCTAATTTTCATATGTTCATTGGTGCTTGATTTATACCTATATCATAAATGAAATGTAAAGTGGGCGATTTTGTAAGATAATGGTGCACTAAATTTAATTAAAATTAGTAAAATGGCACTTTTTAGTAGTTTTTTTGAACATAATCTTTGTACAGAGAAGGCGTAGCTGTAGATTGAGGGAGATATTTACTTTTATCTAACTATAGGGTATCAATGGGTTGTACCAAATTTTAGATTGTTCTTTAGATTTCCATAATAGCTAGATAATAGAAGAACTTATCGATCTAATTCAAATTGTTATGTAATATTTTAGACTATGATTGAAAGCGCTATTAAATCACATCAGCTTTGAGAGCTAAACAGTTGAAGTGTTTACATTTCGTGCTGTGTAAATTGTATTAATAATTACGTTAATTAATTAATTAAATTGCCAATATACACATTGAGACGAATGTTAATCAGGGGTGTTGTGGAATCCAAGACAGATTTGCGTAGTTGTCAGAATTGCAAACCAATTCTCATTTTCAATGGTGTCACAGAATCTGATTGGATTTTCGTCTTTTCGAACATATACCAAACCAATATTCGAATCAGCTGTTTACTAATGTGACAAAACTTGCTAATGAATACATTTGGAAGCGTTTGATAAATTTAAAATACTGAATAAATCTACTAAAGTTTATAATGAGTTGCGATATTTTAGCTTTTATTTTATTGAAAAAAAAACAATAAAAAAATTAAAAGGAAGAAATTAAGAGATAACAGTAATCCACTGATGCACCAGGGGAATTTCATGTTTGTATACATGCTTATTTTACAGATTTATATCACATTATCGACGGAAAAAAGACGAATTTGGGTCTTAAATTACGTTTTGTAAATCCTCTTAAAATATCTTGATTTTTTTCATAAATTCAATAATTATGACATTTTTTGTTTTATTTTTGTGTTTTCTCCTATATAAATAACGATAAACTAAATCGTAAAATAATATATATATTTTTTTTAACTTACAACTGTCAGCAAAAATCCTCTTGCTTTGTTTCTGATAACAAAACCGATAAAATTGGTTTTTGGGACACCCCTAACCGATACAATTTCGGTTTCGAACGTCAAACCAATAATATCTGAATTCATGACACCTACAACATTTTTGTTTTATCGATTTCAATTCTGATTCCGACAACTATCAGATTCTACAACAGCCCTGATTATATTTTTCTCAATCATTACTTGGGCAGTGACATTAATAATACCATTAAGCGAATTAACATGCCACCTAGAAAACAGAGCGGAATCGCACACGTGTGCAGCATCTGTTCCACTAATATTAAAGATAATCAAGCAAGTATTCTCTGTGCATCATGTCGTACCGGGTCCATCTCAAATGTACAAATTTAACCAATGAGGAATTCAAGGAAATTGCTCGTATAAATAAACAAAATATCCGGACATATCTACATCTACTGATGACATATTTGCTGAGCTGGCGGAACGGAAAAGACGTCGATCCAACGTAATAGCAGTCAATGTCATAGAGTCGATGAAAATGGGTGGCCAGGAGCGTCTGGAGGAAGACAAATCCAAATTTCTTGCTGTGATACGGCCTAACATTGTCAGTAATATAACAAACCTCAAATTACGCCGACTTGGTCGCCCAACACTTTCACCAGACGTAGCCTTGTACGTACGTACCAGACGTAGCCTTGTACATCCTAAAGTGCAAGCTAATAGACGATACTTTCAGATCTCAAATATTTTTTAAATTTGATCAAACACAAGCCCAACAGCTCTACTTAAAAAATCTACTCTCTAGTTGAACTTTCACTCGGGATTCATTAACTAAGAACGGCGACTCAACAAAAATAATCAAGTACATAAATGGAATTCCTAAGATTGTCAATAAGAATTTTCGCTCGCTCGCCGAGAAGAGTGTGTCCGACAACACTAGCGATAACTTCCAGAACGTGAGAGGTCTAAGTCACCGGCCAGTAATGCTGATGTATATTGTATCACCGAGTCTTGGCTCCACCCAGCTATATTATATGGTGAAATTATCGACAATTCCTATTTAATTTTCAGGAAGGACAGAAGCAATTTAACAAGTAGTTGCACCCGTCGTGGCGGCGTCTTTATAGCGATAAAACAACACATTTATGCCGAGATAACTGCTTATAACAAATTTATATCAAAGTCAAGTGCAATAACGCAGATCTTATCATCGGCTGCATCTATCTACCACCTCAATCATCGTATGTAGTTTACAAATTACACTGCCAACAGCTGTCCTACTTGAAAAACAAACATAAAAATGCTAGACTCATTATCGACTATCCTCAATGAGCACCACGGTCTCCTAAATCTTTGCTTCTCTAGCATAGAAATTATTATTAGTAATACTGAATCCATCATATTCATTGACAAATATCATCCTACATTAGAAATCACGGTAGAACTTCTACCTGAACTCAAAACAGCTGAATTGCCCTCACTTGCATTCAAAAAGGCAGATTACGCGAATCTCAACGCATTTTTCTTAACGACTGACTGGTCGGAATTATATGCTCACGTCTCATTAGAAGAAAAAATTAGTTATTTTTACGAAACAATACAAGATGGAATTTCTCTCTACGTTCCAGTGCACATAAACAGGTCAAATAACTTCCCATATTGGTTTTCCAATGAGCTAATCCAGAAAATTAAGCTAAAAAAGACAGCACAGATCTCAGAAGAGAATGCAAAGATGTCAGTGCGTCATGTTATAAAAACTATGTAAACAAAGTTGAGCAATTAGTTCTTTCAGATTCGAAAGAATTTTGGAAGTTCGTTAGTAACAAGAAAAGAAGCAACAACAGCGAAATCGGTGAGGAAGCTAGTAACTTGTTTCCAGCATATATTGAATGACCTGGATGTCACTGTGGAAAATGTCAACAAGACACTGCAATCGCTAAATCCCAAAAAAGTGCTGGACAGGACGGTATTCCGAATATTTTCAGTAAGCACTAGCAAAGCTCTTTGCGAAACTAATTCTTCCTCAACTGACTCAATTCTTCTCCGAGATTATTACGACTAAACAACATGGATTTGTTGGTGGAAGGTCTACTACTTCAAACTAGTTTACTTATGTAAGTTATATCCTGAATGCAATGAATAATGGATATAACGTGCATGCAGTCTACACTGATTTTAGTAAGGCTTTTGATAGAGTCAACCACGACATCCTACTATAGAAGCTAGGCGCAATTAGTGTGCGAGGTAACGCCCTAAAAAGGATTAGCTCATATCTAGTCGACAGAAGACTCCAAGTCAGAATTGATGGTCATCTATCATCCAAATACGATGTCAAAACAGGGGTACCACAGTGATCACACCTGGGTCCCATCATGTTTAACATATTTATCAACGACAACGGTGTCAATTTTAGCTCAGAATACCTTCTCTATGCCGACGACCTGAAGATCTACAGAATAATCGTAAACAACTCAGATTATCATGCTCTCCAACAGGACATGGTGTATCAATAACAAATTGGATTTAAACATAAAAAAGTGTGCCGCTATATCTTTCTCACGTTCACATACTAATACTTCGACTGACTATAAGCTAGTTAATAATAAAGTCACTGAAGTTGAAGACATCAATGACCTGGGAATTATTATGGGCCATAAGTTTTCTTTTACTAAACACACTGATAAAATTACCCAACAAGCTCACAAGATGTTGGGTTTCATCACCAGGACCTGTAGTGACTTCTTCAATCCTTACACGCTGATTCATCTTTATTACTCGCTTGTTCAACCAATATTGGAATATGGTTCAGTTATGTGGTCGCCATATACTGAACTCCTTATTAATCGTATTGAGAAGGTCCAAAGAAAAATGTGCAAGACTTTAGCATATCGATATGTGCAACCATCAAATGGCTGCTGACCAGAAGAGATCTGTCGCTACTTTTAAATTAATAGCCTTAGTTCTCGACGTCAAATTGCGGATCTAGCATTTTTCTTTAAAATAGCCAACAGTCATCGATGCGTCTGAAATCCATAATAGTTTTCAGTTTGTTTCAGCTAACCTGTATTTAAGACGCAAACGTATACTCAAAACAATACAATCAGCTAAAAACTATGTAGTGTACAATCGCATTGCTACTCTCGTCAACTCTCTACATAACGATTTCTATGGTGGATCATACAGCAATTTCATCCGCCCTAAAGAGCAAGCTGACTACTATTAGTCAATTAATTAACCAATCTAGTATGTACTAACCAATCTACGTACTGTCCCTCTTATATTACAATAAATAAAATTTAAAATTTTTCTTTGCATATTGCCGATAGACGTTTGTTTAATAAATAAATAAATAAAACGATATACTCGATTTTTTTTTTATAATTTTGACTGATAATTTTGAAAGTTTTGTGACGTACTTTCTGAATTTTGCATATGTATTATGGAATGAAATATCTTTTACTAAATTATTTAAACATAATAAATAAAAATATGTTTTACACTTGTAACATGAGATCTTTTCTAGTTATCTGGGCAATATACATCGTATATACGATTATATATAAAATTTAAATTATTTTTTCAGAATGGATAAATTGGAGAGAAGTGTAACTGAATCGCTAGACTTCACGACAGTGTTGAATCACTTGCAAGGATCGGTAGAATATTTAGAGATGCAAAAACGAATTACTGATAATATAGTTTCCCACAGATCTTACATGGCAGATGCTAGCATTGATAACTCTAGTAAGTAAGATACATTTTATTGACATCGTAAAATGCACTATTTTTTGAGTCATCTCTTGTCGCACATAATGACTTGCATATTGAGAACTTTGAGAACAAAGAACAATTTTTTTTAAGTCAGCCGTTTTTATTTTGTAATATTTCCTGTTTTTAGTTCCATAGCCTAATTATAGTGTTCATATTTAACCAGAAACAGACAGACAGTATTAACCTGTTATGTTTGTAAATATATTGTTGTTCAAAATCTGATACTAGTAAAGGAGTAATGTTATATTAAGAACGCAGAAGATAACGACCGACTTTCTTACATGATGATAATGCATGCTAAAATCTTAAAAGGTTACCCCTGCGAGTTTTGAGAATTCAGTCAATTGAGAGGACACAGACACTACAACGATCAATACTAAATCTCACAAAATAGTAAATAAGGTTGTAAAAAATTAATGCGTTTGTTAGAGTACTCATAGTTTTTAAGTCGAAATTGCAGTATGGATTTTTAATTAAACGTCCAAGACCTTGTTTTTTGTTGTATATATGAACTCAAATTATTCAACTACGTTGATATTCATTTATTTGTAAATTTATATCATTTAACGCTTAATTTATAAATTAGTAAATAATTTGCCTATATTTTTTCAGTTCGCTTTTCTAATAACGAATGGATTAAACAATATGAAAGCAGACAAAAGGAACTTTCGTTATACGTTTTTATCATCGAACAAACTTTGTATTTATTGTGGTTACACTTGAACTTTTACGTTAGATCGAATGCTAGTGCAACTGGACAGGGTTTAACACTTACCATCGAAGGTAATGATAAAAATAATTGTATACTATAAATACTTTCTCTCTAACTTAATGTTGTAAAAGTAGATTACAACAAAAAAAGGTAACTTTGGTTGCACCGAAGCTAGAATACCATTCACAAATAAAACAGTTTTAAAATATTTTAATATAACTTTGTAGTATGTTTGATATCTATGCGATTACTTGGCTGTATATCATTTATTAAGCGACTATAAATATGTTAAAGATCTTCTGAATTTTCATTTTCATATCAACTCGATATTATTTTCAAGTGTCAAATTTGCAACAAAAAAAACGCTAATTAATTTAAATAAACTTTAGTTCGAGATGTTCATACATATGTATGTATATAAACTAGCTATAAAATATAATCCCAAAAAACTCTGAGGAAAATTGTAATAAGAAATTTACACATTTACAGAATACCTTCCGAATGCCACAACCATAGAGGATTTCGGCTTATTGAAACAAAATATGATTTCAGTCTTCAATGAGACATTTTGCAACCATCTTGCATCGTCTTCTGGATCAGATTCTGCGAATTACTTTAATTGCACATTAGTGCGTCGGATAAAGTCATTAATCCAGCTTCTTCCAGGTGTTTAAAATAAGGTTTTGTACAACTTAAACACGAATATAAAAATAAATGACAGAAAATTAAATATAGAAATTATAGAAATAATATAATGTGTACTTCAGTAATAGTCTAATTAGCGAAACGTATGTAGCATAATAGCGCAGCGTCTTTACAAACAAAGCACATAACAGTTGTAAAGTTTTTTGTATTTATCATTATGAAAGTTATATATACAAACATAAGTTATGGGACTGAAGACTTTTTTGCACGATTAATTCTCTTTTTATACTTTTCTAATAGAAATCAAAAAAAGTTGCTATCAAAATCATCAGTGAGAGTATTAATAAGGAATATTTCAAACATTTTAATTTTTGAAAATGCAAATTTTGTTGCAGTTGCACTAGTTAACAAATTATAAATATACAAAATTTTGAATGTACTACGGCCACTAAACAATAATAAGGAGTGCAAAAGTTTTTCCTGATCATTCAGTTTTTCTTCAAAGTTCTTATACTTTATCAATTGCCGTATTTGTGGACCTACAAATAATCACTCTTTAATTTTTGGTTCGCACGGTTTAAGGGATTTCTCTTTCAGATATATACAAAGCAGTAGCCAGGCTGTAACTTTGGCACAGGCAGCTCGGTACTATGTAAAATGGGTCTGTTGGTTAAAGACAAGTTACTGAGTAGTGTGCTTGGACTTGGTTGTAATGCCTTTTGTTTGAGTCAAACAGAAATAAAAATCATTACATGATCCTTTGTTTCTGTCCAAATCATTGGTATATCAAGTGTCATGTGACTGGGCTTAACCCAACCAGCAGCCTCACACACATTACACAACATTTATCAGGTGTACCGGTATGAAGTGAGCGTTAAGATTCAAATGTGTTGGTAGGGAACATTTGTTGTGAACGAACCTTAATTTTTTTTCTGTTTGGTTGGCATAACGTCTGTCAGATATATTCAATAACTTTACATTCATTGAACAATCAACATCATATTTTTGCATTGTATTGAAAATGTCGAATTTTCTACCGGAAAATGATGATTTGCGGAAAGCATTCATTTTTTGTTTCCCTTTGAAGAAAAGTGCTGCAGAGTCGCATCGAATGCTTGTCAAGACATATGGAGAAGCAACATGCAAAAGATGGTTTCAACGGTTCAGAGATAATGATTTTGATGTGAGAAATGAAGAACGTGGAAGACCACCAAACAAGTTTGAAGACGCCGAACTGCAAGCAATATTGGATGAAGATGATACCTTGAGTCTAAAGCAAATGGCAGTCATGTTAAATGTTGCACAGCAAACAATTTCAGGCCGTTTGAAAGCTTTGGGAAAGATCAAAAAGTATGAAAAATGGGTGCCACATGAATTGAATAAAGATAAATGAAAAATCGCAAAACACTTGTAAAAATGTGCTTCAAAGGCACGAAAGAGTATCAGATTTGCATGCACTTTGATTCCTACACAGAAACCAAAACTTGGGTGTCTGATTGGTATTCTTCAAAAAACAACATATTTATTGGCATGGTATCCACAATTTGCCAGAAAAGTGCGCCCATATGTGATAAAAGCAATGGTCAATACTTTGAATATTTCTTTTCCTTCCCGTTCAAAAGTAGTATTTCCGTTTCACTGGTATGTGGAACCCAGGATTTATCTTGATTTCTCACGGGAAGTCCAAAATAAGTAGCACTGTTCAATTAATGGCGTGAAATTATGATGCTGAGATTTAATAGTTAATTCTTCACACACAAAACAAAAACTTCAGGATTGTTAGAACACTTTCGTGGCATGTTTACGATGTAACAAATGTACATATACAGTGTATATTATACACCTAATTCTGTTTTCACACGGAAAACAATATATTCAGAAAAAAACGTGTAAAAAAGACGTTGGTCGTATGCAAAAATAGGTGATTGGTTCCTTATCCTTAAAACGTATTAAAATTTGTGAAAAACAAGGATTATGTAAAACAGCTGTGTTGCTAACAAAAAGAATAGGTTATTACATTTTTAAGGTAAGAAAAAATTAAAGAGGTAATCACAAATACATTAACGTAAAATTAATTGCTATCATAATCAGTTACTCGCATTGCTTGCAGGGGATTCCCCTAAATTTGTGCTATTTACAATTGATCTGACCAGTAAACTTGCTTGTATCCACAAAAAGGGAATTCCTATAAGTTGTAATATGAACATATTTCGCAAAATTAAATCGGACAAATAAAATTTAAGCCTAAAAAATTTTGATCCTGCTAATAAAATGGAATAAAATTGTTTAAAAAATTTAAATAAAAAAAAATTATTTTCTTACTGTGAAAACAGAATTAGGTGTATATGATGTAAGTTAGTCAAATACAATAGTTATACAGTCGTATAAACGAAGTCATTTAAACAAAGACACGTATAGCAATTTAACTTCAGACCAACCCAACCTTTTTTTAGTATTACAAACTTCAATTATTTTCAGTCGAATTTTCATTGGGGTTGTCAACTTACTGGCATACGTAAATAAAAGCGTTGAGCGGCGCCCTAACTAAAGCGGCAACTTAACGTCAAATTCACACATAAATTCTAATATATTTTAGGTATGTTCCGTACAAAATCAAATTTTTTACTGTAATTTGCCGCTGAAGATTTGATAGATAATTAAACAGCTGAAAATCTTTAAAAGGTTTTTGAATATCTCACTTTTTTTTCGACACTCACCACTTATAAATAAAGAAAAGACACCGCTGAAGACCTTTTTTTGTTTGTTAGTTTAACACTCCTTATTTTATTATATACATGTAACGCAATGTATAATTTACATATATGAGAGTAACGGAATATAAGTATAGAAGCATTGAAAGTACGACATACGGCAGCGCAATGTATGAAAATAAATGTATTATTAATTAGAAGTATTAAGCTGTTTCATTGTGGTAGATGCACTTGTGCACTTTATGTAGAGATGTCAATGGCTTATATGTGTTGAACAGAGTAGCGGCAATCGAAAACCCAAAAAAATCAACATTCCTAGCATGTTCCGGTTTTTTGTTTTCGGCGAATAGAGTATATGGGCCAATAAAACATAATGTATCACCTAGACGACAACCCGAGCGTTCATAATAACAATCACACCCGCCTACCATAAACAGGAGCGCGGCAAATGACCAAAAACATTTCAATTTTACATTTTACACTTTAGCGCCTAACCAGGGTGAACTAGAATGATTAAACTAACTGATTGCGATCGCCGCACATGTGCACTTTACGTAGAGATGTCAATGGCTTATATGTGTTGAACAGAGAAGCGGTTTTTTTGTTTTCGGCGAATAAAGTATATGGGCCAATAACAAATAATGTATCACCTAGAGGACAACCCGATCGTTTATAATCACAATCATACACCCGCCTACCATAGACAGGAGCGCGGCAATTGATATAAAACATTACAAGTTTACATTTTACACTTTATCGCCTAACCAGGGTGAACTCGACGGATTAAACTATTTGATTACGGTCGCCGCACATGTGCACTTTACGTAGAGATGTCAATGGCTTATATGTGTTGAACAGTGAAGCGGCAATTGAAAACCCAAAAAATTCAAAATTCTTAGCATGTTCCGGTTTTTTGTTTTCGGCGAATAAAGTATATGGGCCAATAAAACATAATGTATCACCTAGAGGACAACCTGATCGTTAATAATCACAACCATACACCCGCCTACCATAAACAGGAGCGCGGCAATTGACCAAAAACATTACAAGTTTACATTTTACACTTTAGGGCCTAACCAGGGTAAAATAGAAGGATCAAACTATTTGATTGCGGTCGCCGCACATGTGCACTTTACGTAGAGATGTCAATGTCTTATATGTGTTGACCAGAGAAGCGGTTTTTTTTGTTTTCGGCGAATAAAGTATATGAGCCAATAACAAATAATGTATCACCTAGACGACAACCCGATCGTTAATAATCACAACCATACACCCGCCTACCATAAACAATGTCTTATATGTGTTGAACAGAGGAGCGTCAATCGAAAACCCAAAAAATTCAAAATTCCTAGCATGTTCCGGTTTTTTGTTTTCGGCGAATAAAGTATATGGGCCAATAAAATATAATGTATCATCTAGAGAACAACCCGATTGTTTATAATCATAATCATACACCCGCCTACCATAAACAGGAGCGCGGCAAATGACCAAAAACATTTCAATTTTACATTTTCACTTTAACGCCTAACCAGGGTGAATTAGAATGATTAAACTAATTGATTGCGATCGCCGCACATGTGCACTTTACGAAGAGATGTCAACGTCTTATATGTGTTGAACAGAGAAGCGGTTTTTTGTTTTCGGCGAAAAAAGTATATGGGCCAATAACAAATAATGTATCACCTAGAGGACAACCCGATCGTTTATAATCACAATCATACACCCGCCTACCATAAACAGGAGCGCGGCAAATGATCAAAAACATTTCAATTTTACATATTACACTTTAGCGCCTAACCAGGGTGAATTAGAATGATAAAACTATTTGATTGCGATCGCCACACATGTGCAATTTACGTAGAGATGTCAACATCTTATTTGTGTTAAACAGAGGAGCGGCAATCGAAAACCCAAAAAATTCAAATTTCCTAGCAACTTCCGTTTTTTTGTTTTCGGCGAACAAAGTATATGGCCCAATATAACATAATGTATCAATTAGAGGACAACCTGATCGTTTACACTTTAGCGCCTAACCAGGGTGAACTAGAATGATTAAACTAACTGATTGCGATCGCCGCACATGTGCACTTTACGTAGAGATGTCAATGGCTTATATGTGTTGAACAGAGAAGCGGTTTTTTTGTTTTCGGCGAATAAAGTATATGGGCCAATAACGAATAATGTATCACCTAGAGGACAACCCGATCGTTTATAATCACAATCATACACCCGCCTACCATAAACAGGAGCGCGGCAAATGACCAAAAACATTTCAATTTTACATTTTACACTTTAGCGCCTAACCAGGGTGAACTCGACGGATTAAACTATTTGATTACGGTCGCCGCACATGTGCACTTTACGTAGAGATGTCAATGTCTTATATGTGTTGACCAGAGAAGCGGTTTTTTTGTTTTCGGCGAATAAAGTATATGGGCCAATAACAAATAATGTATCACCTAGAGGACAACCCGATCGTTTATAATCACAACCGTACACCCGCCTACCATAAACAGGAGCGGCGCAAATGACATTTCAATTTTACATTTTACACTTTAGCGCCTAACCAGGGTGAATTTCAATGATTAAACTATTTGATTGCGGTCGCCGCACATGTGCACTTTACGTAGAGATGTCAATGGCTTATATGTGTTGAACAGTGCAGCGGCAATCGAAAACCCAAAAAAATCAACATTCCTAGCATGTTCCGGTTTTTTGTTTTCGGCGAATAAAGAATATGGGCCAATAAAACATAATGTATCACCTAGACGACAACCCGATCGTTAATAATCACAACCATACACCCGCCTACCATAAACAGGAGCGCGGCAATTGGCCAAAATCATTACAAGTTTACATTTTACACTTTACCGCCTAACCAGGGTGAAAAAGAATGATTAAACTATTTGATTGCGATCGCCGCACATGTGCACTTTACGAAGAGATGTCAATGTCTTATATGTGTTGACCAGAGAAGCGGTTTTTTTGTTTTCGGCGAATAAAGTATATGGGCCAATAACAAATAATGTATCACCAAGAGGACAACCCGATCGTTTATAATCACAACCGTACACCCGCCTACCATAAACAGGAGCGGCGCAAATGACATTTCAATTTTACATTTTAAACTTTAGCGCCTAACCAGGGTGAATTTCAATGATTAAACTATTTGATTGCGTTCGCCGCGCATGTGCACTTTACCTAGAGATGGCAATGTCTTATATGTGTTGACCAGAGAAGCGGTTTTTTTGTTTTCGGCGAATAAAGTATATGTGCCAATAACAAATAATATATCACCTAGAGGACAACCCGATCGTTTATAATCACAAAATACACCCGCCTACCGAAAACAGGAGCGGCGCAAATGACCAAAAACTTTTCAATTTTACATTTTACATTTTAGCGCCTGACCAGGGTGAATTTGGATGATTAAACTATTTGATTGCGGTCCCGCACATGTGCACTTTACGTAGAGATGTCAATGGCTTATATGTGTTGAACAGAGAAGCGGTTTTTTTGTTTTCGGCGAATAAAGTATATGGGCCAATAACGAATAATGTATCACCTAGAGGACAACCCGATCGTTTATAATCACAATCATACACCCGCCTACCATAAACAGGAGCGCGGCAAATGACCAAAAACATTTCAATTTTACATTTTACACTTTAGCGCCTAACCAGGGTGAACTCGACGGATTAAACTATTTGATTACGGTCGCCGCACATGTGCACTTTACGTAGAGATGTCAATGTCTTATATGTGTTGACCAGAGAAGCGGTTTTTTTGTTTTCGGCGAATAAAGTATATGGGCCAATAACAAATAATGTATCACCTAGAGGACAACCCGATCGTTTATAATCACAACCGTACACCCGCCTACCATAAACAGGAGCGGCGCAAATGACATTTCAATTTTACATTTTACACTTTAGCGCCTAACCAGGGTGAATTTCAATGATTAAACTATTTGATTGCGGTCGCCGCACATGTGCACTTTACGTAGAGATGTCAATGGCTTATATGTGTTGAACAGTGCAGCGGCAATCGAAAACCCAAAAAAATCAACATTCCTAGCATGTTCCGGTTTTTTGTTTTCGGCGAATAAAGAATATGGGCCAATAAAACATAATGTATCACCTAGACGACAACCCGATCGTTAATAATCACAACCATACACCCGCCTACCATAAACAGGAGCGCGGCAATTGGCCAAAATCATTACAAGTTTACATTTTACACTTTACCGCCTAACCAGGGTGAAAAAGAATGATTAAACTATTTGATTGCGATCGCCGCACATGTGCACTTTACGAAGAGATGTCAATGTCTTATATGTGTTGACCAGAGAAGCGGTTTTTTTGTTTTCGGCGAATAAAGTATATGGGCCAATAACAAATAATGTATCACCAAGAGGACAACCCGATCGTTTATAATCACAACCGTACACCCGCCTAC
Organism: Bactrocera oleae; assembly: GCF_042242935.1. Lineage (NCBI taxonomy): Eukaryota > Metazoa > Arthropoda > Insecta > Diptera > Tephritidae > Bactrocera > Bactrocera oleae. Next base: position 19,827,083 of record NC_091539.1, on the reverse strand, counting down.
CATAAACAGGAGCGGCGCAAATGACATTTCAATTTTACATTTTAAACTTTAGCGCCTAACCAGGGTGAATTTCAATGATTAAACTATTTGATTGCGTTCGCCGCGCATGTGCACTTTACCTAGAGATGGCAATGTCTTATATGTGTTGACCAGAGAAGCGGTTTTTTTGTTTTCGGCGAATAAAGTATATGTGCCAATAACAAATAATATATCACCTAGAGGACAACCCGATCGTTTATAATCACAAAATACACCCGCCTACCGAAAACAGGAGCGGCGCAAATGACCAAAAACTTTTCAATTTTACATTTTACATTTTAGCGCCTGACCAGGGTGAATTTGGATGATTAAACTATTTGATTGCGGTCCCGCACATGTGCACTTTACGTAGAGATGTCAATGGCTTATATGTGTTGAACAAAGTAGCGGCAATCGAAAACCCAAAAAAATCAACATTCCTAGCATGTCCCGGTTTTTTGTTTTCGGCGAATAAAGTATATGGGCCAATAAAACATAATGTATCACCTAGACGACAACCCGATCGTTTATAATCACAACCATATACCCACCTACCATAAACAGGAGCGTGGCAAATGACCAAAAACATTTCAATTTTACATTTTACACTTTAGCGCCTAACCAGGGTGAATTAGAATGATTAAACTATTTGATTGCGATCGCCGCACATGTGCACTGCGAAGAGATGTCAACGTCTTATATGTGTTGAACAGAGAAGCGGTTTTTTGTTTTCGGCAAATAAAGTATATGGGCCCATAACAAATAATGTATCACCTAGAGGACAACCCGATCGTTTATAATCACAACCATATACCTGCCTACCATAAACAGGAGCGCGGCAAATGACCAAAAACATTTCAAGTTTACATTTTACACTTTAGCGCCTAACCAGGGTGAAATAGAAGGATCAAACTATTTGATTGCGGTCGCCGCACATGTGCGCTTTACGTAGAGATGTCAATGTCTTATATGTGTTGAACAGAGGAGCGTCAATCGAAAACCCAAAAAATTCCAAATTCCTAGCATGTTCCGGTTTTTTGTTTTCGGCGAATAAAGTATATGGGCCAATATAACATAATGTATCAATTAGAGGACAACCTGATCGTTCATAATCACAACCATATACCTGCCTACCATAAACAGGAGCGCGGCAAATGACCAAAAACATTTCAAGTTTACATTTTACACTTTAGCGCCTAACCAGGGTGAAATAGAAGGATCAAACTATTTGATTGCGGTCGCCGCACATGTGCGCTTTACGTAGAGATGTCAATGTCTTATATGTGTTGAACAAAGGAGCGTCAATCGAAAACCCAAAAAATTCCAAATTCCTAGCATGTTCCGGTTTTTTGTTTTCGGCGAATAAAGTATATGGGCCAATATAACATAATGTATCAATTAGAGGACAACCCGATCGTTTATAATCACAATCATACACCCGCCTACCATAAACAGGAGCGCGGCAAATGACCAAAAACATTTCAATTTTACATATTACACTTTAGCGCCTAACCAGGGTGAATTAGAATGATAAAACTATTTGATTGCGATCGCCGCACATGTGCAATTTACGTAGAGATGTCAACATATTATTTGTGTTAAACAGAGGAGCGGCAATCGAAAACCCATAAAATTCAAATTTCCTAGCAACTTCCGTTTATTTGTTTTCGGCGAACAAAGTATATGGGCCAATATAACATAATGTATCAATTAGAGGACAACCTGATCGTTCATAATCACAATCATACAAACGCCTATCATAAACAGGAGCGCGGCAATTGACCAAAAACATTACAAGTTTACATTTTACACTTTAGGGCCTAACCAGGGTGAAATAGAAGGATCAAACTATTTGATTGCGGTCGCCGCACATGTGCACTTTACGTAGAGATGTCAATGTCTTATATGTGTTGACCAGAGAAGCGGTTTTTTTGTTTTCGGCGAATAAAGTATATGGGCCAATAACAAATAATGTCTCACCTAGAGGACAACCCGATCGTTTATAATCACAACCGTACACCCGCCTACCGAAAACAGGAGCGGCGCAAATGACCAAAAACTTTTCAATTTTACATTTTAGCGCCTAACCAGGGTGAATTAGAATGATTAAACTATTTGATTGCGGTCCCGCACATGCGCACTTTACGTAGAGATGTCAATGGCTTATATGTGTTGAACAGAGAAGCGGTCTTTTGTTTTCGGCAAATAAAGTATATGGGCCCATAACAAATAATGTATCACCTAGAGGACAACCCGATCGTTTATAATCACAACCATATACCTGCCTACCATAAACAGGAGCGCGGCAAATGACCAAAAACATTTCAAGTTTACATTTTACACTTTAGCGGCTAACCAAGGTGATTTAGATGGATTAAACTATCTGATTACGGTCGCCGCACATGTGCACTTTACGTAGAGATGTCAATGGCTTATATGTGTTGAACAAAGTAGCGGCAATCGAAAACCCAAAAAAATCAACATTCCTAGCATGTCCCGGTTTTTTGTTTACGGCGAATAAAGTATATGGGCCAATAAAACATAATGTATCATCTCTAGGACAACCCGATCATTTAAAATCACAATCATACACCCGCCTATCATAAACAGGAGCGCGGCAATTGACCAAAAACATTTCAAGTTTACATTCTACACTTTAGCGCCTAACCAGGGTGAAATAGAAGGATCAAACTATTTGATTGCGTTCGCCGCGCATGTGCACTTTACGAAGAGATGTCAATGTCTTATATGTGTTGACCAGAGAAGCGGTTTTTTTGTTTTCGGCGAATAAAGTATATGGGCCAATAACAAATAATGTATCACCTAGAGGACAACCCGATCGTTTATAATCACAACCGTACACCCGCCTACCGAAAACAGGAGCGGCGCAAATGACCAAAAACTTTTCAATTTTACATTTTAGCGCCTAACCAGGGTGAATTTGGATGATTAAACTATTTGATTGCGGTCCCGCACATGTGCACTTTACGTAGAGATGTCAATGGCTTAAATGTGTTGAACAAAGTAGCGGCAATCGAAAACCCAAAAAAATCAACATTCCTAGCATGTCCCGGTTTTTTGTTTTCGGCGAATAAAGTATATGGGCCAATAAAATATAATGTATCATCTCTAGGACAACCCGATCATTTAAAATCACAATCATACACCCGCCTATCATAAACAGGAGCGCGGCAATTGACCAAAAACATTTCAATTTTACATTTTACACTTTAGCGCCTAACCAGGGTGAAATAGAAGGATCAAACTATTTGATTGCGTTCGCCGCGCATGTGCACTTTACGAAGAGATGTCAATGTCTTATATGTGTTGACCAGAGAAGCGGTTTTTTTGTTTTCGGCGAATAAAGTATATGGGCCAATAACAAATAATGTATCACCTAGAGGACAACCCGATCGTTTATAATCACAACCGTACACCCGCCTACCATAAACAGGAGCGGCGCAAATGACATTTCAATTTTACATTTTACACTTTAGCGCCTAACCAGGGTGAATTTCAATGATTAAACTATTTGATTGCGGTCGCCGCACATGTGCACTTTACGTAGAGATGTCAATGGCTTATATGTGTTGAACAGTGAAGCGGCAATCGAAAACCCAAAAAAATCAACATTCCTAGCATGTTCCGGTTTTTTGTTTTCGGCGAATAAAGTATATGGGCCAATAAAACATAATGTATCACCTAGACGACAACCCGATCTTTCATAATCACAATCATACACCCGGCTACCATAAACAGGAGCGCGGCAATTGACCAAAAACATTTAAATTTTACATTTTACACTTTAGCGCCTAACCAGGGTGAAATAGAAGGATCAAACTATTTGATTGCGTTCGCCGCGCATGTGCACTTTACGAAGAGATGTCAATGTCTTATATGTGTTGACCAGAGAAGCGGTTTTTTTGTTTTCGGCGAATAAAGTATATGGGCCAATAACAAATAATGTATCACCTAGAGGACAACCCGATCGTTTATAATCATAACCATACACCCGCCTACCATAAACAGGAGCGCTGCAATTGGCCAAAAACATTACAAGTTTACATTTTACACTTTACCACCTAACCAGGGTGAAATAGAAGGATCAAACTATTTGATTGCGTTCGCCGCACATGTGCACTTTACGTAGAGATGTCAATGGCTTATATGTGTTGAACAGTGAAGCGGCAATCGAAAACCCAAAAAAATCAACATTCCTAGCATGTCCCGGTTTTTTGTTTTCGGCGAATAAAGTATGTGGGCCAATAAAACATAATGTATCATCTCTAGGACAACCCGATCATTTAAAATCACAATCATACACCCGCCTATCATAAACAGGAGCGCGGCAATTGACCAAAAACATTTCAATTTTACATTTTACACTTTAGCGCCTAACCAGGGTGAAATAGAAGGATCAAACTATTTGATTGCGATCGCCGCACTCGTGCACTTTACGTAGAGATGTCAATGGCTTATATGTGTTGAACAGTGAAGCGGCAATCGAAAACCCAAAAAAATCAACATTCCTAGCATGTCCCGGTTTTTTGTTTTCGGCGAATAAAGTATATGGGCCAATAAAACATAATGTATCATCTCTAGGACAACCCGATCATTTAAAATCACAATCATACACCCGCCTATCATAAACAGGAGCGCGGCAATTGACCAAAAACATTACAAGTTTACATTTTACACTTTACCGCCTAACCAGGGTGAAATAGAAGGATCAAACTATTTGATTGCGTTCGCCGCACATGTGCACTTTACGTAGAGATGTCAATGGCTTATATGTGTTGAACAGTGAAGCGGCAATCGAAAACCCAAAAAAATCAACATTCCTAGCATGTCCCGGTTTTTTGTTTTCGGCGAATAAAGTATATGGGCCAATAAAACATAATGTATCACCTAGACGACAACCCGATCGTTTATAATCACAACCATACACCCACCTACCATAAACAGGAGCGGGGCAAATGACCAAAAACATTTCAATTTTACATTTTACACTTTAGCGCCTAACCAGGGTGAATTAGAATGATTAAACTATTTGATTGCGATCGCCGCACATGTGCACTTTGCGAAGAGATGTCAACGTCTTATATGTGTTGAACAGAGAAGCGGTCTTTTGTTTTCGGCAAATAAAGTATATGGGCCCATAACAAATAATGTATCACCTAGAGGACAACCCGATCGTTTATAATCACAACCATATATATTGACCAAAAACATTTCAAGTTTACATTCTACACTTTAGCGCCTAACCAGGGTGAAATAGAAGGATCAAACTATTTGATTGCGTTCGCCGCGCATGTGCACTTTACGTAGAGATGTCAATGGCTTATATGTGTTGAACAAAGTAGCGGCAATCGAAAACCCAAAAAAATCAACATTCCTAGCATGTCCCGGTTTTTTGTTTTCGGCGAATAAAGTATATGGGCCAATAAAACATAATGTATCACCTAGACGACAACCCGAGCGTTCATAATAACAATCACACCCGCCTACCATAAACAGGAGCGCGGCAAATGACCAAAAACATTTCAATTTTACATTTTACACTTTAGCGCCTAACCAGGGTGAACTAGAATGATTAAACTAGTTGATTACGGTCGCCGCACATGTGCACTTTACGTAGAGATGTCAATGGCTTATATGTGTTGAACAGTGAAGCGGCAATTGAAAACCCAAAAAATTCAAAATTCTTAGCATGTTCCGGTTTTTTGTTTTCGGCGAATAAAGTATATGGGCCAATAAAACATAATGTATCACCTAGAGGACAACCTGATCGTTAATAATCACAACCATACACCCGCCTACCATAAACAGGAGCGCGGCAATTGACCAAAAACATTACAAGTTTACATTTTACACTTTAGGGCCTAACCAGGGTAAAATAGAAGGATCAAACTATTTGATTGCGGTCGCCGCACATGTGCACTTTACGTAGAGATGTCAATGTCTTATATGTGTTGACCAGAGAAGCGGTTTTTTTTGTTTTCGGCGAATAAAGTATATGAGCCAATAACAAATAATGTATCACCTAGACGACAACCCGATCGTTAATAATCACAACCATACACCCGCCTACCATAAACAATGTCTTATATGTGTTGAACAGAGGAGCGTCAATCGAAAACCCAAAAAATTCAAAATTCCTAGCATGTTCCGGTTTTTTGTTTTCGGCGAATAAAGTATATGGGCCAATAAAATATAATGTATCATCTAGAGAACAACCCGATTGTTTATAATCATAATCATACACCCGCCTACCATAAACAGGAGCGCGGCAAATGACCAAAAACATTTCAATTTTACATTTTCACTTTAACGCCTAACCAGGGTGAATTAGAATGATTAAACTAATTGATTGCGATCGCCGCACATGTGCACTTTACGAAGAGATGTCAACGTCTTATATGTGTTGAACAGAGAAGCGGTTTTTTGTTTTCGGCGAAAAAAGTATATGGGCCAATAACAAATAATGTATCACCTAGAGGACAACCCGATCGTTTATAATCACAATCATACACCCGCCTACCATAAACAGGAGCGCGGCAAATGATCAAAAACATTTCAATTTTACATATTACACTTTAGCGCCTAACCAGGGTGAATTAGAATGATAAAACTATTTGATTGCGATCGCCACACATGTGCAATTTACGTAGAGATGTCAACATCTTATTTGTGTTAAACAGAGGAGCGGCAATCGAAAACCCAAAAAATTCAAATTTCCTAGCAACTTCCGTTTTTTTGTTTTCGGCGAACAAAGTATATGGCCCAATATAACATAATGTATCAATTAGAGGACAACCTGATCGTTTACACTTTAGCGCCTAACCAGGGTGAACTAGAATGATTAAACTAACTGATTGCGATCGCCGCACATGTGCACTTTACGTAGAGATGTCAATGGCTTATATGTGTTGAACAGAGAAGCGGTTTTTTTGTTTTCGGCGAATAAAGTATATGGGCCAATAACGAATAATGTATCACCTAGAGGACAACCCGATCGTTTATAATCACAATCATACACCCGCCTACCATAAACAGGAGCGCGGCAAATGACCAAAAACATTTCAATTTTACATTTTACACTTTAGCGCCTAACCAGGGTGAACTCGACGGATTAAACTATTTGATTACGGTCGCCGCACATGTGCACTTTACGTAGAGATGTCAATGTCTTATATGTGTTGACCAGAGAAGCGGTTTTTTTGTTTTCGGCGAATAAAGTATATGGGCCAATAACAAATAATGTATCACCAAGAGGACAACCCGATCGTTTATAATCACAACCGTACACCCGCCTACCATAAACAGGAGCGGCGCAAATGACATTTCAATTTTACATTTTACACTTTAGCGCCTAACCAGGGTGAATTTCAATGATTAAACTATTTGATTGCGGTCGCCGCACATGTGCACTTTACGTAGAGATGTCAATGGCTTATATGTGTTGAACAGTGCAGCGGCAATCGAAAACCCAAAAAAATCAACATTCCTAGCATGTTCCGGTTTTTTGTTTTCGGCGAATAAAGAATATGGGCCAATAAAACATAATGTATCACCTAGACGACAACTCGATCGTTAATAATCACAACCATACACCCGCCTACCATAAACAGGAGCGCGGCAATTGGCCAAAATCATTACAAGTTTACATTTTACACTTTACCGCCTAACCAGGGTGAATTAGAATGATTAAACTATTTGATTGCGATCGCCGCACATGTGCACTGCGAAGAGATGTCAACGTCTTATATGTGTTGAACAGAGAAGCGGTTTTTTGTTTTCGGCAAATAAAGTATATGGGCCCATAACAAATAATGTATCACCTAGAGGACAACCCGATCGTTTATAATCACAACCATATACCTGCCTACCATAAACAGGAGCGCGGCAAATGACCAAAAACATTTCAAGTTTACATTTTACACTTTAGCGCCTAACCAGGGTGAAATAGAAGGATCAAACTATTTGATTGCGGTCGCCGCACATGTGCGCTTTACGTAGAGATGTCAATGTCTTATATGTGTTGAACAGAGGAGCGTCAATCGAAAACCCAAAAAATTCCAAATTCCTAGCATGTTCCGGTTTTTTGTTTTCGGCGAATAAAGTATATGGGCCAATATAACATAATGTATCAATTAGAGGACAACCTGATCGTTCATAATCACAACCATATACCTGCCTACCATAAACAGGAGCGCGGCAAATGACCAAAAACATTTCAAGTTTACATTTTACACTTTAGCGCCTAACCAGGGTGAACTCGACGGATTAAACTATTTGATTACGGTCGCCGCACATGTGCACTTTACGTAGAGATGTCAATGTCTTATATGTGTTGACCAGAGAAGCGGTTTTTTTGTTTTCGGCGAATAAAGTATATGGGCCAATAACAAATAATGTATCACCTAGAGGACAACCCGATCGTTTATAATCACAACCGTACACCCGCCTACCATAAACAGGAGCGGCGCAAATGACATTTCAATTTTACATTTTACACTTTAGCGCCTAACCAGGGTGAATTTCAATGATTAAACTATTTGATTGCGGTCGCCGCACATGTGCACTTTACGTAGAGATGTCAATGGCTTATATGTGTTGAACAAAGTAGCGGCAATCGAAAACCCAAAAAAATCAACATTCCTAGCATGTCCCGGTTTTTTGTTTTCGGCGAATAAAGTATATGGGCCAATAAAACATAATGTATCACCTAGACGACAACCCGATCGTTTATAATCACAACCATATACCCACCTACCATAAACAGGAGCGTGGCAAATGACCAAAAACATTTCAATTTTACATTTTACACTTTAGCGCCTAACCAGGGTGAATTAGAATGATTAAACTATTTGATTGCGATCGCCGCACATGTGCACTGCGAAGAGATGTCAACGTCTTATATGTGTTGAACAGAGAAGCGGTTTTTTGTTTTCGGCAAATAAAGTATATGGGCCCATAACAAATAATGTATCACCTAGAGGACAACCCGATCGTTTATAATCACAACCATATACCTGCCTACCATAAACAGGAGCGCGGCAAATGACCAAAAACATTTCAAGTTTACATTTTACACTTTAGCGCCTAACCAGGGTGAAATAGAAGGATCAAACTATTTGATTGCGGTCGCCGCACATGTGCGCTTTACGTAGAGATGTCAATGTCTTATATGTGTTGAACAGAGGAGCGTCAATCGAAAACCCAAAAAATTCCAAATTCCTAGCATGTTCCGGTTTTTTGTTTTCGGCGAATAAAGTATATGGGCCAATATAACATAATGTATCAATTAGAGGACAACCTGATCGTTCATAATCACAACCATATACCTGCCTACCATAAACAGGAGCGCGGCAAATGACCAAAAACATTTCAAGTTTACATTTTACACTTTAGCGCCTAACCAGGGTGAAATAGAAGGATCAAACTATTTGATTGCGGTCGCCGCACATGTGCGCTTTACGTAGAGATGTCAATGTCTTATATGTGTTGAACAAAGGAGCGTCAATCGAAAACCCAAAAAATTCCAAATTCCTAGCATGTTCCGGTTTTTTGTTTTCGGCGAATAAAGTATATGGGCCAATATAACATAATGTATCAATTAGAGGACAACCCGATCGTTTATAATCACAATCATACACCCGCCTACCATAAACAGGAGCGCGGCAAATGACCAAAAACATTTCAATTTTACATATTACACTTTAGCGCCTAACCAGGGTGAATTAGAATGATAAAACTATTTGATTGCGATCGCCGCACATGTGCAATTTACGTAGAGATGTCAACATATTATTTGTGTTAAACAGAGGAGCGGCAATCGAAAACCCATAAAATTCAAATTTCCTAGCAACTTCCGTTTATTTGTTTTCGGCGAACAAAGTATATGGGCCAATATAACATAATGTATCAATTAGAGGACAACCTGATCGTTCATAATCACAATCATACAAACGCCTATCATAAACAGGAGCGCGGCAATTGACCAAAAACATTACAAGTTTACATTTTACACTTTAGGGCCTAACCAGGGTGAAATAGAAGGATCAAACTATTTGATTGCGGTCGCCGCACATGTGCACTTTACGTAGAGATGTCAATGTCTTATATGTGTTGACCAGAGAAGCGGTTTTTTTGTTTTCGGCGAATAAAGTATATGGGCCAATAACAAATAATGTCTCACCTAGAGGACAACCCGATCGTTTATAATCACAACCGTACACCCGCCTACCGAAAACAGGAGCGGCGCAAATGACCAAAAACTTTTCAATTTTACATTTTAGCGCCTAACCAGGGTGAATTTGGATGATTAAACTATTTGATTGCGGTCCCGCACATGCGCACTTTACGTAGAGATGTCAATGGCTTATATGTGTTGAACAAAGTAGCGGCAATCGAAAACCCAAAAAAATCAACATTCCTAGCATGTCCCGGTTTTTTGTTTTCGGCGAATAAAGTATATGGGCCAATAAAACATAATGTATCACCTAGACGACAACCCGATCGTTTATAATCACAACCATACACCCACCTACCATAAACAGGAGCGGGGCAAATGACCAAAAACATTTCAATTTTACATTTTACACTTTAGCGCCTAACCAGGGTGAATTAGAATGATTAAACTATTTGATTGCGATCGCCGCACATGTGCACTTTGCGAAGAGATGTCAACGTCTTATATGTGTTGAACAGAGAAGCGGTCTTTTGTTTTCGGCAAATAAAGTATATGGGCCCATAACAAATAATGTATCACCTAGAGGACAACCCGATCGTTTATAATCACAACCATATATATTGACCAAAAACATTTCAAGTTTACATTCTACACTTTAGCGCCTAACCAGGGTGAAATAGAAGGATCAAACTATTTGATTGCGTTCGCCGCGCATGTGCACTTTACGTAGAGATGTCAATGGCTTATATGTGTTGAACAAAGTAGCGGCAATCGAAAACCCAAAAAAATCAACATTCCTAGCATGTCCCGGTTTTTTGTTTTCGGCGAATAAAGTATATGGGCCAATAAAACATAATGTATCACCTAGACGACAACCCGATCGTTTATAATCACAACCATACACCCACCTACCATAAACAGGAGCGGGGCAAATGACCAAAAACATTTCAATTTTACATTTTACACTTTAGCGCCTAACCAGGGTGAATTAGAATGATTAAACTATTTGATTGCGATCGCCGCACATGTGCACTTTGCGAAGAGATGTCAACGTCTTATATGTGTTGAACAGAGAAGCGGTCTTTTGTTTTCGGCAAATAAAGTATATGGGCCCATAACAAATAATGTATCACCTAGAGGACAACCCGATCGTTTATAATCACAACCATATACCTGCCTACCATAAACAGGAGCGCGGCAAATGACCAAAAACATTTCAAGTTTACATTTTACACTTTAGCGGCTAACCAAGGTGATTTAGATGGATTAAACTATCTGATTACGGTCGCCGCACATGTGCACTTTACGTAGAGATGTCAATGGCTTATATGTGTTGAACAAAGTAGCGGCAATCGAAAACCCAAAAAAATCAACATTCCTAGCATGTCCCGGTTTTTTGTTTACGGCGAATAAAGTATATGGGCCAATAAAACATAATGTATCATCTCTAGGACAACCCGATCATTTAAAATCACAATCATACACCCGCCTATCATAAACAGGAGCGCGGCAATTGACCAAAAACATTTCAAGTTTACATTCTACACTTTAGCGCCTAACCAGGGTGAAATAGAAGGATCAAACTATTTGATTGCGTTCGCCGCGCATGTGCACTTTACGAAGAGATGTCAATGTCTTATATGTGTTGACCAGAGAAGCGGTTTTTTTGTTTTCGGCGAATAAAGTATATGGGCCAATAACAAATAATGTATCACCTAGAGGACAACCCGATCGTTTATAATCACAACCGTACACCCGCCTACCGAAAACAGGAGCGGCGCAAATGACCAAAAACTTTTCAATTTTACATTTTAGCGCCTAACCAGGGTGAATTTGGATGATTAAACTATTTGATTGCGGTCCCGCACATGTGCACTTTACGTAGAGATGTCAATGGCTTAAATGTGTTGAACAAAGTAGCGGCAATCGAAAACCCAAAAAAATCAACATTCCTAGCATGTCCCGGTTTTTTGTTTTCGGCGAATAAAGTATATGGGCCAATAAAATATAATGTATCATCTCTAGGACAACCCGATCATTTAAAATCACAATCATACACCCGCCTATCATAAACAGGAGCGCGGCAATTGACCAAAAACATTTCAATTTTACATTTTACACTTTAGCGCCTAACCAGGGTGAAATAGAAGGATCAAACTATTTGATTGCGTTCGCCGCGCATGTGCACTTTACGAAGAGATGTCAATGTCTTATATGTGTTGACCAGAGAAGCGGTTTTTTTGTTTTCGGCGAATAAAGTATATGGGCCAATAACAAATAATGTATCACCTAGAGGACAACCCGATCGTTTATAATCACAACCGTACACCCGCCTACCATAAACAGGAGCGGCGCAAATGACATTTCAATTTTACATTTTACACTTTAGCGCCTAACCAGGGTGAATTTCAATGATTAAACTATTTGATTGCGGTCGCCGCACATGTGCACTTTACGTAGAGATGTCAATGGCTTATATGTGTTGAACAGTGAAGCGGCAATCGAAAACCCAAAAAAATCAACATTCCTAGCATGTTCCGGTTTTTTGTTTTCGGCGAATAAAGTATATGGGCCAATAAAACATAATGTATCACCTAGACGACAACCCGATCTTTCATAATCACAATCATACACCCGGCTACCATAAACAGGAGCGCGGCAATTGACCAAAAACATTTAAATTTTACATTTTACACTTTAGCGCCTAACCAGGGTGAAATAGAAGGATCAAACTATTTGATTGCGTTCGCCGCGCATGTGCACTTTACGAAGAGATGTCAATGTCTTATATGTGTTGACCAGAGAAGCGGTTTTTTTGTTTTCGGCGAATAAAGTATATGGGCCAATAACAAATAATGTATCACCTAGAGGACAACCCGATCGTTTATAATCATAACCATACACCCGCCTACCATAAACAGGAGCGCTGCAATTGGCCAAAAACATTACAAGTTTACATTTTACACTTTACCACCTAACCAGGGTGAAATAGAAGGATCAAACTATTTGATTGCGTTCGCCGCACATGTGCACTTTACGTAGAGATGTCAATGGCTTATATGTGTTGAACAGTGAAGCGGCAATCGAAAACCCAAAAAAATCAACATTCCTAGCATGTCCCGGTTTTTTGTTTTCGGCGAATAAAGTATGTGGGCCAATAAAACATAATGTATCATCTCTAGGACAACCCGATCATTTAAAATCACAATCATACACCCTCCTATCATAAACAGGAGCGCGGCAATTGACCAAAAACATTTCAATTTTACATTTTACACTTTAGCGCCTAACCAGGGTGAAATAGAAGGATCAAACTATTTGATTGCGATCGCCGCACTCGTGCACTTTACGTAGAGATGTCAATGGCTTATATGTGTTGAACAGTGAAGCGGCAATCGAAAACCCAAAAAAATCAACATTCCTAGCATGTCCCGGTTTTTTGTTTTCGGCGAATAAAGTATATGGGCCAATAAAACATAATGTATCATCTCTAGGACAACCCGATCATTTAAAATCACAATCATACACCCGCCTATCATAAACAGGAGCGCGGCAATTGACCAAAAACATTACAAGTTTACATTTTACACTTTACCGCCTAACCAGGGTGAAATAGAAGGATCAAACTATTTGATTGCGTTCGCCGCACATGTGCACTTTACGTAGAGATGTCAATGGCTTATATGTGTTGAACAGTGAAGCGGCAATCGAAAACCCAAAAAAATCAACATTCCTAGCATGTCCCGGTTTTTTGTTTTCGGCGAATAAAGTATATGGGCCAATAAAACATAATGTATCATCTCTAGGACAACCCGATCATTTAAAATCACAATCATACACCCGCCTATCATAAACAGGAGCGCGGCAATTGACCAAAAACATTTCAATTTTACATTTTACACTTTACCGCCTAACCAGGGTGAATTTGGATGATTAAACTATTTGATTGCGGTCCCGCACATGTGCACTTTACGTAGAGATGTCAATGGCTTAAATGTGTTGAACAAAGTAGCGGCAATCGAAAACCCAAAAAAATCAACATTCCTAGCATGTTCCGGTTTTTTGTTTTCGGCGAATAAAGTATATGGGCCAATAAAACATAATGTATCACCTAGACGACAACCCGATCTTTCATAATCACAATCATACACCCGGCTACCATAAACAGGAGCGCGGCAATTGACCAAAAACATTTCAATTTTACATTTTACACTTTAGCGCTTAACCAGGGTGAATTAGAATGATTAAACTATTTGATTGCGGTCGCCGCACATGTGCACTTTACGTAGAGATGTCAATGGCTTATATGTGTTGAACAGAGTAGCGGCAATCGAAAACCCAAAAAAATCAACATTCCTAGCATGTTCCGGTTTTTTGTTTTCGGCGAATAAAGTATATGGGCCAATAAAACATAATGTATCACCTAGAGGACAACCTGATCGTTAATAATCACAACCATACACCCGCCTTCCATAAACAGGAGCGCGGCAATTGACCAAAAACATTACAAGTTTACATTTTACACTTTAACGCCTAACCAGGGTGAATTAGAAGGATTAAACTAATTGATTGCGATCGCCGCACATGTGCACTTTACGAAGAGATGTCAACGTCTTATGTGTGTTGAACAGAGAAGCGGTTTTTTGTTTTCGGCGAAAAAAGTATATGGGCCAATAACAAATAATGTATCACCTAGAGGACAACCCGATCGTTTATAATCACAATCATACACCCGCCTACCATAAACAGGAGCGCGGCAAATGACCAAAAACATTTCAATTTTACATATTACACTTTAGCGCCTAACCAGGGTGAATTAGAATGATAAAACTATTTGATTGCGATCGCCGCACATGTGCAATTTACGTAGAGATGTCAACATATTATTTGTGTTAAACAGAGGAGCGGCAATCGAAAACCCATAAAATTCAAATTTCCTAGCAACTTCCGTTTATTTGTTTTCGGCGAACAAAGTATATGGGCCAATATAACATAATGAATCAATTAGAGGACAACCTGATCGTTCATAATCACAATCATACAAACGCCTATCATAAACAGGAGCGCGGCAATTGACCAAAAACATTACAAGTTTACATTTTACACTTTAGGGCCTAACCAGGGTGAAATAGAAGGATCAAACTATTTGATTGCGGTCGCCGCACATGTGCACTTTACGTAGAGATGTCAATGTCTTATATGTGTTGACCAGAGAAGCGGTTTTTTTGTTTTCGGCGAATAAAGTATATGGGCCAATAACAAATAATGTCTCACCTAGAGGACAACCCGATCGTTTATAATCACAACCGTACACCCGCCTACCGAAAACAGGAGCGGCGCAAATGACCAAAAACTTTTCAATTTTACATTTTAGCGCCTAACCAGGGTGAATTTGGATGATTAAACTATTTGATTGCGGTCCCGCACATGCGCACTTTACGTAGAGATGTCAATGGCTTATATGTGTTGAACAAAGTAGCGGCAATCGAAAACCCAAAAAAATCAACATTCCTAGCATGTCCCGGTTTTTTGTTTTCGGCGAATAAAGTATATGGGCCAATAAAATATAATGTATCACCTAGACGACAACCCGATCGTTTATAATCACAACCATACACCCACCTACCATAAACAGGAGCGGGGCAAATGACCAAAAACATTTCAATTTTACATTTTACACTTTAGCGCCTAACCAGGGTGAATTAGAATGATTAAACTATTTGATTGCGATCGCCGCACATGTGCACTTTGCGAAGAGATGTCAACGTCTTATATGTGTTGAACAGAGAAGCGGTCTTTTGTTTTCGGCAAATAAAGTATATGGGCCCATAACAAATAATGTATCACCTAGAGGACAACCCGATCGTTTATAATCACAACCATATATATTGACCAAAAACATTTCAAGTTTACATTCTACACTTTAGCGCCTAACCAGGGTGAAATAGAAGGATCAAACTATTTGATTGCGTTCGCCGCGCATGTGCACTTTACGTAGAGATGTCAATGGCTTATATGTGTTGAACAAAGTAGCGGCAATCGAAAACCCAAAAAAATCAACATTCCTAGCATGTCCCGGTTTTTTGTTTTCGGCGAATAAAGTATATGGGCCAATAAAACATAATGTATCACCTAGACGACAACCCGATCGTTTATAATCACAACCATACACCCACCTACCATAAACAGGAGCGGGGCAAATGACCAAAAACATTTCAATTTTACATTTTACACTTTAGCGCCTAACCAGGGTGAATTAGAATGATTAAACTATTTGATTGCGATCGCCGCACATGTGCACTTTGCGAAGAGATGTCAACGTCTTATATGTGTTGAACAGAGAAGCGGTCTTTTGTTTTCGGCAAATAAAGTATATGGGCCCATAACAAATAATGTATCACCTAGAGGACAACCCGATCGTTTATAATCACAACCATATACCTGCCTACCATAAACAGGAGCGCGGCAAATGACCAAAAACATTTCAAGTTTACATTTTACACTTTAGCGGCTAACCAAGGTGATTTAGATGGATTAAACTATCTGATTACGGTCGCCGCGCATGTGCACTTTACGAAGAGATGTCAATGTCTTATATGTGTTGACCAGAGAAGCGGTTTTTTTGTTTTCGGCGAATAAAGTATATGGGCCAATAACAAATAATGTATTACCTAGAGGACAACCCGATCGTTTATAATCATAACCATACACCCGCCTACCATAAACAGGAGCGCTGCAATTGGCCAAAAACATTACAAGTTTACATTTTACACTTTACCACCTAACCAGGGTGAAATAGAAGGATCAAACTATTTGATTGCGTTCGCCGCACATGTGCACTTTACGTAGAGATGTCAATGGCTTATATGTGTTGAACAGTGAAGCGGCAATCGAAAACCCAAAAAAATCAACATTCCTAGCATGTCCCGGTTTTTTGTTTTCGGCGAATAAAGTATATGGGCCAATAAAACATAATGTATCATCTCTAGGACAACCCGATCATTTAAAATCACAATCATACACCCGCCTATCATAAACAGGAGCGCGGCAATTGACCAAAAACATTTCAATTTTACATTTTACACTTTACCGCCTAACCAGGGTGAATTTGGATGATTAAACTATTTGATTGCGGTCCCGCACATGTGCACTTTACGTAGAGATGTCAATGGCTTAAATGTGTTGAACAAAGTAGCGGCAATCGAAAACCCAAAAAAATCAACATTCCTAGCATGTTCCGGTTTTTTGTTTTCGGCGAATAAAGTATATGGGCCAATAAAACATAATGTATCACCTAGACGACAACCCGATCTTTCATAATCACAATCATACACCCGGCTACCATAAACAGGAGCGCGGCAATTGACCAAAAACATTTCAATTTTACATTTTACACTTTAGCGCTTAACCAGGGTGAATTAGAATGATTAAACTATTTGATTGCGGTCGCCGCACATGTGCACTTTACGTAGAGATGTCAATGGCTTATATGTGTTGAACAGAGTAGCGGCAATCGAGAACCCAAAAAAATCAACATTCCTAACATGTCCCGGTTTTTTGTTTTCGGCGAATAAAGTATATGGGCCAATAAAACATAATGTATCATCTCTAGGACAACCCGATCATTTAAAATCACAATCATACACCCGCCTATCATAAACAGGAGCGCGGCAATTGACCAAAAACATTTCAATTTTACATTTTACACTTTACCGCCTAACCAGGGTGAATTTGGATGATTAAACTATTTGATTGCGGTCCCGCACATGTGCACTTTACGTAGAGATGTCAATGGCTTAAATGTGTTGAACAAAGTAGCGGCAATCGAAAACCCAAAAAAATCAACATTCCTAGCATGTTCCGGTTTTTTGTTTTCGGCGAATAAAGTATATGGGCCAATAAAACATAATGTATCACCTAGACGACAACCCGATCTTTCATAATCACAATCATACACCCGGCTACCATAAACAGGAGCGCGGCAATTGACCAAAAACATTTCAATTTTACATTTTACACTTTAGCGCTTAACCAGGGTGAAATAGGAGGATCAAACTATTTGATTGCGTTCGCCGCGCATGTGCACTTTACGAAGAGATGTCAATGTCTTATATGTGTTGACCAGAGAAGCGGTTTTTTTGTTTTCGGCGAATAAAGTATATGGGCCAATAACAAATAATGTATCACCTAGAGGACAACCCGATCGTTTATAATCACAACCATACACCCGCCTACCATAAACAGGAGCGCGGCAATTGGCCAAAAACATTACAAGTTTACGTTTTACACTTTACCGCCTAACCAGGGTGAAATAGAAGGATCAAACTATTTGATTGCGTTCGCCGCGCATGTGCACTTTACGTAGAGATGGCAATGTCTTATATGTGTTGACCAGAGAAGCGGTTTTTTTGTTTTCGGCGAATAAAGTATCTGTGCCAATAACAAATAATATATCACCTAGAGGACAACCCGATCGTTTATAATCACAAAATACACCCGCCTACCGAAAACAGGAGCGCGGCAAATGACCAAAAACATTTCAATTTTACATTTTACACTTTAGCGCTTAACCAGGGTGAATTAGAATGATTAAACTATTTGATTGCGGTCGCCGCACATGTGCACTTTACGTAGAGATGTCAATGGCTTATATGTGTTGAACAGAGTAGCGGCAATCGAAAACCCAAAAAAATCAACATTCCTAGCATGTTCCGGTTTTTTGTTTTCGGCGAATAAAGTATATGGGCCAATAAAACATAATGTATCACCTAGACGACAACCCGATCGTTAATAATCACAACCATACACCCACCTACCATAAACAGGAGCGCGGCAAATGACCAAAAACATTTGAATTTTACATTTTACACTTTAGCGCTTAACCAGGGTGAATTAGAATGATTAAACTATTTGATTGCGGTCGGCGCACATGTGCACTTTACGTAGAGATGTCAATGGCTTATATGTGTTGAACAGAGTAGCGGCAATCGAAAACCCAAAAAAATCAACATTCCTAGCATGTTCCGGTTTTTTGTTTTCGGCGAATAAAGTATATGTGCCAATAACAAATAATATATCACCTAGAGGACAACCCGATCGTTAATAATCACAACCATACACCCACCTACCATAAACAGGAGCGCGGCAAATGACCAAAAACATTTCAATTTTACATTTTACACTTTAGCGCTTAACCGGGGTGAATTAGAATGATTAAACTAGTTGATTGCGGTCGCCGCACATGTGCACTTTACGTAGAGATGTCAATGGCTTATATGTGTTGAACAGAGTAGCGGCAATCGAAAACCCAAAAAAATCAACATTCCTAGCATGTTCCGGTTTTTTGTTTTCGGCGAATAAAGTATATGGGCCAATAAAACATAATGTATCACCTAGACGACAACCCGATCGTTAATAATCACAACCATACACCCACCTACCATAAACAGGAGCGGGGCAAATGACCAAAAACATTTCAATTTTACATTTTACACTTTAGCGCCTAACCAGGGTGAATTAGAATGATTAAACTAATTGATTGCGATCGCCGCACATGTGCACTTTACGTAGAGATGTCAATGGCTTAAATGTGTTGAACAGAGAAGCGGTTTTTTTGTTTTCGGCGAATAAAGTATATGGGCCAATAACAAATAATGTATCACCTAGAGGACAACCTGATCGTTCATAATAACAATCATACACCCGCCTACCATAAACAGGAGCGCGGCAAATGACCAAAAACATTTCAATTTTACATTTTACACTTTAGCGCCTAACCAGGGTGAATTAGAATGATTATTAATGAGGAGCGGCAATCGAAACCCCAAAATATTCAAAATGCCAACAATTTCCGGTTTTTTGTTTTCGGCGAATAAAGAATATGGGCCAATAAAACATAATGTCTCACCTAGAGGACACCCCAATCGTTCATAATCACAATCATACACCCACCTACCATAAACAGGAGCGCGGCAAATGACCAAAAACATTTCAATTTTACATTTTACACTTTAGCGCTTAACCAGGGTGAATTAGAATGATTAAACTATTTGATTGCGGTCGCCGCACATGTGCACTTTACGTAGAGATGTCAATGGCTTATATGTGTTGAACAGAGTAGCGGCAATCGAAAACCCAAAAAAATCAACATTCCTAGCATGTTCCGGTTTTTTGTTTTCGGCGAATAAAGTATATGGGCCAATAAAACATAATGTATCACCTAGACGACAACCCGATCGTTAATAATCACAACCATACACCCACCTACCATAAACAGGAGCGGGGCAAATGACCAAAAACATTTCAATTTTACATTTTACACTTTAGCGCCTAACCAGGGTGAATTAGAATGATTAAACTAATTGATTGCGATCGCCGCACATGTGCACTTTACGTAGAGATGTCAATGGCTTAAATGTGTTGAACAGAGAAGCGGTTTTTTTGTTTTCGGCGAATAAAGTATATGGGCCAATAACAAATAATGTATCACCTAGAGGACAACCCGATCGTTTATAATCACAATCATACACCCGCCTACCATAAACAGGAGCGCGGCAAATGACCAAAAACATTTCAATTTTACATTTTACACTTTAGCGCTTAACCAGGGTGAATTAGAATGATTAAACTATTTGATTGCGGTCGCCGCACATGTGCACTTTACGTAGAGATGTCAATGGCTTATATGTGTTGAACAGAGTAGCGGCAATCGAAAACCCAAAAAAATCAACATTCCTAGCATGTTCCGGTTTTTTGTTTTCGGCGAATAAAGAATATGGGCCAATAAAACATAATGTCTCACCTAGAGGACACCCCAATCGTTCATAATCACAATCATACACCCGCCTACCATAAACAGGAGCACGGCAATTGACTAAAAACATTTCAATTTTACATTTTACACTTTAACGCCTAACCAGGGTGAATTAGAATGATTAAACTAATTGATTGCGATCGCCGCACATGTGCACTTTACGTAGAGATGTCAATGGCTTAAATGTGTTGAACAGAGAAGCGGTTTTTTTGTTTTCGGCGAATAAAGTATATGGGCCAATAAAACATAATGTATCACCTAGAGGACAACCCGATTGTTCATAATCACAATCATACACCCGCCTACCATAAACAGGAGCGCGGCAAATGACCAAAAACATTTCAATTTTACATTTTACACTTTAGCGCCTAACCAGGGTGAATTAGAATGATTAAACTATTTGATTGCGGTCGCCGCACATGTGCACTTTACGTAGAGATGTCAATGGCTTATATGTGTTGAACCGAGTAGCGGCAATCGAAAACCCAAAAAAATCAACATTCCTAGCATGTTCCGGTTTTTTGTTTTCGGCGAATAAAGTATATGGGCCAATAAAACATAATGTATCACCTAGAGGACAACCCGATTGTTCATAATCACAATCATACACCCGCCTACCATAAACAGGAGCGCGGCAAATGACCAAAAACATTTCAATTTTACATTTTACACTTTAGCGCTTAACCGGGGTGAATTAGAATGATTAAACTATTTGATTGCGGTCGCCGCACATGTGCACTTTACGTAGAGATGTCAATGGCTTATATGTGTTGAACAGAGTAGCGGCAATCGAAAACCCAAAAAAATCAACATTCCTAGCATGTTCCGGTTTTTTGTTTTCGGCGAATAAAGTATATGGGCCAATAAAACATAATGTATCACCTAGAGGACAACCCGATTGTTCATAATCACAATCATACACCCGCCTACCATAAACAGGAGCGCGGCAAATGACCAAAAACATTTCAATTTTACATTTTACACTTTAGCGCCTAACCAGGGTGAATTAGAATGATTAAACTAATTGATTGCGATCGCCGCACATGTGCACTTTACGTAGAGATGTCAATGGCTTAAATGTGTTGAACAGAGAAGCGGTTTTTTTGTTTTCGGCGAATAAAGTATATGGGCCAATAACAAATAATGTATCACCTAGACGACAACCCGATCGTTAATAGTCACAACCATACACCCGCCTACCATAAACAGGAGCGCGGCAAATGACCAAAAACATTTCAATTTTACATTTTACACTTTAGCGCCTAACCAGGGTGAATTAGAATGATTATTAATGAGGAGCGGCAATCGAAACCCCAAAATATTCAAAATGCCAACAACTTCCGGTTTTTTGTTTTCGGCGAATAAAGAATATGGGCCAATAAAACATAATGTCTCACCTAGAGGACACCCCAATCGTTCATAATCACAATCATACACCCGCCTACCATAAACAGGAGCACGGCAATTGACTAAAAACATTTCAATTTTACATTTTACACTTTAACGCCTAACCAGGGTGAATTAGAATGATTAAGCGATTTAATTGCGATCGCCGCACATGTGCACTTTACGAAGAGATGTCAACGTCTTATATGTGTTGAACAGAGGAGCGGCAATCGAAAGCCCAAAAAAATCAACATTCCTAGCTTGTTTCGGTTTTTTGTTTTCGGCGAATAAAGTATATGGGCCAATAAAACATAATGTATCACCTAGAGGACAACCCGGTTGTTAATAATCACAATCATACACCCGCCTACCATAAGCAGGAGCGTGGCAATTGACCAAAAACATTTCAAGTTTACATTTTACACTTTAGCGGCTAACCAAGGTGATTTAGATGGATTAAACTATCTGATTACGGTCGCCGCACATGTGCACTTTACGTAGAGATGTCAATGGCTTATATGTGTTGAACAGAGAAGCGGTTTTTTTTTCGGCGAATAAAGTATAAGGGCCAATAACAAATAATGTATCACCTAGAGGACAACCTGATCGTTTATAATCACAATCATACACCCGCCTACCATAAACAGGAGCGCGGCAAATGACCAAAAACATTTCAATTTTACATTTTACACTTTAGCGCTTAACCAGGGTGAATTAGAATGATTAAACTATTTGATTGCGGTCGCCGCACATGTGCACTTTACGTAGAGATGTCAATGGCTTATATGTGTTGAACAGAGTAGCGGCAATCGAAAACCCAAAAAAATCAACATTCCTAGCATGTTCCGGTTTTTTGTTTTCGGCGAATAAAGTATATGGGCCAATAAAACATAATGTATCACCTAGAGGACAACCCGATCGTTTATAATCACAACCATATACTCGCCTACCATAAACAGGAGCGCGGCAAATGACCAAAAACATTTCAAGTTTACATTTTGCACTTTAGCGCCTAACCAGGGTGAAATAGAAGGATCAAACTATTTGATTGCGGTCGCCGCACATGTGCGCTTTACGTAGAGATGTCAATGTCTTATATGTGTTGAACAGAGGAGCGTCAATCGAAAACCCAAAAAATTCAAAATTCCTAGCATGTTCCGGTTTTTTGTTTTCGGCGAATAAAGTATATGGGCCAATAAAATATAATGTATCATCTAGAGGACAACCCGATCGTGTATAATCATAATCATACACCCGCCTACCATACACAGGAGAGCGGCAAATGACCAAAAACATTTCAATTTTACATTTTACACTTTAACGCCTAACCAGGGTGAATTAGAATGATTAAACTAATTGATTGCGATCGCCGCACATGTGCACTTTACGAAGAGATGTCAACGTCTTATATGTGTTGAACAGAGGAACGGAAATCGAAAACCCAAAAAATTCAAAATTTCTAGCATGTTCCGGATTTTTGTTTTCTTCGAATAAAGTATATGGGCCAATAAAACATAATGTATCACCTAGGGGGCAACCCGATCGTTTATAATCACAATCATACCCGTCTACCATAAACAGGAGCGCGGCAAATGACCAAAAACATTTCAATTTTACATTTTACACTTTAGCGCCTAACCATTGTGAATTAGAATGATTAAGCGATTTAATTGCGATCGCCGCACATGTGCACTTTACGAAGAGATGTCAATGGCTTAAATGTGTTGAACAAAGTAGCGGCAATCGAAAACCCAAAAAAATCAACATTCCTAGCATGTTCCGGTTTTTTGTTTTCGGCGAATAAAGTATATGGGCCAATAAAACATAATGTATCACCTAGACGACAACCCGATCTTTCATAATCACAATCATACACCCGCCTACCATAAACAGGAGCGCGGCAAATGACCAAAAACATTTCAATTTTACATTTTACACTTTAGCGCTTAACCAGGGTGAATTTGGATGATTAAACTATTTGATTGCGGTCCCGCACATGTGCACTTTACGTAGAGATGTCAATGGCTTAAATGTGTTGAACAAAGTAGCGGCAATCGAAAACCCAAAAAAATCAACATTCCTAGCATGTTCCGGTTTTTTGTTTTCGGCGAATAAAGTATATGGGCCAATAAAACATAATGTATCACCTAGACGACAACCCGATCTTTCATAATCACAATCATACACCCGGCTACCATAAACAGGAGCGCGGCAATTGACCAAAAACATTTCAATTTTACATTTTACACTTTAGCGCTTAACCAGGGTGAAATAGGAGGATCAAACTATTTGATTGCGTTCGCCGCGCATGTGCACTTTACGAAGAGATGTCAATGTCTTATATGTGTTGACCAGAGAAGCGGTTTTTTTGTTTTCGGCGAATAAAGTATATGGGCCAATAACAAATAATGTATCACCTAGAGGACAACCCGATCGTTTATAATCACAACCATACACCCGCCTACCATAAACAGGAGCGCGGCAATTGGCCAAAAACATTACAAGTTTACGTTTTACACTTTACCGCCTAACCAGGGTGAAATAGAAGGATCAAACTATTTGATTGCGTTCGCCGCGCATGTGCACTTTACGTAGAGATGGCAATGTCTTATATGTGTTGACCAGAGAAGCGGTTTTTTTGTTTTCGGCGAATAAAGTATCTGTGCCAATAACAAATAATATATCACCTAGAGGACAACCCGATCGTTTATAATCACAAAATACACCCGCCTACCGAAAACAGGAGCGCGGCAAATGACCAAAAACATTTCAATTTTACATTTTACACTTTAGCGCTTAACCAGGGTGAATTAGAATGATTAAACTATTTGATTGCGGTCGCCGCACATGTGCACTTTACGTAGAGATGTCAATGGCTTATATGTGTTGAACAGAGTAGCGGCAATCGAAAACCCAAAAAAATCAACATTCCTAGCATGTTCCGGTTTTTTGTTTTCGGCGAATAAAGTATATGGGCCAATAAAACATAATGTATCACCTAGACGACAACCCGATCGTTAATAATCACAACCATACACCCACCTACCATAAACAGGAGCGCGGCAAATGACCAAAAACATTTGAATTTTACATTTTACACTTTAGCGCTTAACCAGGGTGAATTAGAATGATTAAACTATTTGATTGCGGTCGGCGCACATGTGCACTTTACGTAGAGATGTCAATGGCTTATATGTGTTGAACAGAGTAGCGGCAATCGAAAACCCAAAAAAATCAACATTCCTAGCATGTTCCGGTTTTTTGTTTTCGGCGAATAAAGTATATGTGCCAATAACAAATAATATATCACCTAGAGGACAACCCGATCGTTAATAATCACAACCATACACCCACCTACCATAAACAGGAGCGCGGCAAATGACCAAAAACATTTCAATTTTACATTTTACACTTTAGCGCTTAACCGGGGTGAATTAGAATGATTAAACTATTTGATTGCGGTCGCCGCACATGTGCACTTTACGTAGAGATGTCAATGGCTTATATGTGTTGAACAGAGTAGCGGCAATCGAAAACCCAAAAAAATCAACATTCCTAGCATGTTCCGGTTTTTTGTTTTCGGCGAATAAAGTATATGGGCCAATAAAACATAATGTATCACCTAGACGACAACCCGATCGTTAATAATCACAACCATACACCCACCTACCATAAACAGGAGCGGGGCAAATGACCAAAAACATTTCAATTTTACATTTTACACTTTAGCGCCTAACCAGGGTGAATTAGAATGATTAAACTAATTGATTGCGATCGCCGCACATGTGCACTTTACGTAGAGATGTCAATGGCTTAAATGTGTTGAACAGAGAAGCGGTTTTTTTGTTTTCGGCGAATAAAGTATATGGGCCAATAACAAATAATGTATCACCTAGAGGACAACCTGATCGTTCATAATAACAATCATACACCCGCCTACCATAAACAGGAGCGCGGCAAATGACCAAAAACATTTCAATTTTACATTTTACACTTTAGCGCCTAACCAGGGTGAATTAGAATGATTATTAATGAGGAGCGGCAATCGAAACCCCAAAATATTCAAAATGCCAACAATTTCCGGTTTTTTGTTTTCGGCGAATAAAGAATATGGGCCAATAAAACATAATGTCTCACCTAGAGGACACCCCAATCGTTCATAATCACAATCATACACCCACCTACCATAAACAGGAGCGCGGCAAATGACCAAAAACATTTCAATTTTACATTTTACACTTTAGCGCTTAACCAGGGTGAATTAGAATGATTAAACTATTTGATTGCGGTCGCCGCACATGTGCACTTTACGTAGAGATGTCAATGGCTTATATGTGTTGAACAGAGTAGCGGCAATCGAAAACCCAAAAAAATCAACATTCCTAGCATGTTCCGGTTTTTTGTTTTCGGCGAATAAAGTATATGGGCCAATAAAACATAATGTATCACCTAGACGACAACCCGATCGTTAATAATCACAACCATACACCCACCTACCATAAACAGGAGCGGGGCAAATGACCAAAAACATTTCAATTTTACATTTTACACTTTAGCGCCTAACCAGGGTGAATTAGAATGATTAAACTAATTGATTGCGATCGCCGCACATGTGCACTTTACGTAGAGATGTCAATGGCTTAAATGTGTTGAACAGAGAAGCGGTTTTTTTGTTTTCGGCGAATAAAGTATATGGGCCAATAACAAATAATGTATCACCTAGAGGACAACCCGATCGTTTATAATCACAATCATACACCCGCCTACCATAAACAGGAGCGCGGCAAATGACCAAAAACATTTCAATTTTACATTTTACACTTTAGCGCTTAACCAGGGTGAATTAGAATGATTAAACTATTTGATTGCGGTCGCCGCACATGTGCACTTTACGTAGAGATGTCAATGGCTTATATGTGTTGAACAGAGTAGCGGCAATCGAAAACCCAAAAAAATCAACATTCCTAGCATGTTCCGGTTTTTTGTTTTCGGCGAATAAAGAATATGGGCCAATAAAACATAATGTCTCACCTAGAGGACACCCCAATCGTTCATAATCACAATCATACACCCGCCTACCATAAACAGGAGCACGGCAATTGACTAAAAACATTTCAATTTTACATTTTACACTTTAACGCCTAACCAGGGTGAATTAGAATGATTAAACTAATTGATTGCGATCGCCGCACATGTGCACTTTACGTAGAGATGTCAATGGCTTAAATGTGTTGAACAGAGAAGCGGTTTTTTTGTTTTCGGCGAATAAAGTATATGGGCCAATAAAACATAATGTATCACCTAGAGGACAACCCGATTGTTCATAATCACAATCATACACCCGCCTACCATAAGCAGGAGCGCGGCAAATGACCAAAAACATTTCAATTTTACATTTTACACTTTAGCGCCTAACCAGGGTGAATTAGAATGATTAAACTATTTGATTGCGGTCGCCGCACATGTGCACTTTACGTAGAGATGTCAATGGCTTATATGTGTTGAACCGAGTAGCGGCAATCGAAAACCCAAAAAAATCAACATTCCTAGCATGTTCCGGTTTTTTGTTTTCGGCGAATAAAGTATATGGGCCAATAAAACATAATGTATCACCTAGAGGACAACCCGATTGTTCATAATCACAATCATACACCCGCCTACCATAAACAGGAGCGCGGCAAATGACCAAAAACATTTCAATTTTACATTTTACACTTTAGCGCTTAACCGGGGTGAATTAGAATGATTAAACTATTTGATTGCGGTCGCCGCACATGTGCACTTTACGTAGAGATGTCAATGGCTTATATGTGTTGAACAGAGTAGCGGCAATCGAAAACCCAAAAAAATCAACATTCCTAGCATGTTCCGGTTTTTTGTTTTCGGCGAATAAAGTATATGGGCCAATAAAACATAATGTATCACCTAGAGGACAACCCGATTGTTTATAATCACAATCATACACCCGCCTACCATAAACAGGAGCGCGGCAAATGACCAAAAACATTTCAATTTTACATTTTACACTTTAGCGCCTAACCAGGGTGAATTAGAATGATTAAACTAATTGATTGCGATCGCCGCACATGTGCACTTTACGTAGAGATGTCAATGGCTTAAATGTGTTGAACAGAGAAGCGGTTTTTTTGTTTTCGGCGAATAAAGTATATGGGCCAATAACAAATAATGTATCACCTAGACGACAACCCGATCGTTAATAATCACAACCATACACCCGCCTACCATAAACAGGAGCGCGGCAAATGACCAAAAACATTTCAATTTTACATTTTACACTTTAGCGCCTAACCAGGGTGAATTAGAATGATTATTAATGAGGAGCGGCAATCGAAACCCCAAAATATTCAAAATGCCAACAACTTCCGGTTTTTTGTTTTCGGCGAATAAAGAATATGGGCCAATAAAACATAATGTCTCACCTAGAGGACACCCCAATCGTTCATAATCACAATCATACACCCGCCTACCATAAACAGGAGCACGGTAATTGACTAAAAACATTTCAATTTTACATTTTACACTTTAACGCCTAACCAGGGTGAATTAGAATGATTAAGCGATTTAATTGCGATCGCCGCACATGTGCACTTTACGAAGAGATGTCAACGTCTTATATGTGTTGAACAGAGGAGCGGCAATCGAAAGCCCAAAAAAATCAACATTCCTAGCTTGTTTCGGTTTTTTGTTTTCGGCGAATAAAGTATATGGGCCAATAAAACATAATGTATCACCTAGAGGACAACCCGGTTGTTAATAATCACAATCATACACCCGCCTACCATAAGCAGGAGCGTGGCAATTGACCAAAAACATTTCAAGTTTACATTTTACACTTTAGCGGCTAACCAAGGTGATTTAGATGGATTAAACTATCTGATTACGGTCGCCGCACATGTGCACTTTACGTAGAGATGTCAATGGCTTATATGTGTTGAACAGAGAAGCGGTTTTTTTTTCGGCGAATAAAGTATAAGGGCCAATAACAAATAATGTATCACCTAGAGGACAACCTGATCGTTTATAATCACAATCATACACCCGCCTACCATAAACAGGAGCGCGGCAAATGACCAAAAACATTTCAATTTTACATTTTACACTTTAGCGCTTAACCAGGGTGAATTAGAATGATTAAACTATTTGATTGCGGTCGCCGCACATGTGCACTTTACGTAGAGATGTCAATGGCTTATATGTGTTGAACAGAGTAGCGGCAATCGAAAACCCAAAAAAATCAACATTCCTAGCATGTTCCGGTTTTTTGTTTTCGGCGAATAAAGTATATGGGCCAATAAAACATAATGTATCACCTAGAGGACAACCCGATCGTTTATAATCACAACCATATACTCGCCTACCATAAACAGGAGCGCGGCAAATGACCAAAAACATTTCAAGTTTACATTTTGCACTTTAGCGCCTAACCAGGGTGAAATAGAAGGATCAAACTATTTGATTGCGGTCGCCGCACATGTGCGCTTTACGTAGAGATGTCAATGTCTTATATGTGTTGAACAGAGGAGCGTCAATCGAAAACCCAAAAAATTCAAAATTCCTAGCATGTTCCGGTTTTTTGTTTTCGGCGAATAAAGTATATGGGCCAATAAAATATAATGTATCATCTAGAGGACAACCCGATCGTGTATAATCATAATCATACACCCGCCTACCATACACAGGAGAGCGGCAAATGACCAAAAACATTTCAATTTTACATTTTACACTTTAACGCCTAACCAGGGTGAATTAGAATGATTAAACTAATTGATTGCGATCGCCGCACATGTGCACTTTACGAAGAGATGTCAACGTCTTATATGTGTTGAACAGAGGAACGGAAATCGAAAACCCAAAAAATTCAAAATTTCTAGCATGTTCCGGATTTTTGTTTTCTTCGAATAAAGTATATGGGCCAATAAAACATAATGTATCACCTAGGGGGCAACCCGATCGTTTATAATCACAATCATACCCGTCTACCATAAACAGGAGCGCGGCAAATGACCAAAAACATTTCAATTTTACATTTTACACTTTAGCGCCTAACCATTGTGAATTAGAATGATTAAGCGATTTAATTGCGATCGCCGCACATGTGCACTTTACGAAGAGATGTCAACGTCTTATATGTGTTGAACAGAGGAGCGGCAATCGAAAGCCCAAAAAAATCAACATTCCTAGCTTGTTTCGGTTTTTTGTTTTCGGCGAATAAAGTATATGGGCCAATAAAACATAATGTATCACCTAGAGGACAACCCGGTTGTTAATAATCACAATCATACACCCGCCTACCATAAGCAGGAGCGTGGCAATTGACCAAAAACATTTCAAGTTTACATTTTACACTTTAGCGCCTAACCAAGGTGAATTAGAAGGATTAAACTATCTGATTACGATCGCCGCACATGTGCACTTTACGTAGAGATGTCAATGGCTTATATGTGTTGAACAGAGAAGCGGTTTTTTTGTTTTCGGCGAATAAAGTATATGGGCCAATAACAAATAATGTATCACCTAGAGGACAACCTGATCGTTCATAATAACAATCATACACCCGCCTACCATAAACAGGAGCGCGCCAAATGACCAAAAACATTTCAATTTTACATTTTACACTTTAGCGCCTAACCAGGGTGAATTAGAATGATTAAACTAACTGATTGCGATCGCCGCACATGTGCGCTTTACGAAGAGATGTCAACGTCTTATATGTGTTGAACAGAGGAGCGGCAATCGAAACGACAAAAAATTCAAAATGCCAACAACTTCCGGTTTTTTGGTTTCGGCGAATAAAGAATATGGGCCAATAAAACATAATTTCTCACCTAGAGGACACCCCGATCGTTAATAATCACAACCATACACCCGCCTACCATAAACAGGAGCACGGCAATTGACCAAAAACATTTCAAGTTTACATTTTACAGTTTAGCGGCTAACCAAGGTGAATTAGATGGATTAAACTATCTGATTACGGTCGCCGCACATGTGCACTTTACGTAGAGATGTCAATGGCTTATATGTGTTGAACAGAGAAGCGGTTTTTGTTTCGGCGAATAAAGTATAAAGGCCAATAACAAATAATGTATCACCTAGAGGACAACCTGATCGTTTATAATCACAATCATACACCCGCCTACCATAAACAGGAGCGCGGCAAATGATATAAAACATTACAAGTTTACATTTTACACTTTAGCGCCTAACCAGGGTGAAATAGAAGGATCAAACTATTTGATTGCGGTCGCCGCACATGTGCACTTTACGAAGAGATATCAACGTCTTATATGTGTTGAACAGAGGAGCGGCAATCGAAACGACCAAAAATTCAAAATGCCAACAACTTCCGGTTTTTTGTTTTCGGCGAATAAAGAATATGGGCCAATAAAACATAATTTCTCACCTAGAGGACACCCCGATCGTTAATAATCACAACCATACACCCGCCTACCATAAACAGGAGCACGGCAATTGACCAAAAACATTTCAAGTTTACATTTTACAGTTTAGCGGCTAACCAAGGTGAATTAGATGGATTAAACTATCTGATTACGGTCGCCGCACATGTGCACTTTACGTAGAGATGTCAATGGCTTATATGTGTTGAACAGAGAAGCGGTTTTTTTTTCGGCGAATAAAGTATAAAGGCCAATAACAAATAATGTATCACCTAGAGGACAACCTGATCGTTTATAATCACAATCATACACCCGCCTACCATAAACAGGAGCGCGGCAAATGACCAAAAACATTTCAATTTTACATTTTACACTTTAGCGCTTAACCAGGGTGAATTAGAATGATTAAACTAACTGATTGTGATCGCTGCACATTTGCACTTTTCGAAGAGATGTCAACGTCTTATATGTGTTGAACAGAGGAGCGGCAATCGAAACCCCAAAAAATTCAAAATGCCAACAACTTCCGGTTTTTTGTTTTCAGCGAATAAAGAATATGGGTCAATAAAAGATAATGTCTCACCTAGGGGACAACCCGATCTTTCATAATCACAATCATACACCCGGCTACCATAAACAGGAGCGCAACAATTGACCAAAAACATCTCAAGTTGACATTTTACACTTTAGCGCCTAACCAGGGAGAATTAGAAAGATTAAACTATTTGATTGCGGTCGCCGCACATGAGCACTTTACGAAGAGATATCAACGTCTTATATGTGTTGAACAGATGAGCGGCAATCGAAAACCCAAAAAAATCAACATTCCTAGCATGTTCCGGTTTTTTGTTTCGGCGAATAAAGTATATGGGCCAATAAAACATAATGTATCACCTAGACGACAACCCGATCGTTTATAATCACAACCATACACCCACCTACCATAAACAGGAGCGTGGCAAATGACCAAAAACATTTCAATTTTACATTTTACACTTTAGCGCCTAAGCAGGGTGAATTAGAATGATTAAACTATTTGATTGCGATCGCCGCACATGTGCACTTTGCGAAGAGATGTCAACGTCTTATATGTGTTGAACAGAGAAGCGGTTTTTTGTTTTCGGCAAATAAAGTATATGGGCCCATAACAAATAACGTATCACCTAGAGGACAACCCGATCGTTTATAATCACAACCATATACCCGCCTACCATAAACAGGAGCGCGGCAAATGACCAAAAACATTTCAAGTTTACATTTTACACTTTAGCGCCTAACCAGGGTGAAATAGAAGGATCAAACTATTTGATTGCGGTCGCCGCACATGTGCGCTTTACGTAGAGATGTCAATGTCTTATATGTGTTGACCAGAGAAGCGGTTTTTTTGTTTTCGGCGAATAAAGTATATGGGCCAATAAAGCATAATGTATCACCTACAGGACAACCCGCTCGTTTATAATCACAATCATACACCCGCCTACCATAAGCAGGAGCGTGGCAATTGACCAAAAACATTTCAAGTTTACATTTTACACTTTAGCGCCTAACCAAGGTGAATTAGAAGGATTAAACTATCTGATTACGGTCGCCGCACATGTGCACTTTACGTAGAGATGTCAATGGCTTATATGTGTTGAACAGCGAAGCGGTTTTTTTGTTTTCGGCGAATAAAGTATATGGACCAATAACAAATAATGTATCACCTAGAGGACAACCCGATCGTTTATAATCACAACCGTACACCCGCCTACCATAAACAGGAGCACGGCAATTGACTAAAAACATCTCAAGTTTACATTTTACACTTTAGCGCCTAACCAGGGTGAATTAGAAGTATTAAACTATCTGATTACGGTCGCCGCACATGTGCACTTTACGTAGAGATGTCAGTGGCTTATATGTGTTGAACAGAGAAGCGGCAATCGAAAACCCACAAAAATCAACATTCCTAGCATGGTCCGGATTTTTGTTTTCGGCGAATAAAGTATATGGGCCAATAACGAATAATGTATCACCTAGAGGACAACCCGATCGTTTATAATCACAATCATACACCCGCCTACCATAAACAGGAGCGGCGCAAATGACCAAAAACATTTCAATTTTACATTTTACACTTTAGCGCCTAACCAGGGTGAATTTCAATGATTAAACTATTTGATTGCGGTCGCCGCACATGTGCACTTTACGTAGAGATGTCAATGGCTTATATGTGTTGAACAGTGAAGCGGCAATCGAAAACCCAAAAAAATCAACATTCTTGGCATGTTCCGGTTTTTTGTTTCGGCGAATAAAGTATATGGGCCAATAAAACATAATGTATCACCTAGACGACAACCCGATCGTTTATAATCACAACCATACACCCACCTACCATAAATAGGAGCGGGGCAAATGACCAAAAACATTTCAATTTTACATTTTACACTTTAGCGCCTAACCAGGGTGAATTAGAATGATTAAACTATTTGATTGCGATCGCCGCACATGTGCACTTTGCGAAGAGATGTCAACGTCTTATATGTGTTGAACAGAGTAGCGGCAATCGAAAACCCAAAAAAATCAACATTCCTAGCATGTTCCGGTTTTTTGTTTTCGTCGAATAAAGTATATGGGCCAATAAAACATAATGTATCACCTAGAGGACAACCCGATCGTTTATAATCACAACCATATACTCGCCTACCATAAACAGGAGCGCGGCAAATGACCAAAAACATTTCAAGTTTACATTTTGCACTTTAGCGCCTAACCAGGGTGAAATAGAAGGATCAAACTATTTGATTGCGGTCGCCGCACATGTGCGCTTTACGTAGAGATGTCAATGTCTTATATGTGTTGACCAGAGAAGCGGTTTTTTTGTTTTCGGCGAATAAAGTATATGGGCCAATAAAGCATAATGTATCACCTACAGGACAACCCGCTCGTTTATAATCACAATCATACACCCGCCTACCATAAACAGGAGCGCGGCAAATGATATAAAACATTACAAGTTTACATTTTACACTTTAGCGCCTAACCAGGGTGAAATAGAAGGATCAAACTATTTGATTGCGGTCGCCGCACATGTGCACTTTACGAAGAGATATCAACGTCTTATATGTGTTGAACAGTGAAGCGGTTTTTGTTTCGGCGAATAAAGTATAAAGGCCAATAACAAATAATGTATCACCTAGAGGACAACCTGATCGTTTATAATCACAAT
The DNA here is from genome assembly GCF_042242935.1 of Bactrocera oleae. Lineage (NCBI taxonomy): Eukaryota > Metazoa > Arthropoda > Insecta > Diptera > Tephritidae > Bactrocera > Bactrocera oleae. The sequence continues at coordinate 19,792,044 of NC_091539.1, read as the reverse complement.
CATACACCCGCCTACCATAAACAGGAGCGCGGCAAATGATATAAAACATTACAAGTTTACATTTTACACTTTAGCGCCTAACCAGGGTGAAATAGAAGGATCAAACTATTTGATTGCGGTCGCCGCACATGTGCACTTTACGAAGAGATATCAACGTCTTATATGTGTTGAACAGAGGAGCGGCAATCGAAACGACCAAAAATTCAAAATGCCAACAACTTCCGGTTTTTTGTTTTCGGCGAATAAAGAATATGGGCCAATAAAACATAATTTCTCACCTAGAGGACACCCCGATCGTTAATAATCACAACCATACACCCGCCTACCATAAACAGGAGCACGGCAATTGACCAAAAACATTTCAAGTTTACATTTTACAGTTTAGCGGCTAACCAAGGTGAATTAGATGGATTAAACTATCTGATTACGGTCGCCGCACATGTGCACTTTACGTAGAGATGTCAATGGCTTATATGTGTTGAACAGAGAAGCGGTTTTTTTTTCGGCGAATAAAGTATAAAGGCCAATAACAAATAATGTATCACCTAGAGGACAACCTGATCGTTTATAATCACAATCATACACCCGCCTACCATAAACAGGAGCGCGGCAAATGACCAAAAACATTTCAATTTTACATTTTACACTTTAGCGCTTAACCAGGGTGAATTAGAATGATTAAACTAACTGATTGTGATCGCTGCACATTTGCACTTTTCGAAGAGATGTCAACGTCTTATATGTGTTGAACAGAGGAGCGGCAATCGAAACCCCAAAAAATTCAAAATGCCAACAACTTCCGGTTTTTTGTTTTCAGCGAATAAAGAATATGGGTCAATAAAAGATAATGTCTCACCTAGGGGACAACCCGATCTTTCATAATCACAATCATACACCCGGCTACCATAAACAGGAGCGCAACAATTGACCAAAAACATCTCAAGTTGACATTTTACACTTTAGCGCCTAACCAGGGAGAATTAGAAAGATTAAACTATTTGATTGCGGTCGCCGCACATGAGCACTTTACGAAGAGATATCAACGTCTTATATGTGTTGAACAGATGAGCGGCAATCGAAAACCCAAAAAAATCAACATTCCTAGCATGTTCCGGTTTTTTGTTTCGGCGAATAAAGTATATGGGCCAATAAAACATAATGTATCACCTAGACGACAACCCGATCGTTTATAATCACAACCATACACCCACCTACCATAAACAGGAGCGTGGCAAATGACCAAAAACATTTCAATTTTACATTTTACACTTTAGCGCCTAAGCAGGGTGAATTAGAATGATTAAACTATTTGATTGCGATCGCCGCACATGTGCACTTTGCGAAGAGATGTCAACGTCTTATATGTGTTGAACAGAGAAGCGGTTTTTTGTTTTCGGCAAATAAAGTATATGGGCCCATAACAAATAACGTATCACCTAGAGGACAACCCGATCGTTTATAATCACAACCATATACCCGCCTACCATAAACAGGAGCGCGGCAAATGACCAAAAACATTTCAAGTTTACATTTTACACTTTAGCGCCTAACCAGGGTGAAATAGAAGGATCAAACTATTTGATTGCGGTCGCCGCACATGTGCGCTTTACGTAGAGATGTCAATGTCTTATATGTGTTGACCAGAGAAGCGGTTTTTTTGTTTTCGGCGAATAAAGTATATGGGCCAATAAAGCATAATGTATCACCTACAGGACAACCCGCTCGTTTATAATCACAATCATACACCCGCCTACCATAAGCAGGAGCGTGGCAATTGACCAAAAACATTTCAAGTTTACATTTTACACTTTAGCGCCTAACCAAGGTGAATTAGAAGGATTAAACTATCTGATTACGGTCGCCGCACATGTGCACTTTACGTAGAGATGTCAATGGCTTATATGTGTTGAACAGCGAAGCGGTTTTTTTGTTTTCGGCGAATAAAGTATATGGACCAATAACAAATAATGTATCACCTAGAGGACAACCCGATCGTTTATAATCACAACCGTACACCCGCCTACCATAAACAGGAGCACGGCAATTGACTAAAAACATCTCAAGTTTACATTTTACACTTTAGCGCCTAACCAGGGTGAATTAGAAGTATTAAACTATCTGATTACGGTCGCCGCACATGTGCACTTTACGTAGAGATGTCAGTGGCTTATATGTGTTGAACAGAGAAGCGGCAATCGAAAACCCACAAAAATCAACATTCCTAGCATGGTCCGGATTTTTGTTTTCGGCGAATAAAGTATATGGGCCAATAACGAATAATGTATCACCTAGAGGACAACCCGATCGTTTATAATCACAATCATACACCCGCCTACCATAAACAGGAGCGGCGCAAATGACCAAAAACATTTCAATTTTACATTTTACACTTTAGCGCCTAACCAGGGTGAATTTCAATGATTAAACTATTTGATTGCGGTCGCCGCACATGTGCACTTTACGTAGAGATGTCAATGGCTTATATGTGTTGAACAGTGAAGCGGCAATCGAAAACCCAAAAAAATCAACATTCTTGGCATGTTCCGGTTTTTTGTTTCGGCGAATAAAGTATATGGGCCAATAAAACATAATGTATCACCTAGACGACAACCCGATCGTTTATAATCACAACCATACACCCACCTACCATAAATAGGAGCGGGGCAAATGACCAAAAACATTTCAATTTTACATTTTACACTTTAGCGCCTAACCAGGGTGAATTAGAATGATTAAACTATTTGATTGCGATCGCCGCACATGTGCACTTTGCGAAGAGATGTCAACGTCTTATATGTGTTGAACAGAGTAGCGGCAATCGAAAACCCAAAAAAATCAACATTCCTAGCATGTTCCGGTTTTTTGTTTTCGTCGAATAAAGTATATGGGCCAATAAAACATAATGTATCACCTAGAGGACAACCCGATCGTTTATAATCACAACCATATACTCGCCTACCATAAACAGGAGCGCGGCAAATGACCAAAAACATTTCAAGTTTACATTTTGCACTTTAGCGCCTAACCAGGGTGAAATAGAAGGATCAAACTATTTGATTGCGGTCGCCGCACATGTGCGCTTTACGTAGAGATGTCAATGTCTTATATGTGTTGACCAGAGAAGCGGTTTTTTTGTTTTCGGCGAATAAAGTATATGGGCCAATAAAGCATAATGTATCACCTACAGGACAACCCGCTCGTTTATAATCACAATCATACACCCGCCTACCATAAACAGGAGCGCGGCAAATGATATAAAACATTACAAGTTTACATTTTACACTTTAGCGCCTAACCAGGGTGAAATAGAAGGATCAAACTATTTGATTGCGGTCGCCGCACATGTGCACTTTACGAAGAGATATCAACGTCTTATATGTGTTGAACAGTGAAGCGGTTTTTTTGTTTTCGGCGAATAAAGTATATGGGCCAATAAAGCATAATGTATCACCTAGAGGACAACCCGATCGTTTATAATCACAATCATACACCCGCCTACCATAAACAGGAGCACGGCAATTGACCAAAAACATTTCAAGTTTACATTTTACAGTTTAGCGGCTAACCAAGGTGAATTAGATGGATTAAACTATCTGATTACGGTCGCCGCACATGTGCACTTTACGTAGAGATGTCAATGGCTTATATGTGTTGAACAGAGAAGCGGTTTTTGTTTCGGCGAATAAAGTATAAAGGCCAATAACAAATAATGTATCACCTAGAGGACAACCTGATCGTTTATAATCACAATCATACACCCGCCTACCATAAACAGGAGCGCGGCAAATGATATAAAACATTACAAGTTTACATTTTACACTTTAGCGCCTAACCAGGGTGAAATAGAAGGATCAAACTATTTGATTGCGGTCGCCGCACATGTGCACTTTACGAAGAGATATCAACGTCTTATATGTGTTGAACAGAGGAGCGGCAATCGAAACGACCAAAAATTCAAAATGCCAACAACTTCCGGTTTTTTGTTTTCGGCGAATAAAGAATATGGGCCAATAAAACATAATTTCTCACCTAGAGGACACCCCGATCGTTAATAATCACAACCATACACCCGCCTACCATAAACAGGAGCACGGCAATTGACCAAAAACATTTCAAGTTTACATTTTACAGTTTAGCGGCTAACCAAGGTGAATTAGATGGATTAAACTATCTGATTACGGTCGCCGCACATGTGCACTTTACGTAGAGATGTCAATGGCTTATATGTGTTGAACAGAGAAGCGGTTTTTTTTTCGGCGAATAAAGTATAAAGGCCAATAACAAATAATGTATCACCTAGAGGACAACCTGATCGTTTATAATCACAATCATACACCCGCCTACCATAAACAGGAGCGCGGCAAATGACCAAAAACATTTCAATTTTACATTTTACACTTTAGCGCTTAACCAGGGTGAATTAGAATGATTAAACTAACTGATTGTGATCGCTGCACATTTGCACTTTTCGAAGAGATGTCAACGTCTTATATGTGTTGAACAGAGGAGCGGCAATCGAAACCCCAAAAAATTCAAAATGCCAACAACTTCCGGTTTTTTGTTTTCAGCGAATAAAGAATATGGGTCAATAAAAGATAATGTCTCACCTAGGGGACAACCCGATCTTTCATAATCACAATCATACACCCGGCTACCATAAACAGGAGCGCAACAATTGACCAAAAACATCTCAAGTTGACATTTTACACTTTAGCGCCTAACCAGGGAGAATTAGAAAGATTAAACTATTTGATTGCGGTCGCCGCACATGAGCACTTTACGAAGAGATATCAACGTCTTATATGTGTTGAACAGATGAGCGGCAATCGAAAACCCAAAAAAATCAACATTCCTAGCATGTTCCGGTTTTTTGTTTCGGCGAATAAAGTATATGGGCCAATAAAACATAATGTATCACCTAGACGACAACCCGATCGTTTATAATCACAACCATACACCCACCTACCATAAACAGGAGCGTGGCAAATGACCAAAAACATTTCAATTTTACATTTTACACTTTAGCGCCTAAGCAGGGTGAATTAGAATGATTAAACTATTTGATTGCGATCGCCGCACATGTGCACTTTGCGAAGAGATGTCAACGTCTTATATGTGTTGAACAGAGAAGCGGTTTTTTGTTTTCGGCAAATAAAGTATATGGGCCCATAACAAATAACGTATCACCTAGAGGACAACCCGATCGTTTATAATCACAACCATATACCCGCCTACCATAAACAGGAGCGCGGCAAATGACCAAAAACATTTCAAGTTTACATTTTACACTTTAGCGCCTAACCAGGGTGAAATAGAAGGATCAAACTATTTGATTGCGGTCGCCGCACATGTGCGCTTTACGTAGAGATGTCAATGTCTTATATGTGTTGACCAGAGAAGCGGTTTTTTTGTTTTCGGCGAATAAAGTATATGGGCCAATAAAGCATAATGTATCACCTACAGGACAACCCGCTCGTTTATAATCACAATCATACACCCGCCTACCATAAGCAGGAGCGTGGCAATTGACCAAAAACATTTCAAGTTTACATTTTACACTTTAGCGCCTAACCAAGGTGAATTAGAAGGATTAAACTATCTGATTACGGTCGCCGCACATGTGCACTTTACGTAGAGATGTCAATGGCTTATATGTGTTGAACAGCGAAGCGGTTTTTTTGTTTTCGGCGAATAAAGTATATGGACCAATAACAAATAATGTATCACCTAGAGGACAACCCGATCGTTTATAATCACAACCGTACACCCGCCTACCATAAACAGGAGCACGGCAATTGACTAAAAACATCTCAAGTTTACATTTTACACTTTAGCGCCTAACCAGGGTGAATTAGAAGTATTAAACTATCTGATTACGGTCGCCGCACATGTGCACTTTACGTAGAGATGTCAGTGGCTTATATGTGTTGAACAGAGAAGCGGCAATCGAAAACCCACAAAAATCAACATTCCTAGCATGGTCCGGATTTTTGTTTTCGGCGAATAAAGTATATGGGCCAATAACGAATAATGTATCACCTAGAGGACAACCCGATCGTTTATAATCACAATCATACACCCGCCTACCATAAACAGGAGCGGCGCAAATGACCAAAAACATTTCAATTTTACATTTTACACTTTAGCGCCTAACCAGGGTGAATTTCAATGATTAAACTATTTGATTGCGGTCGCCGCACATGTGCACTTTACGTAGAGATGTCAATGGCTTATATGTGTTGAACAGTGAAGCGGCAATCGAAAACCCAAAAAAATCAACATTCTTGGCATGTTCCGGTTTTTTGTTTCGGCGAATAAAGTATATGGGCCAATAAAACATAATGTATCACCTAGACGACAACCCGATCGTTTATAATCACAACCATACACCCACCTACCATAAATAGGAGCGGGGCAAATGACCAAAAACATTTCAATTTTACATTTTACACTTTAGCGCCTAACCAGGGTGAATTAGAATGATTAAACTATTTGATTGCGATCGCCGCACATGTGCACTTTGCGAAGAGATGTCAACGTCTTATATGTGTTGAACAGAGTAGCGGCAATCGAAAACCCAAAAAAATCAACATTCCTAGCATGTTCCGGTTTTTTGTTTTCGTCGAATAAAGTATATGGGCCAATAAAACATAATGTATCACCTAGAGGACAACCCGATCGTTTATAATCACAACCATATACTCGCCTACCATAAACAGGAGCGCGGCAAATGACCAAAAACATTTCAAGTTTACATTTTGCACTTTAGCGCCTAACCAGGGTGAAATAGAAGGATCAAACTATTTGATTGCGGTCGCCGCACATGTGCGCTTTACGTAGAGATGTCAATGTCTTATATGTGTTGACCAGAGAAGCGGTTTTTTTGTTTTCGGCGAATAAAGTATATGGGCCAATAAAGCATAATGTATCACCTACAGGACAACCCGCTCGTTTATAATCACAATCATACACCCGCCTACCATAAACAGGAGCGCGGCAAATGATATAAAACATTACAAGTTTACATTTTACACTTTAGCGCCTAACCAGGGTGAAATAGAAGGATCAAACTATTTGATTGCGGTCGCCGCACATGTGCACTTTACGAAGAGATATCAACGTCTTATATGTGTTGAACAGTGAAGCGGTTTTTTTGTTTTCGGCGAATAAAGTATATGGGCCAATAAAGCATAATGTATCACCTAGAGGACAACCCGATCGTTTATAATCACAATCATACACCCGCCTACCATAAACAGGAGCACGGCAATTGACCAAAAACATTTCAAGTTTACATTTTACAGTTTAGCGGCTAACCAAGGTGAATTAGATGGATTAAACTATCTGATTACGGTCGCCGCACATGTGCACTTTACGTAGAGATGTCAATGGCTTATATGTGTTGAACAGAGAAGCGGTTTTTTTCTCGGCGAATAAAGTATAAAGGCCAATAACAAATAATGTATCACCTAGAGGACAACCTGATCGTTTATAATCACAATCATACACCCGCCTACCATAAACAGGAGCGCGGCAAATGACCAAAAACATTTCAATTTTACATTTTACACTTTAGCGCTTAACCAGGGTGAATTAGAATGATTAAACTAACTGATTGTGATCGCTGCACATTTGCACTTTTCGAAGAGATGTCAACGTCTTATATGTGTTGAACAGAGGAGCGGCAATCGAAACCCCAAAATATTCAAAATGCCAACAACTTCCGGTTTTTTGTTTTCGGCGAATAAAGAATATGGGCCAATAAAACATAATTTCTCACCTAGAGGACACCCCGATCGTTAATAATCACAACCATACACCCGCCTACCATAAACAGGAGCACGGCAATTGACCAAAAACATTTCAAGTTTACATTTTACAGTTTAGCGGCTAACCAAGGTGAATTAGATGGATTAAACTATCTGATTACGGTCGCCGCACATGTGCACTTTACGTAGAGATGTCAATGGCTTATATGTGTTGAACAGAGAAGATGTTTTTTTTTCGGCGAATAAAGTATAAAGGCCAATAACAAATAATGTATCACCTAGAGGACAACCTGATCGTTTATAATCACAATCATACACCCGCCTACCATAAACAGGAGCGCGGCAAATGACCAAAAAGATTTCAATTTTACATTTTACACTTTAGCGCTTAACCAGGGTGAATTAGAATGATTAAACTAACTGATTGTGATCGCTGCACATTTGCACTTTTCGAAGAGATGTCAACGTCTTATATGTGTTGAACAGAGGAGCGGCAATCGAAACTCCAAAAAATTCAAAATGCCAACAACTTCCGGTTTTTTGTTTTCAGCGAATAAAGAATATGGGTCAATAAAAGATAATGTCTCACCTAGGGGACAACCCGATCTTTCATAATCACAATCATACACCCGGCTACCATAAACAGGAGCGCGGCAATTGACCAAAAACATCTCAAGTTGACATTTTACACTTTAGCGCCTAACCAGGGAGAATTAGAAAGATTAAACTATTTGATTGCGGTCGCCGCACATGTGCACTTTACGAAGAGATATCAACGTCTTATATGTGTTGAACAGAGGAGCGGCAATCGAAAACCCAAAAAAATCAACATTCCTAGCATGTTCCGGTTTTTTGTTTCGGCGAATAAAGTATATGGGCCAATAAAACATAATGTATCACCTAGACGACAACCCGATCGTTTATAATCACAACCATACACCCACCTACCATAAATAGGAGCGTGGCAAATGACCAAAAACATTTCAATTTTACATTTTACACTTTAGCGCCTAACCAGGGTGAATTAGAATGATTAAACTATTTGATTGCGATCGCCGCACATGTGCACTTTGCGAAGAGATGTCAACGTCTTATATGTGTTGAACAGAGAAGCGGTTTTTTGTTTTCGGCAAATAAAGTATATGGGCCCATAACAAATAACGTATCACCTAGAGGACAACCCGATCGTTTATAATCACAACCATATACCCGCCTACCATAAACAGGAGCGCGGCAAATGACCAAAAACATTTCAAGTTTACATTTTACACTTTAGCGCCTAACCAGGGTGAAATAGAAGGATCAAACTATTTGATTGCGGTCGCCGCACATGTGCGCTTTACGTAGAGATGTCAATGTCTTATATGTGTTGACCAGAGAAGCGGTTTTTTTGTTTTCGGCGAATAAAGTATATGGGCCAATAAAGCATAATGTATCACCTAGAGGACAACCCGATCGTTTATAATCACAATCATACACCCGCCTACCATAAACAGGAGCGCGGCAATTGACCAAAAACATTACAAGTTTACATTTTACACTTTAGCGCCTATCCAGGGTGAATTAGAAGGATTAAACTATTTGATTGCGGTCGCCGCACATGTGCACTTTACGTAGAGATGTCAGTGGCTTATATGTGTTGAACAGAGAAGCGGCAATCGAAAACCCACAAAAATCAACATTCCTAGCATGGTCCGGATTTTTGTTTTCGGCGAATAAAGTATATGGGCCAATAACGAATAATGTATCACCTAGAGGACAACCCGATCGTTTATAATCACAATCATACACCCGCCTACCATAAACAGGAGCGGCGCAAATGACCAAAAACATTTCAATTTTACATTTTACACTTTAGCGCCTAACCAGGGTGAATTTCAATGATTAAACTATTTGATTGCGGTCGCCGCACATGTGCACTTTACGTAGAGATGTCAATGGCTTCTATGTGTTGAACAGTGAAGCGGCAATCGAAAACCCAAAAAAATCAACATTCTTGGCATGTTCCGGTTTTTTGTTTCGGCGAATAAAGTATATGGGCCAATAAAACATAATGTATCACCTAGACGACAACCCGATCGTTTATAATCACAACCATACACCCACCTACCATAAATAGGAGCGGGGCAAATGACCAAAAACATTTCAATTTTACATTTTACACTTTAGCGCCTAACCAGGGTGAATTAGAATGATTAAACTATTTGATTGCGATCGCCGCACATGTGCACTTTTTTTCGGCGAATAAAGTATAAAGGCCAATAACAAATAATGTATCACCTAGAGGACAACCTGATCGTTTATAATCACAATCATACACCCGCCTACCATAAACAGGAGCGCGGCAAATGACCAAAAACATTTCAATTTTACATTTTACACTTTAGCGCTTAACCAGGGTGAATTAGAATGATTAAACTAACTGATTGTGATCGCTGCACATTTGCACTTTTCGAAGAGATGTCAACGTCTTATATGTGTTGAACAGAGGAGCGGCAATCGAAACCCCAAAAAAATCAAAATGCCAACAACTTCCGGTTTTTTGTTTTCAGCGAATAAAGAATATGGGTCAATAAAAGATAATGTCTCACCTAGGGGACAACCCGATCTTTCATAATCACAATCATACACCCGGCTACCATAAACAGGAGCGCGGCAATTGACCAAAAACATCTCAAGTTGACATTTTACACTTTAGCGCCTAACCAGGGAGAATTAGAAAGATTAAACTATTTGATTGCGGTCGCCGCACATGTGCACTTTACGAAGAGATATCAACGTCTTATATGTGTTGAACAGAGGAGCGGCAATCGAAAACCCAAAAAAATCAACATTCCTAGCATGTTCCGGTTTTTTGTTTCGGCGAATAAAGTATATGGGCCAATAAAACATAATATATCACCTAGACGACAACCCGATCGTTTATAATCACAACCATACACCCACCTACCATAAATAGGAGCGTGGCAAATTACCAAAAACATTTCAATTTTACATTTTACACTTTAGCGCCTAACCAGGGTGAATTAGAATGATTAAACTATTTGATTGCGATCGCCGCACATGTGCACTTTGCGAAGAGATGTCAACGTCTTATATGTGTTGAACAGAGAAGCGGTTTTTTGTTTTCGGCAAATAAAGTATATGGGCCCATAACAAATAAATATCACCTAGAGGACAACCCGATCGTTTATAATCACAACCATATACCCGCCTACCATAAACAGGAGCGCGGCAAATGACCAAAAACATTTCAAGTTTACATTTTACACTTTAGCGCCTAACCAGGGTGTAATAGAAGGATCAAACTATTTGATTGCGGTCGCCGCACATGTGCGCTTTACGTAGAGATGTCAATGTCTTATATGTGTTGACCAGAGAAGCGGTTTTTTTGTTTTCGGCGAATAAAGTATATGGGCCAATAAAGCATAATGTATCACCTAGAGGACAACCCGATCGTTTATAATCACAATCATACACCCGCCTACCATAAACAGGAGCGCGGCAATTGACCAAAAACATTACAAGTTTACATTTTATACTTTAGCGCCTATCCAGGGTGAATTAGAAGGATTAAACTATCTGATTACGGTCGCCGCACATGTGCACTTTACGTAGAGATGTCAGTGGCTTATATGTGTTGAACAGAGAAGCGGCAATCGAAAACCCACAAAAATCAACATTCCTAGCATGGTCCGGATTTTTGTTTTCGGCGAATAAAGTATATGGGCCAATAACGAATAATGTATCACCTAGAGGACAACCCGATCGTTTATAATCACAATCATACACCCGCCTACCATAAACAGGAGCGGCGCAAATGACCAAAAACATTTCAATTTTACATTTTACACTTTAGCGCCTAACCAGGGTGAATTTCAATGATTAAACTATTTGATTGCGGTCGCCGCACATGTGCACTTTACGTAGAGATGTCAATGGCTTATATGTGTTGAACAGTGAAGCGGCAATCGAAAACCCAAAAAAATCAACATTCTTGGCATGTTCCGGTTTTTTGTTTCGGCGAATAAAGTATATGGGCCAATAAAACATAATGTATCACCTAGACGACAACCCGATCGTTTATAATCACAACCATACACCCACCTACCATAAATAGGAGCGGGGCAAATGACCAAAAACATTTCAATTTTACATTTTACACTTTAGCGCCTAACCAGGGTGAATTAGAATGATTAAACTATTTGATTGCGATCGCCGCACATGTGCACTTTTCGAAGAGATGTCAACGTCTTATATGTGTTGAACAGAGAAGCGGTTTTTTGTTTTCGGCAAATAAAGTATATGGGCCCATAACAAATAATGTATCACCTAGAGGACAACCCGATCGTTTATAATCACAACCATATACCCGCCTACCATAAACAGGAGCGCGGCAAATGACCAAAAACATTTCAAGTTTACATTTTACACTTTAGCGCCTAACCAAGGTGAATTAGAAGGATTAAACTATCTGATTACGGTCGCCGCACATGTGCACTTTACGTAGAGATGTCAATGGCTTATATGTGTTGAACAGAGAAGCGGTTTTTTTGTTTTCGGCGAATAAAGTATATGGGCCAATAACACATAATGTATCACTTAGAGGACAACCTGATCGTATATAATCACAATCATACACCCGCCTACCATAAACAGGAGCGCGGCAAATTACCAAAAACATTTCAATTTTACATTTTACACTTTAGCGCTTAACCAAGGTGAATTAGAAGGATTAAACTATCTGATTACGGTCGCCGCACATGTGCACTTTACGTAGAGATGTCAATGGCTTATATGTGTTGAACAGAGAAGCGGTTTTTTTGTTTTCGGCGAATAAAGTATATGGGCCAATAACAAATAATGTATCACTTAGAGGACAACCTGATCGTTTATAATCACAATCATACACCCGCCTACCATAAACAGGAGCGCGGCAAATTACCAAAAACATTTCAATTTTACATTTTACACTTTAGCGCTTAACCAGGGTGAATTAGAATGATTAAACTATTTGATTGCGGTCGCCGCACATGTGCACTTTACGTAGAGATGTCAATGGCTTATATGTGTTGAACAGAGTAGCGGCAATCGAAAACCCAAAAAAATCAACATTCTTGGCATGTTCCGGTTTTTTGTTTTCGGCGAATAAAGTATATGGGCCAATAAAACATAATGTATCACCTAGAGGACAACCCGATCGTTTATAATCACAACCATATACTCGCCTACCATAAACAGGAGCGCGGCAAATGACCAAAAACATTTCAAGTTTACATTTTGCACTTTAGCGCCTAACCAGGGTGAAATAGAAGGATCAAACTATTTGATTGCGGTCGCCGCACATGTGCGCTTTACGTAGAGATGTCAATGTCTTATATGTGTTGAACAGTGAAGCGGCAATCGAAAACCCAAAAAAATCAACATTCCTAGCATGTTCCGGTTTTTTGTTTTCGGCGAATAAAGTATATGTGCCAATAACAAATAATATATCACCTAGACGACAACCCGATCGTTTATAATCACAACCATACACCCACCTACCATAAATAGGAGCGGGGCAAATGACCAAAAACATTTCAATTTTACATTTTACACTTTAGCGCCTAACCAGGCTGAATTTGGATGATTAAACTATTTGATTGCGATCGCCGCACATGTGCACTTTGCGAAGAGATGTCAACGTCTTATATGTGTTGAACAGAGAAGCGGTTTTTTGTTTTCGGCAAATAAAGTATATGGGCCCATAACAAATAATGTATCACCTAGAGGACAACCCGCTCGTTTATAATCACAAAATACACCCGCCTACCGTAAACAGGAGCGCGGCAAATGACCAAAAACATTTCAATTTTACATTTTACACTTTAGCGCTTAACCAGGGTGAATTAGAATGATTAAACTATTTGATTGCGGTCGCCGCACATGTGCACTTTACGTAGAGATGTCAATGGCTTATATGTGTTGAACAGAGTAGCGGCAATCGAAAACCCAAAAAAATCAACATTCCTAGCATGTTCCGGTTTTTTGTTTTCGGCGAATAAAGTATATGTGCCAATAACAAATAATATATCACCTAGAGGACAACCCGATCGTTAATAATCACAACCATACACCCACCTACCATAAACAGGAGCGCGGCAAATGACCAAAAACATTTCAATTTTACATTTTACACTTTAGCGCTTAACCGGGGTGAATTAGAATGATTAAACTATTTGATTGCGGTCGCCGCACATGTGCACTTTACGTAGAGATGTCAATGGCTTATATGTGTTGAACAGAGTAGCGGCAATCGAAAACCCAAAAAAATCAACATTCCTAGCATGTTCCGGTTTTTTGTTTTCGGCGAATAAAGTATATGGGCCAATAAAACATAATGTATCACCTAGACGACAACCCGATCGTTAATAATCACAACCATACACCCACCTACCATAAACAGGAGCGGGGCAAATGACCAAAAACATTTCAATTTTACATTTTACACTTTAGCGCCTAACCAGGGTGAATTAGAATGATTAAACTAATTGATTGCGATCGCCGCACATGTGCACTTTACGTAGAGATGTCAATGGCTTAAATGTGTTGAACAGAGAAGCGGTTTTTTTGTTTTCGGCGAATAAAGTATATGGGCCAATATCAAATAATGTATCACCTAGAGGACAACCTGATCGTTCATAATAACAATCATACACCCGCCTACCATAAACAGGAGCGCGGCAAATGACCAAAAACATTTCAATTTTACATTTTACACTTTAGCGCCTAACCAGGGTGAATTAGAATGATTATTAATGAGGAGCGGTAATCGAAACCCCAAAATATTCAAAATGCCAACAACTTCCGGTTTTTTGTTTTCGGCGAATAAAGAATATGGGCCAATAAAACATAATGTCTCACCTAGAGGACACCCCAATCGTTCATAATCACAATCATACACCCACCTACCATAAACAGGAGCGCGGCAAATGACCAAAAACATTTCAATTTTACATTTTACACTTTAGCGCTTAACCAGGGTGAATTAGAATGATTAAACTATTTGATTGCGGTCGCCGCACATGTGCACTTTACGTAGAGATGTCAATGGCTTATATGTGTTGAACAGAGTAGCGGCAATCGAAAACCCAAAAAAATCAACATTCCTAGCATGTTCCGGTTTTTTGTTTTCGGCGAATAAAGTATATGGGCCAATAAAACATAATGTATCACCTAGACGACAACCCGATCGTTAATAATCACAACCATACACCCACCTACCATAAACAGGAGCGGGGCAAATGACCAAAAACATTTCAATTTTACATTTTACACTTTAGCGCCTAACCAGGGTGAATTAGAATGATTAAACTAATTGATTGCGATCGCCGCACATGTGCACTTTACGTAGAGATGTCAATGGCTTAAATGTGTTGAACAGAGAAGCGGTTTTTTTGTTTTCGGCGAATAAAGTATATGGGCCAATAACAAAAAATGTATCACCTAGAGGACAACCTGATCGTTCATAATAACAATCATACACCCGCCTACCATAAACAGGAGCGCGGCAAATGACCAAAAACATTTCAATTTTACATTTTACACTTTAGCGCCTATCCAGGGTGAATTAGAATGATTATTAATGAGGAGCGGCAATCGAAACCCCAAAATATTCAAAATGCCAACAACTTCCGGTTTTTTGTTTTCGGCGAATAAAGAATATGGGCCAATAAAACATAATGTCTCACCTAGAGGACACCCCAATCGTTCATAATCACAATCATACACCCGCCTACCATAAACAGGAGCACGGCAATTGACTAAAAACATTTCAATTTTACATTTTACACTTTAGCGCTTAACCGGGGTGAATTAGAATGATTAAACTATTTGATTGCGGTCGCCGCACATGTGCACTTTACGTAGAGATGTCAATGGCTTATATGTGTTGAACAGAGTAGCGGCAATCGAAAACCCAAAAAAATCAACATTCCTAGCATGTTCCGGTTTTTTGTTTTCGGCGAATAAAGTATATGGGCCAATAAAACATAATGTATCACCTAGACGACAACCCGATCGTTAATAATCACAACCATACACCCACCTACCATAAACAGGAGCGGGGCAAATGACCAAAAACATTTCAATTTTACATTTTACACTTTAGCGCCTAACCAGGGTGAATTAGAATGATTAAACTAATTGATTGCGATCGCCGCACATGTGCACTTTACGTAGAGATGTCAATGGCTTAAATGTGTTGAACAGAGAAGCGGTTTTTTTGTTTTCGGCGAATAAAGTATATGGGCCAATATCAAATAATGTATCACCTAGAGGACAACCTGATCGTTCATAATAACAATCATACACCCGCCTACCATAAACAGGAGCGCGGCAAATGACCAAAAACATTTCAATTTTACATTTTACACTTTAGCGCCTAACCAGGGTGAATTAGAATGATTATTAATGAGGAGCGGTAATCGAAACCCCAAAATATTCAAAATGCCAACAACTTCCGGTTTTTTGTTTTCGGCGAATAAAGAATATGGGCCAATAAAACATAATGTCTCACCTAGAGGACACCCCAATCGTTCATAATCACAATCATACACCCACCTACCATAAACAGGAGCGCGGCAAATGACCAAAAACATTTCAATTTTACATTTTACACTTTAGCGCTTAACCAGGCTGAATTAGAATGATTAAACTATTTGATTGCGGTCGCCGCACATGTGCACTTTACGTAGAGATGTCAATGGCTTATATGTGTTGAACAGAGTAGCGGCAATCGAAAACCCAAAAAAATCAACATTCCTAGCATGTTCCGGTTTTTTGTTTTCGGCGAATAAAGTATATGGGCCAATAAAACATAATGTATCACCTAGACGACAACCCGATCGTTAATAATCACAACCATACACCCACCTACCATAAACAGGAGCGGGGCAAATGACCAAAAACATTTCAATTTTACATTTTACACTTTAGCGCCTAACCAGGGTGAATTAGAATGATTAAACTAATTGATTGCGATCGCCGCACATGTGCACTTTACGTAGAGATGTCAATGGCTTAAATGTGTTGAACAGAGAAGCGGTTTTTTTGTTTTCGGCGAATAAAGTATATGGGCCAATAACAAAAAATGTATCACCTAGAGGACAACCTGATCGTTCATAATAACAATCATACACCCGCCTACCATAAACAGGAGCGCGGCAAATGACCAAAAACATTTCAATTTTACATTTTACACTTTAGCGCCTATCCAGGGTGAATTAGAATGATTATTAATGAGGAGCGGCAATCGAAACCCCAAAATATTCAAAATGCCAACAACTTCCGGTTTTTTGTTTTCGGCGAATAAAGAATATGGGCCAATAAAACATAATGTCTCACCTAGAGGACACCCCAATCGTTCATAATCACAATCATACACCCGCCTACCATAAACAGGAGCACGGCAATTGACTAAAAACATTTCAATTTTACATTTTACACTTTAACGCCTAACCAGGGTGAATTAGAATGATTAAGCGATTTAATTGCGATCGCCGCACATGTGCACTTTACGAAGAGATGTCAACGTCTTATATGTGTTGAACAGAGGAGCGGCAATCGAAAGCCCAAAAAAATCAACATTCCTAGCTTGTTTCGGTTTTTTGTTTTCGGCGAATAAAGTATATGGGCCAATAAAACATAATGTATCACCTAGAGGACAACCCGGTTGTTAATAATCACAATCATACACCCGCCTACCATAAGCAGGAGCGTGGCAATTGACCAAAAACATTTCAAGTTTACATTTTACACTTTAGCGGCTAACCAAGGTGATTTAGATGGATTAAACTATCTGATTACGGTCGCCGCACATGTGCACTTTACGTAGAGATGTCAATGGCTTATATGTGTTGAACAGAGAAGCGGTTTTTTTTTCGGCGAATAAAGTATAAGGGCCAATAACAAATAATGTATCACCTAGAGGACAACCTGATCGTTTATAATCACAATCATACACCCGCCTACCATAAACAGGAGCGCGGCAAATGACCAAAAACATTTCAATTTTACATTTTACACTTTAGCGCTTAACCAGGGTGAATTAGAATGATTAAACTATTTGATTGCGGTCGCCGCACATGTGCACTTTACGTAGAGATGTCAATGGCTTATATGTGTTGAACAGAGTAGCGGCAATCGAAAACCCAAAAAAATCAACATTCCTAGCATGTTCCGGTTTTTTGTTTTCGGCGAATAAAGTATATGGGCCAATAAAACATAATGTATCACCTAGAGGACAACCCGATCGTTTATAATCACAACCATATACTCGCCTACCATAAACAGGAGCGCGGCAAATGACCAAAAACATTTCAAGTTTACATTTTGCACTTAAGCGCCTAACCAGGGTGAAATAGAAGGTTCAAACTATTTGATTGCGGTCGCCGCACATGTGCGCTTTACGTAGAGATGTCAATGTCTTATATGTGTTGAACAGAGTAGCGGCAATCGAAAACCCAAAAAAATCAACATTCCTAGCATGTTCCGGTTTTTTGTTTTCGGCGAATAAAGTATATGGGCCAATAAAATATAATGTATCATCTAGAGGACAACCCGATCGTGTATAATCATAATCATACACCCGCCTACCATACACAGGAGAGCGGCAAATGACCAAAAACATTTCAATTTTACATTTTACACTTTAACGCCTAACCAGGGTGAATTAGAATGATTAAACTAATTGATTGCGATCGCCGCACATGTGCACTTTACGAAGAGATGTCAACGTCTTATATGTGTTGAACAGAGGAACGGAAATCGAAAACCCAAAAAATTCAAAATTTCTAGCATGTTCCGGATTTTTGTTTTCTTCGAATAAAGTATATGGGCCAATAAAACATAATGTATCACCTAGGGGGCAACCCGATCGTTTATAATCACAATCATACACCCGTCTACCATAAACAGGAGCGCGGCAAATGACCAAAAACATTTCAATTTTTCATTTTACACTTTAGCGCCTAACCATTGTGAATTAGAATGATTAAGCGATTTAATTGCGATCGCCGCACATGTGCACTTTACGAAGAGATGTCAACGTCTTATATGTGTTGAACAGAGGAGCGGCAATCGAAAGCCCCAAAAAATCAACATTCCTAGCTTGTTTCGGTTTTTTGTTTTCGGCGAATAAAGTATATGGGCCAATAAAACATAATGTATCACCTAGAGGACAACCCGGTTGTTAATAATCACAATCATACACCCGCCTACCGTAAGCAGGAGCGTGGCAATTGACCAAAAACATTTCAAGTTTACATTTTACACTTTAGCGCCTAACCAAGGTGAATTAGAAGGATTAAACTATCTGATTACGATCGCCGCACATGTGCACTTTACGTAGAGATGTCAATGGCTTATATGTGTTGAACAGAGAAGCGGTTTTTTTGTTTTCGGCGAATAAAGTATATGGGCCAATAACAAATAATGTATCACCTAGAGGACAACCTGATCGTTCATAATAACAATCATACACCCGCCTACCATAAACAGGAGCGCGGCAAATGACCAAAAACATTTCAAATTTACATTTTACACTTTAGCGCCTAACCAGGGTGAATTAGAATGATTAAACTAACTGATTGCGATCGCCGCACATGTGCGCTTTACGAAGAGATGTCAACGTCTTATATGTGTTGAACAGAGGAGCGGCAATCGAAACGACAAAAAATTCAAAATGCCAACAACTTCCGGTTTTTTGGTTTCGGCGAATAAAGAATATGGGCCAATAAAACATAATTTCTCACCTAGAGGACACCCCGATCGTTAATAATCACAACCATACACCCGCCTACCATAAACAGGAGCACGGCAATTGACCAAAAACATTTCAAGTTTACATTTTACAGTTTAGCGGCTAACCAAGGTGAATTAGATGGATTGAACTATCTGATTACGGTCGCCGCACATGTGCACTTTACGTAGAGATGTCAATGGCTTATATGTGTTGAACAGAGAAGCGGTTTTTGTTTCGGCGAATAAAGTATAAAGGCCAATAACAAATAATGTATCACCTAGAGGACAACCTGATCGTTTATAATCACAATCATACACCCGCTTACCATAAACAGGAGCGCGGCAAATGATATAAAACATTACAAGTTTACATTTTACACTTTAGCGCCTAACCAGGGTGAAATAGAAGGATCAAACTATTTGATTGCGGTCGCCGCACATGTGCACTTTACGAAGAGATATCAACGTCTTATATGTGTTGAACAGAGGAGCGGCAATCGAAACGACAAAAAATTCAAAATGCCAACAACTTCCGGTTTTTTGTTTTCGGCGAATAAAGAATATGGGCCAATAAAACATAATTTCTCACCTAGAGGACACCCCGATCGTTAATAATCACAACCATACACCCGCCTACCATAAACAGGAGCACGGCAATTGACCAAAAACATTTCAAGTTTACATTTTACAGTTTAGCGGCTAACCAAGGTGAATTAGATGGATTGAACTATCTGATTACGGTCGCCGCACATGTGCACTTTACGTAGAGATGTCAATGGCTTATATGTGTTGAACAGAGAAGCGGTTTTTGTTTCGGCGAATAAAGTATAAAGGCCAATAACAAATAATGTATCACCTAGAGGACAACCTGATCGTTTATAATCACAATCATACACCCGCCTACCATAAACAGGAGCGCGGCAAATGATATAAAACATTACAAGTTTACATTTTACACTTTAGCGCCTAACCAGGGTGAAATAGAAGGATCAAACTATTTGATTGCGGTCGCCGCACATGTGCACTTTACGAAGAGATGTCAATGGCTTATATGTGTTGAACAGAGAAGCGGTTTTTGTTTCGGCGAATAAAGTATAAAGGCCAATAACAAATAATGTATCACCTAGAGGACAACCTGATCGTTTATAATCACAATCATACACCCGCCTACCATAAACAGGAGCGCGGCAAATGATATAAAACATTACAAGTTTACATTTTACAGTTTAGCGGCTAACCAAGGTGAATTAGATGGATTGAACTATCTGATTACGGTCGCCGCACATGTGCACTTTACGTAGAGATGTCAATGGCTTATATGTGTTGAACAGAGAAGCGGTTTTTTTTTCGGCGAATAAAGTATAAAGGCCAATAACAAATAATGTATCACCTAGAGGACAACCTGATCGTTTATAATCACAATCATACACCCGCCTACCATAAACAGGAGCGCGGCAAATGATATAAAACATTACAAGTTTACATTTTACAGTTTAGCGGCTAACCAAGGTGAATTAGATGGATTGAACTATCTGATTACGGTCGCCGCACATGTGCACTTTACGTAGAGATGTCAATGGCTTATATGTGTTGAACAGAGAAGCGGTTTTTTTTTCGGCGAATAAAGTATAAAGGCCAATAACAAATAATGTATCACCTAGAGGACAACCTGATCGTTTATAATCACAATCATACACCCGCCTACCATAAACAGGAGCGCGGCAAATGACCAAAAATATTTCAATTTTACATTTTACACTTTAGCGCTTAACCAGGGTGAATTAGAATGATTAAGCGATTTAATTGCGATCGCCGCACATGTGCACTTTACGAAGAGATGTCAACGTCTTATATGTGTTGAACAGAGGAGCGGCAATCGAAAGCCCAAAAAAATCAACATTCCTAGCTTGTTTCGGTTTTTTGTTTTCGGCGAATAAAGTATATGGGCCAATAAAACATAATGTATCACCTAGAGGACAACCCGGTTGTTAATAATCACAATCATACACCCGCCTACCGTAAGCAGGAGCGTGGCAATTGACCAAAAACATTTCAAGTTTACATTTTACACTTTAGCGCCTAACCAAGGTGAATTAGAAGGATTAAACTATCTGATTACGATCGCCGCACATGTGCACTTTACGTAGAGATGTCAATGGCTTATATGTGTTGAACAGAGAAGCGGTTTTTTTTTCGGCGAATAAAGAATATGGGCCAATAAGACATAATGTCTCACCTAGAGGACACCCCAATCGTTCATAATCACAATCATACACCCGCCTACCATAAACAGGAGCACGGCAATTGACTAAAAACATTTCAATTTTACATTTTACACTTTAACGCCTAACCAGGGTGAATTAGAATGATTAAGCGATTTAATTGCGATCGCCGCACATGTGCACTTTACGAAGAGATGTCAACGTCTTATATGTGTTGAACAGAGGAGCGGCAATCGAAAGCCCAAAAAAATCAACATTCCTAGCTTGTTTCGGTTTTTTGTTTTCGGCGAATAAAGTATATGGGCCAATAAAACATAATGTATCACCTAGAGGACAACCCGGTTGTTAATAATCACAATCATACACCCGCCTACCATAAGCAGGAGCGTGGCAATTGACCAAAAACATTTCAAGTTTACATTTTACACTTTAGCGGCTAACCAAGGTGATTTAGATGGATTAAACTATCTGATTACGGTCGCCGCACATGTGCACTTTACGTAGAGATGTCAATGGCTTATATGTGTTGAACAGAGAAGCGGTTTTTTTTTCGGCGAATAAAGTATAAGGGCCAATAACAAATAATGTATCACCTAGAGGACAACCTGATCGTTTATAATCACAATCATACACCCGCCTACCATAAACAGGAGCGCGGCAAATGACCAAAAACATTTCAATTTTACATTTTACACTTTAGCGCTTAACCAGGGTGAATTAGAATGATTAAACTATTTGATTGCGGTCGCCGCACATGTGCACTTTACGTAGAGATGTCAATGGCTTATATGTGTTGAACAGAGAAGCGGTTTTTGTTTCGGCGAATAAAGTATAAAGGCCAATAACAAATAATGTATCACCTAGAGGACAACCTGATCGTTTATAATCACAATCATACACCCGCCTACCATAAACAGGAGCGCGGCAAATGATATAAAACATTACAAGTTTACATTTTACACTTTAGCGCCTAACCAGGGTGAAATAGAAGGATCAAACTATTTGATTGCGGTCGCCGCACATGTGCACTTTACGAAGAGATGTCAATGGCTTATATGTGTTGAACAGAGAAGCGGTTTTTGTTTCGGCGAATAAAGTATAAAGGCCAATAACAAATAATGTATCACCTAGAGGACAACCTGATCGTTTATAATCACAATCATACACCCGCCTACCATAAACAGGAGCGCGGCAAATGATATAAAACATTACAAGTTTACATTTTACAGTTTAGCGGCTAACCAAGGTGAATTAGATGGATTGAACTATCTGATTACGGTCGCCGCACATGTGCACTTTACGTAGAGATGTCAATGGCTTATATGTGTTGAACAGAGAAGCGGTTTTTTTTTCGGCGAATAAAGTATAAAGGCCAATAACAAATAATGTATCACCTAGAGGACAACCTGATCGTTTATAATCACAATCATACACCCGCCTACCATAAACAGGAGCGCGGCAAATGATATAAAACATTACAAGTTTACATTTTACAGTTTAGCGGCTAACCAAGGTGAATTAGATGGATTGAACTATCTGATTACGGTCGCCGCACATGTGCACTTTACGTAGAGATGTCAATGGCTTATATGTGTTGAACAGAGAAGCGGTTTTTTTTTCGGCGAATAAAGTATAAAGGCCAATAACAAATAATGTATCACCTAGAGGACAACCTGATCGTTTATAATCACAATCATACACCCGCCTACCATAAACAGGAGCGCGGCAAATGACCAAAAATATTTCAATTTTACATTTTACACTTTAGCGCTTAACCAGGGTGAATTAGAATGATTAAGCGATTTAATTGCGATCGCCGCACATGTGCACTTTACGAAGAGATGTCAACGTCTTATATGTGTTGAACAGAGGAGCGGCAATCGAAAGCCCAAAAAAATCAACATTCCTAGCTTGTTTCGGTTTTTTGTTTTCGGCGAATAAAGTATATGGGCCAATAAAACATAATGTATCACCTAGAGGACAACCCGGTTGTTAATAATCACAATCATACACCCGCCTACCGTAAGCAGGAGCGTGGCAATTGACCAAAAACATTTCAAGTTTACATTTTACACTTTAGCGCCTAACCAAGGTGAATTAGAAGGATTAAACTATCTGATTACGATCGCCGCACATGTGCACTTTACGTAGAGATGTCAATGGCTTATATGTGTTGAACAGAGAAGCGGTTTTTTTTTCGGCGAATAAAGAATATGGGCCAATAAGACATAATGTCTCACCTAGAGGACACCCCAATCGTTCATAATCACAATCATACACCCGCCTACCATAAACAGGAGCACGGCAATTGACTAAAAACATTTCAATTTTACATTTTACACTTTAACGCCTAACCAGGGTGAATTAGAATGATTAAGCGATTTAATTGCGATCGCCGCACATGTGCACTTTACGAAGAGATGTCAACGTCTTATATGTGTTGAACAGAGGAGCGGCAATCGAAAGCCCAAAAAAATCAACATTCCTAGCTTGTTTCGGTTTTTTGTTTTCGGCGAATAAAGTATATGGGCCAATAAAACATAATGTATCACCTAGAGGACAACCCGGTTGTTAATAATCACAATCATACACCCGCCTACCATAAGCAGGAGCGTGGCAATTGACCAAAAACATTTCAAGTTTACATTTTACACTTTAGCGGCTAACCAAGGTGATTTAGATGGATTAAACTATCTGATTACGGTCGCCGCACATGTGCACTTTACGTAGAGATGTCAATGGCTTATATGTGTTGAACAGAGAAGCGGTTTTTTTTTCGGCGAATAAAGTATAAGGGCCAATAACAAATAATGTATCACCTAGAGGACAACCTGATCGTTTATAATCACAATCATACACCCGCCTACCATAAACAGGAGCGCGGCAAATGACCAAAAACATTTCAATTTTACATTTTACACTTTAGCGCTTAACCAGGGTGAATTAGAATGATTAAACTATTTGATTGCGGTCGCCGCACATGTGCACTTTACGTAGAGATGTCAATGGCTTATATGTGTTGAACAGAGTAGCGGCAATCGAAAACCCAAAAAAATCAACATTCCTAGCATGTTCCGGTTTTTTGTTTTCGGCGAATAAAGTATATGGGCCAATAAAACATAATGTATCACCTAGAGGACAACCCGATCGTTTATAATCACAACCATATACTCGCCTACCATAAACAGGAGCGCGGCAAATGACCAAAAACATTTCAAGTTTACATTTTGCACTTAAGCGCCTAACCAGGGTGAAATAGAAGGATCAAACTATTTGATTGCGGTCGCCGCACATGTGCGCTTTACGTAGAGATGTCAATGTCTTATATGTGTTGAACAGAGGAGCGTCAATCGAAAACCCAAAAAATTCAAAATTCCTAGCATGTTCCGGTTTTTTGTTTTCGGCGAATAAAGTATATGGGCCAATAAAATATAATGTATCATCTAGAGGACAACCCGATCGTGTATAATCATAATCATACACCCGCCTACCATACACAGGAGAGCGGCAAATGACCAAAAACATTTCAATTTTACATTTTACACTTTAACGCCTAACCAGGGTGAATTAGAATGATTAAACTAATTGATTGCGATCGCCGCACATGTGCACTTTACGAAGAGATGTCAACGTCTTATATGTGTTGAACAGAGGAACGGAAATCGAAAACCCAAAAAATTCAAAATTTCTAGCATGTTCCGGATTTTTGTTTTCTTCGAATAAAGTATATGGGCCAATAAAACATAATGTATCACCTAGGGGGCAACCCGATCGTTTATAATCACAATCATACACCCGTCTACCATAAACAGGAGCGCGGCAAATGACCAAAAACATTTCAGTTTTTCATTTTACACTTTAGCGCCTAACCATTGTGAATTAGAATGATTAAGCGATTTAATTGCGATCGCCGCACATGTGCACTTTACGAAGAGATGTCAACGTCTTATATGTGTTGAACAGAGGAGCGGCAATCGAAAGCCCAAAAAAATCAACATTCCTAGCTTGTTTCGGTTTTTTGTTTTCGGCGAATAAAGTATATGGGCCAATAAAACATAATGTATCACCTAGAGGACAACCCGGTTGTTAATAATCACAATCATACACCCGCCTACCGTAAGCAGGAGCGTGGCAATTGACCAAAAACATTTCAAGTTTACATTTTACACTTTAGCGCCTAACCAAGGTGAATTAGAAGGATTAAACTATCTGATTACGATCGCCGCACATGTGCACTTTACGTAGAGATGTCAATGGCTTATATGTGTTGAACAGAGAAGCGGTTTTTTTGTTTTCGGCGAATAAAGTATATGGGCCAATAACAAATAATGTATCACCTAGAGGACAACCTGATCGTTCATAATAACAATCATACACCCGCCTACCATAAACAGGAGCGCGGCAAATGACCAAAAACATTTCAAATTTACATTTTACACTTTAGCGCCTAACCAGGGTGAATTAGAATGATTAAACTAACTGATTGCGATCGCCGCACATGTGCGCTTTACGAAGAGATGTCAACGTCTTATATGTGTTGAACAGAGGAGCGGCAATCGAAACGACAAAAAATTCAAAATGCCAACAACTTCCGGTTTTTTGGTTTCGGCGAATAAAGAATATGGGCCAATAAAACATAATTTCTCACCTAGAGGACACCCCGATCGTTAATAATCACAACCATACACCCGCCTACCATAAACAGGAGCACGGCAATTGACCAAAAACATTTCAAGTTTACATTTTACAGTTTAGCGGCTAACCAAGGTGAATTAGATGGATTGAACTATCTGATTACGGTCGCCGCACATGTGCACTTTACGTAGAGATGTCAATGGCTTATATGTGTTGAACAGAGAAGCGGTTTTTGTTTCGGCGAATAAAGTATAAAGGCCAATAACAAATAATGTATCACCTAGAGGACAACCTGATCGTTTATAATCACAATCATACACCCGCCTACCATAAACAGGAGCGCGGCAAATGATATAAAACATTACAAGTTTACATTTTACACTTTAGCGCCTAACCAGGGTGAAATAGAAGGATCAAACTATTTGATTGCG
Source organism: Bactrocera oleae (assembly GCF_042242935.1). Lineage (NCBI taxonomy): Eukaryota > Metazoa > Arthropoda > Insecta > Diptera > Tephritidae > Bactrocera > Bactrocera oleae. The sequence goes on along the minus strand of NC_091539.1, from coordinate 19,765,206 downwards.
GTCGCCGCACATGTGCACTTTACGAAGAGATATCAACGTCTTATATGTGTTGAACAGAGGAGCGGCAATCGAAACGACAAAAAATTCAAAATGCCAACAACTTCCGGTTTTTTGTTTTCGGCGAATAAAGAATATGGGCCAATAAAACATAATTTCTCACCTAGAGGACACCCCGATCGTTAATAATCACAACCATACACCCGCCTACCATAAACAGGAGCACGGCAATTGACCAAAAACATTTCAAGTTTACATTTTACAGTTTAGCGGCTAACCAAGGTGAATTAGATGGATTAAACTATCTGATTACGGTCGCCGCACATGTGCACTTTACGTAGAGATGTCAATGGCTTATATGTGTTGAACAGAGAAGCGGTTTTTTTTTCGGCGAATAAAGTATAAAGGCCAATAACAAATAATGTATCACCTAGAGGACAACCTGATCGTTTATAATCACAATCATACACCCGCCTACCATAAACAGGAGCGCGGCAAATGACCAAAAACATTTCAATTTTACATTTTACACTTTAGCGCTTAACCAGGGTGAATTAGAATGATTAAACTAACTGATTGTGATCGCTGCACATTTGCACTTTTCGAAGAGATGTCAACGTCTTATATGTGTTGAACAGAGGAGCGGCAATCGAAACCCCAAAAAATTCAAAATGCCAACAACTTCCGGTTTTTTGTTTTCAGCGAATAAAGAATATGGGTCAATAAAAGATAATGTCTCACCTAGGGGACAACCCGATCTTTCATAATCACAATCATACACCCGGCTACCATAAACAGGAGCGCGGCAATTGACCAAAAACATCTCAAGTTGACATTTTACACTTTAGCGCCTAACCAGGGAGAATTAGAAAGATTAAACTATTTGATTGCGGTCGCCGCACATGAGCACTTTACGAAGAGATATCAACGTCTTATATGTGTTGAACAGAGGAGCGGCAATCGAAAACCCAAAAAAATCAACATTCCTAGCATGTTCCGGTTTTTTGTTTCGGCGAATAAAGTATATGGGCCAATAAAACATAATGTGTCACCTAGACGACAACCCGATCGTTTATAATCACAACCATACACCCACCTACCATAAATAGGAGCGTGGCAAATGACCAAAAACATTTCAATTTTACATTTTACACTTTAGCGCCTAACCAGGGTGAATTAGAATGATTAAACTATTTGATTGCGATCGCCGCACATGTGCACTTTGCGAAGAGATGTCAACGTCTTATATGTGTTGAACAGAGAAGCGGTTTTTTGTTTTCGGCAAATAAAGTATATGGGCCCATAACAAATAACGTATCACCTAGAGGACAACCCGATCGTTTATAATCACAACCATATACCCGCCTACCATAAACAGGAGCGCGGCAAATGACCAAAAACATTTCAAGTTTACATTTTACACTTTAGCGCCTAACCAGGGTGAAATAGAAGGATCAAACTATTTGATTGCGGTCGCCGCACATGTGCGCTTTACGTAGAGATGTCAATGTCTTATATGTGTTGACCAGAGAAGCGGTTTTTTTGTTTTTGGCGAATAAAGTATATGGGCCAATAAAGCATAATGTATCACCTACAGGACAACCCGCTCGTTTATAATCACAATGATACACCCGCCTACCATAAGCAGGAGCGTGGCAATTGACCAAAAATATTTCAAGTTTACATTTTACACTTTAGCGCCTAACCAAGGTGAATTAGAAGGATTAAACTATCTGATTACGGTCGCCGCACATGTGCACTTTACGTAGAGATGTCAATGGCTTATATGTGTTGAACAGAGAAGCGGTTTTTTTGTTTTCGGCGAATAAAGTATATGGACCAATAACAAATAATGTATCACCTAGAGGACAACCCGATCGTTTATAATCACAACCGTACACCCGCCTACCATAAACAGGAGCACGGCAATTGACTAAAAACATCTCAAGTTTACATTTTACACTTTAGCGCCTAACCAGGGTGAATTAGAAGTATTAAACTATCTGATTACGGTCGCCGCACATGTGCACTTTACGTAGAGATGTCAGTGGCTTATATGTGTTGAACAGAGAAGCGGCAATCGAAAACCCACAAAAATCAACATTCCTAGCATGGTCCGGATTTTTGTTTTCGGCGAATAAAGTATATGGGCCAATAACGAATAATGTATCACCTAGAGGACAACCCGATCGTTTATAATCACAATCATACACCCGCCTACCATAAACAGGAGCGGCGCAAATGACCAAAAACATTTCAATTTTACATTTTACACTTTAGCGCCTAACCAGGGTGAATTTCAATGATTAAACTATTTGATTGCGGTCGCCGCACATGTGCACTTTACGTAGAGATGTCAATGGCTTATATGTGTTGAACAGTGAAGCGGCAATCGAAAACCCAAAAAAATCAACATTCTTGGCATGTTCCGGTTTTTTGTTTCGGCGAATAAAGTATATGGGCCAATAAAACATAATGTATCACCTAGACGACAACCCGATCGTTTATAATCACAACCATACACCCACCTACCATAAATAGGAGCGGGGCAAATGACCAAAAACATTTCAATTTTACATTTTACACTTTAGCGCCTAACCAGGGTGAATTAGAATGATTAAACTATTTGATTGCGATCGCCGCACATGTGCACTTTGCGAAGAGATGTCAACGTCTTATATGTGTTGAACAGAGAAGCGGTTTTTTGTTTTCGGCAAATAAAGTATATGGGCCCATAACAAATAATGTATCACCTAGAGGACAACCCGATCGTTTATAATCACAACCATATACCCGCCTACCATAAACAGGAGCGCGGCAAATGACCAAAAACATTTCAAGTTTACATTTTACACTTTAGCGCCTAACCAGGGTGAAATAGAAGGATTAAACTATTTGATTGCGGTCGCCGCACATGTGCGCTTTACGTAGAGATGTCAATGTCTTATATGTGTTGACCAGAGAAGCGGTTTTTTTGTTTTCGGCGAATAAAGTATATGGGCCAATAAAGCATAATGTATCACCTAGAGGACAACCCGATCGTTTATAATCACAATCATACACCCGCCTACCATGAGCAGGAGCGTGGCAATTGACCAAAAACTTTTCAAGTTTACATTTTACACTTTAGCGCCTAACCAAGGTGAATTAGAAGGATTAAACTATCTGATTACGGTCGCCGCACATGTGCACTTTACGTAGAGATGTCAATGGCTTATATGTGTTGAACAGAGAAGCGGTTTTTTTGTTTTCGGCGAATAAAGTATATGGGCCAATAACAAATAATGTATCACTTAGAGGACAACCTGATCGTTTATAATCACAATCATACACCCGCCTACCACAAACAGGAGCGCGGCAAATTACCAAAAACATTTCAATTTTACATTTTACACTTTAGCGCTTATCCAGGGTGAATTAGAATGATTAAACTATTTGATTGCGGTCGCCGCACATGTGCACTTTACGTAGAGATGTCAATGGCTTATATGTGTTGAACAGAGTAGCGGCAATCGAAAACCCAAAAAAATCAACATTCCTAGCATGTTCCGGTTTTTTGTTTTCGGCGAATAAAGTATATGGGCCAATAAAACATAATGTATCACCTAGAGGACAACCCGATCGTTTATAATCACAACCATATACTCGCCTACCATAAACAGGAGCGCGGCAAATGACCAAAAACATTTCAAGTTTACATTTTGCACTTTAGCGCCTAACCAGGGTGAAATAGAAGGATCAAACTATTTGATTGCGGTCGCCGCACATGTGCGCTTTACGTAGAGATGTCAATGTCTTATATGTGTTGACCAGAGAAGCGGTTTTTTTGTTTTCGGCGAATAAAGTATATGGGCCAATAAAGCATAATGTATCACCTACAGGACAACCCGCTCGTTTATAATCACAATCATACACCCGCCTACCATAAACAGGAGCGCGGCAAATGATATAAAACATTACAAGTTTACATTTTACACTTTAGCGCCTAACCAGGGTGAAATAGAAGGATCAAACTATTTGATTGCGGTCGCCGCACATGTGCACTTTACGAAGAGATATCAACGTCTTATATGTGTTGAACAGAGGAGCGGCAATCGAAACGACAAAAAATTCAAAATGCCAACAACTTCCGGTTTTTTGTTTTCGGCGAATAAAGAATATGGGCCAATAAAACATAATTTCTCACCTAGAGGACACCCCGATCGTTAATAATCACAACCATACACCCGCCTACCATAAACAGGAGCACGGCAATTGACCAAAAACATTTCAAGTTTACATTTTACAGTTTAGCGGCTAACCAAGGTGAATTAGATGGATTAAACTATCTGATTACGGTCGCCGCACATGTGCACTTTACGTAGAGATGTCAATGGCTTATATGTGTTGAACAGAGAAGCGGTTTTTTTTTCGGCGAATAAAGTATAAAGGCCAATAACAAATAATGTATCACCTAGAGGACAACCTGATCGTTTATAATCACAATCATACACCCGCCTACCATAAACAGGAGCGCGGCAAATGACCAAAAACATTTCAATTTTACATTTTACACTTTAGCGCTTAACCAGGGTGAATTAGAATGATTAAACTAACTGATTGTGATCGCTGCACATTTGCACTTTTCGAAGAGATGTCAACGTCTTATATGTGTTGAACAGAGGAGCGGCAATCGAAACCCCAAAAAATTCAAAATGCCAACAACTTCCGGTTTTTTGTTTTCAGCGAATAAAGAATATGAGTCAATAAAAGATAATGTCTCACCTAGGGGACAACCCGATCTTTCATAATCACAATCATACACCCGGCTACCATAAACAGGAGCGCGGCAATTGACCAAAAACATCTCAAGTTGACATTTTACACTTTAGCGCCTAACCAGGGAGAATTAGAAAGATTAAACTATTTGATTGCGGTCGCCGCACATGTGCACTTTACGAAGAGATATCAACGTCTTATATGTGTTGAACAGAGGAGCGGCAATCGAAAACCCAAAAAAATCAACATTCCTAGCATGTTCCGGTTTTTTGTTTCGGCGAATAAAGTATATGGGCCAATAAAACATAATGTATCACCTAGACGACAACCCGATCGTTTATAATCACAACCATACACCCACCTACCATAAATAGGAACGTGGCAAATGACCAAAAACATTTCAATTTTACATTTTACACTTTAGCGCCTAAGCAGGGTGAATTAGAATGATTAAACTATTTGATTGCGATCGCCGCACATGTGCACTTTGCGAAGAGATGTCAACGTCTTATATGTGTTGAACAGAGAAGCGGTTTTTTGTTTTCGGCAAATAAAGTATATGGGCCCATAACAAATAACGTATCACCTAGAGGACAACCCGATCGTTTATAATCACAACCATATACCCGCCTACCATAAACAGGAGCGCGGCAAATGACCAAAAACATTTCAAGTTTACATTTTACACTTTAGCGCCTAACCAGGGTGAAATAGAAGGATCAAACTATTTGATTGCGGTCGCCGCACATGTGCGCTTTACGTAGAGATGTCAATGTCTTATATGTGTTGACCAGAGAAGCGGTTTTTTTGTTTTCGGCGAATAAAGTATATGGGCCAATAAAGCATAATGTATCACCCAGAGGACAACCCGATCGTTTATAATCACAATCATACACCCGCCTACCATAAACAGGAGCGCGGCAATTGACCAAAAACATTACAAGTTTACATTTTACACTTTAGCGCCTATCCAGGGTGAATTAGAAGGATTAAACTATCTGATTACGGTCGCCGCACATGTGCACTTTACGTAGAGATGTCAGTGGCTTATATGTGTTGAACAGAGAAGCGGCAATCGAAAACCCACAAAAATCAACATTCCTAGCATGGTCCGGATTTTTGTTTTCGGCGAATAAAGTATATGGGCCAATAACGAATAATGTATCACCTAGAGGACAACCCGATCGTTTATAATCACAATCATACACCCGCCTACCATAAACAGGAGCGGCGCAAATGACCAAAAACATTTCAATTTTACATTTTACACTTTAGCGCCTAACCAGGGTGAATTTCAATGATTAAACTATTTGATTGCGGTCGCCGCACATGTGCACTTTACGTAGAGATGTCAATGGCTTATATGTGTTGAACAGTGAAGCGGCAATCGAAACCCCAAAAAATTCAAAATGCCAACAACTTCCGGTTTTTTGTTTTCAGCGAATAAAGAATATGGGTCAATAAAAGATAATGTCTCACCTAGGGGACAACCCGATCTTTCATAATCACAATCATACACCCGGCTACCATAAACAGGAGCGCGGCAATTGACCAAAAACATCTCAAGTTGACATTTTACACTTTAGCGCCTAACCAGGGAGAATTAGAAAGATTAAACTATTTGATTGCGGTCGCCGCACATGTGCACGAAGAGATATCAACGTCTTATATGTGTTGAACAGAGGAGCGGCAATCGAAAACCCAAAAAAATCAACATTCCTAGCATGTTCCGGTTTTTTGTTTCGGCGAATAAAGTATATGGGCCAATAAAACATAATGTATCACCTAGACGACAACCCGATCGTTTATAATCACAACCATACACCCACCTACCATAAATAGGAGCGTGGCAAATGACCAAAAACATTTCAATTTTACATTTTACACTTAGCGCCTAACCAGGGTGAATTAGAATGATTAAACTATTTGATTGCGATCGCCGCACATGTGCACTTTGCGAAGAGATGTCAACGTCTTATATGTGTTGAACAGAGAAGCGGTTTTTTGTTTTCGGCAAATAAAGTATATGGGCCCATAACAAATAACGTATCACCTAGAGGACAACCCGATCGTTTATAATCACAACCATATACCCGCCTACCATAAACAGGAGCGCGGCAAATGACCAAAAACATTTCAAGTTTACATTTTACACTTTAGCGCCTAACCAGGGTGAAATAGAAGGATCAAACTATTTGATTGCGGTCGCCGCACATGTGCGCTTTACGTAGAGATGTCAATGTCTTATATGTGTTGACCAGAGAAGCGGTTTTTTTGTTTTCGGCGAATAAAGTATATGGGCCAATAAAGCATAATGTATCACCTAGAGGACAACCCGATCGTTTATAATCACAATCATACACCCGCCTACCATAAACAGGAGCGCGGCAATTGACCAAAAACATTACAAGTTTACATTTTACACTTTAGCGCCTATCCAGGGTGAATTAGAATGATTAAACTATTTGATTGCGGTCGCCGCACATGTGCACTTTACGTAGAGATGTCAGTGGCTTATATGTGTTGAACAGAGAAGCGGCAATCGAAAACCCACAAAAATCAACATTCCTAGCATGGTCCGGATTTTTGTTTTCGGCGAATAAAGTATATGGGCCAATAACGAATAATGTATCACCTAGAGGACAACCCGATCGTTTATAATCACAATCATACACCCGCCTACCATAAACAGGAGCGGCGCAAATGACCAAAAACATTTCAATTTTACATTTTACACTTTAGCGCCTAACCAGGGTGAATTTCAATGATTAAACTATTTGATTGCGGTCGCCGCACATGTGCACTTTACGTAGAGATGTCAATGGCTTATATGTGTTGAACAGTGAAGCGGCAATCGAAAACCCAAAAAAATCAACATTCTTGGCATGTTCCGGTTTTTTGTTTCGGCGAATAAAGTATATGGGCCAATAAAACATAATGTATCACCTAGACGACAACCCGATCGTTTATAATCACAACCATACACCCACCTACCATAAATAGGAGCGGGGCAAATGACCAAAAACATTTCAATTTTACATTTTACACTTTAGCGCCTAACCAGGGTGAATTAGAATGATTAAACTATTTGATTGCGATCGCCGCACATGTGCACTTTGCGAAGAGATGTCAACGTCTTATATGTGTTGAACAGAGAAGCGGTTTTTTGTTTTCGGCAAATAAAGTATATGGGCCCATAACAAATAATGTATCACCTAGAGGACAACCCGATCGTTTATAATCACAACCATATACCCGCCTACCATAAACAGGAGCGCGGCAAATGACCAAAAACATTTCAAGTTTACATTTTACACTTTAGCGCCTAACCAAGGTGAATTAGAAGGATTAAACTATCTGATTACGGTCGCCGCACATGTGCACTTTACGTAGAGATGTCAATGGCTTATATGTGTTGAACAGAGAAGCGGTTTTTTTGTTTTCGGCGAATAAAGTATATGGGCCAATAACAAATAATGTATCACTTAGAGGACAACCTGATCGTTTATAATCACAATCATACACCCGCCTACCATAAAAAGGAGCGCGGCAAATTACCAAAAACATTTCAATTTTACATTTTACACTTTAGCGCTTAACCAGGGTGAATTAGAATGATTAAACTATTTGATTGCGGTCGCCGCACATGTGCACTTTACGTAGAGATGTCAATGGCTTATATGTGTTGAACAGAGTAGCGGCAATCGAAAACCCAAAAAAATCAACATTCCTAGCATGTTCCGGTTTTTTGTTTTCGGCGAATAAAGTATATGGGCCAATAAAACATAATGTATCACCTAGAGGACAACCCGATCGTTTATAATCACAACCATATACTCGCCTACCATAAACAGGAGCGCGGCAAATGACCAAAAACATTTCAAGTTTACATTTTGCACTTTAGCGCCTAACCAGGGTGAAATAGAAGGATCAAACTATTTGATTGCGGTCGCCGCACATGTGCGCTTTACGTAGAGATGTCAATGTCTTATATGTGTTGAACAGTGAAGCGGCAATCGAAAACCCAAAAAAATCAACATTCTTGGCATGTTCCGGTTTTTTGTTTCGGCGAATAAAGTATATGGACCAATAAAACATAATGTATCACCTAGACGACAACCCGATCGTTTATAATCACAACCATACACCCACCTACCATAAATAGGAGCGGGGCAAATGACCAAAAACATTTCAATTTTACATTTTACACTTTAGCGCCTAACCAGGGTGAATTTGGATGATTAAACTATTTGATTGCGATCGCCGCACATGTGCACTTTGCGAAGAGATGTCAACGTCTTATATGTGTTGAACAGAGAAGCGGTTTTTTGTTTTCGGCAAATAAAGTATATGGGCCCATAACAAATAATGTATCACCTAGAGGACAACCCGCTCGTTTATAATCACAAAATACACCCGCCTACCGTAAACAGGAGCGGCGCAAATGACCAAAAACATTTCAATTTTACATTTTACACTTTGGCGCCTAACCAGGGTGAATTTGGATGATTAAACTATTTGATTGCGGTCGCCGCACATGTGCACTTTACGTAGAAATGTCAATGGCTTATATGTGTTGAACAGAGTAGCGGCAATCGAAAACCCAAAAAAATCAACATTCCTAGCATGTTCCGGTTTTTTGTTTCGGCGAATAAAGTATATGGGCCAATAAAACATAATGTATCACCTAGACGACAACCCGATCTTTCATAATCACAATCATACACCCGGCTACCATAAACAGGAGCGCGGCAATTGACCAAAATCATCTCAAGTTGACATTTTACACTTTAGCGCCTAACCAGGGTGAAATAGAAGGATCAAACTATTTGATTGCGGGCGCCGCACATGTGCACTTTACGTAGAGATGTCAACGTCTTATATGTGTTGAACAGAGGAGCGGCAATCGAAACCCCAAAAAATTCAAAATGCCAACAACTTCCGGTTTTTTGTTTTCAGCGAATAAAGAATATGGGTCAATAAAAGATAATGTCTCACCTAGAGGACACCCCGATCGTTCAAAATCACAATCATATACCCGGCTACCATAAACAGGAGCGCGGCAATTGACCAAAATCATCTCAAGTTGACATTTTACACTTTAGCGCCTAACCAGGGTGAAATAGAAGGATCAAACTATTTGATTGCGGGCGCCGCACATGTGCACTTTACGTAGAGATGTCAATGGCTTACATGTGTTGACCAGAGAAGCGGTTTTTTTGTTTTCGGCGAATAAAGTATATGGGCCAATAACAAATAATGTATCACCTAGAGGACAACCCGATCGTTTACAATCACAAAATACACCCGCCTACCGTAAACAGGAGCGGCGCAAATGACCAAAAACATTTCAATTTTACATTTTACACTTTGGCGCCTAACCAGGGTGAATTTGGATGATTAAACTATTTGATTGCGGTCGCCGCACATGTGCACTTTACGTAGAAATGTCAATGGCTTATATGTGTTGAACAGAGTAGCGGCAATCGAAAACCCAAAAAAATCAACATTCCTAGCATGTTCCGGTTTTTTGTTTCGGCGCATAAAGTATATGGGCCAATAACGAATAATGTATCACCTAGACGACAACCCGATCGTTTATAATCACAACCATACACCCACCTACCATAAATAGGAGCGGGGCAAATGACCAAAAACATTTCAATTTTACATTTTACACTTTAGCGTTTAACCAAGGTGAATTAGAAGGATTAAACTATCTGATTACGGTCGCCGCACATGTGCACTTTACGTAGAGATGTCAATGGCTTATATGTGTTGAACAGAGAAGCGGTTTTTTTGTTTTCGGCGAATAAAGTATATGGGCCAATAACAAATAATGTATCACTTAGAGGACAACCTGATCGTTTATAATCACAATCATACACCCGCCTACCATAAACAGGAGCGCGGCAAATTACCAAAAACATTTCAATTTTACATTTTACACTTTAGCGCTTAACCAGGGTGAATTAGAATGATTAAACTATTTGATTGCGGTCGCCGCACATGTGCACTTTACGTAGAGATGTCAATGGCTTATATGTGTTGAACAGAGTAGCGGCAATCGAAAACCCAAAAAAATCAACATTCCTAGCATGTTCCGGTTTTTTGTTTCGGCGAATAAAGTATATGGGCCAATAAAAATAATGTATCACCTAGACGACAACCCGATCGTTTATAATCACAACCATACACCCACCTACCATAAATAGGAGCGGGGCAAATGACCAAAAACATTTCAATTTTACATTTTACACTTTAGCGCTTAACCAAGGTGAATTAGAAGGATTAAACTATCTGATTACGGTCGCCGCACATGTGCACTTTACGTAGAGATGTCAATGGCTTATATGTGTTGAACAGAGAAGCGGTTTTTTTGTTTTCGGCGAATAGAGTATATGGGCCAATAACAAATAATGTATCACTTAGAGGACAACCTGATCGTTTATAATCACAATCATACACCCGCCTACCATAAACAGGAGCGCGGCAAATTACCAAAAACATTTCAATTTTACATTTTACACTTTAGCGCTTAACCAGGGTGAATTAGAATGATTAAACTATTTGATTGCGGTCGCCGCACATGTGCACTTTACGTAGAAATGTCAATGGCTTATATGTGTTGAACAGAGTAGCGGCAATCGAAAACCCAAAAAAATCAACATTCCTAGCATGTTCCGGTTTTTTGTTTCGGCGAATAAAGTATATGGGCCAATAAAAATAATGTATCACCTAGACGACAACCCGATCGTTTATAATCACAACCATACACCCACCTACCATAAATAGGAGCGGGGCAAATGACCAAAAACATTTCAATTTTACATTTTACACTTTAGCGCTTAACCAAGGTGAATTAGAAGGATTAAACTATCTGATTACGGTCGCCGCACATGTGCACTTTACGTAGAGATGTCAATGGCTTATATGTGTTGAACAGAGAAGCGGTTTTTTTGTTTTCGGCGAATAAAGTATATGGGCCAATAACAAATAATGTATCACTTAGAGGACAACCTGATCGTTTATAATCACAATCATACACCCGCCTACCATAAACAGGAGCGCGGCAAATTACCAAAAACATTTCAATTTTACATTTTACACTTTGGCGCCTAACCAGGGTGAATTTGGATGATTAAACTATTTGATTGCGGTCGCCGCACATGTGCACTTTACGTAGAGATGTCAATGGCTTATATGTGTTGAACAGAGTAGCGGCAATCGAAAACCCAAAAAAATCAACATTCCTAGCATGTTCCGGTTTTTTGTTTCGGCGAATAAAGTATATGGACCAATAAAACATAATGTATCACCTAGACGACAACCCGATCGTTTATAATCACAACCATACACCCACCTACCATAAATAGGAGCGGGGCAAATGACCAAAAACATTTCAATTTTACATTTTACACTTTAGCGCCTAACCAGGGTGAATTTGGATGATTAAACTATTTGATTGCGATCGCCGCACATGTGCACTTTGCGAAGAGATGTCAACGTCTTATATGTGTTGAACAGAGAAGCGGTTTTTTGTTTTCGGCAAATAAAGTATATGGGCCCATAACAAATAATGTATCACCTAGAGGACAACCCGCTCGTTTATAATCACAAAATACACCCGCCTACCGTAAACAGGAGCGGCGCAAATGACCAAAAACATTTCAATTTTACATTTTACACTTTGGCGCCTAACCAGGGTGAATTTGGATGATTAAACTATTTGATTGCGGTCGCCGCACATGTGCACTTTACGTAGAAATGTCAATGGCTTATATGTGTTGAACAGAGTAGCGGCAATCGAAAACCCAAAAAAATCAACATTCCTAGCATGTTCCGGTTTTTTGTTTCGGCGAATAAAGTATATGGGCCAATAAAACATAATGTATCACCTAGACGACAACCCGATCGTTTATAATCACAACCATATACCCGCCTACCATAAACAGGAGCGCGGCAAATGACCAAAAACATTTCAAGTTTACATTTTACACTTTAGCGCCTAACCAGGGTGAAATAGAAGGATCAAACTATTTGATTGCGGTCGCCGCACATGTGCGCTTTACGTAGAGATGTCAATGTCTTATATGTGTTGACCAGAGAAGCGGTTTTTTTGTTTTCGGCGAATAAAGTATATGGGCCAATAAAGCATAATGTATCACCTAGAGGACAACCCGATCGTTTATAATCACAATCATACACCCGCCTACCATAAACAGGAGCGCGGCAATTGACCAAAAACATTACAAGTTTACATTTTACACTTTAGCGCCTATCCAGGGTGAATTAGAATGATTAAACTATTTGATTGCGGTCGCCGCACATGTGCACTTTACGTAGAGATGTCAGTGGCTTATATGTGTTGAACAGAGAAGCGGCAATCGAAAACCCACAAAAATCAACATTCCTAGCATGGTCCGGATTTTTGTTTTCGGCGAATAAAGTATATGGGCCAATAACGAATAATGTATCACCTAGAGGACAACCCGATCGTTTATAATCACAATCATACACCCGCCTACCATAAACAGGAGCGGCGCAAATGACCAAAAACATTTCAATTTTACATTTTACACTTTAGCGCCTAACCAGGGTGAATTTCAATGATTAAACTATTTGATTGCGGTCGCCGCACATGTGCACTTTACGTAGAGATGTCAATGGCTTATATGTGTTGAACAGTGAAGCGGCAATCGAAAACCCAAAAAAATCAACATTCTTGGCATGTTCCGGTTTTTTGTTTCGGCGAATAAAGTATATGGGCCAATAAAACATAATGTATCACCTAGACGACAACCCGATCGTTTATAATCACAACCATACACCCACCTACCATAAATAGGAGCGGGGCAAATGACCAAAAACATTTCAATTTTACATTTTACACTTTAGCGCCTAACCAGGGTGAATTAGAATGATTAAACTATTTGATTGCGATCGCCGCACATGTGCACTTTGCGAAGAGATGTCAACGTCTTATATGTGTTGAACAGAGAAGCGGTTTTTTGTTTTCGGCAAATAAAGTATATGGGCCCATAACAAATAATGTATCACCTAGAGGACAACCCGATCGTTTATAATCACAACCATATACCCGCCTACCATAAACAGGAGCGCGGCAAATGACCAAAAACATTTCAAGTTTACATTTTACACTTTAGCGCCTAACCAAGGTGAATTAGAAGGATTAAACTATCTGATTACGGTCGCCGCACATGTGCACTTTACGTAGAGATGTCAATGGCTTATATGTGTTGAACAGAGAAGCGGTTTTTTTGTTTTCGGCGAATAAAGTATATGGGCCAATAACAAATAATGTATCACTTAGAGGACAACCTGATCGTTTATAATCACAATCATACACCCGCCTACCATAAAAAGGAGCGCGGCAAATTACCAAAAACATTTCAATTTTACATTTTACACTTTAGCGCTTAACCAGGGTGAATTAGAATGATTAAACTATTTGATTGCGGTCGCCGCACATGTGCACTTTACGTAGAGATGTCAATGGCTTATATGTGTTGAACAGAGTAGCGGCAATCGAAAACCCAAAAAAATCAACATTCCTAGCATGTTCCGGTTTTTTGTTTTCGGCGAATAAAGTATATGGGCCAATAAAACATAATGTATCACCTAGAGGACAACCCGATCGTTTATAATCACAACCATATACTCGCCTACCATAAACAGGAGCGCGGCAAATGACCAAAAACATTTCAAGTTTACATTTTGCACTTTAGCGCCTAACCAGGGTGAAATAGAAGGATCAAACTATTTGATTGCGGTCGCCGCACATGTGCGCTTTACGTAGAGATGTCAATGTCTTATATGTGTTGAACAGTGAAGCGGCAATCGAAAACCCAAAAAAATCAACATTCTTGGCATGTTCCGGTTTTTTGTTTCGGCGAATAAAGTATATGGACCAATAAAACATAATGTATCACCTAGACGACAACCCGATCGTTTATAATCACAACCATACACCCACCTACCATAAATAGGAGCGGGGCAAATGACCAAAAACATTTCAATTTTACATTTTACACTTTAGCGCCTAACCAGGGTGAATTTGGATGATTAAACTATTTGATTGCGATCGCCGCACATGTGCACTTTGCGAAGAGATGTCAACGTCTTATATGTGTTGAACAGAGAAGCGGTTTTTTGTTTTCGGCAAATAAAGTATATGGGCCCATAACAAATAATGTATCACCTAGAGGACAACCCGCTCGTTTATAATCACAAAATACACCCGCCTACCGTAAACAGGAGCGGCGCAAATGACCAAAAACATTTCAATTTTACATTTTACACTTTGGCGCCTAACCAGGGTGAATTTGGATGATTAAACTATTTGATTGCGGTCGCCGCACATGTGCACTTTACGTAGAAATGTCAATGGCTTATATGTGTTGAACAGAGTAGCGGCAATCGAAAACCCAAAAAAATCAACATTCCTAGCATGTTCCGGTTTTTTGTTTCGGCGAATAAAGTATATGGGCCAATAAAACATAATGTATCACCTAGACGACAACCCGATCTTTCATAATCACAATCATACACCCGGCTACCATAAACAGGAGCGCGGCAATTGACCAAAATCATCTCAAGTTGACATTTTACACTTTAGCGCCTAACCAGGGTGAAATAGAAGGATCAAACTATTTGATTGCGGGCGCCGCACATGTGCACTTTACGTAGAGATGTCAACGTCTTATATGTGTTGAACAGAGGAGCGGCAATCGAAACCCCAAAAAATTCAAAATGCCAACAACTTCCGGTTTTTTGTTTTCAGCGAATAAAGAATATGGGTCAATAAAAGATAATGTCTCACCTAGAGGACACCCCGATCGTTCAAAATCACAATCATATACCCGGCTACCATAAACAGGAGCGCGGCAATTGACCAAAATCATCTCAAGTTGACATTTTACACTTTAGCGCCTAACCAGGGTGAAATAGAAGGATCAAACTATTTGATTGCGGGCGCCGCACATGTGCACTTTACGTAGAGATGTCAATGGCTTACATGTGTTGACCAGAGAAGCGGTTTTTTTGTTTTCGGCGAATAAAGTATATGGGCCAATAACAAATAATGTATCACCTAGAGGACAACCCGATCGTTTACAATCACAAAATACACCCGCCTACCGTAAACAGGAGCGGCGCAAATGACCAAAAACATTTCAATTTTACATTTTACACTTTGGCGCCTAACCAGGGTGAATTTGGATGATTAAACTATTTGATTGCGGTCGCCGCACATGTGCACTTTACGTAGAAATGTCAATGGCTTATATGTGTTGAACAGAGTAGCGGCAATCGAAAACCCAAAAAAATCAACATTCCTAGCATGTTCCGGTTTTTTGTTTCGGCGCATAAAGTATATGGGCCAATAACGAATAATGTATCACCTAGACGACAACCCGATCGTTTATAATCACAACCATACACCCACCTACCATAAATAGGAGCGGGGCAAATGACCAAAAACATTTCAATTTTACATTTTACACTTTAGCGCTTAACCAAGGTGAATTAGAAGGATTAAACTATCTGATTACGGTCGCCGCACATGTGCACTTTACGTAGAGATGTCAATGGCTTATATGTGTTGAACAGAGAAGCGGTTTTTTTGTTTTCGGCGAATAAAGTATATGGGCCAATAACAAATAATGTATCACTTAGAGGACAACCTGATCGTTTATAATCACAATCATACACCCGCCTACCATAAACAGGAGCGCGGCAAATTACCAAAAACATTTCAATTTTACATTTTACACTTTAGCGCTTAACCAGGGTGAATTAGAATGATTAAACTATTTGATTGCGGTCGCCGCACATGTGCACTTTACGTAGAGATGTCAATGGCTTATATGTGTTGAACAGAGTAGCGGCAATCGAAAACCCAAAAAAATCAACATTCCTAGCATGTTCCGGTTTTTTGTTTCGGCGAATAAAGTATATGGGCCAATAAAAATAATGTATCACCTAGACGACAACCCGATCGTTTATAATCACAACCATACACCCACCTACCATAAATAGGAGCGGGGCAAATGACCAAAAACATTTCAATTTTACATTTTACACTTTAGCGCTTAACCAAGGTGAATTAGAAGGATTAAACTATCTGATTACGGTCGCCGCACATGTGCACTTTACGTAGAGATGTCAATGGCTTATATGTGTTGAACAGAGAAGCGGTTTTTTTGTTTTCGGCGAATAAAGTATATGGGCCAATAACAAATAATGTATCACTTAGAGGACAACCTGATCGTTTATAATCACAATCATACACCCGCCTACCATAAACAGGAGCGCGGCAAATTACCAAAAACATTTCAATTTTACATTTTACACTTTAGCGCTTAACCAGGGTGAATTAGAATGATTAAACTATTTGATTGCGGTCGCCGCACATGTGCACTTTACGTAGAAATGTCAATGGCTTATATGTGTTGAACAGAGTAGCGGCAATCGAAAACCCAAAAAAATCAACATTCCTAGCATGTTCCGGTTTTTTGTTTCGGCGAATAAAGTATATGGGCCAATAAAAATAATGTATCACCTAGACGACAACCCGATCGTTTATAATCACAACCATACACCCACCTACCATAAATAGGAGCGGGGCAAATGACCAAAAACATTTCAATTTTACATTTTACACTTTAGCGCTTAACCAAGGTGAATTAGAAGGATTAAACTATCTGATTACGGTCGCCGCACATGTGCACTTTACGTAGAGATGTCAATGGCTTATATGTGTTGAACAGAGAAGCGGTTTTTTTGTTTTCGGCGAATAAAGTATATGGGCCAATAACAAATAATGTATCACTTAGAGGACAACCTGATCGTTTATAATCACAATCATACACCCGCCTACCATAAACAGGAGCGCGGCAAATTACCAAAAACATTTCAATTTTACATTTTACACTTTGGCGCCTAACCAGGGTGAATTTGGATGATTAAACTATTTGATTGCGGTCGCCGCACATGTGCACTTTACGTAGAGATGTCAATGGCTTATATGTGTTGAACAGAGTAGCGGCAATCGAAAACCCAAAAAAATCAACATTCCTAGCATGTTCCGGTTTTTTGTTTCGGCGAATAAAGTATATGGACCAATAAAACATAATGTATCACCTAGACGACAACCCGATCGTTTATAATCACAACCATACACCCACCTACCATAAATAGGAGCGGGGCAAATGACCAAAAACATTTCAATTTTACATTTTACACTTTAGCGCCTAACCAGGGTGAATTTGGATGATTAAACTATTTGATTGCGATCGCCGCACATGTGCACTTTGCGAAGAGATGTCAACGTCTTATATGTGTTGAACAGAGAAGCGGTTTTTTGTTTTCGGCAAATAAAGTATATGGGCCCATAACAAATAATGTATCACCTAGAGGACAACCCGCTCGTTTATAATCACAAAATACACCCGCCTACCGTAAACAGGAGCGGCGCAAATGACCAAAAACATTTCAATTTTACATTTTACACTTTGGCGCCTAACCAGGGTGAATTTGGATGATTAAACTATTTGATTGCGGTCGCCGCACATGTGCACTTTACGTAGAAATGTCAATGGCTTATATGTGTTGAACAGAGTAGCGGCAATCGAAAACCCAAAAAAATCAACATTCCTAGCATGTTCCGGTTTTTTGTTTCGGCGAATAAAGTATATGGGCCAATAAAACATAATGTATCACCTAGACGACAACCCGATCTTTCATAATCACAATCATACACCCGGCTACCATAAACAGGAGCGCGGCAATTGACCAAAATCATCTCAAGTTGACATTTTACACTTTAGCGCCTAACCAGGGTGAAATAGAAGGATCAAACTATTTGATTGCGGGCGCCACACATGTGCACTTTACGTAGAGATGTCAACGTCTTATATGTGTTGAACAGAGGAGCGGCAATCGAAACCCCAAAAAATTCAAAATGCCAACAACTTCCGGTTTTTTGTTTTCAGCGAATAAAGAATATGGGTCAATAAAAGATAACGTCTCACCTAGAGGACACCCCGATCGTTCAAAATCACAATCATATACCCGGCTACCATAAACAGGAGCGCGGCAATTGACCAAAATCATCTCAAGTTGACATTTTACACTTTAGCGCCTAACCAGGGTGAAATAGAAGGATCAAACTATTTGATTGCGGGCGCCGCACATGTGCACTTTACGTAGAGATGTCAATGGCTTACATGTGTTGACCAGAGAAGCGGTTTTTTTGTTTTCGGCGAATAAAGTATATGGGCCAATAACAAATAATGTATCACCTAGAGGACAACCCGATCGTTTACAATCACAAAATACACCCGCCTACCGTAAACAGGAGCGGCGCAAATGACCAAAAACATTTCAATTTTACATTTTACACTTTGGCGCCTAACCAGGGTGAATTTGGATGATTAAACTATTTGATTGCGGTCGCCGCACATGTGCACTTTACGTAGAAATGTCAATGGCTTATATGTGTTGAACAGAGTAGCGGCAATCGAAAACCCAAAAAAATCAACATTCCTAGCATGTTCCGGTTTTTTGTTTCGGCGAATAAAGTATATGGGCCAATAAAAATAATGTATCACCTAGACGACAACCCGATCGTTTATAATCACAACCATACACCCACCTACCATAAATAGGAGCGGGGCAAATGACCAAAAACATTTCAATTTTACATTTTACACTTTAGCGCCTAACCAGGGTGAATTAGAATGATTAAACTATTTGATTGCGATCGCCGCACATGTGCACTTTGCGAAAAGATGTCAACGTCTTATATGTGTTGAACAGAGAAGCGGTTTTTTGTTTTTGGCAAATAAAGTATATGGACCCATAACAAATAATGTATCACCTAGAGGACAACCCGATCGTTTATAATCACAACCATATACCCGCCTACCATAAACAGGAGCGCGGCAAATGACCAAAAACATTTCAAGTTTACATTTTACACTTTAGCGCCTAACCAGGGTGAAATAGAAGGATCAAACTATTTGACTGCGGTCGCCGCACATGTGCGCTTTACGTAGAGATGTCAATGTCTTATATGTGTTGACCAGAGAAGCGGTTTTTTTGTTTTCGGCGAATAAAGTATATGGGCCCATAACAAATAATGTATCACCTAGAGGACAACCCGATTGTTTATAATCACAATCATACACCCGCCTACCATGAGCACGAGCGTGGCAATTGACCAACAACTTTTCAAGTTTAAATTTTACACTTTAGCGCCTAACCAAGGTGAATTAGAAGGATTAAACTATCTGATTACGGTCGCCGCACATGTGCACTTTACGTAGAGATGTCAATGGCTTATATGTGTTGAACAGAGAAGCGGTTTTTTTGTTTTCGGCGAATAAAGTATATGGGCCAATAACAAATAATGTGTCACCTAGAGGACAACCCGATCGTTAATAATCACAAAATACACCCGCCTACCGTAAACAGGAGCGGCGCAAATGACCAAAAACATTTCAATTTTACATTTTACACTTTAGCGCCTAACCAGGGTGAATTAGAATGATTAAACTATTTGATTGCGATCGCCGCGCATGTGCAATTTACGTAGAGGTGTTAATGTCTTATTTGTTTTAAACAGAGGAGCGGCAAATTAGCGCCTAACCAGGGTGAATTAGAAGGATTAAACTATCTGATTACGGTCGCCGCACATGTGCACTTTACGTAGAAATGTCAATGGCTTATATGTGTTGAACAGAGTAGCGGCAATCGAAAACCCAAAAAAATCAACATTCCTAGCATGTTCCGGTTTTTTGTTTCGGCGAATAAAGTATATGGGCCAATAAAACATAATGTATCACCTAGACGACAACCCGATCGTTTATAATCACAACCATACACCCACCTACCATAACTAGGAGCGTGGCAAATGACCAAAAACATTTCAATTTTACATTTTACACTTTAGCGCCTAACCAGGGTGAATTAGAATGATTAAACTATTTGATTGCGATCGCCGCACATGTGCACTTTGCGAAGAGATGTCAACGTCTTATATGTGTTGAACAGAGAAGCGGTTTTTTGTTTTCGGCAAATAAAGTATATGGGCCCATAACAAATAAATATCACCTAGAGGACAACCCGATCGTTTATAATCACAACCATATACCCGCCTACCATAAACAGGAGCGCGGCAAATGACCAAAAACATTTCAAGTTTACATTTTACACTTTAGCGCCTAACCAGGGTGAAATAGAAGGATCAAACTATTTGATTGCGGTCGCCGCACATGTGCGCTTTACGTAGAGATGTCAATGTCTTATATGTGTTGACCAGAGAAGCGGTTTTTTTGTTTTCGGCGAATAAAGTATAAGGGCCAATAAAGCATAATGTATCACCTACAGGACAACCCGCTCGTTTATAATCACAATCATACACCCGCCTACCATAAGCAGGAGCGTGGCAATTGACCAAAAACATTTCAAGTTTACATTTTACACTTTAGCGCCTAACCAAGGTGAATTAGAAGGATTAAACTATCTGATTACGGTCGCCGCACATGTGCACTTTACGTAGAGATGTCAATGGCTTATATGTGTTGAACAGAGAAGCGGTTTTTTTTGTTTTCGGCGAATAAAGTATATGGGCCAATAACAAATAATGTATCACCTAGAGGACAACCCGATCGTTTATAATCACAACCGTACACCCGCCTACCATATACAGGAGCACGGCAATTGACTAAAAACATCTCAAGTTTACATTTTACACTTTAGCGCCTAACCAGGGTGAATTAGAAGGATTAAACTATCTGATTACGGTCGCCGCACATGTGCACTTTACGTAGAGATGTCAGTGGCTTATATGTGTTGAACAGAGAAGCGGCAATCAAAAACCCACAAAAATCAACATTCCTAGCATGGTCCGGATTTTTGTTTTCGGCGAATAAAGTATATGGGCCAATAACGAATAATGTATCACCTAGAGGACAACCCGATCGTCTATAATCACAATCATACACCCGCCTACCATAAACGGGAGCGGCGCAAATGACCAAAAACATTTCAATTTTACATTTTACACTTTAGCGCCTAACCAGGGTGAATTTCAATGATTAAACTATTTGATTGCGGTCGCCGCACATGTGCACTTTACGTAGAGATGTCAATGGCTTATATGTGTTGAACAGTGAAGCGGCAATCGAAAACCCAAAAAAATCAACATTCTTGGCATGTTCCGGTTTTTTGTTTCGGCGAATAAAGTATATGGGCCAATAAAACATAATGTATCACCTAGACGACAACCCGATCGTTTATAATCACAACCATACACCCACCTACCATAAATAGGAGCGGGGCAAATGACCAAAAACATTTCAATTTTACATTTTACACTTTAGCGCCTAACCAGGGTGAATTAGAATGATTAAACTATTTGATTGCGATCGCCGCACATGTGCACTTTGCGAAGAGATGTCAACGTCTTATATGTGTTGAACAGAGAAGCGGTTTTTTGTTTTCGGCAAATAAAGTATATGGACCCATAACAAATAATGTATCACCTAGAGGACAACCCGATCGTTTATAATCACAACCATATACCCGCCTACCATAAACAGGAGCGCGGCAAATGACCAAAAACATTTCAAGTTTACATTTTACACTTTAGCGCCTAACCAGGGTGAAATAGAAGGATCAAACTATTTGACTGCGGTCGCCGCACATGTGCGCTTTACGTAGAGATGTCAATGTCTTATATGTGTTGACCAGAGAAGCGGTTTTTTTGTTTTCAGCGAATAAAGTATATGGGCCCATAACAAATAATGTATCACCTAGAGGACAACCCGATCGTTTATAATCACAATCATACACCCGCCTACCATGAGCAGGAGCGTGGCAATTGACCAACAACTTTTCAAGTTTACATTTTACACTTTAGCGCCTAACCAAGGTGAATTAGAAGGATTAAACTATCTGATTACGGTCGCCGCACATGTGCACTTTACGTAGAGATGTCAATGGCTTATATGTGTTGAACAGAGAAGCGGTTTTTTTGTTTTCGGCGAATAAAGTATATGGGCCAATAACAAATAATGTATCACCTAGAGGACAACCCGATCGTTAATAATCACAAAATACACCCGCCTACCGTAAACAGGAGCGGCGCAAATGACCAAAAACATTTCAATTTTACATTTTACACTTTAGCGCCTAACCAGGGTGAATTAGAATGATTAAACTATTTGATTGCGATCGCCGCGCATGTGCAATTTACGTAGAGGTGTTAATGTCTTATTTGTTTTAAACAGAGGAGCGGCAAATTAGCGCCTAACCAGGGTGAATTAGAAGGATTAAACTATCTGATTACGGTCGCCGCACATGTGCACTTTACGTAGAAATGTCAATGGCTTATATGTGTTGAACAGAGTAGCGGCAATCGAAAACCCAAAAAAATCAACATTCCTAGCATGTTCCGGTTTTTTGTTTCGGCGAATAAAGTATATGGGCCAATAAAACATAATGTATCACCTAGACGACAACCCGATCGTTTATAATCACAACCATACACCCACCTACCATAAATAGGAGCGTGGCAAATGACCAAAAACATTTCAATTTTACATTTTACACTTTAGCGCCTAACCATGGTGAATTATAATGATTAAACTATTTGATTGCGATCGCCGCACATGTGCACTTTGCGAAGAGATGTCAATGTCTTATATGTGTTGAACAGAGAAGCGGTTTTTTGTTTTCGGCAAATAAAGTATATGGGCCCATAACAAATAATGTATCACCTAGAGGACAACCCGATCGTTTATAATCACAACCATATACCCGCCTACCATAAACAGGAGCGCGGCAAATGACCAAAAACATTTCAAGTTTACATTTTACACTTTAGCGCCTAACCAAGGTGAATTAGAAGGATTAAACTATCTGATTACGGTCGCCGCACATGTGCACTTTACGTAGAGATGTCAATGGCTTATATGTGTTGAACAGAGAAGCGGTTTTTTTTTGTTTTCGGCGAATAAAGTATATGGGCCAATAACAAATAATGTATCACCTAGAGGACAACCCGATCGTTTATAATCACAACCGTACACCCGCCTACCATAAACAGGAGCACGGCAATTGACTAAAAACATCTCAAGTTTACATTTTACACTTTAGCGCCTAACCAGGGTGAATTAGAAGGATTAAACTATCTGATTACGGTCGCCGCACATGTGCACTTTACGTAGAGATGTCAGTGGCTTATATGTGTTGAACAGAGAAGCGGCAATCGAAAACCCACAAAAATCAACCTTCCTAGCATGGTCCGGACTTTTGTTTTCGGCGAATAAAGTATATGGGCCAATAACGAATAATGTATCACCTAGAGGACAACCCGATCGTTTATAATCACAATCATACACCCGCCTACCATAAACGGGAGCGGCGCAAATAACCAAAAACATTTCAATTTTACATTTTACACTTTAGCGCCTAACCAGGGTGAATTTCAATGATTAAACTATTTGATTGCAGTCGCCGCACATGTGCACTTTACGTAGAGATGTCAATGGCTTATATGTGTTGAACAGTGAAGCGGCAATCGAAAACCCAAAAAAATCAACATTCTTGGCATGTTCCGGTTTTTTGTTTCGGCGAATAAAGTATATGGGCCAATAAAACATAATGTATCACCTAGACGACAACCCGATCGTTTATAATCACAACCATACACCCACCTACCATAAATAGGAGCGGGGCAAATGACCAAAAACATTTCAATTTTACATTTTACACTTTAGCGCCTAACCAGGGTGAATTAGAATGATTAAACTATTTGATTGCGATCGCCGCACATGTGCACTTTGCGAAGAGATGTCAACGTCTTATATGTGTTGAACAGAGAAGCGGTTTTTTGTTTTCGGCAAATAAAGTATATGGGCCCATAACAAATAATGTATCACCTAGAGGACAACCCGATCGTTTATAATTACAACCATATACCCGCCTACCATAAACAGGAGCGCGGCAAATGACCAAAAACATATCAAGTTTACATTTTACACTTTAGCGCCTAACCAAGGTGAATTAGAAGGATTAAACTATCTGATTACGGTCGCCGCACATGTGCACTTTACGTAGAGATGTCAATGGCTTATATGTGTTGAACAGAGAAGCGGTTTTTTGTTTTCGGCAAATAAAGTATATGGGCCCATAACAAATAATGTATCACCTAGAGGACAACCCGATCGTTTATAATCACAACCGTACACCCGCCTACCATAAACAGGAGCACGGCAATTGACTAAAAACATCTCAAGTTTACATTTTACACTTTAGCGCCTAACCAGGGTGAATTAGAAGGATTAAACTATCTGATTACGGTCGCCGCACATGTGCACTTTACGTAGAGATGTCAGTGGCTTATATGTGTTGAACAGAGAAGCGGCAATCGAAAACCCACAAAAATCAACATTCCTAGCATGGTCCGGATTTTTGTTTTCGGCGAATAAAGTATATGGGCCAATAACGAATAATGTATCACCTAGAGGACAACCCGATCGTTTATAATCACAAAATACACCCGCCTACCGTAAACAGGAGCGGCGCAAATGACCAAAAACATTTCAATTTTACATTTTACACTTTAGCGCCTAACCAGGGTGAATTTGGATGATTAAACTATTTGATTGCGGTCGCCGCACATGTGCACTTTACGTAGAAATGTCAATGGCTTATATGTGTTGAACAGAGTAGCGGCAATCGAAAACCCAAAAAAATCAACATTCCTAGCATGTTCCGGTTTTTTGTTTCGGCAAATAAAGTATATGGGCCAATAAAACATAATGTATCACCTAGACGACAACCCGATCTTTCATAATCACAATCATACACCCGGCTACCATAAACAGGAGCGCGGCAATTGACCAAAATCATCTCAAGTTGACATTTTACACTTTAGCGCCTAACCTGGGTGAAATAGAAGGATCAAACTATTTGATTGCGGGCGCCGCACATGTGCACTTTACGTAGAGATGTCAACGTCTTAAATGTGTTGAACAGAGGAGCGGCAATCGAAACCCCAAAAAATTCAAAATGCCAACAACTTCCGGTTTTTTGTTTTCGGCGAATAAAGAATATGGGTCAATAAAAGATAATGTCTCACCTAGAGGACACCCCGATCGTTCATAATCACAATCATATACCCGGCTACCATAAACAGGAGCGCGGCAATTGACCAAAATCATCTCAAGTTGACATTTTACACTTTAGCGCCTAACCAGGGTGAAATAGAAGGATCAAACTATTTGATTGCGGGCGCCGCACATGTGCACTTTACGTAGAGATGTCAATGGCTTATATGTGTTGAACAGAGAAGCGGTTTTTTTGTTTTCGGCGAATAAAGTATATGGGCCAATAACAAATAATGTGTCACCTAGAGGACAACCCGATCGTTAATAATCACAAAATACACCCGCCTACCGTAAACAGGAGCGGCGCAAATAACCAAAAACATTTCAATTTTACATTTTACACTTTAGCGCCTAACCAGGGTGAATTTCAATGATTAAACTATTTGATTGCAGTCGCCGCACATGTGCACTTTACGTAGAGATGTCAATGGCTTATATGTGTTAAACAGTGAAGCGGCAATCGAAAACCCAAAAAAATCAACATTCTTGGCATGTTCCGGTTTTTTGTTTCGGCGAATAAAGTATATGGGCCAATAAAACATAATGTATCACCTAGACGACAACCCGCTTGTTCATAATCACAACCATACACCCGCCTACCATAAACGGGAGCGGCGCAAATAACCAAAAACATTTCAATTTTACATTTTACACTTTAGCGCCTAACCAGGGTGAATTTCAATGATTAAACTATTTGATTGCAGTCGCCGCACATGTGCACTTTACGTAGAGATGTCAATGGCTTATATGTGTTGAACAGTGAAGCGGCAATCGAAAACCCAAAAAAATCAACATTCTTGGCATGTTCCGGTTTTTTGTTTCGGCGAATAAAGTATATGGGCCAATAAAACATAATGTATCACCTAGACGACAACCCGCTTGTTCATAATCACAACCATACACCCGCCTACCATAAACAGGAGCGCGGCAAATGACCAAAAACATTTCAATTTTACATTTTACACTTTAGCGCCTAACCAGGGTGAATTAGAAGGATTAAACTATCTGATTACGGTCGCCGCACATGTGCACTTTACGTAGAGATGTCAGTGGCTTATATGTGTTGAACAGAGAAGCGGCAATCGAAAACCCACAAAAATCAACATTCTTGGCATGTTCCGGTTTTTTGTTTTCGGCGAATAAAGAATATGGGTCAATAAAAGATAATGTCTCACCTAGAGGACACCCCGATCGTTCATAATCACAATCATATACCCGGCTACCATAAACAGGAGCGCGGCAATTGACCAAAATCATCTCAAGTTGACATTTTACACTTTAGCGCCTAACCAGGGTGAAATAGAAGGATCAAACTATTTGATTGCGGGCGCCGCACATGTGCACTTTACGTAGAGATGTCAGTGGCTTATATGTGTTGAACAGAGAAGCGGCAATCGAAAACCCACAAAAATCAACATTTCTAGCATGGTCCGGATTTTTGTTTTCGGCGAATAAAGTATATGGGCCAATAACGAATAATGTATCACCTAGAGGACAACCCGATCGTTTATAATCACAATCATACACCCTCCTACCATAAACGGGAGCGGCGCAAATAACCAAAAACATTTCAATTTTACATTTTACACTTTAGCGCCTAACCAGGGTGAATTAGAAGGATTAAACTATCTGATTACGGTCGCCGCGCATGTGCACTTTACGTAGAGATGTCAATGGCTTATATGTGTTGAACAGAGAAGCGGTTTTTTTGTTTTCGGCGAATAAAGTATATGGGCCAATAACAAATAATGTATCACCTAGAGGACAACCCGATCGTTAATAATCACAAAATACACCCGCCTACCGTAAACAGGAGCGGCGCAAATGACCAAAAACATTTCAATTTTACATTTTACACTTTAGCGCCTAACCAGGGTGAATTAGAATGATTAAACTATTTGATTGCGATCGCCGCGCATGTGCAATTTACGTAGAGGTGTTAATGTCTTATTTGTTTTAAACAGAGGAGCGGCAAATTAGCGCCTAACCAGGGTGAATTAGAAGGATTAAACTATCTGATTACGGTCGCCGCACATGTGCACTTTGCGAAGAGATGTCAATGTCTTATATGTGTTGAACAGAGAAGCGGTTTTTTGTTTTCGGCAAATAAAGTATATGGGCCCATAACAAATAATGTATCACCTAGAGGACAACCCGATCGTTTATAATCACAACCATATACCCGCCTACCATAAACAGGAGCGCGGCAAATGACCAAAAACATTTCAAGTTTACATTTTACACTTTAGCGCCTAACCAAGGTGAATTAGAAGGATTAAACTATCTGATTACGGTCGCCGCACATGTGCACTTTACGTAGAGGTGTCAATGGCTTATATGTGTTGAACAGAGAAGCGGTTTTTTTTTGTTTTCGGCGAATAAAGTATATGGGCCAATAACAAATAATGTATCACCTAGAGGACAACCCGATCGTTTATAATCACAACCGTACACCCGCCTACCATAAACAGGAGCACGGCAATTGACTAAAAACATCTCAAGTTTACATTTTACACTTTAGCGCCTAACCAGGGTGAATTAGAAGGATTAAACTATCTGATTACGGTCGCCGCACATGTGCACTTTACGTAGAGATGTCAGTGGCTTATATGTGTTGAACAGAGAAGCGGCAATCGAAAACCCACAAAAATCAACCTTCCTAGCATGGTCCGGATTTTTGTTTTCGGCGAATAAAGTATATGGGCCAATAACGAATAATGTATCACCTAGAGGACAACCCGATCGTTTATAATCACAATCATACACCCGCCTACCATAAACGGGAGCGGCGCAAATAACCAAAAACATTTCAATTTTACATTTTACACTTTAGCGCCTAACCAGGGTGAATTTCAATGATTAAACTATTTGATTGCAGTCGCCGCACATGTGCACTTTACGTAGAGATGTCAATGGCTTATATGTGTTGAACAGTGAAGCGGCAATCGAAAACCCAAAAAAATCAACATTCTTGGCATGTTCCGGTTTTTTGTTTCGGCGAATAAAGTATATGGGCCAATAAAACATAATGTATCACCTAGACGACAACCCGATCGTTTATAATCACAACCATACACCCACCTACCATAAATAGGAGCGGGGCAAATGACCAAAAACATTTCAATTTTACATTTTACACTTTAGCGCCTAACCAGGGTGAATTAGAATGATTAAACTATTTGATTGCGATCGCCGCACATGTGCACTTTGCGAAGAGATGTCAACGTCTTATATGTGTTGAACAGAGAAGCGGTTTTTTGTTTTCGGCAAATAAAGTATATGGGCCCATAACAAATAATGTATCACCTAGAGGACAACCCGATCGTTTATAATTACAACCATATACCCGCCTACCATAAACAGGAGCGCGGCAAATGACCAAAAACATATCAAGTTTACATTTTACACTTTAGCGCCTAACCAAGGTGAATTAGAAGGATTAAACTATCTGATTACGGTCGCCGCACATGTGCACTTTACGTAGAGATGTCAATGGCTTATATGTGTTGAACAGAGAAGCGGTTTTTTGTTTTCGGCAAATAAAGTATATGGGCCCATAACAAATAATGTATCACCTAGAGGACAACCCGATCGTTTATAATCACAACCGTACACCCGCCTACCATAAACAGGAGCACGGCAATTGACTAAAAACATCTCAAGTTTACATTTTACACTTTAGCGCCTAACCAGGGTGAATTAGAAGGATTAAACTATCTGATTACGGTCGCCGCACATGTGCACTTTACGTAGAGATGTCAGTGGCTTATATGTGTTGAACAGAGAAGCGGCAATCGAAAACCCACAAAAATCAACATTCCTAGCATGGTCCGGATTTTTGTTTTCGGCGAATAAAGTATATGGGCCAATAACGAATAATGTATCACCTAGAGGACAACCCGATCGTTTATAATCACAAAATACACCCGCCTACCGTAAACAGGAGCGGCGCAAATGACCAAAAACATTTCAATTTTACATTTTACACTTTAGCGCCTAACCAGGGTGAATTTGGATGATTAAACTATTTGATTGCGGTCGCCGCACATGTGCACTTTACGTAGAAATGTCAATGGCTTATATGTGTTGAACAGAGTAGCGGCAATCGAAAACCCAAAAAAATCAACATTCCTAGCATGTTCCGGTTTTTTGTTTCGGCAAATAAAGTATATGGGCCAATAAAACATAATGTATCACCTAGACGACAACCCGATCTTTCATAATCACAATCATACACCCGGCTACCATAAACAGGAGCGCGGCAATTGACCAAAATCATCTCAAGTTGACATTTTACACTTTAGCGCCTAACCTGGGTGAAATAGAAGGATCAAACTATTTGATTGCGGGCGCCGCACATGTGCACTTTACGTAGAGATGTCAACGTCTTAAATGTGTTGAACAGAGGAGCGGCAATCGAAACCCCAAAAAATTCAAAATGCCAACAACTTCCGGTTTTTTGTTTTCGGCGAATAAAGAATATGGGTCAATAAAAGATAATGTCTCACCTAGAGGACACCCCGATCGTTCATAATCACAATCATATACCCGGCTACCATAAACAGGAGCGCGGCAATTGACCAAAATCATCTCAAGTTGACATTTTACACTTTAGCGCCTAACCAGGGTGAAATAGAAGGATCAAACTATTTGATTGCGGGCGCCGCACATGTGCACTTTACGTAGAGATGTCAATGGCTTATATGTGTTGAACAGAGAAGCGGTTTTTTTGTTTTCGGCGAATAAAGTATATGGGCCAATAACAAATAATGTGTCACCTAGAGGACAACCCGATCGTTAATAATCACAAAATACACCCGCCTACCGTAAACAGGAGCGGCGCAAATAACCAAAAACATTTCAATTTTACATTTTACACTTTAGCGCCTAACCAGGGTGAATTTCAATGATTAAACTATTTGATTGCAGTCGCCGCACATGTGCACTTTACGTAGAGATGTCAATGGCTTATATGTGTTAAACAGTGAAGCGGCAATCGAAAACCCAAAAAAATCAACATTCTTGGCATGTTCCGGTTTTTTGTTTCGGCGAATAAAGTATATGGGCCAATAAAACATAATGTATCACCTAGACGACAACCCGCTTGTTCATAATCACAACCATACACCCGCCTACCATAAACGGGAGCGGCGCAAATAACCAAAAACATTTCAATTTTACATTTTACACTTTAGCGCCTAACCAGGGTGAATTTCAATGATTAAACTATTTGATTGCAGTCGCCGCACATGTGCACTTTACGTAGAGATGTCAATGGCTTATATGTGTTGAACAGTGAAGCGGCAATCGAAAACCCAAAAAAATCAACATTCTTGGCATGTTCCGGTTTTTTGTTTCGGCGAATAAAGTATATGGGCCAATAAAACATAATGTATCACCTAGACGACAACCCGCTTGTTCATAATCACAACCATACACCCGCCTACCATAAACAGGAGCGCGGCAAATGACCAAAAACATTTCAATTTTACATTTTACACTTTAGCGCCTAACCAGGGTGAATTAGAAGGATTAAACTATCTGATTACGGTCGCCGCACATGTGCACTTTACGTAGAGATGTCAGTGGCTTATATGTGTTGAACAGAGAAGCGGCAATCGAAAACCCACAAAAATCAACATTCTTGGCATGTTCCGGTTTTTTGTTTTCGGCGAATAAAGAATATGGGTCAATAAAAGATAATGTCTCACCTAGAGGACACCCCGATCGTTCATAATCACAATCATATACCCGGCTACCATAAACAGGAGCGCGGCAATTGACCAAAATCATCTCAAGTTGACATTTTACACTTTAGCGCCTAACCAGGGTGAAATAGAAGGATCAAACTATTTGATTGCGGGCGCCGCACATGTGCACTTTACGTAGAGATGTCAGTGGCTTATATGTGTTGAACAGAGAAGCGGCAATCGAAAACCCACAAAAATCAACATTCCTAGCATGGTCCGGATTTTTGTTTTCGGCGAATAAAGTATATGGGCCAATAACGAATAATGTATCACCTAGAGGACAACCCGATCGTTTATAATCACAATCATACACCCTCCTACCATAAACGGGAGCGGCGCAAATAACCAAAAACATTTCAATTTTACATTTTACACTTTAGCGCCTAACCAGGGTGAATTAGAAGGATTAAACTATCTGATTACGGTCGCCGCACATGTGCACTTTACGTAGAGATGTCAGTGGCTTATATGTGTTGAACGGTGAAGCGGCAATCGAAAACCCAAAAAAATCAACATTCTTGGCATGTTCCGGTTTTTTGTTTCGGCGAATAAAGTATATGGGCCAATAAAACATAATGTATCACCTAGACGACAACCCGCTTGTTCATAATCACAACCATACACCCGCCTACCATAAACAGGAGCGCGGCAAATGACCAAAAACATTTCAATTTTACATTTTACACTTTAGCGCCTAACCAGGGTGAATTAGAATGATTAAACTATTTGATTGCGATTGCCGCGCATGTGCAATTTAGGTAGAGATGTTAATGTCTTATTTGTGTTAAATAGAGGAGCGGCAAATTAGCGCCTAACCAGGGTGAAGTAGAAGGATTAAACTATCTGATTACCGTCGCCGCACATGTGCACTTTACGTAGAGATGTCAATGGCTTATAAGTGTTGAACAGAGGAGCGGCAATCGAAAACCCAAAAAATTCAGAATTCCTAGCATGTTCCGGTTTTTTGTTTTCGGCGAATAAAGTATATGGGCCAATAAAACATAATGTATCACCTAGAGGACAACCCGATTGTTCATAATCACAATCATACACCCGCCTACCATAAACAGGAGCGCGGCAAATGACCAAAAACATTTCAATTTTACATTTTACACTTTAACGCCTAACCAGGGTGAATTAGAATGATTAAACTATTTGATTGCGATCGCCGCGCATGTGCAATTTACGTAGAGATGTTGATGTCTTATTTGTGTTAAACAGAGGAGCGGCAATCGAAAACCCAAAAAATTCAGAATTCCTAGCATGTTCCGGTTTTTTGTTTTCGGCGAATAAAGTATATGGGCCAATAAAACATAATGTATCACCTAGAGGACAACCCGATTGTTCATAATCACAACCATACACCCGCCTACCATAAACATTAGCGCGGCAATTGACCAAAAACATTTCAAGTTTACATTTTACACTTTAGCGCCTAACCAGGGTGAATTAGAATGATTAAACTATTGATTGCGATCGCCGCGCATGTGCAATTTACGAAGAGATGTTACTGTCTTATTTGTGTTAAAGAGAGGAGCGGCAATCGAAAACCCAAAAAATTCAGAATTCCTAGCATGTTCCGGTTTTTTGTTTTCGGCGAATAGAGTATATGGGCCAATAAAACATAATGTATCACCTAGAGGACAACCCGATTGTTCATAATCACAACCATACACCCGCCTACCATAAACATTAGCGCGGCAATTGACCAAAAACATTTCAAGTTTACATTTTACAATTTAGCGCCTAACCAGGGTGAATTAGAATGATTAAACTATTTGATTGCGATCGCCGCGCATGTGCAATTTACGAAGAGATGTTAATGTCTTATTTGTGTTAAACAGAGGAGCGGCAATCGAAAACCCAAAAAATTCAAAATTCCTAGCACTCTCCGGTTTTTGTTTACGGCGAATAAAGTATATGGGCCAATAAAACATAATGTATCACCTAGAGGACAAACCGACCGTTTATAATCACAATCATACACCCGCCTACCATAAACAGGAGCGCGGCAAATGACCAAAAACATTTCAATTTTACACTTTAGCGCTTAACCAGGGTGAATTAGAATGATTAAACTATTTGGTTGCGATCGCCGCGCATGTGCAATTTACGAAGAGATGTTAATGTCTTATTTGTGTTAAACAGAGGAGCGGCAATCGAAAACCCAAAAAATTCAAAATTCCTAGCACTCTCCGGTTTTTGTTTACGGCGAATAAAGTATATGGGCCAATAAAACATAATGTATCACCTAGAGGACAAACCGACCGTTTATAATCACAATCATACACCCGCCTACCATAAACAGGAGCGCGGCAAATGACCAAAAACATTTCAATTTTACACTTTAGCGCTTAACCAGGGTGAATTAGAATGATTAAACTATTTGGTTGCGATCGCCGCGCATGTGCAATTTACGAAGAGATGTTACTGTCTTATTTGTGTTAAAGAGAGGAGCGGCAATCGAAAACCCAAAAAATTCAGAATTCCTAGCATGTTCCGGTTTTTTGTTTTCGGCGAATAGAGTATATGGGCCAATTAAACATAATGTATCACCTAGAGGACAACCCGATTGTTCATAATCACAACCATACACCCGCCTACCATAAACATTAGCGCGGCAATTGACCAAAAACATTTCAAGTTTACATTTTACAATTTAGCGCCTAACCAGGGTGAATTAGAATGATTAAACTATTTGATTGCGATCGCCGCGCATGTGCAATTTACGAAGAGATGTTAATGTCTTATTTGTGTTAAACAGAGGAGCGGCAATCGAAAACCCAAAAAATTCAAAATTCCTAGCACTCTCCGGTTTTTGTTTACGGCGAATAAAGTATATGGGCCAATAAAACATAATGTATCACCTAGAGGACAAACCGACCGTTTATAATCACAATCATACACCCGCCTACCATAAACAGGAGCGCGGCAAATGACCAAAAACTTTTCAATTTTACACTTTAGCGCTTAACCAGGGTGAATTAGAATGATTAAACTATTTGGTTGCGATCGCCGCGCATGTGCAATTTACGAAGAGATGTTAATGTCTTATTTGTGTTAAACAGAGGAGCGGCAATCGAAAACCCAAAAAATTCAGAATTCCTAGCATGTTCCGGTTTTTTGTTTTCGGCGAATAGAGTATATGGGCCAATAAAACATAATGTATCACCTAGAGGACAACCCGATTGTTCATAATGACAACCATACACCCGCCTACTATAAACATTAGCGCGCCAATTGACCAAAAACATTTCAAGTTTACATTTTACAATTTAGCGCCTAACCAGGGTGAATTAGAATGATTAAACTATTTGATTGCGATCGCCGCGCATGTGCAATTTACGAAGAGATGTTAATGTCTTATTTGTGTTAAACAGAGGAGCGGCAATCGAAAACCCAAAAAATTCAAAATTCCTAGCACTCTCCGGTTTTTGTTTACGGCGAATAAAGTATATGGGCCAATAAAACATAATGTATCACCTAGAGGACAAACCGACCGTTTATAATCACAATCATACACCCGCCTAAAATAAACAGGAGCGCGGCAAATGACCAAAAACATTTCAATTTTACACTTTAGCGCTTAACCAGGGTGAATTAGAATGATTAAACTATTTGGTTGCGATCGCCGCGCATGTGCAATTTACGAAGAGATTGTAATGTCTTATTTGTGTTAAACAGAGGAGCGGCAATCGAAAACCCAAAAAATTCAAAATTCCTAGCAACTTCCGTTTTTTTGTTTTCGGCGAATAAAGTATATGGGCCAATAAAACATAATGTATCACCTAGAGGACAACCCGATTGTTCATAATCACAACCATACACCCGCCTACCATAAACATTAGCGCGGCAATTGACCAAAAACATTTCAAGTTTACATTTTACACTTTAGCGCCTAACCAGGGTGAATTAGAATGATTAAACTATTTGATTGCGATCGCCGCGCATGTGCAATTTACGAAGAGATGTTAATGTCTTATTTGTGTTAAACAGAGGAGCGGCAATCGAAAACCCAAAAAATTCAAAATTCCTAGCACGTTCCGGTTTTTTGTTTACGGCGAATAAAGTATATGGGCCAATAAAACATAATGTATCACCTAGAGGACAACCCGATTGTTCATAATCACAACCATACACCCGCCTACCATAAACATTAGCGCGGCAATTGACCAAAAACATTTCAAGTTTACATTTTACACTTTAGCGCCTAACCAGGGTGAATTAGAATGATTAAACTATTTGATTGCGATCGCCGCGCATGTGCAATTTACGAAGAGATGTTAATGTCTTATTTGTGTTAAACAGAGGAAGGCAATCGAAAATCCAAAAAATACAGAATTCCTAGCATGTTCCGGTTTTTTGTTTTCGGCGAATAAAGTATATGGGCCAATAAAACATTATGTATCACCTAGACGACAACCCGATTGTTCATAATAACAACCATACACCCGCCTACCATAAACCTTAGCGCGGCAATTGACCAAAAACATTTCAAGTTTACATTTTACACTTTAGCGCTTAACCAGGGTGAATTAGAATGATTAAACTATTTGATTGCGATCGCCGCGCATGTGCAATTTAGGAAGAGATGTTAATGTCTTATTTGTGTTGAACAGAGGAGCGGCAATCGAAAACCCAAAAAATTCAGAATTCCTAGCATGTTCCGGTTTTTTGTTTTCGGCGAATAAAGTATATGGGCCAATAAAACATAATATATCACCTAGAGGACAACCCGATTGTTCATAATCACAATCATACACCCGTCTACCATAAACAGGAGCGCGGCAAATGACCAAAAACATTTCAATTTTACATTTTACACTTTAGCGCCTAACCAGGGTGAATTAGAACGATTAAACTATTTGATTGCGATCGCCGCGCATGAGCAATTTACGTAGAGATGTTAATGTCTTATTTGTGTTAAACAGAGGAGCGGCAAATTAGCGCCTAACCAGGGTGAACTAGAAGGGTTAAACAATCTGATTACGGTCGCCGCACATGTGCACTTTACGTAGAGATGTCAATGGCTTATATGTGTTGAACAGAGGAGCGGCAATCGAAAACCCAAAAAATTCAGAATTCCTAGCATGTTCCGGTTTTTTGTTTTCGGCGAATAAAGTATATGGGCCAATAAAACATTATGTATCACCTAGACGACAACCCGATTGTTCATAATCACAATCATACACCCGCCTACCACAAACAGGAGCGCGGCAAATGACAAAAAACATTTCAATTTTACATTTTACACTTTAGCTCCTAACCAGGGTGAATTAGAATGATTAAACTATTTGATTGCGATCGAAGCGCATGTGCAATTTACGAAGAGATGTTAATGTCTTATTTGTGTTAAACAGAGGAGCGGCAATCGAAAACCCAAAAAATTCAGAATTCCTAGCATGTTCCGGTTTTTTGTTTTCGGCGAATAAAGTATATGGGCCACAAAAACATAATGTATCACCTAGAGGACAACTCGATTGTTCATAATCACAGTCATACACCCGCCTACCATAAACAGGAGCGCGGCAAATGACCAAAAACATTTCAATTTTACATTTTACACTTTAGCGCCTAACCAGGGTGAATTAGAATGATTAAACTATTTGATTGCGATCGCCGCGCATGTGCAATTTACGAAGAGATGTTAATGTCTTATTTGTGTTAAACAGAGGAGCGGCAATCGAAAACCCAAAAAATTCAAAATTCCTAGCACGTTCCGGTTTTTTGTTTACGGCGAATAAAGTATATGGGCCAATAAAACATAATGTATCACCTAGAGGACAACCCGATTGTTCATAATCACAACCATACACCCGCCTACCATAAACATTAGCGCGGCAATTGACCAAAAACATTTCAAGTTTACATTTTACACTTTAGCGCCTAACCAGGGTGAATTAGAATGATTAAACTATTTGATTGCGATCGCCGCGCATGTGCAATTTACGAAGAGATGTTAATGTCTTATTTGTGTTAAACAGAGGAAGGCAATCGAAAATCCAAAAAATACAGAATTCCTAGCATGTTCCGGTTTTTTGTTTTCGGCGAATAAAGTATATGGGCCAATAAAACATTATGTATCACCTAGACGACAACCCGATTGTTCATAATAACAACCATACACCCGCCTACCATAAACCTTAGCGCGGCAATTGACCAAAAACATTTCAAGTTTACATTTTACACTTTAGCGCTTAACCAGGGTGAATTAGAATGATTAAACTATTTGATTGCGATCGCCGCGCATGTGCAATTTAGGAAGAGATGTTAATGTCTTATTTGTGTTGAACAGAGGAGCGGCAATCGAAAACCCAAAAAATTCAGAATTCCTAGCATGTTCCGGTTTTTTGTTTTCGGCGAATAAAGTATATGGGCCAATAAAACATAATATATCACCTAGAGGACAACCCGATTGTTCATAATCACAATCATACACCCGTCTACCATAAACAGGAGCGCGGCAAATGACCAAAAACATTTCAATTTTACATTTTACACTTTAGCGCCTAACCAGGGTGAATTAGAACGATTAAACTATTTGATTGCGATCGCCGCGCATGAGCAATTTACGTAGAGATGTTAATGTCTTATTTGTGTTAAACAGAGGAGCGGCAAATTAGCGCCTAACCAGGGTGAACTAGAAGGGTTAAACTATCTGATTACGGTCGCCGCACATGTGCACTTTACGTAGAGATGTCAATGGCTTATATGTGTTGAACAGAGGAGCGGCAATCGAAAACCCAAAAAATTCAGAATTCCTAGCATGTTCCGGTTTTTTGTTTTCGGCGAATAAAGTATATGGGCCAATAAAACATTATGTATCACCTAGACGACAACCCGATTGTTCATAATCACAATCATACACCCGCCTACCACAAACAGGAGCGCGGCAAATGACAAAAAACATTTCAATTTTACATTTTACACTTTAGCTCCTAACCAGGGTGAATTAGAATGATTAAACTATTTGATTGCGATCGAAGCGCATGTGCAATTTACGAAGAGATGTTAATGTCTTATTTGTGTTAAACAGAGGAGCGGCAATCGAAAACCCAAAAAATTCAGAATTCCTAGCATGTTCCGGTTTTTTGTTTTCGGCGAATAAAGTATATGGGCCAATAAAACATAATGTATCACCTAGAGGACAACCCGATTGTTCATAATCACAATCATACACCCGCCTACCACAAACAGGAGCGCGGCAAATGACAAAAAACATTTCAATTTTACATTTTACACTTTAGCGCCTAACCAGGGTGAATTAGAATGATTAAACTATTTGATTGCGATCGCCGCGCATGTGCAAGTTACGTAGAGATGTTGATGTCTTATTTGTGTTAAACAGAGGAGCGGCAATCGAAAACCCAAAAAATTCAGAATTCCTAGCATGTTCCGGTTTTTTGTTTTCGGCGAATAAAGTATATGGGCCAATAAAACATTATGTATCACCTAGACGACAACCCGATTGTTCATAATCACAATCATACACCCGCCTACCACAAACAGGAGCGCGGCAAATGACAAAAAACATTTCAATTTTACATTTTACACTTTAGCTCCTAACCAGGGTGAATTAGAATGATTAAACTATTTGATTGCGATCGAAGCGCATGTGCAATTTACGAAGAGATGTTAATGTCTTATTTGTGTTAAACAGAGGAGCGGCAATCGAAAACCCAAAAAATTCAGAATTCCTAGCATGTTCCGGTTTTTTGTTTTCGGCGAATAAAGTATATGGGCCAATAAAACATAATGTATCACCTAGAGGACAACCCGATTGTTCATAATCACAATCATACACCCGCCTACCACAAACAGGAGCGCGGCAAATGACAAAAAACATTTCAATTTTACATTTTACACTTTAGCTCCTAACCAGGGTGAATTAGAATGATTAAACTATTTGATTGCGATCGAAGCGCATGTGCAATTTACGAAGAGATGTTAATGTCTTATTTGTGTTAAACAGAAGAGCGGCAATCGAAAACCCAAAAAATTCAGAATTCCTAGCATGTTCCGGTTTTTTGTTTTCGGCGAATAAAGTATATGGGCCAATAAAACATTATGTATCACCTAGACGACAACCCGATTGTTCATAATCACAATCATACACCCGCCTACCACAAACAGGAGCGCGGCAAATGACAAAAAACATTTCAATTTTACATTTTACACTTTAGCTCCTAACCAGGGTGAATTAGAATGATTAAACTATTTGATTGCGATCGAAGCGCATGTGCAATTTACGAAGAGATGTTAATGTCTTATTTGTGTTAAACAGAAGAGCGGCAATCGAAAACCCAAAAAATTCAGAATTCCTAGCATGTTCCGGTTTTTTGTTTTCGGCGAATAAAGTATATGGGCCAAAAAAACATAATGTATCACCTAGAGGACAACCCG
The DNA here is from genome assembly GCF_042242935.1 of Bactrocera oleae. Taxonomy (NCBI): domain Eukaryota; kingdom Metazoa; phylum Arthropoda; class Insecta; order Diptera; family Tephritidae; genus Bactrocera; species Bactrocera oleae. The sequence goes on along the minus strand of NC_091539.1, from coordinate 19,725,098 downwards.
ATTGTTCATAATCACAGTCATACACCCGCCTACCATAAACAGGAGCGCGGCAAATGACCAAAAACATTTCAATTTTACATTTTACACTTTTGCGCCTAACCAGGGTGAATTAGAATGATTAAACTATTTGATTGCGATCGCCGCGCATGTGCAATTTACGTAGAGATGTTGATGTCTTATTTGTGTTAAACAGAGGAGCGGCAATCGAAAACCCAAAAAATTCAGAATTCCTAGCATGTTCCGGTTTTTTGTTTTCGGCGAATAAAGTATATGGGCCAATAAAACATTATGTATCACCTAGACGACAACCCGATTGTTCATAATCACAATCATACACCCGCCTACCACAAACAGGAGCGCGGCAAATGACAAAAAACATTTCAATTTTACATTTTACACTTTAGCTCCTAACCAGGGTGAATTAGAATGATTAAACTATTTGATTGCGATCGAAGCGCATGTGCAATTTACGAAGAGATGTTAATGTCTTATTTGTGTTAAACAGAGGAGCGGCAATCGAAAACCCAAAAAATTCAGAATTCCTAGCATGTTCCGGTTTTTTGTTTTCGGCGAATAAAGTATATGGGCCAATAAAACATAATGTATCACCTAGAGGACAACCCGATTGTTCATAATCACAATCATACACCCGCCTACCACAAACAGGAGCGCGGCAAATGACAAAAAACATTTCAATTTTACATTTTACACTTTAGCGCCTAACCAGGGTGAATTAGAATGATTAAACTATTTGATTGCGATCGCCGCGCATGTGCAATTTACGTAGAGATGTTGATGTCTTATTTGTGTTAAACAGAGGAGCGGCAATCGAAAACCCAAAAAATTCAGAATTCCTAGCATGTTCCGGTTTTTTGTTTTCGGCGAATAAAGTATATGGGCCAATAAAACATAATGTATCACCTAGAGGACAACCCGATTGTTCATAATCACAACCATACACCCGCCTACCATAAACATTAGCGCGGCAATTGACCAAAAACATTTCAAGTTTACATTTTACAATTTAGCGCCTAACCAGGGTGAATTAGAATGATTAAACTATTTGATTGCGATCGCCGCGCATGTGCAATTTACGAAGAGATGTTAATGTCTTATTTGTGTTAAACAGAGGAGCGGCAATCGAAAACCCAAAAAATTCAAAATTCCTAGCAACTTCCGTTTTTTTGTTTTCGGCGAATAAAGTATATGGGCCAAAAAAACATAATGTATCACCTAGAGGACAACCCGATTTTTCATAATCACAATCATACACCCGCCTACCATAAACAGGAGCGCGGCAATTGACCAAAAACATTTCAAGTTTACATTTTACACTTTAGCGCCTAACCAGGGTGAATTAGAACTATTAAACTGTTTGATTGCGATCGCCGCGCATGTGCAATTTACGAAGAGATGTTAATGTCTTATTTGTGTTAAACAGAGGAGCGGCAATCGAAAACCCAAAAAATTCAAAATTCCTAGCAACTTCCGTTTTTTTGTTTTCGGCGAATAAAGTATATGGGCCAATAAAACATAATGTATCACCTAGAGGACAACCCGATTGTTCATAATCACAATCATACACCCGCCTACCACAAACAGGAGCGCGGCAAATGACCAAAAACATTTCAATTTTACACTTTAGCGCTTTACCAGGGTGAATTAGAATGATTAAACTATTTGGTTGCGATCGCCGCGCATGTGCAATTTACGAAGAGATGTTAATGTCTTATTTGTGTTAAACAGAGGAGCGGCAATCGAAAACCCAAAAAATTCAAAATTCCTAGCAACTTCCGTTTTTTTGTTTTCGGCGAATAAAGTATATGGGCCAAAAAAACATAATGTATCACCTAGAGGACAACCCGATTTTTCATAATCACAATCATACACCCGCCTACCATAAACAGGAGCGCGGCAATTGACCAAAAACATTTCAAGTTTACATTTTACACTTTAGCGCCTAACCAGGGTGAATTAGAATGATTAAACTATTTGATTGCGATCGCCGCGCATGTGCAATTTACGAAGAGATGTTAATGTCTTATTTGTGTTGAACAGAGGAGCGGCAATCGAAAACCCAAAAAATTCAGAATTCCTAGCATGTTCCGGTTTTTTGTTTTCGGCGAATAAAGTATATGGGCCAATAAAACATAATGTATCACCTAGAGGACAACCCGATTGTTCATAATCACAATCATACACCCGCCTACCACAAACAGGAGCGCGGCAAATGACAAAAAACATTTCAATTTTACATTTTACACTTTAGCGCCTAACCAGGGTGAATTAGAATGATTAAACTATTTGATTGCGATCGCCGCGCATGTGCAATTTACGTAGAGATGTTGATGTCTTATTTGTGTTAAACAGAGGAGCGGCAATCGAAAACCCAACAAATTCAGAATTCCTAGCATGTTCCGGTTTTTTGTTTTCGGCGAATAAAGTATATGGGCCAATAAAACATAATGTATCACCTAGAGGACAACCCGATTGTTCATAATCACAACCATACACCCGCCTACCATAAACATTAGCGCGGCAATTGACCAAAAACATTTCAAGTTTACATTTTACAATTTAGCGCCTAACCAGGGTGAATTAGAATGATTAAACTATTTGATTGCGATCGCCGCGCATGTGCAATTTACGAAGAGATGTTAATGTCTTATTTGTGTTAAACAGAGGAGCGGCAATCGAAAACCCAAAAAATTCAAAATTCCTAGCACTCTCCGGTTTTTGTTTACGGCGAATAAAGTATATGGGCCAATAAAACATAATGTATCACCTAGAGGACAACCCGATCGTTTATAATCACAATCAAACACCCGCCTACCACAAACAGGAGCGCGGCAAATGACCAAAAACATTTCAATTTTACACTTTAGCGCTTTACCAGGGTGAATTAGAATGATTAAACTATTTGGTTGCGATCGCCGCGCATGTGCAATTTACGAAGAGATGTTAATGTCTTATTTGTGTTAAACAGAGGAGCGGCAATCGAAAACCCAAAAAATTCAAAATTCCTAGCAACTTCCGTTTTTTTGTTTTCGGCGAATAAAGTATATGGGCCAAAAAAACATAATGTATCACCTAGAGGACAACCCGATTTTTCATAATCACAATCATACACCCGCCTACCATAAACAGGAGCGCGGCAATTGACCAAAAACATTTCAAGTTTACATTTTACACTTTAGCGCCTAACCGGGGTACCAGGAAAACCCAAAAAATTCAGAATTCCTAGCATGTTCCGGTTTTTTGTTTTCGGCGAATAAAGTATATGGGCCAACAAAACATAATGTATCACCTAGAGGACAACCCGATTGTTCATAATCACAATCATACACCCGCCTACCATAAACACGAGCGTCGCAATTGACCAAAAACATTACAAGTTTACATTTTACACTTTAGCGCCTAACCAGGGTGAAATAGAAGGATTAAACTATTTGATTGCGATCGCCGCACATGTGCACTTTACGAAGAGATGTCAGTGTCTTATATGTGTTGAACAGAGGAGCGGCAATCGAAAACCCAAAAAATTCAAAATTCCTAGCATGTTCCGGTTTTTTGTTTTCGGCGAATAAAGTATATGGGCCAATAAAGCATAATGTATCACCTAGAGGACAACCCGATTGTTCATAATCACAATCATATACCCGCCTACCATAAACATTAGCGCGGCAATTGACCAAAAACATTTCAAGTCTACATTTTACACTTTAGCGCCTAACCAGGGTGAATTAGAACTATTAAACTGTTTGATTGCGATCGCCGCGCATGTGCAATTTACGAAGAGATGTTAATGTCTTATTTGTGTTGAACAGAGGAGCGGCAATCGAAAACCCAAAAAATTCAGAATTCCTAGCATGTTCCGGTTTTTTGTTTTCGGCGAATAAAGTATATGACCCAATAAAACATAATGTATCACCTAGAGGACAACCCGATTGTTCATAATCGCAATCATACACCCGTCTACCATAAACAGGAGCGCGGCAAAAGATGAAAAACATTTCATTTTTACATTTTACACTTTAGCGCCTAACCAGGGTGAATTAGAATGATTAAACTATTTGATTGCGATCGCCGCGCATGTGCAATTTACGTAGAGATGTTAATGTCTTATTTGTGTAAAACAGAGGAGCGGCAAATTAGCGCCTAACCAGGGTGAACTAGAAGGATTAAACTATTTGATTACGGTCGCCGCACATGTGCACTTTACGTAGAGATGTCAATGGCTTATATGTGTTGAACAGAGGAGCGGCAATCGAAAACCCAAAAAATTCAGAGTTCCTAGCATGTTCCGGTTTTTTGTTTTCGGCGAATAAAGTATATGGGCCAATAAAACATTATGTATCACCTAGACGACAACCCGATTGTTCATAATCACAATCATACACCCGCCTACCATAAACAGGAGCGCGGCAAATGACCAAAAACATTTCAATTTTATATTTTACACTTTAGCGCCTAACCAGGGTGAATTAGAATGATTAAACTATTTGATTGCGATCGCCGCGCATGTGCAATTTACGAAGAGATGTTAATGTCTTATTTGTGTTAAACAAAGGAGCGGCAATCGAAAACCCAAAAAATTCAAAATTCCTAGCACGTTCCGGTTTTTTGTTTACGGCGAATAAAGTATATGGGCCAATAAAACATAATGTATCACCTAGAGGACAACCCGATTGTTCATAATCACAACCATACACCCGCCTACCATAAACATTAGCGCGGCAATTGACGAAAAACATTTCAAGTTTACATTTTACAATTTAGCGCCTAACCAGGGTGAATTAGAATGATTAAACTATTTGATTGCGATCGCCGCGCATGTGCAATTTACGAAGAGATGTTAATGTCTTATTTGTGTTAAACAGAGGAGCGGCAATCGAAAACCCAAAAAATTCAGAATTCCTAGCATGTTCCGGTTTTTTGTTTACGGCGAATAAAGTATATGGGCCAATAAAACATAATGTATCATCTCGAGGACAACCCGATTGTTCCTAATCACAATCATACACCCGCCTACCATAAACATTAGCGCGGCAATTGACGAAAAACATTTCAAGTTTACATTTTACACTTTAGCGCCTAACCAGGGTGAATTAGAATGATTAAACTATTTGATTGCGATCGCCGCGCATGTGCAATTTACGAAGAGATGTTAATGTCTTATTTGTGTTAAACAAAGGAGCGGCAATCGAAAACCCAAAAAATTCAGAATTCCTAGCATGTTCCGGTTTTTTGTTTACGGCGAATAAAGTATATGGGCCAATAAAACATAATGTATCACCTAGAGGACAACCCGATTGTTCATAATCACAACCATACACCCGCCTACCATAAACATTAGCGCGGCAATTGACGAAAAACATTTCAATTTTATATTTTACACTTTAGCGCCTAACCAGGGTGAATTAGAATGATTAAACTATTTGATTGCGATCGCCGCGCATGTGCAATTTACGAAGAGATGTTAATGTCTTATTTGTGTTAAACAAAGGAGCGGCAATCGAAAACCCAAAAAATTCAGAATTCCTAGCATGTTCCGGTTTTTTGTTTACGGCGAATAAAGTATATGGGCCAATAAAACATAATGTATCACCTAGAGGACAACCCGATTGTTCATAATCACAACCATACACCCGCCTACCATAAACATTAGCGCGGCAATTGACGAAAAACATTTCAATTTTATATTTTACACTTTAGCGCCTAACCAGGGTGAATTAGAATGATTAAACTATTTGATTGCGATCGCCGCGCATGTGCAATTTACGTAGAGATGTTAATGTCTTATTTGTGTAAAACAGAGGAGCGGCAAATTAGCGCCTAACCAGGGTGAACTAGAAGGATTAAACTATTTGATTACGGTCGCCGCACATGTGCACTTTACGTAGAGATGTCAATGGCTTATATGTGTTGAACAGAGGAGCGGCAATCGAAAACCCAAAAAATTCAGAATTCCTAGCACGTTTTGGTTTTTTGTTTACGGCGAATAAAGTATATGGGCCAATAAAACATAATGTATCACCTAGAGGACAACCCGATTGTTCATAATCACAACCATACACCCGCCTACCATAAACATTAGCGCGGCAAATGACCAAAAACATTTCAATTTTATATTTTACACTTTAGCGCCTAACCAGGGTGAATTAGAATGATTAAACTATTTGATTGCGATCGCCGCGCATGTGCAATTTACGAAGAGATGTTAATGTCTTATTTGTGTTAAACAAAGGAGCGGCAATCGAAAACCCAAAAAAATCAAAATTCCTAGCACGTTCCGGTTTTTTGTTTACGGCGAATAAAGTATATGGGCCAATAAAACATAATGTATAATCTCGAGGACAACCCGATTGTTCATAATCACAATCATACACCCGCCTACCATTAACATTAGCGCGGCAATTGACCAAAAACATTTCAAGTTTACATTTTACACTTTAGCGCCTAACCAGGGTGAATTAGAATGATTAAACTATTTGATTGCGATCGCCGCGCATGTGCAATTTACGTAGAGATGTTAATGTCTTATTTGTGTTAAACAGAGGAGCGGCAAATTAGCGCCTAACCAGGGTGAATTAGAAGGATTAAAATATCTGATTACGGTCGCCGCACATGTGCACTTTACGTAGAGATGTCAATGGCTTATAAGTGTTGAACAGAGGAGCGGCAATCGAAAACCCAAAAAATTCAGAATTCCTAGCATGTTCCGGTTTTTTGTTTTCGGCGAATAAAGTATATGGGCCAATAAAACATAATGTATCACCTAGAGGACAACCCGATTGTTCATAATCACAACCATACACCCGCCTACCATAAACATTAGCGCGGCAATTGACGAAAAACATTTCAAGTTTACATTTTACAATTTAGCGCCTAACCAGGGTGAATTAGAATGATTAAACTATTGATTGCGATCGCCGCGCATGTGCAATTTACGAAGAGATGTTAATGTCTTATTTGTGTTAAATAGAGGAGCAGCAATCGAAAACCCAAAAAATTCAGAATTCCTAGCATGTTCCGGTTTTAGTTTTCGGCGAATAGAGTATATGGGCCAATAAAACATAATGTATCACCTAGAGGACAACCCGATTGTTCATAATCACAACCATACACCCGCCTACCATAAACATTAGCGCGGCAATTGACCAAAAACATTTCAAGTTTACATTTTACAATTTAGCGCCTAACCAGGGTGAATTAGAATGATTAAACTATTTGATTGCGATCGCCGCGCATGTGCAATTTACGAAGAGATGTTAATGTCTTATTTGTGTTAAACAGAGGAGCGGCAATCGAAAACCCAAAAAATTCAAAATTCCTAGCACTCTCCGGTTTTTGTTTACGGCGAATAAAGTATATGGGCCAATAAAACATAATGTATCACCTAGAGGACAACCAGACCGTTTATAATCACAATCATACACCCGCCTACCATAAACAGGAGCGCGGCAAATGACCAAAAACATTTCAATTTTACACTTTAGCGCTTAACCAGGGTGAATTAGAATGATTAAACTATTTGGTTGCGATCGCCGCGCATGTGCAATTTACGAAGAGATGTTAATGTCTTATTTGTGTTAAACAGAGGAGCGGCAATCGAAAACCCAAAAAATTCAAAATTCCTAGCAACTTCCGTTTTTTTGTTTTCGGCGAATAAAGTATATGGGCCAATAAAACATAATGTATCACCTAGAGGACAACCCGATTTTTCATAATCGCAATCATACACCCGCCTTCCATAAACAGGAGCGCGGCAATTGACCAAAAACATTTCAAGTTTACATTTTACACTTTAGCGCCTAACCGGGGTACCAGGAAAACCCAAAAAATTCAGAATTCCTAGCATATTCCGGTTTTTTGTTTTCGGCAAATAAAGTATATGGGCCAATAAAACATAATGTATCACCTAGAGGACAACCCGATTGTTCATAATCACAACCATACACCCGCCTACCATAAACATTAGCGCGGCAAATGACCAAAAACATTTCAATTTTATATTTTACACTTTAGCGCCTAACCAGGGTGAATTAGAACGATTAAACTATTTGATTGCGATCAAATGCGCATGTGCAATTTACGAAGAGATGTTAATGTCTTATTTGTGTTAAACAGAGGAGCGACAATCGAAAACCCAAAAAATTCAGAATTCCTAGCATGTTCCGGTTTTTTGTTTTCGGCGAATAAAGTATATGGGCCAATAAAACATAATGTATCACCTAGAGGACAACCCGATTGTTCATAATCACAACCATACACCCGCCTACCATAAACATTAGCGCGGCAAATGACCAAAAACATTTCAATTTTATATTTTACACTTTAGCGCCTAACCAGGGTGAATTAGAACGATTAAACTATTTGATTGCGATCAAATGCGCATGTGCAATTTACGAAGAGATATTAATGTCTTATTTGTGTTAAACAGAGGAGCGGCAATCGAAAACCCAAAAAATTCAGAATTCCTAGCATGTTCCGGTTTTTTGTTTTCGGCGAATAAAGTATATGGGCCAATAAAACATTATGTATCACCTAGACGACAACCCGATTGTTCATAATCACAACCATACACTCGCGTACCATAAACATTAGCGCGGCAATTGACCAAAAACATTTCAAGTTTACATTTTACACTTTAGCGCCTAACCAGGGTGAATTAGAATGATTAAACTATTTGATTGCGATCGCCGCGCATGTGCAATTTACGAAGAGATGTTAATGTCTTATTTGTTTTGAACAGAGGAGCGGCAATCGAAAACCCAAAAACTTCAGAATTCCTAGCATGTTCCGGTTTTTTGTTTTCGGCGAATAAAATATATGGGCCAATAAAACATAATGTATCACCTAGAGGACAACCCGATTGTTCATAATCACAATCGTACACCCGTCTACCATAAACAGGAGCGCGGCAATTGACCAAAAACATTTCAATTTTACATTTTACACTTTAGCGCCTAACCAGGGTGAATTAGAATGATTAAACTATTTGATTGCGATCGCCGCGCATGTGCAATTTACGTAGAGATGTTAATGTCTTATTTGTGTTAAACAGAGGAGCGGCAATCGAAAACCCAAAAAATTCAGAATTCCTAGCATGTTCCGGTTTTTTGTTTTCGGCGAATAAAGTATATGGGCCAATAAAACATTATGTATCACCTAGACGACAACCCGATTGTTCATAATCACAACCATACACTCGCGTACCATAAACATTAGCGCGGCAATTGACCAAAAACATTTCAAGTTTACATTTTACACTTTAGCGCCTAACCAGGGTGAATTAGAATGATTAAACTATTTGATTGCGATCGCCGCGCATGTGCAATTTACGAAGAGATGTTAATGTCTTATTTGTTTTGAACAGAGGAGCGGCAATCGAAAACCCAAAAACTTCAGAATTCCTAGCATGTTCCGGTTTTTTGTTTTCGGCGAATAAAATATATGGGCCAATAAAACATAATGTATCACCTAGAGGACAACCCGATTGTTCATAATCACAATCGTACACCCGTCTACCATAAACAGGAGCGCGGCAATTGACCAAAAACATTTCAATTTTACATTTTACACTTTAGCGCCTAACCAGGGTGAATTAGAATGATTAAACTATTTGATTGCGATCGCCGCGCATGTGCAATTTACGAAGAGATGTTAATGTCTTATTTGTTTTGAACAGAGGAGCGGCAATCGAAAACCCAAAAACTTCAGAATTCCTAGCATGTTCCGGTTTTTTGTTTTCGGCGAATAAAATATATGGGCCAATAAAACATAATGTATCACCTAGAGGACAACCCGATTGTTCATAATCACAATCGTACACCCGTCTACCATAAACAGGAGCGCGGCAATTGACCAAAAACATTTCAATTTTACATTTTACACTTTAGCGCCTAACCAGGGTGAATTAGAATGATTAAACTATTTGATTGCGATCGCCGCGCATGTGCAATTTACGAAGAGATGTTAATGTCTTATTTGTTTTGAACAGAGGAGCGGCAATCGAAAACCCAAAAACTTCAGAATTCCTAGCATGTTCCGGTTTTTTGTTTTCGGCGAATAAAATATATGGGCCAATAAAACATAATGTATCACCTAGAGGACAACCCGATTGTTCATAATCACAATCGTACACCCGTCTACCATAAACAGGAGCGCGGCAATTGACCAAAAACATTTCAATTTTACATTTTACACTTTAGCGCCTAACCAGGGTGAATTAGAATGATTAAACTATTTGATTGCGATCGCCGCGCATGTGCAATTTACGAAGAGATGTTAATGTCTTATTTGTTTTGAACAGAGGAGCGGCAATCGAAAACCCAAAAACTTCAGAATTCCTAGCATGTTCCGGTTTTTTGTTTTCGGCGAATAAAATATATGGGCCAATAAAACATAATGTATCACCTAGAGGACAACCCGATTGTTCATAATCACAATCGTACACCCGTCTACCATAAACAGGAGCGCGGCAATTGACCAAAAACATTTCAATTTTACATTTTACACTTTAGCGCCTAACCAGGGTGAATTAGAATGATTAAACTATTTGATTGCGATCGCCGCGCATGTGCAATTTACGAAGAGATGTTAATGTCTTATTTGTTTTGAACAGAGGAGCGGCAATCGAAAACCCAAAAACTTCAGAATTCCTAGCATGTTCCGGTTTTTTGTTTTCGGCGAATAAAATATATGGGCCAATAAAACATAATGTATCACCTAGAGGACAACCCGATTGTTCATAATCACAACCATACACCCGCCTACCATAAACATTAGCGCGGCAAATGACCAAAAACATTTCAATTTTATATTTTACACTTTAGCGCCTAACCAGGGTGAATTAGAACGATTAAACTATTTGATTGCGATCAAATGCGCATGTGCAATTTACGAAGAGATATTAATGTCTTATTTGTGTTAAACAGAGGAGCGGCAATCGAAAACCCAAAAAATTCAGAATTCCTAGCATGTTCCGGTTTTTTGTTTTCGGCGAATAAAGTATATGGGCCAATAAAACATTATGTATCACCTAGACGACAACCCGATTGTTCATAATCACAACCATACACTCGCGTACCATAAACATTAGCGCGGCAATTGACCAAAAACATTTCAAGTTTACATTTTACACTTTAGCGCCTAACCAGGGTGAATTAGAATGATTAAACTATTTGATTGCGATCGCCGCGCATGTGCAATTTACGAAGAGATGTTAATGTCTTATTTGTTTTGAACAGAGGAGCGGCAATCGAAAACCCAAAAACTTCAGAATTCCTAGCATGTTCCGGTTTTTTGTTTTCGGCGAATAAAATATATGGGCCAATAAAACATAATGTATCACCTAGAGGACAACCCGATTGTTCATAATCACAATCGTACACCCGTCTACCATAAACAGGAGCGCGGCAATTGACCAAAAACATTTCAAGTTTACATTTTACACTTTAGCGCCTAACCAGGGTGAATTAGAATGATTAAACTATTTGATTGCGATCGCCGCGCATGTGCAATTTACGAAGAGATGTTAATGTCTTATTTGTTTTGAACAGAGGAGCGGCAATCGAAAACCCAAAAACTTCAGAATTCCTAGCATGTTCCGGTTTTTTGTTTTCGGCGAATAAAATATATGGGCCAATAAAACATAATGTATCACCTAGAGGACAACCCGATTGTTCATAATCACAATCGTACACCCGTCTACCATAAACAGGAGCGCGGCAATTGACCAAAAACATTTCAATTTTACATTTTACACTTTAGCGCCTAACCAGGGTGAATTAGAATGATTAAACTATCTGATTACGGTCGCCGCACATGTGCACTTTACGTAGAGATGTCAATGGCTTATATGTGTTGAACAGAGGAGCGGCAATCGAAAACCCAAAAAATTCAGAATTCCTAGCATGTTCCGGGTTTTGGTTTTCGGCGAATAAAGTATATGGGCCAATAAAACATAATGTATCACCTAGAGGACAACCCGATTGTTCATAATCACAATCATACACCCGCCTACCATAAACAGGAGCGCGGCAAATGACCAAAAATATTTCAATTTTACATTTTACACTTTAGCGCCTAACCAGGGTGAATTAGAATGATTAAACTATTTGATTGCGATCGCCGCGCATGTGCAATTTACGTAGAGATGTTAATGTCTTATATGTGTTGAACAGAGGAGCGGCAATCGAAAACCCAAAAAATTCAGAATTCCTAGCATGTTCCGGTTTTTTGTTTTCGGCGAATAAAGTATATGGGCCAATAAAACATAATGTATCACCTAGAGGACAACCCGCTTGTTCATAATCACAACCATACACCCGCCTACCATAAACAGGAGCGCGGCAAATGACCAAAAACATTTCAATTTTACATTCTACACTTTAGCGCCTAACCAGGGTGAATTAGAATGATTAAACTATTTGATTGCGATTGCCGCGCATGTGCAATTTAGGTAGAGATGTTAATGTCTTATTTGTATTAAATAGAGGAGCGGCAAATTAGCGCCTAACCAGGGTGAATTAGAAGGATTAAACTATCTGATTACCGTCGCCGCACATGTGCACTTTACGTAGAGATGTCAATGGCTTATATATGTTGAACAGAGAAGCGGCAATCGAAAACCCAAAAAAATCAACATTCCTAGCAAGTTCCGGTTTTTGTTTTCGGCGAATAAAGTATATGGGCCAATATAACATAATTTATCACCTAGAGGACAACCCGATTGTTCATAATCACAATCATACACCCGCCTACCATAAACAGGAGCGCGGCAAATGACCAAAAACATTTCAATTTTACATTTTACACTTTAGCGCCTAACCAGGGTGAACTAGAATGATTAAACTATTTGATTGCGATCGCCGCGCATGTGCACTTTACGTAGAGATGTCAATGGCTTATAAGTGTTGAACAGAGGAGCGGCAATCGAAAACCCAAAAAATTCAGAATTCCTAGCATGTTCCGGTTTTTTGTTTTCGGCGAATAAAGTATATGGGCCAATAAAACATAATGTATCACCTAGAGGACAACCCGATTGTTCATAATCACAACCATACACCCGCCTACCATAAACATTAGCGCGGCAATTGACGAAAAACATTTCAAGTTTACATTTTACAATTTAGCGCCTAACCAGGGTGAATTAGAATGATTAAACTATTTGATTGCGATCGCCGCGCATGTGCAATTTACGTAGAGATGTTAATGTCTTATTTGTGTTAAACAGAGGAGCGGCAAATTAGCGCCTAACCAGGGTGAATTAGAAGGATTAAAATATCTAATTACGGTCGCCGCACATGTGCACTTTACGTAGAGATGTCAATGGCTTATAAGTGTTGAACAGAGGAGCGGCAATCGAAAACCCAAAAAATTCAGAATTCCTAGCATGTTCCGGTTTTTTGTTTTCGGCGAATAAAGTATATGGGCCAATAAAACATAATGTATCACCTAGAGGACAACCCGATTGTTCATAATCACAATCATACACCCGCCTACCATAAACAGGAGCGCGGCAAATGACCAAAAACATTTCAATTTTACATTTTACACTTTAGCGCCTAACCAGGGTGAATTAGAATGATTAAACTATTTGATTGCGATCGCCGCGCATGTGCAATTTACGTAGAGATGTTAATGTCTTATTTGTGTTAAGTAGAGGAGCGGCAATCGAAAACCCAAAAAATTCAGAATTCCTAGCATGTTCCGGTTTTTTGTTTTCGGCGAATAAAGTATATGGGCCAATAAAACATAATGTATCACCTAGAGGCCAACCCGATTGTTCATAATCACAACCATACACCCGCCTACCATAAACATATAAACATTAGCGCGGCAATTGACCAAAAACATTTCAAGTTTACATTTTACACTTTAGCGCCTAACCAGGGTGAATTAGAATGATTAAACTATTGATTGCGATCGCCGCGCATGTGCAATTTACGAAGAGATGTTAATGTCTTATTTGTGTTAAACAGAGGAGCGGCAATCGAAAACCCAAAAAATTCAGAATTCCTAGCATGTTCCGGTTTTTTGTTTTCGGCGAATAGAGTATATGGGCCAATAAAACATAATGTATCACCTAGAGGACAACCCGATTGTTCATAATCACAACCATACACCCGCCTACCATAAACATTAGCGCGGCAATTGACCAAAAACATTTCAAGTTTACATTTTACAATTTAGCGCCTAACCAGGGGAATTAGAATGATTAAACTATTTGATTGCGATCGCCGCGCATGTGCAATTTACGAAGAGATGTTAATGTCTTATTTGTGTTAAACAGAGGAGCGGCAATCGAAAACCCAAAAAATTCAAAATTCCTAGCACTCTCCGGTTTTTGTTTACGGCGAATAAAGTATATGGGCCAATAAAACATAATGTATCATCTCGAGAACAACCCGATCGTTTATATTCACAATCATACACCCGCCTACCATAAACAGGAGCTCGGCAAATGACCAAAAACATTTCAATTTTACACTTTAGCGCTTAACCAGGGTGAATTAGAATGATTAAACTATTTGTTTGCGATCGCCGCTCATGTGCAATTTACGAAGAGATGTTAATGTCTTATTTGTGTTAAACAGAGGAGCGGCAATCGAAAACCCAAAAAATTCAAAATTCCTAGCAACTTCCGTTTTTTTGTTTTCGGCGAATAAAGTATATGGGCTAATAAAGCATAATGTATCACCTAGAGGACAACCCGATTTTTCATAATCACAATCATACACCCGCGTACCATAAACAGGAGCGCGGCAATTGACCAAAAACATTTCAAGTTTACATTTTACACTTTAGCGCCTAACCGGGGTACCAGGAAAACCCAAAAAATTCAGAATTCCTAGCATGTTCCGGTTTTTTGTTTTCGGCGAATAAAGTATATGGGCCAATAAAACATAATGTATCACCTAGAGGACAACCCGATTGTTCATAATCACAATCATACACCCGCCTACCATAAACACGAGCGTCGCAATTGACCAAAAACATTACAAGTTTACATTTTACACTTTAGCGCCTAACCAGGGTGAAATAGAAGGATTAAACTATTTGATTGCGATCGCCGCACATGTGCACTTTACGAAGAGATGTCAGTGTCTTATATGTGTTGAACAGAGGAGCGGCAATCGAAAACCCAAAAAATTCAAAATTCCTAGCATGTTCCGGTTTTTTGTTTTCGGCGAATAAAGTATATGGGCCAATAAAACATAATGTATCACCTAGAGGACAACCCGATTGTTCATAATCACAATCATATACCCGCCTACCATAAACATTAGCGCGGCAATTGACCAAAAACATTTCAAGTTTACATTTTACACTTTAGCGCCTAACCAGCGTGAATTAGAACTATTAAACTATTTGATTGCGATCGCCGCGCATGTGAAATTTACGAAGAGATGTTAATGTCTTATTTGTATTGAACAGAGGAGCGGCAATCGAAAACCCAAAAAATTCAGAATTCCTAGCATGTTCCGGTTTTTTGTTTTCGGCGAATAAAGTATATGGGCCAATAAAACATAATGTATCACCTAGAGGACAACCCGATTGTTCATAATCACAATCATACACCCGTCTACCATAAACAGGAGCGCGGCAAATGACCAAAAACATTTCAATTTTACATTTTACACTTTAGCGCCTAACCAGGGTGAATTAGAATGATTAAACTATTTGATTGCGATCGCCGCGCATGTGCAATTTACGAAGAGATGTTAATGTCTTAGTTGTGTTAGACAGAGGAGCGGCAATCGAAAACCCAAAAAATTCAGAATTCCAAGCATGTTCCGGTTTTTTGTTTACGGCGAATAAAGTATATGGGCCAATAAAACATAATGTATCACCTAGAGGACAACCCGCTTGTTCATAATCACAACCATACACCCGCCTACCATAAACATTAGCGCGGCAATTGACCAAAAACATTTCAAGTTTACATTTTACACTTTAGCGCCTAACCAGGGTGAATTAGAATGATTAAACTATTTGATTGCGATCGCCGCACATGTGCAAATTACGAAGAGATGTTAATGTCTTATTTGTGTTAAACAGAGGAGCGGCAATCGAAAACCCAAAAAATTCAGAATTCCTAGCATGTTCCGGTTTTTTGATTTCGGCGAATAAAGTATATGGGCCAATAAAACATTATGTATCACCTAGACGACAACCCGATTGTTCATAATAACAACCATACACCCGCCTACCATAAACATTAGCGCGGCAATTGACCAAAAACATTTCAAGTTTACGTTTTACACTTTAGCGCCTAACCAGGGTGAATTAGAATGATTAAACTATTTGATTGCGATCGCCGCGCATGTGCAATTTACGAAGAGATGTTAATGTCTTATTTGTGTTGAACAGAGGAGCGGCAATCGAAAACCCAAAAAATTCAGAATTCCAAGCATGTTCCGGTTTTTTGTTTTCGGCGAATAAAGTATATGGGCCAATAAAACATAATGTATCACCTAGAGGACAACCCGATTGTTCATAATCACAATCATACACCCGTCCACCATAAACAGGAGCGCGGCAAATGACCAAAAACATTTCAATTTTACATTTTACACTTTAGCGCCTAACCAGGGTGAATTAGAATGATTAAACTATTTGATTGCGATCGCCGCGCATGTGCAATTTACGTAGAGATGTTAATGTCTTATTTGTGTTAAACAGAGGAGCGGCAATCGAAAACCCAAAAAATTCAGAATTCCTAGCATGTTCCGGTTTTTTGTTTTCGGCGAATAAAGTATATGGGCCAATAAAACATAATGTATCACCTAGAGGACAACCCGATTGTTCATAATCACAACCATACACCCGCCTACCATAAACATTAGCGCGGCAATTGACCAAAAACATTTCAAGTTTACATTTTACACTTTAGCGCCTAACCAGGGGGAATTAGAATGATTAAACTATTGATTGCGATCGCCGCGCATGTGCAATTTACGAAGAGATGTTAATGTCTTATTTGTGTTAAACAGAGGAGCGGCAATCGAAAACCCAAAAAATTCAGAATTCCTAGCATGTTCCGGTTTTTTGTTTTCGGCGAATAGAGTATATGGGCCAATAAAACATAATGTATCACCTAGAGGACAACCCGATTGTTCATAATCACAACCATACACCCGCCTACCATAAACATTAGCGCGGCAATTGACCAAAAATATTTCAAGTTTACATTTTACAATTTAGCGCCTAACCAGGGTGAATTAGAATGATTAAACTATTTGATTGCGATCGCCGCGCATGTGCAATTTACGAAGAGATGTTAATGTCTTATTTGTGTTGAACAGAGGAGCGGCAATCGAAAACCCAAAAAATTCAGAATTCCAAGCATGTTCCGGTTTTTTGTTTTCGGCGAATAAAGTATATGGGCCAATAAAACATAATGTATCACCTAGAGGACAACCCGATTGTTCATAATCACAATCATACACCCGTCCACCATAAACAGGAGCGCGGCAAATGACCAAAAACATTTCAATTTTACATTTTACACTTTAGCGCCTAACCAGGGTGAATTAGAATGATTAAACTATTTGATTGTGATCGCCGCGCATGTGCAATTTACGTAGAGATGTTAATGTCTTATTTGTGTTAAACAGAGGAGCGGCAATCGAAAACCCAAAAAATTCAGAATTCCTAGCATGTTCCGGTTTTTTGTTTTCGGCGAATAAAGTATATGGGCCAATAAAACATAATGTATCACCTAGAGGACAACCCGATTGTTCATAATCACAACCATACACCCGCCTACCATAAACATTAGCGCGGCAATTGACCAAAAACATTTCAAGTTTACATTTTACACTTTAGCGCCTAACAAGGGTGAATTAGAATGATTAAACTATTGATTGCGATCGCCGCGCATGTGCAATTTACGAAGAGATGTTAATGTCTTATTTGTGTTAAACAGAGGAGCGGCAATCGAAAACCCAAAAAATTCAGAATTCCTAGCATGTTCCGGTTTTTTGTTTTCGGCGAATAGAGTATATGGGCCAATAAAACATAATGTATCACCTAGAGGACAACCCGATTGTTCATAATCACAACCATACACCCGCCTACCATAAACATTAGCGCGGCAATTGACCAAAAATATTTCAAGTTTACATTTTACAATTTAGCGCCTAACCAGGGTGAATTAGAATGATTAAACTATTTGATTGCGATCGGCGCGCATGTGCAATTTACGAAGAGATGTTAATGTCTTATTTGTGTTAAACAGAGGAGCGGCAATCGAAAACACAAAAAAATTCAAAATTCCTAGCACTCTCCGGTTTTTGTTTACGGCGAATAAAGTATATGGGCCAATAAAACATAATGTATCATCTCGAGAACAACCCGATCGTTTATAATCACAATCATACACCCGCCTACCATAAACAGGAGCTCGGCAAATGACCAAAAACATTTGAATTTTACACTTTAGCGCTTAAACAGGGTGAATTAGAATGATTAAACTATTTGGTTGCGATCGCCGCGCATGTGCAATTTACGAAGAGATGGTAATGTCTTATTTGTGTTAAACAGAGGAGCGGCAATCGAAAACCCAAAAAATTCAAAATTCCTAGCAACTTCCGTTTTTTTGTTTTCGGCGAATAAAGTATGTGGGCCAATAACATATAATGTATCACCTAGAGGACAACCCGATTTTTCATAATCACAATCATACACCCGCGTACCATAAACAGGAGCGCGGCAATTGACCAAAAACATTTCAAGTTTACATTTTACACTTTAGCGCCTAACAAGGGTGAATTAGAATGATTAAACTATTGATTGCGATCGCCGCGCATGTGCAATTTACGAAGAGATGTTAATGTCTTATTTGTGTTAAACAGAGGAGCGGCAATCGAAAACCCAAAAAATTCAGAATTCCTAGCATGTTCCGGTTTTTTGTTTTCGGCGAATAGAGTATATGGGCCAATAAAACATAATGTATCACCTAGAGGACAACCCGATTGTTCATAATCACAACCATACACCCGCCTACCATAAACATTAGCGCGGCAATTGACCAAAAATATTTCAAGTTTACATTTTACAATTTAGCGCCTAACCAGGGTGAATTAGAATGATTAAACTATTTGATTGCGATCGGCGCGCATGTGCAATTTACGAAGAGATGTTAATGTCTTATTTGTGTTAAACAGAGGAGCGGCAATCGAAAACACAAAAAAATTCAAAATTCCTAGCACTCTCCGGTTTTTGTTTACGGCGAATAAAGTATATGGGCCAATAAAACATAATGTATCATCTCGAGAACAACCCGATCGTTTATAATCACAATCATACACCCGCCTACCATAAACAGGAGCTCGGCAAATGACCAAAAACATTTCAATTTTACACTTTAGCGCTTAACCAGGGTGAATTAGAATGATTAAACTATTTGGTTGCGATCGCCGCGCATGTGCAATTTACGAAGAGATGTTAATGTCTTATTTGTGTTAAACAGAGGAGCGGCAATCGAAAACCCAAAAAATTCAAAATTCCTAGCAACTTCCGTTTTTTTGTTTTCGGCGAATAAAGTATATGGGCCAATAACATATAATGTATCACCTAGAGGACAACCCGATTTTTCATAATCACAATCATACACCCGCCTACCATAAACAGGAGCGCGGCAATTGACCAAAAACATTTCAAGTTTACATTTTACACTTTAGCGCCTAACCGGGGTACCAGGAAAACCCAAAAAATTCAGAATTCCTAGCATGTTCCGGTTTTTTGTTTTCGGCGAATAAAGTATATGGGCCAATAAAACATAATGTATCACCTAGAGGACAACCCGATTGTTCATAATCACAATCATACACCCGCCTACCATAAACACGAGCGTCGCAATTGAGCAAAAACATTACAAGTTTACATTTTACACTTTAGCGCCTAACCAGGGTGAAATAGAAGGATTAAACTATTTGATTGCGATCGCCGCACATGTGCACTTTACGAAGAGATGTCAGTGTCTTATATGTGTTGAACAGAGGAGCGGCAATCAAAAACCCAAAAAATTCAAAATTCCTAGCATGTTCCGGTTTTTTGTTTTCGGCAAATAAAGTATATGGGCCAATAAAACATAATGTATCACCTAGAGGACAACCCGATTGTTCATAATCACAATCATATACCCGCCTACCATAAACATTAGCGCGGCAATTGACCAAAAACATTTCAAGTTTACATTTTACACTTTAGCGCCTAACCAGGGTGAATTAGAACTATTAAACTATTTGATTGCGATCGCCGCGCATGTGCAATTTACGAAGAGATGTTAATGTCTTATTTGTATTGAACAGAGGAGCGGCAATCGAAAACCCAAAAAATTCAGAATTCCTAGCATGTTCCGGTTTTTTGTTTTCGGCGAATAAAGTATATGGGCCAATAAAACATAATGTATTACCTAGAGGACAACCCGATTGTTCATAATCACAATCATACACCCGTCTACCATAAACAGGAGCGCGGCAAATGACCAAAAACATTTCAATTTTACATTTTACACTTTAGCGCCTAACCAGGGTGAATTAGAATGATTAAACTATTTGATTGCGATCGCCGCGCATGTGCAATTTACGAAGAGATGTTAATGTCTTATTTGTGTTAAACAGAGGAGCGGCAATCGAAAACCCAAAAAATTCAAAATTCCTGGCACGTTCCGGTTTTTTGTTTACGGCAAATAAAGTATATGGGCCAATAAAACATAATGTATCACCTAGAGGACAACCCGATTGTTCATAATCACAACCATACACCCGCCTACCATAAACATTAGCGCGGCAATTGACCAAAAACATTTCAAGTTTACATACTACACTTTAGCGCCTAACCAGGGTGAATTAGAATGATTAAACTATTTGATTGCGATCGCCGCGCATGTGCAATTTACGAAGAGATGTTAATGTCTTATTTGTGTTAAACAGAGGAGCGGCAATCGAAAACCCAAAAAATTCAGAATTCCTAGCATGTTCCGGTTTTTTGTTTTCGGCGAATAAAGTATATGGGCCAATAAAAGATTATGTATCACCTAGACGACAACCCGATTGTTCATAATCACAACCATACACCCGCCTACCATAAACATTAGCGCGGCAATTGACCAAAAACATTTCAAGTTTACATTTTACACTTTAGCGCCTAACCAGGGTGAATTAGAATGATTAAACTATTTGATTGCGATCGCCGCGCATGTGCAATTTACGAAGAGATTATAATGTCTTATTTGTGTTGAACAGAGGAGCGGCAATCGAAAACCCAAAAAATTCAGAATTCCTAGCATGTTCCGGTTTTTTGTTTTCGGCGAATAAAGTATATGGGCCAATAAAACATAATGTATCACCTAGAGGACAACCTGATTGTTCATAATCACAATCATACACCCGTCTACCATAAACAGGAGCGCGGCAAATGACCAAAAACATTTCAATTTTACATTTTACACTTTAGCGCCTAACCAGGGTGAATTAGAATGATTAAACTATTTGATTGCGATCGCCGCGCATGTGCAATTTACATAGAGATGTTAATGTCTTATTTGTGTTAAACAGAGGAGCGGCAAATTAGCGCCTAACCAGGGTGAACTAGAAGGATTAAACTATCTGATTACGGTCGCCGCACATGTGCACTTTACGTAGAGATGTCAATGGCTTATATGTGTTGAACAGAGGAGCGGCAATCGAAAACCCAAAAAATTCAGAATTCCTAGCATGTTCCGGTTTTTTGTTTTCGGCGAATAAAGTATATGGGCCAATAAAACATAATGTATCACCTAGAGGACAACCCGATTGTTCATAATCACAATCATACACCCGCCTACCATAAACAGGAGCGTCGCAATTGACCAAAAACATTACAAGTTTACATTTTACACTTTAGCGCCTAACCAGGGTGAAATAGAAGGATTAAACTATTTGATTGCGATCGCCGCACATGTGCACTTTACGAAGAGATGTCAGTGTCTTATATGTGTTGAACAGAGGAGCGACAATCGAAAACCCAAAAAATTCAAAATTCCTAGCATGTTCCGGTTTTTTGTTTTCGGCGAATAAAGTATATGGGCCAATAAAACATAATGTATCACCTAGAGGACAACCCGATTGTTCATAATCACAACCATACACCCGCCTACCATAAACATTAGCGCGGCAATTGACCAAAAACATTTCAAGTTTACATTTTACACTTTAGCGCCTAACCAGGGTGAATTAGAAGGATTAAACTATTTGATTGCGATCGCCGCACATGTGCACTTTACGAAGAGATGTCAGTGTCTTATTTGTGTTAAACAGAGGAGCGGCAATCGAAAACCCAAAAAATTCAGAATTCCTAGCATGTTCCGGTTTTTTGTTTTCGGCGAATAAAGTATATGGGCCAATAAAACATAATGTATCACCTAGAGGACAACCCGATTGTTCATAATCACAATCATACACCCGTCTACCATAAACAGGAGCGCGGCAAATGACCAAAAACATTTCAATTTTACATTTTACACTTTAGCGCCTAACCAGTGAATTAGAATGATTAAACTATTTGATTGCGATCGCCGCGCATGTGCAATTTACGAAGAGATGTTAATGCCTTATTTGTGTTGAACAGAGGAGCGGCAATCGAAAACCCAAAAAATTCAAAATTCCTAGCATGTTCCGGTTTTTTGTTTTCGGCGAATAAAGTATATGGGCAAATAAAACATTATGTATCACCTAGACGACAACCCGATTGTTCATAATCACAATCATACACCCGCCTACCATAAACAGGAGCGCGGCAAATGACCAAAAACATTTCAATTTTACATTTTACACTTTAGCGCCTAACCAGGGTGAATTAGAATGATTAAACTATTTGATTGCGATCGCCGCGCATGTGCAATTTACGAAGAGATGTTAATGTCTTATTTGTGTTAAGCAGAAGAGCGGCAATCGAAAACCCAAAAAATTCAAAATTCCTAGCACGTTCCGGTTTTTTGTTTACGGCGAATAAAGTATATGGGCCAATAAAACATAATGTATCACCTAGAGGACAACCCGATTGTTCATAATCACAACCATACACCCGCCTACCATAAACATTAGCGCGGCAATTGACCAAAAACATTTCAAGTTTACATTTTACACTTTAGCGCCTAACAAGGGTGAATTAGAATGATTAAACTATTTGATTGCGATCGCCGCGCATGTGCAATTTACGTAGAGATGTTAATGTCTTATTTGTGTTAAACAGAGGAGCGGCAAATTAGCGCCTAACCAGGGTGAATTAGAAGGATTAAAATATCTGATTACGGTCGCCGCACATGTGCACTTTACGTAGAAATGTCAATGGCTTATAAGTGTTGAATAGAGGAGCGGCAATCGAAAACCCAAAAAATTCAGAATTCCTAGCATGTTTCGGTTTTTTGTTTTCGGCGAATAAAGTATATGGGCCAATAAAACATAATGTATCACCTAGAGGACAACCCGATTGTTCATAATCACAATCATACACCCGCCTACCATAAACAGGAGCGCGGCAAATGACCAAAAACATTTCAATTTTACATTTTACACTTTAGCGCCTAACCAGGGTGAATTAGAATGATTAAACTATTTGATTGCGATCGCCGCGCATGTGCAATTTACGTAGAGATGTTATTGTCTTATTTGTGTTAAACAGAGGAGCGGCAAATTAGCGCCTAACCAGGGTGAATTAGAAGGATTAAAATATCTGATTACGGTCGCCGCACATGTGCACTTTACGTAGAGATGTCAATGGCTTATTTGTGTTGAACAGAGGAGCGGCAATCGAAAACCCAAAAAATTCAAAATTCCTAGCATGTTCCGGTTTTTTGTTTTCGGCGAATAAGGTATATGGGCCAATAAAACATTATGTATCACCTAGACGACAACCCGATTGTTCATAATCACAATCATACACCCGCCTACCATAAACAGGAGCGCGGCAATTGACCAAAAACATTACAAGTTTACATTTTACAATTTAGCGCCTAACCAGGGTGAAATAGAAGGATTAAACTATTTGATTGCGATCGCCGCACATGTGCACTTTACGATGAGATGTCAGTGTCTGATATGTGTTGAACAGAGGAGCGGCAATCGAAAACCCAAAAAATTCAAAATTCCTAGCATGTTCCGGTTTTTTGTTTTCGGCGAATAAAGTATATGGGCCAATAAAACATAATGTATCACCTAGAGGACAACCCGATTGTTCATAATCACAATCATATACCCGCCTACCATAAACATTAGCGCGGCAATTGACCAAAAACATTTCAAGTTTACATTTTACACTTTAGCGCCTAACCAGGGTGAATTAGAATGATTAAACTATTTGATTGCGATCGCCGCGCATGTGCAATTTACGTAGAGATGTTAATGTCTTATTTCTGTTAAACAGAGGAGCGGCAAATTAGCGCCTAACCAGGGTGAATTAGAAGGATTAAAATATCTGATTACGGTCGCCGCACATGTGCACTTTACGTAGAAATGTCAATGGCTTATATGCGTTGAACAGAGGAGCGGCAATCGAAAACCCAAAAAAATCAGAATTCCTAGCATGTTCCGGTTTTTTGTTTTCGGCGAATAAAGTATATGGGCCAATAAAACATAATGTATCACCTAGAGGACAACCCGATTGTTCATAATCACAATCATACACCCGCCTACCATAAACAGGAGCGCGGCAAATGACCAAAAACATTTCAATTTTACATTTTACACTTTTGCGCCTAACCAGGGTGAATTAGAATGATGATACTATTTGATTGCGATCGCCGCGCATGTGCAATTTACGTAGAGATGTTAATGTCTTATTTCTGTTAAACAGAGGAGCGGCAAATTAGCGCCTAACCAGGGTGAATTAGAAGGATTAAAATATCTGATTACGGTCGCCGCACATGTGCACTTTACGTAGAAATGTCAATGGCTTATATGCGTTGAACAGAGGAGCGGCAATCGAAAACCCAAAAAAATCAGAATTCCTAGCATGTTCCGGTTTTTTGTTTTCGGCGAATAAAGTATATGGGCCAATAAAACATAATGTATCACCTAGAGGACAACCCGATTGTTCATAATCACAATCATACACCCGCCTACCATAAACACGAGCGTCGCAATTGACCAAAAACATTACAAGTTTACATTTTACACTTTAGCGCCTAACCAGGGTGAATTAGAATGATTAAACTATTTGATTGCGATCGCCGCGCATGTGCAATTTACGTAGAGATGTTATTGTCTTATTTGTGTTAAACAGAGGAGCGGCAAATTAGCGCCTAACCAGGGTGAATTAGAAGGATTAAAATATCTGATTACGGTCGCCGCACATGTGCACTTTACGTAGAGATGTCAATGGCTTATTTGTGTTGAACAGAGGAGCGGCAATCGAAAACCCAAAAAATTCAAAATTCCTAGCATGTTCCGGTTTTTTGTTTTCGGCGAATAAAGTATATGGGCCAATAAAACATTATGTATCACCTAGACGACAACCCGATTGTTCATAATCACAATCATACACCCGCCTACCATAAACAGGAGCGCGGCAATTGACCAAAAACATTACAAGTTTACATTTTACAATTTAGCGCCTAACCAGGGTGAAATAGAAGGATTAAACTATTTGATTGCGATCGCCGCACATGTGCACTTTACGATGAGATGTCAGTGTCTTATATGTGTTGAACAGAGGAGCGGCAATCGAAAACCCAAAAAATTCAAAATTCCTAGCATGTTCCGGTTTTTTGTTTTCGGCGAATAAAGTATATGGGCCAATAAAACATAATGTATCACCTAGAGGACAACCCGATTGTTCATAATCACAACCATATACCCGCCTACCATAAACATTAGCGCGGCAATTGACCAAAAACATTTCAAGTTTACATTTTACACTTTAGCGCCTAACCAGGGTGAATTAGAATGATTAAACTATTTGATTGCGATCGCCGCGCATGTGCAATTTACGTAGAGATGTTAATGTCTTATTTCTGTTAAACAGAGGAGCGGCAAATTAGCGCCTAACCAGGGTGAATTAGAAGGATTAAAATATCTGATTACGGTCGCCGCACATGTGCACTTTACGTAGAAATGTCAATGGCTTATAAGTGTTGAATAGAGGAGCGGCAATCGAAAACCCAAAAAATTCAGAATTCCTAGCATGTTTCGGTTTTTTGTTTTCGGCGAATAAAGTATATGGGCCAATAAAACATTATGTATCACCTAGACGACAACCCGATTGTTCATAATCACAATCATACACCCGCCTACCATAAACAGGAGCGCGGCAATTGACCAAAAACATTACAAGTTTACATTTTACAATTTAGCGCCTAACCAGGGTGAAATAGAAGGATTAAACTATTTGATTGCGATCGCCGCACATGTGCACTTTACGATGAGATGTCAGTGTCTTATATGTGTTGAACAGAGGAGCGGCAATCGAAAACCCAAAAAATTCAAAATTCCTAGCATGTTCCGGTTTTTTGTTTTCGGCGAATAAAGTATATGGGCCAATAAAACATAATGTATCACCTAGAGGACAACCCGATTGTTCATAATCACAATCATATACCCGCCTACCATAAACATTAGCGCGGCAATTGACCAAAAACATTTCAAGTTTACATTTTACACTTTAGCGCCTAACCAGGGTGAATTAGAATGATTAAACTATTTGATTGCGATCGCCGCGCATGTGCAATTTACGTAGAGATGTTAATGTCTTATTTCTGTTAAACAGAGGAGCGGCAAATTAGCGCCTAACCAGGGTGAATTAGAAGGATTAAAATATCTGATTACGGTCGCCGCACATGTGCACTTTACGTAGAAATGTCAATGGCTTATATGTGTTGAACAGAGGAGCGGCAATCGAAAACCCAAAAAAATCAGAATTCCTAGCATGTTCCGGTTTTTTGTTTTCGGCGAATAAAGTATATGGGCCAATAAAACATAATGTATCACCTAGAGGACAACCCGATTGTTCATAATCACAACCATACACCCGCCTACCATAAACAGGAGCGCGGCAATTTACCAAAAACATTTCAAGTTTACATTTTACACTTTAGCGCCTAACCGGGGTACCAGGAAAACCCAAAAAATTCAGAATTCCTAGCATGTTCCGGTTTTTTGTTTTCGGCGAATAAAGTATATGGGCCAATAAAACATAATGTATCACCTAGAGGACAACCCGATTGTTCATAATCACAATCATACACCCGCCTACCATAAACACGAGCGTCGCAATTGACCAAAAACATTACAAGTTTACATTTTACACTTTAGCGCCTAACCAGGGTGAAATAGAAGGATTAAACTATTTGATTGCGATCGCCGCGCATGTGCAATTTACGAAGAGATGTTAATGTCTTATTTGTGTTGAACAGAGGAGCGGCAAATAAGCGCCTAACCAGGGTGAACTAGAAGGATTAAACTATCTGATTACGGTCGCCGCACATGTGCACTTTACGTAGAGATGTCAATGGCTTATATGTGTTGAACAGAGGAGCGGCAATCGAAAACCCAAAAAATTCAGAATTCCTAGCATGCCGGTTTTTTGTTTTCGGCGAATAAAGTATATGGGCCAATAAAACATTATGTATCACCTAGAGGACAACCCGATTGTTCATAATCACAACCATACACCCGCCTACCATAAACAGGAGCGCGGCAATTGACCAAAAACTTTTCAAGTTTACATTTTACACTTTAGCGCCTAACCGGGGTACCAGGAAAACCCAAAAAATTCAGAATTCCTAGCATGTTCCGGTTTTTTGTTTTCGGCGAATAAAGTATATGGGCCAATAAAATATTATGTATCACCTAGAGGACAACCCGATTGTTCATAATCACAACCATACACCCGCCTACCATAAACAGGAGCGCGGCAAATGACCAAAAATATTTCAATTTTACATTTTACACTTTAGCGCCTAACCAGGGTGAATTAGAATGATTAAACTATTTAATTGCGATCGCCGCGCATGTGCAATTTACGAAGAGATGTTAATGTCTTATTTGTGTTGAACAGAGGAGCGGCAATCGAAAACCCAAAAAATTCAGAATTCCTAGCATGTTCCGGTTTTTTGTTTTCGGCGAATAAAGTATATGGGCCAATAAAACATAATGTATCACCTAGAGGACAACCCGATTGTTCATAATCACAATCATACACACGTCAACCATAAACAGGAGCGCGGCAAATGACCAAAAACATTTCAATTTTACATTTTACACTTTAGCTCCTAACCGGGGTACCAGGAAAACCCAAAAAATTCAGAATTCCTAGCATGTTCCGGTTTTTTGTTTTCGGCGAATAAAGTATATGGGCCAATAAAACATAATGTATCACCTAGCGGACAACCCGATTGTTCATAATCACAATCATACACCCGTCTACCATAAACAGGAGCGCGGCAAATGACCAAAAACATTTCAATTTTACATTTTACACTTTAGCGCCTAACCAGGGTGAATTAGAAAGATTAAACTATTTGACTGCGATCGCCGCGCATGTGCAATTTACGTAGAGATGTTAATGTCTTATTTGTGTTAAACAGAGGAGCGGCAAATTAGCGCCTAACCAGGGTGAACTAGAAGGATTAAACTATCTGATTACGGTCGCCGCACATGTGCACTTTACGTAGAGATGTCAATGGCTTATATGTGTTGAACAGAGGAGCGGCAATCGAAAACCCAAAAAATTCAGAATTCCTAGCATGCCGGTTTTTTGTTTTCGGCGAATAAAGTATATGGGCCAATAAAACATTATGTATCACCTAGAGGACAACCCGATTGTTCATAATCACAACCATACACCCGCCTACCATAAACAGGAGCGCGGCAATTGACCAAAAACTTTTCAAGTTTACATTTTACACTTTAGCGCCTAACCAGGGTGAAATAGAAGGATTAAACTATTTGATTGCGATCGCCGCACATGTGCACTTTACGATGAGATGTCAGTGTCTTATATGTGTTGAACAGAGGAGCGGCAATCGAAAACCCAAAAAATTCAAAATTCCTAGCATGTTCCGGTTTTTTGTTTTCGGCGAATAAAGTATATGGGCCAATAAAACATAATGTATCACCTAGAGGACAACCCGATTGTTCATAATCACAATCATATACCCGCCTACCATAAACATTAGCGCGGCAATTGACCAAAAACATTTCAAGTTTACATTTTACACTTTAGCGCCTAACCAGGGTGAATTAGAACTATTAAACTATTTGATTGCGATCGCCGCGCATGTGCAATTTACGAAGAGATGTTAATGTCTTATATGTATTGAACAGAGGAGCGGCAATCGAAAACCCAAAAAATTCAGAATTCCTAGCATGTTCCGGTTTTTTGTTTTCGGCGAATAAAGTATATGGGCCAATAAAACATAATGTATCACCTAGAGGACAACCCGATTGTTCATAATCACAATCATACACCCGTCTACCATAAACAGGAGCGCGGCAAATGAACAAAAACATTTCAATTTTACATTTTACACTTTAGCGCCTAACCAGGGTGAATTATAATGATTAAACTATTTGATTGCGATCGCCGCGCATGTGCAATTTACGAAGAGATGTTAATGTCTTATTTGTGTTGAACAGAGGAGCGGCAATCGAAAACCCAAAAAATGCAAAATTCCTAGCATGTTCCGGTTTTTTGTTTTCGGCGAATAAAGTATATGGGCCAATAAAACATTATGTATCACCTAGACGACAACCCGATTGTTCATAATCACAATCATACACCCGCCTACCATAAACAGGAGCGCGGCAAATGACCAAAAACATTTCAATTTTACATTTTACACTTTAGCGCCTAACCAGGGTAAATTAGAATGATTAAACTATTTGATTGCGATCGCCGCGCATGTGCAATTTACGAAGAGATGTTAATGTCTTATTTGTGTTAAACAGAGGAGCGGCAATCGAAAACCCAAAATATACAGAATTCCTAGCATGTTCCGGTTTTTTGTTTTCGGCGAATAAAGTATATGGGCCAATAAAACATTATGTATCACCTAGACGACAACCCGATTGTTCATAATCACAACCATACACCCGCCTACCATAAACCTTAGCGCGGGAATTGACCAAAAACATTTCAAGTTTACATTTTACACTTTAGCGCCTAACCAGGGTGAATTAGAATGATTAAATTATTTGATTGCGATCGCCGCGCATGTGCAATTTAGGAAGAGATGTTAATGTCTTATTTGTGTTGAACAGAGGAGCGGCAATCGAAAACCCAAAAAATTCAGAATTCCTAGCAAGTTCCGGTTTTTTGTTTTCGGCGAATAAAGTATATGGGCCAATAAAACATAATATATCACCTAGAGGACAACCCGATTGTTCATAATCACAATCATATACTCGCCTACCATAAACATTAGCGCGGCAATTGACCAAAAACATTTCAAGTTTACATTTTACACTTTAGCGCCTAACTAGGGTGAATTAGAACTATTAAACTATTTGATTGCGATCGCCGCGCATGTGCAATTTACGAAGAGATGTTAATGTCTTATTTGTGTTAAACAGAGGAGCGGCAATCGAAAACCCAAAAAATTCAGAATTCCTAGCATGTTCCGGTTTTTTGTTTTCGGCGAATAAAGTATATGGGCCAATAAAACATTATGTATCACCTAGACGACAACCCGATTGTTCATAATCACAACCATACACCCGCCTACCATAAACATTAGCGCGGCAATTGACCAAAAACATTTCAAGTTTACATTTTACACTTTAGCGCCTAACCAGGGTGAATTAGAATGATTAAACTATTTGATTGCGATCGCCGCGCATGTGCAATTTACGTAGAGATGTTAATGTCTTATTTGTGTTAAACAGAGGAGCGGCAAATTAGCGCCTAACCAGGGTGAACTAGAAGGATTAAACTATCTGATGACGGTCGCCGCACATGTGCACTTTACGTAGAGATGTCAATGGCTTATATGTGTTGAACAGAGGAGCGGCAATCGAAAACCCAAAAAATTCAGAATTCCTAGCATGCCGGTTTTTTGTTTTCGGCGAATAAAGTATATGGGCCAATAAAACATTATGTATCACCTAGAGGACAACCCGATTGTTCATAATCACAACCATACACCCGCCTACCATAAACAGGAGCGCGGCAATTGACCAAAAACATTTCAAGTTTACATTTTACACTTTAGCGCCTAACCGGGGTACCAGGAAAACCCAAAAAATTCAGAATTCCTAGCATGTTCCGGTTTTTTGTTTTCGGCAAATAAAGTATATGGGCCAATAAAACATAATGTATCACCTAGAGGACAACCCGATTGTTCATAATCACAATCATACACCCGCCTACCATAAACACGAGCGTCGCAATTGACCAAAAACATTACAAGTTTACATTTTACACTTTAGCGCCTAACCAGGGTGAAATAGAAGGATTAAACTATTTGATTGCGATCGCCGCGCATGTGCAATTTACGAAGAGATGTTAATGTCTTATTTGTGTTGAACAGAGGAGCGACAAATTAGCGCCTAACCAGGGTGAACTAGAAGGATTAAACTATCTGATTACGGTCGCCGCACATGTGCACTTTACGTAGAGATGTCAATGGCTTATATGTGTTGAACAGAGGAGCGGCAATCGAAAACCCAAAAAATTCAGAATTCCTAGCATGCCGGTTTTTTGTTTTCGGCGAATAAAGTATATGGGCCAATAAAACATTATGTATCACCTAGAGGACAACCCGATTGTTCATAATCACAACCATACACCCGCCTACCATAAACAGCAGCGCGGCAATTGACCAAAAACTTTTCAAGTTTACATTTTACACTTTAGCGCCTAACCGGGGTACCAGGAAAACCCAAAAAATTCAGAATTCCTAGCATGTTCCGGTTTTTTGTTTTCGGCGAATAAAGTATATGGGTCAATAAAACATTATGTATCACCTAGAGGACAACCCGATTGTTCATAATCACAACCATACACCCGCCTACCATAAACAGGAGCGCGGCAAATGACCAAAAATATTTCAATTTTACATTTTACACTTTAGCGCCTAACCAGGGTGAATTAGAATGATTAAACTATTTAATTGCGATCGCCGCGCATGTGCAATTTACGAAGAGATGTTAATGTGTTATTTGTGTTGAACAGAGGAGCGGAAATCGAAAACCCAAAAAATTCAGAATTCCTAGCATGTTCCGGTCTTTTGTTTTCGGCGAATAAAGTATATGGGCCAATAAAACATAATGTATCACCTAGAGGACAACCCGATTGTTCATAATCACAATCATACACACGTCTACCATAAACAGGAGCGCGGCAAATGACCAAAAACATTTCAGTTTTACATTTTACACTTTAGCTCCTAACCGGGGTACCAGGAAAACCCAAAAAATTCAGAATTCCTAGCATGTTCCGGTTTTTTGTTTTCGGCGAATAAAGTATATGGGCCAATAAAACATAATGTATCACCTAGAGGACAACCCGATTGTTCATAATCACAATCATACACCCGTCTACCATAAACAGGAGCGCGGCAAATGACCAAAAACATTTCAATTTTACATTTTACACTTTAGCGCCTAACCAGGG
The DNA here is from genome assembly GCF_042242935.1 of Bactrocera oleae. NCBI lineage: Eukaryota > Metazoa > Arthropoda > Insecta > Diptera > Tephritidae > Bactrocera > Bactrocera oleae. The sequence continues at coordinate 19,692,494 of NC_091539.1, read as the reverse complement.
TGAATTAGAAAGATTAAACTATTTGACTGCGATCGCCGCGCATGTGCAATTTACGTAGAGATGTTAATGTCTTATTTGTGTTGAACAGAGGAGCGGCAAATTAGCGCCTAACCAGGGTGAACTAGAAGGATTAAACTATCTGATTACGGTCGCCGCACATGTGCACTTTACGATGAGATGTCAGTGTCTTATATGTGTTGAACAGAGGAGCGGCAATCGAAAACCCAAAAAATTCAGATTTCCTAGCATGTTCCGGTTTTTTGTTTTCGGCGAATAAAGTATATGGGCCAATAAAACATAATGTATCACCTAGAGGACAACCCGATTGTTCATAATCACAATCATACACCCGCCTACCATAAACAGGAGCGTCGCAATTGACCAAAAACATTACAAGTTTACATTTTACACTTTAGCGCCTAACCAGGGTGAAATAGAAGGATTAAACTATTTGATTGCGATCGCCGCACATGTGCACTTTACGATGAGATGTCAGTGGCTTATATGTGTTGAACAGAGGAGCGGCAATCGAAAACCCAAAAAATTCAAAATTCCTAGCATGTTCCGGTTTTTTGTTTTCGGCGAATAAAGTATATGGGCCAATAAAACATAATGTATCACCTAGAGGACAACCCGATTGTTCATAATCACAATCATATACGCGCCTACCATAAACATTAGCGCGGCAATTGACCAAAAACATTTCAAGTTTACATTTTACACTTTAGCGCCTAACCAGGGTGAATTAGAACTATTAAACTATTTGATTGCGATCGCCGCGCATGTGCAATTTACGAAGAGATGTTAATGTCTTATTTGTATTGAACAGAGGAGCGGCAATCGAAAACCCAAAAAATTCAGAATTCCTAGCATGTTCCGGTTTTTTGTTTTCGGTGAATAAAGTATATGGGCCAATAAAACATAATGTATCACCTAGAGGACAACCCGATTGTTCATAATCACAATCATACACCCGTCTACCATAAACAGGAGCGCGGCAAATGAACAAAAACATTTCAATTTTACATTTTACACTTTAGCGCCTAACCAGGGTGAATTAGAATGATTAAACTATTTGATTGCGATCGCCGCGCATGTGCAATTTACGAAGAGATGTTAATGTCTTATTTGTGTTGAACAGAGGAGCGGCAATCGAAAACCCAAAAAATACAAAATTCCTAGCATGTTCCGGTTTTTTGTTTTCGGCGAATAAAGTATATGGGCCAATAAAACATTATGTATCACCTAGACGACAACCCGATTGTTCATAATCACAATCATACACCCGCCTACCATAAACAGGAGCGCGGCAAATGACCAAAAACATTTCAATTTTACATTTTACACTTTAGCGCCTAACCAGGGTGAATTAGAATGATTAAACTATTTGATTGCGATCGCCGCGCATGTGCAATTAACGAAGAGGTGTTAATGTCTTATTTGTGTTAAACAGAGGAGCGGCAATCGAAAACCCAAAAAATTCAAAATTCCTAGCACGTTCCGGTTTTTTGTTTACGGCGAATAAAGTATATGGGCCAATAAAACATAATGTATCACCTAGAGGACAACCCGATTGTTCATAATCACAACCATACACCCGCCTACCATAAACATTAGCGCGGCAATTGACCAAAAACGTTTCAAGTTTACATTTTACACTTTAGCGCCTAACCAGGGTGAATTAGAATGATTAAACTATTTGACTGCGATCGCCGCGCATGTGCAATTTACGAAGAGATGTTAATGTCTTATTTGTGTTAAACAGAGGAGCGGCAATCGAAAACCCAAAAAATTCAGAATTCCTAGCATGTTCCGGTTTTTTGTTTTCGGCGAATAAAGTATATGGGCCAATAAAACATTATGTATCACCCAGACGACAACCCGATTGTTCATAATCACAACCATACACCCGCCTATCATAAACATTAGCGCGGCAATTGACCAAAAACATTTCAAGTTTACATTTTACACTTTAGCGCCTAACCAGGGTGAATTAGAATGATTAAACTATTTGATTGCGATCGCCGCGCATGTGCAATTTACGAAGAGATGTTAATGTCTTATTTGTGTTGAACAGAGGAGCGGCAATCGAAAACCCAAAAAATTCAGAATTCCTAGCATGTTCCGGTTTTTTGTTTTCGGCGAATAAAGTATATGGGCCAATAAAACATAATGTATCACCTAGAGGACAACCCGATTGTTCATAATCACAATCATACACCCGTCTACCATAAACAGGAGCGCGGCAAATGACCAAAAACATTTCAATTTTACACTTTAGCGCCTAACCAGGGTGAATTAGAATGATTAAACTATTTGATTGCGATCGCCGCGCATGTGCAATTTACGTAGAGATGTTAATGTCTTATTTGTGTTAAACAGAGGAGCGGCAAATTAGCGCCTAACCAGGGTGAACTAGAAGGATTAAACTATCTGATTACGGTCGCCGCACATGTGCACTTTACGTAGAGATGTCAGTGTCTTATATGTGTTGAACAGAGGAGCGGCAATCGAAAACCCAAAAAATTCAAAATTCCTAGCATGTTCCGGTTTTTTGTTTTCGGCGAATAAAGTATATGGGCCAATATAACATAATGTATCACCTAGAGGACAACCCGATTGTTCATAATCACAATCATATACCCGCCTACCATAAACATTAGCGCGGCAATTGACCAAAAACATTTCAAGTTTACATTTTACACTTTAGCGCCTAACCAGGGTGAATTAGAACTATTAAACTATTTGATTGCGATCGCCGCGCATGTGCAATTTACGAAGAGATGTTAATGTCTTATTTGTATTGAACAGAGGAGCGGCAATCGAAAACCCAAAAAATTCAGAATTCCTAGCATGTTCCGGTTTTTTGTTTTCGGCGAATAAAGTATATGGGCCAATAAAACATAATGTATCACCTAGAGGACAACCCGATTGTTCATAATCACAATCATACACCCGTCTACCATAAACAGGAGCGCGGCAAATGACCAAAAACATTTCAATTTTACATTTTACACTTTAGCGCCTAACCAGGGTGAATTAGAATGATTAAACTATTTGATTGCGATCGCCGCGCATGTGCAATTTACGTAGAGATGTTAATGTCTTATTTGTGTTAAACAGAGGAGCGGCAATCGAAAACCCAAAAAATTCAGAATTCCTAGCATGTTCCGGTTTTTTGTTTTCGGCGAATAAAGTATATGGGCCAATAAAACATTATGTATCACCCAGACGACAACCCGATTGTTCATAATCACAACCATACACCCGCCTATCATAAACATTAGCGCGGCAATTGACCAAAAACATTTCAAGTTTACATTTTACACTTTAGCGCCTAACCAGGGTGAATTAGAATGATTAAACTATTTGATTGCGATCGCCGCGCATGTGCAATTTACGAAGAGATGTTAATGTCTTATTTGTGTTGAACAGAGGAGCGGCAATCGAAAACCCAAAAAATTCAGAATTCCTAGCATGTTCCGGTTTTTTGTTTTCGGCGAATAAAGTATATGGGCCAATAAAACATAATGTATCACCTAGAGGACAACCCGATTGTTCATAATCACAATCATACACCCGTCTACCATAAACAGGAGCGCGGCAAATGACCAAAAACATTTCAATTTTACACTTTAGCGCCTAACCAGGGTGAATTAGAATGATTAAACTATTTGATTGCGATCGCCGCGCATGTGCAATTTACGTAGAGATGTTAATGTCTTATTTGTGTTAAACAGAGGAGCGGCAAATTAGCGCCTAACCAGGGTGAACTAGAAGGATTAAACTATCTGATTACGGTCGCCGCACATGTGCACTTTACGTAGAGATGTCAGTGTCTTATATGTGTTGAACAGAGGAGCGGCAATCGAAAACCCAAAAAATTCAAAATTCCTAGCATGTTCCGGTTTTTTGTTTTCGGCGAATAAAGTATATGGGCCAATATAACATAATGTATCACCTAGAGGACAACCCGATTGTTCATAATCACAATCATATACCCGCCTACCATAAACATTAGCGCGGCAATTGACCAAAAACATTTCAAGTTTACATTTTACACTTTAGCGCCTAACCAGGGTGAATTAGAACTATTAAACTATTTGATTGCGATCGCCGCGCATGTGCAATTTACGAAGAGATGTTAATGTCTTATTTGTATTGAACAGAGGAGCGGCAATCGAAAACCCAAAAAATTCAGAATTCCTAGCATGTTCCGGTTTTTTGTTTTCGGCGAATAAAGTATATGGGCCAATAAAACATAATGTATCACCTAGAGGACAACCCGATTGTTCATAATCACAATCATACACCCGTCTACCATAAACAGGAGCGCGGCAAATGACCAAAAACATTTCAATTTTACATTTTACACTTTAGCGCCTAACCAGGGTGAATTAGAATGATTAAACTATTTGATTGCGATCGCCGCGCATGTGCAATTTACGTAGAGATGTTAATGTCTTATTTGTGTTAAACAGAGGAGCGGCAAATTAGCGCCTAACCAGGGTGAACTAGAAGGATTAAACTATCTGATTGCGATCGCCGCGCATGTGCAATTTACGAAGAGATGTTAATGTCTTATTTGTATTGAACAGAGGAGCGGCAATCGAAAACCCAAAAAATTCAGAATTCCTAGCATGTTCCGGTTTTTTGTTTTCGGCGAATAAAGTATATGGGCCAATAAAACATAATGTATCACCTAGAGGACAACCCGATTGTTCATAATCACAATCATACACCCGCCTACCATAAACAGGAGCGCGGCAAATGACCAAAAACATTTCAATTTTACATTTTACATTTTAGCGCCTAACCAGGGTGAATTAGAATGATTAAACTATTTGATTGCGATCGCCGCGCATGTGCAATTAACGAAGAGATGTTAATGTCTTATTTGTGTTAAACAGAGGAGCGGCAATCGAAAACCCAAAAAATTCAGAATTCCTAGCATGTTCCGGTTTTTTGTTTTCGGCGAATAAAGTATATGGGCCAATAAAACATAATGTATCACCTAGAGGACAACCCGATTGTTCATAATCACAATCATACACACGTCTACCATAAACAGGAGCGCGGCAAATGACCAAAAACATTTCAATTTTACATTTTACACTTTAGCTCCTAACCGGGGTACCAGGAAAACCCAAAAAATTCAGAATTCCTAGCATGTTCCGGTTTTTTGTTTTCGGCGAATAAAGTATATGGGCCAATAAAACATAATGTATCACCTAGAGGACAACCCGATTGTTCATAATCACAATCATACACCCGTCTACCATAAACAGGAGCGCGGCAAATGACCAAAAACATTTCAATTTTACATTTTACACTTTAGCGCCTAACCAGGGTGAATTAGAAAGATTAAACTATTTGACTGCGATCGCCGCGCATGTGCAATTTACGTAGAGATGTTAATGTCTTATTTGTGTTAAACAGAGGAGCGGCAAATTAGCGCCTAACCAGGGTGAACTAGAAGGATTAAACTATCTGAATACGGTCGCCGCACATGTGCACTTTACGATGAGATGTCAGTGTCTTATATGTGTTGAACAGAGGAGCGGCAATCGAAAACCCAAAAAATTCAGAATTCCTAGCATGTTCCGGTTTTTTGTTTTCGGCGAATAAAGTATATGGGCCAATAAAACATAATGTATCACCTAGAGGACAACCCGATTGTTCATAATCACAATCATACACCCGCCTACCATAAAGAGGAGCGTCGCAATTGACCAAAAACATTACAAGTTTACATTTTACACTTTAGCGCCTAACCAGGGTGAAATAGAAGGACTAAACTATTTGATTGCGATCGCCGCACATGTGCACTTTACGATGAGATGTCAGTGTCTTATATGTGTTGAACAGAGGAGCGGCAATCGAAAACCCAAAAAATTCAAAATTCCTAGCATGTTCCGGTTTTTTGTTTACGGCGAATAAAGTGTATGGGCCAATAAAACATAATGTATCACCTAGAGGACAACCCGATTGTTCATAATCACAACCATACACCCGCCTACCATAAACATTAGCGCGGCAATTGACCAAAAACATTTCAAGTTTACATTTTACACTTTAGCGCCTAACCAGGGTGAATTAGAATGATTAAACTATTTGATTGCGATCGCCGCGCATGTGCAATTTACGAAGAGATGTTAATGTCTTATTTGTGTTAAACAGAGGAGCGGCAATCGAAAACCCAAAAAATTCAGAATTCCTAGCATGTTCCGGTTTTTTGTTTTCGGCGAATAAAGTATATGGGCCAATAAAACATTATGTATCACCTAGACGACAACCCGATTGTTCATAATCACAACCATACACCCGCCTATCATAAACATTAGCGCGGCAATTGACCAAAAACATTTCAAGTTTACATTTTACACTTTAGCGCCTAACCAGGGTGAATTAGAATGATTAAACTATTTGATTGCGATCGCCGCGCATGTGCAATTTACGTAGAGATGTTAATGTCTTATTTGTGTTAAACAGAGGAGCGGCAAATTAGCGCCTAACCAGGGTGAACTAGAAGGATTAAACTATCTGATTGCGATCGCCGCGCATGTGCAATTTACGAAGAGATGTTAATGTCTTATTTGTATTGAACAGAGGAGCGGCAATCGAAAACCCAAAAAATTCAGAATTCCTAGCATGTTCCGGTTTTTTGTTTTCGGCGAATAAAGTATATGGGCCAATAAAACATAATGTATCACCTAGAGGACAACCCGATTGTTCATAATCACAATCATACACCCGCCTACCATAAACAGGAGCGCGGCAAATGACCAAAAACATTTCAATTTTACATTTTACACTTTAGCGCCTAACCAGGGTGAATTAGAATGATTAAACTATTTGATTGCGATCGCCGCGCATGTGCAATTAACGAAGAGATGTTAATGTCTTATTTGTGTTAAACAGAGGAGCGGCAATCGAAAACCCAAAAAATTCAGAATTCCTAGCATGTTCCGGTTTTTTGTTTTCGGCGAATAAAGTATATGGGCCAATAAAACATAATGTATCACCTAGAGGACAACCCGATTGTTCATAATCACAATCATACACACGTCTACCATAAACAGGAGCGCGGCAAATGACCAAAAACATTTCAATTTTACATTTTACACTTTAGCTCCTAACCGGGGTACCAGGAAAACCCAAAAAATTCAGAATTCCTAGCATGTTCCGGTTTTTTGTTTTCGGCGAATAAAGTATATGGGCCAATAAAACATAATGTATCACCTAGAGGACAACCCGATTGTTCATAATCACAATCATACACCCGTCTACCATAAACAGGAGCGCGGCAAATGACCAAAAACATTTCAATTTTACATTTTACACTTTAGCGCCTAACCAGGGTGAATTAGAAAGATTAAACTATTTGACTGCGATCGCCGCGCATGTGCAATTTACGTAGAGATGTTAATGTCTTATTTGTGTTAAACAGAGGAGCGGCAAATTAGCGCCTAACCAGGGTGAACTAGAAGGATTAAACTATCTGAATACGGTCGCCGCACATGTGCACTTTACGATGAGATGTCAGTGTCTTATATGTGTTGAACAGAGGAGCGGCAATCGAAAACCCAAAAAATTCAGAATTCCTAGCATGTTCCGGTTTTTTGTTTTCGGCGAATAAAGTATATGGGCCAATAAAACATAATGTATCACCTAGAGGACAACCCGATTGTTCATAATCACAATCATACACCCGCCTACCATAAAGAGGAGCGTCGCAATTGACCAAAAACATTACAAGTTTACATTTTACACTTTAGCGCCTAACCAGGGTGAAATAGAAGGACTAAACTATTTGATTGCGATCGCCGCACATGTGCACTTTACGATGAGATGTCAGTGTCTTATATGTGTTGAACAGAGGAGCGGCAATCGAAAACCCAAAAAATTCAAAACTCCTAGCATGTTCCGGTTTTTTGTTTTCGGCGAATAAAGTATATGGGCCAATAAAACATAATGTATCACCTAGAGGACAACCCGATTGTTCATAATCACAATCATATACCCGCCTACCATAAACATTAGCGCGGCAATTGACCAAAAACATTTCAAGTTTACATTTTACACTTTAGCGCCTAACCAGGGTGAATTAGAACTATTAAACTATTTGATTGCGATCGCCGCGCATGTGCAATTTAGGAAGAGATGTTAATGTCTTATTTGTGTTGAACAGAGGAGCGGCAATCGAAAACCCAAAAAATTCAGAATTCCTAGCATGTTCCGGTTTTTTGTTTTCGGCGAATAAAGTATATGGGCCAATAAAACATAATATATCACCTAGAGGACAACCCGATTGTTCATAATCACAATCATATACCCGCCTACCATAAACATTAGCGCGGCAATTGACCAAAAACATTTCAAGTTTACATTTTACACTTTAGCGCCTAACCAGGGTGAATTAGAACTATTAAACTATTTGATTGCGATCGCCGCGCATGTGCAATTTACGAAGAGATGTTAATGTCTTATTTGTGTTAAACAGAGGAGCGGCAATCGAAAACCCAAAAAATTCAGAATTCCTAGCATGTTCCGGTTTTTTGTTTTCGGCGAATAAAGTATATGGGCCAATAAAACATTATGTATCACCTAGACGACAACCCGATTGTTCATAATCACAACCATACACCCGCCTACCATAAACATTAGCGCGGCAATTGACCAAAAACATTTCAAGTTTACATTTTACACTTTAGCGCCTAACCAGGGTGAATTAGAATGATTAAACTATTTGATTGCGATCGCCGCGCATGTGCAATTTACGAAGAGATGTTAATGTCTTATTTGTGTTGAACAGAGGAGCGGCAATCGAAAACCCAAAAAATTCAGAATTCCTAGCATGTTCCAGTTTTTTGTTTTCGGCGAACAAAGTATATGGGCCAATAAAACATAATGTATCACCTAGAGGACAACCCGATTGTTCATAATCACAATCATACACCCGTCTACCATAAACAGGAGCGCGGCAAATGCCCAAAAACATTTCAATTTTACATTTTACACTTTAGCGCCTAACCAGGGTGAATTCGAATGATTAAACTATTTGATTGCGATCGCCGCGCATGTGCAATTTACGTAGAGATGTTAATGTCTTATTTGTGTTAAACAGAGGAGCGGCAAATTAGCGCCTAACCAGGCTGAACTAGAAGGATTAAACTATCTGATTACGGTCGCCGCACATGTGCACTTTACGTAGAGATGTCAATGGCTTATATGTGTTGAACAGAGGAGCGGCAATCGAAAACCCAAAAAATTCAGAATTCCTAGCATGCCGGTTTTTTGTTTTCGGCGAATAAAGTATATGGGCCAATAAAACATTATGTATCACCTAGAGGACAACCCGATTGTTCATAATCACAACCATACACCCGCCTACCATAAACAGGAGCGCGGCAATTGACCAAAAACATTTCAAGTTTACATTTTACACTTTAGCGCCTAACCGGGGTACCAGGAAAACCCAAAAAATTCAGAATTCCTAGCATGTTCCGGTTTTTTGTTTTCGGCGAATAAAGTATATGGGCCAATAAAACATAATGTATCACCTAGAGGACAACCCGATTGTTCATAATCACAATTATACACCCGCCTACCATAAACACGAGCGTCGCAATTGACCAAAAACATTACAAGTTTACATTTTACACTTTAGCGCCTAACCAGGGTGAAATAGAAGGATTAAACTATTTGATTGCGATCGCCGCGCATGTGCAATTTACGAAGAGATGTTAATGTCTTATTTGTGTTGAACAGAGGAGCGGCAAATTAGCGCCTAACCAGGGTGAACTAGAAGGATTAAACTATCTGATTACGGTCGCCGCACATGTGCACTTTACGTAGAGATGTCAATGGCTTATATGTGTTGAACAGAGGAGCGGCAATCGAAAACCCAAAAAATTCAGAATTCCTAGCATGCCGGTTTTTTGTTTTCGGCGAATAAAGTATATGGGCCAATAAAACATTATGTATCACCTAGAGGACAACCCGATTGTTCATAATCACAACCATACACCCGCCTACCATAAACAGCAGCGCGGCAATTGACCAAAAACTTTTCAAGTTTACATTTTACACTTTAGCGCCTAACCGGGGTACCAGGAAAACCCAAAAAATTCAGAATTCCTAGCATGTTTCGGTTTTTTGTTTTCGGCGAATAAAGTATATGGGTCAATAAAACATTATGTATCACCTAGAGGACAACCCGATTGTTCATAATCACAACCATACACCCGCCTACCATAAACAGGAGCGCGGCAAATGACCAAAAATATTTCAATTTTACATTTTACACTTTAGCGCCTAACCAGGGTGAATTAGAATGATTAAACTATTTAATTGCGATCGCCGCGCATGTGCAATTTACGAAGAGATGTTAATGTCTTATTTGTGTTGAACAGAGGAGCGGCAATCGAAAACCCAAAAAATTCAGAATTCCTAGCATGTTCCGGTTTTTTGTTTTCGGCGAATAAAGTATATGGGCCAATAAAACATAATGTATCACCTAGAGGACAACCCGATTGTTCATAATCACAATCATACACACGTCTACCATAAAGAGGAGCGCGGCAAATGACCAAAAACATTTCAATTTTACATTTTACACTTTAGCTCCTAACCGGGGTACCAGGAAAACCCAAAAAATTCAGAATTCCTAGCATGTTCCGGTTTTTTGTTTTCGGCGAATAAAGTATATGGGCCAATAAAACATAATGTATCACCTAGAGGACAACCCGATTGTTCATAATCACAATCATACACCCGTCTACCATAAACAGGAGCGCGGCAAATGACCAAAAACATTTCAATTTTACATTTTACACTTTAGCGCCTAACCAGGGTGAATTAGAAAGATTAAACTATTTGACTGCGATCGCCGCGCATGTGCAATTTACGTAGAGATGTTAATGTCTTATTTGTGTTGAACAGAGGAGCGGCAAATTAGCGCCTAACCAGGGTGAACTAGAAGGATTAAACTATCTGATTACGGTCGCCGCACATGTGCACTTTACGATGAGATGTCAGTGTCTTATATGTGTTGAACAGAGGAGCGGCAATCGAAAACCCAAAAAATTCAGAATTCCAAGCATGTTCCGGATTTTTGTTTTCGGCGAATAAAGTATATGGGCCAATAAAACATAATGTATCACCTAGAGGACAACCCGATTGTTCATAATCACAATCATACACCAGCCTACCATAAACAGGAGCGTCGCAATTGACCAAAAACATTACAAGTTTACATTTTACACTTTAGCGCCTAACCAGGGTGAAATAGAAGGATTAAACTATTTGATTGCGATCGCCGCACATGTGCACTTTACGATGAGATGTCAGTGTCTTATATGTGTTGAACAGAGGAGCGGCAATCGAAAACCCAAAAAATTCAAAATTCCTAGCATGTTCCGGTTTTTTGTTTTCGGCGAATAAAGTATATGGGCCAATAAAACATAATGTATCACCTAGAGGACAACCCGATTGTTCATAATCACAATCATATACCCGCCTACCATAAACATTAGCGCGGCAATTGACCAAAAACATTTCAAGTTTACATTTTACACTTTAGCGCCTAACCAGGGTGAATTAGAACTATTAAACTATTTGATTGCGATCGCCGCGCATGTGCAATTTACGAAGAGATGTTAATGTCTTATTTGTATTGAACAGAGGAGCGGCAATCGAAAACCCAAAAAATTCAGAATTCCTAGCATGTTCCGGTTTTTTGTTTTCGGCGAATAAAGTATATGGGCCAATAAAACATAATGTATCACCTAGAGGACAACCCGATTGTTCATAATCACAATCATACAGCCGTCTACCATAAACAGGAGCGCGGCAAATGAACAAAAACATTTCAATTTTACATTTTACACTTTAGCGCCTAACCAGGGTGAATTAGAATGATTAAACTATTTGATTGCGATCGCCGCGCATGTGCAATTTACGAAGAGATGTTAATGTCTTATTTGTGTTGAACAGAGGAGCGGCAATCGAAAACCCAAAAAATTCAAAATTCCTAGCATGTTCCGGTTTTTTGTTTTCGGCGAATAAAGTATATGGGCCAATAAAACATTATGTATCACCTAGACGACAACCCGATTGTTCATAATCACAACCATACACCCGCCTACCATAAACATTAGCGCGGAAATTGACCAAAAACATTTCAAGTTTACATTTTACACTTTAGCGCCTAACCAGGGTGAATTAGAATGATTAAACTATTTGATTGCGATCGCCGCGCATGTGCAATTTACGAAGAGTTGTTAATGTCTTATTTGTGTTAAACAGAGGAGCGGCAATCGAAAACCCAAAAAATTCAGAATTCCTAGCATGTTCCGGTTTTTTGTTTTCGGCGAATAAAGTATATGGGCCAATAAATCATTATGTATCACCTAGACGACAACCCGATTGTTCATAATCACAACCATACACCCGCCTACCATAAACATTAGCGCGGCAATTGACCAAAAACATTTCAAGTTTACATTTTACACTTTAGCGCCTAACCAGGGTGAATTAGAATGATTAAACTATTTGATTGCGATCGCCGCGCATGTGCAATTTACGAAGAGATGTTAATGTCTTATTTGTGTTGAACAGAGGAGCGGCAATCGAAAACCCAAAAAATTCAGAATTCCTAGCATGTTCCGGTTTTTTGTTTTCGGCGAATAAAGTATATGGGCCAACAAAACATAATGTATCACCTAGAGGACAACCCGATTGTTCATAATCACAATCATACACCCGTCTACCATAAACAGGAGCGCGGCAAATGACCAAAAACATTTCAATTTTACATTTTACACTTTAGCGCTTAACCAGGGTGAACTAGAATGATTAAACTAACTGATTGTGATCGCTGCACATTTGCACTTTTCGAAGAGATGTCAACGTCTTATATGTGTTGAACAGAGGAGCGGCAATCGAAACCCCAAAAAATTCAAAATGCCAACAACTTCCGGTTTTTTGTTTTCAGCGAATAAAGAATATGGGTCAATAAAAGATAATGTCTCACCTAGGGGACAACCCGATTGTTCATAATCACAATCATACACCAGCCTACCATAAACAGGAGCGCGGCAATTGACCAAAAACATTTCAAGTTTACATTTTACACTTTAGCGCCTAACCAGGGTGAATTAGAATGATTAAACTATTTGATTGCGATCGCCGCGCATGTGCAATTTACGAAGAGATGTTAATGTCTCATTTGTGTTAAACAGAGGAGCGGCAATCGAAAACCCAAAAAATTCAGAATTCCTAGCATGTTCCGGTTTTTTGTTTTCGGCGAATAAAGTATATGGGCCAATAAAACATTATGTATCACCTAGACGACAACCCGATTGTTCATAATCACAACCATACACCCGCCTACCATAAACAGGAGCGCGGCAATTGACCAAAAACATTTCAAGTTTACATTTTACACTTTAGCGCCTAACCGGGGTACCAGGAAAACCCAAAAAATTCAGAATTCCTAGCATGTTCCGGTTTTTTGTTTTCGGCGAATAAAGTATATGGGCCAATAAAACATAATGTATCACCTAGAGGACAACCCGATTGTTCATAATCACAATTATACACCCGCCTACCATAAACACGAGCGTCGCAATTGACCAAAAACATTACAAGTTTACATTTTACACTTTAGCGCCTAACCAGGGTGAAATAGAAGGATTAAACTATTTGATTGCGATCGCCGCGCATGTGCAATTTACGAAGAGATGTTAATGTCTTATTTGTGTTGAACAGAGGAGCGGCAAATTAGCGCCTAACCAGGGTGAACTAGAAGGATTAAACTATCTGATTACGGTCGCCGCACATGTGCACTTTACGTAGAGATGTTAATGTCTTATTTGTGTTAAACAGAGGAGCGGCAATCGAAAACCCAAAAAATTCAGAATTCCTAGCATGTTCCGGTTTTTTGTTTTCGGCGAATAAAGTATATGGGCCAATAAAACATTATGTATCACCTAGACGACAACCCGATTGTTCATAATCACAACCATACACCCGCCTACCATAAACAGGAGCGCGGCAATTGACCAAAAACTTTTCAAGTTTACATTTTACACTTTAGCGCCTAACCGGGGTACCAGGAAAACCCAAAAAATTCAGAATTCCTAGCATGTTTCGGTTTTTTGTTTTCGGCGAATAAAGTATATGGGTCAATAAAACATTATGTATCACCTAGAGGACAAACCGATTGTTCATAATCACAACCATACACCCGCCTACCATAAACAGGAGCGCGGCAAATGACCAAAAATATTTCAATTTTACATTTTACACTTTAGCGCCTAACCAGGGTGAATTAGAATGATTAAACTATTTAATTGCGATCGCCGCGCATGTGCAATTTACGAAGAGATGTTAATGTCTTATTTGTGTTGAACAGAGGAGCGGCAATCGAAAACCCAAAAAATTCAGAATTCCTAGCATGTTCCGGTTTTTTGTTTTCGGCGAATAAAGTATATGGGCCAATAAAACATAATGTATCACCTAGAGGACAACCCGATTGTTCATAATCACAATCATACACACGTCTACCATAAACAGGAGCGCGGCAAATGACCAAAAACATTTCAATTTTACATTTTACACTTTAGCTCCTAACCGGGGTACCAAGAAAACCCAAAAAATTCAGAATTCCTAGCATGTTCCGGTTTTTTGTTTTCGGCGAATAAAGTATATGGGCCAATAAAACATAATGTATCACCTAGAGGACAACCCGATTGTTCATAATCACAATCATACACCCGTCTACCATAAACAGGAGCGCGGCAAATGACCAAAAACATTTCAATTTTACATTTTACACTTTAGCGCCTAACCAGGGTGAATTAGAAAGATTAAACTATTTGACTGCGATCGCCGCGCATGTGCAATTTACGTAGAGATGTTAATGTCTTATTTGTGTTGAACAGAGGAGCGGCAAATTAGCGCCTAACCAGGGTGAACTAGAAGAATTAAACTATTTGATTGCGATCGCCGCACATGTGCACTTTACGATGAGATGTCAGTGTCTTATATGTGTTGAACAGAGGAGCGGCAATCGAAAACCCAAAAAATTCAAAATTCCTAGCATGTTCCGGTTTTTTGTTTTCGGCGAATAAAGTATATGGGCCAATAAAACATAATGTATCACCTAGAGGACAACCCGATTGTTCATAATCACAATCATATACCCGCCTACCATAAACATTAGCGCGGCAATTGACCAAAAACATTTCAAGTTTACATTTTACACTTTAGCGCCTAACCAGGGTGAATTAGAACTATTAAACTATTTGATTGCGATCGCCGCGCATGTGCAATTTACGAAGAGATGTCTACCATAAACAGGAGCGCGGCAAATGAACAAAAACATTTCAATTTTACATTTTACACTTTAGCGCCTAACCAGGGTGAATTAGAACTATTAAACTATTTGATTGCGATCGCCGCGCATGTGCAATTTACGAAGAGATGTTAATGTCTTATTTGTGTTGAACAGAGGAGCGGCAATCGAAAACCCAAAAAATTCAAAATTCCTAGCATGTTCCGGTTTTTTGTTTTCGGCGAATAAAGTATATGGGCCAATAAAACATTATGTATCACCTAGACGACAACCCGATTGTTCATAATCACAATCATACACCCGCCTACCATAAACATTAGTGGGCAATTGACCAAAAACATTTCAATTTTACATTTTACACTTTAGCGCCTAACCAGGGTGAATTAGAATGATTAAACTATTTGATTGCGATCGCCGCGCATGTGCAATTAACGAAGAGATGTTAATGTCTTATTTGTGTTAAACAGAGGAGCGGCAATCTAAAACCCAAAAAATTCAAAATTCCTAGCACGTTCCGGTTTTTTGTTTACGGCGAATAAAGTATATGGGCCAATAAAACATAATGTATCACCTAGAGGACAACCCGATTGTTCATAATCACAACCATACACCCGCCTACCATAAACATTAGCGCGGCAATTGACCGAAAACATTTCAAGTTTACATTTTACACTTTAGCGCCTAACCAGGGTGAATTAGAATGATTAAACTATTTGATTGCGATCGCCGCGCATGTGCAATTTACGAAGAGATGTTAATGTCTTATTTGTGTTGAACAGAGGAGCGGCAATCGAAAACCCAAAAAATTCAGAATTCCTAGCATTTTCCGGTTTTTTGTTTTCGGCGAATAAAGTATATGGGCCAACAAAACATAATGTATCACCTAGAGGACAACCCGATTGTTCATAATCACAATCATACACCCGTCTACCATAAACAGGAGCGCGGCAATTGACCAAAAACATTTCAATTTTACATTTTACACTTTAGCGCCTAACCAGGGTGAATTAGAATGATTAAACTATTTGACTGCGATCGCCGCGCATGTGCAATTTACGTAGAGATGTTAATGTCTTATTTGTGTTAAACAGAGGAGCGGCAATCGAAAACCCAAAAAATTCAGAATTCCTAGCATGTTCCGGTTTTTTGTTTTCGGCGAATAAAGTATATGGGCCAATAAAACATTATGTATCACCTAGACGACAACCCGATTGTTCATAATCACAACCATACACCCGCCTACCATAAACATTAGCGCGGCAATTGACCAAAAACATTTCAAGTTTACATTTTACACTTTAGCGCCTAACCAGGGTGAATTAGAATGATTAAACTATTTGATTGCGATCGCCGCGCATGTGCAATTTACGAAGAGATGTTAATGTCTTATTTGTGTTGAACAGAGGAGCGGCAATCGAAAACCCAAAAAATTCAGAATTCCTAGCATTTTCCGGTTTTTTGTTTTCGGCGAATAAAGTATATGGGCCAACAAAACATAATGTATCACCTAGAGGACAACCCGATTGTTCATAATCACAATCATACACCCGTCTACCATAAACAGGAGCGCGGCAATTGACCAAAAACATTTCAATTTTACATTTTACACTTTAGCGCCTAACCAGGGTGAATTAGAATGATTAAACTATTTGACTGCGATCGCCGCGCATGTGCAATTTACGTAGAGATGTTAATGTCTTATTTGTGTTAAACAGAGGAGCGGCAAATTAGCGCCTAACCAAGGTGAACTAGAAGGATTAAACTATCTGATTACGGTCGCCGCACATGTGCACTTTACGTAGAGATGTCAATGGCTTATATGTGTTGAACAGAGGAGCGGCAATTGAAAACCCAAAAAATTCAGAATTCCTAGCATGTTCCGGTTTTTTGTTTTCGGCGAATAAAGTATATGGGCCAATAAAACATAATGTATCACCTAGAGGACAACCCGATTGTTCATAATCACAATCATACACCCGCCTACCATAAACAGGAGCGTCGCAATTGACCAAAAACATTACAAGTTTACATTTTACACTTTAGCGCCTAACCAGGGTGAAATAGAAGGATTAAACTATTTGATTGCGATCGCCGCACATATGCACTTTACGAAGAGATGCCAGTGTCTTATATGTGTTGAACAGAGGAGCGGCAATCGAAAACCCAAAAAATTCAAAATTCCTAGCATGTTCCGGTTTTTTGTTTTCGGCGAATAAAGTATATGGGCCAATAAAACATAATGTATCACCTAGAGGACAACCCGATTGTTCATAATCACAATCATATACCCGCCTACCATAAACATTAGCGCGGCAATTGACCAAAAACATTTCAAGTTTACATTTTACACTTTAGCGCCTAACCAGGGTGAATTAGAACTATTAAACTATTTGATTGCGATCGCCGCGCATGTACAATTTACGAAGAGATGTTAATGTCTTATTTGTGTTGAACAGAGGAGCGGCAATCGAAAACCCAAAAAATTCAGAATTCCTAGCATGTTCCGGTTTTTTGTTTTCGGCGAATAAAGTATATGGGCCAATAAAACATAATGTATCACCTAGAGGACAACCCGATTGTTCATAATCACAATCATACACCCGTCTACCATAAACAGGAGCGCGGCAAATGACCAAAAACATTTCAATTTTACATTTTACACTTTAGCGCCTAACCAGGGTGAATTAGAATGATTAAACTATTTGATTGCGATCGCCGCGCATGTGCAATTTACGAAGAGATGTTAATGTCTTATTTGTGTTGAACAGAGCAGCGGCAATCGAAAACCCAAAAAATTCAAAATTCCTAGCATGTTCCGGTTTTTTGTTTTCGGCGAATAAAGTATATGGGCCAATAAAACATTATGTATCACCTAGACGACAACCCGATTGTTCATAATCACAATCATACACCCGCCTACCATAAACAGGAGCGCGGCAAATGACCAAAAACATTTCAATTTTACATTTTACACTTTAGCGCCTAACCAGGGTGAATTAGAATGATTAAACCATTTGATTGCGATCGCCGCGCATGTGCAATTTACGAAGAGATGTTAATGTCTTATTTGTGTTAAACAGAGGAGCGGCAATCAAAAACCCAAAAAATTCAAAATTCCTAGCACGTTCCGGTTTTTTGTTTACGGCGAATAAAGTATATGGGCCAATAAAACAAAATGTATCACCTAGAGGACAACCCGATTGTTCATAATCACAATCATACACCCGCCTACCATAAACAGGAGCGCGGCAAATGACCAAAAACATTTCAATTTTACATTTTACACTTTAGCGCCTAACCAGGGTGAATTAGAATGATTAAACCATTTGATTGCGATCGCCGCGCATGTGCAATTTACGAAGAGATGTTAATGTCTTATTTGTGTTAAACAGAGGAGCGGCAATCAAAAACCCAAAAAATTCAAAATTCCTAGCACGTTCCGGTTTTTTGTTTACGGCGAATAAAGTATATGGGCCAATAAAACAAAATGTATCACCTAGAGGACAACCCGATTGTTCATAATCACAATCATACACCCGTCTACCATAAACAGGAGCGCGGCAAATGACCAAAAACATTTCAATTTTACATTTTACACTTTAGCGCCTAACCAGGGTGAATTAGAATGATTAAACTATTTGATTGCGATCGCCGCGCATGTGCAATTTACGTAGAGATGTTAATGTCTTATTTGTGTTAAACAGAGGAGCGGCAAATTAGCGCCTAACCAGGGTGAACTAGAAGGATTAAACTATCTGATTACGGTCGCCGCACATGTGCACTTTACGTACAGATGTCAATGGCTTATATGTGTTGAACAGAGGAGCGGCAATCGAAAACCCAAAAAATTCAGAATTCCTAGCATGCCGGTTTTTTGTTTTCGGCGAATAAAGTGTATGGGCCAATAAAACATTATGTATCACCTAGAGGACAACCCGATTGTTCATAATCACAACCATACACCCGCCTACCATAAACAGGAGCGCGGCAATTGACCAAAAACATTTCAAGTTTACATTTTACACTTTAGCGCCTAACCGGGGTACCAGGAAAACCCAAAAAATTCAGAATTCCTAGCATGTTCCGGTTTTTTGTTTTCGGCGAATAAAGTATATGGGCCAATAAAACATAATGTATCACCTAGAGGACAACCCGATTGTTCATAATCACAATCATACACCCGCCTACCATAAACACGAGCGTCGCAATTGACCAAAAACATTACAAGTTTACATTTTACACTTAAGCGCCTAACCAGGGTGAAATAGAAGGATTAAACTATTTGATTGCGATCGCCGCGCATGTGCAATTTACGAAGAGATGTTAATGTCTTATTTGTGTTGAACAGAGGAGCGGCAAATTAGCGCCTAACCAGGGTGAACTAGAAGGATTAAACTATCTGATTACGGTCGCCGCACATGTGCACTTTACGTAGAGATGTCAATGGCTTATATGTGTTGAACAGAGGAGCGGCAATCGAAAACCCAAAAAATTCAGAATTCCTAGCATGCCGGTTTTTTGTTTTCGGCGAATAAAGTATATGGGCCAATAAAACATTATGTATCACCTAGAGGACAACCCGATTGTTCATAATCACAACCATACACCCGCCTACCATAAACAGGAGCGCGGCAAATGACCAAAAACATTTCAATTTTACATTTTACACTTTAGCTCCTAACCGGGGTACCAGGAAAACCCAAAAAATTCAGAATTCCTAGCATGTTCCGGTTTTTTGTTTTCGGCGAATAAAGTATATGGGCCAATAAAACATAATGTATCACCTAGAGGACAACCCGATTGTTCATAATCACAATCATACACCCGTCTACCATAAACAGGAGCGCGGCAAATGACCAAAAACATTTCAATTTTACATTTTACACTTTAGCTCCTAACCGGGGTACCAGGAAAACCCAAAAAATTCAGAATTCCTAGCATGTTCCGGTTTTTTGTTTTCGGCGAATAAAGTATATGGGCCAATAAAACATAATGTATCACCTAGAGGACAACCCGATTGTTCATAATCACAATCATACACCCGCCTACCATAAACACGAGCGTCGCAATTGACCAAAAACATTACAAGTTTACATTTTACACTTTAGCGCCTAACCAGGGTGAAATAGAAGGATTAAACTATTTGATTGCGATCGCCGCGCATGTGCAATTTACGAAGAGATGTTAATGTCTTATTTGTGTTGAACAGAGGAGCGGCAAATTAGCGCCTAACCAGGGTGAACTAGAAGGATTAAACTATCTGATTACGGTCGCCGCACATGTGCACTTTACGTTGAGATGTCAATGGCTTATATGTGTTGAACAGAGGAGCGGCAATCGAAAACCCAAAAAATTCAGAATTCCTAGCATGCCGGTTTTTTGTTTTCGGCGAATAAAGTATATGGGCCAATAAAACATTATGTATCACCTAGAGGACAACCCGATTGTTCATAATCACAACCATACACCCGCCTACCATAAACAGGAGCGCGGCAAATGACCAAAAATATTTCAATTTTACATTTTACACTTTAGCGCCTAACCAGGGTGAATTAGAATGATTAAACTATTTGATTGCGATCGCCGCGCATGTGCAATTTACGAAGAGATGTTAATGTCTTATTTGTGTTGAACAGAGGAGCGGCAATCGAAAACCCAAAAAATTCAGAATTCCTAGCATGTTCCGGTTTTTTGTTTTCGGCGAATAAAGTATATGGGCCAATAAAACATAATGTATCACCTAGAGGACAACCCGATTGTTCATAATCACAACCATACACCCGCCTACCATAAACATTAGCGCGGCAATTGACCAAAAACATTTCAAGTTTACATTTTACACTTTAGCGCCTAACCAGGGTGAATTAGAATGATTAAACTATTTGATTGCGATCGCCGCGCATGTACAATTTACGAAGAGATGTTAATGTCTTATTTGTGTTGAACAGAGGAGCGGCAATCGAAAACCCAAAAAATTCAGATTTCCTAGCATGTTCCGGTTCTTTGTTTTCGGCGAATAAAGTATATGGGCCAATAAAACATAATGTATCACCTAGAGGACAACCCGATTGTTCATAATCACAATCATACACCCGTCTACCATAAACAGGAGCGCGGCAAATGACCAAAAACATTTCAATTTTACATTTTACACTTTAGCGCCTAACCAGGGTGAATTAGAATGATTAAACTATTTGATTGCGATCGCCGCGCATG
This sequence comes from Bactrocera oleae, assembly GCF_042242935.1. NCBI lineage: Eukaryota > Metazoa > Arthropoda > Insecta > Diptera > Tephritidae > Bactrocera > Bactrocera oleae. Next base: position 19,670,917 of record NC_091539.1, on the reverse strand, counting down.
TGCAATTTACGAAGAGATGTTAATGTCTTATTTGTGTTGAACAGAGGAGCGGCAATCGAAAACCCAAAAAATTCAAAATTCCTAGCATGTTCCGGTTTTTTGTTTTCGGCGAATAAAGTATATGGGCCAATAAAACATTATGTATCACCTAGACGACAACCCGATTGTTCATAATCACAATCATACACCCGCCTACCATAAACAGGAGCGCGGCAAATGACCAAAAACATTTCAATTTTACATGTTACACTTTAGCGCCTAACCAGGGTGAATTAGAATGATTAAACTATTTGATTGCGATCGCCGCGCATGTGCAATTTACGAAAAGATGTTAATGTCTTATTTGTGTTAAACAGAGGAGCGGCAATCGAAAACCCAAAAAATTCAAAATTCCTAGCACGTTCCGGTTTTTTTTTACGGCGAATAAAGTGTATGGGCCAATAAAACAAAATGTATCACCTAGAGGACAACCCGATTGTTCATAATCACAACCATACACCCGCCTACCATAAACATTAGCGCGGCAATTGACCAAAAACATTTCAAGTTTACATTTTACACTTTAGCGCCTAACCAGGGTGAATTAGAATGATTAAACTATTTGATTGCGATCGCCGCGCATGTGCAATTTACGAAGAGATGTTAATGTCTTATTTGTGTTAAACAGAGGAGCGGCAATCGAAAACCCAAAAAATTCAGAATTCCTAGCATGTTCCGGTTTTTTGTTTTCGGCGAATAAAGTATATGGGCCAATAAAACATTATGTATCACCTAGACGACAACCCGATTGTTCATAATCACAACCATACACCCGCCTACCATAAACATTAGCGCGGCAATTGACCAAAAACATTTCAAGTTTACATTTTACACTTTAGCGCCTAACCAGGGTGAATTAGAATGATTAAACTATTTGATTGCGATCGCCGCGCATGTGCAATTTACGAAGAGATGTTAATGTCTTATTTGTGTTGAACAGAGGAGCGGCAATCGAAAACCCAAAAAATTCAGAATTCCTAGCATGTTCCGGTTTTTTGTTTTCGGCGAATAAAGTATATGGGCCAATAAAACATAATGTATCACCTAGAGGACAACCCGATTGTTCATAATCACAATCATACACCCGTCTACCATAAACAGGAGCGCGGCAAATGACCAAAAACATTTCAATTTTACATTTTACACTTTAGCGCCTAACCAGGGTGAATTAGAATGATTAAACTATTTGATTGCGATCGCCGCGCATGTGCAATTTACGAAGAGATGTTAATGTCTTATTTGTGTTGGACAGAGGAGCGGCAAATTAGCGCCTAACCAGGGTGAACTAGAAGGATTAAACTATCTGATTACGGTCGCCGCACATGTGCACTTTACGTAGAGATGTCAATGGCTTATATGTGTTGAACAGAGGAGCGGCAATCGAAAACCCAAAAAATTCAGAATTCCTAGCATGCCGGTTTTTTGTTTTCGGCGAATAAAGTGTATGGGCCAATAAAACATTATGTATCACCTAGAGGACAACCCGATTGTTCATAATCACAACCATACACCCGCCTACCGTAAACAGGAGCGCGGCAATTGACCAAAAACATTTCAAGTTTACATTTTACTCTTTAGCGCCTAACCGGGGTACCAGGAAAACCCAAAAAATTCAGAATTCCTAGCATGTTCCGGTTTTTTGTTTTCGGCGAATAAAGTGTATGGGCCAATAAAACATAATGTATCACCTAGAGGACAACCCGATTGTTCATAATCACAATCATACACCCGCCTACCATAAACACGAGCGTCGCAATTGACCAAAAACATTACAAGTTTACATTTTACACTTAAGCGCCTAACCAGGGTGAAATAGAAGGATTAAACTATTTGATTGCGATCGCCGCGCATGTGCAATTTACGAAGAGATGTTAATGTCTTATTTGTGTTGGACAGAGGAGCGGCAAATTAGCGCCTAACCAGGGTGAACTAGAAGGATTAAACTATCTGATTACGGTCGCCGCACATGTGCACTTTACGTAGAGATGTCAATGGCTTATATGTGTTGAACAGAGGAGCGGCAATCGAAAACCCAAAAAATTCAGAATTCCTAGCATGCCGGTTTTTTGTTTTCGGCGAATAAAGTATATGGGCCAATAAAACATTATGTATCACCTAGAGGACAACCCGATTGTTCATAATCACAACCATACACCCGTCTACCATAAACAGGAGCGCGGCAAATGACCAAAAATATTTCAATTTTACATTTTACACTTTAGCGCCTAACCAGGGTGAATTAGAATGATTAAACTATTTGATTGCGATCGCCGCGCATGTGCAATTTACGAAGAGATGTTAATGTCTTATTTGTGTTGAACAGAGGAGCGGCAATCGAAAACCCAAAAAATTCAGAATTCCTAGCATGTTCCGGTTTTTTGTTTTCGGCGAATAAAGTATATGGGCCAATAAAACATAATGTATCACCTAGAGGACAACCCGATTGTTCATAATCACAATCATACACCCGTCTACCATAAACAGGAGCGCGGCAAATGACCAAAAACATTTCAATTTTACATTTTACACTTTAGCTCCTAACCGGGGTACCAGGAAAACCCAAAAAATTCAGAATTCCTAGCATGTTCCGGTTTTTTGTTTTCGGCGAATAAAGTATATGGGCCAATAAAACATAATGTATCACCTAGAGGACAACCCGATTGTTCATAATCACAATCATACACCCGCCTACCATAAACACGAGCGTCGCAATTGACCAAAAACATTACAAGTTTACATTTTACACTTTAGCGCCTAACCAGGGTGAAATAGAAGGATTAAACTATTTGATTGCGATCGCCGCGCATGTGCAATTTACGAAGAGATGTTAATGTCTTATTTGTGTTGAACAGAGGAGCGGCAAATTAGCGCCTAACCAGGGTGAACTAGAAGGATTAAACTATCTGATTACGGTCGCCGCACATGTGCACTTTACGTAGAGATGTCAATGGCTTATATGTGTTGAACAGAGGAGCGGCAATCGAAAACCCAAAAAATTCAGAATTCCTAGCATGCCGGTTTTTTGTTTTCGGCGAATAAAGTATATGGGCCAATAAAACATTATGTATCACCTAGAGGACAACCCGATTGTTCATAATCACAATCATACACCCGTCTACCATAAACAGGAGCGCGGCAAATGACCAAAAACATTTCAAGTTTACATTTTACACTTTAGCGCCTAACCAGGGTGAATTAGATTGATTAAACTATTTGATTGCGATCGCCGCGCATGTGCAATTTACGAAGAGATGTTAATGTCTTATTTGTGTTGAACTGAGGAGCGGCAATCGAAAACCCAAAAAATTCAAAATTCCTAGCATGTTCCGGTTTTTTGTTTTCGGCGAATAAAGTATATGGGCCAATAAAACATAATGTATCACCTAGAGGACAACCCGATTGTTCATAATCACAATCATACACCCGTCTACCATAAACAGGAGCGCGGCAAATGACCAAAAATATTTCAATTTTACATTTTACACTTTAGCGACTAACCAGGGTGAATTAGAATGATTAAACTATTTGATTGCGATCGCCGCGCATGTGCAATTTACGAAGAGATGTTAATGTCTTATTTGTGTTGAACAGAGGAGCGGCAATCGAAAACCCAAAAAATTCAAAATTCCTAGCATGTTCCGGTTTTTTGTTTTCGGCGAATAAAGTATATGGGCCAATAAAACATAATGTATCACCTAGAGGACAACCCGATTGTTCATAATCACAATCATACACCCGTCTACCATAAACAGGAGCGCGGCAAATGACCAAAAACATTTCAAGTTTACATTTTACACTTTAGCGCCTAACCAGGGTGAATTAGATTGATTAAACTATTTGATTGCGATCGCCGCGCATGTGCAATTTACGAAGAGATGTTAATGTCTTATTTGTGTTGAACAGAGGAGCGGCAATCGAAAACCCAAAAAATTCAGAATTCCTAGCATGTTCCGGTTTTTTGTTTTCGGCGAATAAAGTATATGGGCCAATAAAACATATTGTATCACCTAGAGGACAACCCGATTGTTCATAATCACAATCATACACCCGCCTACCATAAACACGAGCGTCGCAATTGACCAAAAACATTACAAGTTTACATTTTACACTTAAGCGCCTAACCAGGGTGAAATAGAATGACTAAACTATTTGATTGCGATCGCCGCGCATGTGCAATTTACGAAGAGATGTTAATGTCTTATTTGTGTTGAACAGAGGAGCGGCAATCGAAAACCCAAAAAATTCAGAATTCCTAGCATGTTCCGGTTTTTTGTTTTCGGCGAATAAAGTATATGGGCCAATAAAACATTATGTATCACCTAGAGGACAACCCGATTGTTCATAATCACAACCATACACCCGCCTACCATAAACAGGAGCGCGGCAAATGACCAAAAATATTTCAATTTTACATTTTACACTTTAGCGACTAACCAGGGTGAATTAGAATGATTAAACTATTTGATTGCGATCGCCGCGCATGTGCAATTTACGAAGAGATGTTAATGTCTTATTTGTGTTGAACAGAGGAGCGGCAATCGAAAACCCAAAAAATTCAAAATTCCTAGCATGTTCCGGTTTTTTGTTTTCGGCGAATAAAGTATATGGGCCAATAAAACATAATGTATCACCTAGAGGACAACCCGATTGTTCATAATCACAATCATATACCCGCCTACCATAAACATTAGCGCGGCAATTGACCAAAAACATTTCAAGTTTACATTTTACACTTTAGCGCCTAACCAGGGTGAATTAGAACTATTAAACTATTTGATTGCGATCGCCGCGCATGTGCAATTTACGAAGAGATGTTAATGTCTTATTTGTGTTGAACAGAGGAGCGGCAATCGAAAACCCAAAAAATTCAAAATTCCTAGCATGTTCCGGTTTTTTGTTTTCGGCGAATAAAGTATATGGGCCAATAAAACATAATGTATCACCTAGAGGACAACCCGATTGTTCATAATCACAATCACACACCCGTCTACCATAAACAGGAGCGCGGCAATTGACCAAAAACATTTCAAGTTTACATTTTACACTTTAGCGCCTAACCGGGGTACCAGGAAAACCCAAAAAATTCAGAATTCCTAGCATGTTCCGGTTTTTTGTTTTCGGCGAATAAAGTATATGGGCCAATAAAACATAATGTATCACCTAGAGGACAACCCGATTGTTCATAATCACAATCATATACCCGCCTACCATAAACATTAGCGCGGCAATTGACCAAAAACATTTCAAGTTTACATTTTACACTTTAGCGCCTAACCAGGGTGAATTAGAACTATTAAACTATTTGATTGCGATCGCCGCGCATGTGCAATTTACGAAGAGATGTTAATGTCTTATTTGTGTTGAACAGAGGAGCGGCAATCGAAAACCCAAAAAATTCAAAATTCCTAGCATGTTCCGGTTTTTTGTTTTCGGCGAATAAAGTATATGGGCCAATAAAACATTATGTATCACCTAGAGGACAACCCGATTGTTCATAATCACAACCATACACCCGCCTACCATAAACAGGAGCGCGGCAAATGACCAAAAATATTTCAATTTTACATTTTACACTTTAGCGACTAACCAGGGTGAATTAGAATGATTAAACTATTTGATTGCGATCGCCGCGCATGTGCAATTTACGAAGAGATGTTAATGTCTTATTTGTGTTGAACAGAGGAGCGGCAATCGAAAACCCAAAAAATTCAAAATTCCTAGCATGTTCCGGTTTTTTGTTTTCGGCGAATAAAGTATATGGGCCAATAAAACATAATGTATCACCTAGAGGACAACCCGATTGTTCATAATCACAATCATATACCCGCCTACCATAAACATTAGCGCGGCAATTGACCAAAAACATTTCAAGTTTACATTTTACACTTTAGCGCCTAACCAGGGTGAATTAGAACTATTAAACTATTTGATTGCGATCGCCGCGCATGTGCAATTTACGAAGAGATGTTAATGTCTTATTTGTGTTGAACAGAGGAGCGGCAATCGAAAACCCAAAAAATTCAGAATTCCTAGCATGTTCCGGTTTTTTGTTTTCGGCGAATAAAGTATATGGGCCAATAAAACATAATGTATCACCTAGAGGACAACCCGATTGTTCATAATCACAACCATACACCCGCCTACCATAAACAGGAGCGCGGCAATTGACCAAAAACATTTCAAGTTTACATTTTACACTTTAGCGCCTAACCGGGGTACCAGGAAAACCCAAAAAATTCAGAATTCCTAGCATGTTCCGGTTTTTTGTTTTCGGCGAATAAAGTATATGGGCCAATAAAACATATTGTATCACCTAGAGGACAACCCGATTGTTCATAATCACAATCATACACCCGCCTACCATAAACACGAGCGTCGCAATTGACCAAAAACATTACAAGTTTACATTTTACACTTAAGCGCCTAACCAGGGTGAAATAGAAGGATTAAACTATTTGATTGCGATCGCCGCGCATGTGCAATTTACGAAGAGATGTTAATGTCTTATTTGTGTTGGACAGAGGAGCGGCAAATTAGCGCCTAACCAGGGTGAACTAGAAGGATTAAACTATCTGATTACGGTCGCCGCACATGTGCACTTTACGTAGAGATGTCAATGGCTTATATGTGTTGAACAGAGGAGCGGCAATCGAAAACCCAAAAAATTCAGAATTCCTAGCATGCCGGTTTTTTGTTTTCGGCGAATAAAGTATATGGGCCAATAAAACATAATGTATCACCTAGAGGACAACCCGATTGTTCATAATCACAATCATATACCCGCCTACCATAAACATTAGCGCGGCAATTGACCAAAAACATTTCAAGTTTACATTTTACACTTTAGCGCCTAACCAGGGTGAATTAGAACTATTAAACTATTTGATTGCGATCGCCGCGCATGTGCAATTTACGAAGAGATGTTAATGTCTTATTTGTGTTGAACAGAGGAGCGGCAATCGAAAACCCAAAAAATTCAGAATTCCTAGCATGTTCCGGTTTTTTGTTTTCGGCGAATAAAGTATATGGGCCAATAAAACATAATGTATCACCTAGAGGACAACCCGATTGTTCATAATCACAATCATACACCCGTCTACCATAAACAGGAGCGCGGCAAATGACCAAAAACATTTCAATTTTACATTTTACACTTTAGCGCCTAACCAGGGTGAATTAGAATGATTAAACTATTTGATTGCGATCGCCGCGCATGTGCAATTTACGAAGAGATGTTAATGTCTTATTTGTGTTGAACAGAGGAGCGGCAATCGAAAACCCAAAAAATTCAAAATTCCTAGCATGTTCCGGTTTTTTGTTTTCGGCGAATAAAGTATATGGGCCAATAAAACATTATGTATCACCTTGACGACAACCCGATTGTTCATAATCACAATCATACACCCGCCTACCATAAACAGGAGCGCGGCAAATGACCAAAAACATTTCAATTTTACATTTTACACTTTAGCGCCTAACCAGGGTGAATTAGAATGATTAAACTATTTGATTGCGATCGCCGCGCATGTGCAATTTACGAAGAGATGTTAATGTCTTATTTGTGTTAAACAGAGGAGCGGCAATCGAAAACCCAAAAAATTAAAAATTCCTAGCACGTTCCGGTTTTTTGTTTACGGCGAATAAAGTATATGGGCCAATAAAACATAATGTATCACCTAGAGGACAACCCGATTGTTCATAATCACAATCATATACCCGCCTACCATAAACATTAGCGCGGCAATTGACCAAAAACATTTCAAGTTTACATTTTACACTTTAGCGCCTAACCAGGGTGAAATAGAAGGATTAAACTATTTGATTGCGATCGCCGCGCATGTGCAATTTACGAAGAGATGTTAATGTCTTATTTGTGTTGGACAGAGGAGCGGCAAATTAGCGCCTAACCAGGGTGAACTAGAAGGATTAAACTATCTGATTACGGTCGCCGCACATGTGCACTTTACGTAGAGATGTCAATGGCTTATATGTGTTGAACAGAGGAGCGGCAATCGAAAACCCAAAAAATTCAGAATTCCTAGCATGCCGGTTTTTTGTTTTCGGCGAATAAAGTATATGGGCCAATAAAACATTATGTATCACCTAGAGGACAACCCGATTGTTCATAATCACAACCATACACCCGTCTACCATAAACAGGAGCGCGGCAAATGACCAAAAATATTTCAATTTTACATTTTACACTTTAGCGCCTAACCAGGGTGAATTAGAATGATTAAACTATTTGATTGCGATCGCCGCGCATGTGCAATTTACGAAGAGATGTTAATGTCTTATTTGTGTTGAACAGAGGAGCGGCAATCGAAAACCCAAAAAATTCAGAATTCCTAGCATGTTCCGGTTTTTTGTTTTCGGCGAATAAAGTATATGGGCCAATAAAACATAATGTATCACCTAGAGGACAACCCGATTGTTCATAATCACAATCATACACCCGTCTACCATAAACAGGAGCGCGGCAAATGACCAAAAACATTTCAATTTTACATTTTACACTTTAGCTCCTAACCGGGGTACCAGGAAAACCCAAAAAATTCAGAATTCCTAGCATGTTCCGGTTTTTTGTTTTCGGCGAATAAAGTATATGGGCCAATAAAACATAATGTATCACCTAGAGGACAACCCGATTGTTCATAATCACAATCATACACCCGCCTACCATAAACACGAGCGTCGCAATTGACCAAAAACATTACAAGTTTACATTTTACACTTTAGCGCCTAACCAGGGTGAAATAGAAGGATTAAACTATTTGATTGCGATCGCCGCGCATGTGCAATTTACGAAGAGATGTTAATGTCTTATTTGTGTTGAACAGAGGAGCGGCAAATTAGCGCCTAACCAGGGTGAACTAGAAGGATTAAACTATCTGATTACGGTCGCCGCACATGTGCACTTTACGTAGAGATGTCAATGGCTTATATGTGTTGAACAGAGGAGCGGCAATCGAAAACCCAAAAAATTCAGAATTCCTAGCATGCCGGTTTTTTGTTTTCGGCGAATAAAGTATATGGGCCAATAAAACATTATGTATCACCTAGAGGACAACCCGATTGTTCATAATCACAACCATACACCCGCCTACCATAAACAGGAGCGCGGCAAATGACCAAAAATATTTCAATTTTACATTTTACACTTTAGCGACTAACCAGGGTGAATTAGAATGATTAAACTATTTGATTGCGATCGCCGCGCATGTGCAATTTACGAAGAGATGTTAATGTCTTATTTGTGTTGAACAGAGGAGCGGCAATCGAAAACCCAAAAAATTCAAAATTCCTAGCATGTTCCGGTTTTTTGTTTTCGGCGAATAAAGTATATGGGCCAATAAAACATAATGTATCACCTAGAGGACAACCCGATTGTTCATAATCACAATCATATACCCGCCTACCATAAACATTAGCGCGGCAATTGACCAAAAACATTTCAAGTTTACATTTTACACTTTAGCGCCTAACCAGGGTGAATTAGAACTATTAAACTATTTGATTGCGATCGCCGCGCATGTGCAATTTATGAAGAGATGTTAATGTCTTATTTGTGTTGAACAGAGGAGCGGCAATCGAAAACCCAAAAAATTCAGATTTCCTAGCATGTTCCGGTTTTTTGTTTTCGGCGAATAAAGTATATGGGCCAATAAAACATAATGTATCACCTAGAGGACAACCCGATTGTTCATAATCACAATCATACACCCGTCTACCATAAACAGGAGCGCGGCAATTGACCAAAAACATTTCAAGTTTACATTTTACACTTTAGCGCCTAACCGGGGTACCAGGAAAACCCAAAAAATTCAGAATTCCTAGCATGTTCCGGTTTTTTGTTTTCGGCGAATAAAGTATATGGGCCAATAAAACATAATGTATCACCTAGAGGACAACCCGATTGTTCATAATCACAATCATACACCCGCCTACCATAAACAGGAGCGCGGCAAATGACCAAAAACATTTCAATTTTACATTTTACACTTTAGCGCCTAACCAGGGTGAATTAGAATGATTAAACTATTTGATTGCGATCGCCGCGTATGTGCAATTTACGAAGAGATGTTAATGTCTTATTTGTGTTGAACAGAGGAGCGGCAATCGAAAACCCAAAAAATTCAAAATTCCTAGCATGTTCCGGTTTTTTGTTTTCGGCGAATAAAGTATATGGGCCAATAAAACATAATGTATCACCTAGAGGACAACCCGATTGTTCATAATCACAATCATATACCCGCCTACCATAAACATTAGCGCGGCAATTGACCAAAAACATTTCAAGTTTACATTTTACACTTTAGCGCCTAACCAGGGTGAATTAGAACTATTAAACTATTTGATTGCGATCGCCGCGCATGTGCAATTTACGAAGAGATGTTAATGTCTTATTTGTGTTGAACAGAGGAGCGGCAATCGAAAACCCAAAAAATTCAGAATTCCTAGCATGTTCCGGTTTTTTGTTTTCGGCGAATAAAGTATATGGGCCAATAAAACATAATGTATCACCTAGAGGACAACCCGATTGTTCATAATCACAATCATACACCCGTCTACCATAAACAGGAGCGCGGCAAATGACCAAAAACATTTCAATTTTACATTTTACACTTCAGCGCCTAACCAGGGTGAATTAGAATGATTAAACTATTTGATTGCGATCGCCGCGCATGTGCAATTTACGAAGAGATGTTAATGTCTTATTTGTGTTGAACAGAGGAGCGGCAATCGAAAACCCAAAAAATTCAAAATTCCTAGCATGTTCCGGTTTTTTGTTTTCGGCGAATAAAGTATATGGGCCAATAAAACATTATGTATCACCTTGACGACAACCCGATTGTTCATAATCACAATCATACACCCGCCTACCATAAACACGAGCGTCGCAATTGACCAAAAACATTACAAGTTTACATTTTACACTTTAGCGCCTAACCAGGGTGAAATAGAAGGATTAAACTATTTGATTGCGATCGCCGCGCATGTGCAATTTACGAAGAGATGTTAATGTCTTATTTGTGTTGAACAGAGGAGCGGCAAATTAGCGCCTAACCAGGGTGAACTAGAAGGATTAAACTATCTGATTACGGTCGCCGCACATGTGCACTTTACGTAGAGATGTCAATGGCTTATATGTGTTGAACAGAGGAGCGGCAATCGAAAACCCAAAAAATTCAGAATTCCTAGCATGCCGGTTTTTTGTTTTCGGCGAATAAAGTATATGGGCCAATAAAACATTATGTATCACCTAGAGGACAACCCGATTGTTCTTAATCACAACCATACACCCGCCTACCATAAACAGGAGCGCGGCAAATGACCAAAAATATTTCAATTTTACATTTTACACTTTAGCGACTAACCAGGGTGAATTAGAATGATTAAACTATTTGATTGCGATCGCCGCGCATGTGCAATTTACGAAGAGATGTTAATGTCTTATTTGTGTTGAACAGAGGAGCGGCAATCGAAAACCCAAAAAATTCAAAATTCCTAGCATGTTCCGGTTTTTTGTTTTCGGCGAATAAAGTATATGGGCCAATAAAACATAATGTATCACCTAGAGGACAACCCGATTGTTCATAATCACAATCATATACCCGCCTACCATAAACATTAGCGCGGCAATTGACCAAAAACATTTCAAGTTTACATTTTACACTTTAGCGCCTAACCAGGGTGAATTAGAACTATTAAACTATTTGATTGCGATCGCCGCGCATGTGCAATTTATGAAGAGATGTTAATGTCTTATTTGTGTTGAACAGAGGAGCGGCAATCGAAAACCCAAAAAATTCAGATTTCCTAGCATGTTCCGGTTTTTTGTTTTCGGCGAATAAAGTATATGGGCCAATAAAACATAATGTATCACCTAGAGGACAACCCGATTGTTCATAATCACAATCATACACCCGTCTACCATAAACAGGAGCGCGGCAATTGACCAAAAACATTTCAAGTTTACATTTTACACTTTAGCGCCTAACCGGGGTACCAGGAAAACCCAAAAAATTCAGAATTCCTAGCATGTTCCGGTTTTTTGTTTTCGGCGAATAAAGTATATGGGCCAATAAAACATAATGTATCACCTAGAGGACAACCCGATTGTTCATAATCACAATCATACACCCGCCTACCATAAACAGGAGCGCGGCAAATGACCAAAAACATTTCAATTTTACATTTTACACTTTAGCGCCTAACCAGGGTGAATTAGAATGATTAAACTATTTGATTGCGATCGCCGCGTATGTGCAATTTACGAAGAGATGTTAATGTCTTATTTGTGTTGAACAGAGGAGCGGCAATCGAAAACCCAAAAAATTCAAAATTCCTAGCATGTTCCGGTTTTTTGTTTTCGGCGAATAAAGTATATGGGCCAATAAAACATAATGTATCACCTAGAGGACAACCCGATTGTTCATAATCACAATCATATACCCGCCTACCATAAACATTAGCGCGGCAATTGACCAAAAACATTTCAAGTTTACATTTTACACTTTAGCGCCTAACCAGGGTGAATTAGAACTATTAAACTATTTGATTGCGATCGCCGCGCATGTGCAATTTACGAAGAGATGTTAATGTCTTATTTGTGTTGAACAGAGGAGCGGCAATCGAAAACCCAAAAAATTCAGAATTCCTAGCATGTTCCGGTTTTTTGTTTTCGGCGAATAAAGTATATGGGCCAATAAAACATAATGTATCACCTAGAGGACAACCCGATTGTTCATAATCACAATCATACACCCGTCTACCATAAACAGGAGCGCGGCAAATGACCAAAAACATTTCAATTTTACATTTTACACTTTAGCGCCTAACCAGGGTGAATTAGAATGATTAAACTATTTGATTGCGATCGCCGCGCATGTGCAATTTACGAAGAGATGTTAATGTCTTATTTGTGTTGAACAGAGGAGCGGCAATCGAAAACCCAAAAAATTCAAAATTCCTAGCATGTTCCGGTTTTTTGTTTTCGGCGAATAAAGTATATGGGCCAATAAAACATTATGTATCATCTTGACGACAACCCGATTGTTCATAATCACAATCATACACCCGCCTACCATAAACAGGAGCGCGGCAAATGACCAAAAACATTTCAATTTTACATTTTACACTTTAGCGCCTAACCAGGGTGAATTAGAATGATTAAACTATTTGATTGCGATCGCCGCGCATGTGCAATTTACGAAGAGATGTTAATGTCTTATTTGTGTTAAACAGAGGAGCGGCAATCGAAAACCCAAAAAATTAAAAATTCCTAGCACGTTCCGGTTTTTTGTTTACGGCGAATAAAGTATATGGGCCAATAAAACATAATGTATCACCTAGAGGACAACCCGATTGTTCATAATCACAATCATATACCCGCCTACCATAAACATTAGCGCGGCAATTGACCAAAAACATTTCAAGTTTACATTTTACACTTTAGCGCCTAACCAGGGTGAAATAGAAGGATTAAACTATTTGATTGCGATCGCCGCGCATGTGCAATTTACGAAGAGATGTTAATGTCTTATTTGTGTTGGACAGAGGAGCGGCAAATTAGCGCCTAACCAGGGTGAACTAGAAGGATTAAACTATCTGATTACGGTCGCCGCACATCTGCACTTTACGTAGAGATGTCAATGGCTTATATGTGTTGAACAGAGGAGCGGCAATCGAAAACCCAAAAAATTCAGAATTCCTAGCATGCCGGTTTTTTGTTTTCGGCGAATAAAGTATATGGGCCAATAAAACATTATGTATCACCTAGAGGACAACCCGATTGTTCATAATCACAACCATACACCCGTCTACCATAAACAGGAGCGCGGCAAATGACCAAAAATATTTCAATTTTACATTTTACACTTTAGCGCCTAACCAGGGTGAATTAGAATGATTAAACTATTTGATTGCGATCGCCGCGCATGTGCAATTTACGAAGAGATGTTAATGTCTTATTTGTGTTGAACAGAGGAGCGGCAATCGAAAACCCAAAAAATTCAGAATTCCTAGCATGTTCCGGTTTTTTGTTTTCGGCGAATAAAGTATATGGGCCAATAAAACATAATGTATCACCTAGAGGACAACCCGATTGTTCATAATCACAATCATACACCCGTCTACCATAAACAGGAGCGCGGCAAATGACCAAAAACATTTCAATTTTACATTTTACACTTTAGCTCCTAACCGGGGTACCAGGAAAACCCAAAAAATTCAGAATTCCTAGCATGTTCCGGTTTTTTGTTTTCGGCGAATAAAGTATATGGGCCAATAAAACATAATGTATCACCTAGAGGACAACCCGATTGTTCATAATCACAATCATACACCCGCCTACCATAAACACGAGCGTCGCAATTGACCAAAAACATTACAAGTTTACATTTTACACTTTAGCGCCTAACCAGGGTGAAATAGAAGGATTAAACTATTTGATTGCGATCGCCGCGCATGTGCAATTTACGAAGAGATGTTAATGTCTTATTTGTGTTGAACAGAGGAGCGGCAAATTAGCGCCTAACCAGGGTGAACTAGAAGGATTAAACTATCTGATTACGGTCGCCGCACATGTGCACTTTACGTAGAGATGTCAATGGCTTATATGTGTTGAACAGAGGAGCGGCAATCGAAAACCCAAAAAATTCAGAATTCCTAGCATGCCGGTTTTTTGTTTTCGGCGAATAAAGTATATGGGCCAATAAAACATTATGTATCACCTAGAGGACAACCCGATTGTTCATAATCACAACCATACACCCGCCTACCATAAACAGGAGCGCGGCAAATGACCAAAAATATTTCAATTTTACATTTTACACTTTAGCGACTAACCAGGGTGAATTAGAATGATTAAACTATTTGATTTCGATCGCCGCGCATGTGCAATTTACGAAGAGATGTTAATGTCTTATTTGTGTTGAACAGAGGAGCGGCAATCGAAAACCCAAAAAATTCAAAATTCCTAGCATGTTCCGGTTTTTTGTTTTCGGCGAATAAAGTATATGGGCCAATAAAACATAATGTATCACCTAGAGGACAACCCGATTGTTCATAATCACAATCATATACCCGCCTACCATAAACATTAGCGCGGCAATTGACCAAAAACATTTCAAGTTTACATTTTACACTTTAGCGCCTAACCAGGGTGAATTAGAACTATTAAACTATTTGATTGCGATCGCCGCGCATGTGCAATTTATGAAGAGATGTTAATGTCTTATTTGTGTTGAACAGAGGAGCGGCAATCGAAAACCCAAAAAATTCAGATTTCCTAGCATGTTCCGGTTTTTTGTTTTCGGCGAATAAAGTATATGGGCCAATAAAACATAATGTATCACCTAGAGGACAACCCGATTGTTCATAATCACAATCATACACCCGTCTACCATAAACAGGAGCGCGGCAATTGACCAAAAACATTTCAAGTTTACATTTTACACTTTAGCGCCTAACCGGGGTACCAGGAAAACCCAAAAAATTCAGAATTCCTAGCATGTTCCGGTTTTTTGTTTTCGGCGAATAAAGTATATGGGCCAATAAAACATAATGTATCACCTAGAGGACAACCCGATTGTTCATAATCACAATCATATACCCGCCTACCATAAACATTAGCGCGGCAATTGACCAAAAACATTTCAAGTTTACATTTTACACTTTAGCGCCTAACCAGGGTGAATTAGAACTATTAAACTATTTGATTGCGATTGCCGCGCATGTGCAATTTACGAAGAGATGTTAATGTCTTATTTGTGTTGAACAGAGGAGCGGCAATCGAAAACCCAAAAAATTCAGAATTCCTAGCATGTTCCGGTTTTTTGTTTTCGGCGAATAAAGTATATGGGCCAATAAAACATAATGTATCACCTAGAGGACAACCCGATTGTTCATAATCACAACCATACACCCGCCTACCATAAACAGGAGCGCGGCAATTGACCAAAAACATTTCAAGTTTACATTTTACACTTTAGCGCCTAACCGGGGTACCAGGAAAACCCAAAAAATTCAGAATTCCTAGCATGTTCCGGTTTTTTGTTTTCGGCGAATAAAGTATATGGGCCAATAAAACATATTGTATCACCTAGAGGACAACCCGATTGTTCATAATCACAATCATACACCCGCCTACCATAAACACGAGCGTCGCAATTGACCAAAAACATTACAAGTTTACATTTTACACTTAAGCGCCTAACCAGGGTGAAATAGAAGGATTAAACTATTTGATTGCGATCGCCGCGCATGTGCAATTTACGAAGAGATGTTAATGTCTTATTTGTGTTGGACAGAGGAGCGGCAAATTAGCGCCTAACCAGGGTGAACTAGAAGGATTAAACTATCTGATTACGGTCGCCGCACATGTGCACTTTACGTAGAGATGTCAATGGCTTATATGTGTTGAACAGAGGAGCGGCAATCGAAAACCCAAAAAATTCAGAATTCCTAGCATGCCGGTTTTTTGTTTTCGGCGAATAAAGTATATGGGCCAATAAAACATAATGTATCACCTAGAGGACAACCCGATTGTTCATAATCACAATCATATACCCGCCTACCATAAACATTAGCGCGGCAATTGACCAAAAACATTTCAAGTTTACATTTTACACTTTAGCGCCTAACCAGGGTGAATTAGAACTATTAAACTATTTGATTGCGATCGCCGCGCATGTGCAATTTACGAAGAGATGTTAATGTCTTATTTGTGTTGAACAGAGGAGCGGCAATCGAAAACCCAAAAAATTCAGAATTCCTAGCATGTTCCGGTTTTTTGTTTTCGGCGAATAAAGTATATGGGCCAATAAAACATAATGTATCACCTAGAGGACAACCCGATTGTTCATAATCACAATCATACACCCGTCTACCATAAACAGGAGCGCGGCAAATGACCAAAAACATTTCAATTTTACATTTTACACTTTAGCGCCTAACCAGGGTGAATTAGAATGATTAAACTATTTGATTGCGATCGCCGCGCATGTGCAATTTACGAAGAGATGTTAATGTCTTATTTGTGTTGAACAGAGGAGCGGCAATCGAAAACCCAAAAAATTCAAAATTCCTAGCATGTTCCGGTTTTTTGTTTTCGGCGAATAAAGTATATGGGCCAATAAAACATTATGTATCACCTTGACGACAACCCGATTGTTCATAATCACAATCATACACCCGCCTACCATAAACAGGAGCGCGGCAAATGACCAAAAACATTTCAATTTTACATTTTACACTTTAGCGCCTAACCAGGGTGAATTAGAATGATTAAACTATTTGATTGCGATCGCCGCGCATGTGCAATTTACGAAGAGATGTTAATGTCTTATTTGTGTTAAACAGAGGAGCGGCAATCGAAAACCCAAAAAATTAAAAATTCCTAGCACGTTCCGGTTTTTTGTTTACGGCGAATAAAGTATATGGGCCAATAAAACATAATGTATCACCTAGAGGACAACCCGATTGTTCATAATCATAACCATACACCCGCCTACCATAAACATTAGCGCGGCAATTGACCAAAAACATTTCAAGTTTACATTTTACACTTTAGCGCCTAACCAGGGTGAATTAGAATGATTAAACTATTTGATTGCGATCGCCGCGCATGTGCAATTTACGAAGAGATGTTAATGTCTTATTTGTGTTGAACAGAGGAGCGGCAATCGAAAATCCAAAAAATTCAGAATTCCTAGCATGTTCCGGTTTTTTGTTTTCGGCGAATAAAGTATATGGGCCAATAAAACATAATGTATCACCTAGAGGACAACCCGATTGTTCATAATCACAATCATACACCCGCCTACCATAAACATTAGCGCGGCAATTGACCAAAAACATTTCAAGTTTACATTTTACACTTTAGCGCCTAACCAGGGTGAATTAGAACTATTAAACTATTTGATTGCGATCGCCGCGCATGTGCAATTTACGAAGAGATGTTAATGTCTTATTTGTGTTGAACAGAGGAGCGGCAATCGAAAACCCAAAAAATTCAGAATTCCTAGCATGTTCCGGTTTTTTGTTTTCGGCGAATAAAGTATATGGGCCAATAAAACATAATGTATCACCTAGAGGACAACCCGATTGTTCATAATCACAATCATACACCCGTCTACCATAAACAGGAGCGCGGCAAATGACCAAAAACATTTTAATTTTACATTTTACACTTTAGCTCCTAACCGGGGTACCAGGAAAACCCAAAAAATTCAGAATTCCTAGCATGTTCCGGTTTTTTGTTTTCGGCGAATAAAGTATATGGGCCAATAAAACATAATGTATCACCTAGAGGACAACCCGATTGTTCATAATCACAATCATACACCCGCCTACCATAAACACGAGCGTCGCAATTGACCAAAAACATTACAAGTTTACATTTTACACTTTAGCGCCTAACCAGGGTGAAATAGAAGGATTAAACTATTTGATTGCGATCGCCGCGCATGTGCAATTTACGAAGAGATGTTAATGTCTTATTTGTGTTGAACAGAGGAGCGGCAAATTAGCGCCTAACCAGGGTGAACTAGAAGGATTAAACTATCTGATTACGGTCGCCGCACACGTGCACTTTACGTAGAGATGTCAATGGCTTATATGTGTTGAACAGAGGAGCGGCAATCGAAAACCCAAAAAATTCAGAATTCCTAGCATGCCGGTTTTTTGTTTTCGGCGAATAAAGTATATGGGCCAATAAAACATTATGTATCACCTAGAGGACAACCCGATTGTTCATAATCACAACCATACACCCGCCTACCATAAACAGGAGCGCGGCAAATGACCAAAAATATTTCAATTTTACATTTTACACTATAGCGCCTAACCAGGGTGAATTAGAATGATTAAACTATTTGATTGCGATCGCCGCGCATGTGCAATTTACGAAGAGATGTTAATGTCTTATTTGTGTTGAACAGAAGAGCGGCAATCGAAAACCCAAAAAATTCAAAATTCCTAGCATGTTCCGGTTTTTTGTTTTCGGCGAATAAAGTATATGGGCCAATAAAACATAATGTATCACCTAGAGGACAACCCGATTGTTCATAATCACAATCATATACCCGCCTACCATAAACATTAGCGCGGCAATTGACCAAAAACATTTCAAGTTTACATTTTACACTTTAGCGCCTAACCAGGGTGAATTAGAACTATTAAACTATTTGATTGCGATCGCCGCGCATGTGCAATTTACGAAGAGATGTTAATGTCTTATTTGTGTTGAACAGAGGAGCGGCAATCGAAAACCCAAAAAATTCAGAATTCCTAGCATGTTCCGGTTTTTTGTTTTCGGCGAATAAAGTATATGGGCCAATAAAACATAATGTATCACCTAGAGGACAACCCGATTGTTCATAATCACAATCATACACCCGTCTACCATAAACAGGAGCGCGGCAAATGACCAAAAACATTTCAAGTTTACATTTTACACTTTAGCGCCTAACCAGGGTGAATTAGATTGATTAAACTATTTGATTGCGATCGTCGCGCATGTGCAATTTACGAAGAGATGTTAATATCTTATTTGTGTTGAACAGAGGAGCGGCAATCGAAAACCCAAAAAATTCAAAATTCCTAGCATGTTCCGGTTTTTTGTTTTCGGCGAATAAAGTATATGGGCCAATAAAACATTATGTATCACCTTGACGACAACCCGATTGTTCATAATCACAATCATACACCCGCCTACCATAAACAGGAGCGCGGCAAATGACCAAAAACATTTCAATTTTACATTTTACACTTTAGCGCCTAACCAGGGTGAATTAGAATGATTAAACTATTTGATTGCATCGCCGCGCATGTGCAATTTACGAAGAGATGTTAATGTCTTATTTGTGTTAAACAGAGGAGCGGCAATCGAAAACCCAAAAAATTAAAAATCCCTAGCACGTTCCGGTTTTTTGTTTACGGCGAATAAAGTATATGGGCCAATAAAACATAATGTATCACCTAGAGGACAACCCGATTGTTCATAATCACAACCATACACCCGCCTACCATAAACATTAGCGCGGCAATTGACCAAAAACATTTCAAGTTTACATTTTACACTTTAGCGCCTAACCAGGGTGAATTAGAATGATTAAACTATTTGATTGCGATCGCCGCGCATGTGCAATTTACGAAGAGATGTTAATGTCTTATTTGTGTTGAACAGAGGAGCGGCAATCGAAAACCCAAAAAATTCAGATTTCCTAGCATGCCGGTTTTTTGTTTTCGGCGAATAAAGTATATGGGCCAATAAAACATTATGTATCA
Organism: Bactrocera oleae; assembly: GCF_042242935.1. NCBI lineage: Eukaryota > Metazoa > Arthropoda > Insecta > Diptera > Tephritidae > Bactrocera > Bactrocera oleae. The sequence continues at coordinate 19,650,586 of NC_091539.1, read as the reverse complement.
CCTAGAGGACAACCCGATTGTTCATAATCACAACCATACACCCGCCTACCATAAACAGGAGCGCGGCAAATGACCAAAAATATTTCAATTTTACATTTTACACTTTAGCGCCTAACCAGGGTGAATTAGAATGATTAAACTATTTGATTGCGATCGCCGCGCATGTGCAATTTACGAAGAGATGTTAATGTCTTATTTGTGTTGAACAGAGGAGCGGCAATCGAAAACCCAAAAAATTCAGAATTCCTAGCATGTTCCGGTTTTTTGTTTTCGGCGAATAAAGTATATGGGCCAATAAAACATAATGTATCACCTAGAGGACAACCCGATTGTTCATAATCACAATCATACACCCGTCTACCATAAACAGGAGCGCGGCAAATGACCAAAAACATTTCAATTTTACATTTTACACTTTAGCTCCTAACCGGGGTACCAGGAAAACCAAAAAAATTCAGAATTCCTAGCATGCTACGGTTTTTTGTTTTCGGCGAATAAAGTATATGGGCCAATAAAACATAATGTATCACCTAGAGGACAACCCGATTGTTCATAATCACAATCATACACCCGCCTACCATAAACACGAGCGTCGCAATTGACCAAAAACATTACAAGTTTACATTTTACACTTTAGCGCCTAACCAGGGTGAAATAGAAGGATTAAACTATTTGATTGCGATCGCCGCGCATGTGCAATTTACGAAGAGATGTTAATGTCTTATTTGTGTTGAACAGAGGAGCGGCAAATTAGCGCCTAACCAGGGTGAACTAGAAGGATTAAACTATCTGATTACGGTCGCCGCACATGTGCACTTTACGTAGAGATGTCAATGGCTTATATGTGTTGAACAGAGGAGCGGCAATCGAAAACCCAAAAAATTCAGAATTCCTAGCATGCCGGTTTTTTGTTTTCGGCGAATAAAGTATATGGGCCAATAAAACATTATGTATCACCTAGAGGACAACCCGATTGTTCATAATCACAACCATACACCCGCCTACCATAAACAGGAGCGCGGCAAATGACCAAAAATATTTCAATTTTACATTTTACACTTTAGCGCCTAACCAGGGTGAATGAGAATGATTAAACTATTTGATTGCGATCGCCGCGCATGTGCAATTTACGAAGAGATGTTAATGTCTTATTTGTGTTGAACAGAGGAGCGGCAATCGAAAACCCAAAAAATTCAAAATGCCTAGCATGTTCCGGTTTTTTGTTTTCGGCGAATAAAGTATATGGGCCAATAAAACATAATGTATCACCTAGAGGACAACCCGATTGTTCATAATCACAATCATATACCCGCCTACCATAAACATTAGCGCGGCAATTGACCAAAAACATTTCAAGTTTACATTTTACACTTTAGCGCCTAACCAGGGTGAATTAGAACTATTAAACTATTTGATTGCGATCGCCGCGCATGTGCAATTTACGAAGAGATGTTAATGTCTTATTTGTGTTGAACAGAGGAGCGGCAATCGAAAACCCAAAAAATTCAGATTTCCTAGCATGTTCCGGTTTTTTGTTTTCGGCGAATAAAGTATATGGGCCAATAAAACATAATGTATCACCTAGAGGACAACCCGATTGTTCATAATCACAATCATACACCCGTCTACCATAAACAGGAGCGCGGCAATTGACCAAAAACATTTCAAGTTTACATTTTACACTTTAGCGCCTAACCGGGGTACCAGGAAAACCCAAAAAATTCAGAATTCCTAGCATGTTCCGGTTTTTTGTTTTCGGCGAATAAAGTATATGGGCCAATAAAACATAATGTATCACCTAGAGGACAACCCGATTGTTCATAATCACAATCATATACCCGCCTACCATAAACATTAGCGCGGCAATTGACCAAAAACATTTCAAGTTTACATTTTACACTTTAGCGCCTAACCAGGGTGAATTAGAACTATTAAACTATTTGATTGCGATCGCCGCGCATGTGCAATTTACGAAGAGATGTTAATGTCTTATTTGTGTTGAACAGAGGAGCGGCAATCGAAAACCCAAAAAATTCAGAATTCCTAGCATGTTCCGGTTTTTTGTTTTCGGCGAATAAAGTATATGGGCCAATAAAACATAATGTATCACCTAGAGGACAACCCGATTGTTCATAATCACAACCATACACCCGCCTACCATAAACAGGAGCGCGGCAATTGACCAAAAACATTTCAAGTTTACATTTTACACTTTAGCGCCTAACCGGGGTACCAGGAAAACCCAAAAAATTCAGAATTCCTAGCATGTTCCGGTTTTTTGTTTTCGGCGAATAAAGTATATGGGCCAATAAAACATAATGTATCACCTAGAGGACAACCCGATTGTTCATAATCACAATCATACACCCGCCTACCATAAACACGAGCGTCGCAATTGACCAAAAACATTAATAGTTTACATTTTACACTTAAGCGCCTAACCAGGGTGAAATAGAAGGATTAAACTATTTGATTGCGATCGCCGCGCATGTGCAATTTACGAAGAGATGTTAATGTCTTATTTGTGTTGGACAGAGGAGCGGCAAATTAGCGCCTAACCAGGGTGAACTAGAAAGATTAAACTATCTGATTACGGTCGCCGCACATGTGCACTTTACGTAGAGATGTCAATGGCTTATATGTGTTGAACAGAGGAGCGGCAATCGAAAACCCAAAAAATTCAGAATTCCTAGCATGCCGGTTTTTTGTTTTCGGCGAATAAAGTATATGGGCCAATAAAACATTATGTATCACCTAGAGGACAACCCGATTGTTCATAATCACAACCATACACCCGCCTACCATAAACAGGAGCGCGGCAAACGACCAAAAATATTTCAATTTTACATTTTACACTTTAGCGCCCAACCAGGGTGAATTAGAATGATTAAACTATTTGATTGCGATCGCCGCGCATGTGCAATTTACGAAGAGATGTTAATGTCTTATTTGTGTTGAACAGAGGAGCGGCAATCGAAAACCCAAAAAATTCAGAATTCCTAGCATGTTCCGGTTTTTTGTTTTCGGCGAATAAAGTATATGGGCCAATAAAACATAATGTATCACCTAGAGGACAACCCGATTGTTCATAATCACAATCATACACCCGTCTACCATAAACAGGAGCGCGGCAAATGACCAAAAACATTTCAATTTTACATTTTACACTTTAGCTCCTAACCGGGGTACCAGGAAAACCCAAAAAATTCAGAATTCCTAGCATGTTCCGGTTTTTTGTTTTCGGCGAATAAAGTATATGGGCCAATAAAACATAATGTATCACCTAGAGGACAACCCGATTGTTCATAATCACAATCATACACCCGCCTACCATAAACACGAGCGTCGCAATTGACCAAAAACATTACAAGTTTACATTTTACACTTTAGCGCCTAACCAGGGTGAAAAAGAAGGATTAAACTATTTGATTGCGATCGCCGCGCATGTGCAATTTACGAAGAGATGTTAATGTCTTATTTGTGTTGAACAGAGGAGCGGCAAATTAGCGCCTAACCAGGGTGAACTAGAAGGATTAAACTATCTGATTACGGTCGCCGCACATGTGCACTTTACGTAGAGATGTCAATGGCTTATATGTGTTGAACAGAGGAGCGGCAATCGAAAACCCAAAAAATTCAGAATTCCTAGCATGCCGGTTTTTTGTTTTCGGCGAATAAAGTATAGGGGCCAATAAAACATTATGTATCACCTAGAGGACAACCCGATTGTTCATAATCACAACCATACACCCGCCTACCATAAACAGGAGCGCGGCAAATGACCAAAAATATTTCAATTTTACATTTTACACTTTAGCGCCTAACCAGGGTGAATTAGAATGATTAAACTATTTGATTGCGATCGCCGCGCATGTGCAATTTACGAAGAGATGTTAATGTATTATTTGTGTTGAGCAGAGGAGCGGCAATCGAAAACCCAAAAAATTCAAAATTCCTAGCATGTTCCGGTTTTTTGTTTTCGGCGAATAAAGTATATGGGCCAATAAAACATAATGTATCACCTAGAGGACAACCCGATTGTTCATAATCACAATCATATACCCGCCTACCATAAACATTAGCGCGGCAATTGACCAAAAACATTTCAAGTTTACATTTTACACTTTAGCGCCTAACCAGGGTGAATTAGAACTATTAAACTATTTGATTGCGATCGCCGCGCATGTGCAATTTACGAAGAGATGTTAATGTCTTATTTGTGTTGAACAGAGGAGCGGCAATCGAAAACCCAAAAAATTCAGAATTCCTAGCATGTTCCGGTTTTTTGTTTTCGGCGAATAAAGTATATGGGCCAATAAAACATAATGTATCACCTATAGGACAACCCGATTGTTCATAATCACAATCATACACCCGTCTACCATAAACAGGAGCGCGGCAAATGACCAAAAACATTTCAATTTTACATTTTACACTTTAGCGCCTAACCAGGGTGAATTAGAATGATTAAACTATTTGATTGCGATCGCCGCGCATGTGCAATTTACGAAGAGATGTTAATGTCTTATTTGTGTTGAACAGAGGAGCGGCAATCGAAAACCCAAAAAATTCAAAATTCCTAGCATGTTCCGGTTTTTTGTTTTCGGCGAATAAAGTATATGGGCCAATAAAACATTATGTATCACCTTGACGACAACCCGATTGTTCATAATCACAATCATACACCCGCCTACCATAAACAGGAACGCGGCAAATGACCAAAAACATTTCAATTTTACATTTTACAATTTAGCGCCTAACCAGGGTGAATTAGAATGATTAAACTATTTGATTGCGATCGCCGCGCATGTGCAATTTACGAAGAGATGTTAATGTCTTATTTGTGTTAAACAGAGGAGCGGCAATCGAAAACCCAAAAAATTAAAAATTCCTAGCACGTTCCGGTTTTTTGTTTACGGCGAATAAAGTATATGGGCCAATAAAACATAATGTATCACCTAGAGGACAACCCGATTGTTCATAATCACAACCATACACCCGCCTACCATAAACATTAGCGCGGCAATTGACCAAAAACATTTCAAGTTTACATTTTACACTTTAGCGCCTAACCAGGGTGAATTAGAATGATTAAACTATTTGATTGCGATCGCCGCGCATGTGCAATTTACGAAGAGATGTTAATGTCTTATTTGTGTTGAACAGAGGAGCGGCAATCGAAAACCCAAAAAATTCAGAATTCCTAGCATGCCGGTTTTTTGTTTTCGGCGAATAAAGTATATGGGCTAATAAAACATTATGTATCACCTAGAGGACAACCCGATTGTTCATAATCACAACCATACACCCGCCTACCATAAACAGGAGCGCGGTAAATGACCAAAAATATTTATATTTTACATTTTACACTTTAGCGCCTAACCAGGGTGAATTAGAATGAATAAACTATTTGATTGCGATCGCCGCGCATGTGCAATTTACGAAGAGATGTTAATGTCTTATTTGTGTTGAACAGGGGAGCGGCAATCGAAAACCCAAAAAATTCAGAATTCCTAGCATGTTCCGGTTTTTTGTTTTCGGCGAATAAAGTATATGGGCCAATAAAACATAATGTATCACCTAGAGGACAACCCGATTGTTCATAATCACAATCATACACCCGTCTACCATAAACAGGAGCGCGGCAAATGACTAAAAACATTTCAATTTTACATTTTACACTTTAGCTCCTAACCGGGGTACCAGGAAAACCCAAAAAATTCAGAATTCCTAGCATGTTCCGGTTTTTTGTTTTCGGCGAATAAAGTATATGGGCCAATAAAACATAATGTATCACCTAGAGGACAACCCGATTGTTCATAATCACAATCATACACCCGCCTACCATAAACACGAGCGTCGCAATTGACCAAAAACATTACAAGTTTACATTTTACACTTTAGCGCCTAACCAGGGTGAAATAGAAGGATTAAACTATTTGATTGCGATCGCCGCGCATGTGCAATTTACGAAGAGATGTTAATGTCTTATTTGTGTTGAACAGAGGAGCGGCAAATTAGCGCCTAACCAGGGTGAACTAGAAGGATTAAGCTATCTGATTACGGTCGCCGCACATGTGCACTTTACGTAGAGATGTCAATGGCTTATATGTGTTGAACAGAGGAGCGGCAATCGAAAACCCAAAAAATTCAGAATTCCTAGCATGCCGGTTTTTTGTTTTCGGCGAATAAAGTATATGGGCCAATAAAACATTATGTATCACCTAGAGGACAACCCGATTGTTCATAATCACAACCATACACCCGCCTACCATAAACAGGAGCGCGGCAAATGACCAAAAATATTTCAATTTTACATTTTACACTTTAGCGCCTAACAAGGGTGAATTAGAATGATTAAACTATTTGATTGCGATCGCCGCGCATGTGCAATTTACGAAGAGATGTTAATGTCTTATTTGTGTTAAACAGAGGAGCGGCAATCGAAAACCCAAAAAATTCAAAATTCCTAGCATGTTCCGGTTTTTTGTTTTCGGCGAATAAAGTATATGGGCCAATAAAACATAATGTATCACCTAGAGGACAACCCGATTGTTCATAATCACAATCATATACCCGCCTACCATAAACATTAGCGCGGCAATTGACCAAAAACATTTCAAGTTTACATTTTACACTTTAGCGCCTAACCAGGGTGAATTAGAACTATTAAACTATTTGATTGCGATCGCCGCGCATGTGCAATTTACGAAGAGATGTTAATGTCTTATTTGTGTTGAACAGAGGAGCGGCAATCGAAAACCCAAAAAATTCAGAATTCCTAGCATGTTCCGGTTTTTTGTTTTCGGCGAATAAAGTATATGGGCCAATAAAACATAATGTATCACCTAGAGGACAACCCGATTGTTCATAATCACAATCATACACCCGTCTACCATAAACAGGAGCGCGGCAAATGACCAAAAACATTTCAATTTTACATTTTACACTTTAGCGCCTAACCAGGGTGAATTAGAATGATTAAACTATTTGATTGCGATCGCCGCGCATGTGCAATTTACGAAGAGATGTTAATGTCTTATTTGTGTTGAACAGAGGAGCGGCAATCGAAAACCCAAAAAATTCAAAATTCCTAGCATGTTCCGGTTTTTTGTTTTCGGCGAATAAAGTATATGGGCCAATAAAACATTATGTATCACCTTGACGACAACCCGATTGTTCATAATCACAATCATACACCCGCCTACCATAAACAGGAGCGCGGCAAATGACCAAAAACATTTCAATTTTACATTTTACACCTTAGCGCCTAACCAGGGTGAATTAGAATGATTAAACTATTTGATTGCGATCGCCGCGCATGTGCAATTTACGAAGAGATGTTAATGTCTTATTTGTGTTAAACAGAGGAGCGGCAATCGAAAACCCAAAAAATTCAGAATTCCTAGCACGTTCCGGTTTTTTGTTTACGGCGAATAAAGTATATGGGCCAATAAAACATAATGTATCACCTAGAGGACAACCCGATTGTTCATAATCACAATCATACACCCGCCTACCATAAACAGGAGCGCGGCAAATGACCAAAAACATTTCAATTTTACATTTTACACTTTAGCGCCTAACCAGGGTGAATTAGAATGATTAAACTATTTGATTGCGATCGCCGCGCATGTGCAATTTACGAAGAGATGTTAATGTCTTATTTGTGTTGAACAGAGGAGCGGCAATCGAAAACCCAAAAAATTAAAAATTCCTAGCACGTTCCGGTTTTTTGTTTACGGCGAATAAAGTATATGGGCCAATAAAACATAATGTATCACCTAGAGGACAACCCGATTGTTCATAATCACAATCATACACCCGTCTACCATAAACAGGAGCGCGGCAAATGACCAAAAACATTTCAATTTTACATTTTACACTTAAGCGCCTAACCAGGGTGAATTAGAATGATTAAACTATTTGATTGCGATCGCCGCGCATGTGCAATTTACGTAGAGATGTTAATGTCTTATTTGTGTTAAACAGAGGAGCGGCAAATTAGCGCCTAACCAGGGTGAACTAGAAGGATTAAACTATCTGATTACGGTCGCCGCACATGTGCACTTTACGTAGAGATGTCAATGGCTTATATGTGTTGAACAGAGGAGCGGCAATCGAAAACCCAAAAAATTCAGAATTCCTAGCATGTTCCGGTTTTTTGTTTTCGGCGAATAAAGTATATGGGCCAATAAAACATAATGTATCACCTAGAGGACAACTCGATTGTTCATAATCACAATCATACACCCGCCTACCATAAACAGGAGCGTCGCAATTGACCAAAAACATTACAAGTTTACATTTTACACTTTAGCGCCTAACCAGGGTGAAATAGAAGGATTAAACTATTTGATTGCGATCGCCGCACATGTGCACTTTACGATGAGATGTCAGTGTCTTATATGTGTTGAACAGGGGAGCGGCAATCGAAAACCCAAAAAATTCAAAATTCCTAGCATGTTCCGGTTTTTTGTTTTCGGCGAATAAAGTATATGGGCCAATAAAACATTATGTATCACCTTGACGACAACCCGATTGTTCATAATCACAATCATACACCCGCCTACCATAAACAGGAGCGCGGCAAATGACCAAAAACATTTCAATTTTACATTTTACATTTTAGCGCCTAACCAGGGTGAATTAGAATGATTAAACTATTTGATTGCGATCGCCGCGCATGTGCAATTTACGAAGAGATGTTAATGTCTTATTTGTGTTAAACAGAGGAGCGGCAATCGAAAACCCAAAAAATTCAAAATTCCTAGCACGTTCCGGTTTTTTGTTTACGGCGAATAAAGTATATGGGCCAATAAAACATAATGTATCACCTAGAGGACAACCCGATTGTTCATAATCACAACCATACACCCGCCTACCATAAACATTAGCGCGGCAATTGACCAAAAACATTTCAAGTTTACATTTTACACTTTAGCGCCTAACCAGGGTGAATTAGAATGATTAAACTATTTGATTGCGATCGCCGCGCATGTGCAATTTACGAAGAGATGTTAATGTCTTATTTGTGTTAAACAGAGGAGCGGCAATCGAAAACCCAAAAAATTCAGAATTCCTAGCATGTTCCGGTTTTTTGTTTTCGGCGAATAAAGTATATGGGCCAATAAAACATTATGTATCACCTAGACGACAACCCGATTGTTCATAATCACAACCATACACCCGCCTACCATAAACATTAGCGCGGCAATTGACCAAAAACATTTCAATTTTACATTTTACACTTAAGCGCCTAACCAGGGTGAATTAGAATGATTAAACTATTTGATTGCGATCGCCGCGCATGTGCAATTTACGTAGAGATGTTAATGTCTTATTTGTGTTAAACAGAGGAGCGGCAATCGAAAACCCAAAAAATTCAAAATTCCTAGCACGTTCCGGTTTTTTGTTTACGGCGAATAAAGTATATGGGCCAATAAAACATAATGTATCACCTAGAGGACAACCCGATTGTTCATAATCACAACCATACACCCGCCTACCATAAACATTAGCGCGGCAATTGACCAAAAACATTTCAATTTTACATTTTACACTTTAGCGCCTAACCAGGGTGAATTAGAATGATTAAACTATTTGATTGCGATCGCCGCGCATGTGCAATTTACGAAGAGATGTTAATGTCTTATTTGTGTTAAACAGAGGAGCGGCAATCGAAAACCCAAAAAATTCAAAATTCCTAGCACGTTCCGGTTTTTTGTTTACGGCGAATAAAGTATATGGGCCAATAAAACATAATGTATCACCTAGAGGACAACCCGATTGTTCATAATCACAACCATACACCCGCCTACCATAAACATTAGCGCGGCAATTGACCAAAAACATTTCAATTTTACATTTTACACTTAAGCGCCTAACCAGGGTGAATTAGAATGATTAAACTATTTGATTGCGATCGCCGCGCATGTGCAATTTACGTAGAGATGTTAATGTCTTATTTGTGTTAAACAGAGGAGCGGCAAATTAGCGCCTAACCAGGGTGAACTAGAAGGATTAAACTATCTGATTACGGTCGCCGCACATGTGCACTTTACGTAGAGATGTCAATGGCTTATATGTGTTGAACAGAGGAGCGGCAATCGAAAACCCAAAAAATTCAGAATTCCTAGCATGTTCCGGTTTTTTGTTTTCGGCGAATAAAGTATATGGGCCAATAAAACATAATGTATCACCTAGAGGACAACTCGATTGTTCATAATCACAATCATACACCCGCCTACCATAAACAGGAGCGTCGCAATTGACCAAAAACATTACAAGTTTACATTTTACACTTTAGCGCCTAACCAGGGTGAAATAGAAGGATTAAACTATTTGATTACGATCGCCGCACATGTGCACTTTACGATGAGATGTCAGTGTCTTATATGTGTTGAACAGGGGAGCGGCAATCGAAAACCCAAAAAATTCAAAATTCCTAGCATGTTCCGGTTTTTTGTTTTCGGCGAATAAAGTATATGGGCCAATAAAACATAATGTATCACCTAGAGGACAACCCGATTGTTCATAATCACAATCATATACCCGCCTACCATAAACATTAGCGCGGCAATTGACCAAAAACATTTCAAGTTTACATTTTACACTTTAGCGCCTAACCAGGGTGAATTAGAACTATTAAACTATTTGATTGCGATCGCCGCGCATGTGCAATTTACGAAGAGATGTTAATGTCTTATTTGTGTTGAACAGAGGAGCGGCAATCGAAAACCCAAAAAATTCAGAATTCCTAGCATGATCCGGTTTTTTGTTTTCGGCGAATAAAGTATATGGGCCAATAAAACATAATGTATCACCTAGAGGACATCCCGATTGTTCATAATCACAATCATACACCCGTCTACCATAAACAGGAGCGCGGCAAATGACCAAAAACATTTCAATTTTACATTTTACACTTTAGCGCCTAACCAGGGTGAATTAGAATGATTAAACTATTTGATTGCGATCGCCGCGCATGTGCAATTTACGTAGAGATGTTAATGTCTTATTTGTGTTAAACAGAGGAGCGGCAAATTAGCGCCTAACCAGAGTGAACTAGAAGGATTAAACTATCTGATTGCGTTCGCCGCACATGTGCACTTTACGTAGAGATGTCAATGGCTTACATGTGTTGAACAGAGGAGCGGCAATCGAAAACCCAAAAAATTCAGAATTCCTAGCATGCCGGTTTTTTGTTTTCGGCGAATAAAGTGTATGGGCCAATAAAACATTATGTATCACCTAGAGGACAACCCGATTGTTCATAATCACAACCATACACCCGCCTACCATAAACAGGAGCGCGGCAATTGACCAAAAACATTTCAAGTTTACATTTTACACTTTAGCGCCTAACCGGGGTACCAGGAAAACCCAAAAAATTCAGAATTCCTAGCATGTTCCGGTTTTTTGTTTTCGGCGAATAAAGTATATGGGCCAATAAAACATAATGTATCACCTAGAGGACAACCCGATTGTTCATAATCACAATCATACACCCGCCTACCATAAACACGAGCGTCGCAATTGACCAAAAACATTACAAGTTTACATTTTACACTTTAGCGCCTAACCAGGGTGAAATAGAAGGATTAAACTATTTGATTGCGATCGCCGCGCATGTGCAATTTACGAAGAGATGTTAATGTCTTATTTGTGTTGAACAGAGGAGCGGCAAATTAGCGCCTAACCAGGGTGAACTAGAAGGATTAAACTATCTGATTGCGGTCGCCGCACATGTGCACTTTACGTAGAGATGTCAATGGCTTATATGTGTTGAACAGAGGAGCGGCAATCGAAAACCCAAAAAATTCAGAATTCCTAGCATGCCGGTTTTTTGTTTTCGGCGAATAAAGTATATGGGCCAATAAAACATTATGTATCACCTAGAGGACAACCCGATTGTTCATAATCACAAACATACACCCGCCTACCATAAACAGGAGCGCGGCAAATGACCAAAAATATTTTAATTTTACATTTTACACTTTAGCGCCTGACCAGGGTGAATTAGAATGATTAAACTATTTGATTGCGATCGCCGCGCATGTGCAATTTACGAAGAGATGTTAATGTCTTATTTGTGTTGAACAGAGGAGCGGCAATCGAAAACCCAAAAAATTCAGAATTCCTAGCATGTTCCGGTTTTTTGTTTTCGGCGAATAAAGTATATGGGCCAATAAAACATAATGTATCACCTAGAGGACAACCCGATTGTTCATAATCACAATCATACACCCGTCTACCATAAACAGGAGCGCGGCAAATGACCAAAAACATTTCAATTTTACATTTTACACTTTAGCTACTAACCGGGGTACCAGGAAAACCCAAAAAATTCAGAATTCCTAGCATGTTCCGGTTTTTTGTTTTCGGCGAATAAAGTATATGGGCCAATAAAACATAATGTATCACCTAGAGGACAACCCGATTGTTCATAATCACAATCATACACCCGCCTACCATAAACACGAGCGTCGCAATTGACCAAAAACATTACAAGTTTACATTTTACACTTTAGCGCCTAACCAGGGTGAAATAGAAGGATTAAACTATTTGATTGCGATCGCCGCGCATGTGCAATTTACGAAGAGATGTTAATTTCTTATTTGTGTTGAACAGAGGAGCGGCAAATTAGCGCCTAACCAGGGTGAACTAGAAGGATTAAACTATCTGATTACGGTCGCCGCACATGTGCACTTTACGTAGAGATGTCAATGGCTTATATGTGTTGAACAGAGGAGCGGCAATCGAAAACCCAAAAAATTCAGAATTCCTAGCATGCCGGTTTTTTGTTTTCGGCGAATAAAGTATATGGGCCAATAAAACATTATGTATCACCTAGAGGACAACCCGATTGTTCATAATCACAACCATACACCCGCCTACCATAAACAGGAGCGCGGCAAATGACCAAAAATATTTCAATTTTACATTTTACACTTTAGCGCCTAACCAGGGTGAATTAGAATGATTAAACTATTTGATTGCGATCGCCGCGCATGTGCAATTTACGAAGAGATGTTAATGTCTTATTTGTGTTGAACAGAGGAGCGGCAATCGAAAACCCAAAAAATTCAAAATTCCTAGCATGTTCCGGTTTTTTGTTTTCGGCGAATAAAGTATATGGGCCAATAAAACATAATGTATCACCTAGAGGACAACCCGATTGTTCATAATCACAATCATATACCCGCCTACCATAAACATTAGCGCGGCAATTGACCAAAAACATTTCAAGTTTACATTTTACACTTTAGCGCCTAACCAGGGTGAATTAGAACTATTAAACTATTTGATTGCGATCGCCGCGCATGTGCAATTTACGAAGAGATGTTAATGTCTTATTTGTGTTGAACAGAGGAGCGGCAATCGAAAACCCAAAAAATTCAGAATTCCTAGCATGTTCCGGTTTTTTGTTTTCGGCGAATAAAGTATATGGGCCAATAAAACATAATGTATCACCTAGAGGACAATCCGATTGTTCATAATCACAATCATACACCCGTCTACCATAAACAGGAGCGCGGCAAATGACCAAAAACATTTCAATTTTACATTTTACACTTTAGCGCCTAACCAGGGTGAATTAGAATGATTAAACTATTTGATTGCGATCGCCGCGCATGTGCAATTTACGAAGAGATGTTAATGTCTTATTTGTGTTGAACAGAGGAGCGGCAATCGAAAACCCAAAAAATTCAAAATTCCTAGCATGTTCCGGTTTTTTGTTTTCGGCGAATAAAGTATATGGGCCAATAAAACATTATGTATCACCTTGACGACAACCCGATTGTTCATAATCACAATCATACACCCGCCTACCATAAACAGGAGCGCGGCAAATGACCAAAAACATTTCAATTTTACATTTTACACTTTAGCGCCTAACCAGGGTGAATTAGAATGATTAAACTATTTGATTGCGATCGCCGCGCATGTGCAATTTACGAAGAGATGTTAATGTCTTATTTGTGTTAAACAGAGGAGCGGCAATCGAAAACCCAAAAAATTCAAAATTCCTAGCACGTTCCGGTTTTTTGTTTACGGCGAATAAAGTATATGGGCCAATAAAACATAATGTATCACCTAGAGGACAACCCGATTGTTCATAATCACAACCATACACCCGCCTACCATAAACATTAGCGCGGCAATTGACCAAAAACATTTCAAGTTTACATTTTACACTTTAGCGCCTAACCAGGGTGAATTAGAATGATTAAACTATTTGATTGCGATCGCCGCGCATGTGCAATTTACGAAGAGATGTTAATGTCTTATTTGTGTTGAACAGAGGAGCGGCAATCGAAAACCCAAAAAATTCAAAATTCCTAGCATGTTCCGGTTTTTTGTTTTCGGCGAATAAAGTATATGGGCCAATAAAACATTATGTATCACCTTGACGACAACCCGATTCTTCATAATCACAATCATACACCCGCCTACCATAAACAGGAGCGCGGCAAATGACCAAAAACATTTCAATTTTACATTTTACACTTTAGCGCCTAACCAGGGTGAATTAGAATGATTAAACTATTTGATTGCGATCGCCGCGCATGTGCAATTTACGAAGAGATGTTAATGTCTTATTTGTGTTAAACAGAGGAGCGGCAATCGAAAACCCAAAAAATTCAAAATTCCTAGCACGTTCCGGTTTTTTGTTTACGGCGAATAAAGTATATGGGCCAATAAAACATAATGTATCACCTAGAGGACAACCCGATTGTTCATAATCACAACCATACACCCGCCTACCATAAACATTAGCGCGGCAATTGACCAAAAACATTTCAAGTTTACATTTTACACTTTAGCGCCTAACCAGGGTGAATTAGAATGATTAAACTATTTGATTGCGATCGCCGCGCATGTGCAATTTACGAAGAGATGTTAATGTCTTATTTCAGTTAAACAGAGGAGCGGCAATCGAAAACCCAAAAAATTCAGAATTCCTAGCATGTTCCGGTTTTTTGTTTTCGGCGAATAAAGTATATGGGCCAATAAAACATTATGTATCACCTAGACGACAACCCGATTGTTCATAATCACAACCATACACCCGCCTACCATAAACATTAGCGCGGCAAATGACCAAAAACATTTCAATTTTACATTTTACACTTTAGCTCCTAACCGGGGTACCAGGAAAACCCAAAAAATTCAGAATTCCTAGCACGTTCCGGTTTTTTGTTTACGGCGAATAAAGTATATGGGCCAATAAAACATAATGTATCACCTAGAGGACAACCCGATTGTTCATAATCACAACCATACACCCGCCTACCATAAACATTAGCGCGGCAATTGACCAAAAACATTTCAAGTTTACATTTTACACTTTAGCGCCTAACCAGGGTGAATTAGAATGATTAAACTATTTGATTGCGATCGCCGCGCATGTGCAATTTACGAAGAGATGTTAATGTCTTATTTGTGTTGAACAGAGGAGCGGCAATCGAAAACCCAAAAAATTCAGAATTCCTAGCATGTTCCGGTTTTTTGTTTTCGGCGAATAAAGTATATGGGCCAATAAAACATTATGTATCACCTAGACGACAACCCGATTGTTCATAATCACAACCATACACCCGCCTACCATAAACATTAGCGCGGCAATTGACCAAAAACATTTCAAGTTTACATTTTACACTTTAGCGCCTAACCAGGGTGAATTAGAATGATTAAACTATTTGATTGCGATCGCCGCGCATGTGCAATTTACGAAGAGATGTTAATGTCTTATTTCAGTTAAACAGAGGAGCGGCAATCGAAAACCCAAAAAATTCAGAATTCCTAGCATGTTCCGGTTTTTTGTTTTCGGCGAATAAAGTATATGGGCCAATAAAACATTATGTATCACCTAGACGACAACCCGATTGTTCATAATCACAACCATACACCCGCCTACCATAAACATTAGCGCGGCAAATGACCAAAAACATTTCAATTTTACATTTTACACTTTAGCTCCTAACCGGGGTACCAGGAAAACCCAAAAAATTCAGAATTCCTAGCATGTGCCGGTTCTTTGGTTTCGGCGAATAAAGTATATGGGCCAATAAAACATAATGTATCACCTAGAGGACAACCCGATTGTTCATAATCACAATCATACACCCGTCTACCATAAACAGGAGCGCGGCAAATGACCAAAAACATTTCAATTTTACATTTTACACTTTAGCGCCTAACCAGGGTGAATTAGAATGATTAAACTATTTGATTGCGATCGCCGCGCATGTGCAATTTACGTAGAGATGTTAATGTCTTATTTGTGTTAAACAGAGGAGCGGCAAATTAGCGCCTAACCAGGGTGAACTAGAAGGATTAAACTATCTGATTACGGTCGCCGCACATGTGCACTTTACGTAGAGATGTCAATGGCTTATATGTGTTGAACAGAGGAGCGGCAATCGAAAACCCAAAAAATTCAGAATTCCTAGCATGTTCCGGTTTTTTGTTTTCGGCGAATAAAGTATATGGGCCAATAAAACATAATGTATCACCTAGAGGACAACTCGATTGTTCATAATCACAATCATACACCCGCCTACCATAAACAGGAGCGTCGCAATTGACCAAAAATATTACAAGTTTACATTTTACTCTTTAGCGCCTAACCAGGGTGAAATAGAAGGATTAAACTATTTGATTGCGATCGCCGCACATGTGCACTTTACGATGAGATGTCAGTGTCTTATATGTGTTGAACAGGGGAGCGGCAATCGAAAACCCAAAAAATTCAAAATTCCTAGCACGTTCCGGTTTTTTGTTTACGGCGAATAAAGTATATGGGCCAATAAAACATAATGTATCACCTAGAGGACAACCCGATTGTTCATAATCACAACCATACACCCGCCTACCATAAACATTAGCGCGGCAATTGACCAAAAACATTTCAAGTTTACATTTTACACTTTAGCGCCTAACCAGGGTGAATTAGAATGATTAAACTATTTGATTGCGATCGCCGCGCATGTGCAATTTACGAAGAGATGTTAATGTCTTATTTCAGTTAAACAGAGGAGCGGCAATCGAAAACCCAAAAAATTCAGAATTCCTAGCATGTTCCGGTTTTTTGTTTTCGGCGAATAAAGTATATGGGCCAATAAAACATTATGTATCACCTAGACGACAACCCGATTGTTCATAATCACAACCATACACCCGCCTACCATAAACATTAGCGCGGCAAATGACCAAAAACATTTCAATTTTACATTTTACACTTTAGCTCCTAACCGGGGTACCAGGAAAACCCAAAAAATTCAGAATTCCTAGCATGTTCCGGTTCTTTGGTTTCGGCGAATAAAGTATATGGGCCAATAAAACATAATGTATCACCTAGAGGACAACCCGATTGTTCATAATCACAATCATACACCCGTCTACCATAAACAGGAGCGCGGCAAATGACCAAAAACATTTCAATTTTACATTTTACACTTTAGCGCCTAACCAGGGTGAATTAGAATGATTAAACTATTTGATTGCGATCGCCGCGCATGTGCAATTTACGTAGAGATGTTAATGTCTTATTTGTGTTAAACAGAGGAGCGGCAAATTAGCGCCTAACCAGGGTGAACTAGAAGGATTAAACTATCTGATTACGGTCGCCGCACATGTGCACTTTACGTAGAGATGTCAATGGCTTATATGTGTTGAACAGAGGAGCGGCAATCGAAAACCCAAAAAATTCAGAATTCCTAGCATGTTCCGGTTTTTTGTTTTCGGCGAATAAAGTATATGGGCCAATAAAACATAATGTATCACCTAGAGGACAACTCGATTGTTCATAATCACAATCATACACCCGCCTACCATAAACAGGAGCGTCGCAATTGACCAAAAATATTACAAGTTTACATTTTACTCTTTAGCGCCTAACCAGGGTGAAATAGAAGGATTAAACTATTTGATTGCGATCGCCGCACATGTGCACTTTACGATGAGATGTCAGTGTCTTATATGTGTTGAACAGGGGAGCGGCAATCGAAAACCCAAAAAATTCAAAATTCCTAGCATGTTCCGGTTTTTTGTTTTCGGCGAATAAAGTATATGGGCCAATAAAACATAATGTATCACCTAGAGGACAACCCGATTGTTCATAATTACAATCATATACCCGCCTACCATAAACATTAGCGCGGCAATTGACCAAAAACATTTCAAGTTTACATTTTACACTTTAGCGCCTAACCAGGGTGAATTAGAACTATTAAACTATTTGATTGCGATCGCCGCGCATGTGCAATTTACGAAGAGATGTTAATGTCTTATTTGTGTTGAACAGAGGAGCGGCAATCGAAAACCCAAAAAATTCAGAATTCCTAGCATGTTCCGGTTTTTTGTTTTCGGCGAATAAAGTATATGGGCCAATAAAACATAATGTATCACCTAGAGGACAACCCGATTGTTCATAATCACAATCATACACCCGTCTACCATAAACAGGAGCGCGGCAAATGACCAAAAACATTTCAATTTTACATTTTACACTTTAGCGCCTAACCAAAGTGAATTAGAATGATTAAACTATTTGATTGCGATCGCCGCGCATGTGCAATTTACGAAGAGATGTTAATGTCTTATTTGTGTTGAACAGAGGAGCGGCAATCGAAAACCCAAAAAATTCAAAATTCCTAGCATGTTCCGGTTTTTTGTTTTCGGCGAATAAAGTATATGGGCCAATAAAACATTATGTATCACCTTGACGACAACCCGATTGTTCATAATCACAATCATACACCCGCCTACCATAAACAGGAGCGCGGCAAATGACCAAAAACATTTCAATTTTACATTTTACACTTTAGCGCCTAACCAGGGTGAATTAGAATGATTAAACTATTTGATTGCGATCGCCGCGCATGTGCAATTTACGTAGAGATGTTAATGTCTTATTTGTGTTAAACAGAGGAGCGGCAATCGAAAACTCAAAAAATTCAGAATTCCTAGCATGTTCCGGTTTTTTGTTTTCGGCGAATAAAGTATATGGGCCAATAAAACATAATGTATCACCTAGAGGACAACTCGATTGTTCATAATCACAATCATACACCCGCCTACCATAAACAGGAGCGTCGCAATTGACCAAAAACATTACAAGTTTACATTTTACACTTTAGCGCCTAACCAGGGTGAAATAGAAGGATTAAACTATTTGATTGCGATCGCCGCACATGTGCACTTTACGATGAGATGTCAGTGTCTTATATGTGTTGAACAGAGGAGCGGCAATCGAAAACCCAAAAAATTCAAAATTCCTAGCATGTTCCGGTTTTTTGTTTTCGGCGAATAAAGTATATGGGCCAATAAAACATAATGTATCACCTAGAGGACAACCCGATTGTTCATAATCACAATCATATACCCGCCTACCATAAACATTAGCGCGGCAATTGACCAAAAACATTTCAAGTTTACATTTTACACTTTAGCGCCTAACCAGGGTGAATTAGAACTATTAAACTATTTGATTGCGATCGCCGCGCATGTGCAATTTACGAAGAGATGTTAATGTCTTATTTGTGTTGAACAGAGGAGCGGCAATCGAAAACCCAAAAAATTCAGAATTCCTAGCATGTTCCGGTTTTTTGTTTTCGGCGAATAAAGTATATGGGCCAATAAAACATAATGTATCACCTAGAGGACAACCCGATTGTTCATAATCACAATCATACACCCGTCTACCATAAACAGGAGCGCGGCAAATGACCAAAAACATTTCAATTTTACATTTTACACTTTAGCGCCTAACCAGGGTGAATTAGAATGATTAAACTATTTGATTGCGATCGCCGCGCCTGTGCAATTTACGAAGAGATGTTAATGTCTTATTTGTGTTGAACAGAGGAGCGGCAATCGAAAACCCAAAAAATTCAAAATTCCTAGCATGTTCCGGTTTTTTGTTTTCGGCGAATAAAGTATATGGGCCAATAAAACATTATGTATCACCTTGACGACAACCCGATTGTTCATAATCACAATCATACACCCGCCTACCATAAACAGGAGCGCGGAAAATGACCAAAAACATTTCAATTTTACATTTTACACTTTAGCGCCTAACCAGGGTGAATTAGAATGATTAAACTATTTGATTGCGATCGCCGCGCATGTGCAATTTACGAAGAGATGTTAATGTCTTATTTGTGTTGAACAGAGGAGCGGCAATCGAAAACCCAAAAAATTCAGAATTCCTAGCATGTTCCGGTTTTTTGTTTTCGGCGAATAAAGTATATGGGCCAATAAAACATAATGTATCACCTAGAGGACAACCCGATTGTTCATACTCACAATCATACACCCGTTTACCATAAACAGGAGCGCGGCAAATGACCAAAAACATTTCAATTTTACATTTTACACTTTAGCGCCTAACCAGGGTGAATAAGAATGATTAAACTATTTGATTGCGATCGCCGCGCATGTGCAATTTACGTAGAGATGTTAATGTCTTATTTGTGTTAAACAGAGGAGCGGCAAATTAGCGCCTAACCAGGGTGAACTAGAAGGATTAAACTATCTGATTACGGTCGCCGCACATGTGCACTTTACGTAGAGATGTCAATGGCTTATATGTGTTGAACAGAGGAGCGGCAATCGAAAACCCAAAAAATTCAGAATTCCTAACATGCCGGTTTTTTGTTTTCGGCGAATAAAGTATATGGGCCGATAAAACATTATGTATCACCTAGACGACAACCCGATTGTTCATAATCACAATCATACACCCGCCTACCATAAACAGGAGCGCGACAAATGACCAAAAACATTTCAATTTTACATTTTACACTTTAGCTCCTAACCAGGGTGAACTAGAAGGATTAAACTATCTGATTACGGTCGCCGCACATGTGCACTTTACGTAGAGATGTCAATGGCTTATATGTGTTGAACAGAGGAGCGGCAATCGAAAACCCAAAAAATTCAGAATTCCTAGCATGTTCCGGTTTTTTGTTTTCGGCGAATAAAGTATATGAGCCAATAAAACATAATGTATCACCGAGAGGACAACCCGCTTGTTCATAATCACAACCATACACCCGCCTACCATAAACATTAGCGCGGCAAATGACCAAAAACATTTCAATTTTATATTTTACACTTTAGCGCCTAACCAGGGTGAATTAGAACTATTAAACTATTTGATTGCGATCAAATGCGCATGTGCAATTTACGAAGAGATGTTAATGTCTTATTTGTGTTAAACAGAGGAGCGGCAATCGAAAACCCAAAAAATTCAGAATTCCTAGCATGTTCCGGTTTTTTGTTTTCGGCGAATAAAGTATATGGGCCAATAAAACATTATGTATCACCTAGACGACAACCCGATTTTTCATAATCACAATCATACACCCGCCTACCATAAACAGGAGCGCGGCAATTGACCAAAAACATTTCAAGTTTACATTTTACACTTTAAGGCCTAACCAGGGTGAATTAGAATGATTAATCTATTTGATTGCGATCGCCGCGCATGTGCAATTTACGAAGAGATGTTAATGTCTTATTTGTGTTAAACAGAGGAGCGGCAAATTAGCGCCTAACCAGGGTGAACTAGAAGGATTCAACTATCTGATTACGGTCGCCGCACATGTGCACTTTGCGTAGAGATGTCAATGGCTTATATGTGTTGAACAGAGGAGCGGCAATCGAAAACCCAAAAAATTCAGAATTCCTAGCATGTTCCGGTTTTTTGTCTTCGGCGAATAAAGTATATGGGCCAATAAAACATTATGTATCACCTAGACGACAACCCGATTGTTCATAATCACAATCATACACCCGCCTACCATAAACAGGAGCGCGGCAAATGACCAAAAACATTTCAATTTTATATTTTACACTTTAGCGCCTAACCAGGGTGAATTAGAATGATTAAACTATTTGATTGCGATCGCCGCGCATGTGCAATTTACGAAGAGATGTTAATGTCTTATTTGTGTTGAACAGAGGAGCGGCAATCGAAAACCCAAAAAAGTCAGAATTCCTAGCATGTTCCGGTTTTTTGTTTTCGGCGAATAAAGTATATGGGCCAATAAAACATAATGTATCACCTAGAGGACAACCCGATTGTTCATAATCACAATCATACACCCGTCTACCATAAACAGGAGCGCGGCAAATGACCAAAAACATTTCAATTTTACATTTTACACTTTAGCGCCTAACCAGGGTGAATTAGAACGATTAAACTATTTGATTGCGATCAAATGCGCATGTGCAATTTACGAAGAGATGTTAATGTCTTATTTGTGTTAAACAGAGGAGCGGCAATCGAAAACCCAAAAAATTCAGAATTCCTAGCATGTTCCGGTTTTTTGTTTTCGGCGAATAAAGTATATGGGCCAATAAAACATTATGTATCACCTAGACGACAACCCGATTTTTCATAATCACAATCATACACCCGCCTACCATAAACAGGAGCGCGGCAATTGACCAAAAACATTTCAAGTTTACATTTTACACTTTAAGGCCTAACCAGGGTGAATTAGAATGATTAAACTATTTGATTGAGATCGCCGCGCATGTGCAATTTACGAAGAGATGTTAATGTCTTATTTGTGTTGAACAGAGGAGCGGCAATCGAAAACCCAAAAAATTCAGAATTCCTAGCATGTTCCGGTTTTTTGTTTTCGGCGAATAAAGTATATGGGCCAATAAAACATTATGTATCACCTAGACGACAACCCGATTTTTCATAATCACAATCATACACCCGCCTACCATAAACAGGAGCGCGGCAATTGACCAAAAACATTTCAAGTTTACATTTTACACTTTAAGGCCTAACCAGGGTGAATTAGAATGATTAAGCTATTTGATTGCGATCGCCGCGCATGTGCAATTTACGAAGAGATGTTAATGTCTTATTTGTGTTAAACAGAGGAGCGGCAAATTAGCGCCTAACCAGGGTGAACTAGAAGGATTCAACTATCTGATTACGGTCGCCGCACATGTGCACTTTGCGTAGAGATGTCAATGGCTTATATGTGTTGAACAGAGGAGCGGCAATCGAAAACCCAAAAAATTCAGAATTCCTAGCATGTTCCGGTTTTTTGTCTTCGGCGAATAAAGTATATGGGCCAATAAAACATTATGTATCACCTAGACGACAACCCGATTGTTCATAATCACAATCATACACCCGCCTACCATAAACAGGAGCGCGGCAAATGACCAAAAACATTTCAATTTTATATTTTACACTTTAGCGCCTAACCAGGGTGAATTAGAATGATTAAACTATTTGATTGCGATCGCCGCGCATGTGCAATTTACGAAGAGATGTTAATGTCTTATTTGTGTTGAACAGAGGAGCGGCAATCGAAAACCCAAAAAAGTCAGAATTCCTAGCATGTTCCGGTTTTTTGTTTTCGGCGAATAAAGTATATGGGCCAATAAAACATAATGTATCACCTAGAGGACAACCCGATTGTTCATAATCACAATCATACACCCGTCTACCATAAACAGGAGCGCGGCAAATGACCAAAAACATTTCAATTTTACATTTTACACTTTAGCGCCTAACCAGGGTGAATTAGAACGATTAAACTATTTGATTGCGATCAAATGCGCATGTGCAATTTACGAAGAGATGTTAATGTCTTATTTGTGTTAAACAGAGGAGCGGCAATCGAAAACCCAAAAAAATTCAGAATTCCTAGCATGTTCCGGTTTTTTGTTTTCGGCGAATAAAGTATATGGGCCAATAAAACATTATGTATCACCTAGACGACAACCCGATTGTTCATAATCACAACCATACACCCGCCTACCATAAACATTAGCGCGGCAATTGACCAAAAACATTTCAAGTTTACATTTTACACTTTAGCGCCTAACCAGGGTGAATTAGAATGATTAAACTATTTGATTGAGATCGCCGCGCATGTGCAATTTACGAAGAGATGTTAATGTCTTATTTGTTTTGAACAGAGAAGCGGCAATCGAAAACCCAAAAAATTCAGAATTCCTAGCATGTTCCGGTTTTTTGTTTTCGGCGAATAAAGTATATGGGCCAATAAAACATAATGTATCACCTAGAGGACAACCCGATTGTTCATAATCACAATCATACACCCGTCTACCATAAACAGGAGCGCGGCAAATGACCAAAAACATTTCAATTTTACATTTTACACTTTAGCGCCTAACCAGGGTGAATTAGAATGATTAAACTATTTGATTGCGATCGCCGCGCATGTGCAATTTACGAAGAGATGTTAATGTCTTATTTGTTTTGAACAGAGAAGCGGCAATCGAAAACCCAAAAAATTCAGAATTCCTAGCATGTTCCGGTTTTTTGTTTTCGGCGAATAAAGTATATGGGCCAATAAAACATAATGTATCACCTAGAGGACAACCCGATTGTTCATAATCACAATCATACACCCGTCTACCATAAACAGGAGCGCGGCAAATGACCAAAAACATTTCAATTTTACATTTTACACTTTAGCGCCTAACCAGGGTGAATTAGAATGATTAAACTATTTGATTGCGATCGCCGCGCATGTGCAATTTACGTAGAGATGTTAATGTCTTATTTGTGTTAAACAGAGGAGCGACAAATTAGCGCCTAACCAGGGTGAACTAGAAGGATTAAACTATCTGATTACGGTCGCCGCACATGTGCACTTTACGTAGAGATGTCAATGGCTTATATGTGTTGAACAGAGGAGCGGCAATCGAAAACCCAAAAAATTCAAAATTCCTAGCATGTTCCGGTTTTTTGTTTTCGGCGAATAAAGTATATGGGCCAATAAAACATTATGTATCACCTAGACGACAACCCGATTGTTCATAATCACAACCATACACCCGCCTACCATAAACATTAGCGCGGCAATTGACCAAAAACATTTCAAGTTTACATTTTACACTTTAGCGCCTAACCAGGGTGAATTAGAATGATTAAACTATTTGATTGCGATCGCCGCGCATGTGCAATTTACGAAGAGATGTTAATGTCTTATTTGTTTTGAACAGAGAAGCGGCAATCGAAAACCCAAAAAATTCAGAATTCCTAGCATGTTCCGGTTTTTTGTTTTCGGCGAATAAAGTATATGGGCCAATAAAACATAATGTATCACCTAGAGGACAACCCGATTGTTCATAATCACAATCATACACCCGTCTACCATAAACAGGAGCGCGGCAAATGACCAAAAACATTTCAATTTTACATTTTACACTTTAGCGCCTAACCAGGGTGAATTAGAATGATTAAACTATTTGATTGCGATCGCCGCGCATGTGCAATTTACGTAGAGATGTTAATGTCTTATTTGTGTTAAACAGAGGAGCGACAAATTAGCGCCTAACCAGGGTGAACTAGAAGGATTAAACTATCTGATTACGGTCGCCGCACATGTGCACTTTACGTAGAGATGTCAATGGCTTATATGTGTTGAACAGAGGAGCGGCAATCGAAAACCCAAAAAATTTAAAATTCCTAGCATGTTCCGGTTTTTTGTTTTCGGCGAATAAAGTATATGGGCCAATAAAACATAATGTATCACCTAGAGGACAACCCGATTGTTCATAATCACAATCATACACCCGCCTACCATAAACAGGAGCGCGGCAAATGACCAAAAATATTTCAATTTTACATTTTACACTTTAGCGCCTAACCAGGGTGAATTAGAATGATTAAACTATTTGATTGCGATCGCCGCGCATGTGCAATTTACGTAGAGATGTTAATGTCTTATACCTGTTGAACAGAGGAGCGGCAATCGAAAACCCAAAAAATTCAGAATTCCTAGCATGTTCCGGTTTTTTGTTTTCGGCGAATAAAGTATATGGGCCAATAAAACATAATGTATCACCTAGAGGACAACCCGATTGTTCATAATCACAATCATACACCTGCCTACCATAAAAAGGAGCGCGGCAAATGACCAAAAATATTTCAAGTTTATAATTTACAATTTAGCGCCTAACCAGGGTGAATTAGAAGGATTAAACTATCTGATTACGGTCGCCGCACATGTGCACTTTACGTAGAGATGTCAAGGTCTTATATGTGTTGAACAGAGGAGCGGCAATCGAAAACCCAAAAAATTCAGAATTCCTAGCATGTTCCGGTTTTTTGTTTTCGGCGAATAAAGTATATGGGCCAATAAAACATAATGTATCACCTAGAGGACAACCCGCTTGTTCATAATCACAACCATACACCCGCCTACCATAAACAGGAGCGCGGCAAATGACCAAAAACATTTCAAGTTTACATTTTACACTTTAGCGCCTAACCAGGGTGAATTAGAATGATTAAACTATTTGATTGCGATTGCCGCGCATGTGCAATTTAGGTAGAGATGTTAATGTCTTATTTGTATTAAATAGAGGAGCGGCAAATTAGCGCCTAACCAGGGTGAATTAGAAGGATTAAAATATCTGATTACGGTCGCCGCACATGTGCACTTTACGTAGAGATGTCAATGGCTTATATGTGTTGAACAGAGGAGCGGCAATCGAAAACCCAAAAAATTCAGAATTCCTAGCATGTTCCGGTTTTTTGTTTTCGGCGAATAAAGTATATGGGCCAATAAAACATAATTTATCACCTAGAGGACAACCCGATTGTTCATAATCACAATCATACACCCGCCTACCATAAACAGGAGCGCGGCAAATGACCAAAAATATTTCAATTTTACATTTTACACTTTAGCGCCTAACCAGGGTGAGTTAGAATGATTAAACTATTTGATTGCGATCGCCGCGCATGTGCAATTTACGTAGAGATGTTAATGTCTTATATGTGTTGAACAGAGGAGCGGCAATCGAAAACCCAAAAAATTCAGAATTCCTAGCATGTTCCGGTTTTTTGTTTTCGGCGAATAAAGTATATGGGCCAATAAAACATAATGTATCACCTAGAGGACAACCCGATTGTTCATAATCACAATCATACACCCGCCTACCATAAACAGGAGCGCGGCAAATGACCAAAAATATTTCAAGTTTATATTTTACAATTTAGCGCCTAACCAGGGTGAATTAGAAGGATTAAACTATCTGATTACGGTCGCCGCACATGTGCACTTTACGTAGAGATGTCAAGGTCTTATATGTGTTGAACAGAGGAGCGGCAATCGAAAACCCAAAAAATTCAGAATTCCTAGCATGTTCCGGTTTTTTGTTTTCGGCGAATAAAGTATATGGGCCAATAAAACATAATGTATCACCTAGAGGACAACCCGATTGTTCATAATCACAATCATACACCCGCTTACCATAAACAGGAGCGCGGCAAATGACCAAAAATATTTCAATTTTACATTTTACACTTTAGCGCCTAACCAGGGTGAATTAAAATGATTAAACTATTTGATTGCGATCGCCGCGCATGTGCAATTTACGTAGAGATGTTAATGTCTTATACGTGTTGAACAGAGGAGCGGCAATCGAAAACCCAAAAACTTCAGAATTCCTAGCATGTTCCGGTTTTTTGTTTTCGGCGAATAAAGTATATGGGCCAATAAAACATAATGTATCACCTAGAGGACAACCCGCTTGTTCATAATCACAACCATACACCCGCCTACCATAAACAGGAGCGCGGCAAATGACCAAAAACATTTCAAGTTTACATTTTACACTTTAGCGCCTAACCAGGGTGAATTAGAATGATTAAACTATTTGATTGCGATTGCCGCGCATGTGCAATTTAGGTAGAGATGTTAATGTCTTATTTGTATTAAATAGAGGAGCGGCAAATTAGCGCCTAACCAGGGTGAATTAGAAGAATTAAACTATCTGATTACCGTCGCCGCACATGTGCACTTTACGTAGAGATGTCAATGGCTTATATATGTTGAACAGAGAAGCGGCAATCGAAAACCCAAAAAAATCAACATTCCTAGCAAGTTCCGGTTTTTTGTTTTCGGCGAATAAAGTATATGGGCCAATATAACATAATTTATCACCTAGAGGACAACCCGATTGTTCATAATCACAATCATACACCCGCCTACCATAAACATTAGCGCGGCAATTGACAAAAAACATTTCAAGTTTACATTTTACTCTTTAGGGCCTAACCAGGGTGAATTAGAAGGATTGAACTATTTGATTGCGATCGCCGCACATGTGCACTTTACGAAGAGATGTCAAGGTCTTATATGTGTTGAACAGAGGAGCGGCAATCGAAAACCCAAAAAATTCAGAATTCCTAGCATGTTCCGGTTTTTTGTTTTCGGCGAATAAAGTATATGGGCCAATAAAACAAAATGTATCACCTAGAGGACAACCCGCGTGTTCATAATCACAACCATACACCCGCCTACCATAAACAGGAGCGCGGCAAATGACCAAAAACAATTCAAGTTTACATTTTACACTTTAGCGCCTAACCAGGGTGAATTAGAATGATTAAACTATTTGATTGCGATCGCCGCGCATGTGCAATTTACGTAGAGATGTTAATGTCTTATTTGTGCTAAACAGAGGAGCGGAAAATTAGCGCCTAACCAGGGTGAATTAGAAGGATTAAAATATCTGATTACGGTCGCCGCACATGTGCACTTTACGTAGAGATGTCAATGGCTTATAAGTGTTGAACAGAGGAGCGGCAATCGAAAACCCAAAAAATTCAGAATTCCTAGCATGTTCTGGTTTTCTGTTTTCGGCGAATAAAGTATATGGGCCAATAAAACATAATGTATCACCTAGAGGACAACCCGATTGTTCATAATCACAATCATACACCCGCCTACCATAAACATTAGCGCGGCAATTGACCAAAAACATTTCAAGTTTACATTTTACACTTTAGCGCCTAACCAGGGTGAATTAGAATGATTAAACTATTTGATTGCGATCGCCGCGCATGTGCAATTTACGTAGAGATGTTAATGTCTTATTTGTGTTAAACAGAGGAGCGGCAAACTAGCTCCTAACCAGGGTGAATTAGAAGGATTAAAATATCTGATTACGGTCGCCGCACATGTGCACTTTACGTAGAGATGTCAATGGCTTATAAGTGTTGAACAGAGGAGCGGCAATCGAAAACCCAAAAAATTCAGAATTCCTAGCATGTTCCGGTTTTCTGTTTTCGGCGAATAAAGTATATGGGCCAATAAAACATAATGTATCACCTAGAGGACAACCCGATTGTTCATAATCACAATCATACACCCGCCTACCATAAACAGGAGCGCGGCAAATGACCAAAAACATTTCAATTTTACATTTTACACTTTAGCGCCTAACCAGGGTGAATTAGAATGATTAAACTATTTGATTGCGATCGCCGCGCATGTGCAATTTACGTAGAGATGTTAATGTCTTATTTGTGTTAAACAGAGGAGCGGCAAATTAGCGCCTAACCAGGGTGAATTAGAAGGATTAAAATATCTGATTACGGTCGCCGCACATGTGCACTTTACGTAGAGATGTCAATGGCTTATAAGTGTTGAACAGAGGAGCGGCAATCGAAAACCCAAAAAATTCAGAATTCCTAGCATGTTCCGGTTTTCTGTTTTCGGCGAATAAAGTATATGGGCCAATAAAACATAATGTATCACCTAGAGGACAACCCGATTGTTCATAATCACAATCATACACCCGCCTACCATAAACATTAGCGCGGCAATTGACCAAAAACATTTCAAGTTTACATTTTACACTTTAGCGCCTAACCAGGGTGAATTAGAATGATTAAACTATTTGATTGCGATCGCCGCGCATGTGCAATTTACGTAGAGATGTTAATGTCTTATTTGTGTTAAACAGAGGAGCGGCAAATTAGCGCCTAACCAGGGTGAATTAGAAGGATTAAAATATCTGATTACGGTCGCCGCACATGTGCACTTTACGTAGAGATGTCAATGGCTTATAAGTGTTGAACAGAGGAGCGGCAATCGAAAACCCAAAAAATTCAGAATTCCTAGCATGTTCCGGTTTTCTGTTTTCGGCGAATAAAGTATATGGGCCAATAAAACATAATGTATCACCTAGAGGACAACCCGATTGTTCATAATCACAATCATACACCCGCCTACCATAAACAGGAGCGCGGCAATTGACCAAAAATATTTCAAGTTTACATTTTACAATTTAGCGCCTAACCAGGGTGAATTAGAATGATTAAACTATTTGATTGCGATCGCCGCGCATGTGCAATTTACGAAGAGATGTTAATGTCTTATTTGTGTTAAACAGAGGAGCGGCAATCGAAAACCCAAAAAATTCAAAATTCCTAGCACTCTCCGGTTTTTGTTTACGGCGAATAAAGTATATGGGCCAATAAAACATAATGTATCATCTCGAGAACAACCCGATCGTTTATAATCACAATCATACACCCGCCTACCATAAACAGGAGCTCGGCAAATGACCAAAAACATTTCAATTTTACACTTTAGCGCTTAACCAGGGTGAATTAGAATGATTAAACTATTTGGTTGCGATCGCCGCGCATGTGCAATTTACGAAGAGATGTTAATGTCTTATTTGTGTTAAACAGAGGAGCGGCAATCGAAAACCCAAAAAATTCAAAATTCCTAGCATGTTCCGGTTTTTTGTTTTCGGCGAATAAAGTATATGGGCCAATAAAACATTATGTATCACCTAGACGACAACCCGATTGTTCATAATCACAACCATACACCCGCCTACCATAAACATTAGCGCGGCAATTGACCAAAAACATTTCAAGTTTACATTTTACACTTTAGCGTCTAACCAGGGTGAATTAGAATGATTAAACTATTTGATTGCGATCGCCGCGCATGTGCAATTTACGAAGAGATGTTAATGTCTTATTTGTGTTGAACAGAGGAGCGGCAATCGAAAACCCAAAAAATTCAGAATTCCTAGCATGTTCCGGTTTTTTGTTTTCGGCGAATAAAGTATATGGGCCAATAAAACATAATGTATCACCTAGAGGACAACCCGATTGTTCATAATCACAATCATACACCTGTCTACCATAAACAGGAGCGCGGCAAATGACCAAAAACATTTCAATTTTACATTTTACACTTTAGCGCCTAACCAGGGTGAATTAGAATGATTAAACTATTTGATTGCGATCGCCGCGCATGTGCAATTTACGTAGAGATGTTAATGTCTTATTTGTGTTAAACAGAGGAGCGGCAAATTAGCGCCTAACCAGGGTGAACTAGAAGGATTAAACTATCTGATTACGGTCGCCGCACATGTGCACTTTACGTAGAGATGTCAATGGCTTATATGTGTTGAACAGAGGAGCGGCAATCGAAAACCCAAAAAATTCAAAATTCCTAGCATGTTCCGGTTTTTTGTTTTCGGCGAATAAAGTATATGGGCCAATAAAACATAATGTATCACCTAGAGGACAACCCGATTGTTCATAATCACAATCATACACCCGCCTACCATAAACAGGAGCGTCGCAATTGACCAAAAACATTACAAGTTTACATTTTACACTTTAGCGCCTAACCAGGGTGAAATAGAAGGATTAAACTATTTGATTGCGATCGCCGCACATGTGCACTTTACGAAGAGATGTCAGTGTCTTATATGTGTTGAACAGAGGAGCGGCAATCGAAAACCCAAAAAATTCAAAATTCCTAGCATGTTCCGGTTTTTTGTTTTCGGCGAATAAAGTATATGGGCCAATAAAACATAATGTATCACCTAGAGGACAACCCGATTGTTCATAATCACAATCATATACCCGTCTACCATAAACAGGAGCGCGGCAAATGACCAAAAACATTTCAATTTTACATTTTACACTTTAGCGCCTAACCAGGGTGAATTAGAACTATTAAACTATTTGATTGCGATCGCCGCGCATGTGCAATTTACGAAGAGATGTTAATGTCTTATTTGTGTTGAACAGAGGAGCGGCAATCGAAAACCCAAAAAATTCAAAATTCCTAGCATGTTCCGGTTTTTTGTTTTCGGCGAATAAAGTATATGGGCCAATAAAACATTATGTATCACCTAGACGACAACCCGATTGTTCATAATCACAATCATACACCCGCCTACCATAAACAGGAGCGCGGCAAATGACCAAAAACATTTCAATTTTACATTTTACACTTTAGCGCCTAACCTGGGTGAATTAGAATGATTAAACTATTTGATTGCGATCGCCGCGCATGTGCAATTTACGAAGAGATGTTAATGTCTTATTTGTGTTAAACAGAGGAGCGGCAATCGAAAACCCAAAAAATTCAAAATTCCTAGCACGTTCCGGTTTTTTGTTTACGGCGAATAAAGTATATGGGCCAATAAAACATAATGTATCACCTAGAGGACAACCCGATTGTTCATAATCACAACCATACACCCGCCTACCATAAACATTAGCGCGGCAATTGACCAAAAACATTTCAAGTTTACATTTTACACTTTAGCGCCTAACCAGGGTGAATTAGAATGATTAAACTATTTGATTGCGATCGCCGCGCATGTGCAATTTACGAAGAGATGTTAATGTCTTATTTGTGTTAAACAGAGGAGCGGCAATCGAAAACCCAAAAAATTCAGAATTCCTAGCATGTTCCGGTTTTTTGTTTTTGGCGAATAAAGTATATGGGCCAATAAAACATAATGTATCACCTAGAGGACAACCCGCTTGTTCATAATCACAACCATACACCCGCCTACCATAAACAGGAGCGCGGCAAATGACCAAAAACATTTCAAGTTTACATTTTACACTTTAGCGCCTAACCAGGGTGAATTAGAATGATTAAACTATTTGATTGCGATTGCCGCGCATGTGCAATTTAGGTAGAGATGTTAATGTCTTATTTGTATTAAATAGTGAGCGGCAAATTAGCGCCTAACCAGGGTGAATTAGAAGAATTAAACTATCTGATTACCGTCGACGCACATGTGCACTTTACATAGAGAGGTCAATGGCTTATATATGTTGAACAGAGAAGCGGCAATCGAAAACCCAAAAAAATCAACATTCCTAGCAAGTTCCGGTTTTTTGTTTTCGGCGAATAAAGTATATGGGCCAATATAACATAATTTATCACCTAGAGGACAACCCGATTGTTCATAATCACAATCATACACCCGCCTACCATAAACATTAGCGCGGCAATTGACAAAAAACATTTCAAGTTTACATTTTACTCTTTAGGGCCTAACCAGGGTGAATTAGAAGGATTGAACTATTTGATTGCGATCGCCGCACATGTGCACTTTACGAAGAGATGTCAAGGTCTTATATGTGTTGAACAGAGGAGCGGCAATCGAAAACCCAAAAAATTCAGAATTCCTAGCATGTTCCGGTTTTTTGTTTTCGGCGAATAAAGTATATGGGCCAATAAAACAAAATGTATCACCTAGAGGACAACCCGCGTGTTCATAATCACAACCATACACCCGCCTACCATAAACAGGAGCGCGGCAAATGACCAAAAACAATTCAAATTTACATTTTACACTTTAGCGCCTAACCAGGGTGAATTAGTATGATTAAA
Source organism: Bactrocera oleae (assembly GCF_042242935.1). NCBI lineage: Eukaryota > Metazoa > Arthropoda > Insecta > Diptera > Tephritidae > Bactrocera > Bactrocera oleae. Next base: position 19,617,100 of record NC_091539.1, on the reverse strand, counting down.
CTATTTGATTGCGATCGCCGCGCATGTGCAATTTACGTAGAGATGTTAATGTCTTATTTGTGTTAAACAGAGGAGCGGCAAATTAGCGCCTAACCAGGGTGAATTAGAAGGATTAAAATATCTGATTACGGTCGCCGCACATGTGCACTTTACGTAGAGATGTCAATGGCTTATAAGTGTTGAACAGAGGAGCGGCAATCGAAAACCCAAAAAATTCAGAATTCCTAGAATGTTCCGGTTTTCTGTTTTCGGCGAATAAAGTATATGGGCCAATAAAACATAATGTATCACCTAGAGGACAACCCGATTGTTCATAATCACAATCATACACCCGCCTACCATAAACATTAGCGCGGCAATTGACCAAAAACATTTCAAGTTTACATTTTACACTTTAGCGCCTAACCAGGGTGAATTAGAATGATTAAACTATTTGATTGCGATCGCCGCGCATGTGCAATTTACGTAGAGATGTTAATGTCTTATTTGTGTTAAACAGAGGAGCGGCAAACTAGCGCCTAACCAGGGTGAATTAGAAGGATTAAAATATCTGATTACGGTCGCCGCACATGGGCACTTTACGTAGAGATGTCAATGGCTTATAAGTGTTGAACAGAGGAGCGGCAATCGAAAACCCAAAAAATTCAGAATTCCTAGCATGTTCCGGTTTTCTGTTTTCGGCGAATAAAGTATATGGGCCAATAAAACATAATGTATCACCTAGAGGACAACCCGATTGTTCATAATCACAATCATACACCCGCCTACCATAAACAGGAGCGCGGCAAATGACCAAAAACATTTCAATTTTACATTTTACACTTTAGCGCCTAACCAGGGTGAATTAGAATGATTAAACTATTTGATTGCGATCGCCGCGCATGTGCAATTTACGTAGAGATGTTAATGTCTTATTTGTGTTAAACAGAGGAGCGGCAAATTAGCGCCTAACCAGGGTGATTTAGAAGGATTAAAATATCTGATTACGGTCGCCGCACATGTGCACTTTACGTAGAGATGTCAATGGCTTATAAGTGTTGAACAGAGGAGCGGCAATCGAAAACCCAAAAAATTCAGAATTCCTAGCATGTTCCGGTTTTCTGTTTTCGGCGAATAAAGTATATGGGCCAATAAAACATAATGTATCACCTAGAGGACAACCCGATTGTTCATAATCACAATCATACACCCGCCTACCATAAACATTAGCGCGGCAATTGACCAAAAACATTTCAAGTTTACATTTTACACTTTAGCGCCTAACCAGGGTGAATTAGAATGATTAAACTATTTGATTGCGATCGCCGCGCATGTGCAATTTACGTAGAGATGTTAATGTCTTATTTGTGTTAAACAGAGGAGCGGCAAATTAGCGCCTAACCAGGGTGAATTAGAAGGATTAAAATATCTGATTACGGTCGCCGCACATGTGCACTTTACGTAGAGATGTCAATGGCTTATAAGTGTTGAACAGAGGAGCGGCAATCGAAAACCCAAAAAATTCAGAATTCCTAGCATGTTCCGGTTTTCTGTTTTCGGCGAATAAAGTATATGGGCCAATAAAACATAATGTATCACCTAGAGGACAACCCGATTGTTCATAATCACAATCATACACCCGCCTACCATAAACAGGAGCGCGGCAATTGACCAAAAATATTTCAAGTTTACATTTTACAATTTAGCGCCTAACCAGGGTGAATTAGAATGATTAAACTATTTGATTGCGATCGCCGCGCATGTGCAATTTACGAAGAGATGTTAATGTCTTATTTGTGTTAAACAGAGGAGCGGCAATCGAAAACCCAAAAAATTCAAAATTCCTAGCACTCTCCGGTTTTTGTTTACGGCGAATAAAGTATATGGGCCAATAAAACATAATGTATCATCTCGAGAACAACCCGATCGTTTATAATCACAATCATACACCCGCCTACCATAAACAGGAGCTCGGCAAATGACCAAAAACATTTCAATTTTACACTTTAGCGCTTAACCAGGGTGAATTAGAATGATTAAACTATTTGGTTGCGATCGCCGCGCATGTGCAATTTACGAAGAGATGTTAATGTCTTATTTGTGTTAAACAGAGGAGCGGCAATCGAAAACCCAAAAAATTCAAAATTCCTAGCAACTTCCGTTTTTTTGTTTTCGGCGAATAAAGTATATGGGCCAATAAAACATTATGTATCACCTAGACGACAACCCGATTGTTCATAATCACAACCATACACCCGCCTACCATAAACATTAGCGCGGCAATTGACCAAAAACATTTCAAGTTTACATTTTACACTTTAGCGTCTAGCCAGGGTGAATTAGAATGATTAAACTATTTGATTGCGATCGCCGCGCATGTGCAATTTACGAAGAGATGTTAATGTCTTATTTGTGTTGAACAGAGGAGCGGCAATCGAAAACCCAAAAAATTGAGAATTACTAGCATGTTCCGGTTTTTTGTTTTCGGCGAATAAAGTATATGGGCCAATAAAACATAATGTATCACCTAGAGGACAACCCGATTGTTCATAATCAAAATCATACACCCGTCTACCATAAACAGGAGCGCGGCAAATGACCAAAAACATTTCAATTTTACATTTTACACTTTAGCGCCTAACCAGGGTGAATTAGAATGATTAAACTATTTGATTGCGATCGGCGCGCATGTGCAATTTACGTAGAGATGTTAATGTCTTATTTGTGTTAAACAGAGGAGCGGCAAATTAGCGCCTAACCAGGGTGAACTAGAAAGATTAAACGATCTGATTACGGTCGCCGCACATGTGCACTTTACGTAGAGATGTCAATGGCTTATATGTGTTGAACAGAGGAGCGGCAATCGAAAACCCACAAAATTCAGAATTCCTAGCATGTTCCGGTTTTTTGTTTTCGGCGAATAAAGTATATGGGCCAATAAAACATAATGTATCACCTAGAGGACAACCCGATTGCTCATAATCACAATCATACACCCGTCTACCATAAACAGGAGCGCGGCAAATGACCAAAAACATTTCAATTTTACATTTTACACTTTAGCGCCTAACCAGGGTGAATTAGAATGATTAAACTATTTGATTGCGATCGGCGCGCATGTGCAATTTACGTAGAGATGTTAATGCCTTATTTGTGTTAAACAGAGGAGCGGCAAATTAGCGCCTAACCAGGGTGAACTAGAAAGATTAAACGATCTGATTACGGTCGCCGCACATGTGCACTTTACGTAGAGATGTCAATGGCTTATATGTGTTGAACAGAGGAGCGGCAATCGAAAACCCAAAAAATTCAGAATTCCTAGCATGTTCCGGTTTTTTGTTTTCGGCGAATAAAGTATATAGGCCAATAAAACATAATGTATCACCTAGAGGACAACCCGATTGTTCATAATCACAATCATACACCCGTCTACCATAAACAGGAGCGCGGCAAATGACCAAAAACATTTCAATTTTACATTTTACACTTTAGCGCCTAACCAGGGTGAATTAGAATGATTAAACTATTTGATTGCGATCGCCGCGCATGTGCAATTTACGAAGAGATGTTAATGTCTTATTTGTGTTAAACAGAGGAGCGGCAATCGAAAACCCAAAAAATTCAGCATTCCTAGCATGTTCCGGTTTTTTGTTTTCGGCGAATAAAGTATATGGGCCAATAAAACATTATGTATCACCTAGACGACAACCCGATTGTTCATAATCACAATCATACACCCGTCTACCATAAACAGGAGCGCGGCAAATGACCAAAAACATTTTAATTTTACATTTTACACTTTAGCGCCTAACCAGGGTGAATTAGAATGATTAAACTATTTGATTGCGATCGCCGCGCATGTGCAATTTACGTAGAGATGTTAATGTCTTATATGTGTTGAACAGAGGAGCGGCAAATTAGCGCCTAACCAGGGTGAACTAGAAAGATTTAACGATCTGATTACGGTCGCCGCACATGTGCACTTTACGTAGAGATGTCAATGGCTTATATGTGTTGAACAGAGGAGCGGCAATCGAAAACCCAAAAAATTCAGAATTCCTAGCATGTTCCGGTTTTTTGTTTTCGGCGAATAAAGTATATAGGCCAATAAAACATAATGTATCACCTAGAGGACAACCCGATTGTTCATAATCACAATCATACACCCGTCTACCATAAACAGGAGCGCGGCAAATGACCAAAAACATTTCAATTTTACATTTTACACTTTAGCGCCTAACCAGGGTGAATTAGAATGATTAAACTATTTGATTGCGATCGGCGCGCATGTTCAATTTACGTAGAGATGTTAATGTCTTATTTGTGTTAAACAGAGGAGCGGCAAATTAGCGCCTAACCAGGGTGAACTAGAAAGATTAAACGATCTGATTACGGTCGCCGCACATGTGCACTTTACGTAGAGATGTCAATGGCTTATATGTGTTGAACAGAGGAGCGGCAATCGAAAACCCAAAAAATTCAGAATTCCTAGCATGTTCCGGTTTTTTGTTTTCGGCGAATAAAGTATATGGGCCAATAAAACATTATGTATCACCTAGACGACAACCCGATTGTTCATAATCACAATCATACACCCGTCTACCATAAACAGGAGCGCGGAAAATGACCAAAAACATTTCAATTTTACATTTTACACTTTAGCGCCTAACCAGGGTGAATTAGAATGATTAAACTATTTGATTGCGATCGGCGCGCATGTGCACTTTACGTAGAGATGTCAATGGCTTATATGTGTTGAACAGAGAAGCGGCAATCGAAAACCCAAAAAATTCAGCATTCCTAGCATGTTCCGGTTTTTTGTTTTCGGCGAATAAAGTATATGGGCCAATAAAACATTATGTATCACCTAGACGACAACCCGATTGTTCATAATCACAATCATACACCCGTCTACCATAAACAGGAGCGCGGCAAATGACCAAAAACATTTCAATTTTACATTTTACACTTTAGCGCCTAACCAGGGTGAATTAGATTGATTAAACGATTTGATTGCGATCGCCGCGCATGTGCAATTTACGTAGAGATGTTAATGTCTTATATGTGTTGAACAGAGGAGCGGCAAATTAGCGCCTAACCAGGGTGAACTAGAAAGATTAAACGATCTGATTACGGTCGCCGCACATGTGCACTTTACGTAGAGATGTCAATGGCTTATATGTGTTGAACAGAGGAGCGGCAATCGAAAACCCAAAAAATTCAGAATTCCTAGCATGTTCCGGTTTTTTGTTTTCGGCGAATAAAGTATATAGGCCAATAAAACATAATGTATCACCTAGAGGACAACCCGATTGTTCATAATCACAATCATACACCCGTCTACCATAAACAGGAGCGCGGCAAATGACCAAAAACATTTCAATTTTACATTTTACACTTTAGCGCCTAACCAGGGTGAATTAGAATGATTAAACTATTTGATTGCGATCGGCGCGCATGTTCAATTTACGTAGAGATGTTAATGTCTTATTTGTGTTAAACAGAGGAGCGGCAAATTAGCGCCTAACCAGGGTGAACTAGAAAGATTAAACGATCTGATTACGGTCGCCGCACATGTGCACTTTACGTAGAGATGTCAATGGCTTATATGTGTTGAACAGAGGAGCGGCAATCGAAAACCCAAAAAATTCAGAATTCCTAGCATGTTCCGGTTTTTTGTTTTCGGCGAATAAAGTATATGGGCCAATAAAACATTATGTATCACCTAGACGACAACCCGATTGTTCATAATCACAATCATACACCCGTCTACCATAAACAGGAGCGCGGCAAATGACCAAAAACATTTCAATTTTACATTTTACACTTTAGCGCCTAACCAGGGTGAATTAGAATGATTAAACTATTTGATTGCGATCGCCGCGCATGTGCAATTTACGTAGAGATGTTAATGTCTTATTTGTGTTAAACAGAGGAGCGGCAAATTAGCGCCTAACCAGGGTGAACTAGAAAGATTAAACGATCTGGTTACGGTCGCCGCACATGTGCACTTTACGTAGAGATGTCAATAGCTAATATGTGTTGAACAGAGGAGCGGCAATCGAAAACCCAAAAAATTCAGAATTCCTAGCATGTTCCGGTTTTTTGTTTTCGGCGAATAAAGTATATGGGCCAATAAAACATTATGTATCACCTAGACGACAACCCGATTGTTCATAATCACAATCATACACCCGCCTACCATAAACAGGAGCGCGGCAAATGACCAAAAATATTTCAATTTTACATTTTACACTTTAGCGCCTAACCAGGGTGAATTAGAATGATTAAACTATTTGATTGCGATCGCCGCGCATGTGCAATTTACGTAGAGATGTTAATGTCTTATATGTGTTGAACAGAGGAGCGGCAATCGAAAACCCAAAAAATTCAGAATTCCTAGCATGTTCCGGTTTTTTGTTTTCGGCGAATAAAGTATATGGGCCAATAAAACATAATGTATCACCTAGAGGACAACCCGATTGTTCATAATCACAATCATACACCCGCCTACCATAAACAGGAGCGCGGCAAATGACCAAAAATATTTCAAGTTTACATTTTACAATTTAGCGCCTAACCAGGGTGAATTAGAAGGATGACTATCTGATTACGTTCGCCGCACATGTGCACTTTACGTAGAGATGTCAAGGTCTGAGATGTGTTGAACAGAGGAGCGGCAATCGAAAACACAAAAAATTCAGAATTCCTAGCATGTTCCGGTTTTTTGTTTTCGGCGAATAAAGTATATGGGCCAATAAAACATAATGTATCACCTAGAGGACAACCCGATTGTTCATAATCACAATCATACACCCGCCTACCATAAACAGGAGCGCGGCAATTGACCAAAAACATTTCAATTTTACATTTTACACTTTAGCGCCTAACCAGGGTGAATTAGAATGATTAAACTATTTGATTGCGATCGCCGCGCATGTGCAATTTACGTAGAGATGTTAATGTCTTATTTGTGTTAAACAGAGGAGCGGCAATCGAAAACCGAAAAAATTCAGAATTCCTAGCATGTTCCGGTTTTTTGTTTTCGGCGAATAAAGTATATGGGCCAATAAAACATAATGTATCACCTAGAGGAAAACCCGATTGTTCATAATCACAACCATACACCCGCCTACCATAAACATTAGCGCGGCAATTGACCAAAAACATTTCAAGTTTACATTTTACACTTTAGCGCCTAACCAGGGTGAATTAGAATGATTAAACTATTGATTGCGATCGCCGCGCATGTGCAATTTACGTAGAGATGTTAATGTCTTATTTGTGTTAAACAGAGGAGCGGCAATCGAAAACCCAAAAAATTCAGAATTCCTAGCATGTTCCGGTTTTTTGTTTTCGGCGAATAAAGTATATGGGCCAATAAAACATAATGTATCACCTAGAGGACAACCCGATTGTTCATAATCACAACCATACACCCGCCTACCATAAACATTAGCGCGGCAATTGACCAAAAATATTTCAATTTTACATTTTACACTTTAGCGCCTAACCAGGGTGAATTAGAATGATTAAACTATTTGATTGCGATCGCCGCGCATGTGCAATTTACGTAGAGATGTTAATGTCTTATTCAGAATTCCTAGCATGTTCCGGTTTTTTGTTTTCGGCGAATAAAGTATATGGGCCAATAAAACATAATGTATCACCTAGAGGACAATACGATTGTTCATAATCACAATCATACACCCGTCTACCATAAACAGGAGCGCGGCAAATGACCAAAAACATTTTAATTTTACATTTTACACTTTAGCGCCTAACCAGGGTGAATTAGAATGATTAAACTATTTGATTGCGATCGCCGCGCATGTGCAATTTACGTAGAGATGTTAATGTCTTATTTGTGTTAAACAGAGGAGCGGCAAACTAGCGCCTAAGGGTGAATTAGAAGGATTAAAATATCTGATTACGGTCGCCGCACATGGGCACTTTACGTAGAGATGTCAATGGCTTATAAGTGTTGAACAGAGGAGCGGCAATCGAAAACCCAAAAAATTCAGAATTCCTAGCATGTTCCGGTTTTCTGTTTTCGGCGAATAAAGTATATGGGCCAATAAAACATAATGTATCACCTAGAGGACAACCCGATTGTTCATAATCACAATCATACACCCGCCTACCATAAACATTAGCGCGGCAATTGACCAAAAACATTTCAAGTTTACATTTTACACTTTAGCGCCTAACCAGGGTGAATTAGAATGATTAAACTATTTGATTGCGATCGCCGCGCATGTGCAATTTACGTAGAGATGTTAATGTCTTATTTGTGTTAAACAGAGGAGCGGCAAATTAGCGCCTAACCAGGGTGAATTAGAAGGATTAAAATATCTGATTACGGTCGCCGCACATGTGCACTTTACGTAGAGATGTCAATGGCTTATAAGTGTTGAACAGAGGAGCGGCAATCGAAAACCCAAAAAATTCAGAATTCCTAGCATGTTCCGGTTTTCTGTTTTCGGCGAATAAAGTATATGGGCCAATAAAACATAATGTATCACCTAGAGGACAACCCGATTGTTCATAATCACAATCATACACCCGCCTACCATAAACAGGAGCGCGGCAATTGACCAAAAATATTTCAAGTTTACATTTTACAATTTAGCGCCTAACCAGGGTGAATTAGAATGATTAAACTATTTGATTGCGATCGCCGCGCATGTGCAATTTACGAAGAGATGTTAATGTCTTATTTGTGTTAAACAGAGGAGCGGCAATCGAAAACCCAAAAAATTCAAAATTCCTAGCACTCTCCGGTTTTTGTTTACGGCGAATAAAGTATATGGGCCAATAAAACATAATGTATCATCTCGAGAACAACCCGATCGTTTATAATCACAATCATACACCCGCCTACCATAAACAGGAGCTCGGCAAATGACCAAAAACATTTCAATTTTACACTTTAGCGCTTAACCAGGGTGAATTAGAATGATTAAACTATTTGGTTGCGATCGCCGCGCATGTGCAATTTACGAAGAGATGTTAATGTCTTATTTGTGTTAAACAGAGGAGCGGCAATCGAAAACCCAAAAAATTCAAAATTCCTAGCAACTTCCGTTTTTTTGTTTTCGGCGAATAAAGTATATGGGCCAATAAAACATTATGTATCACCTAGACGACAACCCGATAGTTCATAATCACAACCATACACCCGCCTACCATAAACATTAGCGCGGCAATTGACCAAAAACATTTCAAGTTTACATTTTACACTTTAGCGTCTAGCCAGGGTGAATTAGAATGATTAAACTATTTGATTGCGATCGCCGCACATGGGCACTTTACGTAGAGATGTCAATGGCTTATAAGTGTTGAACAGAGGAGCGGCAATCGAAAACCCAAAAAATTCAGAATTCCTAGCATGTTCCGGTTTTCTGTTTTCGGCGAATAAAGTATATGGGCCAATAAAACATAATGTATCACCTAGAGGACAACCCGATTGTTCATAATCACAATCATACACCCGCCTACCATAAACATTAGCGCGGCAATTGACCAAAAACATTTCAAGTTTACATTTTACACTTTAGCGCCTAACCAGGGTGAATTAGAATGATTAAACTATTTGATTGCGATCGCCGCGCATGTGCAATTTACGTAGAGATGTTAATGTCTTATTTGTGTTAAACAGAGGAGCGGCAAATTAGCGCCTAACCAGGGTGAATTAGAAGGATTAAAATATCTGATTACGGTCGCCGCACATGTGCACTTTACGTAGAGATGTCAATGGCTTATAAGTGTTGAACAGAGGAGCGGCAATCGAAAACCCAAAAAATTCAGAATTCCTAGCATGTTCCGGTTTTCTGTTTTCGGCGAATAAAGTATATGGGCCAATAAAACATAATGTATCACCTAGAGGACAACCCGATTGTTCATAATCACAATCATACACCCGTCTACCATAAACAGGAGCGCGGCAAATGACCAAAAACATTTCAATTTTACATTTTACACTTTAGCGCCTAACCAGGGTGAATTAGAATGATTAAACTATTTGATTGCGATCGGCGCGCATGTTCAATTTACGTAGAGATGTTAATGTCTTATTTGTGTTAAACAGAGGAGCGGCAAATTAGCGCCTAACCAGGGTGAACTAGAAAGATTAAACGATCTGATTACGGTCGCCGCACATGTGCACTTTACGTAGAGATGTCAATGGCTTATTTGTGTTGAACAGAGGAGCGGCAATCGAAAACCCAAAAAATTCAGAATTCCTAGCATGTTCCGGTTTTTTGTTTTCGGCGAATAAAGTATATGGGCCAATAAAACATTATGTATCACCTAGACGACAACCCGATTGTTCATAATCACAATCATACACCCGTCTACCATAAACAGGAGCGCGGCAAATGACCAAAAACATTTCAATTTTACATTTTACACTTTAGCGCCTAACCAGGGTGAATTAGAATGATTAAACTATTTGATTGCGATCGCCGCGCATGTGCAATTTACGTAGAGATGTTAATGTCTTATTTGTGTTAAACAGAGGAGCGGCAAATTAGCGCCTAACCAGGGTGAACTAGAAAGATTAAACGATCTGGTTACGGTCGCCGCACATGTGCACTTTACGTAGAGATGTCAATAGCTAATATGTGTTGAACAGAGGAGCGGCAATCGAAAACCCAAAAAATTCAGAATTCCTAGCATGTTCCGGTTTTTTGTTTTCGGCGAATAAAGTATATGGGCCAATAAAACATTATGTATCACCTAGACGACAACCCGATTGTTCATAATCACAATCATACACCCGCCTACCATAAACAGGAGCGCGGCAAATGACCAAAAATATTTCAATTTTACATTTTACACTTTAGCGCCTAACCAGGGTGAATTAGAATGATTAAACTATTTGATTGCGATCGCCGCGCATGTGCAATTTACGTAGAGATGTTAATGTCTTATATGTGTTGAACAGAGGAGCGGCAATCGAAAACCCAAAAAATTCAGAATTCCTAGCATGTTCCGGTTTTTTGTTTTCGGCGAATAAAGTATATGGGCCAATAAAACATAATGTATCACCTAGAGGACAACCCGATTGTTCATAATCACAACCATACACCCGCCTACCATAAACAGGAGCGCGGCAAATGACCAAAAACATTTCAATTTTACATTTTACACTTTAGCGCCTAACCAGGGTGAATTAGAATGATTAAACTATTTGATTGCGATCGGCGCGCATGTTCAATTTACGTAGAGATGTTAATGTCTTATTTGTGTTAAACAGAGGAGCGGCAAATTAGCGCCTAACCAGGGTGAACTAGAAAGATTAAACGATCTGGTTACGGTCGCCGCACATGTGCACTTTACGTAGAGATGTCAATAGCTAATATGTGTTGAACAGAGGAGCGGCAATCGAAAACCCAAAAAATTCAGAATTCCTAGCATGTTCCGGTTTTTTGTTTTCGGCGAATAAAGTATATGGGCCAATAAAACATTATGTATCACCTAGACGACAACCCGATTGTTCATAATCACAATCATACACCCGCCTACCATAAACAGGAGCGCGGCAAATGACCAAAAATATTTCAAGTTTACATTTTACAATTTAGCGCCTAACCAGGGTGAATTAGAATGATTAAACTATTGATTGCGATCGCCGCGCATGTGCAATTTACGTAGAGATGTTAATGTCTTATTTGTGTTAAACAGAGGAGCGGCAATCGAAAACCGAAAAAATTCAGAATTCCTAGCATGTTCCGGTTTTTTGTTTTCGGCGAATAAAGTATATGGGCCAATAAAACATAATGTATCACCTAGAGGACAACCCGATTGTTCATAATCACAATCATACACCCGCCTACCATAAACAGGAGCGCGGCAATTGACCAAAAACATTTCAATTTTACATTTTACACTTTAGCGCCTAACCAGGGTGAATTAGAATGATTAAACTATTTGATTGCGATCGCCGCGCATGTGCAATTTACGTAGAGATGTTAATGTCTTATTTGTGTTAAACAGAGGAGCGGCAATCGAAAACCGAAAAAATTCAGAATTCCTAGCATGTTCCGGTTTTTTGTTTTCGGCGAATAAAGTATATGGGCCAATAAAACATAATGTATCACCTAGAGGAAAACCCGATTGTTCATAATCACAACCATACACCCGCCTACCATAAACATTAGCGCGGCAATTGACCAAAAACATTTCAAGTTTACATTTTACACTTTAGCGCCTAACCAGGGTGAATTAGAATGATTAAACTATTGATTGCGATCGCCGCGCATGTGCAATTTACGTAGAGATGTTAATGTCTTATTTGTGTTAAACAGAGGAGCGGCAATCGAAAACCCAAAAAATTCAGAATTCCTAGCATGTTCCGGTTTTTTGTTTTCGGCGAATAAAGTATATGGGCCAATAAAACATAATGTATCACCTAGAGGACAACCCGATTGTTCATAATCACAACCATACACCCGCCTACCATAAACATTAGCGCGGCAATTGACCAAAAATATTTCAATTTTACATTTTACACTTTAGCGCCTAACCAGGGTGAATTAGAAGGATGACTATCTGATTACGTTCGCCGCACATGTGCACTTTACGTAGAGATGTCAAGGTCTGAGATGTGTTGAACAGAGGAGCGGCAATCGAAAACACAAAAAATTCAGAATTCCTAGCATGTTCCGGTTTTTTGTTTTCGGCGAATAAAGTATATGGGCCAATAAAACATAATGTATCACCTAGAGGACAACCCGATTGTTCATAATCACAATCATACACCCGCCTACCATAAACAGGAGCGCGGCAAATGACCAAAAATATTTCAAGTTTACATTTTACAATTTAGCGCCTAACCAGGGTGAATTAGAAGGATGACTATCTGATTACGTTCGCCGCACATGTGCACTTTACGTAGAGATGTCAAGGTCTGAGATGTGTTGAACAGAGGAGCGGCAATCGAAAACACAAAAAATTCAGAATTCCTAGCATGTTCCGGTTTTTTGTTTTCGGCGAATAAAGTATATGGGCCAATAAAACATAATGTATCACCTAGAGGACAACCCGATTGTTCATAATCACAACCATACACCCGCCTACCATAAACATTAGCGCGGCAATTGACCAAAAATATTTCAATTTTACATTTTACACTTTAGCGCCTAACCAGGGTGAATTAGAATGATTAAACTATTTGATTGCGATCGCCGCGCATGTGCAATTTACGTAGAGATGTTAATGTCTTATTTGTGTTAAACAGAGGAGCGGCAATCGAAAACCGAAAAAATTCAGAATTCCTAGCATGTTCCGGTTTTTTGTTTTCGGCGAATAAAGTATATGGGCCAATAAAACATAATGTATCACCTAGAGGACAATACGATTGTTCATAATCACAATCATACACCCGTCTACCATAAACAGGAGCGCGGCAAATGACCAAAAACATTTTAATTTTACATTTTACACTTTAGCGCCTAACCAGGGTGAATTAGAATGATTAAACTATTTGATTGCGATCGCCGCGCATGTGCAATTTACGTAGAGATGTTAATGTCTTATTTGTGTTAAACAGAGGAGCGGCAAACTAGCGCCTAACCAGGGTGAATTAGAAGGATTAAAATATCTGATTACGGTCGCCGCACATGGGCACTTTACGTAGAGATGTCAATGGCTTATAAGTGTTGAACAGAGGAGCGGCAATCGAAAACCCAAAAAATTCAGAATTCCTAGCATGTTCCGGTTTTCTGTTTTCGGCGAATAAAGTATATGGGCCAATAAAACATAATGTATCACCTAGAGGACAACCCGATTGTTCATAATCACAATCATACACCCGCCTACCATAAACATTAGCGCGGCAATTGACCAAAAACATTTCAAGTTTACATTTTACACTTTAGCGCCTAACCAGGGTGAATTAGAATGATTAAACTATTTGATTGCGATCGCCGCGCATGTGCAATTTACGTAGAGATGTTAATGTCTTATTTGTGTTAAACAGAGGAGCGGCAAATTAGCGCCTAACCAGGGTGAATTAGAAGGATTAAAATATCTGATTACGGTCGCCGCACATGTGCACTTTACGTAGAGATGTCAATGGCTTATAAGTGTTGAACAGAGGAGCGGCAATCGAAAACCCAAAAAATTCAGAATTCCTAGCATGTTCCGGTTTTCTGTTTTCGGCGAATAAAGTATATGGGCCAATAAAACATAATGTATCACCTAGAGGACAACCCGATTGTTCATAATCACAATCATACACCCGCCTACCATAAACAGGAGCGCGGCAATTGACCAAAAATATTTCAAGTTTACATTTTACAATTTAGCGCCTAACCAGGGTGAATTAGAATGATTAAACTATTTGATTGCGATCGCCGCGCATGTGCAATTTACGAAGAGATGTTAATGTCTTATTTGTGTTAAACAGAGGAGCGGCAATCGAAAACCCAAAAAATTCAAAATTCCTAGCACTCTCCGGTTTTTGTTTACGGCGAATAAAGTATATGGGCCAATAAAACATAATGTATCATCTCGAGAACAACCCGATCGTTTATAATCACAATCATACACCCGCCTACCATAAACAGGAGCTCGGCAAATGACCAAAAACATTTCAATTTTACACTTTAGCGCTTAACCAGGGTGAATTAGAATGATTAAACTATTTGGTTGCGATCGCCGCGCATGTGCAATTTACGAAGAGATGTTAATGTCTTATTTGTGTTAAACAGAGGAGCGGCAATCGAAAACCCAAAAAATTCAAAATTCCTAGCAACTTCCGTTTTTTTGTTTTCGGCGAATAAAGTATATGGGCCAATAAAACATTATGTATCACCTAGACGACAACCCGATAGTTCATAATCACAACCATACACCCGCCTACCATAAACATTAGCGCGGCAATTGACCAAAAACATTTCAAGTTTACATTTTACACTTTAGCGTCTAGCCAGGGTGAATTAGAATGATTAAACTATTTGATTGCGATCGCCGCGCATGTGCAATTTACGAAGAGATGTTAATGTCTTATTTGTGTTGAACAGAGGAGCGGCAATCGAAAACCCAAAAAATTGAGAATTACTAGCATGTTCCGGTTTTTTGTTTTCGGCGAATAAAGTATATGGGCCAATAAAACATAATGTATCACCTAGAGGACAACCCGATTGTTCATAATCAAAATCATACACCCGTCTACCATAAACAGGAGCGCGGCAAATGACCAAAAACATTTCAATTTTACATTTTACACTTTAGCGCCTAACCAGGGTGAATTAGAATGATTAAACTATTTGATTGCGATCGGCGCGCATGTGCAATTTACGTAGAGATGTTAATGTCTTATTTGTGTTAAACAGAGGAGCGGCAAATTAGCGCCTAACCAGGGTGAACTAGAAAGATTAAACGATCTGATTACGGTCGCCGCACATGTGCACTTTACGTAGAGATGTCAATGGCTTATATGTGTTGAACAGAGGAGCGGCAATCGAAAACCCACAAAATTCAGAATTCCTAGCATGTTCCGGTTTTTTGTTTTCGGCGAATAAAGTATATGGGCCAATAAAACATAATGTATCACCTAGAGGACAACCCGATTGCTCATAATCACAATCATACACCCGTCTACCATAAACAGGAGCGCGGCAAATGACCAAAAACATTTCAATTTTACATTTTACACTTTAGCGCCTAACCAGGGTGAATTAGAATGATTAAACTATTTGATTGCGATCGGCGCGCATGTGCAATTTACGTAGAGATGTTAATGCCTTATTTGTGTTAAACAGAGGAGCGGCAAATTAGCGCCTAACCAGGGTGAACTAGAAAGATTAAACGATCTGATTACGGTCGCCGCACATGTGCACTTTACGTAGAGATGTCAATGGCTTATATGTGTTGAACAGAGGAGCGGCAATCGAAAACCCAAAAAATTCAGAATTCCTAGCATGTTCCGGTTTTTTGTTTTCGGCGAATAAAGTATATAGGCCAATAAAACATAATGTATCACCTAGAGGACAACCCGATTGTTCATAATCACAATCATACACCCGTCTACCATAAACAGGAGCGCGGCAAATGACCAAAAACATTTCAATTTTACATTTTACACTTTAGCGCCTAACCAGGGTGAATTAGAATGATTAAACTATTTGATTGCGATCGCCGCGCATGTGCAATTTACGAAGAGATGTTAATGTCTTATTTTTGTTAAACAGAGGAGCGGCAATCGAAAACCCAAAAAATTCAGCATTCCTAGCATGTTCCGGTTTTTTGTTTTCGGCGAATAAAGTATATGGGCCAATAAAACATTATGTATCACCTAGACGACAACCCGATTGTTCATAATCACAATCATACACCCGTCTACCATAAACAGGAGCGCGGCAAATGACCAAAAACATTTTAATTTTACATTTTACACTTTAGCGCCTAACCAGGGTGAATTAGAATGATTAAACTATTTGATTGCGATCGCCGCGCATGTGCAATTTACGTAGAGATGTTAATGTCTTATATGTGTTGAACAGAGGAGCGGCAAATTAGCGCCTAACCAGGGTGAACTAGAAAGATTAAACGATCTGATTACGGTCGCCGCACATGTGCACTTTACGTAGAGATGTCAATGGCTTATATGTGTTGAACAGAGGAGCGGCAATCGAAAACCCAAAAAATTCAGAATTCCTAGCATGTTCCGGTTTTTTGTTTTCGGCGAATAAAGTATATAGGCCAATAAAACATAATGTATCACCTAGAGGACAACCCGATTGTTCATAATCACAATCATACACCCGTCTACCATAAACAGGAGCGCGGCAAATGACCAAAAACATTTCAATTTTACATTTTACACTTTAGCGCCTAACCAGGGTGAATTAGAATGATTAAACTATTTGATTGCGATCGGCGCGCATGTGCACTTTACGTAGAGATGTCAATGGCTTATATGTGTTGAACAGAGAAGCGGCAATCGAAAACCCAAAAAATTCAGCATTCCTAGCATGTTCCGGTTTTTTGTTTTCGGCGAATAAAGTATATAGGCCAATAAAACATAATGTATCACCTAGAGGACAACCCGATTGTTCATAATCACAATCATACACCCGTCTACCATAAACAGGAGCGCGGCAAATGACCAAAAACATTTCAATTTTACATTTTACACTTTAGCGCCTAACCAGGGTGAATTAGATTGATTAAACTATTTGATTGCGATCGCCGCGCATGTGCAATTTACGTAGAGATGTTAATGTCTTATATGTGTTGAACAGAGGAGCGGCAAATTAGCGCCTAACCAGGGTGAACTAGAAAGATTAAACGATCTGATTACGGTCGCCGCACATGTGCACTTTACGTAGAGATGTCAATGGCTTATATGTGTTGAACAGAGGAGCGGCAATCGAAAACCCAAAAAATTCAGAATTCCTAGCATGTTCCGGTTTTTTGTTTTCGGCGAATAAAGTATATAGGCCAATAAAACATAATGTATCACCTAGAGGACAACCCGATTGTTCATAATCACAATCATACACCCGTCTACCATAAACAGGAGCGCGGCAAATGACCAAAAACATTTCAATTTTACATTTTACACTTTAGCGCCTAACCAGGGTGAATTAGAATGATTAAACTATTTGATTGCGATCGGCGCGCATGTTCAATTTACGTAGAGATGTTAATGTCTTATTTGTGTTAAACAGAGGAGCGGCAAATTAGCGCCTAACCAGGGTGAACTAGAAAGATTAAACGATTTGATTACGGTCGCCGCACATGTGCACTTTACGTAGAGATGTCAATGGCTTATATGTGTTGAACAGAGGAGCGGCAATCGAAAACCCAAAAAATTCAGAATTCCTAGCATGTTCCGGTTTTTTGTTTTCGGCGAATAAAGTATATGGGCCAATAAAACATTATGTATCACCTAGACGACAACCCGATTGTTCATAATCACAATCATACACCCGTCTACCATAAACAGGAGCGCGGCAAATGACCAAAAACATTTCAATTTTACATTTTACACTTTAGCGCCTAACCAGGGTGAATTAGAATGATTAAACTATTTGATTGCGATCGCCGCGCATGTGCAATTTACGTAGAGATGTTAATGTCTTATTTGTGTTAAACAGAGGAGCGGCAAATTAGCGCCTAACCAGGGTGAACTAGAAAGATTAAACGATCTGGTTACGGTCGCCGCACATGTGCACTTTACGTAGAGATGTCAATAGCTAATATGTGTTGAACAGAGGAGCGGCAATCGAAAACCCAAAAAATTCAGAATTCCTAGCATGTTCCGGTTTTTTGTTTTCGGCGAATAAAGTATATGGGCCAATAAAACATTATGTATCACCTAGACGACAACCCGATTGTTCATAATCACAATCATACACCCGCCTACCATAAACAGGAGCGCGGCAAATGACCAAAAATATTTCAATTTTACATTTTACACTTTAGCGCCTAACCAGGGTGAATTAGAATGATTAAACTATTTGATTGCGATCGCCGCGCATGTGCAATTTACGTAGAGATGTTAATGTCTTATATGTGTTGAACAGAGGAGCGGCAATCGAAAACCCAAAAAATTCAGAATTCCTAGCATGTTCCGGTTTTTTGTTTTCGGCGAATAAAGTATATGGGCCAATAAAACATAATGTATCACCTAGAGGACAACCCGATTGTTCATAATCACAATCATACACCCGCCTACCATAAACAGGAGCGCGGCAAATGACCAAAAATATTTCAAGTTTACATTTTACAATTTAGCGCCTAACCAGGGTGAATTAGAAGGATGACTATCTGATTGCGATCGCCGCGCATGTGCAACTTACGTAGAGATGTTAATGTCTTATTTGTGTTAAACAGAGGAGCGGCAATCGAAAACCGAAAAAATTCAGAATTCCTAGCATGTTCCGGTTTTTTGTTTTCGGCGAATAAAGTATATGGGCCAATAAAACATAATGTATCACCTAGAGGAAAACCCGATTGTTCATAATCACAACCATACACCCGCCTACCATAAACATTAGCGCGGCAATTGACCAAAAACATTTCAAGTTTACATTTTACACTTTAGCGCCTAACCAGGGTGAATTAGAATGATTAAACTATTGATTGCGATCGCCGCGCATGTGCAATTTACGTAGAGATGTTAATGTCTTATTTGTGTTAAACAGAGGAGCGGCAATCGAAAACCCAAAAAATTCAGAATTCCTAGCATGTTCCGGTTTTTTGTTTTCGGCGAATAAAGTATATGGGCCAATAAAACATAATGTATCACCTAGAGGACAACCCGATTGTTCATAATCACAACCATACACCCGCCTACCATAAACATTAGCGCGGCAATTGACCAAAAACATTTCAATTTTACATTTTACACTTTAGCGCCTAACCAGGGTGAATTAGAATGATTAAACTATTTGATTGCGATCGCCGCGCATGTGCAATTTACGTAGAGATGTTAATGTCTTATTTGTGTTAAACAGAGGAGCGGCAATCGAAAACCGAAAAAATTCAGAATTCCTAGCATGTTCCGGTTTTTTGTTTTCGGCGAATAAAGTATATGGGCCAATAAAACATAATGTATCACCTAGAGGACAATACGATTGTTCATAATCACAATCATACACCCGTCTACCATAAACAGGAGCGCGGCAAATGACCAAAAACATTTCAAGTTTACATTTTACACTTTAGCGCCTAACCAGGGTGAATTAGAATGATTAAACTATTTGATTGCGGTCGCCGCCCATGTGCAATTTACGAAGAGATGTTAGTGTCTTATTTGTGTTGAACAGAGGAGCGGCAATCGAAAACCCAAAAAATTCAGAATTCCTAGCATGTTCCGGTTTTTTGTTTTCGGCGAATAAAGTATATGGGCCAATAAAACATTATGTATCACCTAGACGACAACCCGATTGTTCATAATCACAACCATACAACCGCCTTCCATAAACATTAGCGCGGCAATTGACCAAAAACATTTCAAGTTTACATTTTACACTTTAGCGCCTAACCAGGGTGAATTAGAATGATTAAACTATTTGATTGCGATCGCCGCGCATGTGCAATTTACGAAGAGATGTTAATGTCTTATTTGTGTTGAACAGAGGAGCGGCAATCGAAAACCCAAAAAATTCAGAATTCCTAGCATGTTCCGGTTTTTTGTTTTCGGCGAATAAAGTATATGGGCCAATAAAACATAATGTATCACCTAGAGGACAACCTGATTGTTCATAATCACAATCATACACCCGTCTACCATAAACAGAAGCGCGGCAAATGACCAAAAACATTTCAATATTACATTTTACACTTTAGCGCCTAACCAGGGTGAATTAGAATGATTAAACTATTTGATTGCGATCGGCGCGCATGTGCAATTTACGTAGAGATGTTAATGTCTTATTTGTGTTAAACAGAGGAGCGGCAAATTAGCGCCTAACCAGGGTGAACTAGAAGGATTAAACTATCTGATTACGGTCGCCGCACATGTGCACTTTACGTAGAGATGTCAATGGCTTGTATGTGTTGAACAGAGGAGCGGCAATCGAAAACCCAAAAAATTCAGAATTCCTAGCATGTTCCGGTTTTTTGTTTTCGGCGAATAAAGTATATGGGCCAATAAAACATAATGTATCACCTAGAGGACAACCCGATTGTTCATAATCACAATCATACACCCGCCTACCATAAACAGGAGCGCGGCAAATGACCAAAAATATTTCAATTTTACATTTTACACTTTAGCGCCTAACCAGGGTGAATTAGAATGATTAAACTATTTGATTGCGATCGCCGCGCATGTGCAATTTACGTGGAGATGTTAATGTCTTATATGTGTTGAGCAGAGGAGCGGCAATCGAAAACCCAAAAAATTCAGAATTCCTAGCATGTTCCGGTTTTTTGTTTTCGGCGAATAAAGTATATGGGCCAATAAAACATTATGTATCACCTAGACGACAACCCGATTGTTCATAATCACAATCATACACCCGTCTACCATAAACAGGAGCGCGGCAAATGACCAAAAACATTTCAATTTTACATTTTACACTTTAGCGCCTAACCAGGGTGAATTAGAATGATTAAACTATTTGATTGCGATCGCCGCGCATGTGCAATTTACGTAGAGATGTTAATGTCTTATTTGTGTTAAACAGAGGAGCGGCAAATTAGCGCCTAACCAGGGTGAACTAGAAAGATTAAACGATCTGGTTACGGTCGCCGCACATGTGCACTTTACGTAGAGATGTCAATAGCTAACATGTGTTGAACAGAGGAGCGGCAATCGAAAACCCAAAAAATTCAGAATTCCTAGCATGTTCCGGTTTTTTGTTTTCGGCGAATAAAGTATATGGGCCAATAAAACATAATGTATCACCTAGAGGACAACCCGATTGTTCATAATCACAATCATACACCCGTCTACCATAAACAGAAGCGCGGCAAATGACCAAAAACATTTCAATATTACATTTTACACTTTAGCGCCTAACCAGGGTGAATTAGAATGATTAAACTATTTGATTGCGATCGCCGCGCATGTGCAATTTACGTAGAGATGTTAATGTCTTATTTGTGTTAAACAGAGGAGCGGCAAATTAGCGCCTAACCAGGGTGAACTAGAAAGATTAAACGATCTGGTTACGGTCGCCGCACATGTGCACTTTACGTAGAGATGTCAATAGCTAATATGTGTTGAACAGAGGAGCGGCAATCGAAAAACCAAAAAATTCAGAATTCCTAGCATGTTCCGGTTTTTTGTTTTCGGCGAATAAAGTATATGGGCCAATAAAACATTATGTATCACCTAGACGACAACCCGATTGTTCATAATCACAATCATACACCCGCCTACCATAAACATTAGCGCGGCAATTGACCAAAAACATTTCAAGTTTACATTTTACACTTTAGCGCCTAACCAGGGTGAATTAGAATGATTAAACTATTTGATTGCGATCGCCGCGCATGTGCAATTTACGAAGAGATGTTAATGTCTTATTTGTGTTGAACAGAGGAGCGGCAATCGAAAACCCAAAAAATTCAGAATTCCTAGCATGTTCCGGTTTTTTGTTTTCGGCGAATAAAGTATATGGGCCAATAAAACATAATGTATCACCTAGAGGACAACCCGATTGTTCATAATCACAATCATACACCCGTCTACCATAAACAGAAGCGCGGCAAATGACCAAAAACATTTCAATATTACATTTTACACTTTAGCGCCTAACCAGGGTGAATTAGAATGATTAAACTATTTGATTGCGATCGCCGCGCATGTGCAATTTACGTAGAGATGTTAATGTCTTATTTGTGTTAAACAGAGGAGCGGCAATCGAAAACCGAAAAAATTCAGAATTCCTAGCATGTTCCGGTTTTTTGTTTTCGGCGAATAAAGTATATGGGCCAATAAAACATAATGTACATGTGCACTTTACGTAGAGATGTCAATAGCTAATATGTGTTGAACAGAGGAGCGGCAATCGAAAACCCAAAAAATTCAGAATTCCTAGCATGTTCCGGTTTTTTGTTTTCGGCGAATAAAGTATATGGGCCAATAAAACATTATGTATCACCTAGACGACAACCCGATTGTTCATAATCACAATCATACACCCGCCTACCATAAACAGGAGCGCGGCAAATGACCAAAAATATTTCAATTTTACATTTTACACTTTAGCGCCTAACCAGGGTGAATTAGAATGATTAAACTATTTGATTGCGATCGCCGCGCATGTGCAATTTACGTAGAGATGTTAATGTCTTATATGTGTTGAACAGAGGAGCGGCAATCGAAAACCCAAAAAATTCAGAATTCCTAGCATGTTCCGGTTTTTTGTTTTCGGCGAATAAAGTATATGGGCCAATAAAACATAATGTATCACCTAGAGGACAACCCGATTGTTCATAATCACAATCATACACCCGCCTACCATAAACAGGAGCGCGGCAAATGACCAAAAATATTTCAAGTTTACATTTTATAATTTAGCGCCTAACCAGGGTGAATTAGAAGGATGACTATCTGATTACGTTCGCCGCACATGTGCACTTTACGTAGAGATGTCAAGGTCTGAGATGTGTTGAACAGAGGAGCGGCAATCGAAAACACAAAAAATTCAGAATTCCTAGCATGTTCCGGTTTTTTGTTTTCGGCGAATAAAGTATATGGGCCAATAAAACATAATGTACATGTGCACTTTACGTAGAGATGTCAATAGCTAATATGTGTTGAACAGAGGAGCGGCAATCGAAAACCCAAAAAATTCAGAATTCCTAGCATGTTCCGGTTTTTTGTTTTCGGCGAATAAAGTATATGGGCCAATAAAACATTATGTATCACCTAGACGACAACCCGATTGTTCATAATCACAATCATACACCCGCCTACCATAAACAGGAGCGCGGCAATTGACCAAAAACATTTCAATTTTACATTTTACACTTTAGCGCCTAACCAGGGTGAATTAGAATGATTAAACTATTTGATTGCGATCGCCGCGCATGTGCAATTTACGTAGAGATGTTAATGTCTTATTTGTGTTAAACAGAGGAGCGGCAATCGAAAACCGAAAAAATTCAGAATTCCTAGCATGTTCCGGTTTTTTGTTTTCGGCGAATAAAGTATATGGGCCAATAAAACATAATGTATCACCTAGAGGAAAACCCGATTGTTCATAATCACAACCATACACCCGCCTACCATAAACATTAGCGCGGCAATTGACCAAAAACATTTCAAGTTTACATTTTACACTTTAGCGCCTAACCAGGGTGAATTAGAATGATTAAACTATTGATTGCGATCGCCGCGCATGTGCAATTTACGTAGAGATGTTAATGTCTTATTTGTGTTAAACAGAGGAGCGGCAATCGAAAACCCAAAAAATTCAGAATTCCTAGCATGTTCCGGTTTTTTGTTTTCGGCGAATAAAGTATATGGGCCAATAAAACATAATGTATCACCTAGAGGACAACCCGATTGTTCATAATCACAACCATACACCCGCCTACCATAAACATTAGCGCGGCAATTGACCAAAAACATTTCAATTTTACATTTTACACTTTAGCGCCTAACCAGGGTGAATTAGAATGATTAAACTATTTGATTGCGATCGCCGCGCATGTGCAATTTACGTAGAGATGTTAATGTCTTATTTGTGTTAAACAGAGGAGCGGCAATCGAAAACCGAAAAAATTCAGAATTCCTGGCATGTTCCGGTTTTTTGTTTTCGGCGAATAAAGTATATGGGCCAATAAAACATAATGTATCACCTAGAGGACAATACGATTGTTCATAATCACAATCATACACCCGTCTACCATAAACAGGAGCGCGGCAAATGACCAAAAACATTTCAAGTTTACATTTTACACTTTAGCGCCTAACCAGGGTGAATTAGAATGATTAAACTATTTGATTGCGGTCGCCGCCCATGTGCAATTTACGAAGAGATGTTAATGTCTTATTTGTGTTGAACAGAGGAGCGGCAATCGAAAACCCAAAAAATTCAGAATTCCTAGCATGTTCCGGTTTTTTGTTTTCGGCGAATAAAGTATATGGGCCAATAAAACATTATGTATCACCTAGACGACAACCCGATTGTTCATAATCACAACCATACAACCGCCTTCCATAAACATTAGCGCGGCAATTGACCAAAAACATTTCAAGTTTACATTTTACACTTTAGCGCCTAACCAGGGTGAATTAGAATGATTAAACTATTTGATTGCGATCGGCGCGCATGTGCAATTTACGTAGAGATGTTAATGTCTTATTTGTGTTAAACAGAGGAGCGGCAAATTAGCGCCTAACCAGGGTGAACTAGAAGGATTAAACTATCTGATTACGGTCGCCGCACATGTGCACTTTACGTAGAGATGTCAATGGCTTGTATGTGTTGAACAGAGGAGCGGCAATCGAAAACCCAAAAAATTCAGAATTCCTAGCATGTTCCGGTTTTTTGTTTTCGGCGAATAAAGTATATGGGCCAATAAAACATAAAGTATCACCTAGAGGACAACCCGATTGTTCATAATCACAATCATACACCCGCCTACCATAAACAGGAGCGCGGCAAATGACCAAAAATATTTCAATTTTACATTTTACACTTTAGCGCCTAACCAGGGTGAATTAGAATGATTAAACTATTTGATTGCGATCGCCGCGCATGTGCAATTTACGTAGAGATGTTAATGTCTTATATGTGTTGAGCAGAGGAGCGGCAATCGAAAACCCAAAAAATTCAGAATTCCTAGCATGTTCCGGTTTTTTGTTTTCGGCGAATAAAGTATATGGGCCAATAAAACATTATGTATCACCTAGACGACAACCCGATTGTTCATAATCACAATCATACACCCGTCTACCATAAACAGGAGCGCGGCAAATGACCAAAAACATTTCAATTTTACATTTTACACTTTAGCGCCTAACCAGGGTGAATTAGAATGATTAAACTATTTGATTGCGATCGGCGCGCATGTGCAATTTACGTAGAGATGTTAATGTCTTATTTGTGTTAAACAGAGGAGCGGCAAATTAGCGCCTAACCAGGGTGAACTAGAAAGATTAAACGATCTGGTTACGGTCGCCGCACATGTGCACTTTACGTAGAGATGTCAATGGCTTATATATGTTGAACAGAGAAGCGGCAATCGAAAACCCAAAAAAATCAACATTCCTAGCAAGTTCCGGTTTTTTGTTTTCGGCGAATAAAGTATATGGGCCAATAAAACATAATGTATCACCTAGAGGACAACCCGATTGTTCATAATCACAATCATACACCCGCCTACCATAAACAGGAGCGAGGCAAATGACCAAAAATATTTCAATTTTACATTTTACACTTTAGCGCCTAACCAGGGTGAATTAGAATGATTAAACTATTTGATTGCGATCGCCGCGCATGTGCAATTTACGTAGAGATGTTAATGTCTTATATGTGTTGAGCAGAGGAGCGGCAATCGAAAACCCAAAAAATTCAGAATTCCTAGCATGTTCCGGTTTTTTGTTTTCGGCGAATAAAGTATATGGGCCAATAAAACATTATGTATCACCTAGACGACAACCCGATTGTTCATAATCACAATCATACACCCGTCTACCATAAACAGGAGCGCGGCAAATGACCAAAAACATTTCAATATTACATTTTACACTTTAGCGCCTAACCAGGGTGAATTAGAATGATTAAACTATTTGATTGCGATCGGCGCGCATGTGCAATTTACGTAGAGATGTTAATGTCTTATTTGTGTTAAACAGAGGAGCGGCAAATTAGCGCCTAACCAGGGTGAACTAGAAGGATTAAACTATCTGATTACGGTCGCCGCACATGTGCACTTTACGTAGAGATGTCAATGGCTTTTATGTGTTGAACAGAGGAGCGGCAATCGAAAACCCAAAAAATTCAGAATTCCTAGCATGTTCCGGTTTTTTGTTTTCGGCGAATAAAGTATATGGGCCAATAAAACATAATGTATCACCTAGAGGACAACCCGATTGTTCATAATCACAATCATACACCCGCCTACCATAAACAGGAGCGCGGCAAATGACCAAAAATATTTCAATTTTACATTTTACACTTTAGCGCCTAACCAGGGTGAATTAGAATGATTAAACTATTTGATTGCGATCGCCGCGCATGTGCAATTTACGTAGAGATGTTAATGTCTTATATGTGTTGAGCAGAGGAGCGGCAATCGAAAACCCAAAAAATTCAGAATTCCTAGCATGTTCCGGTTTTTTGTTTTCGGCGAATAAAGTATATGGGCCAATAAAACATAATGTATCACCTAGAGGACAACCCGCTTGTTCATAATCACAACCATACACCCGCCTACCATAAACAGGAGCGCGGCAAATGACCAAAAACATTTCAATTTTACATTTTACACTTTAGCGCCTAACCAGGGTGAATTAGAATGATTAAACTATTTGATTGCGATTGCCGCGCATGTGCAATTTAGGTAGAGATGTTAATGTCTTATTTGTGTTAAATAGAGGAGCGGCAAATTAGCGCCTAACCAGGGTAAATTAGAAGGATTAAACTATCTGATTACCGTCGCCGCACATGTGCACTTTACGTAGAGATGTCAATGGCTTATATATGTTGAACAGAGAAGCGGCAATCGAAAACCCAAAAAAATCAACATTCCTAGCAAGTTCCGGTTTTTTGTTTTCGGCGAATAAAGTATATGGGCCAATATAACATAATTTATCACCTAGAGGACAACCCGATTGTTCATAATCACAATCATACACCCGCCTACCATAAACATTAGCGCGGCAATTGACCAAAAACATTTCAAGTTTACATTTTACTCTTTAGGGCCTAACCAGGGTGAATTTGAAGGATTGAACTATTTGATTGCGATCGCCGCACATGTGCACTTTACGAAGAGATGTCAAGGTCTTATATGTGTTGAACAGAGGAGCGGCAATCGAAAACCCAAAAAATTCAGAATTCCTAGCATGTTCCGGTTTTTTGTTTTCGGCGAATAAAGTATATGGGCCAATAAAACATAATGTATCACCTAGAGGACAACCCGATTGTTCATAATCACAATCATACACCCGCCTACCATAAACAGGAGCGAGGCAAATGACCAAAAACATTTCAATTTTACATTTTACACCTTAGCGCCTAACCAGGGTGAATTAGAATAATTAAACTATTTGATTGCGATCGCCGCGCATGTGCAATTTACGTAGAGATGTTAATGTCTTATATGTGTTGAGCAGAGGAGCGGCAATCGAAAACCCAAAAAATTCAGAATTCCTAGCATGTTCCGGTTTTTTGTTTTCGGCGAATAAAGTATATGGGCCAATAAAACATAATGTATCACCTAGAGGACAACCCGCTTGTTCATAATCACAATCATACACCCGCCTACCATAAACATTAGCGCGGCAATTGACCAAAACCATTTCAAGTTAACATTTTACACTTTAGCGCCTAACCAGGGTGAATTAGAATAATTAAACTATTTGATTGCGATCGCCGCGCATGTGCAATTTACGTAGAGATGTTAATGTCTTATATGTGTTGAGCAGAGGAGCGGCAATCGAAAACCCAAAAAATTCAGAATTCCTAGCATGTTCCGGTTTTTTGTTTTCGGCGAATAAAGTATATGGGCCAATAAAACATAATGTATCACCTAGAGGACAACCCGCTTGTTCATAATCACAACCATACACCGGCCTACCATAAACATTAGCGCGGCAATTGACCAAAAACATTTCAAGTTAACATTTTACACTTTAGCGCCTAACCAGGGTGAATTAGAATAATTAAACTATTTGATTGCGATCGCAGCACATGTGCACTTTACGAAGAGATGTTAATGTCTTATTTGTGTTAAACAGAGGAGCGGCAATTGAAAACCCAAAAAATTCAGAATTCCTAGCATGTTCCGGTTTTTTGTTTTCGGCGAATAAAGTATATGGGCCAATAAAACATAATGTATCACCTAGAGGACAACCCGCTTGTTCATAATCACAACCATACACCCGCCTACCATAAACATTAGCGCGGCAATTGACCAAAAACATTTCAAGTTAACATTTTACACTTTAGCGCCTAACCAGGGTGAATTAGAATAATTAAACTATTTGATTGCGATTGCAGCACATGTGCACTTTACGAAGAGATGTTAATGTCTTATTTGTGTTAAACAGAGGAGCGGCAATTGAAAACCCAAAAAATTCAGAATTCCTAGCATGTTCCGGTTTTTTGTTTTCGGCGAATAAAGTATATGGGCCAATAAAACATAATGTATCACCTAGAGGACAACCCGCTTGTTCATAATCACAACCATACACCCGCCTACCATAAACATTAGCGCGGCAATTGACCAAAAACATTTCAAGTTAACATTTTACACTTTAGCGCCTAACCAGGGTGAATTAGAATGATTAAACTATTTGATTGCGATCGCAGCACATGTGCACTTTACGAAGAGATGTTAATGTCTTATTTGTGTTAAACAGAGGAGCGGCAATTGAAAACCCAAAAAATTCAGAATTCCTAGCATGTTCCGGTTTTTTGTTTTCGGCGAATAAAGTATATGGGCCAATAAAACATAATGTATCACCTAGAGGACAACCCGATTGTTCATAATCACAATCATACACCCGCCTACCATAAACATTAGCGCGGCAATTGACCAAAAACATTTCAAGTTAACATTTTACACTTTAGCGCCTAACCAGGGTGAATTAGAATAATTAAACTATTTGATTGCGATCGCCGCGCATGTGCAATTTACGTAGAGATGTTAATGTCTTATATGTGTTGAGCAGAGGAGCGGCAATCGAAAACCCAAAAAATTCAGAATTCCTAGCATGTTCCGGTTTTTTGTTTTCGGCGAATAAAGTATATGGGCCAATAAAACATAATGTATCACCTAGAGGACAACCCGATTGTTCATAATCACAATCATACACCCGCCTACCATAAACAGGAGCGCGGCAAATGACCAAAAATATTTCAAGTTTACATTTTATAATTTAGCGCCTAACCAGGGTGAATTAGAAGGATGACTATCTGATTACGTTCGCCGCACATGTGCACTTTACGTAGAGATGTCAAGGTCTGAGATGTGTTGAACAGAGGAGCGGCAAATTAGCGCCTAACCAGGGTGAACTAGAAGGATTAAACTATCTGATTACGGTCGCCGCACATGTGCACTTTACGTAGAGATGTCAATGGCTTTTATGTGTTGAACAGAGGAGCGGCAATCGAAAACCCAAAAAATTCAGAATTCCTAGCATGTTCCGGTTTTTTGTTTTCGGCGAATAAAGTATATGGGCCAATAAAACATTATGTATCACCTAGACGACAACCCGATTTTTCATAATCACAATCATACACCCGCCTACCATAAACAGGAGCGCGGCAATTGACCAAAAACATTTCAAGTTTACATTTTACACTTTAAGGCCTAACCAGGGTGAATTAGAATGATTAATCTATTTGATTGCGATCGCCGCGCATGTGCAATTTACGAAGAGATGTTAATGTCTTATTTGTGTTAAACAGAGGAGCGGCAAATTAGCGCCTAACCAGGGTGAACTAGAAGGATTCAACTATCTGATTACGGTCGCCGCACATGTGCACTTTGCGTAGAGATGTCAATGGCTTATATGTGTTGAACAGAGGAGCGGCAATCGAAAACCCAAAAAATTCAGAATTCCTAGCATGTTCCGGTTTTTTGTCTTCGGCGAATAAAGTATATGGGCCAATAAAACATTATGTATCACCTAGAGGACAACCCGCTTGTTCATAATCACAACCATACACCCGCCTACCATAAACAGGAGCGCGGCAAATGACCAAAAACATTTCAATTTTATATTTTACACTTTAGCGCCTAACCAGGGTGAATTAGAATGATTAAACTATTTGATTGCGATCGCCGCGCATGTGCAATTTACGTAGAGATGTTAATGTCTTATATGTGTTGAGCAGAGGAGCGGCAATCGAAAACCCAAAAAATTCAGAATTCCTAGCATGTTCCGGTTTTTTGTTTTCGGCGAATAAAGTATATGGGCCAATAAAACATAATGTATCACCTAGAGGACAACCCGATTGTTCATAATCACAATCATACACCCGCCTACCATAAACATTAGCGCGGCAATTGACCAAAAACATTTCAAGTTAACATTTTACACTTTAGCGCCTAACCAGGGTGAATTAGAATAATTAAACTATTTGATTGCGATCGCCGCGCATGTGCAATTTACGTAGAGATGTTAATGTCTTATATGTGTTGAGCAGAGGAGCGGCAATCGAAAACCCAAAAAATTCAGAATTCCTAGCATGTTCCGGTTTTTTGTTTTCGGCGAATAAAGTATATGGGCCAATAAAACATAATGTATCACCTAGAGGACAACCCGATTGTTCATAATCACAATCATACACCCGCCTACCATAAACAGGAGCGCGGCAAATGACCAAAAATATTTCAAGTTTACATTTTATAATTTAGCGCCTAACCAGGGTGAATTAGAAGGATGACTATCTGATTACGTTCGCCGCACATGTGCACTTTACGTAGAGATGTCAAGGTCTGAGATGTGTTGAACAGAGGAGCGGCAAATTAGCGCCTAACCAGGGTGAACTAGAAGGATTAAACTATCTGATTACGGTCGCCGCACATGTGCACTTTACGTAGAGATGTCAATGGCTTTTATGTGTTGAACAGAGGAGCGGCAATCGAAAACCCAAAAAATTCAGAATTCCTAGCATGTTCCGGTTTTTTGTTTTCGGCGAATAAAGTATATGGGCCAATAAAACATAATGTATCACCTAGAGGACAACCCGATTGTTCATAATCACAATCATACACCCGCCTACCATAAACAGGAGCGCGGCAAATGACCAAAAATATTTCAAGTTTACATTTTATAATTTAGCGCCTAACCAGGGTGAATTAGAAGGATGACTATCTGATTACGTTCGCCGCACATGTGCACTTTACGTAGAGATGTCAAGGTCTGAGATGTGTTGAACAGAGGAGCGGCAAATTAGCGCCTAACCAGGGTGAACTAGAAGGATTAAACTATCTGATTACGGTCGCCGCACATGTGCACTTTACGTAGAGATGTCAATGGCTTTTATGTGTTGAACAGAGGAGCGGCAATCGAAAACCCAAAAAATTCAGAATTCCTAGCATGTTCCGGTTTTTTGTTTTCGGCGAATAAAGTATATGGGCCAATAAAACATTATGTATCACCTAGACGACAACCCGATTTTTCATAATCACAATCATACACCCGCCTACCATAAACAGGAGCGCGGCAATTGACCAAAAACATTTCAAGTTTACATTTTACACTTTAAGGCCTAACCAGGGTGAATTAGAATGATTAATCTATTTGATTGCGATCGCCGCGCATGTGCAATTTACGAAGAGATGTTAATGTCTTATTTGTGTTAAACAGAGGAGCGGCAAATTAGCGCCTAACCAGGGTGAACTAGAAGGATTCAACTATCTGATTACGGTCGCCGCACATGTGCACTTTGCGTAGAGATGTCAATGGCTTATATGTGTTGAACAGAGGAGCGGCAATCGAAAACCCAAAAAATTCAGAATTCCTAGCATGTTCCGGTTTTTTGTCTTCGGCGAATAAAGTATATGGGCCAATAAAACATTATGTATCACCTAGACGACAACCCGATTGTTCATAATCACAATCATACACCCGCCTACCATAAACAGGAGCGCGGCAAATGACCAAAAACATTTCAATTTTATATTTTACACTTTAGCGCCTAACCAGGGTGAATTAGAATGATTAAACTATTTGATTGCGATCGCCGCGCATGTGCAATTTACGAAGAGATGTTAATGTCTTATTTGTGTTGAACAGAGGAGCGGCAATCGAAAACCCAAAAAAGTCAGAATTCCTAGCATGTTCCGGTTTTTTGTTTTCGGCGAATAAAGTATATGGGCCAATAAAACATAATGTATCACCTAGAGGACAACCCGATTGTTCATAATCACAATCATACACCCGTCTACCATAAACAGGAGCGCGGCAAATGACCAAAAACATTTCAATTTTACATTTTACACTTTAGCGCCTAACCAGGGTGAATTAGAACGATTAAACTATTTGATTGCGATCAAATGCGCATGTGCAATTTACGAAGAGATGTTAATGTCTTATTTGTGTTAAACAGAGGAGCGGCAATCGAAAACCCAAAAAATTCAGAATTCCTAGCATGTTCCGGTTTTTTGTTTTCGGCGAATAAAGTATATGGGCCAATAAAACATTATGTATCACCTAGACGACAACCCGATTTTTCATAATCACAATCATACACCCGCCTACCATAAACAGGAGCGCGGCAATTGACCAAAAACATTTCAAGTTTACATTTTACACTTTAAGGCCTAACCAGGGTGAATTAGAATGATTAAACTATTTGATTGAGATCGCCGCGCATGTGCAATTTACGAAGAGATGTTAATGTCTTATTTGTGTTGAACAGAGGAGCGGCAATCGAAAACCCAAAAAATTCAGAATTCCTAGCATGTTCCGGTTTTTTGTTTTCGGCGAATAAAGTATATGGGCCAATAAAACATTATGTATCACCTAGACGACAACCCGATTTTTCATAATCACAATCATACACCCGCCTACCATAAACAGGAGCGCGGCAATTGACCAAAAACATTTCAAGTTTACATTTTACACTTTAAGGCCTAACCAGGGTGAATTAGAATGATTAAGCTATTTGATTGCGATCGCCGCGCATGTGCAATTTACGAAGAGATGTTAATGTCTTATTTGTGTTAAACAGAGGAGCGGCAAATTAGCGCCTAACCAGGGTGAACTAGAAGGATTCAACTATCTGATTACGGTCGCCGCACATGTGCACTTTGCGTAGAGATGTCAATGGCTTATATGTGTTGAACAGAGGAGCGGCAATCGAAAACCCAAAAAATTCAGAATTCCTAGCATGTTCCGGTTTTTTGTCTTCGGCGAATAAAGTATATGGGCCAATAAAACATTATGTATCACCTAGACGACAACCCGATTGTTCATAATCACAATCATACACCCGCCTACCATAAACAGGAGCGCGGCAAATGACCAAAAACATTTCAATTTTATATTTTACACTTTAGCGCCTAACCAGGGTGAATTAGAATGATTAAACTATTTGATTGCGATCGCCGCGCATGTGCAATTTACGAAGAGATGTTAATGTCTTATTTGTGTTGAACAGAGGAGCGGCAATCGAAAACCCAAAAAAGTCAGAATTCCTAGCATGTTCCGGTTTTTTGTTTTCGGCGAATAAAGTATATGGGCCAATAAAACATAATGTATCACCTAGAGGACAACCCGATTGTTCATAATCACAATCATACACCCGTCTACCATAAACAGGAGCGCGGCAAATGACCAAAAACATTTCAATTTTACATTTTACACTTTAGCGCCTAACCAGGGTGAATTAGAACGATTAAACTATTTGATTGCGATCAAATGCGCATGTGCAATTTACGAAGAGATGTTAATGTCTTATTTGTGTTAAACAGAGGAGCGGCAATCGAAAACCCAAAAAAATTCAGAATTCCTAGCATGTTCCGGTTTTTTGTTTTCGGCGAATAAAGTATATGGGCCAATAAAACATTATGTATCACCTAGACGACAACCCGATTGTTCATAATCACAACCATACACCCGCCTACCATAAACATTAGCGCGGCAATTGACCAAAAACATTTCAAGTTTACATTTTACACTTTAGCGCCTAACCAGGGTGAATTAGAATGATTAAACTATTTGATTGAGATCGCCGCGCATGTGCAATTTACGAAGAGATGTTAATGTCTTATTTGTTTTGAACAGAGAAGCGGCAATCGAAAACCCAAAAAATTCAGAATTCCTAGCATGTTCCGGTTTTTTGTTTTCGGCGAATAAAGTATATGGGCCAATAAAACATAATGTATCACCTAGAGGACAACCCGATTGTTCATAATCACAATCATACACCCGTCTACCATAAACAGGAGCGCGGCAAATGACCAAAAACATTTCAATTTTACATTTTACACTTTAGCGCCTAACCAGGGTGAATTAGAATGATTAAACTATTTGATTGCGATCGCCGCGCATGTGCAATTTACGAAGAGATGTTAATGTCTTATTTGTTTTGAACAGAGAAGCGGCAATCGAAAACCCAAAAAATTCAGAATTCCTAGCATGTTCCGGTTTTTTGTTTTCGGCGAATAAAGTATATGGGCCAATAAAACATAATGTATCACCTAGAGGACAACCCGATTGTTCATAATCACAATCATACACCCGTCTACCATAAACAGGAGCGCGGCAAATGACCAAAAACATTTCAATTTTACATTTTACACTTTAGCGCCTAACCAGGGTGAATTAGAATGATTAAACTATTTGATTGCGATCGCCGCGCATGTGCAATTTACGTAGAGATGTTAATGTCTTATTTGTGTTAAACAGAGGAGCGACAAATTAGCGCCTAACCAGGGTGAACTAGAAGGATTAAACTATCTGATTACGGTCGCCGCACATGTGCACTTTACGTAGAGATGTCAATGGCTTATATGTGTTGAACAGAGGAGCGGCAATCGAAAACCCAAAAAATTCAAAATTCCTAGCATGTTCCGGTTTTTTGTTTTCGGCGAATAAAGTATATGGGCCAATAAAACATTATGTATCACCTAGACGACAACCCGATTGTTCATAATCACAACCATACACCCGCCTACCATAAACATTAGCGCGGCAATTGACCAAAAACATTTCAAGTTTACATTTTACACTTTAGCGCCTAACCAGGGTGAATTAGAATGATTAAACTATTTGATTGCGATCGCCGCGCATGTGCAATTTACGAAGAGATGTTAATGTCTTATTTGTTTTGAACAGAGAAGCGGCAATCGAAAACCCAAAAAATTCAGAATTCCTAGCATGTTCCGGTTTTTTGTTTTCGGCGAATAAAGTATATGGGCCAATAAAACATAATGTATCACCTAGAGGACAACCCGATTGTTCATAATCACAATCATACACCCGTCTACCATAAACAGGAGCGCGGCAAATGACCAAAAACATTTCAATTTTACATTTTACACTTTAGCGCCTAACCAGGGTGAATTAGAATGATTAAACTATTTGATTGCGATCGCCGCGCATGTGCAATTTACGTAGAGATGTTAATGTCTTATTTGTGTTAAACAGAGGAGCGACAAATTAGCGCCTAACCAGGGTGAACTAGAAGGATTAAACTATCTGATTACGGTCGCCGCACATGTGCACTTTACGTAGAGATGTCAATGGCTTATATGTGTTGAACAGAGGAGCGGCAATCGAAAACCCAAAAAATTTAAAATTCCTAGCATGTTCCGGTTTTTTGTTTTCGGCGAATAAAGTATATGGGCCAATAAAACATAATGTATCACCTAGAGGACAACCCGATTGTTCATAATCACAATCATACACCCGCCTACCATAAACAGGAGCGCGGCAAATGACCAAAAATATTTCAATTTTACATTTTACACTTTAGCGCCTAACCAGGGTGAATTAGAATGATTAAACTATTTGATTGCGATCGCCGCGCATGTGCAATTTACGTAGAGATGTTAATGTCTTATACCTGTTGAACAGAGGAGCGGCAATCGAAAACCCAAAAAATTCAGAATTCCTAGCATGTTCCGGTTTTTTGTTTTCGGCGAATAAAGTATATGGGCCAATAAAACATAATGTATCACCTAGAGGACAACCCGATTGTTCATAATCACAATCATACACCTGCCTACCATAAAAAGGAGCGCGGCAAATGACCAAAAATATTTCAAGTTTATAATTTACAATTTAGCGCCTAACCAGGGTGAATTAGAAGGATTAAACTATCTGATTACGGTCGCCGCACATGTGCACTTTACGTAGAGATGTCAAGGTCTTATATGTGTTGAACAGAGGAGCGGCAATCGAAAACCCAAAAAATTCAGAATTCCTAGCATGTTCCGGTTTTTTGTTTTCGGCGAATAAAGTATATGGGCCAATAAAACATAATGTATCACCTAGAGGACAACCCGCTTGTTCATAATCACAACCATACACCCGCCTACCATAAACAGGAGCGCGGCAAATGACCAAAAACATTTCAAGTTTACATTTTACACTTTAGCGCCTAACCAGGGTGAATTAGAATGATTAAACTATTTGATTGCGATTGCCGCGCATGTGCAATTTAGGTAGAGATGTTAATGTCTTATTTGTATTAAATAGAGGAGCGGCAAATTAGCGCCTAACCAGGGTGAATTAGAAGGATTAAAATATCTGATTACGGTCGCCGCACATGTGCACTTTACGTAGAGATGTCAATGGCTTATATGTGTTGAACAGAGGAGCGGCAATCGAAAACCCAAAAAATTCAGAATTCCTAGCATGTTCCGGTTTTTTGTTTTCGGCGAATAAAGTATATGGGCCAATAAAACATAATTTATCACCTAGAGGACAACCCGATTGTTCATAATCACAATCATACACCCGCCTACCATAAACAGGAGCGCGGCAAATGACCAAAAATATTTCAATTTTACATTTTACACTTTAGCGCCTAACCAGGGTGAGTTAGAATGATTAAACTATTTGATTGCGATCGCCGCGCATGTGCAATTTACGTAGAGATGTTAATGTCTTATATGTGTTGAACAGAGGAGCGGCAATCGAAAACCCAAAAAATTCAGAATTCCTAGCATGTTCCGGTTTTTTGTTTTCGGCGAATAAAGTATATGGGCCAATAAAACATAATGTATCACCTAGAGGACAACCCGATTGTTCATAATCACAATCATACACCCGCCTACCATAAACAGGAGCGCGGCAAATGACCAAAAATATTTCAAGTTTATATTTTACAATTTAGCGCCTAACCAGGGTGAATTAGAAGGATTAAACTATCTGATTACGGTCGCCGCACATGTGCACTTTACGTAGAGATGTCAAGGTCTTATATGTGTTGAACAGAGGAGCGGCAATCGAAAACCCAAAAAATTCAGAATTCCTAGCATGTTCCGGTTTTTTGTTTTCGGCGAATAAAGTATATGGGCCAATAAAACATAATGTATCACCTAGAGGACAACCCGATTGTTCATAATCACAATCATACACCCGCTTACCATAAACAGGAGCGCGGCAAATGACCAAAAATATTTCAATTTTACATTTTACACTTTAGCGCCTAACCAGGGTGAATTAAAATGATTAAACTATTTGATTGCGATCGCCGCGCATGTGCAATTTACGTAGAGATGTTAATGTCTTATTTGTGTTGAACAGAGGAGCGGCAATCGAAAACCGAAAAAATTCAGAATTCCTGGCATGTTCCGGTTTTTTGTTTTCGGCGAATAAAGTATATGGGCCAATAAAACATAATGTATCACCTAGAGGACAATACGATTGTTCATAATCACAATCATACACCCGTCTACCATAAACAGGAGCGCGGCAAATGACCAAAAACATTTCAAGTTTACATTTTACACTTTAGCGCCTAACCAGGGTGAATTAGAATGATTAAACTATTTGATTGCGGTCGCCGCCCATGTGCAATTTACGAAGAGATGTTAATGTCTTATTTGTGTTGAACAGAGGAGCGGCAATCGAAAACCCAAAAAATTCAGAATTCCTAGCATGTTCCGGTTTTTTGTTTTCGGCGAATAAAGTATATGGGCCAATAAAACATTATGTATCACCTAGACGACAACCCGATTGTTCATAATCACAACCATACAACCGCCTTCCATAAACATTAGCGCGGCAATTGACCAAAAACATTTCAAGTTTACATTTTACACTTTAGCGCCTAACCAGGGTGAATTAGAATGATTAAACTATTTGATTGCGATCGGCGCGCATGTGCAATTTACGTAGAGATGTTAATGTCTTATTTGTGTTAAACAGAGGAGCGGCAAATTAGCGCCTAACCAGGGTGAACTAGAAGGATTAAACTATCTGATTACGGTCGCCGCACATGTGCACTTTACGTAGAGATGTCAATGGCTTGTATGTGTTGAACAGAGGAGCGGCAATCGAAAACCCAAAAAATTCAGAATTCCTAGCATGTTCCGGTTTTTTGTTTTCGGCGAATAAAGTATATGGGCCAATAAAACATAATGTATCACCTAGAGGACAACCCGATTGTTCATAATCACAATCATACACCCGCTTACCATAAACAGGAGCGCGGCAAATGACCAAAAATATTTCAATTTTACATTTTACACTTTAGCGCCTAACCAGGGTGAATTAAAATGATTAAACTATTTGATTGCGATCGCCGCGCATGTGCAATTTACGTAGAGATGTTAATGTCTTATTTGTGTTGAACAGAGGAGCGGCAATCGAAAACCGAAAAAATTCAGAATTCCTGGCATGTTCCGGTTTTTTGTTTTCGGCGAATAAAGTATATGGGCCAATAAAACATAATGTATCACCTAGAGGACAATACGATTGTTCATAATCACAATCATACACCCGTCTACCATAAACAGGAGCGCGGCAAATGACCAAAAACATTTCAAGTTTACATTTTACACTTTAGCGCCTAACCAGGGTGAATTAGAATGATTAAACTATTTGATTGCGGTCGCCGCCCATGTGCAATTTACGAAGAGATGTTAATGTCTTATTTGTGTTGAACAGAGGAGCGGCAATCGAAAACCCAAAAAATTCAGAATTCCTAGCATGTTCCGGTTTTTTGTTTTCGGCGAATAAAGTATATGGGCCAATAAAACATTATGTATCACCTAGACGACAACCCGATTGTTCATAATCACAACCATACAACCGCCTTCCATAAACATTAGCGCGGCAATTGACCAAAAACATTTCAAGTTTACATTTTACACTTTAGCGCCT
This sequence comes from Bactrocera oleae, assembly GCF_042242935.1. Lineage (NCBI taxonomy): Eukaryota > Metazoa > Arthropoda > Insecta > Diptera > Tephritidae > Bactrocera > Bactrocera oleae. The sequence continues at coordinate 19,577,682 of NC_091539.1, read as the reverse complement.
AACCAGGGTGAATTAGAATGATTAAACTATTTGATTGCGATCGGCGCGCATGTGCAATTTACGTAGAGATGTTAATGTCTTATTTGTGTTAAACAGAGGAGCGGCAAATTAGCGCCTAACCAGGGTGAACTAGAAGGATTAAACTATCTGATTACGGTCGCCGCACATGTGCACTTTACGTAGAGATGTCAATGGCTTGTATGTGTTGAACAGAGGAGCGGCAATCGAAAACCCAAAAAATTCAGAATTCCTAGCATGTTCCGGTTTTTTGTTTTCGGCGAATAAAGTATATGGGCCAATAAAACATAAAGTATCACCTAGAGGACAACCCGATTGTTCATAATCACAATCATACACCCGCCTACCATAAACAGGAGCGCGGCAAATGACCAAAAATATTTCAATTTTACATTTTACACTTTAGCGCCTAACCAGGGTGAATTAGAATGATTAAACTATTTGATTGCGATCGCCGCGCATGTGCAATTTACGTAGAGATGTTAATGTCTTATATGTGTTGAGCAGAGGAGCGGCAATCGAAAACCCAAAAAATTCAGAATTCCTAGCATGTTCCGGTTTTTTGTTTTCGGCGAATAAAGTATATGGGCCAATAAAACATTATGTATCACCTAGACGACAACCCGATTGTTCATAATCACAATCATACACCCGTCTACCATAAACAGGAGCGCGGCAAATGACCAAAAACATTTCAATTTTACATTTTACACTTTAGCGCCTAACCAGGGTGAATTAGAATGATTAAACTATTTGATTGCGATCGGCGCGCATGTGCAATTTACGTAGAGATGTTAATGTCTTATTTGTGTTAAACAGAGGAGCGGCAAATTAGCGCCTAACCAGGGTGAACTAGAAAGATTAAACGATCTGGTTACGGTCGCCGCACATGTGCACTTTACGTAGAGATGTCAATGGCTTATATATGTTGAACAGAGAAGCGGCAATCGAAAACCCAAAAAAATCAACATTCCTAGCAAGTTCCGGTTTTTTGTTTTCGGCGAATAAAGTATATGGGCCAATAAAACATAATGTATCACCTAGAGGACAACCCGATTGTTCATAATCACAATCATACACCCGCCTACCATAAACAGGAGCGAGGCAAATGACCAAAAATATTTCAATTTTACATTTTACACTTTAGCGCCTAACCAGGGTGAATTAGAATGATTAAACTATTTGATTGCGATCGCCGCGCATGTGCAATTTACGTAGAGATGTTAATGTCTTATATGTGTTGAGCAGAGGAGCGGCAATCGAAAACCCAAAAAATTCAGAATTCCTAGCATGTTCCGGTTTTTTGTTTTCGGCGAATAAAGTATATGGGCCAATAAAACATTATGTATCACCTAGACGACAACCCGATTGTTCATAATCACAATCATACACCCGTCTACCATAAACAGGAGCGCGGCAAATGACCAAAAACATTTCAATATTACATTTTACACTTTAGCGCCTAACCAGGGTGAATTAGAATGATTAAACTATTTGATTGCGATCGGCGCGCATGTGCAATTTACGTAGAGATGTTAATGTCTTATTTGTGTTAAACAGAGGAGCGGCAAATTAGCGCCTAACCAGGGTGAACTAGAAGGATTAAACTATCTGATTACGGTCGCCGCACATGTGCACTTTACGTAGAGATGTCAATGGCTTTTATGTGTTGAACAGAGGAGCGGCAATCGAAAACCCAAAAAATTCAGAATTCCTAGCATGTTCCGGTTTTTTGTTTTCGGCGAATAAAGTATATGGGCCAATAAAACATAATGTATCACCTAGAGGACAACCCGATTGTTCATAATCACAATCATACACCCGCCTACCATAAACAGGAGCGCGGCAAATGACCAAAAATATTTCAATTTTACATTTTACACTTTAGCGCCTAACCAGGGTGAATTAGAATGATTAAACTATTTGATTGCGATCGCCGCGCATGTGCAATTTACGTAGAGATGTTAATGTCTTATATGTGTTGAGCAGAGGAGCGGCAATCGAAAACCCAAAAAATTCAGAATTCCTAGCATGTTCCGGTTTTTTGTTTTCGGCGAATAAAGTATATGGGCCAATAAAACATAATGTATCACCTAGAGGACAACCCGCTTGTTCATAATCACAACCATACACCCGCCTACCATAAACAGGAGCGCGGCAAATGACCAAAAACATTTCAATTTTACATTTTACACTTTAGCGCCTAACCAGGGTGAATTAGAATGATTAAACTATTTGATTGCGATTGCCGCGCATGTGCAATTTAGGTAGAGATGTTAATGTCTTATTTGTGTTAAATAGAGGAGCGGCAAATTAGCGCCTAACCAGGGTAAATTAGAAGGATTAAACTATCTGATTACCGTCGCCGCACATGTGCACTTTACGTAGAGATGTCAATGGCTTATATATGTTGAACAGAGAAGCGGCAATCGAAAACCCAAAAAAATCAACATTCCTAGCAAGTTCCGGTTTTTTGTTTTCGGCGAATAAAGTATATGGGCCAATATAACATAATTTATCACCTAGAGGACAACCCGATTGTTCATAATCACAATCATACACCCGCCTACCATAAACATTAGCGCGGCAATTGACCAAAAACATTTCAAGTTTACATTTTACTCTTTAGGGCCTAACCAGGGTGAATTTGAAGGATTGAACTATTTGATTGCGATCGCCGCACATGTGCACTTTACGAAGAGATGTCAAGGTCTTATATGTGTTGAACAGAGGAGCGGCAATCGAAAACCCAAAAAATTCAGAATTCCTAGCATGTTCCGGTTTTTTGTTTTCGGCGAATAAAGTATATGGGCCAATAAAACATAATGTATCACCTAGAGGACAACCCGATTGTTCATAATCACAATCATACACCCGCCTACCATAAACAGGAGCGAGGCAAATGACCAAAAACATTTCAATTTTACATTTTACACCTTAGCGCCTAACCAGGGTGAATTAGAATAATTAAACTATTTGATTGCGATCGCCGCGCATGTGCAATTTACGTAGAGATGTTAATGTCTTATATGTGTTGAGCAGAGGAGCGGCAATCGAAAACCCAAAAAATTCAGAATTCCTAGCATGTTCCGGTTTTTTGTTTTCGGCGAATAAAGTATATGGGCCAATAAAACATAATGTATCACCTAGAGGACAACCCGCTTGTTCATAATCACAATCATACACCCGCCTACCATAAACATTAGCGCGGCAATTGACCAAAACCATTTCAAGTTAACATTTTACACTTTAGCGCCTAACCAGGGTGAATTAGAATAATTAAACTATTTGATTGCGATCGCCGCGCATGTGCAATTTACGTAGAGATGTTAATGTCTTATATGTGTTGAGCAGAGGAGCGGCAATCGAAAACCCAAAAAATTCAGAATTCCTAGCATGTTCCGGTTTTTTGTTTTCGGCGAATAAAGTATATGGGCCAATAAAACATAATGTATCACCTAGAGGACAACCCGCTTGTTCATAATCACAACCATACACCGGCCTACCATAAACATTAGCGCGGCAATTGACCAAAAACATTTCAAGTTAACATTTTACACTTTAGCGCCTAACCAGGGTGAATTAGAATAATTAAACTATTTGATTGCGATCGCAGCACATGTGCACTTTACGAAGAGATGTTAATGTCTTATTTGTGTTAAACAGAGGAGCGGCAATTGAAAACCCAAAAAATTCAGAATTCCTAGCATGTTCCGGTTTTTTGTTTTCGGCGAATAAAGTATATGGGCCAATAAAACATAATGTATCACCTAGAGGACAACCCGCTTGTTCATAATCACAACCATACACCCGCCTACCATAAACATTAGCGCGGCAATTGACCAAAAACATTTCAAGTTAACATTTTACACTTTAGCGCCTAACCAGGGTGAATTAGAATAATTAAACTATTTGATTGCGATTGCAGCACATGTGCACTTTACGAAGAGATGTTAATGTCTTATTTGTGTTAAACAGAGGAGCGGCAATTGAAAACCCAAAAAATTCAGAATTCCTAGCATGTTCCGGTTTTTTGTTTTCGGCGAATAAAGTATATGGGCCAATAAAACATAATGTATCACCTAGAGGACAACCCGCTTGTTCATAATCACAACCATACACCCGCCTACCATAAACATTAGCGCGGCAATTGACCAAAAACATTTCAAGTTAACATTTTACACTTTAGCGCCTAACCAGGGTGAATTAGAATGATTAAACTATTTGATTGCGATCGCAGCACATGTGCACTTTACGAAGAGATGTTAATGTCTTATTTGTGTTAAACAGAGGAGCGGCAATTGAAAACCCAAAAAATTCAGAATTCCTAGCATGTTCCGGTTTTTTGTTTTCGGCGAATAAAGTATATGGGCCAATAAAACATAATGTATCACCTAGAGGACAACCCGATTGTTCATAATCACAATCATACACCCGCCTACCATAAACATTAGCGCGGCAATTGACCAAAAACATTTCAAGTTAACATTTTACACTTTAGCGCCTAACCAGGGTGAATTAGAATAATTAAACTATTTGATTGCGATCGCCGCGCATGTGCAATTTACGTAGAGATGTTAATGTCTTATATGTGTTGAGCAGAGGAGCGGCAATCGAAAACCCAAAAAATTCAGAATTCCTAGCATGTTCCGGTTTTTTGTTTTCGGCGAATAAAGTATATGGGCCAATAAAACATAATGTATCACCTAGAGGACAACCCGATTGTTCATAATCACAATCATACACCCGCCTACCATAAACAGGAGCGCGGCAAATGACCAAAAATATTTCAAGTTTACATTTTATAATTTAGCGCCTAACCAGGGTGAATTAGAAGGATGACTATCTGATTACGTTCGCCGCACATGTGCACTTTACGTAGAGATGTCAAGGTCTGAGATGTGTTGAACAGAGGAGCGGCAAATTAGCGCCTAACCAGGGTGAACTAGAAGGATTAAACTATCTGATTACGGTCGCCGCACATGTGCACTTTACGTAGAGATGTCAATGGCTTTTATGTGTTGAACAGAGGAGCGGCAATCGAAAACCCAAAAAATTCAGAATTCCTAGCATGTTCCGGTTTTTTGTTTTCGGCGAATAAAGTATATGGGCCAATAAAACATTATGTATCACCTAGACGACAACCCGATTTTTCATAATCACAATCATACACCCGCCTACCATAAACAGGAGCGCGGCAATTGACCAAAAACATTTCAAGTTTACATTTTACACTTTAAGGCCTAACCAGGGTGAATTAGAATGATTAATCTATTTGATTGCGATCGCCGCGCATGTGCAATTTACGAAGAGATGTTAATGTCTTATTTGTGTTAAACAGAGGAGCGGCAAATTAGCGCCTAACCAGGGTGAACTAGAAGGATTCAACTATCTGATTACGGTCGCCGCACATGTGCACTTTGCGTAGAGATGTCAATGGCTTATATGTGTTGAACAGAGGAGCGGCAATCGAAAACCCAAAAAATTCAGAATTCCTAGCATGTTCCGGTTTTTTGTCTTCGGCGAATAAAGTATATGGGCCAATAAAACATTATGTATCACCTAGACGACAACCCGATTGTTCATAATCACAATCATACACCCGCCTACCATAAACAGGAGCGCGGCAAATGACCAAAAACATTTCAATTTTATATTTTACACTTTAGCGCCTAACCAGGGTGAATTAGAATGATTAAACTATTTGATTGCGATCGCCGCGCATGTGCAATTTACGAAGAGATGTTAATGTCTTATTTGTGTTGAACAGAGGAGCGGCAATCGAAAACCCAAAAAAGTCAGAATTCCTAGCATGTTCCGGTTTTTTGTTTTCGGCGAATAAAGTATATGGGCCAATAAAACATAATGTATCACCTAGAGGACAACCCGATTGTTCATAATCACAATCATACACCCGTCTACCATAAACAGGAGCGCGGCAAATGACCAAAAACATTTCAATTTTACATTTTACACTTTAGCGCCTAACCAGGGTGAATTAGAACGATTAAACTATTTGATTGCGATCAAATGCGCATGTGCAATTTACGAAGAGATGTTAATGTCTTATTTGTGTTAAACAGAGGAGCGGCAATCGAAAACCCAAAAAATTCAGAATTCCTAGCATGTTCCGGTTTTTTGTTTTCGGCGAATAAAGTATATGGGCCAATAAAACATTATGTATCACCTAGACGACAACCCGATTTTTCATAATCACAATCATACACCCGCCTACCATAAACAGGAGCGCGGCAATTGACCAAAAACATTTCAAGTTTACATTTTACACTTTAAGGCCTAACCAGGGTGAATTAGAATGATTAAACTATTTGATTGAGATCGCCGCGCATGTGCAATTTACGAAGAGATGTTAATGTCTTATTTGTGTTGAACAGAGGAGCGGCAATCGAAAACCCAAAAAATTCAGAATTCCTAGCATGTTCCGGTTTTTTGTTTTCGGCGAATAAAGTATATGGGCCAATAAAACATTATGTATCACCTAGACGACAACCCGATTTTTCATAATCACAATCATACACCCGCCTACCATAAACAGGAGCGCGGCAATTGACCAAAAACATTTCAAGTTTACATTTTACACTTTAAGGCCTAACCAGGGTGAATTAGAATGATTAAGCTATTTGATTGCGATCGCCGCGCATGTGCAATTTACGAAGAGATGTTAATGTCTTATTTGTGTTAAACAGAGGAGCGGCAAATTAGCGCCTAACCAGGGTGAACTAGAAGGATTCAACTATCTGATTACGGTCGCCGCACATGTGCACTTTGCGTAGAGATGTCAATGGCTTATATGTGTTGAACAGAGGAGCGGCAATCGAAAACCCAAAAAATTCAGAATTCCTAGCATGTTCCGGTTTTTTGTCTTCGGCGAATAAAGTATATGGGCCAATAAAACATTATGTATCACCTAGACGACAACCCGATTGTTCATAATCACAATCATACACCCGCCTACCATAAACAGGAGCGCGGCAAATGACCAAAAACATTTCAATTTTATATTTTACACTTTAGCGCCTAACCAGGGTGAATTAGAATGATTAAACTATTTGATTGCGATCGCCGCGCATGTGCAATTTACGAAGAGATGTTAATGTCTTATTTGTGTTGAACAGAGGAGCGGCAATCGAAAACCCAAAAAAGTCAGAATTCCTAGCATGTTCCGGTTTTTTGTTTTCGGCGAATAAAGTATATGGGCCAATAAAACATAATGTATCACCTAGAGGACAACCCGATTGTTCATAATCACAATCATACACCCGTCTACCATAAACAGGAGCGCGGCAAATGACCAAAAACATTTCAATTTTACATTTTACACTTTAGCGCCTAACCAGGGTGAATTAGAACGATTAAACTATTTGATTGCGATCAAATGCGCATGTGCAATTTACGAAGAGATGTTAATGTCTTATTTGTGTTAAACAGAGGAGCGGCAATCGAAAACCCAAAAAAATTCAGAATTCCTAGCATGTTCCGGTTTTTTGTTTTCGGCGAATAAAGTATATGGGCCAATAAAACATTATGTATCACCTAGACGACAACCCGATTGTTCATAATCACAACCATACACCCGCCTACCATAAACATTAGCGCGGCAATTGACCAAAAACATTTCAAGTTTACATTTTACACTTTAGCGCCTAACCAGGGTGAATTAGAATGATTAAACTATTTGATTGAGATCGCCGCGCATGTGCAATTTACGAAGAGATGTTAATGTCTTATTTGTTTTGAACAGAGAAGCGGCAATCGAAAACCCAAAAAATTCAGAATTCCTAGCATGTTCCGGTTTTTTGTTTTCGGCGAATAAAGTATATGGGCCAATAAAACATAATGTATCACCTAGAGGACAACCCGATTGTTCATAATCACAATCATACACCCGTCTACCATAAACAGGAGCGCGGCAAATGACCAAAAACATTTCAATTTTACATTTTACACTTTAGCGCCTAACCAGGGTGAATTAGAATGATTAAACTATTTGATTGCGATCGCCGCGCATGTGCAATTTACGAAGAGATGTTAATGTCTTATTTGTTTTGAACAGAGAAGCGGCAATCGAAAACCCAAAAAATTCAGAATTCCTAGCATGTTCCGGTTTTTTGTTTTCGGCGAATAAAGTATATGGGCCAATAAAACATAATGTATCACCTAGAGGACAACCCGATTGTTCATAATCACAATCATACACCCGTCTACCATAAACAGGAGCGCGGCAAATGACCAAAAACATTTCAATTTTACATTTTACACTTTAGCGCCTAACCAGGGTGAATTAGAATGATTAAACTATTTGATTGCGATCGCCGCGCATGTGCAATTTACGTAGAGATGTTAATGTCTTATTTGTGTTAAACAGAGGAGCGACAAATTAGCGCCTAACCAGGGTGAACTAGAAGGATTAAACTATCTGATTACGGTCGCCGCACATGTGCACTTTACGTAGAGATGTCAATGGCTTATATGTGTTGAACAGAGGAGCGGCAATCGAAAACCCAAAAAATTCAAAATTCCTAGCATGTTCCGGTTTTTTGTTTTCGGCGAATAAAGTATATGGGCCAATAAAACATTATGTATCACCTAGACGACAACCCGATTGTTCATAATCACAACCATACACCCGCCTACCATAAACATTAGCGCGGCAATTGACCAAAAACATTTCAAGTTTACATTTTACACTTTAGCGCCTAACCAGGGTGAATTAGAATGATTAAACTATTTGATTGCGATCGCCGCGCATGTGCAATTTACGAAGAGATGTTAATGTCTTATTTGTTTTGAACAGAGAAGCGGCAATCGAAAACCCAAAAAATTCAGAATTCCTAGCATGTTCCGGTTTTTTGTTTTCGGCGAATAAAGTATATGGGCCAATAAAACATAATGTATCACCTAGAGGACAACCCGATTGTTCATAATCACAATCATACACCCGTCTACCATAAACAGGAGCGCGGCAAATGACCAAAAACATTTCAATTTTACATTTTACACTTTAGCGCCTAACCAGGGTGAATTAGAATGATTAAACTATTTGATTGCGATCGCCGCGCATGTGCAATTTACGTAGAGATGTTAATGTCTTATTTGTGTTAAACAGAGGAGCGACAAATTAGCGCCTAACCAGGGTGAACTAGAAGGATTAAACTATCTGATTACGGTCGCCGCACATGTGCACTTTACGTAGAGATGTCAATGGCTTATATGTGTTGAACAGAGGAGCGGCAATCGAAAACCCAAAAAATTTAAAATTCCTAGCATGTTCCGGTTTTTTGTTTTCGGCGAATAAAGTATATGGGCCAATAAAACATAATGTATCACCTAGAGGACAACCCGATTGTTCATAATCACAATCATACACCCGCCTACCATAAACAGGAGCGCGGCAAATGACCAAAAATATTTCAATTTTACATTTTACACTTTAGCGCCTAACCAGGGTGAATTAGAATGATTAAACTATTTGATTGCGATCGCCGCGCATGTGCAATTTACGTAGAGATGTTAATGTCTTATACCTGTTGAACAGAGGAGCGGCAATCGAAAACCCAAAAAATTCAGAATTCCTAGCATGTTCCGGTTTTTTGTTTTCGGCGAATAAAGTATATGGGCCAATAAAACATAATGTATCACCTAGAGGACAACCCGATTGTTCATAATCACAATCATACACCTGCCTACCATAAAAAGGAGCGCGGCAAATGACCAAAAATATTTCAAGTTTATAATTTACAATTTAGCGCCTAACCAGGGTGAATTAGAAGGATTAAACTATCTGATTACGGTCGCCGCACATGTGCACTTTACGTAGAGATGTCAAGGTCTTATATGTGTTGAACAGAGGAGCGGCAATCGAAAACCCAAAAAATTCAGAATTCCTAGCATGTTCCGGTTTTTTGTTTTCGGCGAATAAAGTATATGGGCCAATAAAACATAATGTATCACCTAGAGGACAACCCGCTTGTTCATAATCACAACCATACACCCGCCTACCATAAACAGGAGCGCGGCAAATGACCAAAAACATTTCAAGTTTACATTTTACACTTTAGCGCCTAACCAGGGTGAATTAGAATGATTAAACTATTTGATTGCGATTGCCGCGCATGTGCAATTTAGGTAGAGATGTTAATGTCTTATTTGTATTAAATAGAGGAGCGGCAAATTAGCGCCTAACCAGGGTGAATTAGAAGGATTAAAATATCTGATTACGGTCGCCGCACATGTGCACTTTACGTAGAGATGTCAATGGCTTATATGTGTTGAACAGAGGAGCGGCAATCGAAAACCCAAAAAATTCAGAATTCCTAGCATGTTCCGGTTTTTTGTTTTCGGCGAATAAAGTATATGGGCCAATAAAACATAATTTATCACCTAGAGGACAACCCGATTGTTCATAATCACAATCATACACCCGCCTACCATAAACAGGAGCGCGGCAAATGACCAAAAATATTTCAATTTTACATTTTACACTTTAGCGCCTAACCAGGGTGAGTTAGAATGATTAAACTATTTGATTGCGATCGCCGCGCATGTGCAATTTACGTAGAGATGTTAATGTCTTATATGTGTTGAACAGAGGAGCGGCAATCGAAAACCCAAAAAATTCAGAATTCCTAGCATGTTCCGGTTTTTTGTTTTCGGCGAATAAAGTATATGGGCCAATAAAACATAATGTATCACCTAGAGGACAACCCGATTGTTCATAATCACAATCATACACCCGCCTACCATAAACAGGAGCGCGGCAAATGACCAAAAATATTTCAAGTTTATATTTTACAATTTAGCGCCTAACCAGGGTGAATTAGAAGGATTAAACTATCTGATTACGGTCGCCGCACATGTGCACTTTACGTAGAGATGTCAAGGTCTTATATGTGTTGAACAGAGGAGCGGCAATCGAAAACCCAAAAAATTCAGAATTCCTAGCATGTTCCGGTTTTTTGTTTTCGGCGAATAAAGTATATGGGCCAATAAAACATAATGTATCACCTAGAGGACAACCCGATTGTTCATAATCACAATCATACACCCGCTTACCATAAACAGGAGCGCGGCAAATGACCAAAAATATTTCAATTTTACATTTTACACTTTAGCGCCTAACCAGGGTGAATTAAAATGATTAAACTATTTGATTGCGATCGCCGCGCATGTGCAATTTACGTAGAGATGTTAATGTCTTATACGTGTTGAACAGAGGAGCGGCAATCGAAAACCCAAAAACTTCAGAATTCCTAGCATGTTCCGGTTTTTTGTTTTCGGCGAATAAAGTATATGGGCCAATAAAACATAATGTATCACCTAGAGGACAACCCGCTTGTTCATAATCACAACCATACACCCGCCTACCATAAACAGGAGCGCGGCAAATGACCAAAAACATTTCAAGTTTACATTTTACACTTTAGCGCCTAACCAGGGTGAATTAGAATGATTAAACTATTTGATTGCGATTGCCGCGCATGTGCAATTTAGGTAGAGATGTTAATGTCTTATTTGTATTAAATAGAGGAGCGGCAAATTAGCGCCTAACCAGGGTGAATTAGAAGAATTAAACTATCTGATTACCGTCGCCGCACATGTGCACTTTACGTAGAGATGTCAATGGCTTATATATGTTGAACAGAGAAGCGGCAATCGAAAACCCAAAAAAATCAACATTCCTAGCAAGTTCCGGTTTTTTGTTTTCGGCGAATAAAGTATATGGGCCAATATAACATAATTTATCACCTAGAGGACAACCCGATTGTTCATAATCACAATCATACACCCGCCTACCATAAACATTAGCGCGGCAATTGACAAAAAACATTTCAAGTTTACATTTTACTCTTTAGGGCCTAACCAGGGTGAATTAGAAGGATTGAACTATTTGATTGCGATCGCCGCACATGTGCACTTTACGAAGAGATGTCAAGGTCTTATATGTGTTGAACAGAGGAGCGGCAATCGAAAACCCAAAAAATTCAGAATTCCTAGCATGTTCCGGTTTTTTGTTTTCGGCGAATAAAGTATATGGGCCAATAAAACAAAATGTATCACCTAGAGGACAACCCGCGTGTTCATAATCACAACCATACACCCGCCTACCATAAACAGGAGCGCGGCAAATGACCAAAAACAATTCAAGTTTACATTTTACACTTTAGCGCCTAACCAGGGTGAATTGGAATGATTAAACTATTTGATTGCGATCGCCGCGCATGTGCAATTTACGTAGAGATGTTAATGTCTTATTTGTGCTAAACAGAGGAGCGGAAAATTAGCGCCTAACCAGGGTGAATTAGAAGGATTAAAATATCTGATTACGGTCGCCGCACATGTGCACTTTACGTAGAGATGTCAATGGCTTATAAGTGTTGAACAGAGGAGCGGCAATCGAAAACCCAAAAAATTCAGAATTCCTAGCATGTTCTGGTTTTCTGTTTTCGGCGAATAAAGTATATGGGCCAATAAAACATAATGTATCACCTAGAGGACAACCCGATTGTTCATAATCACAATCATACACCCGCCTACCATAAACATTAGCGCGGCAATTGACCAAAAACATTTCAAGTTTACATTTTACACTTTAGCGCCTAACCAGGGTGAATTAGAATGATTAAACTATTTGATTGCGATCGCCGCGCATGTGCAATTTACGTAGAGATGTTAATGTCTTATTTGTGTTAAACAGAGGAGCGGCAAACTAGCTCCTAACCAGGGTGAATTAGAAGGATTAAAATATCTGATTACGGTCGCCGCACATGTGCACTTTACGTAGAGATGTCAATGGCTTATAAGTGTTGAACAGAGGAGCGGCAATCGAAAACCCAAAAAATTCAGAATTCCTAGCATGTTCCGGTTTTCTGTTTTCGGCGAATAAAGTATATGGGCCAATAAAACATAATGTATCACCTAGAGGACAACCCGATTGTTCATAATCACAATCATACACCCGCCTACCATAAACAGGAGCGCGGCAAATGACCAAAAACATTTCAATTTTACATTTTACACTTTAGCGCCTAACCAGGGTGAATTAGAATGATTAAACTATTTGATTGCGATCGCCGCGCATGTGCAATTTACGTAGAGATGTTAATGTCTTATTTGTGTTAAACAGAGGAGCGGCAAATTAGCGCCTAACCAGGGTGAATTAGAAGGATTAAAATATCTGATTACGGTCGCCGCACATGTGCACTTTACGTAGAGATGTCAATGGCTTATAAGTGTTGAACAGAGGAGCGGCAATCGAAAACCCAAAAAATTCAGAATTCCTAGCATGTTCCGGTTTTCTGTTTTCGGCGAATAAAGTATATGGGCCAATAAAACATAATGTATCACCTAGAGGACAACCCGATTGTTCATAATCACAATCATACACCCGCCTACCATAAACATTAGCGCGGCAATTGACCAAAAACATTTCAAGTTTACATTTTACACTTTAGCGCCTAACCAGGGTGAATTAGAATGATTAAACTATTTGATTGCGATCGCCGCGCATGTGCAATTTACGTAGAGATGTTAATGTCTTATTTGTGTTAAACAGAGGAGCGGCAAATTAGCGCCTAACCAGGGTGAATTAGAAGGATTAAAATATCTGATTACGGTCGCCGCACATGTGCACTTTACGTAGAGATGTCAATGGCTTATAAGTGTTGAACAGAGGAGCGGCAATCGAAAACCCAAAAAATTCAGAATTCCTAGCATGTTCCGGTTTTCTGTTTTCGGCGAATAAAGTATATGGGCCAATAAAACATAATGTATCACCTAGAGGACAACCCGATTGTTCATAATCACAATCATACACCCGCCTACCATAAACAGGAGCGCGGCAATTGACCAAAAATATTTCAAGTTTACATTTTACAATTTAGCGCCTAACCAGGGTGAATTAGAATGATTAAACTATTTGATTGCGATCGCCGCGCATGTGCAATTTACGAAGAGATGTTAATGTCTTATTTGTGTTAAACAGAGGAGCGGCAATCGAAAACCCAAAAAATTCAAAATTCCTAGCACTCTCCGGTTTTTGTTTACGGCGAATAAAGTATATGGGCCAATAAAACATAATGTATCATCTCGAGAACAACCCGATCGTTTATAATCACAATCATACACCCGCCTACCATAAACAGGAGCTCGGCAAATGACCAAAAACATTTCAATTTTACACTTTAGCGCTTAACCAGGGTGAATTAGAATGATTAAACTATTTGGTTGCGATCGCCGCGCATGTGCAATTTACGAAGAGATGTTAATGTCTTATTTGTGTTAAACAGAGGAGCGGCAATCGAAAACCCAAAAAATTCAAAATTCCTAGCATGTTCCGGTTTTTTGTTTTCGGCGAATAAAGTATATGGGCCAATAAAACATTATGTATCACCTAGACGACAACCCGATTGTTCATAATCACAACCATACACCCGCCTACCATAAACATTAGCGCGGCAATTGACCAAAAACATTTCAAGTTTACATTTTACACTTTAGCGTCTAACCAGGGTGAATTAGAATGATTAAACTATTTGATTGCGATCGCCGCGCATGTGCAATTTACGAAGAGATGTTAATGTCTTATTTGTGTTGAACAGAGGAGCGGCAATCGAAAACCCAAAAAATTCAGAATTCCTAGCATGTTCCGGTTTTTTGTTTTCGGCGAATAAAGTATATGGGCCAATAAAACATAATGTATCACCTAGAGGACAACCCGATTGTTCATAATCACAATCATACACCTGTCTACCATAAACAGGAGCGCGGCAAATGACCAAAAACATTTCAATTTTACATTTTACACTTTAGCGCCTAACCAGGGTGAATTAGAATGATTAAACTATTTGATTGCGATCGCCGCGCATGTGCAATTTACGTAGAGATGTTAATGTCTTATTTGTGTTAAACAGAGGAGCGGCAAATTAGCGCCTAACCAGGGTGAACTAGAAGGATTAAACTATCTGATTACGGTCGCCGCACATGTGCACTTTACGTAGAGATGTCAATGGCTTATATGTGTTGAACAGAGGAGCGGCAATCGAAAACCCAAAAAATTCAAAATTCCTAGCATGTTCCGGTTTTTTGTTTTCGGCGAATAAAGTATATGGGCCAATAAAACATAATGTATCACCTAGAGGACAACCCGATTGTTCATAATCACAATCATACACCCGCCTACCATAAACAGGAGCGTCGCAATTGACCAAAAACATTACAAGTTTACATTTTACACTTTAGCGCCTAACCAGGGTGAAATAGAAGGATTAAACTATTTGATTGCGATCGCCGCACATGTGCACTTTACGAAGAGATGTCAGTGTCTTATATGTGTTGAACAGAGGAGCGGCAATCGAAAACCCAAAAAATTCAAAATTCCTAGCATGTTCCGGTTTTTTGTTTTCGGCGAATAAAGTATATGGGCCAATAAAACATAATGTATCACCTAGAGGACAACCCGATTGTTCATAATCACAATCATATACCCGTCTACCATAAACAGGAGCGCGGCAAATGACCAAAAACATTTCAATTTTACATTTTACACTTTAGCGCCTAACCAGGGTGAATTAGAACTATTAAACTATTTGATTGCGATCGCCGCGCATGTGCAATTTACGAAGAGATGTTAATGTCTTATTTGTGTTGAACAGAGGAGCGGCAATCGAAAACCCAAAAAATTCAAAATTCCTAGCATGTTCCGGTTTTTTGTTTTCGGCGAATAAAGTATATGGGCCAATAAAACATTATGTATCACCTAGACGACAACCCGATTGTTCATAATCACAATCATACACCCGCCTACCATAAACAGGAGCGCGGCAAATGACCAAAAACATTTCAATTTTACATTTTACACTTTAGCGCCTAACCTGGGTGAATTAGAATGATTAAACTATTTGATTGCGATCGCCGCGCATGTGCAATTTACGAAGAGATGTTAATGTCTTATTTGTGTTAAACAGAGGAGCGGCAATCGAAAACCCAAAAAATTCAAAATTCCTAGCACGTTCCGGTTTTTTGTTTACGGCGAATAAAGTATATGGGCCAATAAAACATAATGTATCACCTAGAGGACAACCCGATTGTTCATAATCACAACCATACACCCGCCTACCATAAACATTAGCGCGGCAATTGACCAAAAACATTTCAAGTTTACATTTTACACTTTAGCGCCTAACCAGGGTGAATTAGAATGATTAAACTATTTGATTGCGATCGCCGCGCATGTGCAATTTACGAAGAGATGTTAATGTCTTATTTGTGTTAAACAGAGGAGCGGCAATCGAAAACCCAAAAAATTCAGAATTCCTAGCATGTTCCGGTTTTTTGTTTTTGGCGAATAAAGTATATGGGCCAATAAAACATAATGTATCACCTAGAGGACAACCCGCTTGTTCATAATCACAACCATACACCCGCCTACCATAAACAGGAGCGCGGCAAATGACCAAAAACATTTCAAGTTTACATTTTACACTTTAGCGCCTAACCAGGGTGAATTAGAATGATTAAACTATTTGATTGCGATTGCCGCGCATGTGCAATTTAGGTAGAGATGTTAATGTCTTATTTGTATTAAATAGTGAGCGGCAAATTAGCGCCTAACCAGGGTGAATTAGAAGAATTAAACTATCTGATTACCGTCGACGCACATGTGCACTTTACATAGAGAGGTCAATGGCTTATATATGTTGAACAGAGAAGCGGCAATCGAAAACCCAAAAAAATCAACATTCCTAGCAAGTTCCGGTTTTTTGTTTTCGGCGAATAAAGTATATGGGCCAATATAACATAATTTATCACCTAGAGGACAACCCGATTGTTCATAATCACAATCATACACCCGCCTACCATAAACATTAGCGCGGCAATTGACAAAAAACATTTCAAGTTTACATTTTACTCTTTAGGGCCTAACCAGGGTGAATTAGAAGGATTGAACTATTTGATTGCGATCGCCGCACATGTGCACTTTACGAAGAGATGTCAAGGTCTTATATGTGTTGAACAGAGGAGCGGCAATCGAAAACCCAAAAAATTCAGAATTCCTAGCATGTTCCGGTTTTTTGTTTTCGGCGAATAAAGTATATGGGCCAATAAAACAAAATGTATCACCTAGAGGACAACCCGCGTGTTCATAATCACAACCATACACCCGCCTACCATAAACAGGAGCGCGGCAAATGACCAAAAACAATTCAAATTTACATTTTACACTTTAGCGCCTAACCAGGGTGAATTAGTATGATTAAACTATTTGATTGCGATCGCCGCGCATGTGCAATTTACGTAGAGATGTTAATGTCTTATTTGTGTTAAACAGAGGAGCGGCAAATTAGCGCCTAACCAGGGTGAATTAGAAGGATTAAAATATCTGATTACGGTCGCCGCACATGTGCACTTTACGTAGAGATGTCAATGGCTTATAAGTGTTGAACAGAGGAGCGGCAATCGAAAACCCAAAAAATTCAGAATTCCTAGAATGTTCCGGTTTTCTGTTTTCGGCGAATAAAGTATATGGGCCAATAAAACATAATGTATCACCTAGAGGACAACCCGATTGTTCATAATCACAATCATACACCCGCCTACCATAAACATTAGCGCGGCAATTGACCAAAAACATTTCAAGTTTACATTTTACACTTTAGCGCCTAACCAGGGTGAATTAGAATGATTAAACTATTTGATTGCGATCGCCGCGCATGTGCAATTTACGTAGAGATGTTAATGTCTTATTTGTGTTAAACAGAGGAGCGGCAAACTAGCGCCTAACCAGGGTGAATTAGAAGGATTAAAATATCTGATTACGGTCGCCGCACATGGGCACTTTACGTAGAGATGTCAATGGCTTATAAGTGTTGAACAGAGGAGCGGCAATCGAAAACCCAAAAAATTCAGAATTCCTAGCATGTTCCGGTTTTCTGTTTTCGGCGAATAAAGTATATGGGCCAATAAAACATAATGTATCACCTAGAGGACAACCCGATTGTTCATAATCACAATCATACACCCGCCTACCATAAACAGGAGCGCGGCAAATGACCAAAAACATTTCAATTTTACATTTTACACTTTAGCGCCTAACCAGGGTGAATTAGAATGATTAAACTATTTGATTGCGATCGCCGCGCATGTGCAATTTACGTAGAGATGTTAATGTCTTATTTGTGTTAAACAGAGGAGCGGCAAATTAGCGCCTAACCAGGGTGATTTAGAAGGATTAAAATATCTGATTACGGTCGCCGCACATGTGCACTTTACGTAGAGATGTCAATGGCTTATAAGTGTTGAACAGAGGAGCGGCAATCGAAAACCCAAAAAATTCAGAATTCCTAGCATGTTCCGGTTTTCTGTTTTCGGCGAATAAAGTATATGGGCCAATAAAACATAATGTATCACCTAGAGGACAACCCGATTGTTCATAATCACAATCATACACCCGCCTACCATAAACATTAGCGCGGCAATTGACCAAAAACATTTCAAGTTTACATTTTACACTTTAGCGCCTAACCAGGGTGAATTAGAATGATTAAACTATTTGATTGCGATCGCCGCGCATGTGCAATTTACGTAGAGATGTTAATGTCTTATTTGTGTTAAACAGAGGAGCGGCAAATTAGCGCCTAACCAGGGTGAATTAGAAGGATTAAAATATCTGATTACGGTCGCCGCACATGTGCACTTTACGTAGAGATGTCAATGGCTTATAAGTGTTGAACAGAGGAGCGGCAATCGAAAACCCAAAAAATTCAGAATTCCTAGCATGTTCCGGTTTTCTGTTTTCGGCGAATAAAGTATATGGGCCAATAAAACATAATGTATCACCTAGAGGACAACCCGATTGTTCATAATCACAATCATACACCCGCCTACCATAAACAGGAGCGCGGCAATTGACCAAAAATATTTCAAGTTTACATTTTACAATTTAGCGCCTAACCAGGGTGAATTAGAATGATTAAACTATTTGATTGCGATCGCCGCGCATGTGCAATTTACGAAGAGATGTTAATGTCTTATTTGTGTTAAACAGAGGAGCGGCAATCGAAAACCCAAAAAATTCAAAATTCCTAGCACTCTCCGGTTTTTGTTTACGGCGAATAAAGTATATGGGCCAATAAAACATAATGTATCATCTCGAGAACAACCCGATCGTTTATAATCACAATCATACACCCGCCTACCATAAACAGGAGCTCGGCAAATGACCAAAAACATTTCAATTTTACACTTTAGCGCTTAACCAGGGTGAATTAGAATGATTAAACTATTTGGTTGCGATCGCCGCGCATGTGCAATTTACGAAGAGATGTTAATGTCTTATTTGTGTTAAACAGAGGAGCGGCAATCGAAAACCCAAAAAATTCAAAATTCCTAGCAACTTCCGTTTTTTTGTTTTCGGCGAATAAAGTATATGGGCCAATAAAACATTATGTATCACCTAGACGACAACCCGATTGTTCATAATCACAACCATACACCCGCCTACCATAAACATTAGCGCGGCAATTGACCAAAAACATTTCAAGTTTACATTTTACACTTTAGCGTCTAGCCAGGGTGAATTAGAATGATTAAACTATTTGATTGCGATCGCCGCGCATGTGCAATTTACGAAGAGATGTTAATGTCTTATTTGTGTTGAACAGAGGAGCGGCAATCGAAAACCCAAAAAATTGAGAATTACTAGCATGTTCCGGTTTTTTGTTTTCGGCGAATAAAGTATATGGGCCAATAAAACATAATGTATCACCTAGAGGACAACCCGATTGTTCATAATCAAAATCATACACCCGTCTACCATAAACAGGAGCGCGGCAAATGACCAAAAACATTTCAATTTTACATTTTACACTTTAGCGCCTAACCAGGGTGAATTAGAATGATTAAACTATTTGATTGCGATCGGCGCGCATGTGCAATTTACGTAGAGATGTTAATGTCTTATTTGTGTTAAACAGAGGAGCGGCAAATTAGCGCCTAACCAGGGTGAACTAGAAAGATTAAACGATCTGATTACGGTCGCCGCACATGTGCACTTTACGTAGAGATGTCAATGGCTTATATGTGTTGAACAGAGGAGCGGCAATCGAAAACCCACAAAATTCAGAATTCCTAGCATGTTCCGGTTTTTTGTTTTCGGCGAATAAAGTATATGGGCCAATAAAACATAATGTATCACCTAGAGGACAACCCGATTGCTCATAATCACAATCATACACCCGTCTACCATAAACAGGAGCGCGGCAAATGACCAAAAACATTTCAATTTTACATTTTACACTTTAGCGCCTAACCAGGGTGAATTAGAATGATTAAACTATTTGATTGCGATCGGCGCGCATGTGCAATTTACGTAGAGATGTTAATGCCTTATTTGTGTTAAACAGAGGAGCGGCAAATTAGCGCCTAACCAGGGTGAACTAGAAAGATTAAACGATCTGATTACGGTCGCCGCACATGTGCACTTTACGTAGAGATGTCAATGGCTTATATGTGTTGAACAGAGGAGCGGCAATCGAAAACCCAAAAAATTCAGAATTCCTAGCATGTTCCGGTTTTTTGTTTTCGGCGAATAAAGTATATAGGCCAATAAAACATAATGTATCACCTAGAGGACAACCCGATTGTTCATAATCACAATCATACACCCGTCTACCATAAACAGGAGCGCGGCAAATGACCAAAAACATTTCAATTTTACATTTTACACTTTAGCGCCTAACCAGGGTGAATTAGAATGATTAAACTATTTGATTGCGATCGCCGCGCATGTGCAATTTACGAAGAGATGTTAATGTCTTATTTGTGTTAAACAGAGGAGCGGCAATCGAAAACCCAAAAAATTCAGCATTCCTAGCATGTTCCGGTTTTTTGTTTTCGGCGAATAAAGTATATGGGCCAATAAAACATTATGTATCACCTAGACGACAACCCGATTGTTCATAATCACAATCATACACCCGTCTACCATAAACAGGAGCGCGGCAAATGACCAAAAACATTTTAATTTTACATTTTACACTTTAGCGCCTAACCAGGGTGAATTAGAATGATTAAACTATTTGATTGCGATCGCCGCGCATGTGCAATTTACGTAGAGATGTTAATGTCTTATATGTGTTGAACAGAGGAGCGGCAAATTAGCGCCTAACCAGGGTGAACTAGAAAGATTTAACGATCTGATTACGGTCGCCGCACATGTGCACTTTACGTAGAGATGTCAATGGCTTATATGTGTTGAACAGAGGAGCGGCAATCGAAAACCCAAAAAATTCAGAATTCCTAGCATGTTCCGGTTTTTTGTTTTCGGCGAATAAAGTATATAGGCCAATAAAACATAATGTATCACCTAGAGGACAACCCGATTGTTCATAATCACAATCATACACCCGTCTACCATAAACAGGAGCGCGGCAAATGACCAAAAACATTTCAATTTTACATTTTACACTTTAGCGCCTAACCAGGGTGAATTAGAATGATTAAACTATTTGATTGCGATCGGCGCGCATGTTCAATTTACGTAGAGATGTTAATGTCTTATTTGTGTTAAACAGAGGAGCGGCAAATTAGCGCCTAACCAGGGTGAACTAGAAAGATTAAACGATCTGATTACGGTCGCCGCACATGTGCACTTTACGTAGAGATGTCAATGGCTTATATGTGTTGAACAGAGGAGCGGCAATCGAAAACCCAAAAAATTCAGAATTCCTAGCATGTTCCGGTTTTTTGTTTTCGGCGAATAAAGTATATGGGCCAATAAAACATTATGTATCACCTAGACGACAACCCGATTGTTCATAATCACAATCATACACCCGTCTACCATAAACAGGAGCGCGGAAAATGACCAAAAACATTTCAATTTTACATTTTACACTTTAGCGCCTAACCAGGGTGAATTAGAATGATTAAACTATTTGATTGCGATCGGCGCGCATGTGCACTTTACGTAGAGATGTCAATGGCTTATATGTGTTGAACAGAGAAGCGGCAATCGAAAACCCAAAAAATTCAGCATTCCTAGCATGTTCCGGTTTTTTGTTTTCGGCGAATAAAGTATATGGGCCAATAAAACATTATGTATCACCTAGACGACAACCCGATTGTTCATAATCACAATCATACACCCGTCTACCATAAACAGGAGCGCGGCAAATGACCAAAAACATTTCAATTTTACATTTTACACTTTAGCGCCTAACCAGGGTGAATTAGATTGATTAAACGATTTGATTGCGATCGCCGCGCATGTGCAATTTACGTAGAGATGTTAATGTCTTATATGTGTTGAACAGAGGAGCGGCAAATTAGCGCCTAACCAGGGTGAACTAGAAAGATTAAACGATCTGATTACGGTCGCCGCACATGTGCACTTTACGTAGAGATGTCAATGGCTTATATGTGTTGAACAGAGGAGCGGCAATCGAAAACCCAAAAAATTCAGAATTCCTAGCATGTTCCGGTTTTTTGTTTTCGGCGAATAAAGTATATAGGCCAATAAAACATAATGTATCACCTAGAGGACAACCCGATTGTTCATAATCACAATCATACACCCGTCTACCATAAACAGGAGCGCGGCAAATGACCAAAAACATTTCAATTTTACATTTTACACTTTAGCGCCTAACCAGGGTGAATTAGAATGATTAAACTATTTGATTGCGATCGGCGCGCATGTTCAATTTACGTAGAGATGTTAATGTCTTATTTGTGTTAAACAGAGGAGCGGCAAATTAGCGCCTAACCAGGGTGAACTAGAAAGATTAAACGATCTGATTACGGTCGCCGCACATGTGCACTTTACGTAGAGATGTCAATGGCTTATATGTGTTGAACAGAGGAGCGGCAATCGAAAACCCAAAAAATTCAGAATTCCTAGCATGTTCCGGTTTTTTGTTTTCGGCGAATAAAGTATATGGGCCAATAAAACATTATGTATCACCTAGACGACAACCCGATTGTTCATAATCACAATCATACACCCGTCTACCATAAACAGGAGCGCGGCAAATGACCAAAAACATTTCAATTTTACATTTTACACTTTAGCGCCTAACCAGGGTGAATTAGAATGATTAAACTATTTGATTGCGATCGCCGCGCATGTGCAATTTACGTAGAGATGTTAATGTCTTATTTGTGTTAAACAGAGGAGCGGCAAATTAGCGCCTAACCAGGGTGAACTAGAAAGATTAAACGATCTGGTTACGGTCGCCGCACATGTGCACTTTACGTAGAGATGTCAATAGCTAATATGTGTTGAACAGAGGAGCGGCAATCGAAAACCCAAAAAATTCAGAATTCCTAGCATGTTCCGGTTTTTTGTTTTCGGCGAATAAAGTATATGGGCCAATAAAACATTATGTATCACCTAGACGACAACCCGATTGTTCATAATCACAATCATACACCCGCCTACCATAAACAGGAGCGCGGCAAATGACCAAAAATATTTCAATTTTACATTTTACACTTTAGCGCCTAACCAGGGTGAATTAGAATGATTAAACTATTTGATTGCGATCGCCGCGCATGTGCAATTTACGTAGAGATGTTAATGTCTTATATGTGTTGAACAGAGGAGCGGCAATCGAAAACCCAAAAAATTCAGAATTCCTAGCATGTTCCGGTTTTTTGTTTTCGGCGAATAAAGTATATGGGCCAATAAAACATAATGTATCACCTAGAGGACAACCCGATTGTTCATAATCACAATCATACACCCGCCTACCATAAACAGGAGCGCGGCAAATGACCAAAAATATTTCAAGTTTACATTTTACAATTTAGCGCCTAACCAGGGTGAATTAGAAGGATGACTATCTGATTACGTTCGCCGCACATGTGCACTTTACGTAGAGATGTCAAGGTCTGAGATGTGTTGAACAGAGGAGCGGCAATCGAAAACACAAAAAATTCAGAATTCCTAGCATGTTCCGGTTTTTTGTTTTCGGCGAATAAAGTATATGGGCCAATAAAACATAATGTATCACCTAGAGGACAACCCGATTGTTCATAATCACAATCATACACCCGCCTACCATAAACAGGAGCGCGGCAATTGACCAAAAACATTTCAATTTTACATTTTACACTTTAGCGCCTAACCAGGGTGAATTAGAATGATTAAACTATTTGATTGCGATCGCCGCGCATGTGCAATTTACGTAGAGATGTTAATGTCTTATTTGTGTTAAACAGAGGAGCGGCAATCGAAAACCGAAAAAATTCAGAATTCCTAGCATGTTCCGGTTTTTTGTTTTCGGCGAATAAAGTATATGGGCCAATAAAACATAATGTATCACCTAGAGGAAAACCCGATTGTTCATAATCACAACCATACACCCGCCTACCATAAACATTAGCGCGGCAATTGACCAAAAACATTTCAAGTTTACATTTTACACTTTAGCGCCTAACCAGGGTGAATTAGAATGATTAAACTATTGATTGCGATCGCCGCGCATGTGCAATTTACGTAGAGATGTTAATGTCTTATTTGTGTTAAACAGAGGAGCGGCAATCGAAAACCCAAAAAATTCAGAATTCCTAGCATGTTCCGGTTTTTTGTTTTCGGCGAATAAAGTATATGGGCCAATAAAACATAATGTATCACCTAGAGGACAACCCGATTGTTCATAATCACAACCATACACCCGCCTACCATAAACATTAGCGCGGCAATTGACCAAAAATATTTCAATTTTACATTTTACACTTTAGCGCCTAACCAGGGTGAATTAGAATGATTAAACTATTTGATTGCGATCGCCGCGCATGTGCAATTTACGTAGAGATGTTAATGTCTTATTCAGAATTCCTAGCATGTTCCGGTTTTTTGTTTTCGGCGAATAAAGTATATGGGCCAATAAAACATAATGTATCACCTAGAGGACAATACGATTGTTCATAATCACAATCATACACCCGTCTACCATAAACAGGAGCGCGGCAAATGACCAAAAACATTTTAATTTTACATTTTACACTTTAGCGCCTAACCAGGGTGAATTAGAATGATTAAACTATTTGATTGCGATCGCCGCGCATGTGCAATTTACGTAGAGATGTTAATGTCTTATTTGTGTTAAACAGAGGAGCGGCAAACTAGCGCCTAAGGGTGAATTAGAAGGATTAAAATATCTGATTACGGTCGCCGCACATGGGCACTTTACGTAGAGATGTCAATGGCTTATAAGTGTTGAACAGAGGAGCGGCAATCGAAAACCCAAAAAATTCAGAATTCCTAGCATGTTCCGGTTTTCTGTTTTCGGCGAATAAAGTATATGGGCCAATAAAACATAATGTATCACCTAGAGGACAACCCGATTGTTCATAATCACAATCATACACCCGCCTACCATAAACATTAGCGCGGCAATTGACCAAAAACATTTCAAGTTTACATTTTACACTTTAGCGCCTAACCAGGGTGAATTAGAATGATTAAACTATTTGATTGCGATCGCCGCGCATGTGCAATTTACGTAGAGATGTTAATGTCTTATTTGTGTTAAACAGAGGAGCGGCAAATTAGCGCCTAACCAGGGTGAATTAGAAGGATTAAAATATCTGATTACGGTCGCCGCACATGTGCACTTTACGTAGAGATGTCAATGGCTTATAAGTGTTGAACAGAGGAGCGGCAATCGAAAACCCAAAAAATTCAGAATTCCTAGCATGTTCCGGTTTTCTGTTTTCGGCGAATAAAGTATATGGGCCAATAAAACATAATGTATCACCTAGAGGACAACCCGATTGTTCATAATCACAATCATACACCCGCCTACCATAAACAGGAGCGCGGCAATTGACCAAAAATATTTCAAGTTTACATTTTACAATTTAGCGCCTAACCAGGGTGAATTAGAATGATTAAACTATTTGATTGCGATCGCCGCGCATGTGCAATTTACGAAGAGATGTTAATGTCTTATTTGTGTTAAACAGAGGAGCGGCAATCGAAAACCCAAAAAATTCAAAATTCCTAGCACTCTCCGGTTTTTGTTTACGGCGAATAAAGTATATGGGCCAATAAAACATAATGTATCATCTCGAGAACAACCCGATCGTTTATAATCACAATCATACACCCGCCTACCATAAACAGGAGCTCGGCAAATGACCAAAAACATTTCAATTTTACACTTTAGCGCTTAACCAGGGTGAATTAGAATGATTAAACTATTTGGTTGCGATCGCCGCGCATGTGCAATTTACGAAGAGATGTTAATGTCTTATTTGTGTTAAACAGAGGAGCGGCAATCGAAAACCCAAAAAATTCAAAATTCCTAGCAACTTCCGTTTTTTTGTTTTCGGCGAATAAAGTATATGGGCCAATAAAACATTATGTATCACCTAGACGACAACCCGATAGTTCATAATCACAACCATACACCCGCCTACCATAAACATTAGCGCGGCAATTGACCAAAAACATTTCAAGTTTACATTTTACACTTTAGCGTCTAGCCAGGGTGAATTAGAATGATTAAACTATTTGATTGCGATCGCCGCACATGGGCACTTTACGTAGAGATGTCAATGGCTTATAAGTGTTGAACAGAGGAGCGGCAATCGAAAACCCAAAAAATTCAGAATTCCTAGCATGTTCCGGTTTTCTGTTTTCGGCGAATAAAGTATATGGGCCAATAAAACATAATGTATCACCTAGAGGACAACCCGATTGTTCATAATCACAATCATACACCCGCCTACCATAAACATTAGCGCGGCAATTGACCAAAAACATTTCAAGTTTACATTTTACACTTTAGCGCCTAACCAGGGTGAATTAGAATGATTAAACTATTTGATTGCGATCGCCGCGCATGTGCAATTTACGTAGAGATGTTAATGTCTTATTTGTGTTAAACAGAGGAGCGGCAAATTAGCGCCTAACCAGGGTGAATTAGAAGGATTAAAATATCTGATTACGGTCGCCGCACATGTGCACTTTACGTAGAGATGTCAATGGCTTATAAGTGTTGAACAGAGGAGCGGCAATCGAAAACCCAAAAAATTCAGAATTCCTAGCATGTTCCGGTTTTCTGTTTTCGGCGAATAAAGTATATGGGCCAATAAAACATAATGTATCACCTAGAGGACAACCCGATTGTTCATAATCACAATCATACACCCGTCTACCATAAACAGGAGCGCGGCAAATGACCAAAAACATTTCAATTTTACATTTTACACTTTAGCGCCTAACCAGGGTGAATTAGAATGATTAAACTATTTGATTGCGATCGGCGCGCATGTTCAATTTACGTAGAGATGTTAATGTCTTATTTGTGTTAAACAGAGGAGCGGCAAATTAGCGCCTAACCAGGGTGAACTAGAAAGATTAAACGATCTGATTACGGTCGCCGCACATGTGCACTTTACGTAGAGATGTCAATGGCTTATTTGTGTTGAACAGAGGAGCGGCAATCGAAAACCCAAAAAATTCAGAATTCCTAGCATGTTCCGGTTTTTTGTTTTCGGCGAATAAAGTATATGGGCCAATAAAACATTATGTATCACCTAGACGACAACCCGATTGTTCATAATCACAATCATACACCCGTCTACCATAAACAGGAGCGCGGCAAATGACCAAAAACATTTCAATTTTACATTTTACACTTTAGCGCCTAACCAGGGTGAATTAGAATGATTAAACTATTTGATTGCGATCGCCGCGCATGTGCAATTTACGTAGAGATGTTAATGTCTTATTTGTGTTAAACAGAGGAGCGGCAAATTAGCGCCTAACCAGGGTGAACTAGAAAGATTAAACGATCTGGTTACGGTCGCCGCACATGTGCACTTTACGTAGAGATGTCAATAGCTAATATGTGTTGAACAGAGGAGCGGCAATCGAAAACCCAAAAAATTCAGAATTCCTAGCATGTTCCGGTTTTTTGTTTTCGGCGAATAAAGTATATGGGCCAATAAAACATTATGTATCACCTAGACGACAACCCGATTGTTCATAATCACAATCATACACCCGCCTACCATAAACAGGAGCGCGGCAAATGACCAAAAATATTTCAATTTTACATTTTACACTTTAGCGCCTAACCAGGGTGAATTAGAATGATTAAACTATTTGATTGCGATCGCCGCGCATGTGCAATTTACGTAGAGATGTTAATGTCTTATATGTGTTGAACAGAGGAGCGGCAATCGAAAACCCAAAAAATTCAGAATTCCTAGCATGTTCCGGTTTTTTGTTTTCGGCGAATAAAGTATATGGGCCAATAAAACATAATGTATCACCTAGAGGACAACCCGATTGTTCATAATCACAACCATACACCCGCCTACCATAAACAGGAGCGCGGCAAATGACCAAAAACATTTCAATTTTACATTTTACACTTTAGCGCCTAACCAGGGTGAATTAGAATGATTAAACTATTTGATTGCGATCGGCGCGCATGTTCAATTTACGTAGAGATGTTAATGTCTTATTTGTGTTAAACAGAGGAGCGGCAAATTAGCGCCTAACCAGGGTGAACTAGAAAGATTAAACGATCTGGTTACGGTCGCCGCACATGTGCACTTTACGTAGAGATGTCAATAGCTAATATGTGTTGAACAGAGGAGCGGCAATCGAAAACCCAAAAAATTCAGAATTCCTAGCATGTTCCGGTTTTTTGTTTTCGGCGAATAAAGTATATGGGCCAATAAAACATTATGTATCACCTAGACGACAACCCGATTGTTCATAATCACAATCATACACCCGCCTACCATAAACAGGAGCGCGGCAAATGACCAAAAATATTTCAAGTTTACATTTTACAATTTAGCGCCTAACCAGGGTGAATTAGAATGATTAAACTATTGATTGCGATCGCCGCGCATGTGCAATTTACGTAGAGATGTTAATGTCTTATTTGTGTTAAACAGAGGAGCG
The DNA here is from genome assembly GCF_042242935.1 of Bactrocera oleae. Taxonomy (NCBI): domain Eukaryota; kingdom Metazoa; phylum Arthropoda; class Insecta; order Diptera; family Tephritidae; genus Bactrocera; species Bactrocera oleae. The sequence goes on along the minus strand of NC_091539.1, from coordinate 19,548,713 downwards.
GCAATCGAAAACCGAAAAAATTCAGAATTCCTAGCATGTTCCGGTTTTTTGTTTTCGGCGAATAAAGTATATGGGCCAATAAAACATAATGTATCACCTAGAGGACAACCCGATTGTTCATAATCACAATCATACACCCGCCTACCATAAACAGGAGCGCGGCAATTGACCAAAAACATTTCAATTTTACATTTTACACTTTAGCGCCTAACCAGGGTGAATTAGAATGATTAAACTATTTGATTGCGATCGCCGCGCATGTGCAATTTACGTAGAGATGTTAATGTCTTATTTGTGTTAAACAGAGGAGCGGCAATCGAAAACCGAAAAAATTCAGAATTCCTAGCATGTTCCGGTTTTTTGTTTTCGGCGAATAAAGTATATGGGCCAATAAAACATAATGTATCACCTAGAGGAAAACCCGATTGTTCATAATCACAACCATACACCCGCCTACCATAAACATTAGCGCGGCAATTGACCAAAAACATTTCAAGTTTACATTTTACACTTTAGCGCCTAACCAGGGTGAATTAGAATGATTAAACTATTGATTGCGATCGCCGCGCATGTGCAATTTACGTAGAGATGTTAATGTCTTATTTGTGTTAAACAGAGGAGCGGCAATCGAAAACCCAAAAAATTCAGAATTCCTAGCATGTTCCGGTTTTTTGTTTTCGGCGAATAAAGTATATGGGCCAATAAAACATAATGTATCACCTAGAGGACAACCCGATTGTTCATAATCACAACCATACACCCGCCTACCATAAACATTAGCGCGGCAATTGACCAAAAATATTTCAATTTTACATTTTACACTTTAGCGCCTAACCAGGGTGAATTAGAAGGATGACTATCTGATTACGTTCGCCGCACATGTGCACTTTACGTAGAGATGTCAAGGTCTGAGATGTGTTGAACAGAGGAGCGGCAATCGAAAACACAAAAAATTCAGAATTCCTAGCATGTTCCGGTTTTTTGTTTTCGGCGAATAAAGTATATGGGCCAATAAAACATAATGTATCACCTAGAGGACAACCCGATTGTTCATAATCACAATCATACACCCGCCTACCATAAACAGGAGCGCGGCAAATGACCAAAAATATTTCAAGTTTACATTTTACAATTTAGCGCCTAACCAGGGTGAATTAGAAGGATGACTATCTGATTACGTTCGCCGCACATGTGCACTTTACGTAGAGATGTCAAGGTCTGAGATGTGTTGAACAGAGGAGCGGCAATCGAAAACACAAAAAATTCAGAATTCCTAGCATGTTCCGGTTTTTTGTTTTCGGCGAATAAAGTATATGGGCCAATAAAACATAATGTATCACCTAGAGGACAACCCGATTGTTCATAATCACAACCATACACCCGCCTACCATAAACATTAGCGCGGCAATTGACCAAAAATATTTCAATTTTACATTTTACACTTTAGCGCCTAACCAGGGTGAATTAGAATGATTAAACTATTTGATTGCGATCGCCGCGCATGTGCAATTTACGTAGAGATGTTAATGTCTTATTTGTGTTAAACAGAGGAGCGGCAATCGAAAACCGAAAAAATTCAGAATTCCTAGCATGTTCCGGTTTTTTGTTTTCGGCGAATAAAGTATATGGGCCAATAAAACATAATGTATCACCTAGAGGACAATACGATTGTTCATAATCACAATCATACACCCGTCTACCATAAACAGGAGCGCGGCAAATGACCAAAAACATTTTAATTTTACATTTTACACTTTAGCGCCTAACCAGGGTGAATTAGAATGATTAAACTATTTGATTGCGATCGCCGCGCATGTGCAATTTACGTAGAGATGTTAATGTCTTATTTGTGTTAAACAGAGGAGCGGCAAACTAGCGCCTAACCAGGGTGAATTAGAAGGATTAAAATATCTGATTACGGTCGCCGCACATGGGCACTTTACGTAGAGATGTCAATGGCTTATAAGTGTTGAACAGAGGAGCGGCAATCGAAAACCCAAAAAATTCAGAATTCCTAGCATGTTCCGGTTTTCTGTTTTCGGCGAATAAAGTATATGGGCCAATAAAACATAATGTATCACCTAGAGGACAACCCGATTGTTCATAATCACAATCATACACCCGCCTACCATAAACATTAGCGCGGCAATTGACCAAAAACATTTCAAGTTTACATTTTACACTTTAGCGCCTAACCAGGGTGAATTAGAATGATTAAACTATTTGATTGCGATCGCCGCGCATGTGCAATTTACGTAGAGATGTTAATGTCTTATTTGTGTTAAACAGAGGAGCGGCAAATTAGCGCCTAACCAGGGTGAATTAGAAGGATTAAAATATCTGATTACGGTCGCCGCACATGTGCACTTTACGTAGAGATGTCAATGGCTTATAAGTGTTGAACAGAGGAGCGGCAATCGAAAACCCAAAAAATTCAGAATTCCTAGCATGTTCCGGTTTTCTGTTTTCGGCGAATAAAGTATATGGGCCAATAAAACATAATGTATCACCTAGAGGACAACCCGATTGTTCATAATCACAATCATACACCCGCCTACCATAAACAGGAGCGCGGCAATTGACCAAAAATATTTCAAGTTTACATTTTACAATTTAGCGCCTAACCAGGGTGAATTAGAATGATTAAACTATTTGATTGCGATCGCCGCGCATGTGCAATTTACGAAGAGATGTTAATGTCTTATTTGTGTTAAACAGAGGAGCGGCAATCGAAAACCCAAAAAATTCAAAATTCCTAGCACTCTCCGGTTTTTGTTTACGGCGAATAAAGTATATGGGCCAATAAAACATAATGTATCATCTCGAGAACAACCCGATCGTTTATAATCACAATCATACACCCGCCTACCATAAACAGGAGCTCGGCAAATGACCAAAAACATTTCAATTTTACACTTTAGCGCTTAACCAGGGTGAATTAGAATGATTAAACTATTTGGTTGCGATCGCCGCGCATGTGCAATTTACGAAGAGATGTTAATGTCTTATTTGTGTTAAACAGAGGAGCGGCAATCGAAAACCCAAAAAATTCAAAATTCCTAGCAACTTCCGTTTTTTTGTTTTCGGCGAATAAAGTATATGGGCCAATAAAACATTATGTATCACCTAGACGACAACCCGATAGTTCATAATCACAACCATACACCCGCCTACCATAAACATTAGCGCGGCAATTGACCAAAAACATTTCAAGTTTACATTTTACACTTTAGCGTCTAGCCAGGGTGAATTAGAATGATTAAACTATTTGATTGCGATCGCCGCGCATGTGCAATTTACGAAGAGATGTTAATGTCTTATTTGTGTTGAACAGAGGAGCGGCAATCGAAAACCCAAAAAATTGAGAATTACTAGCATGTTCCGGTTTTTTGTTTTCGGCGAATAAAGTATATGGGCCAATAAAACATAATGTATCACCTAGAGGACAACCCGATTGTTCATAATCAAAATCATACACCCGTCTACCATAAACAGGAGCGCGGCAAATGACCAAAAACATTTCAATTTTACATTTTACACTTTAGCGCCTAACCAGGGTGAATTAGAATGATTAAACTATTTGATTGCGATCGGCGCGCATGTGCAATTTACGTAGAGATGTTAATGTCTTATTTGTGTTAAACAGAGGAGCGGCAAATTAGCGCCTAACCAGGGTGAACTAGAAAGATTAAACGATCTGATTACGGTCGCCGCACATGTGCACTTTACGTAGAGATGTCAATGGCTTATATGTGTTGAACAGAGGAGCGGCAATCGAAAACCCACAAAATTCAGAATTCCTAGCATGTTCCGGTTTTTTGTTTTCGGCGAATAAAGTATATGGGCCAATAAAACATAATGTATCACCTAGAGGACAACCCGATTGCTCATAATCACAATCATACACCCGTCTACCATAAACAGGAGCGCGGCAAATGACCAAAAACATTTCAATTTTACATTTTACACTTTAGCGCCTAACCAGGGTGAATTAGAATGATTAAACTATTTGATTGCGATCGGCGCGCATGTGCAATTTACGTAGAGATGTTAATGCCTTATTTGTGTTAAACAGAGGAGCGGCAAATTAGCGCCTAACCAGGGTGAACTAGAAAGATTAAACGATCTGATTACGGTCGCCGCACATGTGCACTTTACGTAGAGATGTCAATGGCTTATATGTGTTGAACAGAGGAGCGGCAATCGAAAACCCAAAAAATTCAGAATTCCTAGCATGTTCCGGTTTTTTGTTTTCGGCGAATAAAGTATATAGGCCAATAAAACATAATGTATCACCTAGAGGACAACCCGATTGTTCATAATCACAATCATACACCCGTCTACCATAAACAGGAGCGCGGCAAATGACCAAAAACATTTCAATTTTACATTTTACACTTTAGCGCCTAACCAGGGTGAATTAGAATGATTAAACTATTTGATTGCGATCGCCGCGCATGTGCAATTTACGAAGAGATGTTAATGTCTTATTTTTGTTAAACAGAGGAGCGGCAATCGAAAACCCAAAAAATTCAGCATTCCTAGCATGTTCCGGTTTTTTGTTTTCGGCGAATAAAGTATATGGGCCAATAAAACATTATGTATCACCTAGACGACAACCCGATTGTTCATAATCACAATCATACACCCGTCTACCATAAACAGGAGCGCGGCAAATGACCAAAAACATTTTAATTTTACATTTTACACTTTAGCGCCTAACCAGGGTGAATTAGAATGATTAAACTATTTGATTGCGATCGCCGCGCATGTGCAATTTACGTAGAGATGTTAATGTCTTATATGTGTTGAACAGAGGAGCGGCAAATTAGCGCCTAACCAGGGTGAACTAGAAAGATTAAACGATCTGATTACGGTCGCCGCACATGTGCACTTTACGTAGAGATGTCAATGGCTTATATGTGTTGAACAGAGGAGCGGCAATCGAAAACCCAAAAAATTCAGAATTCCTAGCATGTTCCGGTTTTTTGTTTTCGGCGAATAAAGTATATAGGCCAATAAAACATAATGTATCACCTAGAGGACAACCCGATTGTTCATAATCACAATCATACACCCGTCTACCATAAACAGGAGCGCGGCAAATGACCAAAAACATTTCAATTTTACATTTTACACTTTAGCGCCTAACCAGGGTGAATTAGAATGATTAAACTATTTGATTGCGATCGGCGCGCATGTGCACTTTACGTAGAGATGTCAATGGCTTATATGTGTTGAACAGAGAAGCGGCAATCGAAAACCCAAAAAATTCAGCATTCCTAGCATGTTCCGGTTTTTTGTTTTCGGCGAATAAAGTATATAGGCCAATAAAACATAATGTATCACCTAGAGGACAACCCGATTGTTCATAATCACAATCATACACCCGTCTACCATAAACAGGAGCGCGGCAAATGACCAAAAACATTTCAATTTTACATTTTACACTTTAGCGCCTAACCAGGGTGAATTAGATTGATTAAACTATTTGATTGCGATCGCCGCGCATGTGCAATTTACGTAGAGATGTTAATGTCTTATATGTGTTGAACAGAGGAGCGGCAAATTAGCGCCTAACCAGGGTGAACTAGAAAGATTAAACGATCTGATTACGGTCGCCGCACATGTGCACTTTACGTAGAGATGTCAATGGCTTATATGTGTTGAACAGAGGAGCGGCAATCGAAAACCCAAAAAATTCAGAATTCCTAGCATGTTCCGGTTTTTTGTTTTCGGCGAATAAAGTATATAGGCCAATAAAACATAATGTATCACCTAGAGGACAACCCGATTGTTCATAATCACAATCATACACCCGTCTACCATAAACAGGAGCGCGGCAAATGACCAAAAACATTTCAATTTTACATTTTACACTTTAGCGCCTAACCAGGGTGAATTAGAATGATTAAACTATTTGATTGCGATCGGCGCGCATGTTCAATTTACGTAGAGATGTTAATGTCTTATTTGTGTTAAACAGAGGAGCGGCAAATTAGCGCCTAACCAGGGTGAACTAGAAAGATTAAACGATTTGATTACGGTCGCCGCACATGTGCACTTTACGTAGAGATGTCAATGGCTTATATGTGTTGAACAGAGGAGCGGCAATCGAAAACCCAAAAAATTCAGAATTCCTAGCATGTTCCGGTTTTTTGTTTTCGGCGAATAAAGTATATGGGCCAATAAAACATTATGTATCACCTAGACGACAACCCGATTGTTCATAATCACAATCATACACCCGTCTACCATAAACAGGAGCGCGGCAAATGACCAAAAACATTTCAATTTTACATTTTACACTTTAGCGCCTAACCAGGGTGAATTAGAATGATTAAACTATTTGATTGCGATCGCCGCGCATGTGCAATTTACGTAGAGATGTTAATGTCTTATTTGTGTTAAACAGAGGAGCGGCAAATTAGCGCCTAACCAGGGTGAACTAGAAAGATTAAACGATCTGGTTACGGTCGCCGCACATGTGCACTTTACGTAGAGATGTCAATAGCTAATATGTGTTGAACAGAGGAGCGGCAATCGAAAACCCAAAAAATTCAGAATTCCTAGCATGTTCCGGTTTTTTGTTTTCGGCGAATAAAGTATATGGGCCAATAAAACATTATGTATCACCTAGACGACAACCCGATTGTTCATAATCACAATCATACACCCGCCTACCATAAACAGGAGCGCGGCAAATGACCAAAAATATTTCAATTTTACATTTTACACTTTAGCGCCTAACCAGGGTGAATTAGAATGATTAAACTATTTGATTGCGATCGCCGCGCATGTGCAATTTACGTAGAGATGTTAATGTCTTATATGTGTTGAACAGAGGAGCGGCAATCGAAAACCCAAAAAATTCAGAATTCCTAGCATGTTCCGGTTTTTTGTTTTCGGCGAATAAAGTATATGGGCCAATAAAACATAATGTATCACCTAGAGGACAACCCGATTGTTCATAATCACAATCATACACCCGCCTACCATAAACAGGAGCGCGGCAAATGACCAAAAATATTTCAAGTTTACATTTTACAATTTAGCGCCTAACCAGGGTGAATTAGAAGGATGACTATCTGATTGCGATCGCCGCGCATGTGCAACTTACGTAGAGATGTTAATGTCTTATTTGTGTTAAACAGAGGAGCGGCAATCGAAAACCGAAAAAATTCAGAATTCCTAGCATGTTCCGGTTTTTTGTTTTCGGCGAATAAAGTATATGGGCCAATAAAACATAATGTATCACCTAGAGGAAAACCCGATTGTTCATAATCACAACCATACACCCGCCTACCATAAACATTAGCGCGGCAATTGACCAAAAACATTTCAAGTTTACATTTTACACTTTAGCGCCTAACCAGGGTGAATTAGAATGATTAAACTATTGATTGCGATCGCCGCGCATGTGCAATTTACGTAGAGATGTTAATGTCTTATTTGTGTTAAACAGAGGAGCGGCAATCGAAAACCCAAAAAATTCAGAATTCCTAGCATGTTCCGGTTTTTTGTTTTCGGCGAATAAAGTATATGGGCCAATAAAACATAATGTATCACCTAGAGGACAACCCGATTGTTCATAATCACAACCATACACCCGCCTACCATAAACATTAGCGCGGCAATTGACCAAAAACATTTCAATTTTACATTTTACACTTTAGCGCCTAACCAGGGTGAATTAGAATGATTAAACTATTTGATTGCGATCGCCGCGCATGTGCAATTTACGTAGAGATGTTAATGTCTTATTTGTGTTAAACAGAGGAGCGGCAATCGAAAACCGAAAAAATTCAGAATTCCTAGCATGTTCCGGTTTTTTGTTTTCGGCGAATAAAGTATATGGGCCAATAAAACATAATGTATCACCTAGAGGACAATACGATTGTTCATAATCACAATCATACACCCGTCTACCATAAACAGGAGCGCGGCAAATGACCAAAAACATTTCAAGTTTACATTTTACACTTTAGCGCCTAACCAGGGTGAATTAGAATGATTAAACTATTTGATTGCGGTCGCCGCCCATGTGCAATTTACGAAGAGATGTTAGTGTCTTATTTGTGTTGAACAGAGGAGCGGCAATCGAAAACCCAAAAAATTCAGAATTCCTAGCATGTTCCGGTTTTTTGTTTTCGGCGAATAAAGTATATGGGCCAATAAAACATTATGTATCACCTAGACGACAACCCGATTGTTCATAATCACAACCATACAACCGCCTTCCATAAACATTAGCGCGGCAATTGACCAAAAACATTTCAAGTTTACATTTTACACTTTAGCGCCTAACCAGGGTGAATTAGAATGATTAAACTATTTGATTGCGATCGCCGCGCATGTGCAATTTACGAAGAGATGTTAATGTCTTATTTGTGTTGAACAGAGGAGCGGCAATCGAAAACCCAAAAAATTCAGAATTCCTAGCATGTTCCGGTTTTTTGTTTTCGGCGAATAAAGTATATGGGCCAATAAAACATAATGTATCACCTAGAGGACAACCTGATTGTTCATAATCACAATCATACACCCGTCTACCATAAACAGAAGCGCGGCAAATGACCAAAAACATTTCAATATTACATTTTACACTTTAGCGCCTAACCAGGGTGAATTAGAATGATTAAACTATTTGATTGCGATCGGCGCGCATGTGCAATTTACGTAGAGATGTTAATGTCTTATTTGTGTTAAACAGAGGAGCGGCAAATTAGCGCCTAACCAGGGTGAACTAGAAGGATTAAACTATCTGATTACGGTCGCCGCACATGTGCACTTTACGTAGAGATGTCAATGGCTTGTATGTGTTGAACAGAGGAGCGGCAATCGAAAACCCAAAAAATTCAGAATTCCTAGCATGTTCCGGTTTTTTGTTTTCGGCGAATAAAGTATATGGGCCAATAAAACATAATGTATCACCTAGAGGACAACCCGATTGTTCATAATCACAATCATACACCCGCCTACCATAAACAGGAGCGCGGCAAATGACCAAAAATATTTCAATTTTACATTTTACACTTTAGCGCCTAACCAGGGTGAATTAGAATGATTAAACTATTTGATTGCGATCGCCGCGCATGTGCAATTTACGTGGAGATGTTAATGTCTTATATGTGTTGAGCAGAGGAGCGGCAATCGAAAACCCAAAAAATTCAGAATTCCTAGCATGTTCCGGTTTTTTGTTTTCGGCGAATAAAGTATATGGGCCAATAAAACATTATGTATCACCTAGACGACAACCCGATTGTTCATAATCACAATCATACACCCGTCTACCATAAACAGGAGCGCGGCAAATGACCAAAAACATTTCAATTTTACATTTTACACTTTAGCGCCTAACCAGGGTGAATTAGAATGATTAAACTATTTGATTGCGATCGCCGCGCATGTGCAATTTACGTAGAGATGTTAATGTCTTATTTGTGTTAAACAGAGGAGCGGCAAATTAGCGCCTAACCAGGGTGAACTAGAAAGATTAAACGATCTGGTTACGGTCGCCGCACATGTGCACTTTACGTAGAGATGTCAATAGCTAACATGTGTTGAACAGAGGAGCGGCAATCGAAAACCCAAAAAATTCAGAATTCCTAGCATGTTCCGGTTTTTTGTTTTCGGCGAATAAAGTATATGGGCCAATAAAACATAATGTATCACCTAGAGGACAACCCGATTGTTCATAATCACAATCATACACCCGTCTACCATAAACAGAAGCGCGGCAAATGACCAAAAACATTTCAATATTACATTTTACACTTTAGCGCCTAACCAGGGTGAATTAGAATGATTAAACTATTTGATTGCGATCGCCGCGCATGTGCAATTTACGTAGAGATGTTAATGTCTTATTTGTGTTAAACAGAGGAGCGGCAAATTAGCGCCTAACCAGGGTGAACTAGAAAGATTAAACGATCTGGTTACGGTCGCCGCACATGTGCACTTTACGTAGAGATGTCAATAGCTAATATGTGTTGAACAGAGGAGCGGCAATCGAAAAACCAAAAAATTCAGAATTCCTAGCATGTTCCGGTTTTTTGTTTTCGGCGAATAAAGTATATGGGCCAATAAAACATTATGTATCACCTAGACGACAACCCGATTGTTCATAATCACAATCATACACCCGCCTACCATAAACATTAGCGCGGCAATTGACCAAAAACATTTCAAGTTTACATTTTACACTTTAGCGCCTAACCAGGGTGAATTAGAATGATTAAACTATTTGATTGCGATCGCCGCGCATGTGCAATTTACGAAGAGATGTTAATGTCTTATTTGTGTTGAACAGAGGAGCGGCAATCGAAAACCCAAAAAATTCAGAATTCCTAGCATGTTCCGGTTTTTTGTTTTCGGCGAATAAAGTATATGGGCCAATAAAACATAATGTATCACCTAGAGGACAACCCGATTGTTCATAATCACAATCATACACCCGTCTACCATAAACAGAAGCGCGGCAAATGACCAAAAACATTTCAATATTACATTTTACACTTTAGCGCCTAACCAGGGTGAATTAGAATGATTAAACTATTTGATTGCGATCGCCGCGCATGTGCAATTTACGTAGAGATGTTAATGTCTTATTTGTGTTAAACAGAGGAGCGGCAATCGAAAACCGAAAAAATTCAGAATTCCTAGCATGTTCCGGTTTTTTGTTTTCGGCGAATAAAGTATATGGGCCAATAAAACATAATGTACATGTGCACTTTACGTAGAGATGTCAATAGCTAATATGTGTTGAACAGAGGAGCGGCAATCGAAAACCCAAAAAATTCAGAATTCCTAGCATGTTCCGGTTTTTTGTTTTCGGCGAATAAAGTATATGGGCCAATAAAACATTATGTATCACCTAGACGACAACCCGATTGTTCATAATCACAATCATACACCCGCCTACCATAAACAGGAGCGCGGCAAATGACCAAAAATATTTCAATTTTACATTTTACACTTTAGCGCCTAACCAGGGTGAATTAGAATGATTAAACTATTTGATTGCGATCGCCGCGCATGTGCAATTTACGTAGAGATGTTAATGTCTTATATGTGTTGAACAGAGGAGCGGCAATCGAAAACCCAAAAAATTCAGAATTCCTAGCATGTTCCGGTTTTTTGTTTTCGGCGAATAAAGTATATGGGCCAATAAAACATAATGTATCACCTAGAGGACAACCCGATTGTTCATAATCACAATCATACACCCGCCTACCATAAACAGGAGCGCGGCAAATGACCAAAAATATTTCAAGTTTACATTTTATAATTTAGCGCCTAACCAGGGTGAATTAGAAGGATGACTATCTGATTACGTTCGCCGCACATGTGCACTTTACGTAGAGATGTCAAGGTCTGAGATGTGTTGAACAGAGGAGCGGCAATCGAAAACACAAAAAATTCAGAATTCCTAGCATGTTCCGGTTTTTTGTTTTCGGCGAATAAAGTATATGGGCCAATAAAACATAATGTACATGTGCACTTTACGTAGAGATGTCAATAGCTAATATGTGTTGAACAGAGGAGCGGCAATCGAAAACCCAAAAAATTCAGAATTCCTAGCATGTTCCGGTTTTTTGTTTTCGGCGAATAAAGTATATGGGCCAATAAAACATTATGTATCACCTAGACGACAACCCGATTGTTCATAATCACAATCATACACCCGCCTACCATAAACAGGAGCGCGGCAATTGACCAAAAACATTTCAATTTTACATTTTACACTTTAGCGCCTAACCAGGGTGAATTAGAATGATTAAACTATTTGATTGCGATCGCCGCGCATGTGCAATTTACGTAGAGATGTTAATGTCTTATTTGTGTTAAACAGAGGAGCGGCAATCGAAAACCGAAAAAATTCAGAATTCCTAGCATGTTCCGGTTTTTTGTTTTCGGCGAATAAAGTATATGGGCCAATAAAACATAATGTATCACCTAGAGGAAAACCCGATTGTTCATAATCACAACCATACACCCGCCTACCATAAACATTAGCGCGGCAATTGACCAAAAACATTTCAAGTTTACATTTTACACTTTAGCGCCTAACCAGGGTGAATTAGAATGATTAAACTATTGATTGCGATCGCCGCGCATGTGCAATTTACGTAGAGATGTTAATGTCTTATTTGTGTTAAACAGAGGAGCGGCAATCGAAAACCCAAAAAATTCAGAATTCCTAGCATGTTCCGGTTTTTTGTTTTCGGCGAATAAAGTATATGGGCCAATAAAACATAATGTATCACCTAGAGGACAACCCGATTGTTCATAATCACAACCATACACCCGCCTACCATAAACATTAGCGCGGCAATTGACCAAAAACATTTCAATTTTACATTTTACACTTTAGCGCCTAACCAGGGTGAATTAGAATGATTAAACTATTTGATTGCGATCGCCGCGCATGTGCAATTTACGTAGAGATGTTAATGTCTTATTTGTGTTAAACAGAGGAGCGGCAATCGAAAACCGAAAAAATTCAGAATTCCTGGCATGTTCCGGTTTTTTGTTTTCGGCGAATAAAGTATATGGGCCAATAAAACATAATGTATCACCTAGAGGACAATACGATTGTTCATAATCACAATCATACACCCGTCTACCATAAACAGGAGCGCGGCAAATGACCAAAAACATTTCAAGTTTACATTTTACACTTTAGCGCCTAACCAGGGTGAATTAGAATGATTAAACTATTTGATTGCGGTCGCCGCCCATGTGCAATTTACGAAGAGATGTTAATGTCTTATTTGTGTTGAACAGAGGAGCGGCAATCGAAAACCCAAAAAATTCAGAATTCCTAGCATGTTCCGGTTTTTTGTTTTCGGCGAATAAAGTATATGGGCCAATAAAACATTATGTATCACCTAGACGACAACCCGATTGTTCATAATCACAACCATACAACCGCCTTCCATAAACATTAGCGCGGCAATTGACCAAAAACATTTCAAGTTTACATTTTACACTTTAGCGCCTAACCAGGGTGAATTAGAATGATTAAACTATTTGATTGCGATCGGCGCGCATGTGCAATTTACGTAGAGATGTTAATGTCTTATTTGTGTTAAACAGAGGAGCGGCAAATTAGCGCCTAACCAGGGTGAACTAGAAGGATTAAACTATCTGATTACGGTCGCCGCACATGTGCACTTTACGTAGAGATGTCAATGGCTTGTATGTGTTGAACAGAGGAGCGGCAATCGAAAACCCAAAAAATTCAGAATTCCTAGCATGTTCCGGTTTTTTGTTTTCGGCGAATAAAGTATATGGGCCAATAAAACATAAAGTATCACCTAGAGGACAACCCGATTGTTCATAATCACAATCATACACCCGCCTACCATAAACAGGAGCGCGGCAAATGACCAAAAATATTTCAATTTTACATTTTACACTTTAGCGCCTAACCAGGGTGAATTAGAATGATTAAACTATTTGATTGCGATCGCCGCGCATGTGCAATTTACGTAGAGATGTTAATGTCTTATATGTGTTGAGCAGAGGAGCGGCAATCGAAAACCCAAAAAATTCAGAATTCCTAGCATGTTCCGGTTTTTTGTTTTCGGCGAATAAAGTATATGGGCCAATAAAACATTATGTATCACCTAGACGACAACCCGATTGTTCATAATCACAATCATACACCCGTCTACCATAAACAGGAGCGCGGCAAATGACCAAAAACATTTCAATTTTACATTTTACACTTTAGCGCCTAACCAGGGTGAATTAGAATGATTAAACTATTTGATTGCGATCGGCGCGCATGTGCAATTTACGTAGAGATGTTAATGTCTTATTTGTGTTAAACAGAGGAGCGGCAAATTAGCGCCTAACCAGGGTGAACTAGAAAGATTAAACGATCTGGTTACGGTCGCCGCACATGTGCACTTTACGTAGAGATGTCAATGGCTTATATATGTTGAACAGAGAAGCGGCAATCGAAAACCCAAAAAAATCAACATTCCTAGCAAGTTCCGGTTTTTTGTTTTCGGCGAATAAAGTATATGGGCCAATAAAACATAATGTATCACCTAGAGGACAACCCGATTGTTCATAATCACAATCATACACCCGCCTACCATAAACAGGAGCGAGGCAAATGACCAAAAATATTTCAATTTTACATTTTACACTTTAGCGCCTAACCAGGGTGAATTAGAATGATTAAACTATTTGATTGCGATCGCCGCGCATGTGCAATTTACGTAGAGATGTTAATGTCTTATATGTGTTGAGCAGAGGAGCGGCAATCGAAAACCCAAAAAATTCAGAATTCCTAGCATGTTCCGGTTTTTTGTTTTCGGCGAATAAAGTATATGGGCCAATAAAACATTATGTATCACCTAGACGACAACCCGATTGTTCATAATCACAATCATACACCCGTCTACCATAAACAGGAGCGCGGCAAATGACCAAAAACATTTCAATATTACATTTTACACTTTAGCGCCTAACCAGGGTGAATTAGAATGATTAAACTATTTGATTGCGATCGGCGCGCATGTGCAATTTACGTAGAGATGTTAATGTCTTATTTGTGTTAAACAGAGGAGCGGCAAATTAGCGCCTAACCAGGGTGAACTAGAAGGATTAAACTATCTGATTACGGTCGCCGCACATGTGCACTTTACGTAGAGATGTCAATGGCTTTTATGTGTTGAACAGAGGAGCGGCAATCGAAAACCCAAAAAATTCAGAATTCCTAGCATGTTCCGGTTTTTTGTTTTCGGCGAATAAAGTATATGGGCCAATAAAACATAATGTATCACCTAGAGGACAACCCGATTGTTCATAATCACAATCATACACCCGCCTACCATAAACAGGAGCGCGGCAAATGACCAAAAATATTTCAATTTTACATTTTACACTTTAGCGCCTAACCAGGGTGAATTAGAATGATTAAACTATTTGATTGCGATCGCCGCGCATGTGCAATTTACGTAGAGATGTTAATGTCTTATATGTGTTGAGCAGAGGAGCGGCAATCGAAAACCCAAAAAATTCAGAATTCCTAGCATGTTCCGGTTTTTTGTTTTCGGCGAATAAAGTATATGGGCCAATAAAACATAATGTATCACCTAGAGGACAACCCGCTTGTTCATAATCACAACCATACACCCGCCTACCATAAACAGGAGCGCGGCAAATGACCAAAAACATTTCAATTTTACATTTTACACTTTAGCGCCTAACCAGGGTGAATTAGAATGATTAAACTATTTGATTGCGATTGCCGCGCATGTGCAATTTAGGTAGAGATGTTAATGTCTTATTTGTGTTAAATAGAGGAGCGGCAAATTAGCGCCTAACCAGGGTAAATTAGAAGGATTAAACTATCTGATTACCGTCGCCGCACATGTGCACTTTACGTAGAGATGTCAATGGCTTATATATGTTGAACAGAGAAGCGGCAATCGAAAACCCAAAAAAATCAACATTCCTAGCAAGTTCCGGTTTTTTGTTTTCGGCGAATAAAGTATATGGGCCAATATAACATAATTTATCACCTAGAGGACAACCCGATTGTTCATAATCACAATCATACACCCGCCTACCATAAACATTAGCGCGGCAATTGACCAAAAACATTTCAAGTTTACATTTTACTCTTTAGGGCCTAACCAGGGTGAATTTGAAGGATTGAACTATTTGATTGCGATCGCCGCACATGTGCACTTTACGAAGAGATGTCAAGGTCTTATATGTGTTGAACAGAGGAGCGGCAATCGAAAACCCAAAAAATTCAGAATTCCTAGCATGTTCCGGTTTTTTGTTTTCGGCGAATAAAGTATATGGGCCAATAAAACATAATGTATCACCTAGAGGACAACCCGATTGTTCATAATCACAATCATACACCCGCCTACCATAAACAGGAGCGAGGCAAATGACCAAAAACATTTCAATTTTACATTTTACACCTTAGCGCCTAACCAGGGTGAATTAGAATAATTAAACTATTTGATTGCGATCGCCGCGCATGTGCAATTTACGTAGAGATGTTAATGTCTTATATGTGTTGAGCAGAGGAGCGGCAATCGAAAACCCAAAAAATTCAGAATTCCTAGCATGTTCCGGTTTTTTGTTTTCGGCGAATAAAGTATATGGGCCAATAAAACATAATGTATCACCTAGAGGACAACCCGCTTGTTCATAATCACAATCATACACCCGCCTACCATAAACATTAGCGCGGCAATTGACCAAAACCATTTCAAGTTAACATTTTACACTTTAGCGCCTAACCAGGGTGAATTAGAATAATTAAACTATTTGATTGCGATCGCCGCGCATGTGCAATTTACGTAGAGATGTTAATGTCTTATATGTGTTGAGCAGAGGAGCGGCAATCGAAAACCCAAAAAATTCAGAATTCCTAGCATGTTCCGGTTTTTTGTTTTCGGCGAATAAAGTATATGGGCCAATAAAACATAATGTATCACCTAGAGGACAACCCGCTTGTTCATAATCACAACCATACACCGGCCTACCATAAACATTAGCGCGGCAATTGACCAAAAACATTTCAAGTTAACATTTTACACTTTAGCGCCTAACCAGGGTGAATTAGAATAATTAAACTATTTGATTGCGATCGCAGCACATGTGCACTTTACGAAGAGATGTTAATGTCTTATTTGTGTTAAACAGAGGAGCGGCAATTGAAAACCCAAAAAATTCAGAATTCCTAGCATGTTCCGGTTTTTTGTTTTCGGCGAATAAAGTATATGGGCCAATAAAACATAATGTATCACCTAGAGGACAACCCGCTTGTTCATAATCACAACCATACACCCGCCTACCATAAACATTAGCGCGGCAATTGACCAAAAACATTTCAAGTTAACATTTTACACTTTAGCGCCTAACCAGGGTGAATTAGAATAATTAAACTATTTGATTGCGATTGCAGCACATGTGCACTTTACGAAGAGATGTTAATGTCTTATTTGTGTTAAACAGAGGAGCGGCAATTGAAAACCCAAAAAATTCAGAATTCCTAGCATGTTCCGGTTTTTTGTTTTCGGCGAATAAAGTATATGGGCCAATAAAACATAATGTATCACCTAGAGGACAACCCGCTTGTTCATAATCACAACCATACACCCGCCTACCATAAACATTAGCGCGGCAATTGACCAAAAACATTTCAAGTTAACATTTTACACTTTAGCGCCTAACCAGGGTGAATTAGAATGATTAAACTATTTGATTGCGATCGCAGCACATGTGCACTTTACGAAGAGATGTTAATGTCTTATTTGTGTTAAACAGAGGAGCGGCAATTGAAAACCCAAAAAATTCAGAATTCCTAGCATGTTCCGGTTTTTTGTTTTCGGCGAATAAAGTATATGGGCCAATAAAACATAATGTATCACCTAGAGGACAACCCGATTGTTCATAATCACAATCATACACCCGCCTACCATAAACATTAGCGCGGCAATTGACCAAAAACATTTCAAGTTAACATTTTACACTTTAGCGCCTAACCAGGGTGAATTAGAATAATTAAACTATTTGATTGCGATCGCCGCGCATGTGCAATTTACGTAGAGATGTTAATGTCTTATATGTGTTGAGCAGAGGAGCGGCAATCGAAAACCCAAAAAATTCAGAATTCCTAGCATGTTCCGGTTTTTTGTTTTCGGCGAATAAAGTATATGGGCCAATAAAACATAATGTATCACCTAGAGGACAACCCGCTTGTTCATAATCACAACCATACACCCGCCTACCATAAACATTAGCGCGGCAATTGACCAAAAACATTTCAAGTTTACATTTTACACTTTAGCGTCTAGCCAGGGTGAATTAGAATGATTAAACTATTTGATTGCGATCGCCGCGCATGTGCAATTTACGAAGAGATGTTAATGTCTTATTTGTGTTGAACAGAGGAGCGGCAATCGAAAACCCAAAAAATTGAGAATTACTAGCATGTTCCGGTTTTTTGTTTTCGGCGAATAAAGTATATGGGCCAATAAAACATAATGTATCACCTAGAGGACAACCCGATTGTTCATAATCAAAATCATACACCCGTCTACCATAAACAGGAGCGCGGCAAATGACCAAAAACATTTCAATTTTACATTTTACACTTTAGCGCCTAACCAGGGTGAATTAGAATGATTAAACTATTTGATTGCGATCGGCGCGCATGTGCAATTTACGTAGAGATGTTAATGCCTTATTTGTGTTAAACAGAGGAGCGGCAAATTAGCGCCTAACCAGGGTGAACTAGAAAGATTAAACGATCTGATTACGGTCGCCGCACATGTGCACTTTACGTAGAGATGTCAATGGCTTATATGTGTTGAACAGAGGAGCGGCAATCGAAAACCCACAAAATTCAGAATTCCTAGCATGTTCCGGTTTTTTGTTTTCGGCGAATAAAGTATATGGGCCAATAAAACATAATGTATCACCTAGAGGACAACCCGATTGCTCATAATCACAATCATACACCCGTCTACCATAAACAGGAGCGCGGCAAATGACCAAAAACATTTCAATTTTACATTTTACACTTTAGCGCCTAACCAGGGTGAATTAGAATGATTAAACTATTTGATTGCGATCGGCGCGCATGTGCAATTTACGTAGAGATGTTAATGCCTTATTTGTGTTAAACAGAGGAGCGGCAAATTAGCGCCTAACCAGGGTGAACTAGAAAGATTAAACGATCTGATTACGGTCGCCGCACATGTGCACTTTACGTAGAGATGTCAATGGCTTATATGTGTTGAACAGAGAAGCGGCAATCGAAAACCCAAAAAATTCAGCATTCCTAGCATGTTCCGGTTTTTTGTTTTCGGCGAATAAAGTATATGGGCCAATAAAACATTATGTATCACCTAGACGACAACCCGATTGTTCATAATCACAATCATACACCCGTCTACAATAAACAGGAGCGCGGCAAATGACCAAAAACATTTTAATTTTACATTTTACACTTTAGCGCCTAACCAGGGTGAATTAGAATGATTAAACTATTTGATTGCGATCGCCGCGCATGTGCAATTTACGTAGAGATGTTAATGTCTTATATGTGTTGAACAGAGGAGCGGCAAATTAGCGCCTAACCAGGGTGAACTAGAAAGATTAAACGATCTGATTACGGTCGCCGCACATGTGCACTTTACGTAGAGATGTCAATGGCTTATATGTGTTGAACAGAGGAGCGGCAATCGAAAACCCAAAAAATTCAGAATTCCTAGCATGTTCCGGTTTTTTGTTTTCGGCGAATAAAGTATATAGGCCAATATAACATAATGTATCACCTAGAGGACAACCCGATTGTTCATAATCACAATCATACACCCGTCTACCATAAACAGGAGCGCGGCAAATGACCAAAAACATTTCAATTTTACATTTTACACTTTAGCGCCTAACCAGGGTTAATTAGAATGATTAAACTATTTGATTGCGATCGGCGCGCATGTGCACTTTACGTAGAGATGTCAATGGCTTATATGTGTTGAACAGAGAAGCGGCAATCGAAAACCCAAAAAATTCAGCATTCCTAGCATGTTCCGGTTTTTTGTTTTCGGCGAATAAAGTATATGGGCCAATAAAACATTATGTATCACCTAGACTACAACCCGATTGTTCATAATCACAATCATACACCCGTCTACCATAAACAGGAGCGCGGCAAATGACCAAAAACATTTCAATTTTACATTTTACACTTTAGCGCCTAACCAGGGTGAATTAGAATGATTAAACTATTTGATTGCGATCGCCGCGCATGTGCAATTTACGTAGAGATGTTAATGTCTTATATGTGTTGAACAGAGGAGCGGCAAATTAGCGCCTAACCAGGGTGAACTAGAAAGATTAAACGATCTGATTACGGTCGCCGCACATGTGCACTTTACGTAGAGATGTCAATGGCTTATATGTGTTGAACAGAGGAGCGGCAATCGAAAACCCAAAAAATTCAGAATTCCTAGCATGTTCCGGTTTTTTGTTTTCGGCGAATAAAGTATATAGGCCAATAAAACATAATGTATCACCTAGAGGACAACCCGATTGTTCATAATCACAATCATACACCCGTCTACCATAAACAGGAGCGCGGCAAATGACCAAAAACATTTCAATTTTACATTTTACACTTTAGCGCCTAACCAGGGTGAATTAGAATGATTAAACTATTTGATTGCGATCGGCGCGCATGTTCAATTTACGTAGAGATGTTAATGTCTTATTTGTGTTAAACAGAGGAGCGGCAAATTAGCGCCTAACCAGGGTGAACTAGAAAGATTAAACGATCTGATTACGGTCGCCGCACATGTGCACTTTACGTAGAGATGTCAATGGCTTATATGTGTTGAACAGAGGAGCGGCAATCGAAAACCCAAAAAATTCAGAATTCCTAGCATGTTCCGGTTTTTGGTTTTCGGCGAATAAAGTATATGGGCCAATAAAACATTATGTATCACCTAGACGACAACCCGATTGTTCATAATCACAATCATACACCCGTCTACCATAAACAGGAGCGCGGCAAATGACCAAAAACATTTCAATTTTACATTTTACACTTTAGCGCCTAACCAGGGTGAATTAGAATGATTAAACTATTTGATTGCGATCGCCGCGCATGTGCAATTTACGTAGAGATGTTAATGTCTTATTTGTGTTAAACAGAGGAGCGGCAAATTAGCGCCTAACCAGGGTGAACTAGAAAGATTAAACGATCTGGTTACGGTCGCCGCACATGTGCACTTTACGTAGAGATGTCAATAGCTAATATGTGTTGAACAGAGGAGCGGCAATCGAAAACCCAAAAAATTCAGAATTCCTAGCATGTTCCGGTTTTTTGTTTTCGGCGAATAAAGTATATGGGCCAATAAAACATTATGTATCACCTAGACGACAACCCGATTGTTCATAATCACAATCATACACCCGCCTACCATAAACAGGAGCGCGGCAAATGACCAAAAATATTTCAATTTTACATTTTACACTTTAGCGCCTAACCAGGGTGAATTAGAATGATTAAACTATTTGATTGCGATCGCCGCGCATGTGCAATTTACGTAGAGATGTTAATGTCTTATATGTGTTGAACAGAGGAGCGGCAATCGAAAACCCAAAAAATTCAGAATTCCTAGCATGTTCCGGTTTTTTGTTTTCGGCGAATAAAGTATATGGGCCAATAAAACATAATGTATCACCTAGAGGACAACCCGATTGTTCATAATCACAATCATACACCCGCCTACCATAAACAGGAGCGCGGCAAATGACCAAAAATATTTCAAGTTTACATTTTACAATTTAGCGCCTAACCAGGGTGAATTAGAAGGATGACTATCTGATTACGTTCGCCGCACATGTGCACTTTACGTAGAGATGTCAAGGTCTGATATGTGTTGAACAGAGGAGCGGCAATCGAAAACACAAAAAATTCAGAATTCCTAGCATGTTCAGGTTTTTTGTTTTCGGCGAATAAAGTATATGGGCCAATAAAACATAATGTATCACCTAGAGGACAACCCGATTGTTCATAATCACAATCATACACCCGCCTACCATAAACAGGAGCGCGGCAATTGACCAAAAACATTTCAATTTTACATTTTACACTTTAGCGCCTAACCAGGGTGAATTAGAATGATTAAACTATTTGATTGCGATCGCCGCGCATGTGCAATTTACGTAGAGATGTTAATGTCTTATTTGTGTTAAACAGAGGAGCGGCAATCGAAAACCGAAAAAATTCAGAATTCCTAGCATGTTCCGGTTTTTTGTTTTCGGCGAATAAAGTATATGGGCCAATAAAACATAATGTATCACCTAGAGGAAAACCCGATTGTTCATAATCACAACCATACACCCGCCTACCATAAACATTAGCGCGGCAATTGACCAAAAACATTTCAAGTTTACATTTTACACTTTAGCGCCTAACCAGGGTGAATTAGAATGATTAAACTATTGATTGCGATCGCCGCGCAAGTGCAATTTACGTAGAGATGTTAATGTCTTATTTGTGTTAAACAGAGGAGCGGCAATCGAAAACCCAAAAAATTCAGAATTCCTAGCATGTTCCGGTTTTTTGTTTTCGGCGAATAAAGTATATGGGCCAATAAAACATAATGTATCACCTAGAGGACAACCCGATTGTTCATAATCACAATCATACACCCGTCTACCATAAACAGGAGCGCGGCAAATGACCAAAAACATTTCAATTTTACATTTTACACTTTAGCGCCTAACCAGGGTGAATTAGAATGATTAAACTATTTGATTGCGATCGCCGCGCATGTGCAATTTACGTAGAGATGTTAATGTCTTATTTGTGTTAAACAGAGGAGCGGCAAATTAGCGCCTAACCAGGGTGAACTAGAAAGATTAAACGATCTGGTTACGGTCGCCGCACATGTGCACTTTACGTAGAGATGTCAATAGCTAATATGTGTTGAACAGAGGAGCGGCAATCGAAAACCCAAAAAATTCAGAATTCCTAGCATGTTCCGGTTTTTTGTTTTCGGCGAATAAAGTATATGGGCCAATAAAACATTATGTATCACCTAGACGACAACCCGATTGTTCATAATCACAATCATACACCCGCCTACCATAAACAGGAGCGCGGCAAATGACCAAAAATATTTCAATTTTACATTTTACACTTTAGCGCCTAACCAGGGTGAATTAGAATGATTAAACTATTTGATTGCGATCGCCGCGCATGTGCAATTTACGTAGAGATGTTAATGTCTTATATGTGTTGAACAGAGGAGCGGCAATCGAAAACCCAAAAAATTCAGAATTCCTAGCATGTTCCGGTTTTTTGTTTTCGGCGAATAAAGTATATGGGCCAATAAAACATAATGTATCACCTAGAGGACAACCCGATTGTTCATAATCACAATCATACACCCGCCTACCATAAACAGGAGCGCGGCAAATGACCAAAAATATTTCAAGTTTACATTTTACAATTTAGCGCCTAACCAGGGTGAATTAGAAGGATGACTATCTGATTACGTTCGCCGCACATGTGCACTTTACGTAGAGATGTCAAGGTCTGATATGTGTTGAACAGAGGAGCGGCAATCGAAAACACAAAAAATTCAGAATTCCTAGCATGTTCAGGTTTTTTGTTTTCGGCGAATAAAGTATATGGGCCAATAAAACATAATGTATCACCTAGAGGACAACCCGATTGTTCATAATCACAATCATACACCCGCCTACCATAAACAGGAGCGCGGCAATTGACCAAAAACATTTCAATTTTACATTTTACACTTTAGCGCCTAACCAGGGTGAATTAGAATGATTAAACTATTTGATTGCGATCGCCGCGCATGTGCAATTTACGTAGAGATGTTAATGTCTTATTTGTGTTAAACAGAGGAGCGGCAATCGAAAACCGAAAAAATTCAGAATTCCTAGCATGTTCCGGTTTTTTGTTTTCGGCGAATAAAGTATATGGGCCAATAAAACATAATGTATCACCTAGAGGAAAACCCGATTGTTCATAATCACAACCATACACCCGCCTACCATAAACATTAGCGCGGCAATTGACCAAAAACATTTCAAGTTTACATTTTACACTTTAGCGCCTAACCAGGGTGAATTAGAATGATTAAACTATTGATTGCGATCGCCGCGCAAGTGCAATTTACGTAGAGATGTTAATGTCTTATTTGTGTTAAACAGAGGAGCGGCAATCGAAAACCCAAAAAATTCAGAATTCCTAGCATGTTCCGGTTTTTTGTTTTCGGCGAATAAAGTATATGGGCCAATAAAACATAATGTATAACCTAGAGGACAACCCGATTGTTCATAATCACAACCATACACCCGCCTACCATAAACATTAGCGCGGCAATTGACCAAAAACATTTCAATTTTACATTTTACACTTGAGCGCCTAACCAGGGTGAATTAGAATGATTAAACTATTTGATTGCGATCGCCGCGCATGTGCAATTTACGTAGAGATGTTAATGTCTTTTTTGTGTTAAACAGAGGAGCGGCAATCGAAAACCGAAAAAATTCAGAATTCCTAGCATGTTCCGGTTTTTTGTTTTCGGCGAATAAAGTATATGGGCCAATAAAACATAATGTATCACCTAGAGGACAATACGATTGTTCATAATCACAATCATACACCCGTCTACCATAAACAGGAGCGCGGCAAATGACCAAAAACATTTCAAGTTTACATTTTACACTTTAGCGCCTAACCAGGGTGAATTAGAATGATTAAACTATTTGATTGCGGTCGCCGCCCATTTTCAATTTACGAAGAGATGTTAATGTCTTATTTGTGTTGAACAGAGGAGCGGCAATCGAAAACCCAAAAAATTCAGAATTCCTAGCATGTTCCGGTTTTTTGTTTTCGGCGAATAAAGTATATGGGCCAATAAAACATTATGTATCACCTAGACGACAACCCGATTGTTCATAATCACAACCATACAACCGCCTTCCATAAACATTAGCGCGGCAATTGACCAAAAACATTTCAAGTTTACATTTTACACTTTAGCGCCTAACCAGGGTGAATTAGAATGATTAAACTATTTGATTGCGATCGCCGCGCATGTGCAATTTACGAAGAGATGTTAATGTCTTATTTGTGTTGAACAGAGGAGCGGCAATCGAAAACCCAAAAAATTCAGAATTCCTAGCATGTTCCGGTTTTTTGTTTTCGGCGAATAAAGTATATGGGCCAATAAAACATAATGTATCACCTAGAGGACAACCCGATTGTTCATAATCACAATCATACACCCGTCTACCATAAACAGAAGCGCGGCAAATGACCAAAAACATTTCAATATTACATTTTACACTTTAGCGCCTAACCAGGGTGAATTAGAATGATTAAACTATTTGATTGCGATCGGCGCGCATGTGCAATTTACGTAGAGATGTTAATGTCTTATTTGTGTTAAACAGAGGAGCGGCAAATTAGCGCCTAACCAGGGTGAACTAGAAGGATTAAACTATCTGATTACGGTCGCCGCACATGTGCACTTTACGTAGAGATGTCAATGGCTTGTATGTGTTGAACAGAGGAGCGGCAATCGAAAACCCAAAAAATTCAGAATTCCTAGCATGTTCTGGTTTTTTGTTTTCGGCGAATAAAGTATATGGGCCAATAAAACATAATGTATCACCTAGAGGACAACCCGATTGTTCATAATCACAATCATACACCCGCCTACCATAAACAGGAGCGCGGCAAATGACCAAAAATATTTCAATTTTACATTTTACACTTTAGCGCCTAACCAGGGTGAATTAGAATGATTAAACTATTTGATTGCGATCGCCGCGCATGTGCAATTTACGTAGAGATGTTAATGTCTTATATGTGTTGAGCAGAGGAGCGGCAATCGAAAACCCAAAAAATTCAGAATTCCTAGCATGTTCCGGATTTTTGTTTTCGGCGAATAAAGTATATGGGCCAATAAAACATAATGTATCACCTAGAGGACAACCCGCTTGTTCATAATCACAACCATACACCCGCCTACCATAAACAGGAGCGCGGCAAATGACCAAAAACATTTCAATTTTACATTTTACACTTTAGCGCCTAACCAGGGTGAATTAGAATGATTAAACTATTTGATTGCGATTGCCGCGCATGTGCAATTTAGGTAGAGATGTTAATGTCTTATTTGTGTTAAACAGAGGAGCGGCAAATTAGCGCCTAACCAGGGTAAATTAGAAGGATTAAACTATCTGATTACCGTCGCCGCACATGTGCACTTTACGTAGAGATGTCAATGGCTTATATATGTTGAACAGAGAAGCGGCAATCGAAAACCCAAAAAAATCAACATTCCTAGCAAGTTCCGGTTTTTTGTTTTCGGCGAATAAAGTATATGGGCCAATATAACATAATTTATCATCTAGAGGACAACCCGATTGTTCATAATCACAATCATACACCCGCCTACCATAAACATTAGCGCGGCAATTGACCAAAAACATTTCAAGTTTACATTTTACTCTTTAGGGCCTAACCAGGGTGAATTTGAAGGATTGAACTATTTGATTGCGATCGCCGCACATGTGCACTTTACGAAGAGATGTCAAGGTCTTATATGTGTTGAACAGAGGAGCGGCAATCGAAAACCCAAAAAATTCAGAATTCCTAGCATGTTCCGGTTTTTTGTTTTCGGCGAATAAAGTATATGGGCCAATAAAACATAATGTATCACCTAGAGGACAACCCGATTGTTCATAATCACAACCATACACCCGCCTACCATAAACATTAGCGCGGCAATTGACCAAAAACATTTCAAGTTAACATTTTACACTTTAGCGCCTAACCAGGGTGAATTAGAATAATTAAACTATTTGATTGCGATCGCCGCGCATGTGCAATTTACGAAGAGATGTTAATGTCTTATTTGTGTTAAACAGAGGAGCGGCAATCGAAAACCCAAAAAATTCAAAATTCCTAGCACGTTCCGGTTTTTTGTTTACGGCGAATAAAGTATATGGGCCAATAAAACATAATGTATCATCTCGAGGACAACCCGATTGTTCATAATCACAATCATACACCCGCCTACCATAAACATTAGCGCGGCAATTGACCAAAAACATTTCAATTTTACATTTTACACTTTAGCGCCTAACCAGGGTGAATTAGAATGATTAAACTATTTGATTGCGATCGCCGCGCATGTGCAATTTACGTAGAGATGTTAATGTCTTATTTGTGTTAAACAGAGGAGCGGCAATCGAAAACCCAAAAAATTCACAATTCCTAGCATGTTCCGGTTTTTTGTTTTCGGCGAATAAAGTATATGGGCCAATAAAACATTATGTATCACCTAGACGACAACCCGATTGTTCATAATCACAATCATACACCCGTCTACCATAAACAGGAGCGCGGCAAATGACCAAAAACATTTCAATTTTACATTTTACACTTTAGCGCCTAACCAGGGTGAATTAGAATGATTAAACTATTTGATTGCGATCGCCGCGCATGTGCAATTTACGTAGAGATGTTAATGTCTTATTTGTGTTAAACAGAGGAGCGGCAATCGAAAACCCAAAAAATTCAGAATTCCTAGCATGTTCCGGTTTTTTGTTTTCGGCGAATAAAGTATATGGGCCAATAAAACATAATGTATCACCTAGAGGACAACCCGATTGTTCATAATCACAATCATACACCCGCCTACCATAAACAGGAGCGCGGCAAATGACCAAAAATATTTCAATTTTACATTTTACACTTTAGCGCCTAACCAGGGTGAATTAGAATGATTAAACTATTTGATTGCGATCGCCGCGCATGTGCAATTTACGTAGAGATGTCAAGGTCTTATATGTGTTGAACAGAGGAGCGGCAATCGAAAACCCAAAAAATTCAGAATTCCTAGCATGTTCCGGTTTTTTGTTTTCGGCGAATAAAGTATATGGGCCAATAAAACATAATGTATCACCTAGAGGACAACCCGATTGTTCATAATCACAATCATACACCCGCCTACCATAAACAGGAGCGAGGCAAATGACCAAAAACATTTCAATTTTACATTTTACACCTTAGCGCCTAACCAGGGTGAATTAGAATGATTAAACTATTTGATTGCGATCGCAGCACATGTGCACTTTACGAAGAGATGTTAATGTCTTATTTGTGTTAAACAGAGGAGCGGCAATTGAAAACCCAAAAAATTCAGAATTCCTAGCATGTTCCGGTTTTTTGTTTTCGGCGAATAAAGTATATGGGCCAATAAAACATAATGTATCACCTAGAGGACAACCCGATTGTTCATAATCACAACCATACACCCGCCTACCATAAACATTAGCGCGGCAATTGACCAAAAACATTTCAAGTTAACATTTTACACTTTAGCGCCTAACCAGGGTGAATTAGAATAATTAAACTATTTGATTGCGATCGCCGCGCATGTGCAATTTACGAAGAGATGTTAATGTCTTATTTGTGTTAAACAGAGGAGCGGCAATCGAAAACCCAAAAAATTCAAAATTCCTAGCACGTTCCGGTTTTTTGTTTACGGCGAATAAAGTATATGGGCCAATAAAACATAATGTATCATCTCGAGGACAACCCGATTGTTCATAATCACAATCATACACCCGCCTACCATAAACATTAGCGCGGCAATTGACCAAAAACATTTCAATTTTACATTTTACACTTTAGCGCCTAACCAGGGTGAATTAGAATGATTAAACTATTTGATTGCGATCGCCGCGCATGTGCAATTTACGTAGAGATGTTAATGTCTTATTTGTGTTAAACAGAGGAGCGGCAATCGAAAACCCAAAAAATTCACAATTCCTAGCATGTTCCGGTTTTTTGTTTTCGGCGAATAAAGTATATGGGCCAATAAAACATTATGTATCACCTAGACGACAACCCGATTGTTCATAATCACAATCATACACCCGTCTACCATAAACAGGAGCGCGGCAAATGACCAAAAACATTTCAATTTTACATTTTACACTTTAGCGGCTAACCAGGGTGAATTAGAATGATTAAACTATTTGATTGCGATCGCCGCGCATGTGCAATTTACGTAGAGATGTTAATGTCTTATTTGTGTTAAACAGAGGAGCGGCAATCGAAAACCCAAAAAATTCAGAATTCCTAGCATGTTCCGGTTTTTTGTTTTCGGCGAATAAAGTATATGGGCCAATAAAACATAATGTATCACCTAGAGGACAACCCGATTGTTCATAATCACAATCATACACCCGCCTACCATAAACAGGAGCGCGGCAAATGACCAAAAATATTTCAATTTTACATTTTACACTTTAGCGCCTAACCAGGGTGAATTAGAATGATTAAACTATTTGATTGCGATCGCCGCGCATGTGCAATTTACGTAGAGATGTTAATGTCTTATATGTGTTGAACAGAGGAGCGGCAATCGAAAACCCAAAAAATTCAGAATTCCTAGCATGTTCCGGTTTTTTGTTTTCGGCGAATAAAGTATATGGGCCAATAAAACATAATGTATCACCTAGAGGACAACCCGATTGTTCATAATGACAATCATACACCCGCCTACCATAAACAGGAGCGCGGCAAATGACCAAAAACATTTCAATTTTACATTTTACACTTTAGCGCCTAACCAGGGTGAATTAGAATGATTAAACTATTTGACTGCGATCGCCGCGCATGTGCAATTTACGTAGAGATGTTAATGTCTTATTTGTGTTAAACAGAGGAGCGGCAATCGAAAACCCAAAAAATTCAGAATTCCTAGCATGTTCCGGTTTTTTGTTTTCGGCGAATAAAGTATATGGGCCAATAAAACATAATGTATCACCTAGAGGACAACCCGATTGTTCATAATCACAACCATACACCCGCCTACCATAAACATTAGCGCGGCAATTGACCAAAAACATTTCAAGTTTACATTTTACACTTTAGCGCCTAACCAGGGTGAATTAGAATGATTAAACTATTGATTGCGATCGCCGCGCATGTGCAATTTACGTAGAGATGTTAATGTCTTATTTGTGTTAAACAGAGGAGCGGCAAATTAGCGCCTAACCAGGGTGAATTAGAAGGATTAAAATATCTGATTACGGTCGCCGCACATGTGCACTTTACGTAGAGATGTCAATGGCTTATAAGTGTTGAACAGAGGAGCGGCAATCGAAAACCCAAAAAATTCAGAATTCCTAGCATGTTCCGGTTTTTTGTTTTCGGCGAATAAAGTATATGGGCCAATAAAACAGAATGTATTACCTAGAGGACAACCCGATTGTTCATAATCACAACCATCACAGCCTACCATAAACATTAGCGCGGCAATTGACCAAAAACATTTCAATTTTACATTTTACACTTTAGCGCCTAACCAGGGTGAATTAGAATGATTAAACTATTTGATTGCGATCGCCGCGCATGTGCAATTTACGTAGAGATGTTAATGTCTTATTTGTGTTAAACAGAGGAGCGGCAATCGAAAACCCAAAAAATTCAGAGTTCCTAGCATGTTCCGGTTTTTTGTTTTCGGCGAATAAAGTATATGGGCCAATAAAACATAATGTATCACCTAGAGGACAACCCGATTGTTCATAATCACAATCATACACCCGCCTACCATAAACAGGAGCGAGGCAAATGACCAAAAACATTTCAATTTTACATTTTACACTTTAGCGCCTAACCAGGGTGAATTAGAATGATTAAACTATTGATTGCGATCGCCGCGCATGTGCAATTTACGTAGAGATGTTAATGTCTTATTTGTGTTAAACAGAGGAGCGGCAAATTAGCGCCTAACCAGGGTGAATTAGAAGGATTAAAATATCTGATTACGGTCGCCGCACATGTGCACTTTACGTAGAGATGTCAATGGCTTATAAGTGTTGAACAGAGGAGCGGCAATCGAAAACCCAAAAAATTCAGAATTCCTAGCATGTTCCGGTTTTTTGTTTTCGGCGAATAAAGTATATGGGCCAATAAAACATAATGTATTACCTAGAGGACAACCCGATTGTTCATAATCACAACCATCACAGCCTACCATAAACATTAGCGCGGCAATTGACCAAAAACATTTCAATTTTACATTTTACACTTTAGCGCCTAACCAGGGTGAATTAGAATGATTAAACTATTGATTGCGATCGCCGCACATGTGCAATTTACGTAGAGATGTTAATGTCTTATTTGTGTTAAACAGAGGAGCGGCAAATTAGCGCCTAACCAGGGTGAATTAGAAGGATTAAAATATCTGATTACGGTCGCCGCACATGTGCACTTTACGTAGAGATGTCAATGGCTTATAAGTGTTGAACAGAGGAGCGGCAATCGAAAACCCAAAAAATTCAGAATTCCTAGCATGTTCCGGTTTTTTGTTTTCGGCGAATAAAGTATATGGGCCAATAAAACATAATGTATTACCTAGACGACAACCCGATTGTTCATAATCACAACCATCACAGCCTACCATAAACATTAGCGCGGCAATTGACCAAAAACATTTCAATTTTACATTTTACACTTTAGCGCCTAACCAGGGTGAATTAGAATGATTAAACTATTTGATTGCGATCGCCGCGCATGTGCACTTTACGAAGAGATGTCAAGGTCTTATATGTGTTGAACAGAGGAGCGGCAATCGAAAACCCAAAAAATTCAGAATTCCTAGCATGTTCCGGTTTTTTGTTTTCGGCGAATAAAGTATATGGGCCAATAAAACATAATGTATCACCTAGAGGACAACCCGATTGTTCATAATCACAATCATACACCCGCCTACCATAAACAGGAGCGAGGCAAATGACCAAAAACATTTCAATTTTACATTTTACACCTTAGCGCCTAACCAGGGTGAATTAGAATGATTAAACTATTTGATTGCGATCGCAGCACATGTGCACTTTACGAAGAGATGTTAATGTCTTATTTGTGTTAAACAGAGGAGCGGCAATTGAAAACCCAAAAAATTCAGAATTCCTAGCATGTTCCGGTTTTTTGTTTTCGGCGAATAAAGTATATGGGCCAATAAAACATAATGTATCACCTAGAGGACAACCCGATTGTTCATAATCACAACCATACACCCGCCTACCATAAACATTAGCGCGGCAATTGACCAAAAACATTTCAAGTTAACATTTTACACTTTAGCGCCTAACCAGGGTGAATTAGAATAATTAAACTATTTGATTGCGATCGCCGCGCATGTGCAATTTACGAAGAGATGTTAATGTCTTATTTGTGTTAAACAGAGGAGCGGCAATCGAAAACCCAAAAAATTCAAAATTCCTAGCACGTTCCGGTTTTTTGTTTACGGCGAATAAAGTATATGGGCCAATAAAACATAATGTATCATCTCGAGGACAACCCGATTGTTCATAATCACAATCATACACCCGCCTACCATAAACATTAGCGCGGCAATTGACCAAAAACATTTCAAGTTTACATTTTACACTTTAGCGCCTAACCAGGGTGAATAAGAATGATTAAACTATTTGATTGCGATCGCCGCGCATGTGCAATTTACGTAGAGATGTTAATGTCTAATTTGTGTTAAACAGAGGAGCGGCAATCGAAAACCCAAAAAATTCAGAATTCCTAGCATGTTCCGGTTTTTTGTTTTCGGCGAATAAAGTATATGGGCCAATAAAAAATAATGTATCCCCTAGAGGACAACCCGATTGTTCATAATCACAACCATACACCCGCCTACCATAAGCATTAGCGCGGCAATTGACCAAAAACATTTCAATTTTACATTTTACACTTTAGCGCCTAACCAGGGTGAATTAGAATGATTAAACTATTTGATTGCGATCGCCGCGCATGTGCAATTTACGTAGAGATGTTAATGTCTTATTTGTGTTAAACAGAGGAGCGGCAATCGAAAACCCAAAAAATTCACAATTCCTAGCATGTTCCGGTTTTTTGTTTTCGGCGAATAAAGTATATGGGCCAATAAAACATTATGTATCACCTAGACGACAACCCGATTGTTCATAATCACAATCATACACCCGTCTACCATAAACAGGAGCGCGGCAAATGACCAAAAACATTTCAATTTTACATTTTACACTTTAGCGCCTAACCAGGGTGAATTAGAATGATTAAACTATTTGATTGCGATCGCCGCGCATGTGCAATTTACGTAGAGATGTTAATGTCTTATATGTGTTGAACAGAGGAGCGGCAATCGAAAACCCAAAAAATTCAGAATTCCTAGCATGTTCCGGTTTTTTGTTTTCGGCGAATAAAGTATATGGGCCAATAAAACATAATGTATTACCTAGAGGACAACCCGATTGTTCATAATCACAACCATCACAGCCTACCATAAACATTAGCGCGGCAATTGACCAAAAACATTTCAATTTTACATTTTACACTTTAGCGCCTAACCAGGGTGAATTAGAATGATTAAACTATTTGATTGCGATCGCCGCGCATGTGCAATTTACGTAGAGATGTTAATGTCTTATTTGTGTTAAACAGAGGAGCGGCAATCGAAAACCCAAAAAATTCAGAGTTCCTAGCATGTTCCGGTTTTTTGTTTTCGGCGAATAAAGTATATGGGCCAATAAAACATAATGTATCACCTAGAGGACAACCCGATTGTTCATAATCACAATCATACACCCGCCTACCATAAACAGGAGCGAGGCAAATGACCAAAAACATTTCAATTTTACATTTTACACTTTAGCGCCTAACCAGGGTGAATTAGAATGATTAAACTATTGATTGCGATCGCCGCGCATGTGCAATTTACGTAGAGATGTTAATGTCTTATTTGTGTTAAACAGAGGAGCGGCAAATTAGCGCCTAACCAGGGTGAATTAGAAGGATTAAAATATCTGATTACGGTCGCCGCACATGTGCACTTTACGTAGAGATGTCAATGGCTTATAAGTGTTGAACAGAGGAGCGGCAATCGAAAACCCAAAAAATTCAGAATTCCTAGCATGTTCCGGTTTTTTGTTTTCGGCGAATAAAGTATATGGGCCAATAAAACATAATGTATTACCTAGAGGACAACCCGATTGTTCATAATCACAACCATCACAGCCTACCATAAACATTAGCGCGGCAATTGACCAAAAACATTTCAATTTTACATTTTACACTTTAGCGCCTAACCAGGGTGAATTAGAATGATTAAACTATTGATTGCGATCGCCGCACATGTGCAATTTACGTAGAGATGTTAATGTCTTATTTGTGTTAAACAGAGGAGCGGCAAATTAGCGCCTAACCAGGGTGAATTAGAAGGATTAAAATATCTGATTACGGTCGCCGCACATGTGCACTTTACGTAGAGATGTCAATGGCTTATAAGTGTTGAACAGAGGAGCGGCAATCGAAAACCCAAAAAATTCAGAATTCCTAGCATGTTCCGGTTTTTTGTTTTCGGCGAATAAAGTATATGGGCCAATAAAACATAATGTATTACCTAGAGGACAACCCGATTGTTCATAATCACAACCATCACAGCCTACCATAAACATTAGCGCGGCAATTGACCAAAAACATTTCAATTTTACATTTTACACTTTAGCGCCTAACCAGGGTGAATTAGAATGATTAAACTATTTGATTGCGATCGCCGCGCATGTGCACTTTACGAAGAGATGTCAAGGTCTTATATGTGTTGAACAGAGGAGCGGCAATCGAAAACCCAAAAAATTCAGAATTCCTAGCATGTTCCGGTTTTTTGTTTTCGGCGAATAAAGTATATGGGCCAATAAAACATAATGTATCACCTAGAGGACAACCCGATTGTTCATAATCACAATCATACACCCGCCTACCATAAACAGGAGCGAGGCAAATGACCAAAAACATTTCAATTTTACATTTTACACCTTAGCGCCTAACCAGGGTGAATTAGAATGATTAAACTATTTGATTGCGATCGCAGCACATGTGCACTTTACGAAGAGATGTTAATGTCTTATTTGTGTTAAACAGAGGAGCGGCAATTGAAAACCCAAAAAATTCAGAATTCCTAGCATGTTCCGGTTTTTTGTTTTCGGCGAATAAAGTATATGGGCCAATAAAACATAATGTATCACCTAGAGGACAACCCGATTGTTCATAATCACAACCATACACCCGCCTACCATAAACATTAGCGCGGCAATTGACCAAAAACATTTCAAGTTAACATTTTACACTTTAGCGCCTAACCAGGGTGAATTAGAATAATTAAACTATTTGATTGCGATCGCCGCGCATGTGCAATTTACGAAGAGATGTTAATGTCTTATTTGTGTTAAACAGAGGAGCGGCAATCGAAAACCCAAAAAATTCAAAATTCCTAGCACGTTCCGGTTTTTTGTTTACGGCGAATAAAGTATATGGGCCAATAAAACATAATGTATCATCTCGAGGACAACCCGATTGTTCATAATCACAATCATACACCCGCCTACCATAAACATTAGCGCGGCAATTGACCAAAAACGTTTCAAGTTTACATTTTACACTTTAGCGCCTAACCAGGGTGAATAAGAATGATTAAACTATTTGATTGCGATCGCCGCGCATGTGCAATTTACGTAGAGATGTTAATGTCTAATTTGTGTTAAACAGAGGAGCGGCAATCGAAAACCCAAAAAATTCAGAATTCCTAGCATGTTCCGGTTTTTTGTTTTCGGCGAATAAAGTATATGGGCCAATAAAAAATAATGTATCCCCTAGAGGACAACCCGATTGTTCATAATCACAACCATACACCCGCCTACCATAAGCATTAGCGCGGCAATTGACCAAAAACATTTCAATTTTACATTTTACACTTTAGCGCCTAACCAGGGTGAATTAGAATGATTAAACTATTTGATTGCGATCGCCGCGCATGTGCAATTTACGTAGAGATGTTAATGTCTTATTTGTGTTAAACAGAGGAGCGGCAATCGAAAACCCAAAAAATTCACAATTCCTAGCATGTTCCGGTTTTTTGTTTTCGGCGAATAAAGTATATGGGCCAATAAAACATTATGTATCACCTAGACGACAACCCGATTGTTCATAATCACAATCATACACCCGTCTACCATAAACAGGAGCGCGGCAAATGACCAAAAACATTTCAATTTTACATTTTACACTTTAGCGCCTAACCAGGGTGAATTAGAATGATTAAACTATTTGATTGCGATCGCCGCGCATGTGCAATTTACGTAGAGATGTTAATGTCTTATATGTGTTGAACAGAGGAGCGGCAATCGAAAACCCAAAAAATTCAGAATTCCTAGCATGTTCCGGTTTTTTGTTTTCGGCGAATAAAGTATATGGGCCAATAAAACATAATGTATCACCTAGAGGACAACCCGATTGTTCATAATCACAATCATACACCCGCCTACCATAAACAGGAGCGCGGCAAATGACCAAAAATATTTCAATTTTACATTTTACACTTTAGCGCCTAACCAGGGTGAATTAGAATGATTAAACTATTTGATTGCGATCGCCGCACATGTGCAATTTACGTAGAGATGTTAATGTCTTATATGT
This sequence comes from Bactrocera oleae, assembly GCF_042242935.1. Classification (NCBI taxonomy): domain Eukaryota; kingdom Metazoa; phylum Arthropoda; class Insecta; order Diptera; family Tephritidae; genus Bactrocera; species Bactrocera oleae. The sequence goes on along the minus strand of NC_091539.1, from coordinate 19,512,634 downwards.
GTTGAACAGAGGAGCGGCAATCGAAAACCCAAAAAATTCAGAATTCCTAGCATGTTCCGGTTTTTTGTTTTCGGCGAATAAAGTATATGGGCCAATAAAACATAATGTATCACCTAGAGGACAACCCGATTGTTCATAATCACAATCATACACCCGCCTACCATAAACAGGAGCGCGGCAAATGACCAAAAACATTTCAATTTTACATTTTACACTTTAGCGCCTAACCAGGGTGAATTAGAATGATTAAACTATTTGACTGCGATCGCCGCGCATGTGCAATTTACGTAGAGATGTTAATGTCTTATTTGTGTTAAACAGAGGAGCGGCAATCGAAAACCCAAAAAATTCAGAATTCCTAGCATGTTCCGGTTTTTTGTTTTCGGCGAATAAAGTATATGGGCCAATAAAACATAATGTATCACCTAGAGGACAACCCGATTGTTCATAATCACAACCATACACCCGCCTACCATAAACATTAGCGCGGCAATTGACCAAAAACATTTCAAGTTTACATTTTACACTTTAGCGCCTAACCAGGGTGAATTAGAATGATTAAACTATTGATTGCGATCGCCGCGCATGTGCAATTTACGTAGAGATGTTAATGTCTTATTTGTGTTAAACAGAGGAGCGGCAAATTAGCGCCTAACCTGGGTGAATTAGAAGGATTAAAATATCTGATTACGGTCGCCGCACATGTGCACTTTACGTAGAGATGTCAATGGCTTATAAGTGTTGAACAGAGGAGCGGCAATCGAAAACCCAAAAAATTCAGAATTCCTAGCATGTTCCGGTTTTTTGTTTTCGGCGAATAAAGTATATGGGCCAATAAAACATAATGTATTACCTAGAGGACAACCCGATTGTTCATAATCACAACCATCACAGCCTACCATAAACATTAGCGCGGCAATTGACCAAAAACATTTCAATTTTACATTTTACACTTTAGCGCCTAACCAGGGTGAATTAGAATAATTAAACTATTTGATTGCGATCGCCGCGCATGTGCAATTTACGAAGAGATGTTAATGTCTTATTTGTGTTAAACAGAGGAGCGGCAATCGAAAACCCAAAAAATTCAGAATTCCTAGCATGTTCCGGTTTTTTGTTTTCGGCGAATAAAGTATATGGGCCAATAAAACATAATGTATCACCTAGAGGACAACCCGATTGTTCATAATCACAATCATACACCCGCCTACCATAAACAGGAGCGCGGCAAATGACCAAAAATATTTCAATTTTACATTTTACACTTTAGCGCCTAACCAGGGTGAATTAGATTGATTAAACTATTTGATTGCGATCGCCGCGCATGTGCAATTTACGTAGAGATGTTAATGTCTTATATGTGTTGAACAGAGGAGCGGCAATCGAAAACCCAAAAAATTCAGAATTCCTAGCATGTTCCGGTTTTTTGTTTTCGGCGAATAAAGTATATGGGCCAATAAAACATAATGTATCACCTAGAGGACAACCCGATTGTTCATAATCACAATCATACACCCGCCTACCATAAACAGGAGCGCGGCAAATGACCAAAAACATTTCAATTTTACATTTTACACTTTAGCGCCTAACCAGGGTGAATTAGAATGATTAAACTATTTGACTGCGATCGCCGCGCATGTGCAATTTACGTAGAGATGTTAATGTCTTATTTGTGTTAAACAGAGGAGCGGCAATCGAAAACCCAAAAAATTCAGAATTCCTAGCATGTTCCGGTTTTTTGTTTTCGGCGAATAAAGTATATGGGCCAATAAAACATAATGTATCACCTAGAGGACAACCCGATTGTTCATAATCACAACCATACACCCGCCTACCATAAACATTAGCGCGGCAATTGACCAAAAACATTTCAATTTTACATTTTACACTTTAGCGCCTAACCAGGGTGAATTAGAATGATTAAACTATTGATTGCGATCGCCGCACATGTGCAATTTACGTAGAGATGTTAATTTCTTATTTGTGTTAAACAGAGGAGCGGCAATCGAAAACCCAAAAAATTCAGAGTTCCTAGCATGTTCCGGTTTTTTGTTTTCGGCGAATAAAGTATATGGGCCAATAAAACATAATGTATTACCTAGAGGACAACCCGATTGTTCATAATCACAATCATACACCCGCCTACCATAAACATTAGCGCGGCAATTGACCAAAAACATTTCAATTTTACATTTTACACTTTAGCGCCTAACCAGGGTGAATTAGAATGATTAAACTATTGATTGCGATCGCCGCACATGTGCAATTTACGTAGAGATGTTAATGTCTTATTTGTGTTAAACAGAGGAGCGGCAAATTAGCGCCTAACCAGGGTGAATTAGAAGGATTAAAATATCTGATTACGGTCGCCGCACATGTGCACTTTACGTAGAGATGTCAATGGCTTATAAGTGTTGAACAGAGGAGCGGCAATCGAAAACCCAAAAAATTCAGAATTCCTAGCATGTTCCGGTTTTTTGTTTTCGGCGAATAAAGTATATGGGCCAATAAAACATAATGTATTACCTAGAGGACAACCCGATTGTTCATAATCACAACCATCACAGCCTACCATAAACATTAGCGCGGCAATTGACCAAAAACATTTCAATTTTACATTTTACACTTTAGCGCCTAACCAGGGTGAATTAGAATGATTAAACTATTTGATTGCGATCGCCGCGCATGTGCAATTTACGTAGAGATGTTAATTTCTTATTTGTGTTAAACAGAGGAGCGGCAATCGAAAACCCAAAAAATTCAGAGTTCCTAGCATGTTCCGGTTTTTTGTTTTCGGCGAATAAAGTATATGGGCCAATAAAACATAATGTATCACCTAGAGGACAACCCGATTGTTCATAATCACAATCATACACCCGCCTACCATAAACAGGAGCGAGGCAAATGACCAAAAACATTTCAATTTTACATTTTACACTTTAGCGCCTAACCAGGGTGAATTAGAATGATTAAACTATTGATTGCGATCGCCGCGCATGTGCAATTTACGTAGAGATGTTAATGTCTTATTTGTGTTAAACAGAGGAGCGGCAAATTAGCGCCTAACCAGGGTGAATTAGAAGGATTAAAATATCTGATTACGGTCGCCGCACATGTGCACTTTACGTAGAGATGTCAATGGCTTATAAGTGTTGAACAGAGGAGCGGCAATCGAAAACCCAAAAAATTCAGAATTCCTAGCATGTTCCGGTTTTTTGTTTTCGGCGAATAAAGTATATGGGCCAATAAAACATAATGTATTACCTAGAGGACAACCCGATTGTTCATAATCACAACCATCACAGCCTACCATAAACATTAGCGCGGCAATTGACCAAAAACATTTCAATTTTACATTTTACACTTTAGCGCCTAACCAGGGTGAATTAGAATGATTAAACTATTGATTGCGATCGCCGCACATGTGCAATTTACGTAGAGATGTTAATGTCTTATTTGTGTTAAACAGAGGAGCGGCAAATTAGCGCCTAACCAGGGTGAATTAGAAGGATTAAAATATCTGATTACGGTCGCCGCACATGTGCACTTTACGTAGAGATGTCAATGGCTTATAAGTGTTGAACAGAGGAGCGGCAATCGAAAACCCAAAAAATTCAGAATTCCTAGCATGTTCCGGTTTTTTGTTTTCGGCGAATAAAGTATATGGGCCAATAAAACATAATGTATTACCTAGAGGACAACCCGATTGTTCATAATCACAACCATCACAGCCTACCATAAACATTAGCGCGGCAATTGACCAAAAACATTTCAATTTTACATTTTACACTTTAGCGCCTAACCAGGGTGAATTAGAATGATTAAACTATTTGATTGCGATCGCCGCGCATGTGCACTTTACGAAGAGATGTCAAGGTCTTATATGTGTTGAACAGAGGAGCGGCAATCGAAAACCCAAAAAATTCAGAATTCCTAGCATGTTCCGGTTTTTTGTTTTCGGCGAATAAAGTATATGGGCCAATAAAACATAATGTATCACCTAGAGGACAACCCGATTGTTCATAATCACAATCATACACCCGCCTACCATAAACAGGAGCGAGGCAAATGACCAAAAACATTTCAATTTTACATTTTACACCTTAGCGCCTAACCAGGGTGAATTAGAATGATTAAACTATTTGATTGCGATCGCAGCACATGTGCACTTTACGAAGAGATGTTAATGTCTTATTTGTGTTAAACAGAGGAGCGGCAATTGAAAACCCAAAAAATTCAGAATTCCTAGCATGTTCCGGTTTTTTGTTTTCGGCGAATAAAGTATATGGGCCAATAAAACATAATGTATCATCTCGAGGACAACCCGATTGTTCATAATCACAATCATACACCCGCCTACCATAAACATTAGCGCGGCAATTGACCAAAAACATTTCAAGTTAACATTTTACACTTTAGCGCCTAACCAGGGTGAATTAGAATAATTAAACTATTTGATTGCGATCGCCGCGCATGTGCAATTTACGAAGAGATGTTAATGTCTTATTTGTGTTAAACAGAGGAGCGGCAATCGAAAACCCAAAAAATTCAAAATTTCTAGCACGTTCCGGTTTTTTGTTTTCGGCGAATAAAGTATATGGGCCAATAAAACATAATGTATCACCTAGAGGACAACCCGATTGTTCATAATCACAACCATACACCCGCCTACCATAAACATTAGCGCGGCAATTGACCAAAAACATTTCAATTTTACATTTTACACTTTAGCGCCTAACCAGGGTGAATTAGAATGATTAAACTATTGATTGCGATCGCCGCACATGTGCAATTTACGTAGAGATGTTAATGTCTTATTTGTGTTAAACAGAGGAGCGGCAAATTAGCGCCTAACCAGGGTGAATTAGAAGGATTAAAATATCTGATTACGGTCGCCGCACATGTGCACTTTACGTAGAGATGTCAATGGCTTATAAGTGTTGAACAGAGGAGCGGCAATCGAAAACCCAAAAAATTCAGAATTCCTAGCATGTTCCGGTTTTTTGTTTTCGGCGAATAAAGTATATGGGCCAATAAAACATAATGTATTACCTAGAGGACAACCCGATTGTTCATAATCACAACCATCACAGCCTACCATAAACATTAGCGCGGCAATTGACCAAAAACATTTCAATTTTACATTTTACACTTTAGCGCCTAACCAGGGTGAATTAGAATGATTAAACTATTGATTGCGATCGCCGCACATGTGCAATTTACGTAGAGATGTTAATGTCTTATTTGTGTTAAACAGAGGAGCGGCAAATTAGCGCCTAACCAGGGTGAATTAGAAGGATTAAAATATCTGATTACGGTCGCCGCACATGTGCACTTTACGTAGAGATGTCAATGGCTTATAAGTGTTGAACAGAGGAGCGGCAATCGAAAACCCAAAAAATTCAGAATTCCTAGCATGTTCCGGTTTTTTGTTTTCGGCGAATAAAGTATATGGGCCAATAAAACATAATGTATTACCTAGAGGACAACCCGATTGTTCATAATCACAACCATCACAGCCTACCATAAACATTAGCGCGGCAATTGACCAAAAACATTTCAATTTTACATTTTACACCTTAGCGCCTAACCAGGGTGAATTAGAATGATTAAACTATTTGATTGCGATCGCAGCACATGTGCACTTTACGAAGAGATGTTAATGTCTTATTTGTGTTAAACAGAGGAGCGGCAATTGAAAACCCAAAAAATTCAGAATTCCTAGCATGTTCCGGTTTTTTGTTTTCGGCGAATAAAGTATATGGGCCAATAAAACATAATGTATCATCTCGAGGACAACCCGATTGTTCATAATCACAACCATACACCCGCCTACCATAAACATTAGCGCGGCAATTGACCAAAAACATTTCAAGTTAACATTTTACACTTTAGCGCCTAACCAGGGTGAATTAGAATAATTAAACTATTTGATTGCGATCGCCGCGCATGTGCAATTTACGAAGAGATGTTAATGTCTTATTTGTGTTAAACAGAGGAGCGGCAATCGAAAACCCAAAAAATTCAAAATTTCTAGCACGTTCCGGTTTTTTGTTTACGGCGAATAAAGTATATGGGCCAATAAAACATAATGTATCATCTCGAGGACAACCCGATTGTTCATAATCACAATCATACACCCGCCTACCATAAACATTAGCGCGGCAATTGACCAAAAACATTTCAAGTTTACATTTTACACTTTAGCGCCTAACCAGGGTGAATAAGAATGATTAAACTATTTGATTGCGATCGCCGCGCATGTGCAATTTACGTAGAGATGTTAATGTCTAATTTGTGTTAAACAGAGGAGCGGCAATCGAAAACCCAAAAAATTCAGAATTCCTAGCATGTTCCGGTTTTTTGTTTTCGGCGAATAAAGTATATGGGCCAATAAAAAATAATGTATCCCCTAGAGGACAACCCGATTGTTCATAATCACAACCATACACCCGCCTACCATAAGCATTAGCGCGGCAATTGACCAAAAACATTTCAATTTTACATTTTACACTTTAGCGCCTAACCAGGGTGAATTAGAATGATTAAACTATTTGATTGCGATCGCCGCGCATGTGCAATTTACGTAGAGATGTTAATGTCTTATATGTGTTGAACAGAGGAGCGGCAATCGAAAACCCAAAAAATTCAGAATTCCTAGCATGTTCCGGTTTTTTGTTTTCGGCGAATAAAGTATATGGGCCAATAAAACATAATGTATCACCTAGAGGACAACCCGATTGTTCATAATCACAATCATACACCCGCCTACCATAAACAGGAGCGCGGCAAATGACCAAAAATATTTCAATTTTACATTTTACACTTTAGCGCCTAACCAGGGTGAATTAGAATGATTAAACTATTTGATTGCGATCGCCGCGCATGTGCAATTTACGTAGAGATGTTAATGTCTTATATGTGTTGAACAGAGGAGCGGCAATCGAAAACCCAAAAAATTCAGAATTCCTAGCATGTTCCGGTTTTTTGTTTTCGGCGAATAAAGTATATGGGCCAATAAAACATAATGTATCACCTAGAGGACAACCCGATTGTTCATAATCACAATCATACACCCGCCTACCATAAACAGGAGCGCGGCAAATGACCAAAAACATTTCAATTTTACATTTTACACTTTAGCGCCTAACCAGGGTGAATTAGAATGATTAAACTATTTGACTGCGATCGCCGCGCATGTGCAATTTACGTAGAGATGTTAATGTCTTATTTGTGTTAAACAGAGGAGCGGCAATCGAAAACCCAAAAAATTCAGAATTCCTAGCATGTTCCGGTTTTTTGTTTTCGGCGAATAAAGTATATGGGCCAATAAAACATAATGTATCACCTAGAGGACAACCCGATTGTTCATAATCACAACCATACACCCGCCTACCATAAACATTAGCGCGGCAATTGACCAAAAACATTTCAAGTTTACATTTTACACTTTAGCGCCTAACCAGGGTGAATTAGAATGATTAAACTATTGATTACGATCGCCGCGCATGTGCAATTTACGTAGAGATGTTAATGTCTTATTTGTGTTAAACAGAGGAGCGGCAAATTAGCGCCTAACCTGGGTGAATTAGAAGGATTAAAATATCTGATTACGGTCGCCGCACATGTGCACTTTACGTAGAGATGTCAATGGCTTATAAGTGTTGAACAGAGGAGCGGCAATCGAAAACCCAAAAAATTCAGAATTCCTAGCATGTTCCGGTTTTTTGTTTTCGGCGAATAAAGTATATGGGCCAATAAAACATAATGTATTACCTAGAGGACAACCCGATTGTTCATAATCACAACCATCACAGCCTACCATAAACATTAGCGCGGCAATTGACCAAAAACATTTCAATTTTACATTTTACACTTTAGCGCCTAACCAGGGTGAATTAGAATAATTAAACTATTTGATTGCGATCGCCGCGCATTTGCAATTTACGAAGAGATGTTAATGTCTTATTTGTGTTAAACAGAGGAGCGGCAATCGAAAACCCAAAAAATTCAAAATTCCTAGCACGTTCCGGTTTTTTGTTTACGGCGAATAAAGTATATGGGCCAATAAAACATAATGTATCATCTCGAGGACAACCCGATTGTTCATAATCACAATCATACACCCGCCTACCATAAACATTAGCGCGGCAATTGACCAAAAACATTTCAAGTTTACATTTTACACTTTAGCGCCTAACCAGGGTGAATAAGAATGATTAAACTATTTGACTGCGATCGCCGCGCATGTGCAATTTACGTAGAGATGTTAATGTCTTATTTGTGTTAAACAGAGGAGCGGCAATCGAAAACCCAAAAAATTCAGAATTCCTAGCATGTTCCGGTTTTTTGTTTTCGGCGAATAAAGTATATGGGCCAATAAAAAATAATGTATCCCCTAGAGGACAACCCGATTGTTCATAATCACAACCATACACCCGCCTACCATAAGCATTAGCGCGGCAATTGACCAAAAACATTTCAATTTTACATTTTACACTTTAGCGCCTAACCAGGGTGAATTAGATTGATTAAACTATTTGATTGCGATCGCCGCGCATGTGCAATTTACGTAGAGATGTTAATGTCTTATATGTGTTGAACAGAGGAGCGGCAATCGAAAACCCAAAAAATTCAGAATTCCTAGCATGTTCCGGTTTTTTGTTTTCGGCGAATAAAGTATATGGGCCAATAAAACATAATGTATCACCTAGAGGACAACCCGATTGTTCATAATCACAATCATACACCCGCCTACCATAAACAGGAGCGCGGCAAATGACCAAAAATATTTCAATTTTACATTTTACACTTTAGCGCCTAACCAGGGTGAATTAGAATGATTAAACTATTTGACTGCGATCGCCGCGCATGTGCAATTTACGTAGAGATGTTAATGTCTTATTTGTGTTAAACAGAGGAGCGGCAATCGAAAACCCAAAAAATTCAGAATTCCTAGCATGTTCCGGTTTTTTGTTTTCGGCGAATAAAGTATATGGGCCAATAAAACATAATGTATCACCTAGAGGACAACCCGATTGTTCATAATCACAACCATACACCCGCCTACCATAAACATTAGCGCGGCAATTGACCAAAAACATTTCAAGTTTACATTTTACACTTTAGCGCCTAACCAGGGTGAATTAGAATGATTAAACTATTGATTGCGATCGCCGCGCATGTGCAATTTACGTAGAGATGTTAATGTCTTATTTGTGTTAAACAGAGGAGCGGCAAATTAGCGCCTAACCTGGGTGAATTAGAAGGATTAAAATATCTGATTACGGTCGCCGCACATGTGCACTTTACGTAGAGATGTCAATGGCTTATAAGTGTTGAACAGAGGAGCGGCAATCGAAAACCCAAAAAATTCAGAATTCCTAGCATGTTCCGGTTTTTTGTTTTCGGCGAATAAAGTATATGGGCCAATAAAACATAATGTATTACCTAGAGGACAACCCGATTGTTCATAATCACAACCATCACAGCCTACCATAAACATTAGCGCGGCAATTGACCAAAAACATTTCAATTTTACATTTTACACTTTAGCGCCTAACCAGGGTGAATTAGAATAATTAAACTATTTGATTGCGATCGCCGCGCATGTGCAATTTACGAAGAGATGTTAATGTCTTATTTGTGTTAAACAGAGGAGCGGCAATCGAAAACCCAAAAAATTCAAAATTCCTAGCACGTTCCGGTTTTTTGTTTACGGCGAATAAAGTATATGGGCCAATAAAACATAATGTATCATCTCGAGGACAACCCGATTGTTCATAATCACAATCATACACCCGCCTACCATAAACATTAGCGCGGCAATTGACCAAAAACATTTCAAGTTTACATTTTACACTTTAGCGCCTAACCAGGGTGAATAAGAATGATTAAACTATTTGATTGCGATCGCCGCGCATGTGCAATTTACGTAGAGATGTTAATGTCTAATTTGTGTTAAACAGAGGAGCGGCAATCGAAAACCCAAAAAATTCAGAATTCCTAGCATGTTCCGGTTTTTTGTTTTCGGCGAATAAAGTATATGGGCCAATAAAAAATAATGTATCCCCTAGAGGACAACCCGATTGTTCATAATCACAACCATACACCCGCCTACCATAAGCATTAGCGCGGCAATTGACCAAAAACATTTCAATTTTACATTTTACACTTTAGCGCCTAACCAGGGTGAATAAGAATGATTAAACTATTTGATTGCGATCGCCGCGCATGTGCAATTTACGTAGAGATGTTAATGTCTAATTTGTGTTAAACAGAGGAGCGGCAATCGAAAACCCAAAAAATTCACAATTCCTAGCATGTTCCGGTTTTTTGTTTTCGGCGAATAAAGTATATGGGCCAATAAAACATTATGTATCACCTAGACGACAACCCAATTGTTCATAATCACAATCATACACCCGTCTACCATAAACAGGAGCGCGGCAAATGACCAAAAACATTTCAATTTTACATTTTACACTTTAGCGCCTAACCAGGGTGAATTAGAATGATTAAACTATTTGATTGCGATCGCCGCGCATGTGCAATTTACGTAGAGATGTTAATGTCTTATTTGTGTTAAACAGAGGAGCGGCAATCGAAAACCCAAAAAATTCAGAATTCCTAGCATGTTCCGGTTTTTTGTTTTCGGCGAATAAAGTATATGGGCCAATAAAACATAATGTATCACCTAGAGGACAACCCGATTGTTCATAATCACAATCATACACCCGCCTACCATAAACAGGAGCGCGGCAAATGACCAAAAATATTTCAATTTTACATTTTACACTTTAGCGCCTAACCAGGGTGAATTAGATTGATTAAACTATTTGATTGCGATCGCCGCGCATGTGCAATTTACGTAGAGATGTTAATGTCTTATATGTGTTGAACAGAGGAGCGGCAATCGAAAACCCAAAAAATTCAGAATTCCTAGCATGTTCCGGTTTTTTGTTTTCGGCGAATAAAGTATATGGGCCAATAAAACATAATGTATCACCTAGAGGACAACCCGATTGTTCATAATCACAATCATACACCCGCCTACCATAAACAGGAGCGCGGCAAATGACCAAAAACATTTCAATTTTACATTTTACACTTTAGCGCCTAACCAGGGTGAATTAGAATGATTAAACTATTTGACTGCGATCGCCGCGCATGTGCAATTTACGTAGAGATGTTAATGTCTTATTTGTGTTAAACAGAGGAGCGGCAATCGAAAACCCAAAAAATTCAGAATTCCTAGCATGTTCCGGTTTTTTGTTTTCGGCGAATAAAGTATATGGGCCAATAAAACATAATGTATCACCTAGAGGACAACCCGATTGTTCATAATCACAACCATACACCCGCCTACCATAAACATTAGCGCGGCAATTGACCAAAAACATTTCAAGTTTACATTTTACACTTTAGCGCCTAACCAGGGTGAATTAGAATGATTAAACTATTGATTGCGATCGCCGCGCATGTGCAATTTACGTAGAGATGTTAATGTCTTATTTGTGTTAAACAGAGGAGCGGCAAATTAGCGCCTAACCAGGGTGAATTAGAAGGATTAAAATATCTGATTACGGTCGCCGCACATGTGCACTTTACGTAGAGATGTCAATGGCTTATAAGTGTTGAACAGAGGAGCGGCAATCGAAAACCCAAAAAATTCAGAATTCCTAGCATGTTCCGGTTTTTTGTTTTCGGCGAATAAAGTATATGGGCCAATAAAACATAATGTATTACCTAGAGGACAACCCGATTGTTCATAATCACAACCATCACAGCCTACCATAAACATTAGCGCGGCAATTGACCAAAAACATTTCAATTTTACATTTTACACTTTAGCGCCTAACCAGGGTGAATTAGAATGATTAAACTATTTGATTGCGATCGCCGCGCATGTGCAATTTACGTAGAGATGTTAATGTCTTATTTGTGTTAAACAGAGGAGCGGCAATCGAAAACCCAAAAAGTTCAGAGTTCCTAGCATGTTCCGGTTTTTTGTTTTCGGCGAATAAAGTATATGGGCCAATAAAACATTATGTATCACCTAGACGACAACCCGATTGTTCATAATCACAACCATACACCCGCCTACCATAAACATTAGCGCGGCAATTGACCAAAAACATTTCAAGTTTACATTTTACACTTTAGCGCCTAACCAGGGTGAATTAGAATGATTAAACTATTTGATTGCGATCGCCGCGCATGTGCAATTTACGAAGAGATGTTAATGTCTTATTTGTGTTGAACAGAGGAGCGGCAATCGAAAACCAAAAAAATTCAGAATTCCTAGCATGTTCCGGTTTTTTGTTTTCGACAAATAAAGTATATGGGCCAATAAAACATAATGTATCACCTAGAGGACAACCCGATTGTTCATAATCACAATCATACACCCGCCTACCATAAACAGGAGCGCGGCAAATGACCAAAAACATTTCAAGTTTACATTTTACACTTTAGCGCCTAACCAGGGTGAATTAGAATGATTAAACTATTGATTGCGATCGCCGCGCATGTGCAATTTACGTAGAGATGTTAATGTCTTATTTGTGTTAAACAGAGGAGCGGCAAATTAGCGCCTAACCAGGGTGAATTAGAAGGATTAAAATATCTGATTACGGTCGCCGCACATGTGCACTTTACGTAGAGATGTCAATGGCTTATAAGTGTTGAACAGAGGAGCGGCAATCGAAAACCCAAAAAATTCAGAATTCCTAGCATGTTCCGGTTTTTTGTTTTCGGCGAATAAAGTATATGGGCCAATAAAACATAATGTATCACCTAGAGGACAACCCGATTGTTCATAATCACAATCATACACCCGTCTACCATAAACAGGAGCGCGGCAAATGACCAAAAACATTTCAATTTTACATTTTACACTTTAGCGCCTAACCAGGGTGAATTAGAATGATTAAACTATTTGACTGCGATCGCCGCGCATGTGCAATTTACGTAGAGATGTTAATGTCTTATTTGTGTTAAACAGAGGAGCGGCAATCGAAAACCCAAAAAATTCAGAATTCCTAGCATGTTCCGGTTTTTTGTTTTCGGCGAATAAAGTATATGGGCCAATAAAACATAATGTATCACCTAGAGGACAACCCGATTGTTCATAATCACAACCATACACCCGCCTACCATAAACATTAGCGCGGCAATTGACCAAAAACATTTCAAGTTTACATTTTACACTTTAGCGCCTAACCAGGGTGAATTAGAATGATTAAACTATTGATTGCGATCGCCGCGCATGTGCAATTTACGTAGAGATGTTAATGTCTTATTTGTGTTAAACAGAGGAGCGGCAAATTAGCGCCTAACCAGGGTGAATTAGAAGGATTAAAATATCTGATTACGGTCGCCGCACATGTGCACTTTACGTAGAGATGTCAATGGCTTATAAGTGTTGAACAGAGGAGCGGCAATCGAAAACCCAAAAAATTCAGAATTCCTAGCATGTTCCGGTTTTTTGTTTTCGGCGAATAAAGTATATGGGCCAATAAAACATAATGTATTACCTAGAGGACAACCCGATTGTTCATAATCACAACCATCACAGCCTACCATAAACATTAGCGCGGCAATTGACCAAAAACATTTCAATTTTACATTTTACACTTTAGCGCCTAACCAGGGTGAATTAGAATGATTAAACTATTTGATTGCGATCGCCGCGCATGTGCAATTTACGTAGAGATGTTAATGTCTTATTTGTGTTAAACAGAGGAGCGGCAATCGAAAACCCAAAAAATTCAGAGTTCCTAGCATGTTCCGGTTTTTTGTTTTCGGCGAATAAAGTATATGGGCCAATAAAACATTATGTATCACCTAGACGACAACCCGATTGTTCATAATCACAACCATACACCCGCCTACCATAAACATTAGCGCGGCAATTGACCAAAAACATTTCAATTTTACATTTTACACTTTAGCGCCTAACCAGGGTGAATTAGAATGATTAAACTATTTGATTGCGATCGCCGCGCATGTGCAATTTACGTAGAGATGTTAATGTCTTATTTGTGTTAAACAGAGGAGCGGCAATCGAAAACCCAAAAAATTCAGAGTTCCTAGCATGTTCCGGTTTTTTGTTTTCGGCGAATAAAGTATATGGGCCAATAAAACATTATGTATCACCTAGACGACAACCCGATTGTTCATAATCACAACCATACACCCGCCTACCATAAACATTAGCGCGGCAATTGACCAAAAACATTTCAATTTTACATTTTACACTTTAGCGCCTAACCAGGGTGAATTAGAATGATTAAACTATTTGATTGCGATCGCCGCGCATGTGCAATTTACGAAGAGATGTTAATGTCTTATTTGTGTTAAACAGAGGAGCGGCAATCGAAAACCCAAAAAATTCACAATTCCTAGCATGTTCCGGTTTTTTGTTTTCGGCGAATAAAGTATATGGGCCAATAAAACATTATGTATCACCTAGACGACAACCCAATTGTTCATAATCACAATCATACACCCGTCTACCATAAACAGGAGCGCGGCAAATGACCAAAAACATTTCAATTTTACATTTTACACTTTAGCGCCTAACCAGGGTGAATTAGAATGATTAAACTATTTGATTGCGATCGCCGCGCATGTGCAATTTACGAAGAGATGTTAATGTCTTATTTGTGTTGAACAGAGGAGCGGCAATCGAAAACCAAAAAAATTCAGAATTCCTAGCATGTTCCGGTTTTTTGTTTTCGACAAATAAAGTATATGGGCCAATAAAACATAATGTATCACCTAGAGGACAACCCGATTGTTCATAATCACAATCATACACCCGCCTACCATAAACAGGAGCGCGGCAAATGACCAAAAACATTTCAAGTTTACATTTTACACTTTACCGCCTAACCAGGGTGAATTAGAATGATTAAACTATTTGATTGCGATCGCCGCGCATGTGCAATTTACGTAGAGATGTTAATGTCTTATTTGTGTTAAACAGAGGAGCGGCAATCGAAAACCCAAAAAATTCACAATTCCTAGCATGTTCCGGTTTTTTGTTTTCGGCGAATAAAGTATATGGGCCAATAAAACATTATGTATCACCTAGACGACAACCCAATTGTTCATAATCACAATCATACACCCGTCTACCATAAACAGGAGCGCGGCAAATGACCAAAAACATTTCAATTTTACATTTTACACTTTAGCGCCTAACCAGGGTGAATTAGAATGATTAAACTATTTGATTGCGATCGCCGCGCATGTGCAATTTACGAAGAGATGTTAATGTCTTATTTGTGTTGAACAGAGGAGCGGCAATCGAAAACCAAAAAAATTCAGAATTCCTAGCATGTTCCGGTTTTTTGTTTTCGACAAATAAAGTATATGGGCCAATAAAACATAATGTATCACCTAGAGGACAACCCGATTGTTCATAATCACAATCATACACCCGCCTACCATAAACAGGAGCGCGGCAAATGACCAAAAACATTTCAAGTTTACATTTTACACTTTACCGCCTAACCAGGGTGAATTAGAATGATTAAACTATTGATTGCGATCGCCGCGCATGTGCAATTTACGTAGAGATGTTAATGTCTTATTTGTGTTAAACAGAGGAGCGGCAAATTAGCGCCTAACCAGGGTGAATTAGAAGGATTAAAATATCTGATTACGGTCGCCGCACATGTGCACTTTACGTAGAGATGTCAATGGCTTATAAGTGTTGAACAGAGGAGCGGCAATCGAAAACCCAAAAAATTCAGAATTCCTAGCATGTTCCGGTTTTTTGTTTTCGGCGAATAAAGTATATGGGCCAATAAAACATAATGTATCACCTAGAGGACAACCCGATTGTTCATAATCACAATCATACACCCGTCTACCATAAACAGGAGCGCGGCAAATGACCAAAAACATTTCAATTTTACATTTTACACTTTAGCGCCTAACCAGGGTGAATTAGAATGATTAAACTATTTGATTGCGATCGCCGCGCATGTGCAATTTACGTAGAGATGTTAATGTCTTATTTGTGTTAAACAGAGGAGCGGCAAATTAGCGCCTAACCAGGGTGAACTAGAAGGATTAAACTATCTGATTACGGTCGCCGCACATGTGCACTTTACGTAGAGATGTCAATGGCTTATATGTGTTGAACAGAGGAGCGGCAATCGAAAACCCAAAAAATTCAGAATTCCTAGCATGTTCCGGTTTTTTGTTTTCGGCGAATAAAGTATATGGGCCAATAAAACATAATGTATCACCTAGAGGACAACCCTATTGTTCATAATCACAATCATACACCCGCCTACCATAAACAGGAGCGCGGCAAATGACCAAAAATATTTCAAGTTTACATTTTACACTTTAGCGCCTAACCAGGGTGAATTAGAATGATTAAACTATTGATTGCGATCGCCGCGCATGTGCAATTTACGTAGAGATGTTAATGTCTTATTTGTGTTAAACAGAGGAGCGGCAAATTAGCGCCTAACCAGGGTGAACTAGAAGGATTAAACTATCTGATTACGGTCGCCGCACATGTGCACTTTACGTAGAGATGTCAATGGCTTATATGTGTTGAACAGAGGAGCGGCAATCGAAAACCCAAAAAATTCAGAATTCCTAGCATGTTCCGGTTTTTTGTTTTCGGCGAATAAAGTATATGGGCCAATAAAACATAATGTATCACCTAGAGGACAACCCTATTGTTCATAATCACAATCATACACCCGTCTACCATAAACAGGAGCGCGGCAAATGACCAAAAACATTTCAATTTTACATTTTACACTTTAGCGCCTAACCAGGGTGAATTAGAATGATTAAACTATTTGACTGCGATCGCCGCGCATGTGCAATTTACGTAGAGATGTTAATGTCTTATTTGTGTTAAACAGAGGAGCGGCAATCGAAAACCCAAAAAATTCAGAATTCCTAGCATGTTCCGGTTTTTTGTTTTCGGCGAATAAAGTATATGGGCCAATAAAACATAATGTATCACCTAGAGGACAACCCGATTGTTCATAATCACAACCATACACCCGCCTACCATAAACATTAGCGCGGCAATTGACCAAAAACATTTCAAGTTTACATTTTACACTTTAGCGCCTAACCAGGGTGAATTAGAATGATTAAACTATTGATTGCGATCGCCGCGCATGTGCAATTTACGTAGAGATGTTAATGTCTTATTTGTGTTAAACAGAGGAGCGGCAAATTAGCGCCTAACCAGGGTGAATTAGAAGGATTAAAATATCTGATTACGGTCGCCGCACATGTGCACTTTACGTAGAGATGTCAATGGCTTATAAGTGTTGAACAGAGGAGCGGCAATCGAAAACCCAAAAAATTCAGAATTCCTAGCATGTTCCGGTTTTTTGTTTTCGGCGAATAAAGTATATGGGCCAATAAAACATAATGTATTACCTAGAGGACAACCCGATTGTTCATAATCACAACCATCACAGCCTACCATAAACATTAGCGCGGCAATTGACCAAAAACATTTCAATTTTACATTTTACACTTTAGCGCCTAACCAGGGTGAATTAGAATGATTAAACTATTTGATTGCGATCGCCGCGCATGTGCAATTTACGTAGAGATGTTAATGTCTTATTTGTGTTAAACAGAGGAGCGGCAATCGAAAACCCAAAAAATTCAGAGTTCCTAGCATGTTCCGGTTTTTTGTTTTCGGCGAATAAAGTATATGGGCCAATAAAACATTATGTATCACCTAGACGACAACCCGATTGTTCATAATCACAACCATACACCCGCCTACCATAAACATTAGCGCGGCAATTGACCAAAAACATTTCAATTTTACATTTTACACTTTAGCGCCTAACCAGGGTGAATTAGAATGATTAAACTATTTGATTGCGATCGCCGCGCATGTGCAATTTACGTAGAGATGTTAATGTCTTATTTGTGTTAAACAGAGGAGCGGCAATCGAAAACCCAAAAAATTCAGAGTTCCTAGCATGTTCCGGTTTTTTGTTTTCGGCGAATAAAGTATATGGGCCAATAAAACATTATGTATCACCTAGACGACAACCCGATTGTTCATAATCACAACCATACACCCGCCTACCATAAACATTAGCGCGGCAATTGACCAAAAACATTTCAATTTTACATTTTACACTTTAGCGCCTAACCAGGGTGAATTAGAATGATTAAACTATTTGATTGCGATCGCCGCGCATGTGCAATTTACGAAGAGATGTTAATGTCTTATTTGTGTTAAACAGAGGAGCGGCAATCGAAAACCCAAAAAATTCAGAATTCCTAGCATGTTCCGGTTTTTTGTTTTCGGCGAATAAAGTATATGGGCCAATAAAACATTATGTATCACCTAGACGACAACCCAATTGTTCATAATCACAATCATACACCCGTCTACCATAAACAGGAGCGCGGAAAATGACCAAAAACATTTCAATTTTACATTTTACACTTTAGCGCCTAACCAGGGTGAATTAGAATGATTAAACTATTTGATTGCGATCGCCGCGCATGTGCAATTTACGAAGAGATGTTAATGTCTTATTTGTGTTGAACAGAGGAGCGGCAATCGAAAACCAAAAAAATTCAGAATTCCTAGCATGTTCCGGTTTTTTGTTTTCGACAAATAAAGTATATGGGCCAATAAAACATAATGTATCACCTAGAGGACAACCCGATTGTTCATAATCACAATCATACACCCGCCTACCATAAACAGGAGCGCGGCAAATGACCAAAAACATTTCAAGTTTACATTTTACACTTTACCGCCTAACCAGGGTGAATTAGAATGATTAAACTATTTGATTGCGATCGCCGCGCATGTGCAATTTACGTAGAGATGTTAATGTCTTATTTGTGTTAAACAGAGGAGCGGCAATCGAAAACCCAAAAAATTCACAATTCCTAGCATGTTCCGGTTTTTTGTTTTCGGCGAATAAAGTATATGGGCCAATAAAACATTATGTATCACCTAGACGACAACCCAATTGTTCATAATCACAATCATACACCCGTCTACCATAAACAGG
Source organism: Bactrocera oleae (assembly GCF_042242935.1). Taxonomy (NCBI): domain Eukaryota; kingdom Metazoa; phylum Arthropoda; class Insecta; order Diptera; family Tephritidae; genus Bactrocera; species Bactrocera oleae. The sequence continues at coordinate 19,493,585 of NC_091539.1, read as the reverse complement.
AGCGCGGCAAATGACCAAAAACATTTCAATTTTACATTTTACACTTTAGCGCCTAACCAGGGTGAATTAGAATGATTAAACTATTTGATTGCGATCGCCGCGCATGTGCAATTTACGAAGAGATGTTAATGTCTTATTTGTGTTGAACAGAGGAGCGGCAATCGAAAACCAAAAAAATTCAGAATTCCTAGCATGTTCCGGTTTTTTGTTTTCGACAAATAAAGTATATGGGCCAATAAAACATAATGTATCACCTAGAGGACAACCCGATTGTTCATAATCACAATCATACACCCGCCTACCATAAACAGGAGCGCGGCAAATGACCAAAAACATTTCAAGTTTACATTTTACACTTTACCGCCTAACCAGGGTGAATTAGAATGATTAAACTATTGATTGCGATCGCCGCGCATGTGCAATTTACGTAGAGATGTTAATGTCTTATTTGTGTTAAACAGAGGAGCGGCAAATTAGCGCCTAACCAGGGTGAATTAGAAGGATTAAAATATCTGATTACGGTCGCCGCACATGTGCACTTTACGTAGAGATGTCAATGGCTTATAAGTGTTGAACAGAGGAGCGGCAATCGAAAACCCAAAAAATTCAGAATTCCTAGCATGTTCCGGTTTTTTGTTTTCGGCGAATAAAGTATATGGGCCAATAAAACATAATGTATCACCTAGAGGACAACCCGATTGTTCATAATCACAATCATACACCCGTCTACCATAAACAGGAGCGCGGCAAATGACCAAAAACATTTCAATTTTACATTTTACACTTTAGCGCCTAACCAGGGTGAATTAGAATGATTAAACTATTTGATTGCGATCGCCGCGCATGTGCAATTTACGTAGAGATGTTAATGTCTTATTTGTGTTAAACAGAGGAGCGGCAAATTAGCGCCTAACCAGGGTGAACTAGAAGGATTAAACTATCTGATTACGGTCGCCGCACATGTGCACTTTACGTAGAGATGTCAATGGCTTATATGTGTTGAACAGAGGAGCGGCAATCGAAAACCCAAAAAATTCAGAATTCCTAGCATGTTCCGGTTTTCTGTTTTCGGCGAATAAAGTATATGGGCCAATAAAACATAATGTATCACCTAGAGGACAACCCTATTGTTCATAATCACAATCATACACCCGCCTACCATAAACAGGAGCGCGGCAAATGACCAAAAATATTTCAATTTTACATTTTACACTTTAGCGCCTAACCAGGGTGAATTAGAATGATTAAACTATTTGATTGCGATCGCCGCGCATGTGCAATTTACGTAGAGATGTTAATGTCTTATATGTGTTGAGCAGAGGAGCGGCAATCGAAAACCAAAAAAATTCAGAATTCCTAGCATGTTCCGGTTTTTTGTTTTCGGCGAATAAAGTATATGGGCCAATAAAACATAATGTATCACCTAGAGGACAACCCGCTTGTTCATAATCACAACCATACACCCGCCTACCATAAACAGAAGCGCGGCAAATGACCAAAAACATTTCAATTTTACATTTTACACTTTAGCGCCTAACCAGGGTGAATTAGAATGATTAAACTATTTGATTGCGATTGCCGCGCATGTGCAATTTAGGTAGAGATGTTAATGTCTTATTTGTGTTAAATAGAGGAGCGGCAAATTAGCGGATAACCAGGGTGAATTAGAAGGATTAAACTATCTGATTACCGTCGCCGCACATGTGCACTTTACGTAGAGATGTCAATGGCTTATATATGTTGAACAGAGAAGCGGCAATCGAAAACCCAAAAAAATCAACATTCCTAGCAAGTTCCGGTTTTTTGTTTTCGGCGAATAAAGTATATGGGCCAATATAACATAATTTATCACCTAGAGGACAACCCGATTGTTCATAATCACAATCATACACCCACCTACCATAAACATTAGCGCGGCAATTGACCAAAAACATTTCAAGTTTACATTTTACTCTTTAGGGCCTAACCAGGGTGAATTAGAAGGATTGAACTATTTGATTGCGATCGCCGCGCATGTGCAATTTACGAAGAGATGTTAATGTCTTATTTGTGTTGAACAGAGGAGCGGCAATCGAAAACCAAAAAAATTCAGAATTCCTAGCATGTTCCGGTTTTTTGTTTTCGACAAATAAAGTATATGGGCCAATAAAACATAATGTATCACCTAGAGGACAACCCGATTGTTCATAATCACAATCATACACCCGCCTACCATAAACAGGAGCGCGGCAAATGACCAAAAACATTTCAAGTTTACATTTTACACTTTACCGCCTAACCAGGGTGAATTAGAATGATTAAACTATTTGATTGCGATCGCCGCGCATGTGCAATTTACGTAGAGATGTTAATGTCTTATTTGTGTTAAACAGAGGAGCGGCAATCGAAAACCCAAAAAATTCAGAGTTCCTAGCATGTTCCGGTTTTTTGTTTTCGGCGAATAAAGTATATGGGCCAATAAAACATTATGTATTACCTAGAGGACAACCCGATTGTTCATAATCACAACCATCACAGCCTACCATAAACATTAGCGCGGCAATTGACCAAAAACATTTCAATTTTACATTTTACACTTTAGCGCCTAACCAGGGTGAATTAGAATGATTAAACTATTTGATTGCGATCGCCGCGCATGTGCAATTTACGTAGAGATGTTAATGTCTTATTTGTGTTAAACAGAGGAGCGGCAATCGAAAACCCAAAAAATTCAGAGTTCCTAGCATGTTCCGGTTTTTTGTTTTCGGCGAATAAAGTATATGGGCCAATAAAACATTATGTATCACCTAGACGACAACCCGATTGTTCATAATCACAACCATACACCCGCCTACCATAAACATTAGCGCGGCAATTGACCAAAAACATTTCAATTTTACATTTTACACTTTAGCGCCTAACCAGGGTGAATTAGAATGATTAAACTATTTGATTGCGATCGCCGCGCATGTGCAATTTACGTAGAGATGTTAATGTCTTATTTGTGTTAAACAGAGGAGCGGCAATCGAAAACCCAAAAAATTCAGAGTTCCTAGCATGTTCCGGTTTTTTGTTTTCGGCGAATAAAGTATATGGGCCAATAAAACATTATGTATCACCTAGACGACAACCCGATTGTTCATAATCACAACCATACACCCGCCTACCATAAACATTAGCGCGGCAATTGACCAAAAACATTTCAATTTTACATTTTACACTTTAGCGCCTAACCAGGGTGAATTAGAATGATTAAACTATTTGATTGCGATCGCCGCGCATGTGCAATTTACGAAGAGATGTTAATGTCTTATTTGTGTTAAACAGAGGAGCGGCAATCGAAAACCCAAAAAATTCACAATTCCTAGCATGTTCCGGTTTTTTGTTTTCGGCGAATAAAGTATATGGGCCAATAAAACATTATGTATCACCTAGACGACAACCCAATTGTTCATAATCACAATCATACACCCGTCTACCATAAACAGGAGCGCGGCAAATGACCAAAAACATTTCAATTTTACATTTTACACTTTAGCGCCTAACCAGGGTGAATTAGAATGATTAAACTATTTGATTGCGATCGCCGCGCATGTGCAATTTACGAAGAGATGTTAATGTCTTATTTGTGTTGAACAGAGGAGCGGCAATCGAAAACCAAAAAAATTCAGAATTCCTAGCATGTTCCGGTTTTTTGTTTTCGACAAATAAAGTATATGGGCCAATAAAACATAATGTATCACCTAGAGGACAACCCGATTGTTCATAATCACAATCATACACCCGCCTACCATAAACAGGAGCGCGGCAAATGACCAAAAACATTTCAAGTTTACATTTTACACTTTACCGCCTAACCAGGGTGAATTAGAATGATTAAACTATTTGATTGCGATCGCCGCGCATGTGCAATTTACGTAGAGATGTTAATGTCTTATTTGTGTTAAACAGAGGAGCGGCAATCGAAAACCCAAAAAATTCACAATTCCTAGCATGTTCCGGTTTTTTGTTTTCGGCGAATAAAGTATATGGGCCAATAAAACATTATGTATCACCTAGACGACAACCCAATTGTTCATAATCACAATCATACACCCGTCTACCATAAACAGGAGCGCGGCAAATGACCAAAAACATTTCAATTTTACATTTTACACTTTAGCGCCTAACCAGGGTGAATTAGAATGATTAAACTATTTGATTGCGATCGCCGCGCATGTGCAATTTACGAAGAGATGTTAATGTCTTATTTGTGTTGAACAGAGGAGCGGCAATCGAAAACCAAAAAAATTCAGAATTCCTAGCATGTTCCGGTTTTTTGTTTTCGACAAATAAAGTATATGGGCCAATAAAACATAATGTATCACCTAGAGGACAACCCGATTGTTCATAATCACAATCATACACCCGCCTACCATAAACAGGAGCGCGGCAAATGACCAAAAACATTTCAAGTTTACATTTTACACTTTACCGCCTAACCAGGGTGAATTAGAATGATTAAACTATTGATTGCGATCGCCGCGCATGTGCAATTTACGTAGAGATGTTAATGTCTTATTTGTGTTAAACAGAGGAGCGGCAAATTAGCGCCTAACCAGGGTGAATTAGAAGGATTAAAATATCTGATTACGGTCGCCGCACATGTGCACTTTACGTAGAGATGTCAATGGCTTATAAGTGTTGAACAGAGGAGCGGCAATCGAAAACCCAAAAAATTCAGAATTCCTAGCATGTTCCGGTTTTTTGTTTTCGGCGAATAAAGTATATGGGCCAATAAAACATAATGTATCACCTAGAGGACAACCCGATTGTTCATAATCACAATCATACACCCGTCTACCATAAACAGGAGCGCGGCAAATGACCAAAAACATTTCAATTTTACATTTTACACTTTAGCGCCTAACCAGGGTGAATTAGAATGATTAAACTATTTGATTGCGATCGCCGCGCATGTGCAATTTACGTAGAGATGTTAATGTCTTATTTGTGTTAAACAGAGGAGCGGCAAATTAGCGCCTAACCAGGGTGAACTAGAAGGATTAAACTATCTGATTACGGTCGCCGCACATGTGCACTTTACGTAGAGATGTCAATGGCTTATATGTGTTGAACAGAGGAGCGGCAATCGAAAACCCAAAAAATTCAGAATTCCTAGCATGTTCCGGTTTTTTGTTTTCGGCGAATAAAGTATATGGGCCAATAAAACATAATGTATCACCTAGAGGACAACCCTATTGTTCATAATCACAATCATACACCCGCCTACCATAAACAGGAGCGCGGCAAATGACCAAAAATATTTCAATTTTACATTTTACACTTTAGCGCCTAACCAGGGTGAATTAGAATGATTAAACTATTTGATTGCGATCGCCGCGCATGTGCAATTTACGTAGAGATGTTAATGTCTTATATGTGTTGAGCAGAGGAGCGGCAATCGAAAACCAAAAAAATTCAGAATTCCTAGCATGTTCCGGTTTTTTGTTTTCGGCGAATAAAGTATATGGGCCAATAAAACATAATGTATCACCTAGAGGACAACCCGCTTGTTCATAATCACAACCATACACCCGCCTACCATAAACAGAAGCGCGGCAAATGACCAAAAACATTTCAATTTTACATTTTACACTTTAGCGCCTAACCAGGGTGAATTAGAATGATTAAACTATTTGATTGCGATTGCCGCGCATGTGCAATTTAGGTAGAGATGTTAATGTCTTATTTGTGTTAAATAGAGGAGCGGCAAATTAGCGGATAACCAGGGTGAATTAGAAGGATTAAACTATCTGATTACCGTCGCCGCACATGTGCACTTTACGTAGAGATGTCAATGGCTTATATATGTTGAACAGAGAAGCGGCAATCGAAAACCCAAAAAAATCAACATTCCTAGCAAGTTCCGGTTTTTTGTTTTCGGCGAATAAAGTATATGGGCCAATATAACATAATTTATCACCTAGAGGACAACCCGATTGTTCATAATCACAATCATACACCCACCTACCATAAACATTAGCGCGGCAATTGACCAAAAACATTTCAAGTTTACATTTTACTCTTTAGGGCCTAACCAGGGTGAATTAGAAGGATTGAACTATTTGATTGCGATCGCCGCACATGTGCACTTTACGAAGAGATGTCAAGGTCTTATATGTGTTGAACAGAGGAGCGGCAATCGAAAACCCAAAAAATTCAGAATTCCTAGCAGGTTCCGGTTTTTTGTTTTCGGCGAATAAAGTATATGGGCCAATAAAACATAATGTATCACCTAGAGGACAACCCGATTGTTCATAATCACAATCATACACCCGCCTACCATAAACATTAGCGCGGCAATTGACCAAAAACATTTCAAGTTTACATTTTACACTTTAGCGCCTAACCAGGGTGAATTAGAATGATTAAACTATTTGATTGCGATCGCCGCGCATGTGCAATTTACGAAGAGATGTTAATGTCTTATTTGAGTTGAACAGAGGAGCGGCAATCGAAAACCAAAAAATTTCAGAATTCCTAGCATGTTCCGGTTTTTTGTTTTCGGCGAATAAAGTATATGGGCCAATAAAACATAATGTATCACCTAGAGGACAACCCGATTGTTCATAATCACAATCATACACCCGTCTACCATAAACAGGAGCGCGGCATATGACCAAAAACATTTCAATTTTACATTTTACACTTTAGCGCCTAACCAGGGTGAATTAGAATGATTAAACTATTTGATTGCGATCGCCGCGCATGTGCAATTTACGTAGAGATGTTAATGTCTTATTTGTGTTAAACAGAGGAGCGGCAAATTAGCGCCTAACCAGGGTGAATTAGAAGGATTAAAATATCTGATTACGGTCGCCGCACATGTGCACTTTACGTAGAGATGTCAATGGCTTATAAGTGTTGAACAGAGGAGCGGCAATCGAAAACCCAAAAAATTCAGAATTCCTAGCATGTTCCGGTTTTTTGTTTTCGGCGAATAGAGTATATGGGCCAATAAAACATAATGTATCACCTAGAGGACAACCCGATTTTTCATAATCACAATCATACACCCGTCTACCATAAACAGGAGCGCGGCAATTGACCAAAAACATTTCAAGTTTACATTTTACACTTTAGCGCCTAACCGGGCTACCAGGAAAACCCAAAAAATTCAGAATTCCTAGCATGTTCCGGTTTTTTGTTTTCGGCGAATAAAGTATATGGGCCAATAAAACATAATGTATCACCTAGAGGACAACCCGATTGTTCATAATCACAATCATACACCCGCCTACCATAAACACGAGCGTCGCAATTGACCAAAAACATTACAAGTTTACATTTTACACTTTAGCGCCTAACCAGGGTGAATTAGAATGATTAAACTATTTGATTGCGATCGCCGCGCATGTGCAATTTACGTAGAGATGTTAATGTCTTATTTGTGTTAAACAGAGGAGCGGCAAATTAGCGCCTAACCAGGGTGAACTAGAAGGATTAAACTATCTGATTACGGTCGCCGCACATGTGCACTTTACGTAGAGATGTTAATGTCTTATTTGTGTTAAACAGAGGAGCGGCAATCGAAAACCCAAAAAATTCAGAATTCCTAGCATGTTCCGGTTTTTTGTTTTCGGCGAATAAAGTATATGGGCCAATAAAACATTATGTATCACCTAGACGACAACCCGATTGTTCATAATCACAACCATACACCCGCCTACCATAAACATTAGCGCGGCAATTGACCAAAAACATTTCAAGTTTACATTTTACACTTTAGCGCCTAACCAGGGTGAATTAGAATGATTAAACTATTTGATTGCGATCGCCGCGCATGTGCAATTTACGAAGAGATGTTAATGTCTTATTTGTGTTGAACAGAGGAGCGGCAATCGAAAACCAAAAAAATTCAGAATTCCTAGCATGTTCCGGTTTTTTGTTTTCGGCAAATAAATTATATGGGCCAATAAAACATAATGTATCACCTAGAGGACAACCCGATTGTTCATAATCACAATCATACACCCGCCTACCATAAACAGGAGCGCGGCAAATGACCAAAAACATTTCAAGTTTACATTTTACGCTTTAGCGCCTAACCAGGGTGAATTAGAATGATTAAACTATTGATTGCGATCGCCGCGCATGTGCAATTTACGTAGAGATGTTAATGTCTTATTTGTGTTAAACAGAGGAGCGGCAAATTAGCGCCTAACCAGGGTGAATTAGAAGGATTAAAATATCTGATTACGGTCGCCGCACATGTGCACTTTACGTAGAGATGTTAATGTCTTATTTGTGTTAAACAGAGGAGCGGCAATCGAAAACCCAAAAAATTCAGAATTCCTAGCATGTTCCGGTTTTTTGTTTTCGGCGAATAAAGTATATGGGCCAATAAAACATAATGTATCACCTAGAGGACAACCCGATTGTTCATAATCACAATCATACACCCGCCTACCATAAACACGAGCGTCGCAATTGACCAAAAACATTACAAGTTTACATTTTACACTTTAGCGCCTAACCAGGGTGAATTAGAATGATTAAACTATTTGATTGCGATCGCCGCGCATGTGCAATTTACGTAGAGATGTTAATGTCTTATTTGTGTTAAACAGAGGAGCGGCAATCGAAAACCAAAAAAATTCAGAATTCCTAGCATGTTCCGGTTTTTTGTTTTCGGCGAATAAAGTATATGGGCCAATAAAACATTATGTATCACCTAGACGACAACCCGATTGTTCATAATCACAACCATACACCCGCCTACCATAAACATTAGCGCGGCAATTGACCAAAAACATTTCAAGTTTACATTTTACACTTTAGCGCCTAACCAGGGTGAATTAGAATGATTAAACTATTTGATTGCGATCGCCGCGCATGTGCAATTTACGTAGAGATGTTAATGTCTTATTTGTGTTAAACAGAGGAGCGGCAATCGAAAACCAAAAAAATTCAGAATTCCTAGCATGTTCCGGTTTTTTGTTTTCGGCAAATAAATTATATGGGCCAATAAAACATAATGTATCACCTAGAGGACAGCCCGATTGTTCATAATCACAATCATACACCCGCCTACCATAAACAGGAGCGCGGCAAATGACCAAAAACATTTCAAGTTTACATTTTACGCTTTAGCGCCTAACCAGGGTGAATTAGAATGATTAAACTATTGATTGCGATCGCCGCGCATGTGCAATTTACGTAGAGATGTTAATGTCTTATTTGTGTTAAACAGAGGAGCGGCAAATTAGCGCCTAACCAGGGTGAATTAGAAGGATTAAAATATCTGATTACGGTCGCCGCACATGTGCACTTTACGTAGAGATGTCAATGGCTTACAAGTGTTGAACAGAGGAGCGGCAATCGAAAACCCAAAAAATTCAGAATTCCTAGCATGTTCCGGTTTTTTGTTTTCGGCGAATAAAGTATATGGGCCAATAAAACATAATGTATCACCTAGAGGACAACCCGATTGTTCATAATCACAATCATACACCCGTCTACCATAAACAGGAGCGCGGCAAATGACCAAAAACTTTTCAATTTTACATTTTACACTTTAGCGCCTAACCAGGGTGAATTAGAATGATTAAACTATTTGATTGCGATCGCCGCGCATGTGCAATTTACGTAGAGATGTTAATGTCTTATTTGTGTTAAACAGAGGAGCGGCAAATTAGCGCCTAACCAGGGTGAACTAGAAGGATTAAACTATCTGATTACGGTCGCCGCACATGTGCACTTTACGTAGAGATGTTAATGTCTTATTTGTGTTAAACAGAGGAGCGGCAATCGAAAACCCAAAAAATTCAGAATTCCTAGCATGTTCCGGTTTTTTGTTTTCGGCGAATAAAGTATATGGGCCAATAAAACATTATGTATCACCTAGACGACAACCCGATTGTTCATAATCACAACCATACACCCGCCTACCATAAACATTAGCGCGGCAATTGACCAAAAACATTTCAAGTTTACATTTTACACTTTAGCGCCTAACCAGGGTGAATTAGAATGATTAAACTATTTGATTGCGATCGCCGCGCATGTGCAATTTACGAAGAGATGTTAATGTCTTATTTGTGTTGAACAGAGGAGCGGCAATCGAAAACCAAAAAAATTCAGAATTCCTAGCATGTTCCGGTTTTTTGTTTTCGGCAAATAAATTATATGGGCCAATAAAACATAATGTATCACCTAGAGGACAACCCGATTGTTCATAATCACAATCATACACCCGCCTACCATAAACAGGAGCGCGGCAAATGACCAAAAACATTTCAAGTTTACATTTTACGCTTTAGCGCCTAACCAGGGTGAATTAGAATGATTAAACTATTGATTGCGATCGCCGCGCATGTGCAATTTACGTAGAGATGTTAATGTCTTATTTGTGTTAAACAGAGGAGCGGCAAATTAGCGCCTAACCAGGGTGAATTAGAAGGATTAAAATATCTGATTACGGTCGCCGCACATGTGCACTTTACGTAGAGATGTCAATGGCTTACAAGTGTTGAACAGAGGAGCGGCAATCGAAAACCCAAAAAATTCAGAATTCCTAGCATGTTCCGGTTTTTTGTTTTCGGCGAATAAAGTATATGGGCCAATAAAACATAATGTATCACCTAGAGGACAACCCGATTGTTCATAATCACAATCATACACCTGTCTACCATAAACAGGAGCGCGGCAAATGACCAAAAACTTTTCAATTTTACATTTTACACTTTAGCGCCTAACCAGGGTGAATTAGAATGATTAAACTATTTGATTGCGATCGCCGCGCATGTGCAATTTACGTAGAGATGTTAATGTCTTATTTGTGTTAAACAGAGGAGCGGCAAATTAGCGCCTAACCAGGGTGAACTAGAAGGATTAAACTATCTGATTACGGTCGCCGCACATGTGCACTTTACGTAGAGATGTCAATGGCTTATATGTGTTGAACAGAGAAGCGGCAATCGAAAACCAAAAAAATTCAGAATTCCTAGCATGTTCCGGTTTTTTGTTTTCGGCAAATAAATTATATGGGCCAATAAAACATAATGTATCACCTAGAGGACAACCCGATTGTTCATAATCACAATCATACACCCGCCTACAATAAACAGGAGCGCGGCAATTGACCAAAAACATTACAAGTTTACATTTTACACTTTAGCGCCTAACCAGGGTGAATTAGAAGGATTAAACTATTTGATTGCGATCGCCGCGCATGTGCAATTTACGTAGAGATGTTAATGTCTTATATGTGTTGAGCAGAGGAGCGGCAATCGAAAACCAAAAAAATTCAGAATTCCTAGCATGTTCCGGTTTTTTGTTTTCGGCAAATAAATTATATGGGCCAATAAAACATAATGTATCACCTAGAGGACAACCCGATTGTTCATAATCACAATCATACACCCGCCTACCATAAACAGGAGCGCGGCAAATGACCAAAAACATTTCAAGTTTACATTTTACGCCTTAGCGCCTAACCAGGGTGAATTAGAATGATTAAACTATTGATTGCGATCGCCGCGCATGTGCAATTTACGTAGAGATGTTAATGTCTTATTTGTGTTAAACAGAGGAGCGGCAAATTAGCGCCTAACCAGGGTGAACTAGAAGGATTAAACTATCTGATTACGGTCGCCGCACATGTGCACTTTACGTAGAGATGTCAATGGCTTACAAGTGTTGAACAGAGGAGCGGCAATCGAAAACCCAAAAAATTCAGAATTCCTAGCATGTTCCGGTTTTTTGTTTTCGGCGAATAAAGTATATGGGCCAATAAAACATAATGTATCACCTAGAGGACAACCCGATTGTTCATAATCACAATCATACACCTGTCTACCATAAACAGGAGCGCGGCAAATGACCAAAAACTTTTCAATTTTACATTTTACACTTTAGCGCCTAACCAGGGTGAATTAGAATGATTAAACTATTTGATTGCGATCGCCGCGCATGTGCAATTTACGTAGAGATGTTAATGTCTTATTTGTGTTAAACAGAGGAGCGGCAAATTAGCGCCTAACCAGGGTGAACTAGAAGGATTAAACTATCTGATTACGGTCGCCGCACATGTGCACTTTACGTAGAGATGTCAATGGCTTATATGTGTTGAACAGAGAAGCGGCAATCGAAAACCCAAAAAAATCAACATTCCTAGCATGTTCCGGTTTTTTGTTTTCGGCGAATAAAGTATATGGGCCAATATAACATAATGTATCACATAGAGGACAACCCGATTGTTCATAATCACAATCATACACCCGCCTACAATAAACAGGAGCGCGGCAATTGACCAAAAACATTACAAGTTTACATTTTACACTTTAGCGCCTAACCAGGGTGAATTAGAAGGATTAAACTATTTGATTGCGATCGCCGCGCATGTGCAATTTACGTAGAGATGTTAATGTCTTATATGTGTTGAGCAGAGGAGCGGCAATCGAAAACCAAAAAAATTCAGAATTCCTAGCATGTTCCGGTTTTTTGTTTTCGGCGAATAAAGTATATGGGCCAATAAAACATAATGTATCACCTAGAGGACAACCCGCTTGTTGATAATCACAACCATACACCCGCCTACCATAAACAGAAGCGCGGCAAATGACCAAAAACATTTCAATTTTACATTTTACACTTTAGCGCCTAACCAGTGTGAATTAGAATGATTAAACTATTTGATTGCGATTGCCGCGCATGTGCAATTTAGGTAGAGATGTTAATGTCTTATTTGTGTTAAATAGAGGAGCGGCAAATTAGCGCCTAACCACGGTGAATTAGAAGGATTAAACTATCTGATTACCGTCGCCGCACATGTGCACTTTACGTAGAGATGTCAATGGCTTATATATGTTGAACAGAGAAGCGGCAATCGAAAACCCAAAAAAATCAACATTCCTAGCAAGTTCCGGTTTTTTGTTTTCGGCGAATAAAGTATATGGGCCAATATAACATAATTTATCACCTAGAGGACAACCCGATTGTTCATAATCACAATCATACACCCGCCTACCATAAACATTAGCGCGGCAATTGACCAAAAACATTTCAAGTTTACATTTTACTCTTTAGGGCCTAACCAGGGTGAATTAGAAGGATTGAACTATTTGATTGCGATCGCCGCACATGTGCACTTTACGAAGAGATGTCAAGGTCTTATATGTGTTGAACAGAGGAGCGGCAATCGAAAACCCAAAAAATTCAGAATTCCTAGCATGTTCCGGTTTTTTGTTTTCGGCGAATAAAGTATATGGGCCAATAAAACATAATGTATCACCTAGAGGACAACCCGATTGTTCATAATCACAACCATACACCCGCCTACCATAAACATTAGCGCGGCAATTGACCAAAAACATTTCAAGTTTACATTTTACACTTTAGCGCCTAACCAGGGTGAATTAGAATGATTAAACTATTTGATTGCGATCGCCGCGCATGTGCAATTTACAAAGAGATGTTAATGTCTTATTTGAGTTGAACAGAGGAGCGGCAATCGAAAACCAAAAAAATTCAGAATTCCTAGCATGTTCCGGTTTTTTGTTTTCGGCGAATAAAGTATATGGCCCAATAAAACATAATGTATCACCTAGAGGACAACCCGATTGTTCATAATCACAATCATACACCCGTTTTCCATAAACATTAGCGCGGCAAATGACCAAAAACATTTCAATTTTACATTTTACACTTTAGCGCCTAACCAGGGTGTATTAGAATGATTAAACTATTTGATTGCGATCGCCGCGCATGTGCAATTTACGTAGAGATGTTAATGTCTTATTTGTGTTAAACAGAGGAGCGGCAACCGAAAACCCAAAAAATTCAGAATTCCTAGCATGTTCCGGTTTTTTGTTTTCGGCGAATAAAGTATATGGGCCAATAAAACATAATGTATCACCTAGAGGACAACCCGATTGTTCATAATCACAACCATACACCCGCCTACCATAAACATTAGCGCGGCAATTGACCAAAAACATTTCAAGTTTACATTTTACTCTTTAGGGCCTAACCAGGGTGAATTAGAAGGATTGAACTATTTGATTACGATCGCCGCACATGTGCACTTTACGAAGAGATGTCAAGGTCTTATATGTGTTGAACAGAGGAGCGGCAATCGAAAACCCAAAAAATTCAGAATTCCTAGCATGTTCCGGTTTTTTGTTTTCGGCGAATAAAGTATATGGGCCAATAAAACATAATGTATCACCTAGAGGACAACCCGATTGTTCATAATCACAATCATACACCCGCCTACCATAAACAGGAGCGCGGCAAATGACCAAAAACATTTCAATTTTACATTTTACACTTTAGCGCCTAACCAGGGTGTATTAGAATGATTAAACTATTTGATTGCGATCGCCGCGCATGTGCAATTTACGTAGAGATGTTAATGTCTTATTTGTGTTAAACAGAGGAGCGGCAATCGAAAACCCAAAAAATTCAGAATTCCTAGCATGTTCCGGTTTTTTGTTTTCGGCGAATAAAGTATATGGGCCAATAAAACATAATGTATCACCTAGAGGACAACCCGATTGTTCATAATCACAACCATACACCCGCCTACCATAAGCATTAGCGCGGCAATTGACCAAAAACATTTCAAGTTTACATTTTACACTTTAGCGCCTAACCAGGGTGAATTAGAATGATTAAACTATTGATTGCGATCGCCGCGCATGTGCAATTTACGAAGAGATGTTAATGTCTTATTTGTGTTAAACAGAGGAGCGGCAATCGAAAACCCAAAAAATTCAGAATTCCTAGCATGTTCCGGTTTTTTGTTTTCGGCGAATAAAGTATATGGGCCAATATAACATAATTTATCACCTAGAGGACAACCCGATTGTTCATAATCACAATCATACACCCGCCTACCATAAACATTAGCGCGGCAATTGACCAAAAACATTTCAAGTTTACATTTTACTCTTTAGGGCCTAACCAGGGTGAATTAGAATGATTAAACTATTGATTGCGATCGCCGCGCATGTGCAATTTACGAAGAGATGTTAATGTCTTATTTGTGTTAAACAGAGGAGCGGCAATCGAAAACCCAAAAAATTCAGAATTCCTAGCATGTTCCGGTTTTTTGTTTTCGGCGAATAAAGTATATGGGCCAATATAACATAATTTATCACCTAGAGGACAACCCGATTGTTCATAATCACAATCATACACCCGCCTACCATAAACATTAGCGCGGCAATTGACCAAAAACATTTCAAGTTTACATTTTACTCTTTAGGGCCTAACCAGGGTGAATTAGAATGATTAAACTATTGATTGCGATCGCCGCGCATGTGCAATTTACGAAGAGATGTTAATGTCTTATTTGTGTTAAACAGAGGAGCGGCAATCGAAAACCCAAAAAATTCAGAATTCCTAGCATGTTCCGGTTTTTTGTTTTCGGCGAATAAAGTATATGGGCCAATATAACATAATTTATCACCTAGAGGACAACCCGATTGTTCATAATCACAATCATACACCCGCCTACCATAAACATTAGCGCGGCAATTGACCAAAAACATTTCAAGTTTACATTTTACTCTTTAGGGCCTAACCAGGGTGAATTAGAAGGATTGAACTATTTGATTGCGATCGCCACACATGTGCACTTTACGAAGAGATGTCAAGGTCTTATATGTGTTGAACAGAGGAGCGGCAATCGAAAACCCAAAAAATTCAGAATTCCTAGCATGTTCCGGTTTTTTGTTTTCGGCGAATAAAGTATATGGGCCAATAAAACATAATGTATCACCTAGAGGACAACCCGATTGTTCATAATCACAACCATACACCCGCCTACCATAAACATTAGCGCGGCAATTGACCAAAAACATTTCAAGTTTACATTCTACACTTTAGCGCCTAACCAGGGTGAATTAGAATGATTAAACTATTTGATTGCGATCGCCGCGCATGTGCAATTTACGAAGAGATGTTAATGTCTTATTTGAGTTGAACAGAGGAGCGGCAATCGAAAACCAAAAAAATTCAGAATTCCTAGCATGTTCCGGTTTTTTGTTTTCGGCGAATAAAGTATATGGGCCAATAAAACATAATGTATCACCTAGAGGACAACCCGATTGTTCATAATCACAATCATACACCCGTCTACCATAAACAGGAGCGCGGCATATGACCAAAAACATTTCAATTTTACATTTTACACTTTAGCGCCTAACCAGGGTGAATTAGAATGATTAAACTATTTGATTGCGATCGCCGCGCATGTGCAATGTCTTATTTGTGTTAAACAGAGGAGCGGCAAATTAGCGCCTAACCAGGGTGAATTAGAAGGATTAAAATATCTGATTACGGTCGCCGCACATGTGCACTTTACGTAGAGATGTCAATGGCTTATAAGTGTTGAACAGAGGAGCGGCAATCGAAAACCCAAAAAATTCAGAATTCCTAGCATGTTCCGGTTTTTTGTTTTCGGCGAATAAAGTATATGGGCCAATAAAACATAATGTATCACCTAGAGGACAACCCGATTGTTCATAATCACAATCATACACCCGTCTACCATAAACAGGAGCGCGGCAAATGACCAAAAACATTTCAATTTTACATTTTACACCTTAGCGCCTAACCAGGGTGAATTAGAATGATTAAACTATTTGATTGCGATCGCCGCGCATGTGCAATTTACGTAGAGATGTTAATGTCTTATTTGTGTTAAACAGAGGAGCGGCAAATTAGCGCCTAACCAGGGTGAACTAGAAGGATTAAACTATCTGATTACGGTCGCCGCACATGTGCACTTTACGTAGAGATGTTAATGTCTTATTTGTGTTAAACAGAGGAGCGGCAATCGAAAACCCAAAAAATTCAGAATTCCTAGCATGTTCCGGTTTTTTGTTTTCGGCGAATAAAGTATCTGGGCCAATAAAACATTATGTATCACCTAGACGACAACCCGATTGTTCATAATCACAACCATACACCCGCCTACCATAAACATTAGCGCGGCAATTGACCAAAAACATTTCAAGTTTACATTTTACACTTTAGCGCCTAACCAGGGTGAATTAGAATGATTAAACTATTTGATTGCGATCGCCGCGCATGTGCAATTTACGAAGAGATGTTAATGTCTTATTTGCGTTGAACAGAGGAGCGGCAATCGAAAACCAAAAAAATTCAGAATTCCTAGCATGTTCCGGTTTTTGTTTTCGGCGAATAAAGTATATGGGCCAACAAAACATAATGTATCACCTAGAGGACAACCCGATTGTTCATAATCACAATCATACACCCGCCTACCATAAACAGGAGCGCGACAAATGACCAAAAACATTTCAAGTTTACATTTTACGCTTTAACGCCTAACCAGGGTGAATTAGAATGATTAAACTATTGATTGCGATCGCCGCGCATGTGCAATTTACGTAGAGATGTTAATGTCTTATTTGTGTTAAACAGAGGAGCGGCAAATTAGCGCCTAACCAGGGTGAATTAGAAGGATTAAACTATCTGATTACGGTCGCCGCACATGTGCACTTTACGTAGAGATGTCAATGGCTTATATGTGTTGAACAGAGGAGCGGCAATCGAAAACCCAAAAAATTCAGAATTCCTAGCATGTTCCGGTTTTTTGTTTTCGGCGAATAAAGTATATGGGCCAATAAAACATAATGTCTCACCTAGAGGACAACCCGATTGTTCATAATCACAATCATACACCCGTCTACCATAAACAGGAGCGCGGCATATGACCAAAAACATTTCAAGTTTACATTTTACGCTTTAGCGCCTAACCAGGGTGAATTAGAATGATTAAACTATTTGATTGCGATCGCCGCGCATGTGCAATTTACGTAGAAATGTTAATGTCTTATTTGTGTTAAACAGAGGAGCGGCAAATTAGCGCCTAACCAGGGTGAACTAGAAGGATTAAACTATCTGATTACGGTCGCCGCACATGTGCACTTTACGTAGAGATGTTAATGTCTTATTTGTGTTAAACAGAGGAGCGGCAATCGAAAACCCAAAAAATTCAGAATTCCTAGCATGTTCCGGTCTTTTGTTTTCGGCGAATAAAGTATATGGGCCAATAAAACATTATGTATCACCTAGACGACAACCCGATTGTTCATAATCACAACCATACACCCGCCTACCATAAACATTAGCGCGGCAATTGACCAAAAACATTTCAAGTTTACATTTTACACTTTAGCGCCTAACCAGGGTGCATTAGAATGATTAAACTATTTGATTGCGATCGCCGCGCATGTGCAATTTACGAAGAGATGTTAATGTCTTATTTGCGTTGAACAGAGGAGCGGCAATCGAAAACCAAAAAAATTCAGAATTCCTAGCATGTTCCGGTTTTTTGTTTTCGGCGAATAAAGTATATGGGCCAATAAAACATAATGTATCACCTAGAGGACAACTCGATTGTTCATAATCACAATCATACACCCGCCTACCATAAACAGGAGCGCGGCAAATGACCAAAAACATTTCAAGTTTACATTTTACGCTTTAGCGCCTAACCAGGGTGAATTAGAATGATTAAACTATTGATTGCGATCGCCGCGCATGTGCAATTTACGTAGAGATGTTAATGTCTTATTTGTGTTAAACAGAGGAGCGGCAAATTAGCGCCTAACCAGGGTGAATTAGAAGGATTAAACTATCTGATTACGGTCGCCGCACATTTGCACTTTACGTAGAGATGTCAATGGCTTATATGTGTTGAACAGAGGAGCGGCAATCGAAAACCCAAAAAATTCAGAATTCCTAGCATGTTCCGGTTTTTTGTTTTCGGCGAATAAAGTATATGGGCCAATAAAACATAATGTATCACCTAGAGGACAACCCGATTGTTCATAATCACAATCATACACCCGCCTACCATAAACAGGAGCGCGGCAATTGACCAAAAACATTTCAAGTTTACATTTTACACTTTAGCGCCTAACCAGGGTGAATTAGAATGATTAAACTATTTGATTACGGTCGCCGCACATGTGCACTTTACGTAGAGATGTCAATGGCTTATAAGTGTTGAACAGAGGAGCGGCAATCGAAAACCCAAAAAATTCAGAATTCCTAGCATGTTCCGGTTTTTTGTTTTCGGCGAATAAAGTATATGGGCCAATAAAACATAATGTATCACCTAGAGGACAACCCGATTGTTCATAATCACAATCATACACCCGTCTACCATAAACAGGAGCGCGGCAAATGACCAAAAACATTTCAATTTTACATTTTACACTTTAACGCCTAACCAGGGTGAATTAGAATGATTAAACTATTTGATTGCGATCGCCGCGCATGTGCAATTTACGTAGAGATGTTAATGTCTTATTTGTGTTAAACAGAGGAGCGGCAAATTAGCGCCTAACCAGGGTGAACTAGAAGGATTAAACTATCTGATTACGGTCGCCGCACATGTGCACTTTACGTAGAGATGTCAATGGCTTATATGTGTTGAACAGAGGAGCGGCAATCGAAAACCCAAAAAATTCAGAATTCCTAGCATGTTCCGGTTTTTTGTTTTCGGCGAATAAAGTATATGGGCCAATAAAACATAATGTATCACCTAGAGGACAACCCGATTGTTCATAATCACAATCATACACCCGCCTACCATAAACAGGAGCGCGGCAAATGACCAAAAATATTTCAATTTTACATTTTACACTTTAGCGCCTAACCAGGGTGAATTAGAATGATTAAACTATTTGATTGCGATTGCCGCGCATGTGCAATTTAGGTAGAGATGTTAATGTCTTATTTGTGTTAAATAGAGGAGCGGCAAATTAGCGCCTAACCAGGGTGAATTAGAAGGATTAAACTATCTGATTACCGTCGCCGCACATGTGCACTTTACGTAGAGATGTCAATGGCTTATATATGTTGAACAGAGAAGCGGCAATCGAAAACCCAAAAAAATCAACATTCCTAGCAAGTTCCGGTTTTTTGTTTTCGGCGAATAAAGTATATGGGCCAATAAAACATAATGTATCACCTAGAGGACAACCCGATTGTTCATAATCACAATCATACACCCGCCTACCATAAACAGGAGCGCGGCAAATGACCAAAAATACTTCAATTTTACATTTTACACTTTAGCGCCTAACCAGGGTGAATTAGAATGATTAAACTATTTGATTGCGATCGCCGCGCATGTGCAATTTACGTAGAGATGTTAATGTCTTATATCTGTTGAGCAGAGGAGCGGCAATCGAAAACCAAAAAAATTCAGAATTCCTAGCATGTTCCGGTTTTTTGTTTTCGGCGAATAAAGTATATGGGTCAATAAAACATAATGTATCACCTAGAGGACAACCCGATTGTTCATAATCACAATCATACACCCGTCTACCATAAACAGGAGCGCGGCATATGACCAAAAACATTTCAATTTTACATTTTACACTTTAGCGCCTAACCAGGGTGAATTAGAATGATTAAACTATTTGATTGCGATCGCCGCGCATGTGCAATGTCTTATTTGTGTTAAACAGAGGAGCGGCAAATTAGCGCCTAACCAGGGTGAATTAGAAGGATTAAAATATCTGATTACGGTCGACGCACATGTGCACTTTACGTAGAGATGTCAATGGCTTATAAGTGTTGAACAGAGGAGCGGCAATCGAAAACCCAAAAAATTCAGAATTCCTAGCATGTTCCGGTTTTTTGTTTTCGGCGAATAAAGTATATGGGCCAATAAAACATAATGTATCACCTAGAGGACAACCCGATTGTTCATAATCACAATCATACACCCGCCTACCATAAACAGGAGCGCGGCAATTGACCAAAAACATTTCAAGTTTACATTTTACACTTTAGCGCCTAACCAGGGTGAATTAGAATGATTAAACTATTTGATTACGGTCGCCGCACATGTGCAATTTACGTAGAGATGTTAATGTCTTATTTGTGTTAAACAGAGGAGCGGCAAATTAGCGCCTAACCAGGGTGAATTAGAAGGATTAAACTATCTGATTACGGTCGCCGCACATTTGCACTTTACGTAGAGATGTCAATGGCTTATATGTGTTGAACAGAGGAGCGGCAATCGAAAACCCAAAAAATTCAGAATTCCTAGCATGTTCCGGTTTTTTGTTTTCGGCGAATAAAGTATATGGGCCAATAAAACATAATGTATCACCTAGAGGACAACCCGATTGTTCATAATCACAATCATACACCCGCCTACCATAAACAGGAGCGCGGCAATTGACCAAAAACATTTCAAGTTTACATTTTACACTTTAGCGCCTAACCAGGGTGAATTAGAATGATTAAACTATTTGATTACGGTCGCCGCACATGTGCACTTTACGTAGAGATGTCAATGGCTTATAAGTGTTGAACAGAGGAGCGGCAATCGAAAACCCAAAAAATTCAGAATTCCTAGCATGTTCCGGTTTTTTGTTTTCGGCGAATAAAGTATATGGGCCAATAAAACATAATGTATCACCTAGAGGACAACCCGATTGTTCATAATCACAATCATACACCCGTCTACCATAAACAGGAGCGCGGCAAATGACCAAAAACATTTCAATTTTACATTTTACACTTTAACGCCTAACCAGGGTGAATTAGAATGATTAAACTATTTGATTGCGATCGCCGCGCATGTGCAATTTACGTAGAGATGTTAATGTCTTATTTGTGTTAAACAGAGGAGCGGCAAATTAGCGCCTAACCAGGGTGAACTAGAAGGATTAAACTATCTGATTACGGTCGCCGCACATGTGCACTTTACGTAGAGATGTCAATGGCTTATATGTGTTGAACAGAGGAGCGGCAATCGAAAACCCAAAAAATTCAGAATTCCTAGCATGTTCCGGTTTTTTGTTTTCGGCGAATAAAGTATATGGGCCAATAAAACATAATGTATCACCTAGAGGACAACCCGATTGTTCATAATCACAATCATACACCCGCCTACCATAAACAGGAGCGCGGCAAATGACCAAAAATATTTCAATTTTACATTTTACACTTTAGCGCCTAACCAGGGTGAATTAGAATGATTAAACTATTTGATTGCGATTGCCGCGCATGTGCAATTTAGGTAGAGATGTTAATGTCTTATTTGTGTTAAATAGAGGAGCGGCAAATTAGCGCCTAACCAGGGTGAATTAGAAGGATTAAACTATCTGATTACCGTCGCCGCACATGTGCACTTTACGTAGAGATGTCAATGGCTTATATATGTTGAACAGAGAAGCGGCAATCGAAAACCCAAAAAAATCAACATTCCTAGCAAGTTCCGGTTTTTTGTTTTCGGCGAATAAAGTATATGGGCCAATAAAACATAATGTATCACCTAGAGGACAACCCGATTGTTCATAATCACAATCATACACCCGCCTACCATAAACAGGAGCGCGGCAAATGACCAAAAATACTTCAATTTTACATTTTACACTTTAGCGCCTAACCAGGGTGAATTAGAATGATTAAACTATTTGATTGCGATCGCCGCGCATGTGCAATTTACGTAGAGATGTTAATGTCTTATATCTGTTGAGCAGAGGAGCGGCAATCGAAAACCAAAAAAATTCAGAATTCCTAGCATGTTCCGGTTTTTTGTTTTCGGCGAATAAAGTATATGGGTCAATAAAACATAATGTATCACCTAGAGGACAACCCGATTGTTCATAATCACAATCATACACCCGTCTACCATAAACAGGAGCGCGGCATATGACCAAAAACATTTCAATTTTACATTTTACACTTTAGCGCCTAACCAGGGTGAATTAGAATGATTAAACTATTTGATTGCGATCGCCGCGCATGTGCAATGTCTTATTTGTGTTAAACAGAGGAGCGGCAAATTAGCGCCTAACCAGGGTGAATTAGAAGGATTAAAATATCTGATTACGGTCGACGCACATGTGCACTTTACGTAGAGATGTCAATGGCTTATAAGTGTTGAACAGAGGAGCGGCAATCGAAAACCCAAAAAATTCAGAATTCCTAGCATGTTCCGGTTTTTTGTTTTCGGCGAATAAAGTATATGGGCCAATAAAACATAATGTATCACCTAGAGGACAACCCGATTGTTCATAATCACAATCATACACCCGCCTACCATAAACAGGAGCGCGGCAAATGACCAAAAACATTTCAAGTTTACATTTTACGCTTTAGCGCCTAACCAGGGTGAATTAGAATGATTAAACTATTGATTGCGATCGCCGCGCATGTGCAATTTACGTAGAGATGTTAATGTCTTATTTGTGTTAAACAGAGGAGCGGCAAATTAGCGCCTAACCAGGGTGAATTAGAAGGATTAAACTATCTGATTACGGTCGCCGCACATGTGCACTTTACGTAGAGATGTCAATGGCTTATATGTGTTGAACAGAGGAGCGGCAATCGAAAACCCAAAAAATTCAGAATTCCTAGCATGTTCCGGTTTTTTGTTTTCGGCGAATAAAGTATATGGGCCAATAAAACATAATGTATCACCTAGAGGACAACCCGATTGTTCATAATCACAATCATACACCCGCCTACCATAAACAGGAGCGCGGCAATTGACCAAAAACATTTCAAGTTTACATTTTACACTTTAGCGCCTAACCAGGGTGAATTAGAATGATTAAACTATTTGATTACGGTCGCCGCACATGTGCACTTTACGTAGAGATGTCAATGGCTTATAAGTGTTGAACAGAGGAGCGGCAATCGAAAACCCAAAAAATTCAGAATTCCTAGCATGTTCCGGTTTTTTGTTTTCGGCGAATAAAGTATATGGGCCAATAAAACATAATGTATCACCTAGAGGACAACCCGATTGTTCATAATCACAATCATACACCCGCCTACCATAAACAGGAGCGCGGCAAATGACCAAAAATATTTCAATTTTACATTTTACACTTTAGCGCCTAACCAGGGTGAATTAGAATGATTAAACTATTTGATTGCGATTGCCCCGCATGTGCAATTTAGGTAGAGATGTTAATGTCTTATTTGTGTTAAATAGAGGAGCGGCAAATTAGCGCCTAACCAGGGTGAATTAGAAGGATTAAACTATCTGATTACCGTCGCCGCACATGTGCACTTTACGTAGAGATGTCAATGGCTTATATATGTTGAACAGAGAAGCGGCAATCGAAAACCCAAAAAAATCAACATTCCTAGCAAGTTCCGGTTTTTTGTTTTCGGCGAATAAAGTATATGGGCCAATAAAACATAATGTATCACCTAGAGGACAACCCGATTGTTCATAATCACAATCATACACCCGCCTACCATAAACAGGAGCGCGGCAAATGACCAAAAATATTTCAATTTTACATTTTACACTTTAGCGCCTAACCAGGGTGAATTAGAATGATTAAACTATTTGATTGCGATCGCCGCGCATGTGCAATTTACGTAGAGATGTTAATGTCTTATATGTGTTGAGCAGAGGAGCAGCAATCGAAAACCAAAAAAATTCAGAATTCGTAGCATGTTCCGGTTTTTTGTTTTCGGCGAATAAAGTATATGGGCCAATAAAACATAATGTATCACCTAGAGGACAACCCGCTTGTTGATAATCACAACCATACACCCGCCTACCATAAACAGAAGCGCGGCAAATGACAAAAACATTTCAATTTTACATTTTACACTTTAGCGCCTAACCAGGGTGAATTAGAATGATTAAACTATTGATTGCGATCGCCGCGCATGTGCAATTTACGAAGAGATGTTAATGTCTTATTTGTGTTAAACAGAGGAGCGGCAATCGAAAACCCAAAAAATTCAGAATTCCTAGCATGTTCCGGTTTTTTGTTTTCGGCGAATAAAGTATATGGGCCAATAAAACATAATGTATCACCTAGAGGACAACCCGATTGTTCATAATCACAATCATACACCCGCCTACCATAAACATTAGCGCGGCAATTGACCAAAAACATTTCAAGTTTACATTTTACTCTTTAGGGCCTAACCAGGGTGAATTAGAAGGATTGAACTATTTGATTGCGATCGCCGCACATGTGCACTTTACGAAGAGATGTCAAGGTCTTATATGTGTTGAACAGAGGAGCGGCAATCGAAAACCCAAAAAATTCAGAATTCCTAGCATGTTCCGGTTTTTTGTTTTCGGCGAATAAAGTATATGGGCCAATAAAACATAATGTATCACCTAGAGGACAACCCGATTGTTCATAATCACAATCATACACCCGCCTA
Source organism: Bactrocera oleae (assembly GCF_042242935.1). Classification (NCBI taxonomy): domain Eukaryota; kingdom Metazoa; phylum Arthropoda; class Insecta; order Diptera; family Tephritidae; genus Bactrocera; species Bactrocera oleae. Next base: position 19,468,412 of record NC_091539.1, on the reverse strand, counting down.
CCATAAACAGGAGCGCGGCAAATGACCAAAAACATTTCAAGTTTACATTTTACACTTTAGCGCCTAACCAGGGTGAATTAGAATGATTGAACTATTTGATTGCGATCGCCGCACATGTGCACTTTACGAAGAGATGTCAAGGTCTTATATGTGTTGAACAGAGGAGCGGCAATCGAAAACCCAAAAAATTCAGAATTCCTAGCATGTTCCGGTTTTTTGTTTTCGGCGAATAAAGTATATGGGCCAATAAAACATAATGTATCACCTAGAGGACAACCCGATTGTTCATAATCACAACCATACACCCGCCTACCATAAACATTAGCGCGGCAATTGACCAAAAACATTTCAAGTTTACATTTCACACTTTAGCGCCTAACCAGGGTGAATTAGAATGATTAAACTATTGATTGCGATCGCCGCGCATGTGCAATTTACGAAGAGATGTTAATGTCTTATTTGTGTTAAATAGAGGAGCGGCAATCGAAAACCCAAAAAACTCAGAATTCCTAGCATGTTCCGGTTTTTTGTTTTCGGCGAATAGAGTATATGGGCCAATAAAACATAATGTATCACCTAGAGGACAACCCGATTGTTCATAATCACAATCATACACCCGCCTACCATAAACACGAGAGTCGCAATTGACCAAAAACATTACAAGTTTACATTTTACACTTTAGCACCTAACCAGGGTGAAATAGAAGGATTAAACTATTTGATTGCGATCGCCGCACATGTGCACTTTACGAAGAGATGTCAGTGTCTTATATGTGTTGGACAGAGGAGCGGCAATCGAAAACCCAAAAAATTCTAAATTCCTAGCATGTTCCGGTTTTTTGTTTTCGGCGAATAGAGTATATGGGCCAATAAAACATAATGTATCACCTAGAGGACAACCCGATTGTTCATAATCACAATCATACACCCGTCTACCATAAACAGGAGCGCGGCAAATGACCAAAAACATTTCAATTTTACATTTTACACTTTAGCGCCTAACCAGGGTGAATTAGACTGATTAAACTATTTGATTGCGATCGCCGCGCATGTGCAATTTACGAAGAGATGTTAATGTCTTATTTGTGTTAAACAGAGGAGCGGCAATCGAAAACCCAAAAATTCAAAATTCCTAGCACGTTCCGGTTTTTTGTTTACGGCAAATAAAGTATATGGGCCAATAAAACATAATGTATCACCTAGAGGACAACCCGATTGTTCATAATCACAACCATACACCCGCCTACCATAAACATTAGCGCGGCAATTGACCAAAAACATTTCAAGTTTACATTTTACACTTTAGCGCCTAACCAGGGTGAATAAGAATGATTAAACTATTTGATTGCGATCGCCGCGCATGTGCAATTTACGAAGAGGTGTTAATGTCTTATTTGTGTTAAACAGAGGAGCGGCAATCGAAAACCCAAAAAATTCAGAATTCCTAGCATGTTCCGGTTTTTTGTTTTCGGCGAATAAAGTATATGGGCCAATAAAACATTATGTATCACCTAGACGACAACCCGATTGTTCATAATCACAACCATACACCCGCCTACCATAAACATTAGCGCGGCAATTGACCAAAAACATTTCAAGTTTACATTTTACACTTTAGCGCCTAACCAGGGTGAATTAGAATGATTAAACTATTGATTGCGATCGCCGCGCATGTGCAATTTACGAAGAGATGTTAATGTCTTATTTGTGTTAAACAGAGGAGCGGCAATCGAAAACCCAAAAAATTCAGAATTCCTAGCATGTTCCGGTTTTTTGTTTTCGGCGAATAAAGTATATGGGCCAATAAAACATAATGTATCACCTAGAGGACAACCCGATTGTTCATAATCACAATCATACACCCGCCTACCATAAACAGGAGCGCGGCAAATGACCAAAAACATTTCAATTTTACATTTTACACTTTAGCGCCTAACCAGGGTGAATTAGAATGATTAAACTATTTGATTGCGATCGCCGCGCATGTGCAATTTACGTAGAGATGTTAATGTCTTATTTGTGTTAAACAGAGGAGCGGCAATCGAAAACCCAAAAAATTCAGAATTCCTAGCATGTTCCGGTTTTTTGTTTTCGGCGAATAAAGTATATGGTCCAATAAAACATAATGTATCACCTAGAGGACAACCCAATTGTTCATAATCACAACCATACACCCGCCTACCATAAACATTAGCGCGGCAATTGACCAAAAACATTTCAAGTTTACATTTCACACTTTAGCGCCTAACCAGGGTGAATTAGAATGATTAAACTATTGATTGCGATCGCCGCGCATGTGCAATTTACGAAGAGATGTTAATGTCTTATTTGTGTTAAACAGAGGAGCGGCAATCGAAAACCCAAAAAATTCAGAATTCCTAGCATGTTCCGGTTTTTTGTTTTCGGCGAATAGAGTATATGGGCCAATAAAACATAATGTATCACCTAGAGGACAACCCGATTGTTCATAATCACAACCATACACCCGCCTACCATAAACATTAGCGCGGCAATTGACCAAAAACATTTCAAGTTTACATTTTACAATTTAGCGCCTAACCAGGGTGAATTAGAATGATTAAACTATTTGATTGCGATCGCCGCGCATGTGCAATTTACGAAGAGATGTTAATGTCTTATTTGTGTTAAACAGAGGAGCGGCAATCGAAAACCCAAAAAATTCAAAATTCCTAGCACTCTCCGGTTTTTGTTTACGGCGAATAAAGTATATGGGCCAATAAAACATAATGTATCATCTCGAGAACAACCCGATCGTTTATAATCACAATCATACACCCGCCTACCATAAACAGGAGCTCGGCAAATGACCAAAAACATTTCAATTTTACACTTTAGCGCTTAATCAGGGTGAATTAGAATGATTAAACTATTTGGTTGCGATTGCCGCGCATGTGCAATTTACGAAGAGATGTTAATGTCTTATTTGTGTTAAACAGAGGAGCGGCAATCGAAAACCCAAAAAATTCAAAATTCCTAGCAACTTCCGTTTTTTTGTTTTCGGCGAATAAAGTATATGGGCCAATAAAACATTATGTATCACCTAGAGGACAACCCGATTTTTCATAATCACAATCATACACCCGCGTACCATAAACAGGAGCGTGGCAATTGACCAAAAACATTTCAAGTTTACATTTTACACTTTAGCGCCTAATCGGGGTACCAGGAAAACCCAAAAAATTCAGAATTCCTAGCATGTTCCGGTTTTTTGTTTTCGGCGAATAAAGTATATGGGCCAATAAAACATAATGTATCACCTAGAGGACAACCCGATTGTTCATAATCACAATCATACACCCGCCTACCATAAACAGGAGCGCGGCAAATGACCAAAAACATTTCAATTTTACATTTTACACTTTAGCGCCTAACCAGGGTGAATTAGAATGATTAAACTATTTGATTGCGATCGCCGCGCATGTGCAATTTACGTAGAGATGTTAATGTCTTATTTGTGTTAAACAGAGGAGCGGCAATCGAAAACCCAAAAAATTCAGAATTCCTAGCATGTTCCGGTTTTTTGTTTTCGGCGAATAAAGTATATGGTCCAATAAAACATAATGTATCACCTAGAGGACAACCCGATTGTTCATAATCACAACCATACACCCGCCTACCATAAACATTAGCGCGGCAATTGACCAAAAACATTTCAAGTTTACATTTCACACTTTAGCGCCTAACCAGGGTGAATTAGAATGATTAAACTATTGATTGCGATCGCCGCGCATGTGCAATTTACGAAGAGATGTTAATGTCTTATTTGTGTTAAACAGAGGAGCGGCAATCGAAAACCCAAAAAATTCAGAATTCCTAGCATGTTCCGGTTTTTTGTTTTCGGCGAATAGAGTATATGGGCCAATAAAACATAATGTATCACCTAGAGGACAACCCGATTGTTCATAATCACAACCATACACCCGCCTACCATAAACATTAGCGCGGCAATTGACCAAAAACATTTCAAGTTTACATTTTACAATTTAGCGCCTAAGCAGGGTGAATTAGAATGATTAAACTATTTGATTGCGATCGCCGCGCATGTGCAATTTACGAAGAGATGTTAATGTCTTATTTGTGTTAAACAGAGGAGCGGCAATCGAAAACCCAAAAAATTCAAAATTCCTAGCACTCTCCGGTTTTTGTTTACGGCGAATAAAGTATATGGGCCAATAAAACATAATGTATCATCTCGAGAACAACCCGATCGTTTATAATCACAATCATACACCCGCCTACCATAAACAGGAGCTCGGCAAATGACCAAAAACATTTCAATTTTACACTTTAGCGCTTAATCAGGGTGAATTAGAATGATTAAACTATTTGGTTGCGATTGCCGCGCATGTGCAATTTACGAAGAGATGTTAATGTCTTATTTGTGTTAAACAGAGGAGCGGCAATCGAAAACCCAAAAAATTCAAAATTCCTAGCAACTTCCGTTTTTTTGTTTTCGGCGAATAAAGTATATGGGCCAATAAAACATTATGTATCACCTAGAGGACAACCCGATTTTTCATAATCACAATCATACACCCGCGTACCATAAACAGGAGCGTGGCAATTGACCAAAAACATTTCAAGTTTACATTTTACACTTTAGCGCCTAATCGGGGTACCAGGAAAACCCAAAAAATTCAGAATTCCTAGCATGTTCCGGTTTTTTGTTTTCGGCGAATAAAGTATATGGGCCAATAAAACATAATGTATCACCTAGAGGACAACCCGATTGTTCATAATCACAATCATACACCCGCCTACCATAAACACGAGCGTCGCAATTGACCAAAAACATTACAAGTTTACATTTTACACTTTAGCGCCTAACCAGGGTGAAATAGAAGGATTAAACTATTTGATTGCGATCGCCGCACATGTGCACTTTACGAAGAGATGTCAGTGTCTTATATGTGTTGGACAGAGGAGCGGCAATCGAAAACCCAAAAAATTCAAAATTCCTAGCATGTTCCGGTTTTTTGTTTACGGCAAATAAAGTATATGGGCCAATAAAACATAATGTATCACCTAGAGGACAACCCGATTGTTCATAATCACAACCATACACCCGCCTACCATAAACATTAGCGCGGCAATTGACCAAAAACATTTCAAGTTTACATTTTACACTTTAGCGCCTAACCAGGGTGAATTAGAATGATTAAACTATTTGATTGCGATCGCCGCGCATGTGCAATTTACGAAGAGGTGTTAATGTCTTATTTGTGTTAAACAGAGGAGCGGCAATCGAAAACCCAAAAAATTCAGAATTCCTAGCATGTTCCGGTTTTTTGTTTTCGGCGAATAAAGTATATGGGCCAATAAAACATTATGTATCACCTAGAGGACAACCCGATTGTTCATAATCACAATCATACACCCTTTTACCATAAACAGGAGCGCGGCAAATGACCAAAAACATTTCAATTTTACATTTTACACTTTAGCGCCTAACCAGGGTGAATTAGAATGATTAAACTATTTGATTGCGATCGCCGCGCATGTGCAATTTACGTAGAGATGTTAATGTCTTATTTGTGTTAAACAGAGGAGCGGCAAATTAGCGCCTAACCGGGGTGAACTAGAAGGATTAAACTATCTGATTACGGTCGCCGCACATGTGCACTTTACGTAGAGATGTCAATGGCTTATATGTGTTGAACAGAGGAGCGGCAATCGAAAACCCAAAAAATTCAGAATTCCTAGCATGTTCCGGTTTTTTGTTTTCGGCGAATAAAATATATGGGCCAACAAAACTTAATGTATCACCTAGAGGACAACCCGATTGTTCATAATCACAATCATACACCCGCCTACCATAAACACGAGCGTCGCAATTGACCAAAAACATTACAAGTTTACATTTTACACTTTAGCGCCTAACCAGGGTGAAATAGAAGGATTAAACTATTTGATTGCGATCGCCGCACATATGCACTTTACGAAGAGATGTCAGTGTCTTATATGTGTTGAACAGAGGAGCGCCAATCGAAAACCCAAAAAATTCAAAATTCCTAGCATGTTCCGGTTTTTTGTTTTCGGCGAATAAAGTATATGGGCCAATAAAACATAATGTATCACCTAGAGGACAACCCGATTGTTCATAATCACAATCATATACCCGCCTACCATAAAAATTAGCGCGGCAATTGACCAAAAACATTTCAAGTTTACATTTTACGCTTTAGCGCCTAACCAGAGTGAATTAGAACTATTAAACTATTTGATTGCGATCGCCGCGCATGTGCAATTTACGAAGAGATGTTAATGTCTTATTTGTGTTGAACAGAGGAGCGGCAATCGAAAACCCAAAAAATTCAGAATTCCTAGCATGTTCCGGTTTTTTGTTTTCGGCGAATAAAGTATATGGGCCAATAAAACATTATGTATCACCTAGAGGACAACCCGATTGTTCATAATCACAATCATACACCCGTTTACCATAAAAATTAGCGCGGCAATTGACCAAAAACATTTCAAGTTTACATTTTACACTTTAGCGCCTAACCAGGGTGAATTAGAATGATTAAACTATTTGATTGCGATCGCCGCGCATGTGCAATTTACGAAGAGATGTTAATGTCTTATTTGTGTTAAACAGAGGAGCGGCAATCGAAAACCCAAAAATTCAAAATTCCTAGCACGTTCCGGTTTTTTGTTTACGGCAAATAAAGTATATGGGCCAATAAAACATAATGTATCACCTAGAGGACAACCCGATTGTTCATAATCACAACCATACACCCGCCTACCATAAACATTAGCGCGGCAATTGACCAAAAACATTTCAAGTTTACATTTTACACTTTAGCGCCTAACCAGGGTGAATTAGAATGATTAAACTATTTGATTGCGATCGCCGCGCATGTGCAATTTACGAAGAGGTGTTAATGTCTTATTTGTGTTAAACAGAGAAGCGGCAATCGAAAACCCAAAAAATTTAGAATTCCTAGCATGTTCCGGTTTTTTGTTTTCGGCGAATAAAGTATATGGGCCAATAAAACATAATGTATCACCTAGAGGACAACCCGATTGTTCATAATCACAATCATACACCCGTCTACCATAAACAGGAGCGCGGCAAATGACCAAAAACATTTCAATTTTACATTTTACACTTTAGCGCCTAACCAGGGTGAATTAGAATGATTAAACTATTTGATTGCGATCGCCGCGCATGTGCAATTTACGTAGAGATGTTAATGTCTTATTTGTGTTAAACAGAGGAGCGGCAAATTAGCGCCTAACCAGGGTGAACTAGAAGGATTAAACTATCTGATTACGGTCGCCGCACATGTGCACTTTACGTAGAGATGTCAATGGCTTATATGTGTTGAACAGAGGAGCGGCAATCGAAAACCCAAAAAATTCAGAATTCCTAGCATGTTCCGGTTTTTTGTTTTCGGCGAATAAAATATATGGGCCAACAAAACTTAATGTATCACCTAGAGGACAACCCGATTGTTCATAATCACAATCATACACCCGCCTACCATAAACACGAGCGTCGCAATTGACCAAAAACATTACAAGTTTACATTTTACACTTTAGCGCCTAACCAGGGTGAAATAGAAGGATTAAACTATTTGATTGTGATCGCCGCACATATGCACTTTACGAAGAGATGTCAGTGTCTTATATGTGTTGAACAGAGGAGCGGCAATCGAAAACCCAAAAAATTCAAAATTCCTAGCATGTTCCGGTTTTTTGTTTTCGGCGAATAAAGTATATGGGCCAATAAAACATAATGTATCACCTAGAGGACAACCCGATTGTTCATAATCACAATCATATACCCGCCTACCATAAAAATTAGCGCGGCAATTGACCAAAAACATTTCAAGTTTACATTTTACACTTTAGCGCCTAACCAGAGTGAATTAGAACTATTAAACTATTTGATTGCGATCGCCGCGCATGTGCAATTTACGAAGAGATGTTAATGTCTTATTTGTGTTGAACAGAGGAGCGGCAATCGAAAACCCAAAAAATTCAAAATTCCTAGCATGTTCCGGTTTTTTGTTTTCGGCGAATAAAATATATGGGCCAACAAAACTTAATGTATCACCTAGAGGACAACCCGATTGTTCATAATCACAATCATATACCCGCCTACCATAAAAATTAGCGCGGCAATTGACCAAAAACATTTCAAGTTTACATTTTACACTTTAGCGCCTAACCAGGGTGAATTAGAATGATTAAACTATTTGATTGTGATCGCCGCACATATGCACTTTACGAAGAGATGTCAGTGTCTTATATGTGTTGAACAGAGGAGCGGCAATCGAAAACCCAAAAAATTCAGAATTCCTAGCATGTTCCTGTTTTTTGTTTTCGGCGAATAAAGTATATGGGCCAATAAAACATAATGTATCACCTAGAGGACAACCCGATTGTTCATAATCACAACCATACACCCGCCTACCATAAACATTAGCGCGGCAATTGACCAAAAACATTTCAAGTTTACATTTTACACTTTAGCGCCTAACCAGGGTGAATTAGAATGATTAAACTATTTGATTGCGATCGCCGCGCATGTGCAATTTACGAAGAGATGTTAATGTCTTATTTGTGTTGAACAGAGGAGCGGCAATCGAAAACCCAAAAAATTCAAAATTCCTAGCATGTTCCGGTTTTTTGTTTTCGGTGAATAAAGTATATGGGCCAATAAAACATTATGTATCACCTAGACGACAACCCGATTGTTCATAATCACAGTCATACACCCGCCTACCATAAACACGAGCGTCGCAATTGACCAAAAACATTACAAGTTTACATTTTACACTTTAGCGCCTAACCAGGGTGAAATAGAAGGATTAAACTATTTGATTGTGATCGCCGCACATATGCACTTTACGAAGAGATGTCAGTGTCTTATATGTGTTGAACAGAGGAGCGGCAATCGAAAACCCAAAAAATTCAGAATTCCTAGCATGTTCCTGTGTTTTGTTTTCGGCGAATAAAGTATATGGGCCAATAAAACATAATGTATCACCTAGAGGACAACCCGATTGTTCATAATCACAACCATACACCCGCCTACCATAAACATTAGCGCGGCAATTGACCAAAAACATTTCAAGTTTACATTTTACACTTTAGCGCCTAACCAGGGTGAATTAGAATGATTAAACTATTTGATTGCGATCGCCGCGCATGTGCAATTTACGAAGAGATGTTAATGTCTTATTTGTGTTGAACAGAGGAGCGGCAATCGAAAACCCAAAAAATTCAAAATTCCTAGCATGTTCCGGTTTTTTGTTTTCGGTGAATAAAGTATATGGGCCAATAAAACATTATGTATCACCTAGACGACAACCCGATTGTTCATAATCACAGTCATACACCCGCCTACCATAAACAGGAGCGCGGCAAATGACCAAAAACATTTCAATTTTACATTTTACACTTTAGCGCCTAACCAGGGTGAATTAGAATGATTAAACTATTTGATTGCGATCGCCGCGCATGTGCAATTTACGAAGAGATGTTAATGTCTTATTTGTGTTAAACAGAGGAGCGGCAATCGAAAACCCAAAAAATTCAAAATTCCTAGCACGTTCCGGTTTTTTGTTTACGGCGAATAAAGTATATGGGCCAATAAAACATAATGTATCACCTAGAGGACAACCCGATTGTTCATAATCACAACCATACACCCGCCTACCATAAACATTAGCGCGGCAATTGACCAAAAACATTTCAAGTTTACATTTTACACTTTAGCGCCTAACCAGGGTGAATTAGAATGATTAAACTATTTGATTGCGATCGCCGCGCATGTGCAATTTACGAAGAGATGTTAATGTCTTATTTGTGTTGAACAGAGGAGCGGCAATCGAAAACCCAAAAAATTCAGAATTCCTAGCATGTTCCGGTTTTTTGTTTTCGGCGAATAAAGTATATGGGCCAATAAAACATAATGTAACACCTAGAGGACAACCCGATTGTTCATAATCACAATCATACACCCGTCTACCATAAACAGGAGCGCGGCAAATGACCAAAAACATTTCAATTTTACATTTTACACTTTAGCGCCTAACCAGGGTGAATTAGAATGATTAAACTATTTGATTGCGATCGCCGCGCATGTGCAATTTACGTAGAGATGTTAATGTCTTATTTGTGTTAAACAGAGGAGCGGCAAATTAGCGCCTAACCAGGGTGAACTAGAAGGATTAAACTATCTGATTACGGTCGCCGCACATGTGCACTTTACGTAGAGATGTCAATGGCTTATATGTGTTGAACAGAGGAGCGGCAATCGAAAACCCAAAAAATTCAGAATTCCTAGCATGTTCCGGTTTTTTGTTTTCGGCGAATAAAATATATGGGCCAACAAAACTTAATGTATCACCTAGAGGACAACCCGATTGTTCATAATCACAATCATACACCCGCCTACCATAAACACGAGCGTCGCAATTGACCAAAAACATTACAAGTTTACATTTTACACTTTAGCGCCTAACCAGGGTGAAATAGAAGGATTAAACTATTTGATTGTGATCGCCGCACATATGCACTTTACGAAGAGATGTCAGTGTCTTATATGTGTTGAACAGAGGAGCGGCAATCGAAAACCCAAAAAATTCAAAATTCCTAGCATGTTCCGGTTTTTTGTTTTCGGCGAATAAAGTATATGGGCCAATAAAACGTAATGTATCACCTAGAGGACAACCCGATTGTTCATAATCACAATCATATACCCGCCTACCATAAAAATTAGCGCGGCAATTGACCAAAAACATTTCAAGTTTACATTTTACACTTTAGCGCCTAACCAGAGTGAATTAGAACTATTAAACTATTTGATTGCGATCGCCGCGCATGTGCAATTTACGAAGAGATGTTAATGTCTTATTTGTGTTGAACAGAGGAGCGGCAATCGAAAACCCAAAAAATTCAGAATTCCTAGCATGTTCCGGTTTTTTGTTTTCGGCGAATAAAGTATATGGGCCAATAAAACATAATGTATCACCTAGAGGACAACCCGATTGTTCATAATCACAATCATACACCCGTCTACCATAAACAGGAGCGCGGCAAATGACCAAAAACATTTCAATTTTACATTTTACACTTTAGCGCCTAACCAGGGTGAATTAGAATGATTAAACTATTTGATTGCGATCGCCGCGCATGTGCAATTTACGAAGAGATATTAATGTCTTATTTGTGTTGAACAGAGGAGCGGCAATCGAAAACCCAAAAAATTCAGAATTCCTAGCATGTTCCTGTTTTTTGTTTTCGGCGAATAAAGTATATGGGCCAATAAAACATAATGTATCACCTAGAGGACAACCCGATTGTTCATAATCACAACCATACACCCGCCTACCATAAACATTAGCGCGGCAATTGACCAAAAACATTTCAAGTTTACATTTTACACTTTAGCGCCTAACCAGGGTGAATTAGAATGATTAAACTATTTGATTGCGATCGCCGCGCATGTGCAATTTACGAAGAGATGTTAATGTCTTATTTGTGTTGAACAGAGGAGCGGCAATCGAAAACCCAAAAAATTCAAAATTCCTAGCATGTTCCGGTTTTTTGTTTTCGGTGAATAAAGTATATGGGCCAATAAAACATTATGTATCACCTAGACGACAACCCGATTGTTCATAATCACAGTCATACACCCGCCTACCATAAACAGGAGCGCGGCAAATGACCAAAAACATTTCAATTTTACATTTTACACTTTAGCGCCTAACCAGGGTGAATTAGAATGATTAAACTATTTGATTGCGATCGCCGCGCATGTGCAATTTACGAAGAGATGTTAATGTCTTATTTGTGTTAAACAGAGGAGCGGCAAATTAGCGCCTAAACTGGGTGAACTAGAAGGATTAAACTATCTGATTACGGTCGCCGCACATGTGCACTTTACGAAGAGATGTCAGTGTCTTATATGTGTTGAACAGAGGAGCGGCAATCGAAAACCCAAAAAATTCAAAATTCCTAGCATGTTCCGGTTTTTTGTTTTAGGCGAATAAAATATATGGGCCAACAAAACTTAATGTATCACCTAGAGGACAACCCGATTGTTCATAATCACAATCATACACCCGCCTACCATAAACACGAGCGTCGCAATTGACCAAAAACATTACAAGTTTACATTTTACACTTTAGCGCCTAACCAGGGTGAAATAGAAGGATTAAACTATTTGATTGTGATCGCCGCACATATGCACTTTACGAAGAGATGTCAGTGTCTTATATGTGTTGAACAGAGGAGCGGCAATCGAAAACCCAAAAAATTCAGAATTCCTAGCATGTTCCTGTTTTTTGTTTTCGGCGAATAAAGTATATGGGCCAATAAAACATAATGTATCACCTAGAGGACAACCCGATTGTTCATAATCACAACCATACACCCGCCTACCATAAACATTAGCGCGGCAATTGACCAAAAACATTTCAAGTTTACATTTTACACTTTAGCGCCTAACCAGGGTGAATTAGAATGATTAAACTATTTGATTGCGATCGCCGCGCATGTGCAATTTACGAAGAGATGTTAATGTCTTATTTGTGTTGAACAGAGGAGCGGCAATCGAAAACCCAAAAAATTCAAAATTCCTAGCATGTTCCGGTTTTTTGTTTTCGGTGAATAAAGTATATGGGCCAATAAAACATTATGTATCACCTAGACGACAACCCGATTGTTCATAATCACAGTCATACACCCGCCTACCATAAACAGGAGCGCGGCAAATGACCAAAAACATTTCAATTTTACATTTTACACTTTAGCGCCTAACCAGGGTGAATTAGAATGATTAAACTATTTGATTGCGATCGCCGCGCATGTGCAATTTACGAAGAGATGTTAATGTCTTATTTGTGTTAAACAGAGGAGCGGCAATCGAAAACCCAAAAAATTCAAAATTCCTAGCACGTTCCGGTTTTTTGTTTACGGCGAATAAAGTATATGGGCCAATAAAACATAATGTATCACCTAGAGGACAACCCGATTGTTCATAATCACAACCATACACCCGCCTACCATAAACATTAGCGCGGCAATTGACCAAAAACATTTCAAGTTTACATTTTACACTTTAGCGCCTAACCAGGGTGAATTAGAATGATTAAACTATTTGATTGCGATCGCCGCGCATGTGCAATTTACGAAGAGATGTTAATGTCTTATTTGTGTTGAACAGAGGAGCGGCAATCGAAAACCCAAAAAATTCAGAATTCCTAGCATGTTCCGGTTTTTTGTTTTCGGCGAATAAAGTATATGGGCCAATAAAACATAATGTAACACCTAGAGGACAACCCGATTGTTCATAATCACAATCATACACCCGTCTACCATAAACAGGAGCGCGGCAAATGACCAAAAACATTTCAATTTTACATTTTACACTTTAGCGCCTAACCAGGGTGAATTAGAATGATTAAACTATTTGATTGCGATCGCCGCGCATGTGCAATTTACGTAGAGATGTTAATGTCTTATTTGTGTTAAACAGAGGAGCGGCAAATTAGCGCCTAACCAGGGTGAACTAGAAGGATTAAACTATCTGATTACGGTCGCCGCACATGTGCACTTTACGTAGAGATGTCAATGGCTTATATGTGTTGAACAGAGGAGCGGCAATCGAAAACCCAAAAAATTCAGAATTCCTAGCATGTTCCGGTTTTTTGTTTTCGGCGAATAAAATATATGGGCCAACAAAACTTAATGTATCACCTAGAGGACAACCCGATTGTTCATAATCACAATCATACACCCGCCTACCATAAACACGAGCGTCGCAATTGACCAAAAACATTACAAGTTTACATTTTACACTTTAGCGCCTAACCAGGGTGAAATAGAAGGATTAAACTATTTGATTGTGATCGCCGCACATATGCACTTTACGAAGAGATGTCAGTGTCTTATATGTGTTGAACAGAGGAGCGGCAATCGAAAACCCAAAAAATTCAAAATTCCTAGCATGTTCCGGTTTTTTGTTTTCGGCGAATAAAGTATATGGGCCAATAAAACGTAATGTATCACCTAGAGGACAACCCGATTGTTCATAATCACAATCATATACCCGCCTACCATAAAAATTAGCGCGGCAATTGACCAAAAACATTTCAAGTTTACATTTTACACTTTAGCGCCTAACCAGAGTGAATTAGAACTATTAAACTATTTGATTGCGATCGCCGCGCATGTGCAATTTACGAAGAGATGTTAATGTCTTATTTGTGTTGAACAGAGGAGCGGCAATCGAAAACCCAAAAAATTCAGAATTCCTAGCATGTTCCGGTTTTTTGTTTTCGGCGAATAAAGTATATGGGCCAATAAAACATAATGTATCACCTAGAGGACAACCCGATTGTTCATAATCACAATCATACACCCGTCTACCATAAACAGGAGCGCGGCAAATGACCAAAAACATTTCAATTTTACATTTTACACTTTAGCGCCTAACCAGGGTGAATTAGAATGATTAAACTATTTGATTGCGATCGCCGCGCATGTGCAATTTACGAAGAGATATTAATGTCTTATTTGTGTTGAACAGAGGAGCGGCAATCGAAAACCCAAAAAATTCAAAATTCCTAGCATGTTCCGGTTTTTTGTTTTCGGTGAATAAAGTATATGGGCCAATAAAACATAATGTATCACCTAGACGACAACCCGATTGTTCATAATCACAGTCATACACCCGCCTACCATAAACAGGAGCGCGGCAAATGACCAAAAACATTTCAATTTTACATTTTACACTTTAGCGCCTAACCAGGGTGAATTAGAATGATTAAACTATTTGATTGCGATCGCCGCGCATGTGCAATTTACGAAGAGATGTTAATGTCTTATTTGTGTTAAACAGAGGAGCGGCAATCGAAAACCCAAAAAATTCAAAATTCCTAGCACGTTCCGGTTTTTTGTTTACGGCGAATAAAGTATATGGGCCAATAAAACATAATGTATCACCTAGAGGACAACCCGATTGTTCATAATCACAACCATACACCCGCCTACCATAAACATTAGCGCGGCAATTGACCAAAAACATTTCAAGTTTACATTTTACACTTTAGCGCCTAACCAGGGTGAATTAGAATGATTAAACTATTTGAATGCGATCGCCGCGCATGTGCGATTTACGAAGAGATGTTAATGTCTTATTTGTATTAAACAGAGGAGCGGCAATCGAAAACCCAAAAAATTCAGTATTCCTAGCATTTTCCGGTTTTTTGTTTTCGGCGAATAAAGTATATGGGCCAATAAAACGTAATGTATCACCTAGAGGACAACCCGATTGTTCATAATCACAATCATATACCCGCCTACCATAAAAATTAGCGCGGCAATTGACCAAAAACATTTCAAGTTTACATTTTACACTTTAGCGCCTAACCAGAGTGAATTAGAACTATTAAACTATTTGATTGCGATCGCCGCGCATGTGCAATTTACGAAGAGATGTTAATGTCTTATTTGTGTTGAACAGAGGAGCGGCAATCGAAAACCCAAAAAATTCAGAATTCCTAGCATGTTCCGGTTTTTTGTTTTCGGCGAATAAAGTATATGGGCCAATAAAACATAATGTATCACCTAGAGGACAACCCGATTGTTCATAATCACAATCATACACCCGTCTACCATAAACAGGAGCGCGGCAAATGACCAAAAACATTTCAATTTTACATTTTACACTTTAGCGCCTAACCAGGGTGAATTAGAATGATTAAACTATTTGATTGCGATCGCCGCGCATGTGCAATTTACGAAGAGATATTAATGTCTTATTTGTGTTGAACAGAGGAGCGGCAATCGAAAACCCAAAAAATTCAAAATTCCTAGCATGTTCCGGTTTTTTGTTTTCGGTGAATAAAGTATATGGGCCAATAACATTTCAATTTTACATTTTACACTTTAGCGCCTAACCAGGGTGAATTAGAATGATTAAACTATTTGATTGCGATCGCCGCGCATGTGCAATTTACGAAGAGATATTAATGTCTTATTTGTGTTGAACAGAGGAGCGGCAATCGAAAACCCAAAAAATTCAGAATTCCTAGCATGTTCCGGTTTTTTGTTTTCGGCGAATAAAATATATGGGCCAACAAAACTTAATGTATCACCTAGAGGACAACCCGATTGTTCATAATCACAATCATACACCCGCCTACCATAAACACGAGCGTCGCAATTGACCAAAAACATTACAAGTTTACATTTTACACTTTAGCGCCTAACCAGGGTGAAATAGAAGGATTAAACTATTTGATTGTGATCGCCGCACATATGCACTTTACGAAGAGATGTCAGTGTCTTATATGTGTTGAACAGAGGAGCGGCAATCGAAAACCCAAAAAATTCAAAATTCCTAGCATGTTCCGGTTTTTTGTTTTCGGCGAATAAAGTATATGGGCCAATAAAACGTAATGTATCACCTAGAGGACAACCCGATTGTTCATAATCACAATCATATACCCGCCTACCATAAAAATTAGCGCGGCAATTGACCAAAAACATTTCAAGTTTACATTTTACACTTTAGCGCCTAACCAGAGTGAATTAGAACTATTAAACTATTTGATTGCGATCGCCGCGCATGTGCAATTTACGAAGAGATGTTAATGTCTTATTTGTGTTGAACAGAGGAGCGGCAATCGAAAACCCAAAAAATTCAGAATTCCTAGCATGTTCCGGTTTTTTGTTTTCGGCGAATAAAGTATATGGGCCAATAAAACATAATGTATCACCTAGAGGACAACCCGATTGTTCATAATCACAATCATACACCCGTCTACCATAAACAGGAGCGCGGCAAATGACCAAAAACATTTCAATTTTACATTTTACACTTTAGCGCCTAACCAGGGTGAATTAGAATGATTAAACTATTTGATTGCGATCGCCGCGCATGTGCAATTTACGAAGAGATATTAATGTCTTATTTGTGTTGAACAGAGGAGCGGCAATCGAAAACCCAAAAAATTCAAAATTCCTAGCATGTTCCGGTTTTTTGTTTTCGGTGAATAAAGTATATGGGCCAATAAAACATAATGTATCACCTAGACGACAACCCGATTGTTCATAATCACAGTCATACACCCGCCTACCATAAACAGGAGCGCGGCAAATGACCAAAAACATTTCAATTTTACATTTTACACTTTAGCGCCTAACCAGGGTGAATTAGAATGATTAAACTATTTGATTGCGATCGCCGCGCATGTGCAATTTACGAAGAGATGTTAATGTCTTATTTGTGTTAAACAGAGGAGCGGCAATCGAAAACCCAAAAAATTCAAAATTCCTAGCACGTTCCGGTTTTTTGTTTACGGCGAATAAAGTATATGGGCCAATAAAACATAATGTATCACCTAGAGGACAACCCGATTGTTCATAATCACAACCATACACCCGCCTACCATAAACATTAGCGCGGCAATTGACCAAAAACATTTCAAGTTTACATTTTACACTTTAGCGCCTAACCAGGGTGAATTAGAATGATTAAACTATTTGAATGCGATCGCCGCGCATGTGCAATTTACGAAGAGATGTTAATGTCTTATTTGTATTAAACAGAGGAGCGGCAATCGAAAACCCAAAAAATTCAGTATTCCTAGCATTTTCCGGTTTTTTGTTTTCGGCGAATAAAGTATATGGGCCAATAAAACGTAATGTATCACCTAGAGGACAACCCGATTGTTCATAATCACAATCATATACCCGCCTACCATAAAAATTAGCGCGGCAATTGACCAAAAACATTTCAAGTTTACATTTTACACTTTAGCGCCTAACCAGAGTGAATTAGAACTATTAAACTATTTGATTGCGATCGCCGCGCATGTGCAATTTACGAAGAGATGTTAATGTCTTATTTGTGTTGAACAGAGGAGCGGCAATCGAAAACCCAAAAAATTCAGAATTCCTAGCATGTTCCGGTTTTTTGTTTTCGGCGAATAAAGTATATGGGCCAATAAAACATAATGTATCACCTAGAGGACAACCCGATTGTTCATAATCACAATCATACACCCGTCTACCATAAACAGGAGCGCGGCAAATGACCAAAAACATTTCAATTTTACATTTTACACTTTAGCGCCTAACCAGGGTGAATTAGAATGATTAAACTATTTGATTGCGATCGCCGCGCATGTGCAATTTACGAAGAGATATTAATGTCTTATTTGTGTTGAACAGAGGAGCGGCAATCGAAAACCCAAAAAATTCAAAATTCCTAGCATGTTCCGGTTTTTTGTTTTCGGTGAATAAAGTATATGGGCCAATAAAACATAATGTATCACCTAGACGACAACCCGATTGTTCATAATCACAGTCATACACCCGCCTACCATAAACAGGAGCGCGGCAAATGACCAAAAACATTTCAATTTTACATTTTACACTTTAGCGCCTAACCAGGGTGAATTAGAATGATTAAACTATTTGATTGCGATCGCCGCGCATGTGCAATTTACGAAGAGATGTTAATGTCTTATTTGTGTTAAACAGAGGAGCGGCAATCGAAAACCCAAAAAATTCAAAATTCCTAGCACGTTCCGGTTTTTTGTTTACGGCGAATAAAGTATATGGGCCAATAAAACATAATGTATCACCTAGAGGACAACCCGATTGTTCATAATCACAACCATACACCCGCCTACCATAAACATTAGCGCGGCAATTGACCAAAAACATTTCAAGTTTACATTTTACACTTTAGCGCCTAACCAGGGTGAATTAGAATGATTAAACTATTTGAATGCGATCGCCGCGCATGTGCAATTTACGAAGAGATGTTAATGTCTTATTTGTATTAAACAGAGGAGCGGCAATCGAAAACCCAAAAAATTCAGTATTCCTAGCATTTTCCGGTTTTTTGTTTTCGGCGAATAAAGTATATGGGCCAATAAAACATTATGTATCACCTAGACGACAACCCGAATGTTTATAATCACAACCATACACCCGTCTATCATAAATATTAGCGCGGCAATTGACCAAAAACATTTCAAGTTTACATTTTACACTTTAGCGCCTAACCAGGGTGAATTAGAATGATTAAACTATTTGATTGCGATCGCCGCGCATGTGCAATTTACGAAGAGATGTTAATGACTTATTTGTGTTGAACAGAGGAGCGGCAATCGAAAACCCAAAAAATTCAGAATTCCTAGCATGTTCCGGTTTTTTGTTTTCGGCGAATAAAGTATATGGGCCAATAAAACATAATGTAACACCTAGAGGACAACCCGATTGTTCATAATCACAATCATACACCCGTCTACCATAAACAGGAGCGCGGCAAATGACCAAAAACATTTCAATTTTACATTTTACACTTTAGCGCCTAACCAGGGTGAATTAGAATGATTAAACTATTTGATTGCGATCGCCGCGCATGTGCAATTTACGTTGAGATGTTAATGTCTTATTTGTGTTAAACAGAGGAGCGGCAAATTAGCGCCTAACCAGGGTGAACAAGAAGGATTAAACTATCTGATTACGGTCGCCGCACATGTGCACTTTACGTAGAGATGTCAATGGCTTATATGTGTTGAACAGAGGAGCGGCAATCGAAAACCCAAAAAATTCAGAATTCCTAGCATGTTCCGGTTTTTTGTTTTCGGCGAATAAAGTATATGGGCCAATAAAACATAATGTATCACCTAGAGGACAACCCGATTGTTCATAATCACAATCATACACCCGCCTACCATAAACAGGAGCGCGGCAAATGACCAAAAACATTTCAATTTTACATTTTACACTTTAGCGCCTAACCAGGGTGAATTAGAATGATTAAACTATTTGATTGCGATCGCCGCGCATGTGCAATTTACGAAGAGATGTTAATGTCTTATTTGTGTTGAACAGAGGAGCGGCAATCGAAAACCCAAAAAATTCAGAATTCCTAGCATGTTCCGGTTTTTTGTTTTCGGCGAATAAAGTATATGGGCCAATAAAACATTATGTATCACCTAGAGGACAACCCGATTGTTCATAATCACAATCATACACCCGTTTACCATAAAAATTAGCGCGGCAATTGACCAAAAATATTTCAAGTTTACATTTTACACTTTAGCGCCTAACCAGGGTGTATTAGAATGATTAAACTATTTGATTGCGATCGCCGCGCATGTGCAATTTACGAAGAGATGTTAATGTCTTATTTGTGTTAAACAGAGGAGCGGCAATCGAAAACCCAAAAATTCAAAATTCCTAGCACGTTCCGGTTTTTTGTTTACGGCAAATAAAGTATATGGGCCAATAAAACATAATGTATCACCTAGAGGACAACCCGATTGTTCATAATCACAACCATACACCCGCCTACCATAAACATTAGCGCGGCAATTGACCAAAAACATTTCAAGTTTACATTTTACACTTTAGCGCCTAACCAGGGTGAATTAGAATGATTAAACTATTTGATTGCGATCGCCGCGCATGTGCAATTTACGAAGAGGTGTTAATGTCTTATTTGTGTTAAACAGAGAAGCGGCAATCGAAAACCCAAAAAATTTAGAATTCCTAGCATGTTCCGGTTTTTTGTTTTCGGCGAATAAAGTATATGGGCCAATAAAACATAATGTATCACCTAGAGGACAACCCGATTGTTCATAATCACAATCATACACCCGTCTACCATAAACAGGAGCGCGGCAAATGACCAAAAACATTTCAATTTTACATTTTACACTTTAGCGCCTAACCAGGGTGAATTAGAATGATTAAACTATTTGATTGCGATCGCCGCGCATGTGCAATTTACGTAGAGATGTTAATGTCTTATTTGTGTTAAACAGAGGAGCGGCAAATTAGCGCCTAACCAGGGTGAACTAGAAGGATTAAACTATCTGATTACGGTCGCCGCACATGTGCACTTTACGTAGAGATGTCAATGGCTTATATGTGTTGAACAGAGGAGCGGCAATCGAAAACCCAAAAAATTCAGAATTCCTAGCATGTTCCGGTTTTTTGTTTTCGGCGAATAAAATATATGGGCCAACAAAACTTAATGTATCACCTAGAGGACAACCCGATTGTTCATAATCACAATCATACACCCGCCTACCATAAACACGAGCGTCGCAATTGACCAAAAACATTACAAGTTTACATTTTACACTTTAGCGCCTAACCAGGGTGAAATAGAAGGATTAAACTATTTGATTGTGATCGCCGCACATATGCACTTTACGAAGAGATGTCAGTGTCTTATATGTGTTGAACAGAGGAGCGGCAATCGAAAACCCAAAAAATTCAAAATTCCTAGCATGTTCCGGTTTTTTGTTTTCGGCGAATAAAGTATATGGGCCAATAAAACATAATGTATCACCTAGAGGACAACCCGATTGTTCATAATCACAATCATATACCCGCCTACCATAAAAATTAGCGCGGCAATTGACCAAAAACATTTCAAGTTTACATTTTACACTTTAGCGCCTAACCAGAGTGAATTAGAACTATTAAACTATTTGATTGCGATCGCCGCGCATGTGCAATTTACGAAGAGATGTTAATGTCTTATTTGTGTTGAACAGAGGAGCGGCAATCGAAAACCCAAAAAATTCAGAATTCCTAGCATGTTCCGGTTTTTTGTTTTCGGCGAATAAAGTATATGGGCCAATAAAACATAATGTATCACCTAGAGGACAACCCGATTGTTCATAATCACAATCATACACCCGTCTACCATAAACAGGAGCGCGGCAAATGACCAAAAACATTTCAATTTTACATTTTACACTTTAGCGCCTAACCAGGGTGAATTAGAATGATTAAACTATTTGATTGCGATCGCCGCGCATGTGCAATTTACGAAGAGATGTTAATGTCTTATTTGTGTTGAACAGAGGAGCGGCAATCGAAAACCCAAAAAATTCAAAATTCCTAGCATGTTCCGGTTTTTTGTTTTCGGTGAATAAAGTATATGGGCCAATAAAACATTATGTATCACCTAGACGACAACCCGATTGTTCATAATCACAGTCATACACCCGCCTACCATAAACAGGAGCGCGGCAAATGACCAAAAACATTTCAATTTTACATTTTACACTTTAGCGCCTAACCAGGGTGAATTAGAATGATTAAACTATTTGATTGCGATCGCCGCGCATGTGCAATTTACGAAGAGATGTTAATGTCTTATTTGTGTTAAACAGAGGAGCGGCAATCGAAAACCCAAAAAATTCAAAATTCCTAGCACGTTCCGGTTTTTTGTTTACGGCGAATAAAGTATATGGGCCAATAAAACATAATGTATCACCTAGAGGACAACCCGATTGTTCATAATCACAACCATACACCCGCCTACCATAAACATTAGCGCGGCAATTGACCAAAAACATTTCAAGTTTACATTTTACACTTTAGCGCCTAACCAGGGTGAATTAGAATGATTAAACTATTTGATTGCGATCGCCGCGCATGTGCAATTTACGAAGAGATGTTAATGTCTTATTTGTGTTGAACAGAGGAGCGGCAATCGAAAACCCAAAAAATTCAGAATTCCTAGCATGTTCCGGTTTTTTGTTTTCGGCGAATAAAGTATATGGGCCAATAAAACATAATGTAACACCTAGAGGACAACCCGATTGTTCATAATCACAATCATACACCCGTCTACCATAAACAGGAGCGCGGCAAATGACCAAAAACATTTCAATTTTACATTTTACACTTTAGCGCCTAACCAGGGTGAATTAGAATGATTAAACTATTTGATTGCGATCGCCGCGCATGTGCAATTTACGTAGAGATGTTAATGTCTTATTTGTGTTAAACAGAGGAGCGGCAAATTAGCGCCTAACCAGGGTGAACTAGAAGGATTAAACTATCTGATTACGGTCGCCGCACATGTGCACTTTACGTAGAGATGTCAATGGCTTATATGTGTTGAACAGAGGAGCGGCAATCGAAAACCCAAAAAATTCAGAATTCCTAGCATGTTCCGGTTTTTTGTTTTCGGCGAATAAAATATATGGGCCAACAAAACTTAATGTATCACCTAGAGGACAACCCGATTGTTCATAATCACAATCATACACCCGTCTACCATAAACAGGAGCGCGGCAAATGACCAAAAACATTTCAATTTTACATTTTACACTTTAGCGCCTAACCAGGGTGAATTAGAATGATTAAACTATTTGATTGCGATCGCCGCGCATGTGCAATTTACGAAGAGATATTAATGTCTTATTTGTGTTGAACAGAGGAGCGGCAATCGAAAACCCAAAAAATTCAAAATTCCTAGCATGTTCCGGTTTTTTGTTTTCGGCGAATAAAATATATGGGCCAACAAAACTTAATGTATCACCTAGAGGACAACCCGATTGTTCATAATCACAATCATACACCCGCCTACCATAAACACGAGCGTCGCAATTGACCAAAAACATTACAAGTTTACATTTTACACTTTAGCGCCTAACCAGGGTGAAATAGAAGGATTAAACTATTTGATTGTGATCGCCGCACATATGCACTTTACGAAGAGATGTCAGTGTCTTATATGTGTTGAACAGAGGAGCGGCAATCGAAAACCCAAAAAATTCAAAATTCCTAGCATGTTCCGGTTTTTTGTTTTCGGCGAATAAAGTATATGGGCCAATAAAACATAATGTATCACCTAGAGGACAACCCGATTGTTCATAATCACAATCATATACCCGCCTACCATAAAAATTAGCGCGGCAATTGACCAAAAACATTTCAAGTTTACATTTTACACTTTAGCGCCTAACCAGAGTGAATTAGAACTATTAAACTATTTGATTACGATCGCCGCGCATGTGCAATTTACGAAGAGATGTTAATGTCTTATTTGTGTTGAACAGAGGAGCGGCAATCGAAAACCCAAAAAATTCAGAATTCCTAGCATGTTCCGGTTTTTTGTTTTCGGCGAATAAAGTATATGGGCCAATAAAACATAATGTATCACCTAGAGGACAACCCGATTGTTCATAATCACAATCATACACCCGTCTACCATAAACAGGAGCGCGGCAAATGACCAAAAACATTTCAATTTTACATTTTACACTTTAGCGCCTAACCAGGGTGAATTAGAATGATTAAACTATTTGATTGCGATCGCCGCGCATGTGCAATTTACGAAGAGATATTAATGTCTTATTTGTGTTGAACAGAGGAGCGGCAATCGAAAACCCAAAAAATTCAAAATTCCTAGCATGTTCCGGTTTTTTGTTTTCGGCGAATAAAATATATGGGCCAACAAAACTTAATGTATCACCTAGAGGACAACCCGATTGTTCATAATCACAATCATACACCCGCCTACCATAAACACGAGCGTCGCAATTGACCAAAAACATTACAAGTTTACATTTTACACTTTAGCGCCTAACCAGGGTGAAATAGAAGGATTAAACTATTTGATTGTGATCGCCGCACATATGCACTTTACGAAGAGATGTCAGTGTCTTATATGTGTTGAACAGAGGAGCGGCAATCGAAAACCCAAAAAATTCAAAATTCCTAGCATGTTCCGGTTTTTTGTTTTCGGCGAATAAAGTATATGGGCCAATAAAACATAATGTATCACCTAGAGGACAACCCGATTGTTCATAATCACAATCATATACCCGCCTACCATAAAAATTAGCGCGGCAATTGACCAAAAACATTTCAAGTTTACATTTTACACTTTAGCGCCTAACCAGAGTGAATTAGAACTATTAAACTATTTGATTACGATCGCCGCGCATGTGCAATTTACGAAGAGATGTTAATGTCTTATTTGTGTTGAACAGAGGAGCGGCAATCGAAAACCCAAAAAATTCAGAATTCCTAGCATGTTCCGGTTTTTTGTTTTCGGCGAATAAAGTATATGGGCCAATAAAACATAATGTATCACCTAGAGGACAACCCGATTGTTCATAATCACAATCATACACCCGTCTACCATAAACAGGAGCGCGGCAAATGACCAAAAACATTTCAATTTTACATTTTACACTTTAGCGCCTAACCAGGGTGAATTAGAATGATTAAACTATTTGATTGCGATCGCCGCGCATGTGCAATTTACGAAGAGATATTAATGTCTTATTTGTGTTGAACAGAGGAGCGGCAATCGAAAACCCAAAAAATTCAAAATTCCTAGCATGTTCCGGTTTTTTGTTTTCGGTGAATAAAGTATATGGGCCAATAAAACATAATGTATCACCTAGACGACAACCCGATTGTTCATAATCACAGTCATACACCCGCCTACCATAAACAGGAGCGCGGCAAATGACCAAAAACATTTCAATTTTACATTTTACACTTTAGCGCCTAACCAGGGTGAATTAGAATGATTAAACTATTTGATTGCGATCGCCGCGCATGTGCAATTTACGAAGAGATGTTAATGTCTTATTTGTGTTAAACAGAGGAGCGGCAATCGAAAACCCAAAAAATTCAAAATTCCTAGCACGTTCCGGTTTTTTGTTTACGGCGAATAAAGTATATGGGCCAATAAAACATAATGTATCACCTAGAGGACAACCCGATTGTTCATAATCACAACCATACACCCGCCTACCATAAACATTAGCGCGGCAATTGACCAAAAACATTTCAAGTTTACATTTTACACTTTAGCGCCTAACCAGGGTGAATTAGAATGATTAAACTATTTGAATGCGATCGCCGCGCATGTGCAATTTACGAAGAGATGTTAATGTCTTATTTGTATTAAACAGAGGAGCGGCAATCGAAAACCCAAAAAATTCAGTATTCCTAGCATTTTCCGGTTTTTTGTTTTCGGCGAATAAAGTATATGGGCCAATAAAACATTATGTATCACCTAGACGACAACCCGAATGTTCATAATCACAACCATACACCCGTCTATCATAAATATTAGCGCGGCAATTGACCAAAAACATTTCAAGTTTACATTTTACACTTTAGCGCCTAACCAGGGTGAATTAGAATGATTAAACTATTTGATTGCGATCGCCGCGCATGTGCAATTTACGAAGAGATGTTAATGTCTTATTTGTGTTGAACAGAGGAGCGGCAATCGAAAACCCAAAAAATTCAGAATTCCTAGCATGTTCCGGTTTTTTGTTTTCGGCGAATAAAGTATATGGGCCAATAAAACATAATGTAACACCTAGAGGACAACCCGATTGTTCATAATCACAATCATACACCCGTCTACCATAAACAGGAGCGCGGCAAATGACCAAAAACATTTCAATTTTACATTTTACACTTTAGCGCCTAACCAGGGTGAATTAGAATGATTAAACTATTTGATTGCGATCGCCGCGCATGTGCAATTTACGTTGAGATGTTAATGTCTTATTTGTGTTAAACAGAGGAGCGGCAAATTAGCGCCTAACCAGGGTGAACAAGAAGGATTAAACTATCTGATTACGGTCGCCGCACATGTGCACTTTACGTAGAGATGTCAATGGCTTATATGTGTTGAACAGAGGAGCGGCAATCGAAAACCCAAAAAATTCAGAATTCCTAGCATGTTCCGGTTTTTTGTTTTCGGCGAATAAAGTATATGGGCCAATAAAACATAATGTATCACCTAGAGGACAACCCGATTGTTCATAATCACAATCATACACCCGCCTACCATAAACAGGAGCGCGGCAAATGACCAAAAACATTTCAATTTTACATTTTACACTTTAGCGCCTAACCAGGGTGAATTAGAATGATTAAACTATTTGATTGCGATCGCCGCGCATGTGCAATTTACGAAAAGATGTTAATGTCTTATTTGTGTTAAACAGAGGAGCGGCAAATTAGCGCCTAACCAGGGTGAATTAGAAGGATTAAAATATCTGATTACGGTCGCCGCACATGTGCACTTTACTTAGAGATGTCAATGGCTTATAAGTGTTGAACAGAGGAGCGGCAATCGAAAACCCAAAAAATTCAGAATTCCTAGCATGTTCCGGTTATTTGTTTTCGGCGAATAAAGTATATGGGCCAATAAAACATAATGTATCACCTAGAGGACAACCCGATTGTTCATAATCACAATCATACACCCGCCTACCATAAACAGGAGCGCGGCAAATGACCAAAAACATTTCAATTTTACATTTTACACTTTAGCGCCTAACCAGGGTGAATTAGAATGATTAAACTATTTGATTGCGATCGCCGCGCATGTGCAATTTACGTAGAGATGTTAATGTCTTATTTGTGTTAAACAGAGGAGCGGCAATCGAAAACCCAAAAAATTCAGAATTCCTAGCATGTTCCGGTTTTTTGTTTTCGGCGAATAAAGTATATGGGCCAATAAAACATAATGTATCACCTAGAGGACAACCCGATTGTTCATAATCACAACCATACACCCGCCTACCATAAACATTAGCGCGGCAATTGACCAAAAACATTTCAAGTTTACATTTTACACTTTAGCGCCTAACCAGGGTGAATTAGAATGATTAAACTATTGATTGCGATCGCCGCGCATGTGCAATTTACGTAGAGATGTTAATGTCTTATTTGTGTTAAACAGAGGAGCGGCAATCGAAAACCCAAAAAATTCAGAATTCCTAGCATGTTCCGGTTTTTTGTTTTCGGCGAATAAAGTATATGGGCCAATAAAACATAATGTATCACCTAGGGGACAACCCGATTGTTCATAATCACAACCATACACCCGCCTACCATAAACATTAGCGCGGCAATTGACCAAAAACATTTCAATTTTACATTTTACATTTTACACTTTAGCGAATAACCAGGGGGAATTAGAATGATTAAACTATTTGATTGCGATCGCCGCGCATGTGCAATTTACGTAGAGATGTTAATGTCTTATTTGTGTTAAACAGAGGAGCGGCAATCGAAAACCCAAAAAATTCAGAATTCCTAGCATGTTCCGGTTTTTTGTTTTCGGCGAATAAAGTATATGGGCCAATAAAACATTATGTATCACCTAGACGACAACCCGATTGTTCATAATCACAATCATACACCCGTCTACCATAAACAGGAGCGCGGCAAATGACCAAAAACATTTCAATTTTACATTTTACACTTTAGCGCCTAACCAGGGTGAATTAGAATGATTAAACTATTTGATTGCGATCGCCGCGCATGTGCAATTTACGTAGAGATGTTAATGTCTTATATGTGTTGAACAGAGGAGCGGCAAATTAGAGCCTAACCAGGGTGAACTAGAAGGATTAAACTATCTGATTACGGTCGCCGCACATGTGCACTTTACGTAGAGATGTCAATGGCTTATATGTGTTGAGCAGAGGAGCGGCAATCAAAAACCCAAAAAATTCAGATTTCCTAGCATGTTCCGGTTTTTTGTTTTCGGCGAATAAAGTATATGGGCCAATAAAACACAATGTATCACCTAGAGGACAACCCGATTGTTCATAATCACAATCATACACCCGCCTACCATAAACAGGAGCGCGGCAAATGACCAAAAATATTTCAATTTTACATTTTACACTTTAGCGCCTAACCAGGGTGAATTAGAATGATTAAACTATTTGATTGCGATCGACGCGCATGTGCAATTTACGTAGAGATGTTAATGTCTTATATGTGTTGAACAGAGGAGCGGCAATCGAAATCCCAAAAAATTCAGAATTCCTAGCATGTTCCGGTTTTTTGTTTTCGGCGAATAAAGTATATGGGCCAATAAAACATAATGTATCACCTAGAGGACAACCCGATTGTTCATAATCACAACCATACACCCGCCTACCATAAACATTAGCGCGGCAATTGACCAAAAACATTTCAAGTTTACATTTTACACTTTAGCGCCTAACCAGGGTGAATTAGAATGATTAAACTATTGATTGCGATCGCCGCGCATGTGCAATTTACGTAGAGATGTTAATGTCTTATTTGTGTTAAACAGAGGAGCGGCAAATTAGCGCCTAACCAGGGTGAATAAGAAGGATTAAAATATCTGATTACGGTCGCCGCACATGTGCACTTTACGTAGAGATGTCAATGGCTTATAAGTGTTGAACAGAGGAGCGGCAATCGAAAACCCAAAAAATTCAGAATTCCTAGCATATTCCGGTTTTTTGTTTTTGGCGAATAAAGTATATGGGCCAATAAAACATAATGTATCACCTAGAGGACAACCCGATTGTTCATAATCACAATCATACACCCGCCTACCATAAACAGGAGCGCGGCAAATGACCAAAAATATTTCAATTTTACATTTTACACTTTAGCGCCTAACCAGGGTGAATTAGAATGATTAAACTATTTGATTGCGATCGCCGCGTATGTGCAATTTACGTAGAGATGTTAATGTCTTATATGTGTTGAGCAGAGGAGCGGCAATCGAAAACCCAAAAAATTCAGAATTCCTAGCATGTTCCGGTTTTTTGTTTTCGGCGAATAAAGTATATGGGCCAATAAAACATAATGTATCACCTAGAGGACAACCCGCTTGTTCATAATCACAACCATACACCCGCCTACCATAAACAGGAGCGCGGCAAATGACCAAAAACATTTCAATTTTACATTTTACACTTTAGCGCCTAACCAGGGTGAATTAGAATGATTAAACTATTTGATTGCGATTGCCGCGCATGTGCAATTTAGGTAGAGATGTTAATGTCTTATTTGTGTTAAATAGAGGAGCGGCAAATTAGCGCCTAACCAGGGTGAATTAGAAGGATTAAACTATCTGATTACCGTCGCCGCACATGTGCACTTTACGTAGAGATGTCAATGGCTTATATATGTTGAACAGAGAAGCGGCAATCGAAAACCCAAAAAAATCAACATTCCTAGCAAGTTCCGGTTTTTTTTTTCGGCGAATAAAGTATATGGGCCAATATAACATAATTTATCACCTAGAGGACAACCCGATTGTTCATAATCACAATCATACACCCGCCTACCATAAACATTAGCGCGGCAATTGACCAAAAACATTTCAAATTTACATTTTACTCTTTAGGGCCTAACCAGGGTGAATTAGAAGGATTGAACTATTTGATTGCGATCGCCGCACATGTGCACTTTACGAAGAGATGTCAAGGTCTTATATGTGTTGAACAGAGGAGCGGCAATCGAAAACCCAAAAAATTCAGAATTCCTAGGATGTTCCGGTTTTTTGTTTTCGGCGAATAAAGTATATGGGCCAATAAAACATAATGTATCACCTAGAGGACAACCCGCTTGTTCATAATCACAACCATACACCCGCCTACCATAAACAGGAGCGCGGCAAATGACCAAAAACATTTCAATTTTACATTTTACACTTTAGCGCCTAACCAGGGTGAATTAGAATGATTAAACTATTTGATTGCGATTGCCGCGCATGTGCAATTTAGGTAGAGATGTTAATGTCTTATTTGTGTTAAATAGAGGAGCGGCAAATTAGCGCCTAACCAGGGTGAATTAGAAGGATTAAACTATCTGATTACCGTCGCCGCACATGTGCACTTTACGTAGAGATGTCAATGGCTTATATATGTTGAACAGAGAAGCGGCAATCGAAAACCCAAAAAAATCAACATTCCTAGCAAGTTCCGGTTTTTTTTTTCGGCGAATAAAGTATATGGGCCAATATAACATAATTTATCACCTAGAGGACAACCCGATTGTTCATAATCACAATCATACACCCGCCTACCATAAACATTAGCGCGGCAATTGACCAAAAACATTTCAAGTTTACATTTTACACTTTAGCGCCTAACCAGGGTGAATTAGAATGATTAAACTATTTGATTGCGATCGCCGCGCATGTGCAATTTACGAAGAGATGTTAATGTCTTATTTGTGTTGAACAGAGGAGCGGCAATCGAAAACCCAAAAAATTCAGAATTCCTAGCATGTTCCGGTTTTTTGTTTTCGGCGAATAAAGTATATGGGCCAATAAAACATAATGTATCACCTAGAGGACAACCCGATTGTTCATAATCACAATCATACACCCGCCTACCATAAACAGGAGCGCGGCAAATGACCAAAAACATTTCAATTTGACATATTACACTTTAGCGCCTAACCGGGGTGAACTAGAATGATTAAACTATTTGATTGCGATCGCCGCGCATGTGCAATTTACGTAGAGATGTTAATGTCTTATATGTGTTGAACAGAGGAGCGGCAATCGAAAACCCAAAAAATTCAGAATTCCTAGCATGTTCCGGTTTTTTGTTTTCGGCGAATAAAGTATATGGGCCAATAAAACATTATGTATCACCTAGACGACAACCCGATTGTTCATAATCACAACCATACACCCGCCTACCATAAACATTAGCGCGGCAATTGACCAAAAACATTTCAAGTTTACATTTTACTCTTTAGGGCCTAACCAGGGTGAATTAGAAGGATTGAACTATTTGATTGCGATCGCCGCACATGTGCACTTTACGAAGAGATGTCAAGGCCTTATATGTGTTGAACAGAGGAGCGGCAATCGAAAACCCAAAAAATTCAGAATTTCTAGCATGTTCCGGTTTTTTGTTTTTGGCGAATAAAGTATATGGGCCAATAAAACATAATGTATCACCTAGAGGACAACCCGATTGTTCATAATCACAATCATACACCCGCCTACCATAAACAGGAGCGCGGCAAATGACCAAAAATATTTCAATTTTACATTTTACACTTTAGCGCCTAACCAGGGTGAATTAGAATGATTAAACTATTTGATTGCGATCGCCGCGTATGTGCAATTTACGTAGAGATGTTAATGTCTTATATGTGTTGAGCAGAGGAGCGGCAATCGAAAACCCAAAAAATTCAGAATTCCTAGCATGTTCCGGTTTTTTGTTTTCGGCGAATAAAGTATATGGGCCAATAAAACATAATGTATCACCTAGAGGACAACCCGCTTGTTCATAATCACAACCATACACCCGCCTACCATAAACAGGAGCGCGGCAAATGACCAAAAACATTTCAATTTTACACTTTAGCGCCTAACCAGGGTGAATTAGAATGATTAAACTATTTGATTGCGATTGCCGCGCATGTGCAATTTAGGTAGAGATGTTAATGTCTTATTTGTGTTAAATAGAGGAGCGGCAAATTAGCGCCTAACCAGGGTGAATTAGAAGGATTAAACTATCTGATTACCGTCGCCGCACATGTGCACTTTACGTAGAGATGTCAATGGCTTATATATGTTGAACAGAGAAGCGGCAATCGAAAACCCAAAAAAATCAACATTCCTAGTAAGTTCCGGTTTTTTTTTTCGGCGAATAAAGTATATGGGCCAATATAACATAATTTATCACCTAGAGGACAACCCGATTGTTCATAATCACAATCATACACCCGCCTACCATAAACATTAGCGCGGCAATTGACCAAAAACATTTCAAGTTTACATTTTACACTTTAGCGCCTAACCAGGGTGAATTAGAATGATTAAACTATTTGATTGCGATCGCCGCGCATGTGCAATTTACGAAGAGATGTTAATGTCTTATTTGTGTTGAACAGAGGAGCGGCAATCGAAAACCCAAAAAATTCAGAATTCCTAGCATGTTCCGGTTTTTTGTTTTCGGCGAATAAAGTATATGGGCCAATAAAACATAATGTATCACCTAGAGGACAACCCGATTGTTCATAATCACAATCATACACCCGCCTACCATAAACAGGAGCGCGGCAAATGACCAAAAACATTTCAATTTGACATTTTACACTTTAGCGCCTAACCAGGGTGAATTAGAATGATTAAACTATTTGATTGCGATCGCCGCGTATGTGCAATTTACGTAGAGATGTTAATGTCTTATATGTGTTGAGCAGAGGAGCGGCAATCGAAAACCCAAAAAATTCAGAATTCCTAGCATGTTCCGGTTTTTTGTTTTCGGCGAATAAAGTATATGGGCCAATAAAACATAATGTATCACCTAGAGGACAACCCGCTTGTTCATAATCACAACCATACACCCGCCTACCATAAACAGGAGCGCGGCAAATGACCAAAAACATTTCAATTTTACACTTTAGCGCCTAACCAGGGTGAATTAGAATGATTAAACTATTTGATTGCGATTGCCGCGCATGTGCAATTTAGGTAGAGATGTTAATGTCTTATTTGTGTTAAATAGAGGAGCGGCAAATTAGCGCCTAACCAGGGTGAATTAGAAGGATTAAACTATCTGATTACCGTCGCCGCACATGTGCACTTTACGTAGAGATGTCAATGGCTTATATATGTTGAACAGAGAAGCGGCAATCGAAAACCCAAAAAAATCAACATTCCTAGTAAGTTCCGGTTTTTTTTTTTCGGCGAATAAAGTATATGGGCCAATATAACATAATTTATCACCTAGAGGACAACCCGATTGTTCATAATCACAATCATACACCCGCCTACCATAAACATTAGCGCGGCAATTGACCAAAAACATTTCAAATTTACATTTTACTCTTTAGGGCCTAACCAGGGTGAATTAGAAGGATTGAACTATTTGATTGCGATCGCCGCACATGTGCACTTTACGAAGAGATGTCAAGGTCTTATATGTGTTGAACAGAGGAGCGGCAATCGAAAACCCAAAAAATTCAGAATTCCTAGGATGTTCCGGTTTTTTGTTTTCGGCGAATAAAGTATATGGGCCAATAAAACATAATGTATCACCTAGAGGACAACCCGCTTGTTCATAATCACAACCATACACCCGCCTACCATAAACATTAGCGCGGCAATTGACCAAAAACATTTCAAGTTTACATTTTACTCTTTAGGGCCTAACCAGGGTGAATTAGAAGGATTGAACTATTTGATTGCGATCGCCGCACATGTGCACTTTACGAAGAGATGTCAAGGTCTTATATGTGTTGAACAGAGGAGCGGCAATCGAAAACCCAAAAAATTCAGAATTTCTAGCATGTTCCGGTTTTTTGTTTTCGGCGAATAAAGTATATGGGCCAATAAAACATTATGTATCACCTAGACGACAACCCGATTGTTCATAATCACAACCATACACCCGCCTACCATAAACATTAGCGCGGCAATTGACGAAAAACATTTCAAGTTTACATTTTACACTTTAGCGCCTAACCAGGGTGAATTAGAATGATTAAACTATTTGATTGCGATCGCCGCGCATGTGCAATTTACGAAGAGATGTTAATGTCTTATTTGTGTTGAACAGAGGAGCGGCAATCGAAAACCCAAAAAATTCAGAATTCCTAGCATGTTCCGGTTTTTTGTTTTCGGCGAATAAAGTATATGGGCCAATAAAACATAATGTATCACCTAGAGGACAACCCGATTGTTCATAATCACAATCATACACCCGCCTACCATAAACAGGAGCGCGGCAAATGACCAAAAACATTTCAATTTGACATATTACACTTTAGCGCCTAACCAGGGTGAATTAGAATGATTAAGCTATTTGATAGCGATCGCCGCGCATGTGCAATTTACGTAGAGATGTTAATGTCTTATTTGTGTTAAACAGACGAGCGGCAATCGAAAACCCAAAAAATTCAGAATTCCTAGCATGTTCCGGTTTTTTGTTTTCGGCGAATAAAGTATATGGGCCAATAAAACATAATGTATCACCTAGAGGACAACCCGATTGTTCATAATCACAATCATACACCCGCCTACCATAAACAGGAGCGCGGCAAATGACCAAAAACATTTCAATTTTACATATTACACTTTAGCGCCTAACCGGGGTGAATTAGAATGATTAAACTATTTGATTGCGATCGCCGCGCATGTGCAATTTACGAAGAGATGTTAATGTCTTATTTGTGTTGAACAGAGGAGCGGCAATCGAAAACCCAAAAAATTCAGAATTCCTAGGATGTTCCGGTTTTTTGTTTTCGGCGAATAAAGTATATGGGCCAATAAAACATAATGTATCACCTAGAGGACAACCCGCTTGTTCATAATCACAATCATACACCCGCCTACCATAAACATTAGCGCGGCAATTGACGAAAAACATTTCAAGTTTACATTTTACACTTTAGCGCCTAACCAGGGTGAATTAGAATGATTAAACTATTTGATTGCGATCGCCGCGCATGTGCAATTTACGTAGAGATGTTAATGTCTTATATGTGTTGAACAGAGGAGCGGCAATCGAAAACCCAAAAAATTCAGAATTCCTAGCATGTTCCGGTTTTTTGTTTTCGGCGAATAAAGTATATGGGCCAATAAAACATTATGTATCACCTAGACGACAACCCGATTGTTCATAATCACAACCATACACCCGCCTACCATAAACATTAGCGCGGCAATTGACCAAAAACATTTCAAGTTTACATTTTACTCTTTAGGGCCTAACCAGGGTGAATTAGAAGGATTGAGCTATTTGATTGCGATCGCCGCACATGTGCACTTTACGTAGAGATGTCAATGGCTTATATGTGTTGAACAGAGGAGCGGCAATCGAAAACCCAAAAAATTCAGAATTCCTAGCATGTTCCGGTTTTTTGTTTTCGGCGAATAAAGTATATGGGCCAATAAAACATTATGTATCACCTAGACGACAACCCGATTGTTCATAATCACAACCATACACCCGCCTACCATAAACATTAGCGCGGCAATTGACCAAAAACATTTCAAGTTTACATTTTACACTTTAGCGCCTAACCAGGGTGAATTAGAATGATTAAACTATTTGATTGCGATCGCCGCGCATGTGCAATTTACGAAGAGATGTTAATGTCTTATTTGTGTTGAACAGAGGAGCGGCAATCGAAAACCCAAAAAATTCAGAATTCCTAGCATGTTCCGGTTATTTGTTTTCGGCGAATAAAGTATATGGGCCAATAAAACATAATGTATCACCTAGAGGACAACCCGATTGTTCATAATCACAATCATACACCCGCCTACCATAAACAGGAGCGCGGCAAATGACCAAAAACATTTCAATTTTACATATTACACTTTAGCGCCTAACCGGGGTGAATTAGAATGATTAAACTATTTGATTGCGATCGCCGCGCATGTGCAATTTACGTAGAGATGTTAATGTCTTATTTGTGTTAAACAGACGAGCGGCAATCGAAAACCCAAAAAATTCAGAATTCCTAGCATGTTCCGGTTTTTTGTTTTCGGCGAATAAAGTATATGGGCCAATAAAACATAATGTATCACCTAGAGGACAACCCGATTGTTCATAATCACAACCATACACCCGCCTACCATAAACATTAGCGCGGCAATTGACCAAAAACATTTCAAGTTTACATTTTACACTTTAGCGCCTAACCAGGGTGAATTAGAATGATTAAACTATTGATTGCGATCGCCGCGCATGTGCAATTTACGAAGAGATGTTAATGTCTTATTTGTGTTAAACAGAGGAGCGGCAATCGAAAACCCAAAAAATTCAGAATTCCTAGCATGTTCCGGTTTTTTGTTTTCGGCGAATAGAGTATATGGGCCAATAAAACATAATGTATTACCTAGAGGACAACCCGATTGTTCATAATCACAACCATACACCCGCCTACCATAAACATTAGCGCGGCAATTGACCAAAAACATTTCAAGTTTACATTTTACAATTTAGGGCCTAACCAGGGTGAATTAGAATGATTAAACTATTTGATTGCGATCGCCGCGCATGTGCAATTTACGAAGAGATGTTAATGTCTTATTTGTGTTAAACAGAGGAGCGGCAATCGAAAACCCAAAAAATTCAGAATTCCTAGCATGTTCCGGTTTTTTGTTTTCGCCGAATAGAGTATATGGGCCAATAAAACATAATGTATCACCTAGAGGACAACCCGATTGTTCATAATCACAACCATACACCCGCCTACCATAAACATTAGCGCGGCAATTGACCAAAAACATTTCAAGTTTACATTTTACAATTTAGCGCCTAACCAGGGTGAATTAGAATGATTAAACTATTTGATTGCGATCGCCGCGCATGTGCAATTTACGAAGAGATGTTAATGTCTTATTTGTGTTAAACAGAGGAGCGGCAATCGAAAACCAAAAAATTCAAAATTCCTAGCACTCTCCGGTTTTTGTTTACGGCGAATAAAGTATATGGGCCAATAAAACATAATGTATCATCTCGAGAACAACCCGATCGTTTATAATCACAATCATACACCCGCCTACCATAAACAGGAGCTCGGCAAATGACCAAAAACATTTCAATTTTACACTTTAGCGCTTAACCAGGGTGAATGAGAATGATTAAACTATTTGGTTGCGATCGCCGCGCATGTGCAATTTACGAAGAGATGTTAATGTCTTATTTGTGTTAAACAGAGCAGCGGCAATCGAAAACCCAAAAAATTCAAAATTCCTAGCAACTTCCGTTTTTTTGTATTCGGCGAATAAAGTATATGGGCCAATAAAACATAATGTATCACCTAGAGGACAACCCGATTTTTCATAATCACAATCATACACCCGCGTACCATAAACAGGAGCGCGGCAATTGACCAAAAACCTTTCAAGTTTACATTTTACACTTTAGCGCCTAACCGGGGTACCAGGAAAACCCAAAAAATTCATAATTCCTAGCATGTTCCGGTTTTTTGTTTTCGGCGAATAAAGTATATGGGCCAATAAAACATAATGTATCACCTAGAGGACAACCCGATTGTTCATAATCACAATCATACACCCGCCTACCATAAACACGAGCGTCGCAATTGACCAAAAACATTACAAGTTTACATTTTACACTTTAGCGCCTAACCAGGGTGAAATAGAAGGATTAAACTATTTGATTGCGATCGCCGCACATGTGCACTTTACGAAGAGATGTCAGTGTCTTATATGTGTTGAACAGAGGAGCGGCAATCGAAAACCCAAAAAATTCAGAATTCCTAGCATGTTCCGGTTTTTTGTTTTCGGCGAATAAAGTATATGGGCCAATAAAACATAATGTATCACCTAGAGGACAACCCGATTGTTCATAATCACAATCATACACCCGCCTACCATAAACAGGAGCGCGGCAAATGACCAAAAACATTTCAATTTGACATATTACACTTTAGCGCCTAACCGGGGTGAATTAGAATGATTAAACTATTTGATTGCGATCGCCGCGCATGTGCAATTTACGAAGAGATGTTAATGTCTTATTTGTGTTGAACAGAGGAGCGGCAATCGAAAACCCAAAAAATTCAGAATTCCTAGCATGTTCCGGTTTTTTGTTTTCGGCGAATAAAGTATATGGGCCAATAAAACATAATGTATCACCTAGAGGACAACCCGATTGTTCATAATCACAATCATACACCCGCCTACCATAAACAGGAGCGCGGCAAATGACCAAAAACATTTCAATTTTACATATTACACTTTAGCGCCTAACCGGGGTGAATTAGAATGTTTAAACTATTTGATTGCGATCGCCGCGCATGTGCAATTTACGTAGAGATGTTAATGTCTTATTTGTGTTAAACAGACGAGCGGCAATCGAAAACCCAAAAAATTCAGAATTCCTAGCATGTTCCGGTTTTTTGTTTTCGGCGAATAAAGTATATGGGCCAATAAAACATAATGTATCACCTAGAGGACAACCCAAATGTTCATAATCACAACCATACACCCGCCTACCATAAACATTAGCGCGGCAATTGACCAAAAACATTTCAAGTTTACATATTACACTTTAGCGCCTAACCGGGGTGAATTAGAATGATTAAACTATTTGATTGCGATCGCCGCGCATGTGCAATTTACGAAGAGATGTTAATGTCTTATTTGTGTTAAACAGAGGAGCGGCAATCGAAAACCCAAAAAATTCAGAATTCCTAGCATATTCCGGTTTTTTGTTTTCGGCGAATAAAGTATATGGGCCAATAAAACATAATGTATCACCTAGAGGACAACCCGATTGTTCATAATCACAATCATACACCCGCCTACCATAAACAGGAGCGCGGCAAATGACCAAAAACATTTCAATTTGACATATTACACTTTAGCGCCTAACCGGGGTGAATTAGAATGATTAAACTATTTGATTGCGATCGCCGCGCATGTGCAATTTACGTAGAGATGTTAATGTCTTATATGTGTTGAACAGAGGAGCGGCAATCGAAAACCCAAAAAATTCAGAATTCCTAGCATGTTCCGGTTTTTTGTTTTCGGCGAATAAAGTATATGGGCCAATAAAACATTATGTATCACCTAGACGACAACCCGATTGTTCATAATCACAACCATACACCCGCCTACCATAAACATTAGCGCGGCAATTGACCAAAAACATTTCAAGTTTACATTTTACTCTTTAGGGCCTAACCAGGGTGAATTAGAAGGATTGAGCTATTTGATTGCGATCGCCGCACATGTGCACTTTACGTAGAGATGTCAATGGCTTATATGTGTTGAACAGAGGAGCGGCAATCGAAAACCCAAAAAATTCAGAATTCCTAGCATGTTCCGGTTTTTTGTTTTCGCCGAATAGAGTATATGGGCCAATAAAACATAATGTATCACCTAGAGGACAACCCGATTGTTCATAATCACAACCATACACCCGCCTACCATAAACATTAGCGCGGCAATTGACCAAAAACATTTCAAGTTTACATTTTACACTTTAGCGCCTAACCAGGGTGAATTAGAATGATTAAACTATTTGATTGCGATCGCCGCGCATGTGCAATTTACGAAGAGATGTTAATGTCTTATTTGTGTTGAACAGAGGAGCGGCAATCGAAAACCCAAAAAATTCAGAATTCCTAGCATGTTCCGGTTTTTTGTTTTCGCCGAATAGAGTATATGGGCCAATAAAACATAATGTATCACCTAGAGGACAACCCGATTGTTCATAATCACAACCATACACCCGCCTACCATAAACATTAGCGCGGCAATTGACCAAAAACATTTCAAGTTTACATTTTACTCTTTAGGGCCTAACCAGGGTGAATTAGAATGATTAAACTATTGATTGCGATCGCCGCGCATGTGCAATTTACGAAGAGATGTTAATGTCTTATTTGTGTTAAACAGAGGAGCGGCAATCGAAAACCCAAAAAATTCAGAATTCCTAGCATGTTCCGGTTTTTTGTTTTCGCCGAATAGAGTATATGGGCCAATAAAACATAATGTATCACCTAGAGGACAACCCGATTGTTCATAATCACAACCATACACCCGCCTACCATAAACATTAGCGCGGCAATTGACCAAAAACATTTCAAGTTTACATTTTACTCTTTAGGGCCTAACCAGGGTGAATTAGAATGATTAAACTATTGATTGCGATCGCCGCGCATGTGCAATTTACGTAGAGATGTTAATGTCTTATATGTGTTGAACAGAGGAGCGGCAATCGAAAACCCAAAAAATTCAGAATTCCTAGCATGTTCCGGTTTTTTGTTTTCGCCGAATAGAGTATATGGGCCAATAAAACATAATGTATCACCTAGAGGACAACCCGATTGTTCATAATCACAACCATACACCCGCCTACCATAAACATTAGCGCGGCAATTGACCAAAAACATTTCAAGTTTACATATTACACTTTAGCGCCTAACCGGGGTGAATTAGAATGATTAAACTATTTGATTGCGATCGCCGCGCATGTGCAATTTACGAAGAGATGTTAATGTCTTATTTGTGTTGAACAGAGGAGCGGCAATCGAAAACCCAAAAAATTCAGAATTCCTAGCATGTTCCGGTTTTTTGTTTTCGCCGAATAGAGTATATGGGCCAATAAAACATAATGTATCACCTAGAGGACAACCCGATTGTTCATAATCACAACCATACACCCGCCTACCATAAACATTAGCGCGGCAATTGACCAAAAACATTTCAAGTTTACATTTTACAATTTAGCGCCTAACCAGGGTGAATTAGAATGATTAAACTATTTGATTGCGATCGCCGCGCATGTGCAATTTACGAAGAGATGTTAATGTCTTATTTGTGTTAAACAGAGGAGCGGCAATCGAAAACCCAAAAAATTCAGAATTCCTAGCATGTTCCGGTTTTTTGTTTTCGCCGAATAGAGTATATGGGCCAATAAAACATAATGTATCACCTAGAGGACAACCCGATTGTTCATAATCACAACCATACACCCGCCTACCATAAACATTAGCGCGGCAATTGACCAAAAACATTTCAAGTTTACATTTTACTCTTTAGGGCCTAACCAGGGTGAATTAGAATGATTAAACTATTGATTGCGATCGCCGCGCATGTGCAATTTACGTAGAGATGTTAATGTCTTATATGTGTTGAACAGAGGAGCGGCAATCGAAAACCCAAAAAATTCAGAATTCCTAGCATGTTCCGGTTTTTTGTTTTCGCCGAATAGAGTATATGGGCCAATAAAACATAATGTATCACCTAGAGGACAACCCGATTGTTCATAATCACAATCATACACCCGCCTACCATAAACAGGAGCGCGGCAAATGACCAAAAACATTTCAATTTGACATATTACACTTTAGCGCCTAACCGGGGTGAATTAGAATGATTAAACTATTTGATTGCGATCGCCGCGCATGTGCAATTTACGTAGAGATGTTAATGTCTTATATGTGTTGAACAGAGGAGCGGCAATCGAAAACCCAAAAAATTCAGAATTCCTAGCATGTTCCGGTTTTTTGTTTTCGGCGAATAAAGTATATGGGCCAATAAAACATTATGTATCACCTAGACGACAACCCGATTGTTCATAATCACAACCATACACCCGCCTACCATAAACATTAGCGCGGCAATTGACCAAAAACATTTCAAGTTTACATTTTACTCTTTAGGGCCTAACCAGGGTGAATTAGAAGGATTGAGCTATTTGATTGCGATCGCCGCACATGTGCACTTTACGTAGAGATGTCAATGGCTTATATGTGTTGAACAGAGGAGCGGCAATCGAAAACCCAAAAAATTCAGAATTCCTAGCATGTTCCGGTTTTTTGTTTTCGGCGAATAAAGTATATGGGCCAATACAACATTATGTATCACCTAGACGACAACCCGATTGTTCATAATCACAACCATACACCCGCCTACCATAAACATTAGCGCGGCAATTGACCAAAAACATTTCAAGTTTACATTTTACACTTTAGCGCCTAACCAGGGTGAATTAGAATGATTAAACTATTTGATTGCGATCGCCGCGCATGTGCAATTTACGAAGAGATGTTAATGTCTTATTTGTGTTGAACAGAGGAGCGGCAATCGAAAACCCAAAAAATTCAGAATTCCTAGCGTGTTCCGGTTTTTTGTTTTCGGCGAATAAAGTATATGGGCCAATAAAACATAATGTATCACCTAGAGGACAACCCGATTGTTCATAATCACAATCATACACCCGCCTACCATAAACAGGAGCGCGGCAAATGACCAAACACATTTCAATTTTACATATTACACTTTAGCGCCTAACCGGGGTGAATTAGAATGATTAAACTATTTGATTGCGATCGCCGCGCATGTGCAATTTACGTAGAGATGTTAATGTCTTATTTGTGTTAAACAGACGAGCGGCAATCGAAAACCCAAAAAATTCAGAATTCCTAGCATGTTCCGGTTTTTTGTTTTCGGCGAATAAAGTATATGGGCCAATAAAACATAATGTATCACCTAGAGGACAACCCGATTGTTCATAATCACAACCATACACCCGCCTACCATAAACATTAGCGCGGCAATTGACCAAAAACATTTCAAGTTTACATTTTACACTTTAGCGCCTAACCAGGGTGAATTAGAATGATTAAACTATTGATTGCGATCGCCGCGCATGTGCAATTTACGAAGAGATGTTAATGTCTTATTTGTGTTAAACAGAGGAGCGGCAATCGAAAACCCAAAAAATTCAGAATTCCTAGCATGTTCCGGTTTTTTGTTTTCGGCGAATAGAGTATATGGGCCAATAAAACATAATGTATTACCTAGAGGACAACCCGATTGTTCATAATCACAACCATACACCCGCCTACCATAAACATTAGCGCGGCAATTGACCAAAAACATTTCAAGTTTACATTTTACAATTTAGCGCCTAACCAGGGTGAATTAGAATGATTAAACTATTTGATTGCGATCGCCGCGCATGTGCAATTTACGAAGAGATGTTAATGTCTTATTTGTGTTAAACAGAGGAGCGGCAATCGAAAACCCAAAAAATTCAGAATTCCTAGCATGTTCCGGTTTTTTGTTTTC
This sequence comes from Bactrocera oleae, assembly GCF_042242935.1. Taxonomy (NCBI): domain Eukaryota; kingdom Metazoa; phylum Arthropoda; class Insecta; order Diptera; family Tephritidae; genus Bactrocera; species Bactrocera oleae. Next base: position 19,425,248 of record NC_091539.1, on the reverse strand, counting down.
GCCGAATAGAGTATATGGGCCAATAAAACATAATGTATCACCTAGAGGACAACCCGATTGTTCATAATCACAACCATACACCCGCCTACCATAAACATTAGCGCGGCAATTGACCAAAAACATTTCAAGTTTACATTTTACTCTTTAGGGCCTAACCAGGGTGAATTAGAATGATTAAACTATTGATTGCGATCGCCGCGCATGTGCAATTTACGTAGAGATGTTAATGTCTTATATGTGTTGAACAGAGGAGCGGCAATCGAAAACCCAAAAAATTCAGAATTCCTAGCATGTTCCGGTTTTTTGTTTTCGCCGAATAGAGTATATGGGCCAATAAAACATAATGTATCACCTAGAGGACAACCCGATTGTTCATAATCACAATCATACACCCGCCTACCATAAACAGGAGCGCGGCAAATGACCAAAAACATTTCAATTTGACATATTACACTTTAGCGCCTAACCGGGGTGAATTAGAATGATTAAACTATTTGATTGCGATCGCCGCGCATGTGCAATTTACGTAGAGATGTTAATGTCTTATATGTGTTGAACAGAGGAGCGGCAATCGAAAACCCAAAAAATTCAGAATTCCTAGCATGTTCCGGTTTTTTGTTTTCGGCGAATAAAGTATATGGGCCAATAAAACATTATGTATCACCTAGACGACAACCCGATTGTTCATAATCACAACCATACACCCGCCTACCATAAACATTAGCGCGGCAATTGACCAAAAACATTTCAAGTTTACATTTTACTCTTTAGGGCCTAACCAGGGTGAATTAGAAGGATTGAGCTATTTGATTGCGATCGCCGCACATGTGCACTTTACGTAGAGATGTCAATGGCTTATATGTGTTGAACAGAGGAGCGGCAATCGAAAACCCAAAAAATTCAGAATTCCTAGCATGTTCCGGTTTTTTGTTTTCGGCGAATAAAGTATATGGGCCAATACAACATTATGTATCACCTAGACGACAACCCGATTGTTCATAATCACAACCATACACCCGCCTACCATAAACATTAGCGCGGCAATTGACCAAAAACATTTCAAGTTTACATTTTACACTTTAGCGCCTAACCAGGGTGAATTAGAATGATTAAACTATTTGATTGCGATCGCCGCGCATGTGCAATTTACGAAGAGATGTTAATGTCTTATTTGTGTTGAACAGAGGAGCGGCAATCGAAAACCCAAAAAATTCAGAATTCCTAGCGTGTTCCGGTTTTTTGTTTTCGGCGAATAAAGTATATGGGCCAATAAAACATAATGTATCACCTAGAGGACAACCCGATTGTTCATAATCACAATCATACACCCGCCTACCATAAACAGGAGCGCGGCAAATGACCAAACACATTTCAATTTTACATATTACACTTTAGCGCCTAACCGGGGTGAATTAGAATGATTAAACTATTTGATTGCGATCGCCGCGCATGTGCAATTTACGTAGAGATGTTAATGTCTTATTTGTGTTAAACAGACGAGCGGCAATCGAAAACCCAAAAAATTCAGAATTCCTAGCATGTTCCGGTTTTTTGTTTTCGGCGAATAAAGTATATGGGCCAATAAAACATAATGTATCACCTAGAGGACAACCCGATTGTTCATAATCACAACCATACACCCGCCTACCATAAACATTAGCGCGGCAATTGACCAAAAACATTTCAAGTTTACATTTTACACTTTAGCGCCTAACCAGGGTGAATTAGAATGATTAAACTATTGATTGCGATCGCCGCGCATGTGCAATTTACGAAGAGATGTTAATGTCTTATTTGTGTTAAACAGAGGAGCCGCAATCGAAAACCCAAAAAATTCAGAATTCCTAGCATGTTCCGGTTTTTTGTTTTCGGCGAATAGAGTATATGGGCCAATAAAACATAATGTATTACCTAGAGGACAACCCGATTGTTCATAATCACAACCATACACCCGCCTACCATAAACATTAGCGCGGCAATTGACCAAAAACATTTCAAGTTTACATTTTACAATTTAGCGCCTAACCAGGGTGAATTAGAATGATTAAACTATTTGATTGCGATCGCCGCGCATGTGCAATTTACGAAGAGATGTTAATGTCTTATTTGTGTTAAACAGAGGAGCGGCAATCGAAAACCCAAAAAATTCAGAATTCCTAGCATGTTCCGGTTTTTTGTTTTCGCCGAATAGAGTATATGGGCCAATAAAACATAATGTATCACCTAGAGGACAACCCGATTGTTCATAATCACAACCATACACCCGCCTACCATAAACATTAGCGCGGCAATTGACCAAAAACATTTCAAGTTTACATTTTACAATTTAGCGCCTAACCAGGGTGAATTAGAATGATTAAACTATTTGATTGCGATCGCCGCGCATGTGCAATTTACGAAGAGATGTTAATGTCTTATTTGTGTTAAACAGAGGAGCGGCAATCGAAAACCCAAAAAATTCAAAATTCCTAGCACTCTCCGGTTTTTGTTTACGGCGAATAAAGTATATGGGCCAATAAAACATAATGTATCATCTCGAGAACAACCCGATCGTTTATAATCACAATCATACACCCGCCTACCATAAACAGGAGCTCGGCAAATGACCCAAAACATTTCAATTTTACACTTTAGCGCTTAACCAGGGTGAATGAGAATGATTAAACTATTTGGTTGCGATCGCCGCGCATGTGCAATTTACGAAGAGATGTTAATGTCTTATTTGTGTTAAACAGAGCAGCGGCAATCGAAAACCCAAAAAATTCAAAATTCCTAGCAACTTCCGTTTTTTTGTATTCGGCGAATAAAGTATATGGGCCAATAAAACATAATGTATCACCTAGAGGACAACCCGATTTTTCATAATCACAATCATACACCCGCGTACCATAAACAGGAGCGCGGCAATTGACCAAAAACCTTTCAAGTTTACATTTTACACTTTAGCGCCTAACCGGGGTACCAGGAAAACCCAAAAAATTCATAATTCCTAGCATGTTCCGGTTTTTTGTTTTCGGCGAATAAAGTATATGGGCCAATAAAACATAATGTATCACCTAGAGGACAACCCGATTGTTCATAATCACAATCATACACCCGCCTACCATAAACACGAGCGTCGCAATTGACCAAAAACATTACAAGTTTACATTTTACACTTTAGCGCCTAACCAGGGTGAAATAGAAGGATTAAACTATTTGATTGCGATCGCCGCACATGTGCACTTTACGAAGAGATGTCAGTGTCTTATATGTGTTGAACAGAGGAGCGGCAATCGAAAACCCAAAAAATTCAGAATTCCTAGCATGTTCCGGTTTTTTGTTTTCGGCGAATAAAGTATATGGGCCAATAAAACATAATGTATCACCTAGAGGACAACCCGATTGTTCATAATCACAATCATACACCCGCCTACCATAAACAGGAGCGCGGCAAATGACCAAAAACATTTCAATTTGACATATTACACCTTAGCGCCTAACCGGGGTGAATTAGAATGATTAAACTATTTGATTGCGATCGCCGCGCATGTGCAATTTACGAAGAGATGTTAATGTCTTATTTGTGTTGAACAGAGGAGCGGCAATCGAAAACCCAAAAAATTCAGAATTCCTAGCATGTTCCGGTTTTTGGTTTTCGGCGAATAAAGTATATGGGCCAATAAAACATAATGTATCACCTAGAGGACAACCCGATTGTTCATAATCACAATCATACACCCGCCTACCATAAACAGGAGCGCGGCAAATGACCAAAAACATTTCAATTTTACATATTACACTTTAGCGCCTAACCGGGGTGAATTAGAATGATTAAACTATTTGATTGCGATCGCCGCGCATGTGCAATTTACGTAGAGATGTTAATGTCTTATTTGTGTTAAACAGACGAGCGGCAATCGAAAACCCAAAAAATTCAGAATTCCTAGCATGTTCCGGTTTTTTGTTTTCGGCGAATAAAGTATATGGGCCAATAAAACATAATGTATCACCTAGAGGACAACCCGATTGTTCATAATCACAACCATACACCCGCCTACCATAAACATTAGCGCGGCAATTGACCAAAAACATTTCAAGTTTACATTTTACACTTTAGCGCCTAACCAGGGTGAATTAGAATGATTAAACTATTGATTGCGATCGCCGCGCATGTGCAATTTACGAAGAGATGTTAATGTCTTATTTGTGTTAAACAGAGGAGCGGCAATCGAAAACCCAAAAAATTCAGAATTCCTAGCATATTCCGGTTTTTTGTTTTCGGCGAATAAAGTATATGGGCCAATAAAACATAATGTATCACCTAGAGGACAACCCGATTGTTCATAATCACAACCATACACCCGCCTACCATAAACATTAGCGCGGCAATTGACCAAAAACATTTCAAGTTTACATTTTACACTTTAGCGCCTAACCAGGGTGAATTAGAATGATTAAACTATTTGATTGCGATCGCCGCGCATGTGCAATTTACGAAGAGATGTTAATGTCTTATTTGTGTTGAACAGAGGAGCGGCAATCGAAAACCCAAAAAATTCAGAATTCCTAGCATGTTCCGGTTTTTTGTTTTCGGCGAATAAAGTATATGAGCCAATAAAACATAATGTATCATCTCGAGAACAACCCGATCGTTTATAATCACAATCATACACCCGCCTACCATAAACAGGAGCTCGGCAAATGACCAAAAACATTTCAATTTTACACTTTAGCGCTTAACCAGGGTGAATGAGAATGATTAAACTATTTGGTTGCGATCGCCGCGCATGTGCAATTTACGAAGAGATGTTAATGTCTTATTTGTGTTAAACAGAGCAGCGGCAATCGAAAACCCAAAAAATTCAAAATTCCTAGCAACTTCCGTTTTTTTGTATTCGGCGAATAAAGTATATGGGCCAATAAAACATAATGTATCACCTAGAGGACAACCCGATTTTTCATAATCACAATCATACACCCGCGTACCATAAACAGGAGCGCGGCAATTGACCAAAAACATTTCAATTTTACATTTTACACTTTAGCGCTTAACCAGGGTGAATTAGAATGATTAAACTATTTGATTGCGATCGCCGCGCATGTGCAATTTACGAAGCGATGTTAATGTCTTATTTGTGTTGAACAGAGGAGCGGCAATCGAAAACCCAAAAAATTCAAAATTCCTAGCATGTTCCGGTTTTTGTTTACGGCAAATAAAGTATATGGGCCAATAAAACATAATGTATCATCTCGAGAACAACCCGATCGTTTATAATCACAATCATACACCCGCCTACCATAAACAGGAGCTCGGCAAATGACCAAAAACATTTCAATTTTACACTTTAGCGCTTAACCAGGGTGAATTAGAATGATTAAACTATTTGGTTGCGATCGCCGCGCATGTGCAATTTACGAAGAGATGTTAATGTCTTATTTGTGTTAAACAGAGGAGCGGCAATCGAAAACCCAAAAAATTCAAAATTCCTAGCAACTTCCGTTTTTTTGTTTTCGGCGAATAAAGTATATGGGCCAATAAATCATAATGTATCACCTAGAGGACAACCCGATTTTTCATAATCACAATCATACACCCGCGTACCATAAACAGGAGCGCGGCTATTGACCAAAAACCTTTCAAGTTTACATTTTACACTTTAGCGCCTAACCGGGGTACCAGGAAAACCCAAAAAATTCAGAATTCCTAGCATGTTCCGGTTTTTTGTTTTCGGCGAATAAAGTATATGGGCCAATAAAACATAATGTATCACCTAGAGGACAACCCAATTGTTCATAATCACAATCATACACCCGCCTACCATAAACACGAGCGTCGCAATTGACCAAAAACATTACAAGTTTACATTTTACACTTTAGCGCCTAACCAGGGTGAAATAGAAGGATTAAACTATTTGATTGCGATCGCCGCACATGTGCACTTTACGAAGAGATGTCAGTGTCTTATATGTGTTGAACAGAGGAGCGGCAATCGAAAACCCAAAAAATTCAAAATTCCTAGCATGTTCCGGTTTTTTGTTGTCGGCGAATAAAGTATATGGGCCAATAAAACATAATGTATCACCTAGAGGACAACCCGATTGTTCATAATCACAATCATATACCCGCCTACCATAAACATTAGCGCGGCAATTGACCAAAAACATTTCAAGTTTACATTTTACACTTTAGCGCCTAACCAGGGTGAATTAGAACTATTAAACTATTTGATTGCGATCGCCGCGCATGTGCAATTTACGAAGAGATGTTAATGTCTTATTTGTGTTGAACAGAGGAGCGGCAATCGAAAACCCAAAAAATTCAGAATTCCTAGCATGTTCCGGTTTTTTGTTTTCGGCGAATAAAGTATATGGGCCAATAAAACATTATGTATCACCTAGACGACAACCCGATTGTTCATAATCACAATCATACACCCGCCTACCATAAACAGGAGCGCGGCAAATGACCAAAAACATTTCAATTGTACATTTTACACTTTAGCGCCTAACCAGGGTGAATTAGAATGATTAAACTATTTGATTGCGATCGCCGCGCATGTGCAATTTACGAAGAGATGTTAATGTCTTATTTGTGTTAAACAGAGGAGCGGCAATCGAAAACCAAAAAAATTCAAAATTCCTAGCACGTTCCGGTTTTTTGTTTACGGCGAATAAAGTATATGGGCCAATAAAACATAATGTATCACCTAGAGGACAACCCGATTGTTCATAATCACAACCATACACCCGCCTACCATAAACATTAGCGCGGCAATTGACCAAAAACATTTCAAGTTTACATTTTACACTTTAGCGCCTAACCAGGGTGAATTAGAATGATTAAACTATTTGATTGCGATCGCCGCGCATGTGCAATTTACGAAGAGATGTTAATGTCTTATTTGTGTTAAACAGAGCAGCGGCAATCGAAAACCCAAAAAATTCAAAATTCCTAGCAAATTCCGTTTTTTTGTATTCGGCGAATAAAGTATATGGGCCAATAAAACATAATGTATCACCTAGAGGACAACCCGATTGTTCATAATCACAATCATACACCCGCCTACCATAAACACGAGCGTCGCAATTGACCAAAAACATTACAAGTTTACATTTTACACTTTAGCGCCTAACCAGGGTGAATTAGAATGATTAAACTATTTGATTGCGATCGCCGCGCATGTGCAATTTACGAAGAGATGTTAATGTCTTATTTGTGTTAAACAGAGGAGCGGCAATCGAAAACCAAAAAAATTCAAAATTCCTAGCACGTTCCGGTTTTTTGTTTACGGCGAATAAAGTATATGGGCCAATAAAACATAATGTATCACCTAGAGGACAACCCGATTGTTCATAATCACAACCATACACCCGCCTACCATAAACATTAGCGCGGCAATTGACCAAAAACATTTCAAGTTTACATTTTACACTTTAGCGCCTAACCAGGGTGAATTAGAATGATTAAACTATTTGATTGCGATCGCCGCGCATGTGCAATTTACGAAGAGATGTTAATGTCTTATTTGTGTTAAACAGAGCAGCGGCAATCGAAAACCAAAAAAAATCAAAATTCCTAGCACGTTCCGGTTTTTTGTTTACGGCGAATAAAGTATATGGGCCAATAAAACATAATGTATCACCTAGAGGACAACCCGATTGTTCATAATCACAACCATACACCCGCCTACCATAAACATTAGCGCGGCAATTGACCAAAAACATTTCAAGTTTACATTTTACACTTTAGCGCCTAACCAGGGTGAATTAGAATGATTAAACTATTTGATTGCGATCGCCGCGCATGTGCAATTTACGAAGAGATGTTAATGTCTTATTTGTGTTAAACAGAGCAGCGGCAATCGAAAACCCAAAAAATTCAAAATTCCTAGCAACTTCCGTTTTTTTGTATTCGGCGAATTAAGTATATGGGCCAATAAAACATAATGTATCACCTAGAGGACAACCCGATTTTTCATAATCACAATCATACACCCGCGTACCATAAACAGGAGCGCGGCAATTGACCAAAAACCTTTCAAGTTTACATTTTACACTTTAGCGCCTAACCGGGGTACCAGGAAAACCCAAAAAATTCATAATTCCTAGCATGTTCCGGTTTTTTGTTTTCGGCGAATAAAGTATATGGGCCAATAAAACATAATATATCACCTAGAGGACAACCCGATTGTTCATAATCACAATCATACACCCGCCTACCATAAACACGAGCGTCGCAATTGACCAAAAACATTACAAGTTTACATTTTACACTTTAGCGCCTAACCAGGGGGAAATAGAAGGATTAAACTATTTGATTGCGATCGCCGCACATGTGCACTTTACGAAGAGATGTCAGTGTCTTATATGTGTTGAACAGAGGAGCGGCAATCGAAAACCCAAAAAATTCAAAATTCCTAGCATGTTCCGGTTTTTTGTTTTCGGCGAATAAAGTATATGGGCCAATAAAACATAATGTATCACCTAGAGGACAACCCGATTGTTCATAATCACAATCATATACCCGCCTACCATAAACATTAGCGCGGCAATTGACCAAAAACATTTCAAGTTTACATTTTACACTTTAGCGCCTAACCAGGGTGAATTAGAACTATTAAACTATTTGATTGCGATCGCCGCGCATGTGCAATTTACGAAGAGATGTTAATGTCTTATTTGTGTTGAACAGAGGAGCGGCAATCGAAAACCCAAAAAATTCAGAATTCCTAGCATGTTCCGGTTTTTTGTTTTCGGCGAATAAAGTATATGGGCCAATAAAACATAATGTATCACCTAGAGGACAACCCGATTGTTCATAATCACAATCATACACCCGTCTACCATAAACAGGAGCGCGGCAAATGACCAAAAACATTTCAATTTTACATTTTACACTTTAGCGCCTAACCAGGGTGAATTAGAATGATTAAACTATTTGATTGCGATCGCCGCGCATGTGCAATTTACGAAGAGATGTTAATGTCTTATTTGTGTTGAACAGAGGAGCGGCAATCGAAAACCCAAAAAATTCAAAATTCCTAGCATGTTCCGGTTTTTTGTTTACGGGGAATAAAGTATATGGGCCAATAAAACATTATGTATCACCTAGACGACAACCCGATTGTTCATAATCACAATCATACACCCGCCTACCATAAACAGGAGCGCGGCAAATGACCAAAAACATTTCAATTTTACATTTTACACTTTAGCGCCTAACCAGGGTGAATTAGAATGATTAAACTATTTGATTGCGATCGCCGCGCATGTGCAATTTACGAAGAGATGTTAATGTCTTATTTGTGTTAAACAGAGGAGCGGCAATCGAAAACCCAAAAAATTCAAAATTCCTAGCACGTTCCGGTTTTTTGTTTACGGCGAATAAAGTATATGGGCCAATAAAACATAATGTATCACCTAGAGGACAACCCGATTGTTCATAATCACAACCATACACCCGCCTACCATAAACATTAGCGCGGCAATTGACCAAAAACATTTCAAGTTTACATTTTACACTTTAGCGCCTAACCAGGGTGAATTAGAATGATTAAACTATTTGATTGCGATCGCCGCGCATGTGCAATTTACGAAGAGATGTTAATGTCTTATTTGTGTTAAACAGAGGAGCGGCAATCGAAAACCCAAAAAATTCAGAATTCCTAGCATGTTCCGGTTTTTTGTTTTCGGCGAATAAAGTATATGGGCCAATAAAACATAATGTATCACCTAGAGGACAACCCGATTGTTCATAATCACAATCATACACCCGTCTACCATAAACAGGAGCGCGGCAAATGACCAAAAACATTTCAATTTTACATTTTACACTTTAGCGCTTAACCAGGGTGAATTAGAATGATTAAACTATTTGATTGCGATCGCCGTGCATGTGCAATTTACGAAGCGATGTTAATGTCTTATTTGTGTTGAACAGAGGAGCGGCAATCGAAAACCCAAAAAATTCAAAATTCCTAGCATGTTCCGGTTTTTATTTACGGCAAATAAAGTATATGGGCCAATAAAACATAATGTATCATCTCGAGAACAACCCGATCGTTTATAATCACAATCATACACCCGCCTACCATAAACAGGAGCTCGGCAAATGACCAAAAACATTTAAATTTTACACTTTAGCGCTTAACCAGGGTGAATTAGAATGATTAAACTATTTGGTGGCGATCGCCGCGCATGTGCAATTTACGAAGAGATGTTAATGTCTTATTTGTGTTAAACAGAGGAGCGGCAATCGAAAACCCAAAAAATTCAAAATTCCTAGCAACTTCCGTTTTTTTGTTTTCGGCGAATAAAGTATATGGGCCAATAAATCATAATGTATTACCTAGAGGACAACCCGATTTTTCATAATCACAATCATACACCCGCGAACATAAACAGGAGCGCGGCTATTGACCAAAAACCTTTCAAGTTTACATTTTACACTTTAGCGCCTAACCGGGGTACCAGGAAAACCCAAAAAATTCAGAATTCCTAGCATGTTCCGGTTTTTTGTTTTCGGCGAATAAAGTATATGGGCCAATAAAACATAATGTATCACCTAGAGGACAACCCAATTGTTCATAATCACAATCATACACCCGCCTACCATAAACACGAGCGTCGCAATTGACCAAAAACATTTCAAGTTTACATTTTACACTCTAGCGCCTAACCAGGGTGAATTAGAACTATTAAACTATTTGATTGCGATCGCCGCGCATGTGCAATTTACGAAGAGATGTTAATGTCTTATTTGTGTTGAAGAGAGGAGCGGCAATCGAAAACCCAAAAAATTCAGAATTCCTAGCATGTTCCGGTTTTTTGTTTTCGGCGAATAAAGTATATGGGCCAATAAAACATAATGTATCACCTAGAGGACAACCCGATTGTTCATAATCACAATCATACACCCGTCTACCATAAACAGGAGCGCGGCAAATGACCAAAAACATTTCAATTTTACATTTTACACTTTAGCGCCTAACCAGGGTGAATTAGAATGATTAAACTATTTGATTGCGATCGCCGCGCATGTGCAATTTACGAAGAGATGTTAATGTCTTATTTGTGTTGAACAGAGGAGCGGCAATCGAAAACCCAAAAAATTCAAAATTCCTAGCATGTTCCGGTTTTTTGTTTACGGCGAATAAAGTATATGGGCCAATAAAACATTATGTATCACCTAGACGACAACCCGATTGTTCATAATCACAATCATACACCCGCCTACCATAAACAGGAGCGCGGCAAATGACCAAAAACATTTCAATTTTACATTTTACACTTTAGCGCCTAACCAGGGTGAATTAGAATGATTAAACTATTTGATTGCGATCGCCGCGCATGTGCAATTTACGAAGAGATGTTAATGTCTTATTTGTGTTAAACAGAGGAGCGGCAATCGAAAACCCAAAAAATTCAAAATTCCTAGCACGTTCCGGTTTTTTGTTTACGGCGAATAAAGTATATGGGCCAATAAAACATAATGTATCACCTAGAGGACAACCCGATTGTTCATAATCACAACCATACACCCGCCTACCATAAACATTAGCGCGGCAATTGACCAAAAACATTTCAAGTTTACATTTTACACTTTAGCGCCTAACCAGGGTGAATTAGAATGATTAAACTATTTGATTGCGATCGCCGCGCATGTGCAATTTACGAAGAGATGTTAATGTCTTATTTGTGTTAAACAGAGGAGCGGCAATCGAAAACCCAAAAAATTCAGAATTCCTAGCATGTTCCGGTTTTTTGTTTTCGGCGAATAAAGTATATGGGCCAATAAAACATAATGTATCACCTAGAGGACAACCCGATTGTTCATAATCACAATCATACACCCGTCTACCATAAACAGGAGCGCGGCAAATGACCAAAAACATTTCAATTTTACATTTTACACTTTAGCGCTTAACCAGGGTGAATTAGAATGATTAAACTATTTGATTGCGATCGCCGTGCATGTGCAATTTACGAGGCGATGTTAATGTCTTATTTGTGTTGAACAGAGGAGCGGCAATCGAAAACCCAAAAAATTCAAAATTCCTAGCATGTTCCGGTTTTTATTTACGGCAAATAAAGTATATGGGCCAATAAAACATAATGTATCATCTCGAGAACAACCCGATCGTTTATAATCACAATCATACACCCGCCTACCATAAACAGGAGCTCGGCAAATGACCAAAAACATTTAAATTTTACACTTTAGCGCTTAACCAGGGTGAATTAGAATGATTAAACTATTTGGTTGCGATCGCCGCGCATGTGCAATTTACGAAGAGATGTTAATGTCATATTTGTGTTAAACAGAGGAGCGGCAATCGAAAACCCAAAAAATTCAAAATTCCTAGCAACTTCCGTTTTTTTGTTTTCGGCGAATAAAGTATATGGGCCAATAAATCATAATGTATCACCTAGAGGACAACCCGATTTTTCATAATCACAATCATACACCCGCGTACCATAAACAGGAGCGCGGCTATTGACCAAAAACCTTTCAAGTTTACATTTTACACTTTAGCGCCTAACCGGTGTACCAGGAAAACCCAAAAAATTCAGAATTCCTAGCATGTTCCGGTTTTTTGTTTTCGGCGAATAAAGTATATGGGCCAATAAAACATAATGTATCACCTAGAGGACAACCCAATTGTTCATAATCACAATCATACACCCGCCTACCATAAACACGAGCGTCGCAATTGACCAAAAACATTACAAGTTTACATTTTACACTTTAGCGCCTAACCAGGGTGAAATAGAAGGATTAAACTATTTGATTGCGATCGCCGCACATGTGCACTTTACGAAGAGATGTCAGTGTCTTATATGTGTTGAACAGAGGAGCGGCAATCGAAATCCCAAAAAATTCAAAATTCCTAGCATGTTCCGGTTTTTTGGTGTCGGCGAATAAAGTATATGGGCCAATAAAACATAATGTATCACCTAGAGGACAACCCGATTGTTCATAATCACAATCATATACCCGCCTACCATAAACATTAGCGCGGCAATTGACCAAAAACATTTCAAGTTTACATTTTACACTTTAGCGCCTAACCAGGGTGAATTAGAACTATTAAACTATTTGATTGCGATCGCCGCGCATGTGCAATTTACGAAGAGATGTTAATGTCTTATTTGTGTTGAACAGAGGAGCGGCAATCGAAAACCCAAAAAATTCAAAATTCCTAGCATGTTCCGGTTTTTTGTTTTCGGCGAATAAAGTATATGGGCCAATAAAACATTATGTATCACCTAGACAACAACCCGATTGTTCATAATCACAATCATACACCCGCCTACCATAAACAGGAGCGCGGCAAATGACCAAAAACATTTCAATTTTACATTTTACACTTTAGCGCCTAACCAGGGTGAATTAGAATGATTAAACTATTTGATTGCGATCGCCGCGCATGTGCAATTTACGAAGAGATGTTAATGTCTTATTTGTGTTAAACAGAGGAGCGGCAATCGAAAACCAAAAAAATTCAAAATTCCTAGCACGTTCCGGTTTTTTGTTTACGGCGAATAAAGTATATGGGCCAATAAAACATAATGTATCACCTAGAGGACAACCCGATTGTTCATAATCACAACCATACACCCGCCTACCATAAACATTAGCGCGGCAATTGACCAAAAACATTTCAAGTTTACATTTTACACTTTAGCGCCTAACCAGGGTGAATTAGAATGATTAAACTATTTGATTGCGATCGCCGCGCATGTGCAATTTACGAAGAGATGTTAATGTCTTATTTGTGTTAAACAGAGGAGCGGCAATCGAAAACAAAAAAAATTCAGAATTCCTAGCATGTTCCGGTTTTTTGTTTTCGGCGAATAAAGTATATGGGCCAATAAAACATTATGTATCACCTAGACGACAACCCGATTGTTCATAATCACAACCATACACCCGCCTACCATAAACATTAGCGCGGCAATCGACCAAAAACATTTCAAGTTTACATTTTACACTTTAGCGCCTAACCAGGGTGAATTAGAATGATTAAACTATTTGATTGCGATCGCCGCGCATGTGCAATTTACGAAGAGATGTTAATGTCTTATTTGTGTTGAACAGAGGAGCGGCAATCGAAAACCCAAAAAATTCAGAATTCCTAGCATGTTCCGGTTTTTTGTTTTCGGCGAATAAAGTATATGGGCCAATAAAACATAATGTATCACCTAGAGGACAACCCGATTGTTCATAATCACAATCATACACCCGCCTACCATAAACACGAGCGTCGCAATTGACCAAAAACATTACAAGTTTACATTTTACACTTTAGCGCCTAACCAGGGTGAATTAGAATGATTAAACTATTTGATTGCGATCGCCGCGCATGTGCAATTTACGAAGAGATGTTAATGTCTTATTTGTGTTAAACAGAGGAGCGGCAATCGAAAACCAAAAAAATTCAAAATTCCTAGCACGTTCCGGTTTTTTGTTTACGGCGAATAAAGTATATGGGCCAATAAAACATAATGTATCACCTAGAGGACAACCCGATTGTTCATAATCACAACCATACACCCGCCTACCATAAACATTAGCGCGGCAATTGACCAAAAACATTTCAAGTTTACATTTTACACTTTAGCGCCTAACCAGGGTGAATTAGAATGATTAAACTATTTGATTGCGATCGCCGCGCATGTGCAATTTACGAAGAGATGTTAATGTCTTATTTGTGTTAAACAGAGCAGCGGCAATCGAAAACCAAAAAAAATCAAAATTCCTAGCACGTTCCGGTTTTTTGTTTACGGCGAATAAAGTATATGGGCCAATAAAACATAATGTATCACCTAGAGGACAACCCGATTGTTCATAATCACAACCATACACCCGCCTACCATAAACATTAGCGCGGCAATTGACCAAAAACATTTCAAGTTTACATTTTACACTTTAGCGCCTAACCAGGGTGAATTAGAATGATTAAACTATTTGATTGCGATCGCCGCGCATGTGCAATTTACGAAGAGATGTTAATGTCTTATTTGTGTTAAACAGAGCAGCGGCAATCGAAAACCCAAAAAATTCAAAATTCCTAGCAACTTCCGTTTTTTTGTATTCGGCGAATTAAGTATATGGGCCAATAAAACATAATGTATCACCTAGAGGACAACCCGATTTTTCATAATCACAATCATACACCCGCGTACCATAAACAGGAGCGCGGCAATTGACCAAAAACCTTTCAAGTTTACATTTTACACTTTAGCGCCTAACCGGGGTACCAGGAAAACCCAAAAAATTCATAATTCCTAGCATGTTCCGGTTTTTTGTTTTCGGCGAATAAAGTATATGGGCCAATAAAACATAATGTATCACCTAGAGGACAACCCGATTGTTCATAATCACAATCATACACCCGCCTACCATAAACACGAGCGTCGCAATTGACCAAAAACATTACAAGTTTACATTTTACACTTTAGCGCCTAACCAGGGGGAAATAGAAGGATTAAACTATTTGATTGCGATCGCCGCACATGTGCACTTTACGAAGAGATGTCAGTGTCTTATATGTGTTGAACAGAGGAGCGGCAATCGAAAACCCAAAAAATTCAAAATTCCTAGCATGTTCCGGTTTTTTGTTTTCGGCGAATAAAGTATATGGGCCAATAAAACATAATGTATCACCTAGAGGACAACCCGATTGTTCATAATCACAATCATATACCCGCCTACCATAAACATTAGCGCGGCAATTGACCAAAAACATTTCAAGTTTACATTTTACACTTTAGCGCCTAACCAGGGTGAATTAGAACTATTAAACTATTTGATTGCGATCGCCGCGCATGTGCAATTTACGAAGAGATGTTAATGTCTTATTTGTGTTGAACAGAGGAGCGGCAATCGAAAACCCAAAAAATTCAGAATTCCTAGCATGTTCCGGTTTTTTGTTTTCGGCGAATAAAGTATATGGGCCAATAAAACATAATGTATCACCTAGAGGACAACCCGATTGTTCATAATCACAATCATACACCCGTCTACCATAAACAGGAGCGCGGCAAATGACCAAAAACATTTCAATTTTACATTTTACACTTTAGCGCCTAACCAGGGTGAATTAGAATGATTAAACTATTTGATTGCGATCGCCGCGCATGTGCAATTTACGAAGAGATGTTAATGTCTTATTTGTGTTGAACAGAGGAGCGGCAATCGAAAACCCAAAAAATTCAAAATTCCTAGCATGTTCCGGTTTTTTGTTTACGGGGAATAAAGTATATGGGCCAATAAAACATTATGTATCACCTAGACGACAACCCGATTGTTCATAATCACAATCATACACCCGCCTACCATAAACAGGAGCGCGGCAAATGACCAAAAACATTTCAATTTTACATTTTACACTTTAGCGCCTAACCAGGGTGAATTAGAATGATTAAACTATTTGATTGCGATCGCCGCGCATGTGCAATTTACGAAGAGATGTTAATGTCTTATTTGTGTTAAACAGAGGAGCGGCAATCGAAAACCCAAAAAATTCAAAATTCCTAGCACGTTCCGGTTTTTTGTTTACGGCGAATAAAGTATATGGGCCAATAAAACATAATGTATCACCTAGAGGACAACCCGATTGTTCATAATCACAACCATACACCCGCCTACCATAAACATTAGCGCGGCAATTGACCAAAAACATTTCAAGTTTACATTTTACACTTTAGCGCCTAACCAGGGTGAATTAGAATGATTAAACTATTTGATTGCGATCGCCGCGCATGTGCAATTTACGAAGAGATGTTAATGTCTTATTTGTGTTAAACAGAGGAGCGGCAATCGAAAACCCAAAAAATTCAGAATTCCTAGCATGTTCCGGTTTTTTGTTTTCGGCGAATAAAGTATATGGGCCAATAAAACATAATGTATCACCTAGAGGACAACCCGATTGTTCATAATCACAATCATACACCCGTCTACCATAAACAGGAGCGCGGCAAATGACCAAAAACATTTCAATTTTACATTTTACACTTTAGCGCTTAACCAGGGTGAATTAGAATGATTAAACTATTTGATTGCGATCGCCGTGCATGTGCAATTTACGAAGCGATGTTAATGTCTTATTTGTGTTGAACAGAGGAGCGGCAATCGAAAACCCAAAAAATTCAAAATTCCTAGCATGTTCCGGTTTTTATTTACGGCAAATAAAGTATATGGGCCAATAAAACATAATGTATCATCTCGAGAACAACCCGATCGTTTATAATCACAATCATACACCCGCCTACCATAAACAGGAGCTCGGCAAATGACCAAAAACATTTAAATTTTACACTTTAGCGCTTAACCAGGGTGAATTAGAATGATTAAACTATTTGGTTGCGATCGCCGCGCATGTGCAATTTACGAAGAGATGTTAATGTCTTATTTGTGTTAAACAGAGGAGCGGCAATCGAAAACCCAAAAAATTCAAAATTCCTAGCAACTTCCGTTTTTTTGTTTTCGGCGAATAAAGTATATGGGCCAATAAATCATAATGTATTACCTAGAGGACAACCCGATTTTTCATAATCACAATCATACACCCGCGAACATAAACAGGAGCGCGGCTATTGACCAAAAACCTTTCAAGTTTACATTTTACACTTTAGCGCCTAACCGGGGTACCAGGAAAACCCAAAAAATTCAGAATTCCTAGCATGTTCCGGTTTTTTGTTTTCGGCGAATAAAGTATATGGGCCAATAAAACATAATGTATCACCTAGAGGACAACCCAATTGTTCATAATCACAATCATACACCCGCCTACCATAAACACGAGCGTCGCAATTGACCAAAAACATTTCAAGTTTACATTTTACACTTTAGCGCCTAACCAGGGTGAATTAGAACTATTAAACTATTTGATTGCGATCGCCGCGCATGTGCAATTTACGAAGAGATGTTAATGTCTTATTTGTGTTGAAGAGAGGAGCGGCAATCGAAAACCCAAAAAATTCAGAATTCCTAGCATGTTCCGGTTTTTTGTTTTCGGCGAATAAAGTATATGGGCCAATAAAACATAATGTATCACCTAGAGGACAACCCGATTGTTCATAATCACAATCATACACCCGTCTACCATAAACAGGAGCGCGGCAAATGACCAAAAACATTTCAATTTTACATTTTACACTTTAGCGCCTAACCAGGGTGAATTAGAATGATTAAACTATTTGATTGCGATCGCCGCGCATGTGCAATTTACGAAGAGATGTTAATGTCTTATTTGTGTTGAACAGAGGAGCGGCAATCGAAAACCCAAAAAATTCAAAATTCCTAGCATGTTCCGGTTTTTTGTTTACGGCGAATAAAGTATATGGGCCAATAAAACATTATGTATCACCTAGACGACAACCCGATTGTTCATAATCACAATCATACACCCGCCTACCATAAACAGGAGCGCGGCAAATGACCAAAAACATTTCAATTTTACATTTTACACTTTAGCGCCTAACCAGGGTGAATTAGAATGATTAAACTATTTGATTGCGATCGCCGCGCATGTGCAATTTACGAAGAGATGTTAATGTCTTATTTGTGTTAAACAGAGGAGCGGCAATCGAAAACCCAAAAAATTCAAAATTCCTAGCACGTTCCGGTTTTTTGTTTACGGCGAATAAAGTATATGGGCCAATAAAACATAATGTATCACCTAGAGGACAACCCGATTGTTCATAATCACAACCATACACCCGCCTACCATAAACATTAGCGCGGCAATTGACCAAAAACATTTCAAGTTTACATTTTACACTTTAGCGCCTAACCAGGGTGAATTAGAATGATTAAACTATTTGATTGCGATCGCCGCGCATGTGCAATTTACGAAGAGATGTTAATGTCTTATTTGTGTTAAACAGAGGAGCGGCAATCGAAAACCCAAAAAATTCAGAATTCCTAGCATGTTCCGGTTTTTTGTTTTCGGCGAATAAAGTATATGGGCCAATAAAACATAATGTATCACCTAGAGGACAACCCGATTGTTCATAATCACAATCATACACCCGTCTACCATAAACAGGAGCGCGGCAAATGACCAAAAACATTTCAATTTTACATTTTACACTTTAGCGCTTAACCAGGGTGAATTAGAATGATTAAACTATTTGATTGCGATCGCCGTGCATGTGCAATTTACGAGGCGATGTTAATGTCTTATTTGTGTTGAACAGAGGAGCGGCAATCGAAAACCCAAAAAATTCAAAATTCCTAGCATGTTCCGGTTTTTATTTACGGCAAATAAAGTATATGGGCCAATAAAACATAATGTATCATCTCGAGAACAACCCGATCGTTTATAATCACAATCATACACCCGCCTACCATAAACAGGAGCTCGGCAAATGACCAAAAACATTTAAATTTTACACTTTAGCGCTTAACCAGGGTGAATTAGAATGATTAAACTATTTGGTTGCGATCGCCGCGCATGTGCAATTTACGAAGAGATGTTAATGTCATATTTGTGTTAAACAGAGGAGCGGCAATCGAAAACCCAAAAAATTCAAAATTCCTAGCAACTTCCGTTTTTTTGTTTTCGGCGAATAAAGTATATGGGCCAATAAATCATAATGTATCACCTAGAGGACAACCCGATTTTTCATAATCACAATCATACACCCGCGTACCATAAACAGGAGCGCGGCTATTGACCAAAAACCTTTCAAGTTTACATTTTACACTTTAGCGCCTAACCGGTGTACCAGGAAAACCCAAAAAATTCAGAATTCCTAGCATGTTCCGGTTTTTTGTTTTCGGCGAATAAAGTATATGGGCCAATAAAACATAATGTATCACCTAGAGGACAACCCAATTGTTCATAATCACAATCATACACCCGCCTACCATAAACACGAGCGTCGCAATTGACCAAAAACATTACAAGTTTACATTTTACACTTTAGCGCCTAACCAGGGTGAAATAGAAGGATTAAACTATTTGATTGCGATCGCCGCACATGTGCACTTTACGAAGAGATGTCAGTGTCTTATATGTGTTGAACAGA
Source organism: Bactrocera oleae (assembly GCF_042242935.1). Taxonomy (NCBI): domain Eukaryota; kingdom Metazoa; phylum Arthropoda; class Insecta; order Diptera; family Tephritidae; genus Bactrocera; species Bactrocera oleae. The sequence continues at coordinate 19,405,226 of NC_091539.1, read as the reverse complement.
GGAGCGGCAATCGAAATCCCAAAAAATTCAAAATTCCTAGCATGTTCCGGTTTTTTGGTGTCGGCGAATAAAGTATATGGGCCAATAAAACATAATGTATCACCTAGAGGACAACCCGATTGTTCATAATCACAATCATATACCCGCCTACCATAAACATTAGCGCGGCAATTGACCAAAAACATTTCAAGTTTACATTTTACACTTTAGCGCCTAACCAGGGTGAATTAGAACTATTAAACTATTTGATTGCGATCGCCGCGCATGTGCAATTTACGAAGAGATGTTAATGTCTTATTTGTGTTGAACAGAGGAGCGGCAATCGAAAACCCAAAAAATTCAAAATTCCTAGCATGTTCCGGTTTTTTGTTTTCGGCGAATAAAGTATATGGGCCAATAAAACATTATGTATCACCTAGACAACAACCCGATTGTTCATAATCACAATCATACACCCGCCTACCATAAACAGGAGCGCGGCAAATGACCAAAAACATTTCAATTTTACATTTTACACTTTAGCGCCTAACCAGGGTGAATTAGAATGATTAAACTATTTGATTGCGATCGCCGCGCATGTGCAATTTACGAAGAGATGTTAATGTCTTATTTGTGTTAAACAGAGGAGCGGCAATCGAAAACCAAAAAAATTCAAAATTCCTAGCACGTTCCGGTTTTTTGTTTACGGCGAATAAAGTATATGGGCCAATAAAACATAATGTATCACCTAGAGGACAACCCGATTGTTCATAATCACAACCATACACCCGCCTACCATAAACATTAGCGCGGCAATTGACCAAAAACATTTCAAGTTTACATTTTACACTTTAGCGCCTAACCAGGGTGAATTAGAATGATTAAACTATTTGATTGCGATCGCCGCGCATGTGCAATTTACGAAGAGATGTTAATGTCTTATTTGTGTTAAACAGAGGAGCGGCAATCGAAAACAAAAAAAATTCAGAATTCCTAGCATGTTCCGGTTTTTTGTTTTCGGCGAATAAAGTATATGGGCCAATAAAACATTATGTATCACCTAGACGACAACCCGATTGTTCATAATCACAACCATACACCCGCCTACCATAAACATTAGCGCGGCAATCGACCAAAAACATTTCAAGTTTACATTTTACACTTTAGCGCCTAACCAGGGTGAATTAGAATGATTAAACTATTTGATTGCGATCGCCGCGCATGTGCAATTTACGAAGAGATGTTAATGTCTTATTTGTGTTGAACAGAGGAGCGGCAATCGAAAACCCAAAAAATTCAGAATTCCTAGCATGTTCCGGTTTTTTGTTTTCGGCGAATAAAGTATATGGGCCAATAAAACATAATGTATCACCTAGAGGACAACCCGATTGTTCATAATCACAATCATACACCCGTCTATCATAAACAGGAGCGCGGCAAATGACCAAAAACATTTCAATTTTACATTTTACACTTTAGCGCCTAACCAGGGTGAATTAGAATGATTAAACTATTTGATTGCGATCGCCGCGCATGTGCAATTTACGTAGAGATGTTAATGTCTTATTTGTGTTAAACAGAGGAGCGGCAAATTAGCGCCTAACCAGGGTGAACTAGAAGGATTAAACTATCTGATTACGGTCGCCGCACATGTGCACTTTACGTAGAGATGTCAATGGCTTATATTTGTTGAACAGAGGAGCGGCAATCGAAAACCCAAAAAATTCAGAATTCCTAGCATGTTCCGGTTTTTTGTTTTCGGCGAATAAAGTATATGGGCCAATAAAACATAATGTATCACCTAGAGGACAACCCGATTGTTCATAATCACAATCATACACCCGCCTACCATAAACAGGAGCGCGGCAAATGACCAAAAATATTTCAATTTTACATTTTACACTTTAGCGCCTAACCAGGGTGAATTAGAATGATTAAACTATTTGATTGCGATCGCCGCGCATGTGCAATTTACGTAGAGATGTTAATGTCTTATATGTGTTGAACAGAGGAGCGGCAATCGAAAACCCAAAAAATTCAAAATTCCTAGCATGTTCCGGTTTTTTGTTTTCGGCGAATAAAGTATATGGGCCAATAAAATATAATGTATCACCTAGAGGACAACCCGATTGTTCATAATCACAATCATACACCCGCCTACCTAAAACAGGAGCGCGGCAAATGACCAAAAATATTTCAAGTTTACATTTTACAATTTAGCGCCTAACCAGGGTGAATTAGAAGGATTAACCTATCTGATTACGGTCGCCGCACATGTGCAATTTACGTAGAGATGTCAAGGTCTTATATGTGTTGAACAGAGGAGCGGCAATCGAAAACCCAAAAAATTCAGAATTCCTAGCATGTTCCGGTTTTTTGTTTTCGGCGAATAAAGTATATGGGCCAATAAAACATAATGTATCACCTAGAGGACAACCCGATTGTTCATAATCACAACCATACACCCGCCTTCCATAAACATTAGCGCGGCAATTGACCAAAAACATTTCAAGTTTACATTTTACACTTTAGCGCCTAACCAGGGTGAATTAGAATGATTAAACTATTTGATTGCGATCGCCGCGCATGTGCAATTTACGAAGAGATGTCTTATTTGTGTTAAACAGAGGAGCGGCAAATTAGCGCCTAACCAAGGTGAACTAGAAGGATTAAACTATCTGATTACGGTCGCCGCACATGTGCACTTTACGTAGAGATGTCAATGGCTTATATGTGTTGAACAGAGGAGCGGCAATCGAAAACCCAAAAAATTTAGAATTCCTAGCATGTTCCGGTTTTTTGTTTTCGGCGAATAAAGTATATGGGCCAATAAAACATAATGTATCACCTAGAGGACAACCCGATTGTTCATAATCACAATCATACACCCGCCTACCATAAACAGGAGCGCGGCAAATGACCAAAAATATTTCAATTTTACATTTTACACTTTAGCGCCTAACCAGGGTGAATAAGAATGATTAAACTATTTGATTGCGATCGCCGCGCATGTGCAATTTACGTAGAGATGTTAATGTCTTATATGTGTTGAACAGAGGAGCGGCAATCGAAAACCCCAAAAATTCAGAATTCCTAGCATGTTCCGGTTTTTTGTTTTCGGCGAATAAAGTATATGGGCCAATAAAACATAATGTATCACCTAGAGGACAACCCGATTGTTCATAATCACAATCATACACCCGCCTACCATAAACAGGAGCGCGGCAAATGACCAAAAATATTTCAAGTTTACATTTTACACCTTAGCGCCTAACCAGGGTGAATTAGAATGATTAAACTATTTGATTGCGATCGCCGCGCATGTGCAATTTACGTAGAGATGTTAATGTCTTATATGTGTTGAACAAAAGAGCGGCAATCGAAAACCCAAAAAATTCAGAATTCCTAGCATGTTCCGGTTTTTTGTTTTCGGCGAATAAAGTATATGGGCCAATAAAACATAATGTATCACCTAGAGGACAACCCGATTGTTCATAATCACAACCATACACCCGCCTACCATAAACATTAGCGCGGCAATTGACCAAAAACATTTCAAGTTAACATTTTACACTTTAGCGCCTAACCAGGGTGAATTAGAATGATTAAACTATTTGATTGCGATCGCCGCGCATGTGCAATTTACGTAGAGATGTTAATGTCTTATTTGTGTTAAACAGAGGAGCGGCAATCGAAAACCGAAAAAATTCAGAATTCCTAGCATGTTCCGGTTTTTTGTTTTCGGCGAATAAAGTATATGGGCCAATAAAACATAATGTATCACCTAGAGGACAACCCGATTGTTCATAATCACAATCATACACCCGTCTACCATAAACAGGAGCGCGGCAAATGACCAAAAACATTTCAAGTTTACATTTTACACTTTAGCGCCTAACTAGGGTGAATTAGAATGATTAAACTATTTGATTGCGATCGCCGCGCATGTGCAATTTACGAAGAGATGTTAATGTCCTATTTGTGTTGAACAGAGGAGCGGCAATCGAAAACCCAAAAAATTCAGAATTCCTAGCATGTTCCGGTTTTTTGTTTTCGGCGAATAAAGTATATGGGCCAATAAAACATAATGTATCACCTAGAGGACAACCCGATTGTTCATAATCACAATCATACACCCGTCTACCATAAACAGGAGCGCGGCAAATGACCAAAAACATTTCAAGTTTACATTTTACACTTTAGCGCCTAACTAGGGTGAATTAGAATGATTAAACTATTTGATTGCGATCGCCGCGCAAGTGCAATTTACGAAGAGATGTTAATGTCTTATTTGTGTTGAACAGAGGAGCGGCAATCGAAAACCCAAAAAATTCAAAATTCCTAGCATGTTCCGGTTTTTTGTTTTCGGCGAATAAAGTATATGGGCCAATAAAACATTATGTATCACCTAGACGACAACCCGATTGTTCATAATCACAATCATACACCCGCCTACCATAAACAGGAGCGCGGCAAATGACCAAAAACATTTCAATTTTACATTTTACACTTTAGCGCCTAACCAGGGTGAATTAGAATGATTAAACTATTTGATTGCGATCGCCGCGCATGTGCAATTTACGAAGAGATGTTAATGTCTTATTTGTGTTAAACAGAGGAGCGGCAATCGAAAACCAAAAAAATTCAAAATTCTCAGCACGTTCCGGTTTTTTGTTTACGGCGAATAAAGTATATGGGCCAATAAAACATAATGTATCACCTAGAGGAAAACCCGATTGTTCATAATCACAACCATACACCCGCCTACCATAAACACTAGCGCGGCAATTGACCAAAAACATTTCAAGTTTACATTTTACACTTTAGCGCCTAACCAGGGTGAATTAGAATGATTAAACTATTTGATTGCGATCGCCGCGCATGTGCAATTTACGAAGAGATGTTAATGTCTTATTTGTGTTAAACAGAGGAGCGGCAATCGAAAACAAAAAAAATTCAGAATTCCTAGCATGTTCCGGTTTTTTGTTTTCGGTGAATAAAGTATATGGGCCAATAAAACATAATGTATCACCTAGACGACAACCCGATTGTTCATAATCACAACCATACACCCGCCTACCATAAACATTAGCGCGGCAATCGACCAAAAACATTTCAAGTTTACATTTTACACTTTAGCGCCTAACCAGGGTGAATTAGAATGATTAAACTATTTGATTGCGATCGCCGCGCATGTGCAATTTACGAAGAGATGTTAATGTCTTATTTGTGTTGAACAGAGGAGCGGCAATCGAAAACCCAAAAAATTCAGAATTCCTAGCATGTTCCGGTTTTTTGTTTTCGGCGAATAAAGTATATGGGCCAATAAAACATAATGTATCACCTAGAGGACAACCCGATTGTTCATAATCACAATCATACACCCGTCTACCATAAACAGGAGCGCGGCAAATGACCAAAAACATTTCAATTTTACATTTTACACTTTAGCGCCTAACCAGGGTGAATTAGAATGATTAAACTATTTGATTGCGATCGCCGCGCATGTGCAATTTACGTAGAGATGTTAATGTCTTATTTGTGTTAAACAGAGGAGCGGCAAATTAGCGCCTAACCAGGGTGAACTAGAAGGATTAAACTATCTGATTACGGTCGCCGCACATGTGCACTTTACGTAGAGATGTCAATGGCTTATATTTGTTGAACAGAGGAGCGGCAATCGAAAACCCAAAAAATTCAGAATTCCTAGCATGTTCCGGTTTTTTGTTTTCGGCGAATAAAGTATATGGGCCAATAAAACATAATGTATCACCTAGAGGACAACCCGATTGTTCATAATCACAATCATACTCCCGCCTACCATAAACAGGAGCGCGGCAAATGACCACAAATATTTCAATTTTACATTTTACACTTTAGCGCCTAACCAGGGTGAATTAGAATGATTAAACTATTTGATTGCGATCGCCGCGCATGTGCAATTTACGTAGAGATGTTAATGTCTTATATGTGTTGAACAGAGGAGCGGCAATCGAAAACCCAAAAAATTCAGAATTCCTAGCATGTTCCGGTTTTTTGTTTTCGGCGAATAAAGTATATGGGCCAATAAAATATAATGTATCACCTAGAGGACAACCCGATTGTTCATAATCACAACCATACACCCGCCTTCCATAAACATTAGCGCGGCAATTGACCAAAAACATTTCAAGTTTACATTTTACACTTTAGCGCCTAACCAGGGTGAATTAGAATGATTAAACTATTTGATTGCGATCGCCGCGCATGTGCAATTTACGAAGAGATGTCTTATTTGTGTTAAACAGAGGAGCGGCAAATTAGCGCCTAACCAAGGTGAACTAGAAGGATTAAACTATCTGATTACGGTCGCCGCACATGTGCACTTTACGTAGAGATGTCAATGGCTTATATGTGTTGAACAGAGGAGCGGCAATCGAAAACCCAAAAAATTCAGAATTCCTAGCATGTTCCGGTTTTTTGTTTTCGGCGAATAAAGTATATGGGCCAATAAAACATAATGTATCACCTAGAGGACAACCCGATTGTTCATAATCACAATCATACACCCGCCTACCATAAACAGGAGCGCGGCAAATGACCAAAAATATTTCAATTTTACATTTTACACTTTAGCGCCTAACCAGGGTGAATAAGAATGATTAAACTATTTGATTGCGATCGCCGCGCATGTGCAATTTACGTAGAGATGTTAATGTCTTATATGTGTTGAACAGAGGAGCGGCAATCGAAAACCCCAAAAATTCAGAATTCCTAGCATGTTCCGGTTTTTTGGTTTCGGCGAATAAAGTATATGGGCCAATAAAACATAATGTATCACCTAGAGGACAACCCGATTGTTCATAATCACAATCATACACCCGCCTACCATAAACAGGAGCGCGGCAAATGACCAAAAATATTTCAAGTTTACATTTTACACCTTAGCGCCTAACCAGGGTGAATTAGAATGATTAAACTATTTGATTGCGATCGCCGCGCATGTGTAATTTACGTAGAGATGTTAATGTCTTATATGTGTTGAACAAAAGAGCGGCAATCGAAAACCCAAAAAATTCAGAACTCCTAGCATGTTCCGGTTTTTTGTTTTCGGCGAATAAAGTATATGGGCCAATAAAACATAATGTATCACCTAGAGGACAACCCGATTGTTCATAATCACAACCATACACCCGCCTACCATAAACATTAGCGCGGCAATTGACCAAAAACATTTCAAGTTAACATTTTACACTTTAGCGCCTAACCAGGGTGAATTAGAATGATTAAACTATTTGATTGCGATCGCCGCGCATGTGCAATTTACGTAGAGATGTTAATGTCTTATTTGTGTTAAACAGAGGAGCGGCAATCGAAAACCGAAAAAATTCAGAATTCCTAGCATGTTCCGGTTTTTTGTTTTCGGCGAATAAAGTATATGGGCCAATAAAACATAATGTATCACCTAGAGGACAACCCGATTGTTCATAATCACAACCATACTCCCGCTTACCATAAACATTAGCGCGGCAATTGACCAAAAACATTTCAAGTTTACATTTTACACTTTAGCGCCTAACCAGGGTGAATTAGAATGATTAAACTATTTGATTGCGATCGCCGCGCATGTGCAATTTACGAAGAGATGTTAATGTCTTATTTGTGTTGAACAGAGGAGCGGCAATCGAAAACCCAAAAAATTCAGAATTCCTAGCATGTTCCGGTTTTTTGTTTTCGGCGAATAAAGTATATGGGCCAATAAAACATAATGTATCACCTAGAGGACAACCCGATTGTTCATAATCACAATCATACACCCGTCTACCATAAACAGGAGCGCGGCAAATGACCAAAAACATTTCAAGTTTACATTTTACACTTTAGCGGCTAACTAGGGTGAATTAGAATGATTAACGTATTTGATTGCGATCGCCGCGCATGTGCAATTTACGAAGAGATGTTAATGTCCTATTTGTGTTGAACAGAGGAGCGGCAATCGAAAACCCAAAAAATTCAGAATTCCTAGCATGTTCCGGTTTTTTGTTTTCGGCGAATAAAGTATATGGGCTAATAAAACATTATGTATCACCTAGACGACAACCCGATTGTTCATAATCACAACCATACACCCGCCTACCATAAACATTAGCGCGGCAATTGACCAAAAACATTTCAAGTTTACATTTTACACTTTAGCGCCTAACCAGGGTGAATTAGAATGATTAAACTATTTGATTGCGATCGCCGCGCATGTGCAATTTACGAAGAGATGTTAATGTCTTATTTGTGTTGAACAGAGGAGCGGCAATCGAAAACCCAAAAAATTCAGAATTCCTAGCATGTTCCGGTTTTTTGTTTTCGGCGAATAAAGTATATGGGCCAATAAAACATAATGTATCACCTAGAGGACAACCCGATTGTTCTTAATCACAATCATACACCCGTCTACCATAAACAGGAGCGCGGCAAATGACCAAAAACATTTCAATTTTACATTTTACACTTTAGCGCCTAACCAGGGTGAATTAGAATGATTAAACTATTTGATTGCGATCGCCACGCATGTGCAATTTACGTAGAGATGTTAATGTCTTATTTGTGTTAAACAGAGGAGCGGCAAATTAGCGCCTAACCAGGGTGAACTAGAAGGATTAAACTATCTGATTACGGTCGCCGCACATGTGCACTTTACGTAGAGATGTCAATGGCTTATATGTGTTGAACAGAGGAGCGGCAATTGAAAACCCAAAAAATTCAGAATTCCTAGCATGTTCCGGTTTTTTGTTTTCGGCGAATAAAGTATATGGGCCAATAAAACATAATGTATCACCTAGAGGACAACCCGATTGTTCATAATCACAATCATACACCCGCCTACCATAAACAGGAGCGCGGCAAATGACCAAAAATATTTCAATTTTACATTTTACACTTTAGCGCCTAACCAGGGTGAATTAGAATGATTAAATTATTTGATTGCGATCGCCGCGCATGTGCAATTTACGTAGAGATGTCAAGGTCTTATATGTGTTGAACAGAGGAGCGGCAATCGAAAACCCAAAAAATTCAGAATTCCTAGCATGTTCCGGTTTTTTGTTTTCGGCGAATAAAGTTTATGGGCCAATAAAACATAATGTATCACCTAGAGGACAACCCGCTTGTTCATAATCACAACCATACACCCGCCTACCATAAACAGGAGCGCGGCAAATGACCAAAAACATTTCAATTTTACATTTTACACTTTAGCGCCTAACCAGGGTGAATTAGAATGATTAAACTATTTGATTGCGATTGCCGCGCATGTGCAATTTAGGTAGAGATGTTAATGTCTTATTTGTGTTAAATAGAGGAGCGGCAAATTAGCGCCTAACCAGGGTGAATTAGAAGGATTAAACTATCTGATTACCGTCGCCGCACATGTGCACTTTACGTAGAGATGTCAATGGCTTATATATGTTGAACAGAAAAGCGGCAATCGAAAACCCAAAAAAATCAACATTCCTAGCAAGTTCCGGTTTTTTGTTTTCGGCGAATAAAGTATATGGGCCAATATAACATAATTTATCACCTAGAGGACAACCCGATTGTTCATAATCACAATCATACACCCGCCTACCATAAAAATTAGCGCGGCAATTGACCAAAAACAATTCAAGTTTACATTTTACTCTTTAGGGCCTAACCAGGGTGAATTAGAAGGATTGAACTATTTGATTGCGATCGCCGCACATGTGCACTTTACGAAGAGATGTCAAGGTCTTATATGTGTTGAACAGAGGAGCGGCAATCGAAAACCCAAAAAATTCAGAATTCCTAGCATGTTCCGGTTTTTTGTTTTCGGCGAATAAAGTATATGGGCCAATAAAACATAATGTATCACCTAGAGGACAACCCGATTGTTCATAATCACAATCATACACCCGCCTACCATAAACAGGAGCGCGGCAAATGACCAAAAATATTTCAAGTTTACATTTTACACTTTAGCGCCTAACCAGGGTGAATTAGAATGATTAAACTATTTGATTGCGATCGCCGCGCATGTGCAATTTACGAAGAGATGTTAATGTCTTATTTGTGTTGAACAGAGGAGCGGCAATCGAAAACCCAAAAAATTCAGAATTCCTAGCATGTTCCGGTTTTTTGTTTTCGGCGAATAAAGTATATGGGCCAATAAAACATAATGTATCACCTAGAGGACAACCCGATTGTTCATAATCACAATCATACACCCGTCTACCATAAACAGGAGCGCGGCAAATGACCAAAAACATTTCAAGTTTACATTTTACACTTTAGCGCCTAACTAGGGTGAATTAGAATGATTAACGTATTAGATTGCGATCGCCGCGCATGTGCAATTTACGAAGAGATGTTAATGTCCTATTTGTGTTGAACAGAGGAGCGGCAATCGAAAACCCAAAAAATTCAGAATTCCTAGCATGTTCCGGTTTTTTGTTTTCGGCGAATAAAGTATATGGGCTAATAAAACATTATGTATCACCTAGACGACAACCCGATTGTTCATAATCACAACCATACACCCGCCTACCATAAACATTAGCGCGGCAATTGACCAAAAACATTTCAAGTTTACATTTTACACTTTAGCGCCTAACCAGGGTGAATTAGAATGATTAAACTATTTGATTGCGATCGCCGCGCATGTGCAATTTACGAAGAGATGTTAATGTCTTATTTGTGTTGAACAGAGGAGCGGCAATCGAAAACCCAAAAAATTCAGAATTCCTAGCATGTTCCGGTTTTTTGTTTTCGGCGAATAAAGTATATGGGCCAATAAAACATAATGTATCACCTAGAGGACAACCCGATTGTTCATAATCACAATCATACACCCGTCTACCATAAACAGGAGCGCGGCAAATGACCAAAAACATTTCAATTTTACATTTTACACTTTAGCGCCTAACCAGGGTGAATTAGAATGATTAAACTATTTGATTGCGATCGCCGCGCATGTGCAATTTACGTAGAGATGTTAATGTCTTATTTGTGTTAAACAGAGGAGCGGCAAATTAGCGCCTAACCAGGGTGAACTAGAAGGATTAAACTATCTGATTACGGTCGCCGCACATGTGCACTTTACGTAGAGATGTCAATGGCTTATATGTGTTGAACAGAGGAGCGGCAATCGAAAACCCAAAAAATTCAGAATTCCTAGCATGTTCCGGTTTTTTGTTTTCGGCGAATAAAGTATATGGGCCAATAAAACATAATGTATCACCTAGAGGACAACCCGATTGTTCATAATCACAATCATACACCTGCCTACCATAAACAGGAGCGCGGCAAATGACCAAAAATATTTCAATTTTACATTTTACACTTTAGCGCCTAACCAGGGTGAATTAGAATGATTAAACTATTTGATTGCGATCGCCGCGCATGTGCAATTTACGTAGAGATGTAAATGTCTTATATGTGTTGAACAGAGGAGCGGCAATCGAAAACCCAAAAAATTCAGAATTCCTAGCATGTTCCGGTTTTTTGTTTTCGGCGAATAAAGTATATGGGCCAATAAAACATAATGTATCACCTAGAGGACAACCCGATTGTTCATAATCACAATCATACACCCGCCTACCATAAACAGGAGCGCGGCAAATGACCAAAAATATTTCAAGTTTACATTTTACAATTTAGCGCCTAACCAGGGTGAATTAGAAGGATTAAACTATCTGATTACGGTCGCCGCACATGTGCACTTTACGTAGAGATGTCAAGGTCTTATATGTGTTGAACAGAGGAGCGGCAATCGAAAACCCAAAAAATTCAGAATTCCTAGCATGTTCCGGTTTTTTGTTTTCGGCGAATAAAGTTTATGGGCCAATAAAACATAATGTATCACCTAGAGGACAACCCGCTTGTTCATAATCACAACCATACACCCGCCTACCATAAACAGGAGCGCGGCAAATGACCAAAAACATTTCAATTTTACATTTTACACTTTAGCGCCTAACCAGGGTGAATTAGAATGATTAAACTATTTGATTGCGATTGCCGCGCATGTGCAATTTAGGTAGAGATGTTAATGTCTTATTTGTGTTAAATAGAGGAGCGGCAAATTAGCGCCTAACCAGGGTGAATTAGAAGGATTAAACTATCTGATTACCGTCGCCGCACATGTGCACTTTACGTAAAGATGTCAATGGCTTATATATGTTGAACAGAAAAGCGGCAATCGAAAACCCAAAAAAATCAACATTCCTAGCAAGTTCCGGTTTTTTGTTTTCGGCGAATAAAGTATATGGGCCAATATAACATAATTTATCACCTAGAGGACAACCCGATTGTTCATAATCACAATCATACACCCGCCTACCATAAAAATTAGCGCGGCAATTGACCAAAAACAATTCAAGTTTACACTTTACTCTTTAGGGCCTAACCAGGGTGAATTAGAAGGATTGAACTATTTGATTGCGATCGCCGCACATGTGCACTTTACGAAGAGATGTCAAGGTCTTATATGTGTTGAACAGAGGAGCGGCAATCGAAAACCCAAAAAATTCAGAATTCCTAGCATGTTCCGGTTTTTTGTTTTCGGCGAATAAAGTATATGGGCCAATAAAACATAAAGTATCACCTAGAGGACAACCCGATTGTTCATAATCACAATCATACACCCGCCTACCATAAACAGGAGCGAGGCAAATGACCAAAAACATTTCAATTTTACATTTTACACCTTAGCGCCTAACCAGGGTGAATTAGAATGATTAAACTATTTGATTGCGATCGCCGCACATGTGCACTTTACGAAGAGATGTTAATGTCTTATTTGTGTTAAACAGAGGAGCGGCAATCGAAAACCCAAAAAATTCAGAATTCCTAGCATGTTCCGGTTTTTTGTTTTCGGCGAATAAAGTATATGGGCCAATAAAACATAATGTATCACCTAGAGGACAACCCGATTGTTCATAATCACAACCATACACCCGCCTACCATAAACATTAGCGCGGCAATTGACCAAAAACATTTCAAGTTAACATTTTACACTTTAGCGCCTAACTAGGGTGAATTAGAATGATTAAACTATTTGATTGCGATCGCCGCGCATGTGCAATTTACGAAGAGATGTTAATGTCTTATTTGTGTTAAACAGAGGAGCGGCAATCGAAAACCCAAAAAATTCAAAATTCCTAGCACGTTCCGGTTTTTTGTTTACGGCGAATAAAGTATATGGGCCAATAAAACATAATGTATCATCTCGAGGACAACCCGATTGTTCATAATCACAATCATACACCCGTTTTCCATAAACATTAGCGCGGCAATTGACCAAAAACATTTCAAGTTTACATTTTACACTTTAGCGCCTAACCAGGGTGAATTAGAATGATTAAACTATTTGATTGCGATCGCCGCGCATGTGCAATTTACGTAGAGATGTTAATGTCTTATTTGTGTTAAACAGAGGAGCGGCAAATTAGCGCCTAACCAGGGTGAATTAGAAGGATTAAAATATCTGATTACGGTCGCCGCACATGTGCACTTTACGTAGAGATGTCAATGGCTTATAAGTGTTGAACAGAGGAGCGGCAATCGAAAACCCAAAAAATTCAGAATTCCTAGCATGTTCCGGTTTTTTGTTTTCGGCGAATAAAGTATATGGGCCAATAAAACATAATGTATCACCTAGAGGACAACCCGATTGTTCATAATCACAATCATACACCCGCTTACCATAAACAGGAGCGCGGCAAATGACCAAAAACATTTCAATTTTACATTTTACACTTTAGCGCCTAACCAGGGTGAATTAGAATGATTAAACTATTTGATTGCGATCGCCGCACATGTGCACTTTACGTAGAGATGTCAATGGCTTATAAGTGTTGAACAGAGGAGCGGCAATCGAAAACCCAAAAAATTCAGAATTCCTAGCATGTTCCGGTTTTTTGTTTTCGGCGAATAAAGTATATGGGCCAATAAAACATAATGTATCACCTAGAGGACAACCCGATTGTTCATAATCACAACCATACACCCGCCTACCATAAACAGGAGCGCGGCAAATGACCAAAAATATTTCAATTTTACATTTTACACTTTAGCGCCTAACCAGGGTGAATTAGAATGATTAAACTATTTGATTGCGATCGCCGCGCATGTGCAATTTACGTAGAGATGTAAATGTCTTATATGTGTTGAACAGAGGAGCGGCAATCGAAAACCCAAAAAATTCAGAATTCCTAGCATGTTCCGGTTTTTTGTTTTCGGCGAATAAAGGGCCAATAAAACATAATGTATCACCTAGAGGACAACCCGATTGTTCATAATCACAATCATACACCCGCCTACCATAAACAGGAGCGCGGCAAATGACCAAAAATATTTCAAGTTTACATTTTACAATTTAGCGCCTAACCAGGGTGAATTAGAAGGATTAAACTATCTGATTACGGTCGCCGCACATGTGCACTTTACGTAGAGATGTCAAGGTCTTATATGTGTTGAACAGAGGAGCGGCAATCGAAAACCCAAAAAATTCAGAATTCCTAGCATGTTCCGGTTTTTTGTTTTCGGCGAATAAAGTTTATGGGCCAATAAAACATAATGTATCACCTAGAGGACAACCCGCTTGTTCATAATCACAACCATACACCCGCCTACCATAAACAGGAGCGCGGCAAATGACCAAAAACATTTCAATTTTACATTTTACACTTTAGCGCCTAACCAGGGTGAATTAGAATGATTAAACTATTTGATTGCGATTGCCGCGCATGTGCAATTTAGGTAGAGATGTTAATGTCTTATTTGTGTTAAATAGAGGAGCGGCAAATTAGCGCCTAACCATGGTGAATTAGAAGGATTAAACTATCTGATTACCGTCGCCGCACATGTGCACTTTACGTAGAGATGTCAATGGCTTATATATGTTGAACAGAGAAGCGGCAATCGAAAACCCAAAAAAATCAACATTCCTAGCAAGTTCCGGTTTTTTGTTTTCGGCGAATAAAGTATATGGGCCAATATAACATAATTTATCACCTAGAGGACAACCCGATTGTTCATAATCACAATCATACACCCGCCTACCATAAATATTAGCGCGGCAATTGACCAAAAACAATTCAAGTTTACATTTTACTCTTTAGGGCCTAACCAGGGTGAATTAGAAGGATTGAACTATTTGATTGCGATCGCCGCACATGTGCACTTTACGAAGAGATGTCAAGGTCTTATATGTGTTGAACACAGGAGCGGCAATCGAAAACCCAAAAAATTCAGAATTCCTAGCATGTTCCGGTTTTTTGTTTTCGGCGAATAAAGTATATGGGCCAATAAAACATAAAGTATCACCTAGAGGACAACCCGATTGTTCATAATCACAATCATACACCCGCCTACCATAAACAGGAGCGAGGCAAATGACCAAAAACATTTCAATTTTACATTTTACACCTTAGCGCCTAACCAGGGTGAATTAGAATGATTAAACTATTTGATTGCGATCGCCGCACATGTGCACTTTACGAAGAGATGTTAATGTCTTATTTGTGTTAAACAGAGGAGCGGCAATCGAAAACCCAAAAAATTCAGAATTCCTAGCATGTTCCGGTTTTTTGTTTTCGGCGAATAAAGTATATGGGCCAATAAAACATAATGTATCACCTAGAGGAAAACCCGATTGTTCATAATCACAACCATACACCCGCCTACCATAAACATTAGCGCGGCAATTGACCAAAAACATTTCAAGTTAACATTTTACACTTTAGCGCCTAACTAGGGTGAATTAGAATGATTAAACTATTTGATTGCGATCGCCGCGCATGTGCAATTTACGAAGAGATGTTAATGTCTTATTTGTGTTAAACAGAGGAGCGGCAATCGAAAACCCAAAAAATTCAGAATTCCTAGCATGTTCCGGTTTTTTGTTTTCGGCGAATAAAGTTTATGGGCCAATAAAACATAATGTATCACCTAGAGGACAACCCGCTTGTTCATAATCACAACCATACACCCGCCTACCATAAACAGGAGCGCGGCAAATGACCAAAAACATTTCAATTTTACATTTTACACTTTAGCGCCTAACCAGGGTGAATTAGAATGATTAAACTATTTGATTGCGATTGCCGCGCATGTGCAATTTAGGTAGAGATGTTAATGTCTTATTTGTGTTAAATAGAGGAGCGGCAAATTAGCGCCTAACCAGGGTGAATTAGAAGGATTAAACTATCTGATTACCGTCGCCGCACATGTGCACTTTACGTAAAGATGTCAATGGCTTATATATGTTGAACAGAAAAGCGGCAATCGAAAACCCAAAAAAATCAACATTCCTAGCAAGTTCCGGTTTTTTGTTTTCGGCGAATAAAGTATATGGGCCAATATAACATAATTTATCACCTAGAGGACAACCCGATTGTTCATAATCACAATCATACACCCGCCTACCATAAAAATTAGCGCGGCAATTGACCAAAAACAATTCAAGTTTACACTTTACTCTTTAGGGCCTAACCAAGGTGAATTAGAAGGATTGAACTATTTGATTGCGATCGCCGCACATGTGCACTTTACGAAGAGATGTCAAGGTCTTATATGTGTTGAACAGAGGAGCGGCAATCGAAAACCCAAAAAATTCAGAATTCCTAGCATGTTCCGGTTTTTTGTTTTCGGCGAATAAAGTATATGGGCCAATAAAACATAAAGTATCACCTAGAGGACAACCCGATTGTTCATAATCACAATCATACACCCGCCTACCATAAACAGGAGCGAGGCAAATGACCAAAAACATTTCAATTTTACATTTTACACCTTAGCGCCTAACCAGGGTGAATTAGAATGATTAAACTATTTGATTGCGATCGCCGCACATGTGCACTTTACGAAGAGATGTTAATGTCTTATTTGTGTTAAACAGAGGAGCGGCAATCGAAAACCCAAAAAATTCAGAATTCCTAGCATGTTCCGGTTTTTTGTTTTCGGCGAATAAAGTATATGGGCCAATAAAACATAATGTATCACCTAGAGGACAACCCGATTGTTCATAATCACAACCATACACCCGCCTACCATAAACATTAGCGCGGCAATTGACCAAAAACATTTCAAGTTAACATTTTACACTTTAGCGCCTAACTAGGGTGAATTAGAATGATTAAACTATTTGATTGCGATCGCCGCGCATGTGCAATTTACGAAGAGATGTTAATGTCTTATTTGTGTTAAACAGAGGAGCGGCAATCGAAAACCCAAAAAATTCAAAATTCCTAGCACGTTCCGGTTTTTTGTTTACGGCGAATAAAGTATATGGGCCAATAAAACATAATGTATCATCTCGAGGACAACCCGATTGTTCATAATCACAATCATACACCCGTTTTCCATAAACATTAGCGCGGCAATTGACCAAAAACATTTCAAGTTTACATTTTACACTTTAGCGCCTAACCAGGGTGAATTAGAATGATTAAACTATTTGATTGCGATCGCCGCGCATGTGCAATTTACGTAGAGATGTTAATGTCTTATTTGTGTTAAACAGAGGAGCGGCAAATTAGCGCCTAACCAGGGTGAATTAGAAGGATTAAAATATCTGATTACGGTCGCCGCACATGTGCACTTTACGTAGAGATGTCAATGGCTTATAAGTGTTGAACAGAGGAGCGGCAATCGAAAACCCAAAAAATTCAGAATTCCTAGCATGTTCCGGTTTTTTGTTTTCGGCGAATAAAGTATATGGGCCAATAAAACATAATGTATCACCTAGAGGACAACCCGATTGTTCATAATCACAATCATACACCCGCTTACCATAAACAGGAGCGCGGCAAATGACCAAAAACATTTCAATTTTACATTTTACACTTTAGCGCCTAACCAGGGTGAATTAGAATGATTAAACTATTTGATTGCGATCGCCGCACATGTGCACTTTACGTAGAGATGTCAATGGCTTATAAGTGTTGAACAGAGGAGCGGCAATCGAAAACCCAAAAAATTCAGAATTCCTAGCATGTTCCGGTTTTTTGTTTTCGGCGAATAAAGTATATGGGCCAATAAAACATAATGTATCACCTAGAGGACAACCCGATTGTTCATAATCACAACCATACACCCGCCTACCATAAACAGGAGCGCGGCAAATGACCAAAAATATTTCAATTTTACATTTTACACTTTAGCGCCTAACCAGGGTGAATTAGAATGATTAAACTATTTGATTGCGATCGCCGCGCATGTGCAATTTACGTAGAGATGTAAATGTCTTATATGTGTTGAACAGAGGAGCGGCAATCGAAAACCCAAAAAATTCAGAATTCCTAGCATGTTCCGGTTTTTTGTTTTCGGCGAATAAAGGGCCAATAAAACATAATGTATCACCTAGAGGACAACCCGATTGTTCATAATCACAATCATACACCCGCCTACCATAAACAGGAGCGCGGCAAATGACCAAAAATATTTCAAGTTTACATTTTACAATTTAGCGCCTAACCAGGGTGAATTAGAAGGATTAAACTATCTGATTACGGTCGCCGCACATGTGCACTTTACGTAGAGATGTCAAGGTCTTATATGTGTTGAACAGAGGAGCGGCAATCGAAAACCCAAAAAATTCAGAATTCCTAGCATGTTCCGGTTTTTTGTTTTCGGCGAATAAAGTTTATGGGCCAATAAAACATAATGTATCACCTAGAGGACAACCCGCTTGTTCATAATCACAACCATACACCCGCCTACCATAAACAGGAGCGCGGCAAATGACCAAAAACATTTCAATTTTACATTTTACACTTTAGCGCCTAACCAGGGTGAATTAGAATGATTAAACTATTTGATTGCGATTGCCGCGCATGTGCAATTTAGGTAGAGATGTTAATGTCTTATTTGTGTTAAATAGAGGAGCGGCAAATTAGCGCCTAACCATGGTGAATTAGAAGGATTAAACTATCTGATTACCGTCGCCGCACATGTGCACTTTACGTAGAGATGTCAATGGCTTATATATGTTGAACAGAGAAGCGGCAATCGAAAACCCAAAAAAATCAACATTCCTAGCAAGTTCCGGTTTTTTGTTTTCGGCGAATAAAGTATATGGGCCAATATAACATAATTTATCACCTAGAGGACAACCCGATTGTTCATAATCACAATCATACACCCGCCTACCATAAAAATTAGCGCGGCAATTGACCAAAAACAATTCAAGTTTACATTTTACTCTTTAGGGCCTAACCAGGGTGAATTAGAAGGATTGAACTATTTGATTGCGATCGCCGCACATGTGCACTTTACGAAGAGATGTCAAGGTCTTATATGTGTTGAACACAGGAGCGGCAATCGAAAACCCAAAAAATTCAGAATTCCTAGCATGTTCCGGTTTTTTGTTTTCGGCGAATAAAGTATATGGGCCAATAAAACATAAAGTATCACCTAGAGGACAACCCGATTGTTCATAATCACAATCATACACCCGCCTACCATAAACAGGAGCGAGGCAAATGACCAAAAACATTTCAATTTTACATTTTACACCTTAGCGCCTAACCAGGGTGAATTAGAATGATTAAACTATTTGATTGCGATCGCCGCACATGTGCACTTTACGAAGAGATGTTAATGTCTTATTTGTGTTAAACAGAGGAGCGGCAATCGAAAACCCAAAAAATTCAGAATTCCTAGCATGTTCCGGTTTTTTGTTTTCGGCGAATAAAGTATATGGGCCAATAAAACATAATGTATCACCTAGAGGAAAACCCGATTGTTCATAATCACAACCATACACCCGCCTACCATAAACATTAGCGCGGCAATTGACCAAAAACATTTCAAGTTAACATTTTACACTTTAGCGCCTAACTAGGGTGAATTAGAATGATTAAACTATTTGATTGCGATCGCCGCGCATGTGCAATTTACGAAGAGATGTTAATGTCTTATTTGTGTTAAACAGAGGAGCGGCAATCGAAAACCCAAAAAATTCAAAATTCCTAGCACGTTCCGGTTTTTTGTTTACGGCGAATAAAGTATATGGGCCAATAAAACATAATGTATCATCTCGAGGACAACCCGATTGTTCATAATCACAATCATACACCCGTTTTCCATAAACATTAGCGCGGCAATTGACCAAAAACATTTCAAGTTTACATTTTACACTTTAGCGCCTAACCAGGGTGAATTAGAATGATTAAACTATTTGATTGCGATCGCCGCGCATGTGATATTTACGTAGAGATGTTAATGTCTTATTTGTGTTAAACAGAGGAGCGGCAAATTAGCGCCTAACCAGGGTGAATTAGAAGGATTAAAATATCTGATTACGGTCGCCGCACATGTGCACTTTACGTAGAGATGTCAATGGCTTATAAGTGTTGAACAGAGGAGCGGCAATCGAAAACCCAAAAAATTCAGAATTCCTAGCATGTTCCGGTTTTTTGTTTTCGGCGAATAAAGTATATGGGCCAATAAAACATAATGTATCACCTAGAGGACAACCCGATTGTTCATAATCACAATCATACACCCGCTTACCATAAACAGGAGCGCGGCAAATGACCAAAAACATTTCAATTTTACATTTTACACTTTAGCGCCTAACCAGGGTGAATTAGAATGATTAAGCTATTTGATTGCGATCGCCGCACATGTGCAATTTACGAAGAGATGTCAGTGTCTTATATGTGTTGGACAGAGGAGCGGCAATCGAAAACCCAAAAAATTCAAAATTCCTAGCATGTTCCGGTTTTTTGTTTACGGCAAATAAAGTATATGGGCCAATAAAACATAATGTATCACCTAGAGGACAACCCGATTGTTCATAATCACAATCATACACCCGCCTACCATAAACATTAGCGCGGCAATTGACCAAAAACATTTCAAGTTTACATTTTACAATTTAGCGCCTAACCAGGGTGAATTAGAAGGATTAAACTATCTGATTACGGTCGCCGCACATGTGCACTTTACGTAGAGATGTCAAGGTCTTATATGTGTTGAACAGAGGAGCGGCAATCGAAAACCCAAAAAATTCAGAATTCCTAGCATGTTCCGGTTTTTTGTTTTCGGCGAATAAAGTTTATGGGCCAATAAAACATAATGTATCACCTAGAGGACAACCCGCTTGTTCATAATCACAATCATACACCCGCCTACCATAAACAGGAGCGCGGCAAATGACCAAAAATATTTCAAGTTTACATTTTACAATTTAGCGCCTAACCAGGGTGAATTAGAAGGATTAAACTATTTGATTGCGATTGCCGCGCATGTGCAATTTAGGTAGAGATGTTAATGTCTTATTTGTGTTAAATAGAGGAGCGGCAAATTAGCGCCTAACCAGGGTGAATTAGAAGGATTAAACTATCTGATTACCGTCGCCGCACATGTGCACTTTACGTAGAGATGTCAATGGCTTATATATGTTGAACAGAGAAGCGGCAATCGAAAACCCAAAAAAATCAACATTCCTAGCAAGTTCCGGTTTTTTGTTTTCGGCGAATAAAGTTTATGGGCCAATAAAACATAATGTATCACCTAGAGGACAACCCGCTTGTTCATAATCACAATCATACACCCGCCTACCATAAACAGAAGCGCGGCAAATGACCAAAAATATTTCAAGTTTACATTTTACAATTTAGCGCCTAACCAGGGTGAATTAGAAGGATTAAACTATTTGATTGCGATTGCCGCGCATGTGCAATTTAGGTAGAGATGTTAATGTCTTATTTGTGTTAAATAGAGGAGCGGCAAATTAGCGCCTAACCAGGGTGAATTAGAAGGATTAAACTATCTGATTACCGTCGCCGCACATGTGCACTTTACGTAGAGATGTCAATGGCTTATATATGTTGAACAGAGAAGCGGCAATCGAAAACCCAAAAAAATCAACATTCCTAGCAAGTTCCGGTTTTTTGTTTTCGGCGAATAAAGTATATGGGCCAATATAACATAATTTATCACCTAGAGGACAACCCGATTGTTCATAATCACAATCATACACCCGCCTACCATAAAAATTAGCGCGGCAATTGACCAAAAACAATTCAAGTTTACATTTTACTCTTTAGGGCCTAACCAGGGTGAATTAGAAGGATTGAACTATTTGATTGCGATCGCCGCACATGTGCACTTTACGAAGAGATGTCAAGGTCTTATATGTGTTGAACAGAGGAGCGGCAATCGAAAACCCAAAAAATTCAGAATTCCTAGCATGTTCCGGTTTTTTGTTTTCGGCGAATAAAGTATATGGGCCAATAAAACATAAAGTATCACCTAGAGGACAACCCGATTGTTCATAATCACAATCATACACCCGCCTACCATAAACAGGAGCGAGGCAAATGACCAAAAACATTTCAATTTTACATTTTACACCTTAGCGCCTAACCAGGGTGAATTAGAATGATTAAACTATTTGATTGCGATCGCCGCACATGTGCACTTTACGAAGAGATGTTAATGTCTTATTTGTGTTAAACAGAGGAGCGGCAATCGAAAACCCAAAAAATTCAGAATTCCTAGCATGTTCCGGTTTTTTGTTTTCGGCGAATAAAGTATATGGGCCAATAAAACATAATGTATCACCTAGAGGACAACCCGATTGTTCATAATCACAACCATACACCCGCCTACCATAAACATTAGCGCGGCAATTGACCAAAAACATTTCAAGTTAACATTTTACACTTTAGCGCCTAACTAGGGTGAATTAGAATGATTAAACTATTTGATTGCGATCGCCGCGCATGTGCAATTTACGAAGAGATGTTAATGTCTTATTTGTGTTAAACAGAGGAGCGGCAATCGAAAACCCAAAAAATTCAAAATTCCTAGCACGTTCCGGTTTTTTGTTTACGGCGAATAAAGTATATGGGCCAATAAAACATAATGTATCATCTCGAGGACAACCCGATTGTTCATAATCACAATCATACACCCGTTTTCCATAAACATTAGCGCGGCAATTGACCAAAAACATTTCAAGTTTACATTTTACACTTTAGCGCCTAACCAGGGTGAATTAGAATGATTAAACTATTTCATTGCGATCGCCGCGCATGTGCAATTTACGTAGAGATGTTAATGTCTTATTTGTGTTAAACAGAGGAGCGGCAAATTAGCGCCTAACCAGGGTGAATTAGAAGGATTAAAATATCTGATTACGGTCGCCGCACATGTGCACTTTACGTAGAGATGTCAATGGCTTATAAGTGTTGAACAGAGGAGCGGCAATCGAAAACCCAAAAAATTCAGAATTCCTAGCATGTTCCGGTTTTTTGTTTTCGGCGAATAAAGTATATGGGCCAATAAAACATAATGTATCACCTAGAGGACAACCCGATTGTTCATAATCACAATCATACACCCGCTTACCATAAACAGGAGCGCGGCAAATGACCAAAAACATTTCAATTTTACATTTTACACTTTAGCGCCTAACCAGGGTGAATTAGAATGATTAAACTATTTGATTGCGATCGCCGCACATGTGCACTTTACGAAGAGATGTCAGTGTCTTATATGTGTTGGACAGAGGAGCGGCAATCGAAAACCCAAAAAATTCAAAATTCCTAGCATGTTCCGGTTTTTTGTTTACGGCAAATAAAGTATATGGGCCAATAAAACATAATGTATCACCTAGAGGACAACCCGATTGTTCATAATCACAATCATACACCCGCCTACCATAAACATTAGCGCGGCAATTGACCAAAAACATTTCAAGTTTACATTTTACAATTTAGCGCCTAACCAGGGTGAATTAGAAGGATTAAACTATCTGATTACGGTCGCCGCACATGTGCACTTTACGTAGAGATGTCAAGGTCTTATATGTGTTGAACAGAGGAGCGGCAATCGAAAACCCAAAAAATTCAGAATTCCTAGCATGTTCCGGTTTTTTGTTTTCGGCGAATAAAGTTTATGGGCCAATAAAACATAATGTATCACCTAGAGGACAACCCGCTTGTTCATAATCACAATCATACACCCGCCTACCATAAACAGGAGCGCGGCAAATGACCAAAAATATTTCAAGTTTACATTTTACAATTTAGCGCCTAACCAGGGTGAATTAGAAGGATTAAACTATTTGATTGCGATTGCCGCGCATGTGCAATTTAGGTAGAGATGTTAATGTCTTATTTGTGTTAAATAGAGGAGCGGCAAATTAGCGCCTAACCAGGGTGAATTAGAAGGATTAAACTATCTGATTGCGATCGCCGCACATGTGCACTTTACGTAGAGATGTCAAGGTCTTATATGTGTTGAACAGAGGAGCGGCAATCTAAAACCAAAAAAAATCAACATTACTAGCATGTTCCGGTTTTGTGTTTTCGGCGAATAAAGTATATGGGCCAATATAACATAATGTATCACCTAGAGGACAACCCGATTGTTCATAATCACAATCATAGACCCGCCTACCATAAACATTAGCGCGGCAATTGACCAAAAACATTTCAAGTTTACATTTAGGGCCTAACCAGGGTGAATTAGAAGGATTAAACTATTTGATTGCGATCGCCGCGCATGTGCAATTTACGTAGAGATGTTAATGTCTTATTTGTGTTAAACAGAGGAGCGGCAAATTAGCGCCTAACCAGGGTGAATTAGAATGATTAAACTATTTGATTGCGATCGCCGCGCATGTGCAATTTACGTAGAGATGTCAATGGCTTATATATGTTGAACAGAGAAGCGGCAATCGAAAACCCAAAAAAATCAACATTCCTAGCAAGTTCCGGTTTTTTGTTTTCGGCGAATAAAGTATATGGGCCAATATAACATAATTTATCACCTAGAGGACAACCCGATTGTTCATAATCACAATCATACACCCGCCTACCATAAAAATTAGCGCGGCAATTGACCAAAAACAATTCAAGTTTACATTTTACTCTTTAGGGCCTAACCAGGGTGAATTAGAAGGATTGAACTATTTGATTGCGATCGCCGCACATGTGCACTTTACGAAGAGATGTCAAGGTCTTATATGTGTTGAACAGAGGAGCGGCAATCGAAAACCCAAAAAATTCAGAATTCCTAGCATGTTCCGGTTTTTTGTTTTCGGCGAATAAAGTATATGGGCCAATAAAACATAAAGTATCACCTAGAGGACAACCCGATTGTTCATAATCACAATCATACACCCGCCTACCATAAACAGGAGCGAGGCAAATGACCAAAAACATTTCAATTTTACATTTTACACCTTAGCGCCTAACCAGGGTGAATTAGAATGATTAAACTATTTGATTGCGATCGCCGCACATGTGCACTTTACGAAGAGATGTTAATGTCTTATTTGTGTTAAACAGAGGAGCGGCAATCGAAAACCCAAAAAATTCAGAATTCCTAGCATGTTCCGGTTTTTTGTTTTCGGCGAATAAAGTATATGGGCCAATAAAACATAATGTATCACCTAGAGGACAACCCGATTGTTCATAATCACAACCATACACCCGCCTACCATAAACATTAGCGCGGCAATTGACCAAAAACATTTCAAGTTAACATTTTACACTTTAGCGCCTAACTAGGGTGAATTAGAATGATTAAACTATTTGATTGCGATCGCCGCGCATGTGCAATTTACGAAGAGATGTTAATGTCTTATTTGTGTTAAACAGAGGAGCGGCAATCGAAAACCCAAAAAATTCAAAATTCCTAGCACGTTCCGGTTTTTTGTTTACGGCGAATAAAGTATATGGGCCAATAAAACATAATGTATCATCTCGAGGACAACCCGATTGTTCATAATCACAATCATACACCCGTTTTCCATAAACATTAGCGCGGCAATTGACCAAAAACATTTCAAGTTTACATTTTACACTTTAGCGCCTAACCAGGGTGAATTAGAATGATTAAACTATTTGATTGCGATCGCCGCGCATGTGCAATTTACGTAGAGATGTTAATGTCTTATTTGTGTTAAACAGAGGAGCGGCAAATTAGCGCCTAACCAGGGTGAATTAGAAGGATTAAAATATCTGATTACGGTCGCCGCACATGTGCACTTTACGTAGAGATGTCAATGGCTTATAAGTGTTGAACAGAGGAGCGGCAATCGAAAACCCAAAAAATTCAGAATTCCTAGCATGTTCCGGTTTTTTGTTTTCGGCGAATAAAGTATATGGGCCAATAAAACATAATGTATCACCTAGAGGACAACCCGATTGTTCATAATCACAATCATACACCCGCTTACCATAAACAGGAGCGCGGCAAATGACCAAAAACATTTCAATTTTACATTTTACACTTTAGCGCCTAACCAGGGTGAATTAGAATGATTAAACTATTTGATTGCGATCGCCGCACATGTGCACTTTACGAAGAGATGTCAGTGTCTTATATGTGTTGGACAGAGGAGCGGCAATCGAAAACCCAAAAAATTCAAAATTCCTAGCATGTTCCGGTTTTTTGTTTACGGCAAATAAAGTATATGGGCCAATAAAACATAATGTATCACCTAGAGGACAACCCGATTGTTCATAATCACAATCATACACCCGCCTACCATAAACATTAGCGCGGCAATTGACCAAAAACATTTCAAGTTTACATTTTACAATTTAGCGCCTAACCAGGGTGAATTAGAAGGATTAAACTATCTGATTACGGTCGCCGCACATGTGCACTTTACGTAGAGATGTCAAGGTCTTATATGTGTTGAACAGAGGAGCGGCAATCGAAAGCCCAAAAAATTCAGAATTCCTAGCATGTTCCGGTTTTTTGTTTTCGGCGAATAAAGTTTATGGGCCAATAAAACATAATGTATCACCTAGAGGACAACCCGCTTGTTCATAATCACAATCATACACCCGCCTACCATAAACAGGAGCGCGGCAAATGACCAAAAATATTTCAAGTTTACATTTTACAATTTAGCGCCTAACCAGGGTGAATTAGAAGGATTAAACTATTTGATTGCGATTGCCGCGCATGTGCAATTTAGGTAGAGATGTTAATGTCTTATTTGTGTTAAATAGAGGAGCGGCAAATTAGCGCCTAACCAGGGTGAATTAGAAGGATTAAACTATCTGATTACCGTCGCCGCACATGTGCACTTTACGTAGAGATGTCAATGGCTTATATATGTTGAACAGAGAAGCGGCAATCGAAAACCCAAAAAAATCAACATTCCTAGCAAGTTCCGGTTTTTTGTTTTCGGCGAATAAAGTATATGGGCCAATATAAAATAATTTATCACCTAGAGGACAACCCGATTGTTCATAATCACAATCATACACCCGCCTACCATAAAAATTAGCACGGCAATTGACCAAAAACATTTCAAGTTTACATTTTACACTTTAGGGCCTAACCAGGGTGAATTAGAATGATTAAGCTATTTGATAGCGATCGCCGCGCATGTGCAATTTACGTAGAGATGTTAATGTCTTATTTGTGTTAAACAGAGGAGCGGCAATCGAAAACCCAAAAAATTCAGAATTCCTAGCATGTTCCGGTTTTTTGTTTTCGGCGAATAAAGTATATGGGCCAATAAAACATAATGTATCACCTAGAGGACAACCCGATTGTTCATAATCACAATCATACACCCGCTTACCATAAACAGGAGCGCGGCAAATGACCAAAAACATTTCAATTTTACATTTTACACTTTAGCGCCTAACCAGGGTGAATTAGAATGATTAAACTATTTGATTGCGATCGCCGCGCATGTGCAATTTACGTAGAGATGTTAATGTCTTATTTGTGTTAAACAGAGGAGCGGCAATCGAAAACCCAAAAAATTCAGAATTCCTAGCATGTTCCGGTTTTTTGTTTTCGGCGAATAAAGTATATGGGCCAATAAAACATAATGTATCACCTAGAGGACAACCCGATTGTTCATAATCACAATCATACACCCGCCTACCATAAACAGGAGCGAGGCAAATGACCAAAAACATTTCAATTTTACATTTTACACCTTAGCGCCTAACCAGGGTGAATTAGAATGATTAAACTATTTGATTGCGATCGCCGCACATGTGCACTTTACGAAGAGATGTTAATGTCTTATTTGTGTTAAACAGAGGAGCGGCAATCGAAAACCCAAAAAATTCAGAATTCCTAGCATGTTCCGGTTTTTTGTTTTCGGCGAATAAAGTATATGGGCCAATAAAACATAATGTATCACCTAGAGGACAACCCGATTGTTCATAATCACAACCATACACCCGCCTACCATAAACATTAGCGCGGCAATTGACCAAAAACATTTCAAGTTAACATTTTACACTTTAGCGCCTAACTAGGGTGAATTAGAATGATTAAACTATTTGATTGCGATCGCCGCGCATGTGCAATTTACGAAGAGATGTTAATGTCTTATTTGTGTTAAACAGAGGAGCGGCAATCGAAAACCCAAAAAATTCAAAATTCCTAGCACGTTCCGGTTTTTTGTTTACGGCGAATAAAGTATATGGGCCAATAAAACATAATGTATCATCTCGAGGACAACCCGATTGTTCATAATCACAATCATACACCCGTTTTCCATAAACATTAGCGCGGCAATTGACCAAAAACATTTCAAGTTTACATTTTACACTTTAGCGCCTAACCAGGGTGAATTAGAATGATTAAACTATTTGATTGCGATCGCCGCGCATGTGCAATTTACGTAGAGATGTTAATGTCTTATTTGTGTTAAACAGAGGAGCGGCAATCGAAAACCCAAAAAATTCAGAATTCCTAGCATGTTCCGGTTTTTTGTTTTCGGCGAATAAAGTATATGGGCCAATAAAACATAATGTATCACCTAGAGGACAACCCGATTGTTCATAATCACAATCATACACCCGCCTACCATAAACAGGAGCGAGGCAAATGACCAAAAACATTTCAATTTTACATTTTACACCTTAGCGCCTAACCAGGGTGAATTAGAATGATTAAACTATTTGATTGCGATCGCCGCACATGTGCACTTTACGAAGAGATGTTAATGTCTTATTTGTGTTAAACAGAGGAGCGGCAATCGAAAACCCAAAAAATTCAGAATTCCTAGCATGTTCCGGTTTTTTGTTTTCGGCGAATAAAGTATATGGGCCAATAAAACATAATGTATCACCTAGAGGACAACCCGATTGTTCATAATCACAACCATACACCCGCCTACCATAAACATTAGCGCGGCAATTGACCAAAAACATTTCAAGTTAACATTTTACACTTTAGCGCCTAACTAGGGTGAATTAGAATGATTAAACTATTTGATTGCGATCGCCGCGCATGTGCAATTTACGAAGAGATGTTAATGTCTTATTTGTGTTAAACAGAGGAGCGGCAATCGAAAACCCAAAAAATTCAAAATTCCTAGCACGTTCCGGTTTTTTGTTTACGGCGAATAAAGTATATGGGCCAATAAAACATAATGTATCATCTCGAGGACAACCCGATTGTTCATAATCACAATCATACACCCGTTTTCCATAAACATTAGCGCGGCAATTGACCAAAAACATTTCAAGTTTACATTTTACACTTTAGCGCCTAACCAGGGTGAATTAGAATGATTAAACTATTTGATTGCGATCGCCGCGCATGTGCAATTTACGTAGAGATGTTAATGTCTTATTTGTGTTAAACAGAGGAGCGGCAAATTAGCGCCTAACCAGGGTGAATTAGAAGGATTAAAATATCTGATTACGGTCGCCGCACATGTGCACTTTACGTAGAGATGTCAATGGCTTATAAGTGTTGAACAGAGGAGCGGCAATCGAAAACCCAAAAAATTCAGAATTCCTAGCATGTTCCGGTTTTTTGTTTTCGGCGAATAAAGTATATGGGCCAATAAAACATAATGTATCACCTAGAGGACAACCCGATTGTTCATAATCACAATCATACACCCGCTTACCATAAACAGGAGCGCGGCAAATGACCAAAAACATTTCAATTTTACATTTTACACTTTAGCGCCTAACCAGGGTGAATTAGAATGATTAAACTATTTGATTGCGATCGCCGCACATGTGCACTTTACGAAGAGATGTCAGTGTCTTATATGTGTTGGACAGAGGAGCGGCAATCGAAAACCCAAAAAATTCAAAATTCCTAGCATGTTCCGGTTTTTTGTTTACGGCAAATAAAGTATATGGGCCAATAAAACATAATGTATCACCTAGAGGACAACCCGATTGTTCATAATCACAATCATACACCCGCCTACCATAAACATTAGCGCGGCAATTGACCAAAAACATTTCAAGTTTACATTTTACAATTTAGCGCCTAACCAGGGTGAATTAGAAGGATTAAACTATCTGATTACGGTCGCCGCACATGTGCACTTTACGTAGAGATGTCAAGGTCTTATATGTGTTGAACAGAGGAGCGGCAATCGAAAACCCAAAAAATTCAGAATTCCTAGCATGTTCCGGTTTTTTGTTTTCGGCGAATAAAGTTTATGGGCCAATAAAACATAATGTATCACCTAGAGGACAACCCGCTTGTTCATAATCACAATCATACACCCGCCTACCATAAACAGGAGCGCGGCAAATGACCAAAAATATTTCAAGTTTACATTTTACAATTTAGCGCCTAACCAGGGTGAATTAGAAGGATTAAACTATTTGATTGCGATTGCCGCGCATGTGCAATTTAGGTAGAGATGTTAATGTCTTATTTGTGTTAAATAGAGGAGCGGCAAATTAGCGCCTAACCAGGGTGAATTAGAAGGATTAAACTATCTGATTGCGATCGCCGCACATGTGCACTTTACGTAGAGATGTCAAGGTCTTATATGTGTTGAACAGAGGAGCGGCAATCTAAAACCAAAAAAAATCAACATTACTAGCATGTTCCGGTTTTGTGTTTTCGGCGAATAAAGTATATGGGCCAATATAACATAATGTATCACCTAGAGGACAACCCGATTGTTCATAATCACAATCATAGACCCGCCTACCATAAACATTAGCGCGGTAATTGACCAAAAACATTTCAAGTTTACATTTAGGGCCTAACCAGGGTGAATTAGAAGGATTAAACTATTTGATTGCGATCGCCGCGCATGTGCAATTTACGTAGAGATGTTAATGTCTTATTTGTGTTAAACAGAGGAGCGGCAAATTAGCGCCTAACCAGGGTGAATTAGAATGATTAAACTATTTGATTGCGATCGCCGCGCATGTGCAATTTACGTAGAGATGTCAATGGCTTATATATGTTGAACAGAGAAGCGGCAATCGAAAACCCAAAAAAATCAACATTCCTAGCAAGTTCCGGTTTTTTGTTTTCGGCGAATAAAGTATATGGGCCAATATAACATAATTTATCACCTAGAGGACAACCCGATTGTTCATAATCACAATCATACACCCGCCTACCATAAAAATTAGCGCGGCAATTGACCAAAAACAATTCAAGTTTACATTTTACTCTTTAGGGCCTAACCAGGGTGAATTAGAAGGATTGAACTATTTGATTGCGATCGCCGCACATGTGCACTTTACGAAGAGATGTCAAGGTCTTATATGTGTTGAACAGAGGAGCGGCAATCGAAAACCCAAAAAATTCAGAATTCCTAGCATGTTCCGGTTTTTTGTTTTCGGCGAATAAAGTATATGGGCCAATAAAACATAAAGTATCACCTAGAGGACAACCCGATTGTTCATAATCACAATCATACACCCGCCTACCATAAACAGGAGCGAGGCAAATGACCAAAAACATTTCAATTTTACATTTTACACCTTAGCGCCTAACCAGGGTGAATTAGAATGATTAAACTATTTGATTGCGATCGCCGCACATGTGCACTTTACGAAGAGATGTTAATGTCTTATTTGTGTTAAACAGAGGAGCGGCAATCGAAAACCCAAAAAATTCAGAATTCCTAGCATGTTCCGGTTTTTTGTTTTCGGCGAATAAAGTATATGGGCCAATAAAACATAATGTATCACCTAGAGGACAACCCGATTGTTCATAATCACAACCATACACCCGCCTACCATAAACATTAGCGCGGCAATTGACCAAAAACATTTCAAGTTAACATTTTACACTTTAGCGCCTAACTAGGGTGAATTAGAATGATTAAACTATTTGATTGCGATCGCCGCGCATGTGCAATTTACGAAGAGATGTTAATGTCTTATTTGTGTTAAACAGAGGAGCGGCAATCGAAAACCCAAAAAATTCAAAATTCCTAGCACGTTCCGGTTTTTTGTTTACGGCGAATAAAGTATATGGGCCAATAAAACATAATGTATCATCTCGAGGACAACCCGATTGTTCATAATCACAATCATACACCCGTTTTCCATAAACATTAGCGCGGCAATTGACCAAAAACATTTCAAGTTTACATTTTACACTTTAGCGCCTAACCAGGGTGAATTAGAATGATTAAACTATTTGATTGCGATCGCCGCGCATGTGCAATTTACGTAGAGATGTTAATGTCTTATTTGTGTTAAACAGAGGAGCGGCAAATTAGCACCTAACCAGGGTGAATTAGAAGGATTAAAATATCTGATTACGGTCGCCGCACATGTGCACTTTACGTAGAGATGTCAATGGCTTATAAGTGTTGAACAGAGGAGCGGCAATCGAAAACCCAAAAAATTCAGAATTCCTAGCATGTTCCGGTTTTTTGTTTTCGGCGAATAAAGTATATGGGCCAATAAAACATAATGTATCACCTAGAGGACAACCCGATTGTTCATAATCACAATCATACACCCGCTTACCATAAACAGGAGCGCGGCAAATGACCAAAAACATTTCAATTTTACATTTTACACTTTAGCGCCTAACCAGGGTGAATTAGAATGATTAAACTATTTGATTGCGATCGCCGCACATGTGCACTTTACGAAGAGATGTCAGTGTCTTATATGTGTTGGACAGAGGAGCGGCAATCGAAAACCCAAAAAATTCAAAATTCCTAGCATGTTCCGGTTTTTTGTTTACGGCAAATAAAGTATATGGGCCAATAAAACATAATGTATCACCTAGAGGACAACCCGATTGTTCATAATCACAATCATACACCCGCCTACCATAAACATTAGCGCGGCAATTGACCAAAAACATTTCAAGTTTACATTTTACAATTTAGCGCCTAACCAGGGTGAATTAGAAGGATTAAACTATCTGATTACGGTCGCCGCACATGTGCACTTTACATAGAGATGTCAAGGTCTTATATGTGTTGAACAGAGGAGCGGCAATCGAAAGCCCAAAAAATTCAGAATTCCTAGCATGTTCCGGTTTTTTGTTTTCGGCGAATAAAGTTTATGGGCCAATAAAACATAATGTATCACCTAGAGGACAACCCGCTTGTTCATAATCACAATCATACACCCGCCTACCATAAACAGGAGCGCGGCAAATGACCAAAAATATTTCAAGTTTACATTTTACAATTTAGCGCCTAACCAGGGTGAATTAGAAGGATTAAACTATTTGATTGCGATTGCCGCGCATGTGCAATTTAGGTAGAGATGTTAATGTCTTATTTGTGTTAAATAGAGGAGCGGCAAATTAGCGCCTAACCAGGGTGAATTAGAAGGATTAAACTATCTGATTACCGTCGCCGCACATGTGCACTTTACGTAGAGATGTCAATGGCTTATATATGTTGAACAGAGAAGCGGCAATCGAAAACCCAAAAAAATCAACATTCCTAGCAAGTTCCGGTTTTTTGTTTTCGGCGAATAAAGTATATGGGCCAATATAAAATAATTTATCACCTAGAGGACAACCCGATTGTTCATAATCACAATCATACACCCGCCTACCATAAAAATTAGCGCGGCAATTGACCAAAAACATTTCAAGTTTACATTTTACACTTTAGGGCCTAACCAGGGTGAATTAGAATGATTAAGCTATTTGATAGCGATCGCCGCGCATGTGCAATTTACGTAGAGATGTTAATGTCTTATTTGTGTTAAACAGAGGAGCGGCAATCGAAAACCCAAAAAATTCAGAATTCCTAGCATGTTCCGGTTTTTTGTTTTCGGCGAATAAAGTATATGGGCCAATAAAACATAATGTATCACCTAGAGGACAACCCGATTGTTCATAATCACAATCATACACCCGCTTACCATAAACAGGAGCGCGGCAAATGACCAAAAACATTTCAATTTTACATTTTACACTTTAGCGCCTAACCAGGGTGAATTAGAATGATTAAACTATTTGATTGCGATCGCCGCGCATGTGCAATTTACGTAGAGATGTTAATGTCTTATTTGTGTTAAACAGAGGAGCGGCAATCGAAAACCCAAAAAATTCAGAATTCCTAGCATGTTCCGGTTTTTTGTTTTCGGCGAATAAAGTATATGGGCCAATAAAACATAATGTATCACCTAGAGGACAACCCGATTGTTCATAATCACAATCATACACCCGCCTACCATAAACAGGAGCGAGGCAAATGACCAAAAACATTTCAATTTTACATTTTACACCTTAGCGCCTAACCAGGGTGAATTAGAATGATTAAACTATTTGATTGCGATCGCCGCACATGTGCACTTTACGAAGAGATGTTAATGTCTTATTTGTGTTAAACAGAGGAGCGGCAATCGAAAACCCAAAAAATTCAGAATTCCTAGCATGTTCCGGTTTTTTGTTTTCGGCGAATAAAGTATATGGGCCAATAAAACATAATGTATCACCTAGAGGACAACCCGATTGTTCATAATCACAACCATACACCCGCCTACCATAAACATTAGCGCGGCAATTGACCAAAAACATTTCAAGTTAACATTTTACACTTTAGCGCCTAACTAGGGTGAATTAGAATGATTAAACTATTTGATTGCGATCGCCGCGCATGTGCAATTTACGAAGAGATGTTAATGTCTTATTTGTGTTAAACAGAGGAGCGGCAATCGAAAACCCAAAAAATTCAAAATTCCTAGCACGTTCCGGTTTTTTGTTTACGGCGAATAAAGTATATGGGCCAATAAAACATAATGTATCATCTCGAGGACAACCCGATTGTTCATAATCACAATCATACACCCGTTTTCCATAAACATTAGCGCGGCAATTGACCAAAAACATTTCAAGTTTACATTTTACACTTTAGCGCCTAACCAGGGTGAATTAGAATGATTAAACTATTTGATTGCGATCGCCGCGCATGTGCAATTTACGTAGAGATGTTAATGTCTTATTTGTGTTAAACAGAGGAGCGGCAAATTAGCGCCTAACCAGGGTGAATTAGAAGGATTAAAATATCTGATTACGGTCGCCGCACATGTGCACTTTACGTAGAGATGTCAATGGCTTATAAGTGTTGAACAGAGGAGCGGCAATCGAAAACCCAAAAAATTCAGAATTCCTAGCATGTTCCGGTTTTTTGTTTTCGGCGAATAAAGTATATGGGCCAATAAAACATAATGTATCACCTAGAGGACAACCCGATTGTTCATAATCACAATCATACACCCGCTTACCATAAACAGGAGCGCGGCAAATGACCAAAAACATTTCAATTTTACATTTTACACTTTAGCGCCTAACCAGGGTGAATTAGAATGATTAAACTATTTGATTGCGATCGCCGCACATGTGCACTTTACGAAGAGATGTCAGTGTCTTATATGTGTTGGACAGAGGAGCGGCAATCGAAAACCCAAAAAATTCAAAATTCCTAGCATGTTCCGGTTTTTTGTTTACGGCAAATAAAGTATATGGGCCAATAAAACATAATGTATCACCTAGAGGACAACCCGATTGTTCATAATCACAATCATACACCCGCCTACCATAAACATTAGCGCGGCAATTGACCAAAAACATTTCAAGTTTACATTTTACAATTTAGCGCCTAACCAGGGTGAATTAGAAGGATTAAACTATCTGATTACGGTCGCCGCACATGTGCACTTTACGTAGAGATGTCAAGGTCTTATATGTGTTGAACAGAGGAGCGGCAATCGAAAGCCCAAAAAATTCAGAATTCCTAGCATGTTCCGGTTTTTTGTTTTCGGCGAATAAAGTTTATGGGCCAATAAAACATAATGTATCACCTAGAGGACAACCCGCTTGTTCATAATCACAATCATACACCCGCCTACCATAAACAGGAGCGCGGCAAATGACCAAAAATATTTCAAGTTTACATTTTACAATTTAGCGCCTAACCAGGGTGAATTAGAAGGATTAAACTATTTGATTGCGATTGCCGCGCATGTGCAATTTAGGTAGAGATGTTAATGTCTTATTTGTGTTAAATAGAGGAGCGGCAAATTAGCGCCTAACCAGGGTGAATTAGAAGGATTAAACTATCTGATTACCGTCGCCGCACATGTGCACTTTACGTAGAGATGTCAATGGCTTATATATGTTGAACAGAGAAGCGGCAATCGAAAACCCAAAAAAATCAACATTCCTAGCAAGTTCCGGTTTTTTGTTTTCGGCGAATAAAGTATATGGGCCAATATAACATAATTTATCACCTAGAGGACAACCCGATTGTTCATAATCACAATCATACACCCGCCTACCATAAAAATTAGCGCGGCAATTGACCAAAAACATTTCAAGTTTACATTTTACACTTTAGGGCCTAACCAGGGTGAATTAGAATGATTAAGCTATTTGATAGCGATCGCCGCGCATGTGCAATTTACGTAGAGATGTTAATGTCTTATTTGTGTTAAACAGAGGAGCGGCAATCGAAAACCCAAAAAATTCAGAATTCCTAGCATGTTCCGGTTTTTTGTTTTCGGCGAATAAAGTATATGGGCCAATAAAACATAATGTATCACCTAGAGGACAACCCGATTGTTCATAATCACAATCATACACCCGCTTACCATAAACAGGAGCGCGGCAAATGACCAAAAACATTTCAATTTTACATTTTACACTTTAGCGCCTAACCAGGGTGAATTAGAATGATTAAACTATTTGATTGCGATCGCCGCGCATGTGCAATTTACGTAGAGATGTTAATGTCTTATTTGTGTTAAACAGAGGAGCGGCAATCGAAACCCCAAAAAATTCAGAATTCCTAGCATGTTCCGGTTTTTTGTTTACGGCGAATAAAGTATATGAGCCAATAAAACATAATGTATCACCTAGAGGACAACCCGATTGTTCATAATCACAATCATACACCCGCCTACCATAAACAGGAGCGCGGCAAATGACCAAAAACATTTCAATTTTACATTTTACACTTTAGCGCCTAACCAGGGTGAATTAGAATGATTAAGCTATTTGATAGCGATTGCCGCGCATGTGCAATTTACGTAGAGATGTTAATGTCTTATTTGTGTTAAACAGAGGAGCGGCAAATTAGCGCCTAACCAGGGTGAATTAGAAGGATTAAACTATTTGATTGCGATTGCCGCGCATGTGCAATTTAGGTAGAGATGTTAATGTCTTATTTGTGTTAAATAGAGGAGCGGCAAATTAGCGCCTAACCAGGGTGAATTAGAAGGATTAAACTATCTGATTACCGTCGCCGCACATGTGCACTTTACGTAGAGATGTCAATGGCTTATATATGTTGAACAGAGAAGCGGCAATCGAAAACCCAAAAAAATCAACATTCCTAGCAAGTTCCGGTTTTTTGTTTTCGGCGAATAAAGTATATGGGCCAATATAACATAATTTATCACCTAGAGGACAACCCGATTGTTCATAATCACAATCATACACCCGCCTACCATAAAAATTAGCGCGGCAATTGACCAAAAACATTTCAAGTTTACATTTTACACTTTAGGGCCTAACCAGGGTGAATTAGTATGATTAAGCTATTTGATAGCGATCGCCGCGCATGTGCAATTTACGTAGAGATGTTAATGTCTTATTTGTGTTAAACAGAGGAGCGGCAATCGAAAACCCAAAAAATTCAGAATTCCTAGCATGTTCCGGTTTTTTGTTTTCGGCGAATAAAGTATATGGGCCAATAAAACATAATGTATCACCTAGAGGACAACCCGATTGTTCATAATCACAACCATACACCCGCCTACCATAAACATTAGCGCGGCAATTGACCAAAAACATTTCAAGTTAACATTTTACACTTTAGCGCCTAACTAGGGTGAATTAGAAGGATTAAACTATCTGATTACCGTCGCCGCACATGTGCACTTTACGTAGAGATGTCAATGGCTTATATATGTTGAACAGAGAAGCGGCAATCGAAAACCCAAAAAAATCAACATTCCTAGCAAGTTCCGGTTTTTTGTTTTCGGCGAATAAAGTATATGGGCCAATATAACATAATTTATCACCTAGAGGACAACCCGATTGTTCATAATCACAATCATACACCCGCCTACCATAAAAATTAGCGCGGCAATTGACCAAAAACATTTCAAGTTTACATTTTACACTTTAGCGCCTAACCAGGGTGAATTAGAATGATTAAACTATTTGATTGCGATCGCCGCGCATGTGCAATTTACGTAGAGATGTTAATGTCTTATTTGTGTTAAACAGAGGAGCGGCAAATTAGCGCCTAACCAGGGTGAATTAGAAGGATTAAAATATCTGATTACGGTCGCCGCACATGTGCACTTTACGTAGAGATGTCAATGGCTTATAAGTGTTGAACAGAGGAGCGGCAATCGAAAACCCAAAAAATTCAGAATTCCTAGCATGTTCCGGTTTTTTGTTTTCGGCGAATAAAGTATATGGGCCAATAAAACATAATGTATCACCTAGAGGACAACCCGATTGTTCATAATCACAATCATACACCCGCTTACCATAAACAGGAGCGCGGCAAATGACCAAAAACATTTCAATTTTACATTTTACACTTTAGCGCCTAACCAGGGTGAATTAGAATGATTAAACTATTTGATTGCGATCGCCGCACATGTGCACTTTACGAAGAGATGTCAGTGTCTTATATGTGTTGGACAGAGGAGCGGCAATCGAAAACCCAAAAAATTCAAAATTCCTAGCATGTTCCGGTTTTTTGTTTACGGCAAATAAAGTATATGGGCCAATAAAACATAATGTATCACTTAGAGGACAACCCGATTGTTCATAATCACAATCATACACCCGCCTACCATAAACATTAGCGCGGCAATTGACCAAAAACATTTCAAGTTTACATTTTACAATTTAGCGCCTAACCAGGGTGAATTAGAAGGATTAAACTATCTGATTACGGTCGCCGCACATGTGCACTTTACGTAGAGATGTCAAGGTCTTATATGTGTTGAACAGAGGAGCGGCAATCGAAAACCCAAAAAATTCAGAACTCCTAGCATGTTCCGGTTTTTTGTTTTCGGCGAATAAAGTTTATGGGCCAATAAAACATAATGTATCACCTAGAGGACAACCCGCTTGTTCATAATCACAATCATACACCCGCCTACCATAAACAGGAGCGCGGCAAATGACCAAAAATATTTCAAGTTTACATTTTACAATTTAGCGCCTAACCAGGGTGAATTAGAAGGATTAAACTATTTGATTGCGATTGCCGCGCATGTGCAATTTAGGTAGAGATGTTAATGTCTTATTTGTGTTAAATAGAGGAGCGGCAAATTAGCGCCTAACCAGGGTGAATTAGAAGGATTAAACTATCTGATTACCGTCGCCGCACATGTGCACTTTACGTAGAGATGTCAATGGCTTATATATGTTGAACAGAGAAGCGGCAATCGAAAACCCAAAAAAATCAACATTCCTAGCAAGTTCCGGTTTTTTGTTTTCGGCGAATAAAGTATATGGGCCAATATAACATAATTTATCACCTAGAGGACAACCCGATTGTTCATAATCACAATCATACACCCGCCTACCATAAAAATTAGCGCGGCAATTGACCAAAAACAATTCAAGTTTACATTTTACTCTTTAGGGCCTAACCAGGGTGAATTAGAAGGATTGAACTATTTGATTGCGATCGCCGCACATGTGCAC
The DNA here is from genome assembly GCF_042242935.1 of Bactrocera oleae. Lineage (NCBI taxonomy): Eukaryota > Metazoa > Arthropoda > Insecta > Diptera > Tephritidae > Bactrocera > Bactrocera oleae. The sequence goes on along the minus strand of NC_091539.1, from coordinate 19,365,370 downwards.
TTTACGAAGAGATGTCAAGGTCTTATATGTGTTGAACAGAGGAGCGGCAATCGAAAACCCAAAAAATTCAGAATTCCTAGCATGTTCCGGTTTTTTGTTTTCGGCGAATAAAGTATATGGGCCAATAAAACATAAAGTATCACCTAGAGGACAACCCGATTGTTCATAATCACAATCATACACCCGCCTACCATAAACAGGAGCGAGGCAAATGACCAAAAACATTTCAATTTTACATTTTACACCTTAGCGCCTAACCAGGGTGAATTAGAATGATTAAACTATTTGATTGCGATCGCCGCACATGTGCACTTTACGAAGAGATGTTAATGTCTTATTTGTGTTAAACAGAGGAGCGGCAATCGAAAACCCAAAAAATTCAGAATTCCTAGCATGTTCCGGTTTTTTGTTTTCGGCGAATAAAGTATATGGGCCAATAAAACATAATGTATCACCTAGAGGACAACCCGATTGTTCATAATCACAACCATACACCCGCCTACCATAAACATTAGCGCGGCAATTGACCAAAAACATTTCAAGTTAACATTTTACACTTTAGCGCCTAACTAGGGTGAATTAGAATGATTAAACTATTTGATTGCGATCGCCGCGCATGTGCAATTTACGAAGAGATGTTAATGTCTTATTTGTGTTAAACAGAGGAGCGGCAATCGAAAACCCAAAAAATTCAAAATTCCTAGCACGTTCCGGTTTTTTGTTTACGGCGAATAAAGTATATGGGCCAATAAAACATAATGTATCATCTCGAGGACAACCCGATTGTTCATAATCACAATCATACACCCGTTTTCCATAAACATTAGCGCGGCAATTTACCAAAAACATTTCAAGTTTACATTTTACACTTTAGCGCCTAACCAGGGTGAATTAGAATGATTAAACTATTTGATTGCGATCGCCGCGCATGTGCAATTTACGTAGAGATGTTAATGTCTTATTTGTGTTAAACAGAGGAGCGGCAAATTAGCGCCTAACCAGGGTGAATTAGAAGGATTAAAATATCTGATTACGGTCGCCGCACATGTGCACTTTACGTAGAGATGTCAATGGCTTATAAGTGTTGAACAGAGGAGCGGCAATCGAAAACCCAAAAAATTCAGAATTCCTAGCACGTTCCGGTTTTTTGTTTACGGCGAATAAAGTATATGGGCCAATAAAACATAATGTATCAGCTAGAGGACAACCCGGTTGCTCATTGTCACAATCATACACCCGCCTACCATAAACAGGAGCGCGGCAATTGACCAAAAACATTTCAAGTTTACATTTTACAATTTAGCGCCTAACCAGGGTGAATTAGAAGGATTAAACTATTTGATTGCGATCGCCGCACATGTGCACTTTACGAAGAGATGTCATCGTCTTATATGTGTTGAACAGTGAAGCGGCAATCGAAAACCCAAAAAAATCAACATTCTTGGCATGTTCCGGTTTTTTGTTTCGGCGAATAAAGTATATGGGCCAATAAAACATAATGTATCACCTAGACGACAACCCGATCGTTTATAATCACAACCATACACCCGCCTACCATAAACACGAGCGTCGCAATTGACCAAAAACATTACAAGTTTACATTTTACACTTTAGCGCCTAACCAGGGTGAAATAGAAGGATTAAACTATTTGATTGCGATTGCCGCGCATGTGCAATTTAGGTAGAGATGTTAATGTCTTATTTGTGTTAAATAGAGGAGCGGCAAATTAGCGCCTAACCAGGGTGAATTAGAAGGATTAAACTATCTGATTACCGTCGCCGCACATGTGCACTTTACGTAGAGATGTCAATGGCTTTTATATGTTGAACAGAGAAGCGGCAATCGAAAACCCAAAAAAATCAACATTCCTAGCAAGTTCCGGTTTTTTGTTTTCGGCGAATAAAGTTTATGGGCCAATAAAACATAATGTATCACCTAGAGGACAACCCGCTTGTTCATAATCACAATCATACACCCGCCTACCATAAACAGGAGCGCGGCAAATGACCAAAAATATTTCAAGTTTACATTTTACAATTTAGCGCCTAACCAGGGTGAATTAGAAGGATTAAACTATTTGATTGCGATTGCCGCGCATGTGCAATTTAGGTAGAGATGTTAATGTCTTATTTGTGTTAAATAGAGGAGCGGCAAATTAGCGCCTAACCAGGGTGAATTAGAAGGATTAAACTATCTGATTACCGTCGCCGCACATGTGCACTTTACGTAGAGATGTCAATGGCTTATATATGTTGAACAGAGAAGCGGCAATCGAAAACCCAAAAAAATCAACATTCCTAGCAAGTTCCGGTTTTTTGTTTTCGGCGAATAAAGTATATGGGCCAATATAACATAATTTATCACCTAGAGGACAACCCGATTGTTCATAATCACAATCATACACCCGCCTACCATAAAAATTAGCGCGGCAATTGACCAAAAACAATTCAAGTTTACATTTTACTCTTTGGGGCCTAACCAGGGTGAATTAGAAGGATTGAACTATTTGATTGCGATCGCCGCACATGTGCACTTTACGAAGAGATGTCAAGGTCTTATATGTGTTGAACAGAGGAGCGGCAATCGAAAACCCAAAAAATTCAGAATTCCTAGCATGTTCCGGTTTTTTGTTTTCGGCGAATAAAGTATATGGGCCAATAAAACATAAAGTATCACCTAGAGGACAACCCGATTGTTCATAATCACAATCATACACCCGCCTACCATAAACAGGAGCGAGGCAAATGACCAAAAACATTTCAATTTTACATTTTACACCTTAGCGCCTAACCAGGGTGAATTAGAATGATTAAACTATTTGATTGCGATCGCCGCACATGTGCACTTTACGAAGAGATGTTAATGTCTTATTTGTGTTAAACAGAGGAGCGGCAATCGAAAACCCAAAAAATTCAGAATTCCTAGCATGTTCCGGTTTTTTGTTTTCGGCGAATAAAGTATATGGGCCAATAAAACATAATGTATCACCTAGAGGACAACCCGATTGTTCATAATCACAACCATACACCCGCCTACCATAAACATTAGCGCGGCAATTGACCAAAAACATTTCAAGTTAACATTTTACACTTTAGCGCCTAACTAGGGTGAATTAGAATGATTAAACTATTTGATTGCGATCGCCGCGCATGTGCAATTTACGAAGAGATGTTAATGTCTTATTTGTGTTAAACAGAGGAGCGGCAATCGAAAACCCAAAAAATTCAAAATTCCTAGCACGTTCCGGTTTTTTGTTTACGGCGAATAAAGTATATGGGCCAATAAAACATAATGTATCATCTCGAGGACAACCCGATTGTTCATAATCACAATCATACACCCGTTTTCCATAAACATTAGCGCGGCAATTGACCAAAAACATTTCAAGTTTACATTTTACACTTTAGCGCCTAACCAGGGTGAATTAGAATGATTAAACTATTTGATTGCGATCGCCGCGCATGTGCAATTTACGTAGAGATGTTAATGTCTTATTTGTGTTAAACAGAGGAGCGGCAAATTAGCGCCTAACCAGGGTGAATTAGAAGGATTAAAATATCTGATTACGGTCGCCCCACATGTGCACTTTACGTAGAGATGTCAATGGCTTATAAGTGTTGAACAGAAGTTTATAAGTGAAATTCAGAATTCCTAGCATGTTCCGGTTTTTTGTTTTCGGCGAATAAAGTATATGGGCCAATAAAACATAATGTATCACCTAGAGGACAACCCGATTGTTCATAATCACAATCATACACCCGCTTACCATAAACAGGAGCGCGGCAAATGACCAAAAACATTTCAATTTTACATTTTACACTTTAGCGCCTAACCAGGGTGAATTAGAATGATTAAACTATTTGATTGCGATCGCCGCACATGTGCACTTTACGAAGAGATGTCAGTGTCTTATATGTGTTGGACAGAGGAGCGGCAATCGAAAACCCAAAAAATTCAAAATTCCTAGCATGTTCCGGTTTTTTGTTTACGGCAAATAAAGTATATGGGCCAATAAAACATAATGTATCACCTAGAGGACAACCCGATTGTTCATAATCACAATCATACACCCGCCTACCATAAACATTAGCGCGGCAATTGACCAAAAACATTTCAAGTTTACATTTTACAATTTAGGGCCTAACCAGGGTGAATTAGAAGGATTAAACTATCTGATTACGGTCGCCGCACATGTGCACTTTACGTAGAGATGTCAAGGTCTTATATGTGTTGAACAGAGGAGCGGCAATCGAAAACCCAAAAAATTCAGAATTCCTAGCATGTTCCGGTTTTTTGTTTTCGGCGAATAAAGTTTATGGGCCAATAAAACATAATGTATCACCTAGAGGACAACCCGCTTGTTCATAATCACAATCATACACCCGCCTACCATAAACAGGAGCGCGGCAAATGACCAAAAATATTTCAAGTTTACATTTTACAATTTAGCGCCTAACCAGGGTGAATTAGAAGGATTAAACTATTTGATTGCGATTGCCGCGCATGTGCAATTTAGGTAGAGATGTTAATGTCTTATTTGTGTTAAATAGAGGAGCGGCAAATTAGCGCCTAACCAGGGTGAATTAGAAGGATTAAACTATCTGATTGCGATCGCCGCACATGTGCACTTTACGTAGAGATGTCAAGGGGTTATATGTGTTGAACAGAGGAGCGGCAATCTAAAACCAAAAAAAATCAACATTACTAGCATGTTCCGGTTTTGTGTTTTCGGCGAATAAAGTATATGGGCCAATATAACATAATGTATCACCTAGAGGACAACCCGATTGTTCATAATCACAATCATAGACCCGCCTACCATAAACATTAGCGCGGCAATTGACCAAAAACATTTCAAGTTTACATTTTACACTTTAGGGCCTAACCAGGGTGAATTAGAAGGATTAAACTATTTGATTGCGATCGCCGCGCATGTGCCATTTACGTAGAGATGTTAATGTCTTATTTGTGTTAAACAGAGGAGCGGCAAATTAGCGCCTAACCAGGGTGAATTAGAATGATTAAACTATTTGATTGCGATCGCCGCGCATGTGCAATTTACGTAGAGATGTCAATGGCTTATATATGTTGAACAGAGAAGCGGCAATCGAAAACCCAAAAAAATCAACATTCCTAGCAAGTTCCGGTTTTTTGTTTTCGGCGAATAAAGTATATGGGCCAATATAACATAATTTATCACCTAGAGGACAACCCGATTGTTCATAATCACAATCATACACCCGCCTACCATAAAAATTAGCGCGGCAATTGACCAAAAACAATTCAAGTTTACATTTTACTCTTTAGGGCCTAACCAGGGTGAATTAGAAGGATTGAACTATTTGATTGCGATCGCCGCACATGTGCACTTTACGAAGAGATGTCAAGGTCTTATATGTGTTGAACAGAGGAGCGGCAATCGAAAACCCAAAAAATTCAGAATTCCTAGCATGTTCCGGTTTTTTGTTTTCGGCGAATAAAGTATATGGGCCAATAAAACATAAAGTATCACCTAGAGGACAACCCGATTGTTCATAATCACAATCATACACCCGCCTACCATAAACAGGAGCGAGGCAAATGACCAAAAACATTTCAATTTTACATTTTACACCTTAGCGCCTAACCAGGGTGAATTAGAATGATTAAACTATTTGATTGCGATCGCCGCACATGTGCACTTTACGAAGAGATGTTAATGTCTTATTTGTGTTAAACAGAGGAGCGGCAATCGAAAACCCAAAAAATTCAGAATTCCTAGCATGTTCCGGTTTTTTGTTTTCGGCGAATAAAGTATATGGGCCAATAAAACATAATGTATCACCTAGAGGACAACCCGATTGTTCATAATCACAACCATACACCCGCCTACCATAAACATTAGCGCGGCAATTGACCAAAAACATTTCAAGTTAACATTTTACACTTTAGCGCCTAACTAGGGTGAATTAGAATGATTAAACTATTTGATTGCGATCGCCGCGCATGTGCAATTTACGAAGAGATGTTAATGTCTTATTTGTGTTAAACAGAGGAGCGGCAATCGAAAACCCAAAAAATTCAAAATTCCTAGCACGTTCCGGTTTTTTGTTTACGGCGAATAAAGTATATGGGCCAATAAAACATAATGTATCACCTAGAGGACAACCCGATTGTTCATAATCACAACCATACACCCGCCTACCATAAACATTAGCGCGGCAATAGACCAAAAACATTTCAAGTTTACATTTTACACTTTAGCGCCTAACCAGGGTGAATTAGAATGATTAAACTATTTGATTGCGATCGCCGCGCATGTGCAATTTACGTAGAGATGTTAATGTCTTATTTGTGTTAAACAGAGGAGCGGCAAATTAGCGCCTAACCAGGGTGAATTATAAGGATTAAAATATCTGATTACGGTCGCCGCACATGTGCACTTTACGTAGAGATGTCAATGGCTTATAAGTGTTGAACAGAGGAGCGGCAATCGAAAACCCAAAAAATTCAGAATTCCTAGCATGTTCCGGTTTTTTGTTTTCGGCGAATAAAGTATATGGGCCAATAAAACATAATGTATCACCTAGAGGACAACCCGATTGTTCATAATCACAATCATACACCCGCTTACCATAAACAGGAGCGCGGCAAATGACCAAAAACATTTCAATTTTACATTTTACACTTTAGCGCCTAACCAGGGTGAATTAGAATGATTAAACTATTTGATTGCGATCGCCGCACATGTGCACTTTACGAAGAGATGTCAGTGTCTTATATGTGTTGGACAGAGGAGCGGCAATCGAAAACCCAAAAAATTCAAAATTCCTAGCATGTTCCGGTTTTTTGTTTACGGCAAATAAAGTATATGGGCCAATAAAACATAATGTATCACCTAGAGGACAACCCGATTGTTCATAATCACAATCATACACCCGCCTACCATAAACATTAGCGCGGCAAATGACCAAAAACATTTCAAGTTTACATTTTACAATTTAGCGCCTAACCAGGGTGAATTAGAAGGATTAAACTATCTGATTACGGTCGCCGCACATGTGCACTTTACGTAGAGATGTCAAGGTCTTATATGTGTTGAACAGAGGAGCGGCAATCGAAAACCCAAAAAATTCAGAATTCCTAGCATGTTCCGGTTTTTTGTTTTCGGCGAATAAAGTTTATGGGCCAATAAAACATAATGTATCACCTAGAGGACAACCCGCTTGTTCATAATCACAATCATACACCCGCCTACCATAAACAGGAGCGCGGCAAATGACCAAAAATATTTCAAGTTTACATTTTACAATTTAGCGCCTAACCAGGGTGAATTAGAAGGATTAAACTATTTGATTGCGATTGCCGCGCATGTGCAATTTAGGTAGAGATGTTAATGTCTTATTTGTGTTAAATAGAGGAGCGGCAAATTAGCGCCTAACCAGGGTGAATTAGAAGGATTAAACTATCTGATTACCGTCGCCGCACATGTGCACTTTACGTAGAGATGTCAATGGCTTATATATGTTGAACAGAGAAGCGGCAATCGAAAACCCAAAAAAATCAACATTCCTAGCAAGTTCCGGTTTTTTGTTTTCGGCGAATAAAGTATATAAGCCAATATAACATAATTTATCACCTAGAGGACAACCCGATTGTTCATAATCACAATCATACACCCGCCTACCATAAAAATTAGCGCGGCAATTGACCAAAAACATTTCAAGTTTACATTTTACACTTTAGGGCCTAACCAGGGTGAATTAGAATGATTAAGCTATTTGATAGCGATCGCCGCGCATGTGCAATTTACGTAGAGATGTTAATGTCTTATTTGTGTTAAACAGAGGAGCGGCAATCGAAAACCCAAAAAATTCAGAATTCCTAGCATGTTCCGGTTTTTTGTTTTCGGCGAATAAAGTATATGGGCCAATAAAACATAATGTATCACCTAGAGGACAACCCGATTGTTCATAATCACAATCATACACCCGCTTACCATAAACAGGAGCGCGGCAAATGACCAAAAACATTTCAATTTTACATTTTACACTTTAGCGCCTAACCAGGGTGAATTAGAATGATTAAACTATTTGATTGCGATCGCCGCGCATGTGCAATTTACGTAGAGATGTTAATGTCTTATTTGTGTTAAACAGAGGAGCGGCAATCGAAACCCCAAAAAATTCAGAATTCCTAGCATGTTCCGGTTTTTTGTTTACGGCGAATAAAGTATATGAGCCAATAAAACATAATGTATCACCTAGAGGACAACCCGATTGTTCATAATCACAATCATACACCCGCCTACCATAAACAGGAGCGCGGCAAATGACCAAAAACATTTCAATTTTACATTTTACACTTTAGCGCCTAACCAGGGTGAATTAGAATGATTAAGCTATTTGATAGCGATTGCCGCGCATGTGCAATTTACGTAGAGATGTTAATGTCTTATTTGTGTTAAACAGAGGAGCGGCAAATTAGCGCCTAACCAGGGTGGATTAGAAGGATTAAACTATTTGATTGCGATTGCCGCGCATGTGCAATTTAGGTAGAGATGTTAATGTCTTATTTGTGTTAAATAGAGGAGCGGCAAATTAGCGCCTAACCAGGGTGAATTAGAAGGATTAAACTATCTGATTACCGTCGCCGCACATGTGTACAGAGAAGCGGCAATCGAAAACCCAAAAAAATCAACATTCCTAGCAAGTTCCGGTTTTTTGTTTTCGGCGAATAAAGTATATGGGCCAATATAACATAATTTATCACCTAGAGGACAACCCGATTGTTCATAATCACAATCATACACCCGCCTACCATAAAAATTAGCGCGGCAATTGACCAAAAACATTTCAAGTTTACATTTTACACTTTAGGGCCTAACCAGGGTGAATTAGAATGATTAAGCTATTTGATAGCGATCGCCGCGCATGTGCAATTTACGTAGAGATGTTAATGTCTTATTTGTGTTAAACAGAGGAGCGGCAATCGAAAACCCAAAAAATTCAGAATTCCTAGCATGTTCCGGTTTTTTGTTTTCGGCGAATAAAGTATATGGGCCAATAAAACATAATGTATCACCTAGAGGACAACCCGATTGTTCATAATCACAACCATACACCCGCCTACCATAAACATTAGCGCGGCAATTGACCAAAAACATTTCAAGTTAACAATTTACACTTTAGCGCCTAACTAGGGTGAATTAGAAGGATTAAACTATCTGATTACCGTCGCCGCACATGTGCACTTTACGTAGAGATGTCAATGGCTTATATATGTTGAACAGAGAAGCGGCAATCGAAAACCCAAAAAAATCAACATTCCTAGCAAGTTCCGGTTTTTTGTTTTCGGCGAATAAAGTATATGGGCCAATATAACATAATTTATCACCTAGAGGACAACCCGATTGTTCATAATCACAATCATACACCCGCCTACCATAAAAATTAGCGCGGCAATTGACCAAAAACATTTCAAGTTTACATTTTACACTTTAGCGCCTAACCAGGGTGAATTAGAATGATTAAACTATTTGATTGCGATCGCCGCGCATGTGCAATTTACGTAGAGATGTTAATGTCTTATTTGTGTTAAACAGAGGAGCGGCAAATTAGCGCCTAACCAGGGTGAATTAGAAGGATTAAAATATCTGATTACGGTCGCCGCACATGTGCACTTTACGTAGAGATGTCAATGGCTTATAAGTGTTGAACAGAGGAGCGGCAATCGAAAACCCAAAAAATTCAGAATTCCTAGCATGTTCCGGTTTTTTGTTTTCGGCGAATAAAGTATATGGGCCAATAAAACATAATGTATCACCTAGAGGACAACCCGATTGTTCATAATCACAATCATACACCCGCCTACCATAAACATTAGCGCGGCAATTGACCAAAAACATTTCAATTTTACATTTTACACTTTAGCGCCTAACCAGGGTGAATTAGAATGATTAAACTATTTGATTGCGATCGCCGCACATGTGCACTTTACGAAGAGATGTCAGTGTCTTATATGTGTTGGACAGAGGAGCGGCAATCGAAAACCCAAAAAATTCAGAATTCCTAGCATGTTCCGGTTTTTTGTTTTCGGCGAATAAAGTATATGGGCCAATAAAACATAATGTATCACCTAGAGGACAACCCGCTTGTTCATAATCACAATCATACACCCGCCTACCATAAACAGGAGCGCGGCAAATGACCAAAAATATTTCAAGTTTACATTTTACAATTTAGCGCCTAACCAGGGTGAATTAGAAGGATTAAACTATCTGATTACGGTCGCCGCACATGTGCACTTTACGTAGAGATGTCAAGGTCTTATATGTGTTGGACAGAGGAGCGGCAATCGAAAACCCAAAAAATTCAGAATTCCTAGCATGTTCCGGTTTTTTGTTTTCGGCGAATAAAGTTTATGGGCCAATAAAACATAATGTATCACCTAGAGGACAACCCGCTTGTTCATAATCACAATCATACACCCGCCTACCATAAACAGGAGCGCGGCAAATGACCAAAAACATTTCAATTTTACATTTTACACTTTAGCGCCTAACCAGGGTGAATTAGAATGATTAAACTATTTGATTGCGATCGCCGCACATGTGCACTTTACGAAGAGATGTCAGTGTCTTATATGTGTTGGACAGAGGAGCGGCAATCGAAAACCCAAAAAATTCAAAATTCCTAGCATGTTCCGGTTTTTTGTTTACGGCAAATAAAGTATATGGGCCAATAAAACATAATGTATCACCTAGAGGACAACCCGATTGTTCATAATCACAATCATACACCCGCCTACCATAAACATTAGCGCGGCAATTGACCAAAAACATTTCAAGTTTACATTTTACAATTTAGCGCCTAACCAGGGTGAATTAGAAGGATTAAACTATCTGATTACGGTCGCCGCACATATGCACTTTACGTAGAGATGTCAAGGTCTTATATGTGTTGAACAGAGGAGCGGCAATCGAAAACCCAAAAAATTCAGAATTCCTAGCATGTTCCGGTTTTTTGTTTTCGGCGAATAAAGTTTATGGGCCAATAAAACATAATGTATCACCTAGAGGACAACCCGCTTGTTCATAATCACAATCATACACCCGCCTACCATAAACAGGAGCGCGGCAAATGACCAAAAATATTTCAAGTTTACATTTTACAATTTAGCGCCTAACCAGGGTGAATTAGAAGGATTAAACTATTTGATTGCGATTGCCGCGCATGTGCAATTTAGGTAGAGATGTTAATGTCTTATTTGTGTTAAATAGAGGAGCGGCAAATTAGCGCCTAACCAGGGTGAATTAGAAGGATTAAACTATCTGATTACCGTCGCCGCACATGTGCACTTTACGTAGAGATGTCAATGGCTTATATATGTTGAACAGAGAAGCGGCAATCGAAAACCCAAAAAAATCAACATGCCTAGCAAGTTCCGGTTTTTTGTTTTCGGCGAATAAAGTATATGGGCCAATATAACATAATTTATCACCTAGAGGACAACCCGATTGTTCATAATCACAATCATACACCCGCCTACCATAAAAATTAGCGCGGCAATTGACCAAAAACAATTCAAGTTTACATTTTACTCTTTAGGGCCTAACCAGGGTGAATTAGAAGGATTGAACTATTTGATTGCGATCGCCGCACATGTGCACTTTACGAAGAGATGTCAAGGTCTTATATGTGTTGAACAGAGGAGCGGCAATCGAAAACCCAAAAAATTCAGAATTCCTAGCATGTTCCGGTTTTTTGTTTTCGGCGAATAAAGTATATGGGCCAATAAAACATAAAGTATCACCTAGAGGACAACCCGATTGTTCATAATCACAATCATACACCCGCCTACCATAAACAGGAGCGAGGCAAATGACCAAAAACATTTCAATTTTACATTTTACACCTTAGCGCCTAACCAGGGTGAATTAGAATGATTAAACTATTTGATTGCGATCGCCGCACATGTGCACTTTACGAAGAGATGTTAATGTCTTATTTGTGTTAAACAGAGGAGCGGCAATCGAAAACCCAAAAAATTCAGAATTCCTAGCATGTTCCGGTTTTTTGTTTTCGGCGAATAAAGTATATGGGCCAATAAAACATAATGTATCACCTAGAGGACAACCCGATTGTTCATAATCACAACCATACACCCGCCTACCATAAACATTAGCGCGGCAATTGACCAAAAACATTTCAAGTTAACATTTTACACTTTAGCGCCTAACTAGGGTGAATTAGAATGATTAAACTATTTGATTGCGATCGCCGCGCATGTGCAATTTACGAAGAGATGTTAATGTCTTATTTGTGTTAAACAGAGGAGCGGCAATCGAAAACCCAAAAAATTCAAAATTCCTAGCATGTTCCGGTTTTTTGTTTACGGCGAATAAAGTATATGGGCCAATAAAACATAATGTATCATCTCGAGGACAACCCGATTGTTCATAATCACAATCATACACCCGTTTTCCATAAACATTAGCGCGGCAATTGACCAAAAACATTTCAAGTTTACATTTTACACTTTAGCGCCTAACCAGGGTGAATTAGAATGATTAAACTATTTGATTGCGATCGCCGCGCATGTGCAATTTACGTAGAGATGTTAATGTCTTATTTGTGTTAAACAGAGGAGCGGCAAATTAGCGCCTAACCAGGGTGAATTAGAAGGATTAAAATATCTGATTACGGTCGCCGCACATGTGCACTTTACGTAGAGATGTCAATGGCTTATAAGTGTTGAACAGAGGAGCGGCAATCGAAAACCCAAAAAATTCAGAATTCCTAGCATGTTCCGGTTTTTTGTTTTCGGCGAATAAAGTATATGGGCCAATAAAACATAATGTATCACCTAGAGGACAACCCGATTGTTCATAATCACAATCATACACCCGCTTACCATAAACAGGAGCGCGGCAAATGACCAAAAACATTTCAATTTTACATTTTACACTTTAGCGCCTAACCAGGGTGAATTAGAATGATTAAACTATTTGATTGCGATCGCCGCACATGTGCACTTTACGAAGAGATGTCAGTGTCTTATATGTGTTGGACAGAGGAGCGGCAATCGAAAACCCAAAAAATTCAAAATTCCTAGCATGTTCCGGTTTTTTGTTTACGGCAAATAAAGTATATGGGCCAATAAAACATAATGTATCACCTAGAGGACAACCCGATTGTTCATAATCACAATCATACACCCGCCTACCATAAACATTAGCGCGGCAATTGACCAAAAACATTTCAAGTTTACATTTTACAATTTAGCGCCTAACCAGGGTGAATTAGAAGGATTAAACTATCTGATTACGGTCGCCGCACATGTGCACTTTACGTAGAGATGTCAAGGTCTTATATGTGTTGAACAGAGGAGCGGCAATCGAAAACCCAAAAAATTCAGAATTCCTAGCATGTTCCGGTTTTTTGTTTTCGGCGAATAAAGTTTATGGGCCAATAAAACATAATGTATCACCTAGAGGACAACCCGCTTGTTCATAATCACAATCATACACCCGCCTACCATAAACAGGAGCGCGGCAAATGACCAAAAATATTTCAAGTTTACATTTTACAATTTAGCGCCTAACCAGGGTGAATTAGAAGGATTAAACTATTTGATTGCGATTGCCGCGCATGTGCAATTTAGGTAGAGATGTTAATGTCTTATTTGTGTTAAATAGAGGAGCGGCAAATTAGCGCCTAACCAGGGTGAATTAGAAGGATTAAACTATCTGATTACCGTCGCCGCACATGTGCACTTTACGTAGAGATGTCAATGGCTTATATATGTTGAACAGAGAAGCGGCAATCGAAAACCCAAAAAAATCAACATTCCTAGCAAGTTCCGGTTTTTTGTTTTCGGCGAATAAAGTATATGGGCCAATATAACATAATTTATCACCTAGAGGACAACCCGATTGTTCATAATCACAATCATACACCCGCCTACCATAAAAATTAGCGCGGCAATTGACCAAAAACAATTCAAGTTTACATTTTACTCTTTAGGGCCTAACCAGGGTGAATTAGAAGGATTGAACTATTTGATTGCGATCGCCGCACATGTGCACTTTACGAAGAGATGTCAAGGTCTTATATGTGTTGAACAGAGGAGCGGCAATCGAAAACCCAAAAAATTCAGAATTCCTAGCATGTTCCGGTTTTTTGTTTTCGGCGAATAAAGTATATGGGCCAATAAAACATAAAGTATCACCTAGAGGACAACCCGATTGTTCATAATCACAATCATACACCCGCCTACCATAAACAGGAGCGAGGCAAATGACCAAAAACATTTCAATTTTACATTTTACACCTTAGCGCCTAACCAGGGTGAATTAGAATGATTAAACTATTTGATTGCGATCGCCGCACATGTGCACTTTACGAAGAGATGTTAATGTCTTATTTGTGTTAAACAGAGGAGCGGCAATCGAAAACCCAAAAAATTCAGAATTCCTAGCATGTTCCGGTTTTTTGTTTTCGGCGAATAAAGTATATGGGCCAATAAAACATAATGTATCACCTAGAGGACAACCCGATTGTTCATAATCACAACCATACACCCGCCTACCATAAACATTAGCGCGGCAATTGACCAAAAACATTTCAAGTTAACATTTTACACTTTAGCGCCTAACTAGGGTGAATTAGAATGATTAAACTATTTGATTGCGATCGCCGCGCATGTGCAATTTACGAAGAGATGTTAATGTCTTATTTGTGTTAAACAGAGGAGCGGCAATCGAAAACCCAAAAAATTCAAAATTCCTAGCACGTTCCGGTTTTTTGTTTACGGCGAATAAAGTATATGGGCCAATAAAACATAATGTATCATCTCGAGGACAACCCGATTGTTCATAATCACAATCATACACCCGTTTTCCATAAACATTAGCGCGGCAATTGACCAAAAACATTTCAAGTTTACATTTTACACTTTAGCGCCTAACCAGGGTGAATTAGAATGATTAAACTATTTGATTGCGATCGCCGCGCATGTGCAATTTACGTAGAGATGTTAATGTCTTATTTGTGTTAAACAGAGGAGCGGCAAATTAGCGCCTAACCAGGGTGAATTAGAAGGATTAAAATATCTGATTACGGTCGCCGCACATGTGCACTTTACGTAGAGATGTCAATGGCTTATAAGTGTTGAACAGAGGAGCGGCAATCGAAAACCCAAAAAATTCAGAATTCCTAGCATGTTCCGGTTTTTTGTTTTCGGCGAATAAAGTATATGGGCCAATAAAACATAATGTATCACCTAGAGGACAACCCGATTGTTCATAATCACAATCATACACCCGCTTACCATAAACAGGAGCGCGGCAAATGACCAAAAACATTTCAATTTTACATTTTACACTTTAGCGCCTAACCAGGGTGAATTAGAATGATTAAACTATTTGATTGCGATCGCCGCACATGTGCACTTTACGAATAGATGTCAGTGTCTTATATGTGTTGGACAGAGGAGCGGCAATCGAAAACCCAAAAAATTCAGAATTCCTAGCATGTTCCGGTTTTTTGTTTTCGGCGAATAAAGTATATGGGCCAATAAAACATAATGTATCACCTAGAGGACAACCCGATTGTTCATAATCACAATCATACACCCGCTTACCATAAACAGGAGCGCGGCAAATGACCAAAAACATTTCAATTTTACATTTTACACTTTAGCGCCTAACCAGGGTGAATTAGAATGATTAAGCTATTTGATTGCGATCGCCGCACATGTGCACTTTACGAAGAGATGTCAGTGTCTTATATGTGTTGGACAGAGGAGCGGCAATCGAAAACCCAAAAAATTCAAAATTCCTAGCATGTTCCGGTTTTTTGTTTACGGAAAATAAAGTATATGGGCCAATAAAACATAATGTATCACCTAGAGGACAACCCGATTGTTCATAATCACAATCATACACCCGCCTACCATAAACATTAGCGCGGCAATTGACCAAAAACATTTCAAGTTTACATTTTACAATTTAGCGCCTAACCAGGGTGAATTAGAAGGATTAAACTATCTGATTACGGTCGCCGCACATGTGCACTTTACGTAGAGATGTCAAGGTCTTATATGTGTTGAACAGAGGAGCGGCAATCGAAAACCCAAAAAATTCAGAATTCCTAGCATGTTCCGGTTTTTTGTTTTCGGCGAATAAAGTTTATGGGCCAATAAAACATAATGTATCACCTAGAGGACAACCCGCTTGTTCATAATCACAATCATACACCCGCCTACCATAAACAGGAGCGCGGCAAATGACCAAAAACAATTCAAGTTTACATTTTACTCTTTAGGGCCTAACCAGGGTGAATTAGAAGGATTGAACTATTTGATTGCGATCGCCGCACATGTGCACTTTACGAAGAGATGTCAAGGTCTTATATGTGTTGAACAGAGGAGCGGCAATCGAAAACCCAAAAAATTCAGAATTCCTAGCATGTTCCGGTTTTTTGTTTTCGGCGAATAAAGTATATGGGCCAATAAAACATAAAGTATCACCTAGAGGACAACCCGATTGTTCATAATCACAATCATACACCCGCCTACCATAAACAGGAGCGAGGCAAATGACCAAAAACATTTCAATTTTACATTTTACACCTTAGCGCCTAACCAGGGTGAATTAGAATGATTAAACTATTTGATTGCGATCGCCGCACATGTGCACTTTACGAAGAGATGTTAATGTCTTATTTGTGTTAAACAGAGGAGCGGCAATCGAAAACCCAAAAAATTCAGAATTCCTAGCATGTTCCGGTTTTTTGTTTTCGGCGAATAAAGTATATGGGCCAATAAAACATAATGTATCACCTAGAGGACAACCCGATTGTTCATAATCACAACCATACACCCGCCTACCATAAACATTAGCGCGGCAATTGACCAAAAACATTTCAAGTTAACATTTTACACTTTAGCGCCTAACTAGGGTGAATTAGAATGATTAAACTATTTGATTGCGATCGCCGCGCATGTGCAATTTACGAAGAGATGTTAATGTCTTATTTGTGTTAAACAGAGGAGCGGCAATCGAAAACCCAAAAAATTCAAAATTCCTAGCACGTTCCGGTTTTTTGTTTACGGCGAATAAAGTATATGGGCCAATAAAACATAATGTATCATCTCGAGGACAACCCGATTGTTCATAATCACAATCATACACCCGTTTTCCATAAACATTAGCGCGGCAATTGACCAAAAACATTTCAAGTTTACATTTTACACTTTAGCGCCTAACCAGGGTGAATTAGAATGATTAAACTATTTGATTGCGATCGCCGCGCATGTGCAATTTACGTAGAGATGTTAATGTCTTATTTGTGTTAAACAGAGGAGCGGCAAATTAGCGCCTAACCAGGGTGAATTAGAAGGATTAAAATATCTGATTACGGTCGCCGCACATGTGCACTTTACGTAGAGATGTCAATGGCTTATAAGTGTTGAACAGAGGAGCGGCAATCGAAAACCCAAAAAATTCAGAATTCCTAGCATGTTCCGGTTTTTTGTTTTCGGCGAATAAAGTATATGGGCCAATAAAACATAATGTATCACCTAGAGGACAACCCGATTGTTCATAATCACAATCATACACCCGCTTACCATAAACAGGAGCGCGGCAAATGACCAAAAACATTTCAATTTTACATTTTACACTTTAGCGCCTAACCAGGGTGAATTAGAATGATTAAACTATTTGATTGCGATCGCCGCACATGTGCACTTTACGAATAGATGTCAGTGTCTTATATGTGTTGGACAGAGGAGCGGCAATCGAAAACCCAAAAAATTCAAAATTCCTAGCATGTTCCGGTTTTTTGTTTTCGGCGAATAAAGTATATGGGCCAATAAAACATAATGTATCATCTCGAGGACAACCCGATTGTTCATAATCACAATCATACACCCGTTTTCCATAAACATTAGCGCGGCAATTGACCAAAAACATTTCAAGTTTACATTTTACACTTTAGCGCCTAACCAGGGTGAATTAGAATGATTAAACTATTTGATTGCGATCGCCGCGCATGTGCAATTTACGTAGAGATGTTAATGTCTTATTTGTGTTAAACAGAGGAGCGGCAAATTAGCGCCTAACCAGGGTGAATTAGAAGGATTAAAATATCTGATTACGGTCGCCGCACATGTGCACTTTACGTAGAGATGTCAATGGCTTATATGTGTTGGACAGAGGAGCGGCAATCGAAAACCCAAAAAATTCAGAATTCCTAGCATGTTCCGGTTTTTTGTTTTCGGCGAATAAAGTATATGGGCCAATAAAACATAATGTATCACCTAGAGGACAACCCGATTGTTCATAATCACAATCATACACCCGCTTACCATAAACAGGAGCGCGGCAAATGACCAAAAACATTTCAATTTTACATTTTACACTTTAGCGCCTAACCAGGGTGAATTAGAATGATTAAGCTATTTGATTGCGATCGCCGCACATGTGCACTTTACGAAGAGATGTCAGTGTCTTATATGTGTTGGACAGAGGAGCGGCAATCGAAAACCCAAAAAATTCAAAATTCCTAGCATGTTCCGGTTTTTTGTTTACGGCAAATAAAGTATATGGGCCAATAAAACATAATGTATCACCTAGAGGACAACCCGATTGTTCATAATCACAATCATACACCCGCCTACCATAAACATTAGCGCGGCAATTGACCAAAAACATTTCAAGTTTACATTTTACAATTTAGCGCCTAACCAGGGTGAATTAGAAGGATTAAACTATCTGATTACGGTCGCCGCACATGTGCACTTTACGTAGAGATGTCAAGGTCTTATATGTGTTGAACAGAGGAGCGGCAATCGAAAACCCAAAAAATTCAGAATTCCTAGCATGTTCCGGTTTTTTGTTTTCGGCGAATAAAGTTTATGGGCCAATAAAACATAATGTATCACCTAGAGGACAACCCGCTTGTTCATAATCACAATCATACACCCGCCTACCATAAACAGGAGCGCGGCAAATGACCAAAAATATTTCAAGTTTACATTTTACAATTTAGCGCCTAACCAGGGTGAATTAGAAGGATTAAACTATTTGATTGCGATTGCCGCGCATGTGCAATTTAGGTAGAGATGTTAATGTCTTATTTGTGTTAAATAGAGGAGCGGCAAATTAGCGCCTAACCAGGGTGAATTAGAAGGATTAAACTATCTGATTGCGATCGCCGCACATGTGCACTTTACGTAGAGATGTCAAGGTCTTATATGTGTTGAACAGAGGAGCGGCAATCTAAAACCAAAAAAAAATCAACATTACTAGCATGTTCCGGTTTTGTGTTTTCGGCGAATAAAGTATATGGGCCAATATAACATAATGTATCACCTAGAGGACAACCCGATTGTTCATAATCACAATCATACACCCGCCTACCATAAACATTAGCGCGGCAATTGACCAAAAACATTTCAAGTTTACATTTTACACTTTAGGGCCTAACCAGGGTGAATTAGAAGGATTAAACTATTTGATTGCGATCGCCGCGCATGTGCAATTTACGTAGAGATGTTAATGTCTTATTTGTGTTAAACAGAGGAGCGGCAAATTAGCGCCTAACCAGGGTGAATTAGAATGATTAAACTATTTGATTGCGATCGCCGCGCATGTGCAATTTACGAAGAGATGTTAATGTCTTATATGTGTTGAACAGAGGAGCGGCAATCGAAAACCCAAAGAATTCAGAATTCCTAGCATGTTCCGGTTTTTTGTTTTCGGCGAATAAAGTATATGAGCCAATAAAACATAATGTATCACCTAGAGGACAACCTGATTGTTCATAATCACAACCATACACCCGCCTACCAGAAACATTAGCGCGGCAATTGACCAAAAACATTTCAAGTTTACATTTTACACTTTAGCGCCTAACCAGGGTGAATTAGAATGATTAAACTATTTGATTGCGATCGCCGCACATGTGCACTTTACGAATAGATGTCAGTGTCTTATATGTGTTGGACAGAGGAGCGGCAATCGAAAACCCAAAAAATTCAAAATTCCTAGCATGTTCCGGTTTTTTGTTTTCGGCGAATAAAGTATATGGGCCAATAAAACATAATGTATCATCTCGAGGACAACCCGATTGTTCATAATCACAATCATACACCCGTTTTCCATAAACATTAGCGCGGCAATTGACCAAAAACATTTCAAGTTTACATTTTACACTTTAGCGCCTAACCAGGGTGAATTAGAATGATTAAACTATTTGATTGCGATCGCCGCACATGTGCACTTTACGAATAGATGTCAGTGTCTTATATGTGTTGGACAGAGGAGCGGCAATCGAAAACCCAAAAAATTCAAAATTCCTAGCATGTTCCGGTTTTTTGTTTTCGGCGAATAAAGTATATGGGCCAATAAAACATAATGTATCATCTCGAGGACAACCCGATTGTTCATAATCACAATCATACACCCGTTTTCCATAAACATTAGCGCGGCAATTGACCAAAAACATTTCAAGTTTACATTTTACACTTTAGCGCCTAACCAGGGTGAATTAGAATGATTAAACTATTTGATTGCGATCGCCGCACATGTGCACTTTACGAATAGATGTCAGTGTCTTATATGTGTTGGACAGAGGAGCGGCAATCTAAAACCAAAAAAAAATCAACATTACTAGCATGTTCCGGTTTTGTGTTTTCGGCGAATAAAGTATATGGGCCAATATAACATAATGTATCACCTAGAGGACAACCCGATTGTTCATAATCACAATCATACACCCGCTTACCATAAACAGGAGCGCGGCAAATGACCAAAAACATTTCAATTTTACATTTTACACTTTAGCGCCTAACCAGGGTGAATTAGAATGATTAAACTATTTGATTGCGATCGCCGCACATGTGCACTTTACGAATAGATGTCAGTGTCTTATATGTGTTGGACAGAGGAGCGGCAATCGAAAACCCAAAAAATTCAAAATTCCTAGCATGTTCCGGTTTTTTGTTTTCGGCGAATAAAGTATATGGGCCAATAAAACATAATGTATCATCTCGAGGACAACCCGATTGTTCATAATCACAATCATACACCCGTTTTCCATAAACATTAGCGCGGCAATTGACCAAAAACATTTCAAGTTTACATTTTACACTTTAGCGCCTAACCAGGGTGAATTAGAATGATTAAACTATTTGATTGCGATCGCCGCGCATGTGCAATTTACGTAGAGATGTTAATGTCTTATTTGTGTTAAACAGAGGAGCGGCAAATTAGCGCCTAACCAGGGTGAATTAGAAGGATTAAAATATCTGATTACGGTCGCCGCACATGTGCACTTTACGTAGAGATGTCAATGGCTTATATGTGTTGGACAGAGGAGCGGCAATCGAAAACCCAAAAAATTCAGAATTCCTAGCATGTTCCGGTTTTTTGTTTTCGGCGAATAAAGTATATGGGCCAATAAAACATAATGTATCACCTAGAGGACAACCCGATTGTTCATAATCACAATCATACACCCGCTTACCATAAACAGGAGCGCGGCAAATGACCAAAAACATTTCAATTTTACATTTTACACTTTAGCGCCTAACCAGGGTGAATTAGAATGATTAAGCTATTTGATTGCGATCGCCGCACATGTGCACTTTACGAAGAGATGTCAGTGTCTTATATGTGTTGGACAGAGGAGCGGCAATCGAAAACCCAAAAAATTCAAAATTCCTAGCATGTTCCGGTTTTTTGTTTACGGCAAATAAAGTATATGGGCCAATAAAACATAATGTATCACCTAGAGGACAACCCGATTGTTCATAATCACAATCATACACCCGCCTACCATAAACATTAGCGCGGCAATTGACCAAAAACATTTCAAGTTTACATTTTACAATTTAGCGCCTAACCAGGGTGAATTAGAAGGATTAAACTATCTGATTACGGTCGCCGCACATGTGCACTTTACGTAGAGATGTCAAGGTCTTATATGTGTTGAACAGAGGAGCGGCAATCGAAAACCCAAAAAATTCAGAATTCCTAGCATGTTCCGGTTTTTTGTTTTCGGCGAATAAAGTTTATGGGCCAATAAAACATAATGTATCACCTAGAGGACAACCCGCTTGTTCATAATCACAATCATACACCCGCCTACCATAAACAGGAGCGCGGCAAATGACCAAAAATATTTCAAGTTTACATTTTACAATTTAGCGCCTAACCAGGGTGAATTAGAAGGATTAAACTATTTGATTGCGATTGCCGCGCATGTGCAATTTAGGTAGAGATGTTAATGTCTTATTTGTGTTAAATAGAGGAGCGGCAAATTAGCGCCTAACCAGGGTGAATTAGAAGGATTAAACTATCTGATTGCGATCGCCGCACATGTGCACTTTACGTAGAGATGTCAAGGTCTTATATGTGTTGAACAGAGGAGCGGCAATCTAAAACCAAAAAAAAATCAACATTACTAGCATGTTCCGGTTTTGTGTTTTCGGCGAATAAAGTATATGGGCCAATATAACATAATGTATCACCTAGAGGACAACCCGATTGTTCATAATCACAATCATACACCCGCCTACCATAAACATTAGCGCGGCAATTGACCAAAAACATTTCAAGTTTACATTTTACACTTTAGGGCCTAACCAGGGTGAATTAGAAGGATTAAACTATTTGATTGCGATCGCCGCGCATGTGCAATTTACGTAGAGATGTTAATGTCTTATTTGTGTTAAACAGAGGAGCGGCAAATTAGCGCCTAACCAGGGTGAATTAGAATGATTAAACTATTTGATTGCGATCGCCGCGCATGTGCAATTTACGAAGAGATGTTAATGTCTTATATGTGTTGAACAGAGGAGCGGCAATCGAAAACCCAAAGAATTCAGAATTCCTAGCATGTTCCGGTTTTTTGTTTTCGGCGAATAAAGTATATGAGCCAATAAAACATAATGTATCACCTAGAGGACAACCTGATTGTTCATAATCACAACCATACACCCGCCTACCAGAAACATTAGCGCGGCAATTGACCAAAAACATTTCAAGTTTACATTTTACACTTTAGCGCCTAACCAGGAAGAATTAGAATGATTAAACTATTTGATTGCGATCGCCGCGCATGTGCAATATACGAAGAGATGTTAATGTCTTATTTGTGTTAAACAGAGGAGCGGCAATCGAAAACCCAAAAAATTCAAAATTCCTAGCACGTTCCGGTTTTTTGTTTACGGCGAATAAAGTATATGGGCCAATAAAACATAATGTATCATCTCGAGGACAACCCGATTGTTCATAATCACATTCATACACCCGCCTACCATAAACATTAGCGCGGCAATTGACCAAAAACATTTCAAGTTTACATTTTACACTTTAGCGCCTAACCAGGGTGAATTAGAATGATTAAACTATTTGATTGCGATCGCCGCGCATGTGCAATTTACGTAGAGATGTTAATGTCTTATTTGTGTTAAACAGAGGAGCGGCAATCGAAACCCCAAAAAATTCAGAATTCCTAGCATGTTCCGGTTTTTTGTTTACGGCGAATAAAGTATATGAGCCAATAAAACATAATGTATCACCTAGAGGACAACCCGATTGTTCATAATCACAATCATACACCCGCCTACCATAAACAGGAGCGCGGCAAATGACCAAAAACATTTCAATTTTACATTTTACACTTTAGCGCCTAACCAGGGTGAATTAGAATGATTAAGCTATTTGATAGCGATTGCCGCGCATGTGCAATTTACGTAGAGATGTTAATGTCTTATTTGTGTTAAACAGAGGAGCGGCAAATTAGCGCCTAACCAGGGTGAATTAGAAGGATTAAGCTATTTGATAGCGATCGCCGCGCATGTGCAATTTACGTAGAGATGTTAATGTCTTATTTGTGTTAAACAGAGGAGCGGCAATCGAAAACCCAAAAAATTCAGAATTCCTAGCATGTTCCGGTTTTTTGTTTTCGGCGAATAAAGTATATGGGCCAATAAAACATAATGTATCACCTAGAGGACAACCCGATTGTTCATAATCACAATCATACACCCGCCTACCATAAACAGGAGCGCGGCAAATGACCAAAAACATTTCAATTTTACATTTTACACTTTAGCGCCTAACCAGGGTGAATTAGAATGATTAAGCTATTTGATAGCGATCGCCGCGCATGTGCAATTTACGTAGAGATGTTAATGTCTTATTTGTGTTAAACAGAGGAGCGGCAATCGAAAATCCAAAAAATTCAGAATTCCTAGCATGTTCCGGTTTTTTGTTTTCGGCGAATAAAGTATATGGGCCAATAAAACATAATGTATCACCTAGAGGACAACCAGATTGTTCATAATCACAATCATACACCCGCCTACCATAAACAGGAGCGCGGCAAATGACCAAAAACATTTCCATTTTACATTTTACACTTTAGCGCCTAACCAGGGTGAATTAGAATGATTAAGCTATTTGATAGCGATCGCCGCGCATGTGCAATTTACGTAGAGATGTTAATGTCTTATTTGTGTTAAACAGAGGAGCGGCAATCGAAAACCCAAAAAATTCAGAATTCCTAGCATGTTCCGGTTTTTTGTTTTCGGCGAATAAAGTATATGGGCCAATAAAACATTATGTATCACCTAGAGGACAACCCGATTGTTCATAATCACAATCATACACCCGCCTACCATAAACAGGAGCACGGCAAATGACCAAAAACATTTCAATTTTACATTTTACACTTTAGCGCCTAACCAGGGTGAATTAGAATGATTAAACTATTTGATTGCGATCGCCGCGCATGTGCAATTTACGTAGAGATGTTAATGTCTTATTTGTGTTAAACAGAGGATCGGCAAATCAGCGCCTAACCAGGGTGAATTAGAAGGATTAAACTATCTGATTACGGTCGCCGCACATGTGCACTTTACGTAGAGATGTCAATGGCTTATATGTGTTGAACAGAGAAGCAGCAATCTAAAACCAAAAAAAATCAACATTACTAGCATGTTCCGGTTTTTTGTTTTCGGCGAATAAAGTATATGGGCCAATATAACATAATGTATCACCTAGAGGACAACCCGATTGTTCATAATCACAATCATACACCCGCCTACCATAAACATTAGCGCGGCAATTGACCAAAAACATTTCAAGTTTACATTTTACACTTTAGGGCCTAACCAGGGTGAATTAGAAGGACTAAACTATTTGATTGCGATCGCCGCGCATGTGCAATTTACGTAGAGATGTTAATGTCTTATTTGTGTTAAACAGAGGAGCGGCAATCGAAAACCCAAAAAATTCAGAATTCCTAGCATGTTCCGGTTTTTTGTTTTCGGCGAATAAAGTATATGGGCCAATAAAACATAATGTATCACCTAGAGGACAACCCGATTGTTCATAATCACAATCATACACCCGCCTACCATAAACAGGAGCGCGGCAAATGACCAAAAACATTTCAATTTTACATTTTACACTTTAGCGCCTAACCAGGGTGAATTAGAATGATTAAAATATCTGATTACGGTCGCCGCACATGTGCACTTTACGTAGAGATGTCAATGGCTTATATGTGTTGAACAGAGGAGCGGCAATCGAAAACCCAAAAAATTCAGAATTCCTAGCATGTTCCGGTTTTTTGTTTACGGCGAATAAAGTATATGGGCCAATAAAACATAATGTATAACCTAGAGGACAACCCGATTGTTCAAAATCACAACCATACACCCGCCTACCATAAACATTAGCGCGGCAATTGACCAAAAACATTTCAAGTTTACATTTTACACTTTAGGGCCTAACCAGGGTGAATTAGAAGGATTAAACTATTTGATTGCGATCGCCGCGCATGTGCAATTTACGTAGAGATGTTAATGTCTTATTTGTGTTAAACAGAGGAGCGGCAATCGAAAATCCAAAAAATTCAGAATTCCTAGCATGTTCCGGTTTTTTGTTTTCGGCGAATAAAATATATGGGCCAATAAAACATTATGTATCACCTAGAGGACAACCCGATTGTTCATAATCACAATCATACACCCGCCTACCATAAACAGGAGCACGGCAAATGACCAAAAACATTTCAATTTTACATTTTACACTTTAGCGCCTAATCAGGGTGAATTAGAATGATTAAACTATTTGATTGCGATCGCCGCGCATGTGCAATTTACGTAGAGATGTCAATGGCTTATATGTGTTGAACAGAGGAGCGGCAATCGAAAACCCAAAGAATTCAGAATTCCTAGCATGTTCCGGTTTTTTGTTTTCGGCGAATAAAGTATATGAGCCAATAAAACATAATGTATCACCTAGAGGACAACCTGATTGTTCATAATCACAACCATACACCCGCCTACCAGAAACATTAGCGCGGCAATTGACCAAAAACATTTCAAGTTTACATTTTACACTTTAGCGCCTAACCAGGAAGAATTAGAATGATTAAACTATTTGATTGCGATCGCCGCGCATGTGCAATATACGAAGAGATGTTAATGTCTTATTTGTGTTAAACAGAGGAGCGGCAATCGAAAACCCAAAAAATTCAAAATTCCTAGCACGTTCCGGTTTTTTGTTTACGGCGAATAAAGTATATGGGCCAATAAAACATAATGTATCATCTCGAGGACAACCCGATTGTTCATAATCACATTCATACACCCGCCTACCATAAACATTAGCGCGGCAATTGACCAAAAACATTTCAAGTTTACATTTTACACTTTAGCGCCTAACCAGGGTGAATTAGAATGATTAAGCTATTTGATAGCGATCGCCGCGCATGTGCAATTTACGTAGAGATGTCAATGGCTTATATGTGTTGAACAGAGGAGCGGCAATCGAAAACCCAAAAAATTCAGAATTCCTAGCATGTTCCGGTTTTTTGT
Organism: Bactrocera oleae; assembly: GCF_042242935.1. Classification (NCBI taxonomy): domain Eukaryota; kingdom Metazoa; phylum Arthropoda; class Insecta; order Diptera; family Tephritidae; genus Bactrocera; species Bactrocera oleae. The sequence goes on along the minus strand of NC_091539.1, from coordinate 19,338,486 downwards.
TTTCGGCGAATAAAGTATATGGGCCAATAAAACATAATGTATCACCTAGAGGACAACCCGATTGTTCATAATCACAATCATACACCCGCCTACCATAAACAGGAGCGCGGCAAATGACCAAAAACATTTCAATTTTACATTTTACACTTTAGCGCCTAACCAGGGTGAATTAGAATGATTAAGCTATTTGATAGCGATCGCCGCGCATGTGCAATTTACGTAGAGATGTTAATGTCTTATTTGTGTTAAACAGAGGAGCGGCAATCGAAAATCCAAAAAATTCAGAATTCCTAGCATGTTCCGGTTTTTTGTTTTCGGCGAATAAAGTATATGGGCCAATAAAACGTAATGTATCACCTAGAGGACAACCAGATTGTTCATAATCACAATCATACACCCGCCTGCCATAAACAGGAGCGCGGCAAATGACCAAAAACATTTCCATTTTACATTTTACACTTTAGCGCCTAACCAGGGTGAATTAGAATGATTAAGCTATTTGATAGCGATCGCCGCGCATGTGCAATTTACGTAGAGATGTTAATGTCTTATTTGTGTTAAACAGAGGAGCGGCAATCGAAAACCCAAAAAATTCAGAATTCCTAGCATGTTCCGGTTTTTTGTTTTCGGCGAATAAAGTATATGGGCCAATAAAACATTATGTATCACCTAGAGGACAACCCGATTGTTCATAATCACAATCATACACCCGCCTACCATAAACAGGAGCACGGCAAATGACCAAAAACATTTCAATTTTACATTTTACACTTTAGCGCCTAACCAGGGTGAATTAGAATGATTAAACTATTTGATTGCGATCGCCGCGCATGTGCAATTTACGTAGAGATGTTAATGTCTTATTTGTGTTAAACAGAGGATCGGCAAATCAGCGCCTAACCAGGGTGAATTAGAAGGATTAAACTATCTGATTACGGTCGCCGCACATGTGCACTTTACGTGGAGATGTCAATGGCTTATATGTGTTGAACAGAGAAGCAGCAATCTAAAACCAAAAAAAATCAACATTACTAGCATGTTCCGGTTTTTTGTTTTCGGCGAATAAAGTATATGGGCCAATATAACATAATGTATCACCTAGAGGACAACCCGATTGTTCATAATCACAATCATACACCCGCCTACCATAAACATTAGCGCGGCAATTGACCAAAAACATTTCAAGTTTACATTTTACACTTTAGGGCCTAACCAGGGTGAATTAGAAGGACTAAACTATTTGATTGCGATCGCCGCGCATGTGCAATTTACGTAGAGATGTTAATGTCTTATTTGTGTTAAACAGAGGAGCGGCAATCGAAAACCCAAAAAATTCAGAATTCCTAGCATGTTCCGGTTTTTTGTTTTCGGCGAATAAAGTATATGGGCCAATAAAACATAATGTATCACCTAGAGGACAACCCGATTGTTCATAATCACAATCATACACCCGCCTACCATAAACAGGAGCGCGGCAAATGACCAAAAACATTTCAATTTTACATTTTACACTTTAGCGCCTAACCAGGGTGAATTAGAATGATTAAAATATCTGATTACGGTCGCCGCACATGTGCACTTTACGTAGAGATGTCAATGGCTTATATGTGTTGAACAGAGGAGCGGCAATCGAAAACCCAAAAAATTCAGAATTCCTAGCATGTTCCGGTTTTTTGTTTACGGCGAATAAAGTATATGGGCCAATAAAACATAATGTATAACCTAGAGGACAACCCGATTGTTCAAAATCACAACCATACACCCGCCTACCATAAACATTAGCGCGGCAATTGACCAAAAACATTTCAAGTTTACATTTTACACTTTAGGGCCTAACCAGGGTGAATTAGAAGGATTAAACTATTTGATTGCGATCGCCGCGCATGTGCAATTTACGTAGAGATGTTAATGTCTTATTTGTGTTAAACAGAGGAGCGGCAATCGAAAATCCAAAAAATTCAGAATTCCTAGCATGTTCCGGTTTTTTGTTTTCGGCGAATAAAGTATATGGGCCAATAAAACATAATGTATCATCTCGAGGACAACCCGATTGTTCATAATCACATTCATACACCCGCCTACCATAAACATTAGCGCGGCAATTGACCAAAAACATTTCAAGTTTACATTTTACACTTTAGCGCCTAACCAGGGTGAATTAGAATGATTAAACTATTTGATTGCGATCGCCGCGCATGTGCAATTTACGTAGAGATGTTAATGTCTTATTTGTGTTAAACAGAGGAGCGGCAATCGAAACCCCAAAAAATTCAGAATTCCTAGCATGTTCCGGTTTTTTGTTTACGGCGAATAAAGTATATGAGCCAATAAAACATAATGTATCACCTAGAGGACAACCCGATTGTTCATAATCACAATCATACACCCGCCTACCATAAACAGGAGCGCGGCAAATGACCAAAAACATTTCAATTTTACATTTTACACTTTAGCGCCTAACCAGGGTGAATTAGAATGATTAAGCTATTTGATAGCGATTGCCGCGCATGTGCAATTTACGTAGAGATGTTAATGTCTTATTTGTGTTAAACAGAGGAGCGGCAAATTAGCGCCTAACCAGGGTGAATTAGAAGGATTAAGCTATTTGATAGCGATCGCCGCGCATGTGCAATTTACGTAGAGATGTTAATGTCTTATTTGTGTTAAACAGAGGAGCGGCAATCGAAAACCCAAAAAATTCAGAATTCCTAGCATGTTCCGGTTTTTTGTTTTCGGCGAATAAAGTATATGGGCCAATAAAACATAATGTATCACCTAGAGGACAACCCGATTGTTCATAATCACAATCATACACCCGCCTACCATAAACAGGAGCGCGGCAAATGACCAAAAACATTTCAATTTTACATTTTACACTTTAGCGCCTAACCAGGGTGAATTAGAATGATTAAGCTATTTGATAGCGATCGCCGCGCATGTGCAATTTACGTAGAGATGTTAATGTCTTATTTGTGTTAAACAGAGGAGCGGCAATCGAAAATCCAAAAAATTCAGAATTCCTAGCATGTTCCGGTTTTTTGTTTTCGGCGAATAAAGTATATGGGCCAATAAAACATAATGTATCACCTAGAGGACAACCAGATTGTTCATAATCACAATCATACACCCGCCTACCATAAACAGGAGCGCGGCAAATGACCAAAAACATTTCCATTTTACATTTTACACTTTAGCGCCTAACCAGGGTGAATTAGAATGATTAAGCTATTTGATAGCGATCGCCGCGCATGTGCAATTTACGTAGAGATGTTAATGTCTTATTTGTGTTAAACAGAGGAGCGGCAATCGAAAACCCAAAAAATTCAGAATTCCTAGCATGTTCCGGTTTTTTGTTTTCGGCGAATAAAGTATATGGGCCAATAAAACATTATGTATCACCTAGAGGACAACCCGATTGTTCATAATCACAATCATACACCCGCCTACCATAAACAGGAGCACGGCAAATGACCAAAAACATTTCAATTTTACATTTTACACTTTAGCGCCTAACCAGGGTGAATTAGAATGATTAAACTATTTGATTGCGATCGCCGCGCATGTGCAATTTACGTAGAGATGTTAATGTCTTATTTGTGTTAAACAGAGGATCGGCAAATCAGCGCCTAACCAGGGTGAATTAGAAGGATTAAACTATCTGATTACGGTCGCCGCACATGTGCACTTTACGTAGAGATGTCAATGGCTTATATGTGTTGAACAGAGAAGCAGCAATCTAAAACCAAAAAAAATCAACATTACTAGCATGTTCCGGTTTTTTGTTTTCGGCGAATAAAGTATATGGGCCAATATAACATAATGTATCACCTAGAGGACAACCCGATTGTTCATAATCACAATCATACACCCGCCTACCATAAACATTAGCGCGGCAATTGACCAAAAACATTTCAAGTTTACATTTTACACTTTAGGGCCTAACCAGGGTGAATTAGAAGGACTAAACTATTTGATTGCGATCGCCGCGCATGTGCAATTTACGTAGAGATGTTAATGTCTTATTTGTGTTAAACAGAGGAGCGGCAATCGAAAACCCAAAAAATTCAGAATTCCTAGCATGTTCCGGTTTTTTGTTTTCGGCGAATAAAGTATATGGGCCAATAAAACATAATGTATCACCTAGAGGACAACCCGATTGTTCATAATCACAATCATACACCCGCCTACCATAAACAGGAGCGCGGCAAATGACCAAAAACATTTCAATTTTACATTTTACACTTTAGCGCCTAACCAGGGTGAATTAGAATGATTAAAATATCTGATTACGGTCGCCGCACATGTGCACTTTACGTAGAGATGTCAATGGCTTATATGTGTTGAACAGAGGAGCGGCAATCGAAAACCCAAAAAATTCAGAATTCCTAGCATGTTCCGGTTTTTTGTTTACGGCGAATAAAGTATATGGGCCAATAAAACATAATGTATAACCTAGAGGACAACCCGATTGTTCAAAATCACAACCATACACCCGCCTACCATAAACATTAGCGCGGCAATTGACCAAAAACATTTCAAGTTTACATTTTACACTTTAGGGCCTAACCAGGGTGAATTAGAAGGATTAAACTATTTGATTGCGATCGCCGCGCATGTGCAATTTACGTAGAGATGTTAATGTCTTATTTGTGTTAAACAGAGGAGCGGCAATCGAAAATCCAAAAAATTCAGAATTCCTAGCATGTTCCGGTTTTTTGTTTTCGGCGAATAAAATATATGGGCCAATAAAACATTATGTATCACCTAGAGGACAACCCGATTGTTCATAATCACAATCATACACCCGCCTACCATAAACAGGAGCACGGCAAATGACCAAAAACATTTCAATTTTACATTTTACACTTTAGCGCCTAATCAGGGTGAATTAGAATGATTAAACTATTTGATTGCGATCGCCGCGCATGTGCAATTTACGTAGAGATGTCAATGGCTTATATGTGTTGAACAGAGGAGCGGCAATCGAAAACCCAAAGAATTCAGAATTCCTAGCATGTTCCGGTTTTTTGTTTTCGGCGAATAAAGTATATGAGCCAATAAAACATAATGTATCACCTAGAGGACAACCTGATTGTTCATAATCACAACCATACACCCGCCTACCAGAAACATTAGCGCGGCAATTGACCAAAAACATTTCAAGTTTACATTTTACACTTTAGCGCCTAACCAGGAAGAATTAGAATGATTAAACTATTTGATAGCGATCGCCGCGCATGTGCAATTTACGTAGAGATGTTAATGTCTTATTTGTGTTAAACAGAGGAGCGGCAATCGAAAATCCAAAAAATTCAGAATTCCTAGCATGTTCCGGTTTTTTGTTTTCGGCGAATAAAGTATATGGGCCAATAAAACATAATGTATCACCTAGAGGACAACCCGATTGTTCATAATCACAATCATACACCCGCCTACCATAAACAGGAGCGCGGCAAATGACCAAAAACATTTCAATTTTACATTTTACACTTTAGCGCCTAATCAGGGTGAATTAGAATGATTAAACTATTTGATTGCGATCGCCGCGCATGTGCAATTTACGTAGAGATGTCAATGGCTTATATGTGTTGAACAGAGGAGCGGCAATCGAAAACCCAAAGAATTCAGAATTCCTAGCATGTTCCGGTTTTTTGTTTTCGGCGAATAAAGTATATGAGCCAATAAAACATAATGTATCACCTAGAGGACAACCTGATTGTTCATAATCACAACCATACACCCGCCTACCAGAAACATTAGCGCGGCAATTGACCAAAAACATTTCAAGTTTACATTTTACACTTTAGCGCCTAATCAGGGTGAATTAGAATGATTAAACTATTTGATTGCGATCGCCGCGCATGTGCAATATACGAAGAGATGTTAATGTCTTATTTGTGTTAAACAGAGGAGCGGCAATCGAAAACCCAAAAAATTCAAAATTCCTAGCACGTTCCGGTTTTTTGTTTACGGCGAATAAAGTATATGGGCCAATAAAACATAATGTATCATCTCGAGGACAACCCGATTGTTCATAATCACATTCATACACCCGCCTACCATAAACATTAGCGCGGCAATTGACCAAAAACATTTCAAGTTTACATTTTACACTTTAGCGCCTAACCAGGGTGAATTAGAATGATTAAGCTATTTGATAGCGATCGCCGCGCATGTGCAATTTACGTAGAGATGTCAATGGCTTATATGTGTTGAACAGAGGAGCGGCAATCGAAAACCCAAAAAATTCAGAATTCCTAGCATGTTCCGGTTTTTTGTTTTCGGCGAATAAAGTATATGGGCCAATAAAACATAATGTATCACCTAGAGGACAACCCGATTGTTCATAATCACAATCATACACCCGCCTACCATAAACAGGAGCGCGGCAAATGACCAAAAACATTTCAATTTTACATTTTACACTTTAGCGCCTAACCAGGGTGAATTAGAATGATTAAGCTATTTGATAGCGATCGCCGCGCATGTGCAATTTACGTAGAGATGTTAATGTCTTATTTGTGTTAAACAGAGGAGCGGCAATCGAAAATCCAAAAAATTCAGAATTCCTAGCATGTTCCGGTTTTTTGTTTTCGGCGAATAAAGTATATGGGCCAATAAAACATAATGTATCACCTAGAGGACAACCAGATTGTTCATAATCACAATCATACACCCGCCTACCATTAACAGGAGCGCGGCAAATGACCAAAAACATTTCCATTTTACATTTTACACTTTAGCGCCTAACCAGGGTGAATTAGAATGATTAAGCTATTTGATAGCGATCGCCGCGCATGTGCAATTTACGTAGAGATGTTAATGTCTTATTTGTGTTAAACAGAGGAGCGGCAATCGAAAACCCAAAAAATTCAGAATTCCTAGCATGTTCCGGTTTTTTGTTTTCGGCGAATAAAGTATATGGGCCAATAAAACATTATGTATCACCTAGAGGACAACCCGATTGTTCATAATCACAATCATACACCCGCCTACCATAAACAGGAGCACGGCAAATGACCAAAAACATTTCAATTTTACATTTTACACTTTAGCGCCTAACCAGGGTGAATTAGAATGATTAAACTATTTGATTGCGATCGCCGCGCATGTGCAATTTACGTAGAGATGTTAATGTCTTATTTGTGTTAAACAGAGGATCGGCAAATCAGCGCCTAACCAGGGTGAATTAGAAGGATTAAACTATCTGATTACGGTCGCCGCACATGTGCACTTTACGTGGAGATGTCAATGGCTTATATGTGTTGAACAGAGAAGCAGCAATCTAAAACCAAAAAAAATCAACATTACTAGCATGTTCCGGTTTTTTGTTTTCGGCGAATAAAGTATATGGGCCAATATAACATAATGTATCACCTAGAGGACAACCCGATTGTTCATAATCACAATCATACACCCGCCTACCATAAACATTAGCGCGGCAATTGACCAAAAACATTTCAAGTTTACATTTTACACTTTAGGGCCTAACCAGGGTGAATTAGAAGGACTAAACTATTTGATTGCGATCGCCGCGCATGTGCAATTTACGTAGAGATGTTAATGTCTTATTTGTGTTAAACAGAGGAGCGGCAATCGAAAACCCAAAAAATTCAGAATTCCTAGCATGTTCCGGTTTTTTGTTTTCGGCGAATAAAGTATATGGGCCAATAAAACATAATGTATCACCTAGAGGACAACCCGATTGTTCATAATCACAATCATACACCCGCCTACCATAAACAGGAGCGCGGCAAATGACCAAAAACATTTCAATTTTACATTTTACACTTTAGCGCCTAACCAGGGTGAATTAGAATGATTAAAATATCTGATTACGGTCGCCGCACATGTGCACTTTACGTAGAGATGTCAATGGCTTATATGTGTTGAACAGAGGAGCGGCAATCGAAAACCCAAAAAATTCAGAATTCCTAGCATGTTCCGGTTTTTTGTTTACGGCGAATAAAGTATATGGGCCAATAAAACATAATGTATAACCTAGAGGACAACCCGATTGTTCAAAATCACAACCATACACCCGCCTACCATAAACATTAGCGCGGCAATTGACCAAAAACATTTCAAGTTTACATTTTACACTTTAGGGCCTAACCAGGGTGAATTAGAAGGATTAAACTATTTGATTGCGATCGCCGCGCATGTGCAATTTACGTAGAGATGTTAATGTCTTATTTGTGTTAAACAGAGGAGCGGCAATCGAAAATCCAAAAAATTCAGAATTCCTAGCATGTTCCGGTTTTTTGTTTTCGGCGAATAAAGTATATGGGCCAATAAAACATAATGTATCACCTAGAGGACAACCAGATTGTTCATAATCACAATCATACACCCGCCTACCATAAACAGGAGCGCGGCAAATGACCAAAAACATTTCCATTTTACATTTTACACTTTAGCGCCTAACCAGGGTGAATTAGAATGATTAAGCTATTTGATAGCGATCGCCGCGCATGTGCAATTTACGTAGAGATGTTAATGTCTTATTTGTGTTAAACAGAGGAGCGGCAATCGAAAACCCAAAAAATTCAGAATTCCTAGCATGTTCCGGTTTTTTGTTTTCGGCGAATAAAGTATATGGGCCAATAAAACATTATGTATCACCTAGAGGACAACCCGATTGTTCATAATCACAATCATACACCCGCCTACCATAAACAGGAGCACGGCAAATGACCAAAAACATTTCAATTTTACATTTTACACTTTAGCGCCTAACCAGGGTGAATTAGAATGATTAAACTATTTGATTGCGATCGCCGCGCATGTGCAATTTACGTAGAGATGTTAATGTCTTATTTGTGTTAAACAGAGGAGCGGCAAATCAGCGCCTAACCAGGGTGAATTAGAAGGATTAAACTATCTGATTACGGTCGCCGCACATGTGCACTTTACGTAGAGATGTCAATGGCTTATATGTGTTGAACAGAGAAGCAGCAATCTAAAACCAAAAAAAATCAACATTACTAGCATGTTCCGGTTTTTTGTTTTCGGCGAATAAAGTATATGGGCCAATATAACATAATGTATCACCTAGAGGACAACCCGATTGTTCATAATCACAATCATACACCCGCCTACCATAAACATTAGCGCGGCAATTGACCAAAAACATTTCAAGTTTACATTTTACACTTTAGGGCCTAACCAGGGTGAATTAGAAGGATTAAACTATTTGATTGCGATCGCCGCGCATGTGCAATTTACGTAGAGATGTTAATGTCTTATTTGTGTTAAACAGAGGAGCGGCAATCGAAAACCCAAAAAATTCAGAATTCCTAGCATGTTCCGGTTTTTTGTTTTCGGCGAATAAAGTATATGGGCCAATAAAACATAATGTATCACCTAGAGGACAACCCGATTGTTCATAATCACAATCATACACCCGCCTACCATAAACAGGAGCGCGGCAAATGACCAAAAACATTTCAATTTTACATTTTACACTTTAGCGCCTAACCAGGGTGAATTAGAAGGATTAAACTATTTGATTGCGATCGCCGCGCATGTGCAATTTACGTAGAGATGTTAATGTCTTATTTGTGTTAAACAGAGGAGCGGCAATCGAAAACCCAAAAAATTCAGAATTCCTAGCATGTTCCGGTTTTTTGTTTTCGGCGAATAAAGTATATGGGCCAATATAACATAATGTATCACCTAGAGGACAACCCGATTGTTCATAATCACAATCATACACCCGCCTACCATAAACAGGAGCGCGGCAAATGACCAAAAACATTTCAATTTTACATTTTACACTTTAGCGCCTAACCAGGGTGAATTAGAATGATTAAAATATCTGATTACGGTCGCCGCACATGTGCACTTTACGTAGAGATGTCAATGGCTTATATGTGTTGAACAGAGGAGCGGCAATCGAAAACCCAAAAAATTCAGAATTCCTAGCATGTTCCGGTTTTTTGTTTTCGGCGAATAAAGTATATGGGCCAATAAAACATAATGTATCACCTAGAGGACAACCCGATTGTTCATAATCACAATCATACACCCGCCTACCATAAACAGGAGCGCGGCAAATGACCAAAAACATTTCAATTTTACATTTTACACTTTAGCGCCTAACCAGGGTGAATTAGAATGATTAAAATATCTGATTACGGTCGCCGCACATGTGCACTTTACGTAGAGATGTCAATGGCTTATATGTGTTGAACAGAGGAGCGGCAATCTAAAACCAAAAAAAATCAACATTACTAGCATGTTCCGGTTTTTTGTTTTCGGCGAATAAAGTATATGGGCCAATATAACATAATGTATCACCTAGAGGACAACCCGATTGTTCATAATCACAATCATACACCCGCCTACCATAAACATTATCGCGGCAATTGACCAAAAACATTTCAAGTTTACATTTTACACTTTAGGGCCTAACCAGGGTGAATTAGAAGGATTAAACTATTTGATTGCGATCGCCGCGCATGTGCAATTTACGTAGAGATGTTAATGTCTTATTTGTGTTAAACAGAGGAGCGGCAATCGAAAACCCAAAAAATTCAGAATTCCTAGCATGTTCCGGTTTTTTGTTTACGGCGAATAAAGTATATGGGCCAATAAAACATAATGTATAACCTAGAGGACAACCCGATTGTTCAAAATCACAACCATACACCCGCCTACCATAAACATTAGCGCGGCAATTGACCAAAAACATTTCAAGTTTACATTTTACACTTTAGGGCCTAACCAGGGTGAATTAGAAGGATTAAACTATTTGATTGCGATCGCCGCGCATGTGCAATTTACGTAGAGATGTTAATGTCTTATTTGTGTTAAACAGAGGAGCGGCAAATTAGCGCCTAACCAGGGTGAATTAGAAGGATTAAAATATCTGATTACGGTCGCCGCACATGTGCACTTTACGTAGAGATGTCAATGGCTTATATGTGTTGAACAGAGGAGCGGCAATCGAAAACCCAAAAAATTCAGAATTCCTAGCATGTTCCGGTTTTTTGTTTACGGCGAATAAAGTATATGGGCCAATAAAACATAATGTATAACCTAGAGGACAACCCGATTGTTCAAAATCACAACCATACACCCGCCTACCATAAACATTAGCGCGGCAATTGACCAAAAACATTTCAAGTTTACATTTTACACTTTAGGGCCTAACCAGGGTGAATTAGAAGGATTAAACTATTTGATTGCGATCGCCGCGCATGTGCAATTTACGTAGAGATGTTAATGTCTTATTTGTGTTAAACAGAGGAGCGGCAATCGAAAACCCAAAAAATTCAGAATTCCTAGCACGTTCCGGTTTTTTGTTTTCGGCGAATAAAGTATATGGGCCAATAAAACATATTGTATCACCTAGAGGACAACCCGATTGTTCATAATCACAATCATACACCCGCCTACCATAAACAGGAGCGCGGCAAATGACCAAAAACATTTCAATTTTACATTTTACACTTTATCGCCTAACCAGGGTGAATTAGAATGATTAAGCTATTTGATAGCGATCGCCACGCATGTGCAATTTACGTAGAGATGTTAATGTCTTATTTGTGTTAAACAGAGGAGCGGCAATCAAAAACCCAAAAAAATTCAGAATTCCTAGCATGTTCCGGTTTTTTGTTTTCGGCGAATAAAGTATATGGGCCAATAAAACATAATGTATCACCTAGAGGACAACCCGATTGTTCATAATCACAATCATACACCCGCCTACCATAAACAGGAGCGCGGCAAATGACCAAAAACATTTCAATTTTACATTTTACACTTTAGCGCCTAACCAGAGTGAATTAGAATGATTAAACTATTTGATTGCGATCGCCGCGCATGTGCAATTTACGTAGAGATGTTAATGTCTTATTTGTGTTAAACAGAGGAGCGGCAAATTAGCGCCTAACCAGGGTGAATTAGAAGGATTAAACTATCTGATTACGGTCGCCGCACATGTGCACTTTACGTAGAGATGTCAATGGCTTATATGTGTTGAACAGAGGAGCGGCAATCGCAAACCCAAAGAATTCAGAATTCCTAGCATGTTCCGGTTTTTTGTTTTCGGCGAATAAAGTATATGGGCCAATAAAACATAATGTATCACCTAGAGGACAACCCGATTGTTCATAATCACAATCATACACCCGCCTACCATAAACAGGAGCGCGGCAAATGACCAAAAACATTTCCATTTTACATTTTACACTTTAGCGCCTAACCAGGGTGAATTAGAATGATTAAACTATTTGATTGCGATCGCCGCGCATGTGCAATTTACGAAGAGATGTTAATGTCTTATATGTGTTGAACAGAGGAGCGGCAATCGCAAACCCAAAGAATTCAGAATTCCTAGCATGTTCCGGTTTTTTGTTTTCGGCGAATAAAGTATATGAGCCAATAAAACATAATGTATCACCTAGAGGACAACCCGATTGTTCATAATCACAACCATACACCCGCCTACCAGAAACATTAGCGCGGCAATTGACCAAAAACATTTCAAGTTTACATTTTACACTTTAGCGCCTAACCAGGGTGAATTAGAATGATTAAACTATTTGATTGCGATCGCCGCGCATGTGCAATATACGAAGAGATGTTAATGTCTTATTTGTGTTAAACAGAGGAGCGGCAATCGAAAACCCAAAAAATTCAAAATTCCTAGCACGTTCCGGTTTTTTGTTTACGGCGAATAAAGTATATGGGCCAATAAAACATAATGTATCATCTCGAGGACAACCCGATTGTTCATAATCACATTCATACACCCGCCTACCATAAACATTAGCGCGGCAATTGACCAAAAACATTTCAAGTTTACATTTTACACTTTAGCGCCTAACCAGGGTGAATTAGAATGATTAAACTATTTGATTGCGATCGCCGCGCATGTGCAATTTACGTAGAGATGTTAATGTCTTATTTGTGTTAAACAGAGGAGCGGCAATCGAAACCCCAAAAAATTCAGAATTCCTAGCATGTTCCGGTTTTTTGTTTTCGGCGAATAAAGTATATGGGCCAATAAAACATAATGTATCACCCAGAGGACAACCCGATTGTTCATAATCACAATCATACACCCGCCTACCATAAACAGGAGCGCGGCAAATGACCAAAAACATTTCAATTTTACATTTTACACTTAAGCGCCTAACCAGGGTGAATTAGAATGATTAAACTATTTGATTGCGATCGCCGCGCATGTGCAATTTACGTAGAGATGTCAATGTCTTATTTGTGTTAAACAGAGGAGCGGCAAATCAGCGCCTAACCAGGGTGAATTAGAAGGATTAAACTATCTGATTACGGTCGCCGCACATGTGCACTTTACGTAGAGATGTCAATGGCTTATATGTGTTGAACAGAGAAGCGGCAATCTAAAACCAAAAAAAATCAACATTACTAGCATGTTCCGGTTTTTTGTTTTCGGCGAATAAAGTATATGGGCCAATATAACATAATGTATCACCTAGAGGACAACCCGATTGTTCATAATCACAATCTAAACACCCGCCTACCATAAACATTAGCGCGGCAATTGACCAAAAACATTTCAAGTTTACATTTTACACTTTAGGGCCTAACCAGGGTGAATTAGAAGGATTAAACTATTTGATTGCGATCGCCGCGCATGTGCAATTTACGTAGAGATGTTAATGTCTTATTTGTGTTAAACAGAGGAGCGGCAATCGAAAACCCAAAGAATTCAGAATTCCTAGCATGTTCCGGTTTTTTGTTTACGGCGAATAAAGTATATGAGCCAATAAAACATAATGTATCACCTAGAGGACAACCCGATTGTTCATAATCACAACCATACACCCGCCTACCAGAAACATTAGCGCGGCAATTGACCAAAAACATTTCAAGTTTACATTTTACACTTTAGCGCCTAACCAGGGTGAATTAGAATGATTAAACTATTTGATTGCGATCGCCGCGCATGTGCAATATACGAAGAGATGTTAATGTCTTATTTGTGTTAAACAGAGGAGCGGCAATCGAAAACCCAAAAAATTCAAAATTCCTAGCACGTTCCGGTTTTTTGTTTACGGCGAATAAAGTATATGGGCCAATAAAACATAATGTATCATCTCGAGGACAACCCGATTGTTCATAATCACAATCATACACCCGCCTACCATAAACAGGCGCGCGGCAAATGACCAAAAACATTTCAATTTTACATTTTACACTTTAGCGCCTAACCAGGGTGAATTAGAATGATTAAACTATTTGATTGCGATCGCCGCGCATGTGCAATTTACGTAGAGATGTTAATGTCTTATTTGTGTTAAACAGAGGAGCGGCAAATTAGCGCCTAACCAGGGTGAATTAGAAGGATTAAAATATCTGATTACGGTCGCCGCACATGTGCACTTTACGTAGAGATGTCAATGGCTTATATGTGTTGAACAGAGAAGCGGCAATCTAAAACCAAAAAAAATCAACATTACTAGCATGTTCCGGTTTTTTGTTTTCGGCGAATAAAGTATATGGCGACATTTTACACTTTAGCGCCTAACCAGGGTGAATTAGAATGATTAAACTATTTGATTGCGATCGCCGCGCATGTGCAATTTACGTAGAGATGTTAATGTCTTATTTGTGTTAAACAGAGGAGCGGCAATCGAAAACCCAAAAAATTCAAAATTCCTAGCACGTTCCGGTTTTTTGTTTACGGCGAATAAAGTATATGGGCCAATAAAACATAAAGTATCACCTAGAGGACAACCCGATTGTTCATATTCAAAACCATACACCCGCCTACCATAAACAGGAGCGCGGCAAATGACTAAAAACATTTCAATTTTACATTTTACACTTTAGCGCCTAACCAGGGTGAATTAGAATGATTAAACTATTTGATTGCGATCGCCGCGCATGTGCAATTTACGTAGAGATGTTAATGTCTTATTTGTGTTAAACAGAGGAGCGGCAAATTAGCGCCTAACCAGGGTGAATTAGAAGGATTAAAATATCTGATTACGGTCGCCGCACATGTGCACTTTACGTAGAGATGTCAATGGCTTATATGTGTTGAACAGAGAAGTGGCAATCTAAAACCAAAAAAAATCAACATTACTAGCATGTTCCGGTTTTTTGTTTTCGGCGAATAAAGTATATGGGCCAATAAAACATAATGTATCACCTAGAGGACAACCCGATTGTTCATAATCACAATCATACACCCGCCTACCATAAACAGGAGCGCGGCAAATGACCAAAAACATTTCCATTTTACATTTTACACTTTAGCGCCTAACCAGGGTGAATTAGAATGATTAAACTATTTGATTGCGATCGCCGCGCATGTGCAATTTACGAAAAGATGTTAATGTCTTATATGTGTTGAACAGAGGAGCGGCAATCGAAAACCCAAAGAATTCAGAATTCCTAGCATGTTCCGGTTTTTTGTTTTCGGCGAATAAAGTATATGAGCCAATAAAACATAATGTATCACCTAGAGGACAACCCGATTGTTCATAATCACAACCATACACCCGCCTACCATAAACATTAGCGCGGCAATTGACCAAAAACATTTCAAGTTTACATTTTACACTTTAGCGCCTAACCAGGGTGAATTAGAATGATTAAACTATTTGATTGCGATCGCCGCGCATGTGCAATTTACGAAGAGATGTTAATGTCTTATATGTGTTGAACAGAGGAGCGGCAATCGAAAACCCAAAGAATTCAGAATTCCTAGCATGTTCCGGTTTTTTGTTTTCGGCGAATAAAGTATATGGGCCAATAAAACATAATGTATCACCTAGAGGACAACCCGATTGTTCATAATCACAACCATACACCCGCCTACCATAAACATTAGCGCGGCAATTGACCAAAAACATTTCAATTTTACATTTTACACTTTAGCGCCTAACCAGGGTGAATTAGAATGATTAAACTATTTGATTGCGATCGCCGCGCATGTGCAATTTACGTAGAGATGTTAATGTCTTATTTGTGTTAAACAGAGGAGCGGCAATCGAAAACCCAAAAAATTCAAAATTCCTAGCACGTTCCGGTTTTTTGTTTACGGCGAATAAAGTATATGGGCCAATAAAACATAATGTATCATCTCGAGGACAACCCGATTGTTCATAATCACATTCATACACCCGCCTACCATAAACATTAGCGCGGCAATTGACCAAAAACATTTCAATTTTACATTTTACACTTTAGCGCCTAACCAGGGTGAATTAGAATGATTAAACTATTTGATTGCGATCGCCGCGCATGTGCAATATACGAAGAGATGTTAATGTCTTATTTGTGTTAAACAGAGGAGCGGCAATCGAAAACCCAAAAAATTCAAAATTCCTAGCACGTTCCGGTTTTTTGTTTACGGCGAATAAAGTATATGGGCCAATAAAACATAATGTATCATCTCGAGGACAACCCGATTGTTCATAATCACATTCATACACCCGCCTACCATAAACATTAGCGCGGCAATTGACCAAAAACATTTCAAGTTTACATTTTACACTTTAGCGCCTAACCAGGGTGAATTAGAATGATTAAACTATTTGATTGCGATCGCCGCGCATGTGCAATTTACGAAGAGATGTTAATGTCTTATATGTGTTGAACAGAGGAGCGGCAATCGAAAACCCAAAGAATTCAGAATTCCTAGCATGTTCCGGTTTTTTGTTTTCGGCGAATAAAGTATATGGGCCAATAAAACATAATGTATCACCTAGAGGACAACCCGATTGTTCATAATCACAACCATACACCCGCCTACCATAAACATTAGCGCGGCAATTGACCAAAAACATTTCAATTTTACATTTTACACTTTAGCGCCTAACCAGGGTGAATTAGAAGGATTAAACTATCTGATTACGGTCGCCGCACATGTGCACTTTACGTAGAGATGTCAATGGCTTATATGTGTTGAACAGAGAAGCGGCAATCTAAAACCAAAAAAAATCAACATTACTAGCATGTTCCGGTTTTTTGTTTTCGGCGAATAAAGTATATGGGCCAATATAACATAATGTATCACCTAGAGGGCAACCCGATTGTTCATAATCACAATCATACACCCGCCTACCATAAACATTAGCGCGGCAATTGACCAAAAACATTTCAAGTTTACATTTTACACTTTAGGGCCTAACCAGGGTGAATTAGAAGGATTAAACTATTTGATTGCGATCGCCGCGCATGTGCAATTTACGTAGAGATGTTAATGTCTTATTTGTGTTAAACAGAGGAGCGGCAATCGAAAACCCAAAAAATTCAGAATTCCTAGCATGTTCCGGTTTTTTGTTTTCGGCGAATAAAGTATATGGGCCAATAAAACATAATGTATCACCTAGAGGACAACCCGATTGTTCATAATCACAATCAAACACCCGCCTACCATAAACAGGCGCGCGGCAAATGACCAAAAACATTTCAATTTTACATTTTACACTTTATCGCCTAACCAGGGTGAATTAGAATGATTAAGCTATTTGATAGCGATCGCCGCGCATGTGCAATTTACGTAGAGATGTTAATGTCTTATTTGTGTTAAACAGAGGAGCGGCAATCAAAAACCCAAAAAATTCAGAATTCCTAGCATGTTCCGGTTTTTTGTTTTCGGCGAATAAAGTATATGGGCCAATAAAACATAATGTATCACCTAGAGGACAACCCGATTGTTCATAATCACAATCATACACCCGCCTACCATAAACAGGAGCGCGGCAAATGACCAAAAACATTTCAATTTTACATTTTACACTTTAGCGCCTAACCAGAGTGAATTAGAATGATTAAACTATTTGATTGCGATCGCCGCGCATGTGCAATTTACGTAGAGATGTTAATGTCTTATTTGTGTTAAACAGAGGAGCGGCAAATTAGCGCCTAACCAGGGTGAATTAGAAGGATTAAAATATCTGATTACGGTCGCCGCACATGTGCACTTTACGTAGAGATGTCAATGGCTTATATGTGTTGAACAGAGAAGCGGCAATCTAAAACCAAAAAAAATCAACATTACTAGCATGTTCCGGTTTTTTGTTTTCGGCGAATAAAGTATATAGGCCAATAAAACATAATGTATCACCTAGAGGACAACCCGATTGTTCATAATCACAATCATACACCCGCCTACCATAAACAGGAGCGCGGCAAATGACCAAAAACATTTCCATTTTACATTTTACACTTTAGCGCCTAACCAGGGTGAATTAGAATGATTAAACTATCTGATTACGGTCGCCGCACATGTGCACTTTACGTAGAGATGTCAATGGCTTATATGTGTTGAACAGAGAAGCGGCAATCTAAAACCAAAAAAAATCAACATTACTAGCATGTTCCGGTTTTTTGTTTTCGGCGAATAAAGTATATGGGCCAATATAACATAATGTATCACCTAGAGGGCAACCCGATTGTTCATAATCACAATCATACACCCGCTTACCATAAACATTAGCGCGGCAATTGACCAAAAACATTTCAAGTTTACATTTTACACTTTAGGGCCTAACCAGGGTGAATTAGAAGGATTAAACTATTTGATTGCGATCGCCGCGCATGTGCAATTTACGTAGAGATGTTAATGTCTTATTTGTGTTAAACAGAGGAGCGGCAATCGAAAACCCAAAAAATTCAGAATTCCTAGCATGTTCCGGTTTTTTGTTTTCGGCGAATAAAGTATATGGGCCAATAAAACATAATGTATCACCTAGAGGACAACCCGATTGTTCATAATCACAATCAAACACCCGCCTACCATAAACAGGCGCGCGGCAAATGACCAAAAACATTTCAATTTTACATTTTACACTTTATCGCCTAACCAGGGTGAATTAGAATGATTAAGCTATTTGATAGCGATCGCCGCGCATGTGCAATTTACGTAGAGATGTTAATGTCTTATTTGTGTTAAACAGAGGAGCGGCAATCAAAAACCCAAAAAATTCAGAATTCCTAGCATGTTCCGGTTTTTTGTTTTCGGCGAATAAAGTATATGGGCCAATAAAACATAATGTATCACCTAGAGGACAACCCGATTGTTCATAATCACAATCATACACCCGCCTACCATAAACAGGAGCGCGGCAAATGACCAAAAACATTTCAATTTTACATTTTACACTTTAGCGCCTAACCAGAGTGAATTAGAATGATTAAACTATTTGATTGCGATCGCCGCGCATGTGCAATTTACGTAGAGATGTTAATGTCTTATTTGTGTTAAACAGAGGAGCGGCAAATTAGCGCCTAACCAGGGTGAATTAGAAGGATTAAACTATCTGATTACGGTCGCCGCACATGTGCACTTTACGTAGAGATGTCAATGGCTTATATGTGTTGAACAGAGAAGCGGCAATCTAAAACCAAAAAAAATCAACATTACTAGCATGTTCCGGTTTTTTGTTTTCGGCGAATAAAGTATATGGGCCAATAAAACATAATGTATCACCTAGAGGACAACCCGATTGTTCATAATCACAATCATACACCCGCCTACCATAAACAGGAGCGCGGCAAATGACCAAAAACATTTCCATTTTACATTTTACACTTTAGCGCCTAACCAGGGTGAATTAGAATGATTAAACTATTTGATTGCGATCGCCGCGCATGTGCAATTTACGAAGAGATGTTAATGTCTTATATGTGTTGAACAGAGGAGCGGCAATCGAAAACCCAAAGAATTCAGAATTCCTAGCATGTTCCGGTTTTTTGTTTTCGGCGAATAAAGTATATGGGCCAATAAAACATAATGTATCACCTAGAGGACAACCCGATTGTTCATAATCACAACCATACACCCGTCTACCATAAACATTAGCGCGGCAATTGACCAAAAACATTTCAAGTTTACATTTTACACTTTAGCGCCTAACCAGGGTGAATTAGAATGATTAAACTATTTGATTGCGATCGCCGCGCATGTGCAATATACGAAGAGATATTAATGTCTTATTTGTGTTAAACAGAGGAGCGGCAAATTAGCGCCTAACCAGGGTGAATTAGAATGATTAAACTATCTGATTACGGTCGCCGCACATGTGCACTTTACGTAGAGATGTCAATGGCTTATATGTGTTGAACAGAGAAGCGGCAATCTAAAACCAAAAAAAATCAACATTACTAGCATGTTCCGGTTTTTTGTTTTCGGCGAATAAAGTATATAGGCCAATAAAACATAATGTATCACCTAGAGGACAACCCGATTGTTCATAATCACAATCATACACCCGCCTACCATAAACAGGAGCGCGGCAAATGACCAAAAACATTTCCATTTTACATTTTACACTTTAGCGCCTAACCAGGGTGAATTAGAATGATTAAACTATTTGATTGCGATCGCCGCGCATGTGCAATTTACGAAGAGATGTTAATGTCTTATATGTGTTGAACAGAGGAGCGGCAATCGAAAACCCAAAGAATTCAGAATTCCTAGCATGTTCCGGTTTTTTGTTTTCGGCGAATAAAGTATATGGGCCAATAAAACATAATGTATCACCTAGAGGACAACCCGATTGTTCATAATCACAACCATACACCCGTCTACCATAAACATTAGCGCGGCAATTGACCAAAAACATTTCAATTTTACATTTTACACTTTATCGCCTAACCAGGGTGAATTAGAATGATTAAGCTATTTGATAGCGATCGCCGCGCATGTGCAATTTACGTAGAGATGTTAATGTCTTATTTGTGTTAAACAGAGGAGCGGCAATCAAAAACCCAAAAAATTCAGAATTCCTAGCATGTTCCGGTTTTTTGTTTTCGGCGAATAAAGTATATGGGCCAATAAAACATAATGTATCACCTAGAGGACAACCCGATTGTTCATAATCACAATCATACACCCGCCTACCATAAACAGGAGCGCGGCAAATGACCAAAAACATTTCAATTTTACATTTTACACTTTAGCGCCTAACCAGAGTGAATTAGAATGATTAAACTATTTGATTGCGATCGCCGCGCATGTGCAATTTACGTAGAGATGTTAATGTCTTATTTGTGTTAAACAGAGGAGCGGCAAATTAGCGCCTAACCAGGGTGAATTAGAAGGATTAAACTATCTGATTACGGTCGCCGCACATGTGCAATTTACGTAGAGATGTTAATGTCTTATTTGTGTTAAACAGAGGAGCGGCAATCGAAAACCAAAAAAAATTAGAATTCCTAGCATGTTCCGGTTTTTTGTTTTCGGCGAATAAAGTATATGGGCCAATAAAACATAATGTATCACCTAGAGGACAACCCGATTGTTCATAATCACAATCATACACCCGCCTACCATAAACAGGAGCGCGGCAAATGACCAAAAACATTTCAATTTTACATTTTACACTTTAGCGCCTAACCAGAGTGAATTAGAATGATTAAACTATTTGATTGCGATCGCCGCGCATGTGCTATTTACGTAGAGATGTTAATGTCTTATTTGTGTTAAACAGAGGAGCGGCAAATTAGCGCCTAACCAGGGTGAATTAGAATGATTAAACTATTTGATTGCGATCGCCGCGCATGTGCAATATACGAAGAGATATTAATGTCTTATTTGTGTTAAACAGAGGAGCGGCAATCGAAAACCCAAAAAATTCAAAATTCCTAGCACGTTCCGGTTTTTTGTTTACGGCGAATAAAGTATATGGGCCAATAAAACATATTGCATCATCTCGAGGACAACCCGATTGTTCATAATCACATTCATACACCCGCCTACCATAAACATTAGCGCGGCAATTGACCAAAAACATTTCAAGTTTACATTTTACACTTTAGCGCCTAACCAGGGTGAATTAGAATGATTAAACTATTTGATTGCGATCGCCGCGCATGTGCAATTTACGAAGAGATGTCAATGTCTTATATGTGTTGAACAGAGGAGCGGCGATCGAAAACCCAAAAAATTCAAAATTCCTAGCACGTTCCGGTTTTTTGTTTACGGCGAATAAAGTATATGGGCCAATAAAACATAATGTATCATCTCGAGGACAACCCGATTGTTCATAATCACATTCATACACCCGCCTACCATAAACATTAGCGCGGCAATTGACCAAAAACATTTCAAGTTTACATTTTACACTTTAGCGCCTAACCAGGGTGAATTAGAATGATTAAACTATTTGATTGCGATCGCCGCGCATGTGCAATTTACGTAGAGATGTTAATGTCTTATTTGTGTTAAACAGAGGAGCGGCAAATTAGCGCCTAACCAGGGTGAATTAGAATGATTAAACTATTTGATTGCGATCGCCGCGCATGTGCAATTTACGTAGAGATGTTAATGTCTTATTTGTGTTAAACAGAGAAGCGGCAAATTAGCGCCTAACCAGGGTGAATTAGAAGGATTAAAATATCTGATTACGGTCGCCGCACATGTCAATGGCTTATATGTGTTGAACAGAGAAGCGGCAATCTAAAACCAAAAAAAATCAACATTACTAGCATGTTCCGGTTTTTTGTTTTCGGCGAATAAAGTATATGGGCCAATATAACATAATGTCTCACCTAGAGGACAACCCGATTGTTCATAATCACAATCATACACCCGCCTACCATAAACATTAGCGCGGCAATTGACCAAAAACATTTCAAGTTTACATTTCACACTTTAGGGCCTAACCAGGGTGAATTAGAAGGATTAAACTATTTGATTGCGATCGCCGCACATGTGCAATTTACGTAGAGATGTTAATGTCTTATTTGTGTTAAACAGAGGAGCGGCAATCGAAAACCAAAAAAATTTAGAATTCCTAGCATGTTCCGGTTTTTTGTTTTCGGCGAATAAAGTATATGGGCCAATAAAACATAATGTATCACCTAGAGGACAACCCGATTGTTCATAATCACAATCATACACCCGCCTACCATAAACAGGAGCGCGGCAAATGACCAAAAACATTTCAATTTTACATTTTACACTTTAGCGCCTAACCAGAGTGAATTAGAATGATTAAACTATTTGATTGCGATCGCCGCGCATGTGCTATTTACGTAGAGATGTTAATGTCTTATTTGTGTTAAACAGAGGAGCGGCAAATTAGCGCCTAACCAGGGTGAATTAGAAGGATTAAACTATCTGATTACGGTCGCCGCACATGTGCACTTTACGTAGAGATGTCAATGGCTTATATGTGTTGAACAGAGAAGCGGCAATCTAAAACCAAAAAAAATCAACATTACTAGCATGTTCCGGTTTTTTGTTTGCGGCGAATAAAGTATATGGGCCAATAAAACATAATGTATCACCTAGAGGACAACCCGATTGTTCATAATCACAATCATACACCCGCCTACCATAAACAGGAGCGCGGCAAATGACCAAAAACATTTCCATTTTACATTTTACACTTTAGCGCCTAACCAGGGTGAATTAGAATGATTAAACTATTTGATTGCGATCGCCGCGCATGTGCAATTTACGAAGAGATGTTAATGTCTTATATGTGTTGAACAGAAGAGCGGCAATCGAAAACCCAAAGAATTCAGAATTCCTAGCATGTTCCGGTTTTTTGTTTTCGGCGAATAAAGTATATGAGCCAATAAAACATAATGTATCACCTAGAGGACAACCCGATTGTTCATAATCACAACCATACACCCGCCTACCATAAACATTAGCGCGGCAATTGACCAAAAACATTTCAAGTTTACATTTTACACTTTAGCGCCTAACCAGGGTGAATTAGAATGATTAAACTATTTGATTGCGATCGCCGCGCATGTGCAATATACGGAGAGATGTTAATGTCTTATTTGTGTTAAACAGAGGAGCGGCAATCGAAAACCCAAAAAATTCAAAATTCCTAGCACGTTCCGGTTTTTTGTTTACGGCGAATAAAGTATATGGGCCAATAAAACATAATGTATCATCTCGAGGACAACCCGATTGTTCATAATCACATTCATACACCCGCCTACCATAAACATTACCGCGGCAATTGACCAAAAACATTTCAAGTTTACATTTTACACTTTAGCGCCTAACCAGGGTGAATTAGAATGATTAAACTATTTGATTGCGATCGCCGCGCATGTGCAATTTACGAAGAGATGTTAATGTCTTATATGTGTTGAACAGAGGAGCGGCAATCGAAAACCCAAAGAATTCAGAATTCCTAGCATGTTCCGGTTTTTTGTTTTTGGCGAATAAAGTATATGGGCCAATAAAACATAATGTATCACCTAGAGGACAACCCGATTGTTCATAATCACAACCATACACCCGCCTACCATAAATATTAGCGCGGCAATTGACCAAAAACATTTCAATTTTACATTTTACACTTTAGCGCCTAACCAGGGTGAATTAGAATGATTAAACTATTTGATTGCGATCGCCGCGCATGTGCAATTTGCGAAGAGATGTTAATGTCTTATATGTGTTGAACAGAGGAGCGGCAATCGAAAACCCAAAAAATTCAAAATTCCTAGCACGTTCCGGTTTTTTGTTTACGGCGAATAAAGTATATGGGCCAATAAAACATAATGTATCATCTCGAGGACAACCTGATTGTTCATAATCACATTCATACACCCGCCTACCATAAACATTAGCGCGGCAATTGACCAAAAACATTTCAATTTTACATTTTACACTTTAGCGCCTAACCAGGGTGAATTAGAATGATTAAACTATTTGATTGCGATCGCCGCGCATGTGCAATTTACGTAGAGATGTTAATGTCTTATTTGTGTTAAACAGAGGAGCGGCAAATTAGCGCCTAACCAGGGTGAATTAGAAGGATTAAAATATCTGATTACGGTCGCCGCACATGTGCACTTTACGTAGAGATGTCAATGGCTTATATGTGTTGAACAGAGGAGCGGCAATCGAAAACCCAAAAAATTCAGAATTCCTAGCATGTTCCGGTTTTTTGTTTTCGGCGAATAAACTATATGGGCCAATAAAACATTATGTATCACCTAGAGGACAACCCGATTGTTCATAATCACAATCATACACCCGCCTACCATAAACAGGAGCGCGGCAAATGACCAAAAACATTTCAATTTTACATTTTACACTGTAGCGCCTAACCAGGGTGAATTAGAATGATTAAACTATTTGATTGCGATCGCCGCGCATGTGCAATTTACGTAGAGATGTTAATGTCTTATTTGTGTTAAACAGAGGAGCGGCAATCGAAAACCCAAAAAATTCAGAATTCCTAGCATGTTCCGGTTTTTTGTTTTCGGCGAATAAAGTATATGGGCCAATAAAACATAATGTATCACCTAGAGGACAACCCGATTGTTCATAATCACAATCATACACCCGCCTACCATAAACAGGAGCGCGGCAAATGACCAAAAACATTTCAATTTTACATTTTACACTGTAGCGCCTAACCAGGGTGAATTAGAATGATTAAACTATTTGATTGCGATCGCCGCGCATGTGCAATTTACGTAGAGATGTTAATGTCTTATTTGTGTTAAACAGAGGAGCGGCAAATTAGCGCCTAACCAGGGTGAATTAGAAGGATTAAACTATCTGATTACGGTCGCCGCACATGTGCACTTTACGTAGAGATGTCAATGGCTTATATGTGTTGAACAGAGAAGCGGCAATCTAAAACCAAAAAAAATCAACATTGCTAGCATGTTCCGGTTTTTTGTTTTCGGCGAATAAAGTATATGGGCCAATATAACATAATGTATCACCTAGAGGACAACCCGATTGTTCATAATCACAATCATAAACCCGCCTACCATAAACATTAGCGCGGCAATTGACCAAAAACATTTCAAGTTTACATTTTACACTTTAGGGCCTAACCAGGGTGAATTAGAAGGATTAAACTATTTGATTGCGATCGCCGCGCATGTGCAATTTACGTAGAGATGTTAATGTCTTATTTGTGTTAAACAGAGGAGCGGCAATCGAAAACCAAAAAAATTCAGAATTCCTAGCATGTTCCGGTTTTTTGTTTTCGGCGAATAAAGTATATGGGCCAATAAAACATAATGTATCACCTAGAGGACAACCCGATTGTTCATAATCACAATCATACACCCGCCTACCATAAACAGGAGCGCGGCAAATGACCAAAAACATTTCAATTTTACATTTTACACTTTAGCGCCTAACCAGAGTGAATTAGAATGATTAAACTATTTGATTGCGATCGCCGCGCATGTGCTATTTACGTAGAGATGTTAATGTCTTATTTGTGTTAAACAGAGGAGCGGCAAATTAGCGCCTAACCAGGGTGAATTAGAAGGATTAAACTATCTGATTACGGTCGCCGCACATGTGCACTTTACGTAGAGATGTCAATGGCTTATATGTGTTGAACAGAGAAGCGGCAATATAAAACCAAAAAAAATCAACATTACTAGCATGTTCCGGTTTTTTGTTTGCGGCGAATAAAGTATATGGGCCAATAAAACATAATGTATCACCTAGAGGACAACCCGATTGTTCATAATCACAATCATACACCCGCCTACCATAAACAGGAGCGCGGCAAATGACCAAAAACATTTCCATTTTACATTTTACACTTTAGCGCCTAACCAGGGTGAATTAGAATGATTAAACTATTTGATTGCGATCGCCGCGCATGTGCAATTTACGAAGAGATGTTAATGTCTTATATGTGTTGAACAGAGGAGCGGCAATCGAAAACCCAAAGAATTCAGAATTCCTAGCATGTTCCGGTTTTTTGTTTTCGGCGAATAAAGTATATGAGCCAATAAAACATAATGTATCACCTAGAGGACAACCCGATTGTTCATAATCACAACCATACACCCGCCTACCATAAACATTAGCGCGGCAATTGACCAAAAACATTTCAAGTTTACATTTTACACTTTAGCGCCTAACCAGGGTGAATTAGAATGATTAAACTATTTGATTGCGATCGCTGCGCATGTGCAATATACGAAGAGATGTTAATGTCTTATTTGTGTTAAACAGAGGAGCGGCAATCGAAAACCCAAAAAATTCAAAATTCCTAGCACGTTCCGGTTTTTTGTTTACGGCGAATAAAGTATATGGGCCAATAAAACATAATGTATCATCTCGAGGACAACCCGATTGTTCATAATCACATTCATACACCCGCCTACCATAAACATTAGCGCGGCAATTGACCAAAAACATTTCAAGTTTACATTTTACACTTTAGCGCCTAACCAGGGTGAATTAGAATGATTAAACTATTTGATTGCGATCGCCGCGCATGTGCAATTTACGAAGAGATGTTAATGTCTTATATGTGTTGAACAGAGGAGCGGCAATCGAAAACCCAAAGAATTCAGAATTCCTAGCATGTTCCGGTTTTTTGTTTTTGGCGAATAAAGTATATGGGCCAATAAAACATAATGTATCACCTAGAGGACAACCCGATTGTTCATAATCACAACCATACACCCGCCTACCATAAACATTAGCGCGGCAATTGACCAAAAACATTTCAATTTTACATTTTACACTTCAGCGCCTAACCAGGGTGAATTAGAATGATTAAACTATTTGATTGCGATCGCCGCGCATGTGCAATTTACGAAGAGATGTTAATGTCTTATATGTGTTGAACAGAGGAGCGGCAATCGAAAACCCAAAAAATTCAAAATTCCTAGCACGTTCCGGTTTTTTGTTTACGGCGAATAAAGTATATGGGCCAATAAAACATAATGTATCATCTCGAGGACAACCTGATTGTTCATAATCACATTCATACACCCGCCTACCATAAACATTAGCGCGGCAATTGACCAAAAACATTTCAATTTTACATTTTACACTTTAGCGCCTAACCAGGGTGAATTAGAATGATTAAACTATTTGATTGCGATCGCCGCGCATGTGCAATTTACGTAGAGATGTTAATGTCTTATTTGTGTTAAACAGAGGAGCGGCAAATTAGCGCCTAACCAGGGTGAATTAGAAGGATTAAAATATCTGATTACGGTCGCCGCACATGTGCACTTTACGTAGAGATGTCAATGGCTTATATGTGTTGAACAGAGGAGCGGCAATCGAAAACCCAAAAAATTCAGAATTCCTAGCATGTTCCGGTTTTTTGTTTTCGGCGAATAAACTATATGGGCCAATAAAACATTATGTATCACCTAGAGGACAACCCGATTGTTCATAATCACAATCATACACCCGCCTACCATAAACAGGAGCGCGGCAAATGACCAAAAACATTTCAATTTTACATTTTACACTTTAGCGCCTAACCAGGGTGAATTAGAATGATTAAACTATTTGATTGCGATCGCCGCGCATGTGCGATTTACGTAGAGATGTTAATGTCTTATTTGTGTTAAACAGAGGAGCGGCAATCGAAAACCCAAAAAATTCAGAATTCCTAGCATGTTCCGGTTTTTTGTTTTCGGCGAATAAAGTATATGGGCCAATAAAACATAATGTATCACCTAGAGGACAACCCGATTGTTCATAATCACAATCATACACCCGCCTACCATAAACAGGAGCGCGGCAAATGACCAAAAACATTTCAATTTTACATTTTACACTTTAGCGCCTAACCAGGGTGAATTAGAATGATTAAACTATTTGATTGCGATCGCCGCGCATGTGCAATTTACGTAGAGATGTTAATGTCTTATTTGTGTTAAACAGAGGAGCGGCAAATTAGCGCCTAACCAGGGTGAATTAGAAGGATTAAAATATCTGATTACGGTCGCTGCACATGTGCACTTTACGTAGAGATGTCAATGGCTTATATGTGTTGAACAGAGGAGCGGCAATCGAAAACCCAAAAAATTCAGAATTCCTAGCATGTTCCGGTTTTTTGTTTTCGGCGGATAAAGTATATGGGCCAATAAAACATTATGTATCACCTAGAGGACAACCCGATTGTTCATAATCACAATCATACACCCGCCTACCATAAACAGGAGCGCGGCAAATGACCAAAAACATTTCAATATTACATTTGACACTTTAGCGCCTAACCAGGGTGAATTAGAATGATTAAACTATTTGATTGCGATCGCCGCGCATGTGCAATTTACGTAGAGATGTTAATGTCTTATTTGTGTTAAACAGAGGAGCGGCAATCGAAAACCCAAAAAATTCAGAATTCCTAGCGTGTTCCGGTTTTTTGTTTTCGGCGAATAAAGTATATGGGCCAATAAAACATAATGTATCACCTAGAGGACAACCCGATTGTTCATAATCACAATCATACACCCGCCTACCATAAACAGGAGGGCGGCAAATGACCAAAACCATTTCAATTTTACATTTTACACTTTAGCGCCTAACCAGGGTGAATTAGAATGATTAAACTATTTGATTGCGATCGCCGCGCATGTGCAATTTACGTAGAGATGTTAATGTCTTATTTGTGTTAAACAGAGGAGCGGCAAATTAGCGCCTAACCAGGGTGAATTAGAAGGATTAAACTATCTGATTACGGTCGCCGCACATGTGCACTTTACGTAGAGATGTCAATGGCTTATATGTGTTGAACAGAGAAGCGGCAATCTAAAACCAAAAAAAATCAACATTACTAGCATGTTCCGGTTTTTTGTTTTCGGCGAATAAAGTATATGGGCCAATATAACATAATGTATCACCTAGAGGACAACCCGATTGTTCATAATCACAATCATAAACCCGCCTACCATAAACATTAGCGCGGCAATTGACCAAAAACATTTCAAGTTTACATTTTACACTTTAGGGCCTAACCAGGGTGAATTAGAAGGATTAAACTATTTGATTGCGATCGCCGCGCATGTGCAATTAACGTAGAGATGTTAATGTCTTATTTGTGTTAAACAGAGGAGCGGCAATCGAAAACCCAAAAAATTCAGAATTCCTAGCATGTTCCGGATTTTTGTTTTCGGCGAATTAAGTATATGGGCCAATAAAACATAATGTATCACCTAGAGGACAACCCGATTGTTCATAATCACAATCATACACCCGCCTACCATAAACAGGAGCGCGGCAAATGACCAAAAACATTTCAATTTTACATTTTACACTTTAGCGCCTAACCAGGGTGAATTAGAATGATTAAACTATTTGATTGCGATCGCCGCGCATGTGCAATTTACGAAGAGATGTTAATGTCTTATTTGTGTTAAACAGAGGAGCGGCAAATTAGCGCCTAACCAGGGTGAATTAGAAGGATTAAACTATCTGATTACGGTCGCCGCACATGTGCACTTTACGTAGAGATGTCAATGGCTTATATGTGTTGAACAGAGAAGCGGCAATCTTAAACCAAAAAAAATCAACATTACTAGCATGTTCCGGTTTTTTGTTTTCGGCGAATAAAGTATATGGGCCAATATAACATAATGTATCACCTAGAGGACAACCCGATTGTTCATAATCACAATCATACACCCGCCTACCATAAACATTAGCGCGGCAATTGACCAAAAACATTTCAAGTTTACATTTTACACTTTAGGGCCTAACCAGGGTGAATTAGAAGGATTAAACTATTTGATTGCGATCGCCGCGCATGTGCAATTTACGTAGAGATGTTAATGTCTTATTTGTGTTAAACAGAGGAGCGGCAATCAAAAACCCAAAAAATTCAGAATTCCTAGCATGTTCCGGTTTTTTCTTTTCGGCGAATAAAGTATATGGGCCAATAAAACATAATGTATCACCTAGAGGACAACCCGATTGTTCGTAATCACAATCATACACCCGCCTACCATAAACAGGAGCGCGGCAAATGACCAAAAACATTTCCATTTTACATTTTACACTTTAGCGCCTAACCAGGGTGAATTAGTATGATTAAACTATTTGATTGCGATCGCCGCGCATGTGCAATTTACGTAGAGATGTTAATGTCTTATTTGTGTTAAATAGAGGAGCGGCAATCGAAAACCCTAAAAATTCAGAATTCCTAGCATGTTCCGGTTTTTTGTTTTCGGCGAATAAAGTATATGGGCCAATAAAACATAATGTATCACCTAGAGGACAACCCGATTGTTCATAATCACAATCATACACCCGCCTACCATAAACAGGAGCGCGGCAAATGACCAAAAACATTTCAATTTTACATTTTACACTTTAGCGCCTAACCAGGGTGAATTAGAATGATTAAGCTATTTGATAGCGATCGCCGCGCATGTGCAATTTACGTAGAGATGTTAATGTCTTATTTGTGTTAAACAGAGGAGCGGCAATCGAATATCCAAAAAATTCAGAATTCCTAGCATGTTCCGGTTTTTTGTTTTCGGCGAATAAAGTATATGGGCCAATAAAACATAATGTATCACCTAGAGGACAACCCGATTGTTCATAATCACAATCATACACCCGCCTACCATAAACAGGAGCGCGGCAAATGACCAAAAACATTTCCATTTTACATTTTACACTTTAGCGCCTAACCAGGGTGAATTAGAATGATTAAGCTATTTGATAGCGATCTCCGCGCATGTGCAATTTACGTAGAGATGTTAATGTCTTATTTGTGTTAAACAGAGGAGCGGCAATCGAAAACCCAAAAAATTCAGAATTCCTAGCATGTTCCGGTTTTTTGTTTTCGGCGAATAAAGTATATGGGCCAATAAAACATAATGTATCACCTAGAG
The DNA here is from genome assembly GCF_042242935.1 of Bactrocera oleae. NCBI lineage: Eukaryota > Metazoa > Arthropoda > Insecta > Diptera > Tephritidae > Bactrocera > Bactrocera oleae. The sequence continues at coordinate 19,306,935 of NC_091539.1, read as the reverse complement.
GACAACCCGATTGTTCATAATCACAATCATACACCCGCCTACCATAAACATGAGCGCGGCAATTGACCAAAAACATTTCAAGTTTACATTTTACACTTTAGGGCCTAACCAGGGTGAATTAGAAGGATTAAACTATTTGATTGCGATCGCCGCACATGTGCACTTTACGAAGAGATGTCAAGGTCTTATATGTGTTGAACAGAGGAGCGGCAATCGAAAACCCAAAAAATTCAGAATTCCTAGCACGTTCCGGTTTTTTGTTTTCGGCGAATAAAGTATATGGGCCAATAAAGCATAATGTATCACCTAGAGGACAACCCGATTGTTTATAATCACAATCATACACCCGCCTACCATAAACAGGAGCGCGGCAAATGACCAAAAACATTTCAATTTTACATTTTACACTTTAGCGCCTAACCAGGGTGAATTAGAATGATTAAGCTATTTGATAGCGATCGCCGCGCAGTTGCCATTTACGTAGAGATGTTAATGTCTTATTTGTGTTAAACAGAGGAGCGGCAATCAAAAACCCAAAAAATTCAGAATTCCTAGCATGTTCCGGTTTTTTGTTTTCGGCGAATAAAGTATATGGGCCAATAAAACATAATGTATCACCTAGAGGACAACCCGATTGTTCATAATCACAATCATACACCCGCCTACCATAAACAGGAGCGCGGCAAATGACCAAAAACATTTCAATTTTACATTTTACACTTTAGCGCCTAACCAGGGTGAATTAGAATGATTAAACTATTTGATTGCGATCGCCGCGCATGTGCAATTTACGTAGAGATGTTAATGTCTTATTTGTGTTAAACAGAGGAGCGGCAAATTAGCGCCTAACCAGGGTGAATTAGAAGGATTAAAATATCTGATTACGGTCGCTGCACATGTGCACTTTACGTAGAGATGTCAATGGCTTATATGTGTTGAACAGAGGAGCGGCAATCGAAAACCCAAAAAATTCAGAATTCCTAGCATGTTCCGGTTTTTTGTTTTCGGCGAATAAAGTATATGGGCCAATAAAACATTATGTATCACCTAGAGGACAACCCGATTGTTCATAATCACAATCATACACCCGCCTACCATAAACAGGAGCGCGGCAAATGACCAAAAACATTTCAATATTACATTTGACACTTTAGCGCCTAACCAGGGTGAATTAGAATGATTAAACTATTTGATTGCGATCGCCGCGCATGTGCAATTTACGTAGAGATGTTAATGTCTTATTTGTGTTAAACAGAGGAGCGGCAAATTAGCGCCTAACCAGGGTGAATTAGAAGGATTAAACTATCTGATTACGGTCGCCGCACATGTGCACTTTACGTAGAGATGTCAATGGCTTATATGTGTTGAACAGAGAAGCGGCAATCTAAAACCAAAAAAAATCAACATTACTAGCATGTTCCGGTTTTTTGTTTTCGGCGAATAAAGTATATGGGCCAATATAACATAATGTATCACCTAGAGGACAACCCGATTGTTCATAATCACAATCATACACCCGCCTACCATAAACATTAGCGCGGCAATTGACCAAAAACATTTAAAGTTTACATTTTACACTTTAGGGCCTAACCAGGGTGAATTAGAAGGATTAAACTATTTGATTGCGATCGCCGCGCATGTGCAATTTACGTAGAGATGTTAATGTCTTATTTGTGTTAAACAGAGGAGCGGCAATCGAAAACCCAAAAAATTCAGAATTCCTAGCATGTTCCGGTTTTTTGTTTTCGGCGAATAAAGTATATGGGCCAATAAAACATAATGTATCACCTAGAGGACAACCCGATTGTTCATAATCACAATCATACACCCGCCTACCATAAACAGGAGCGCGGCAAATGACCAAAAACATTTCCATTTTACATTTTACACTTTAGCGCCTAACCAGGGTGAATTAGTATGATTAAACTATTTGATTGCGATCGTCGCGCATGTGCAATTTACGTAGAGATGTTAATGTCTTATTTGTGTTAAACAAAGGAGCGGCAATCGAAAACCCAAAAAATTCAGAATTCCTGGCATGTTCCGGTTTTTTGTTTTCGGCGAATAAAGTATATGGGCCAATAAAACATAATGTATCACCTATAGGACAACCCGATTGTTCATAATCACAATCATACACCCGCCTACCATAAACAGGAGCGCGGCAAATGACCAAAAACATTTCAAGTTTACATTTTACACTTTAGGGCCTAACCAGGGTGAATTAGAAGGATTAAACTATTTGATTGCGATCGCCGCACATGTGCACTTTACGAAGAGATGTCAGGGTCTTATATGTGTTGAACAGAGGAGCGGCAATCGAAAACCCAAAAAATTCAGAATTCCTAGCACGTTCCGGTTTTTTGTTTTCGGCGAATAAAGTATATGGGCCAATAAAACATAATGTATCACCTAGAGGACAACCCGATTGTTTATAATCACAATCATACACCCGCCTACCATAAACAGGAGCGCGGCAAATGACCAAAAACATTTCAATTTTACATTTTACACTTTAGCGCCTAACCAGGGTGAATTAGAATGATTAAGCTATTTGATTGCGATCGCCGCACATGTGCACTTTACGAAGAGATGTCAGGGTCTTATATGTGTTGAACAGAGGAGCGGCAATCGCAAACCCAAAAAATTCAGAATTCCTAGCACGTTCCGGTTTTTTGTTTTCGGCGAATAAAGTATATGGGCCAATAAAACATAATGTATCACCTAGAGGACAACCCGATTGTTTATAATCACAATCATACACCCGCCTACCATAAACAGGAGCGCGGCAAATGACCAAAAACATTTCAATTTTACATTTTACACTTTAGCGCCTAACCAGGGTGAATTAGAATGATTAAGCTATTTGATAGCGATCGCCGCGCAGGTGCCATTTACGTAGAGATGTTAATGTCTTATTTGTGTTAAACAGAGGAGCGGCAATCAAAAACCCAAAAAATTCAGAATTCCTAGCATGTTCCGGTTTTTTGTTTTCGGCGAATAAAGTATATGGGCCAATAAAACATAATGTATCACCTATAGGACAACCCGATTGTTCATAATCACAATCATACACCCGCCTACCATAAACAGCAGCGCGGCAAAAGACCAAAAACATTTCAAGTTTACGTTTTACACTTTAGGGCCTAACCAGGGTGAATTAGAAGGATTAAACTATTTGATTGCGATCGCCGCACATGTGCACTTTACGAAGAGATGTCAGGGTCTTATATGTGTTAAACAGAGGAGCGGCAATCGAAAACCCAAAAAATTCAGAATTCCTAGCATGTTCCGGTTTTTTGTTTTCGGCGAATAAAGTATATGGGCCAATAAAACATAATGTATCACCTAGAGGACAACCCGATTGTTCATAATCACAATCATACACCCGCCTACCATAAACAGGAGCGCGGCAAATGACCAAAAACATTTCAATTTTACATTTTACACTTTAGCGCCTAACCAGGGTGAATTAGAATGATTAAACTATTTGATTGCGATCGCCGCGCATGTGCAATTTACGTAGAGATGTTAATGTCTTATTTGTGTTAAACAGAGAAGCGGCAAATTAGCGCCTAACCAGGGTGAATTAGAAGGATTAAAATATCTGATTACGGTCGCTGCACATGTGCACTTTACGTAGAGATGTCAATGGCTTATATGTGTTGAACAGAGGAGCGGCAATCGAAAACCCAAAAAATTCAGAATTCCTAGCATGTTCCGGTTTTTTGTTTTCGGCGAATAAAGTATATGGGCCAATAAAACATTATGTATCACCTAGAGGACAACCCGATTGTTCATAATCACAATCATACACCCGCCTACCATAAACATGAGCGCGGCAATTGACCAAAAACATTTCAAGTTTACATTTTACACTTTAGGGCCTAACCAGGGTGAATTAGAAGGATTAAACTATTTGATTGCGATCGCCGCACATGTGCACTTTACGAAGAGATGTCAAGGTCTTATATGTGTTGAACAGAGGAGCGGCAATCGAAAACCCAAAAAATTCAGAATTCCTAGCACGTTCCGGTTTTTTGTTTTCGGCGAATAAAGTATATGGGCCAATAAAACATTATGTATCACCTAGAGGACAACCCGATTGTTCATAATCACAATCATACACCCGCCTACCATAAACAGCAGCGCGGCAAAAGACCAAAAACATTTCAAGTTTACGTTTTACACTTTAGGGCCTAACCAGGGTGAATTAGAAGGATTAAACTATTTGATTGCGATCGCCGCACATGTGCACTTTACGAAGAGATGTCAGGGTCTTATATGTGTTAAACAGAGGAGCGGCAATCGAAAACCCAAAAAATTCAGAATTCCTAGCATGTTCCGGTTTTTTGTTTTCGGCGAATAAAGTATATGGGCCAATAAAACATAATGTATCACCTAGAGGACAACCCGATTGTTCATAATCACAATCATACACCCGCCTACCATAAACAGGAGCGCGGCAAATGACCAAAAACATTTCAATTTTACATTTTACACTTTAGCGCCTAACCAGGGTGAATTAGAATGATTAAACTATTTGATTGCGATCGCCGCGCATGTGCAATTTACGTAGAGATGTTAATGTCTTATTTGTGTTAAACAGAGGAGCGGCAAATTAGCGCCTAACCAGGGTGAATTAGAAGGATTAAAATATCTGATTACGGTCGCTGCACATGTGCACTTTACGTAGAGATGTCAATGGCTTATATGTGTTGAACAGAGGAGCGGCAATCGAAAACCCAAAAAATTCAGAATTCCTAGCATGTTCCGGTTTTTTGTTTTCGGCGAATAAAGTATATGGGCCAATAAAACATTATGTATCACCTAGAGGACAACCCGATTGTTCATAATCACAATCATACACCCGCCTACCATAAACAGGAGCGCGGCAAATGACCAAAAACATTTCAATTTTACATTTTACACTTTAGCGCCTAACCAGGGTGAATTAGAATGATTAAACTATTTGATTGCGATCGCCGCGCATGTGCAATTTACGTAGAGATGTTAATGTCTTATTTGTGTTAAACAGAGGAGCGGCAAATTAGCGCCTAACCAGGGTGAATTAGAAGGATTAAAATATCTGATTACGGTCGCTGCACATGTGCACTTTACGTAGAGATGTCAATGGCTTATATGTGTTGAACAGAGGAGCGGCAATCGAAAACCCAAAAAATTCAGAATTCCTAGCATGTTCCGGTTTTTTGTTTTCGGCGAATAAAGTATATGGGCCAATAAAACATTATGTATCACCTAGAGGACAACCCGATTGTTCATAATCACAATCATACACCCGCCTACCATAAACAGGAGCGCGGCAAATGACCAAAAACATTTCAATATTACATTTTACACTTTAGCGCCTAACCAGGGTGAATTAGAATGATTAAGCTATTTGATAGCGATCGCCGCGCAGTTGCCATTTACGTAGAGATGTTAATGTCTTATTTGTGTTAAACAGAGGAGCGGCAAATTAGCGCCTAACCAGGGTGAATTAGAAGGATTAAACTATCTGATTACGGTCGCCGCACATGTGCACTTTACGTAGAGATGTCAATGGCTTATATGTGTTGAACAGAGAAGCGGCAATCTAAAACCAAAAAAAATCAACATTACTAGCATGTTCCGGTTTTTTGTTTTCGGCGAATAAAGTATATGGGCCAATATAACATAATGTATCACCTAGAGGACAACCCGATTGTTTATAATCACAATCATACACCCGCCTACCATAAACATTAGCGCGGCAATTGACCAAAAACATTTCAAGTTTACATTTTACACTTTAGGGCCTAACCAGGGTGAATTAGAAGGATTAAACTATTTGATTGCGATCGCCGCGCATGTGCAATTTACGTAGAGATGTTAATGTCTTATTTGTGTTAAACAGAGGAGCGGCAAATTAGCGCCTAACCAGGGTGAATTAGAAGGATTAAAATATCTGATTACGGTCGCTGCACATGTGCACTTTACGTAGAGATGTCAAGGTCTTATATGTGTTGAACAGAGGAGCGGCAATCGAAAACCCAAAAAATTCAGAATTCCTAGCACGTTCCGGTTTTTTGTTTTCGGCGAATAAAGTATATGGGCCAATAAAACATTATGTATCACCTAGAGGACAACCCGATTGTTCATAATCACAATCATACACCCGCCTACCATAAACAGGAGCGCGGCAAATGACCAAAAACATTTCAATTTTACATTTTACACTTTAGCGCCTAACCAGGGTGAATTAGAATGATTAAGCTATTTGATAGCGATCGCCGCGCAGTTGCCATTTACGTAGAGATGTTAATGTCTTATTTGTGTTAAACAGAGGAGCGGCAATCAAAAACCCAAAAAATTCAGAATTCCTAGCATGTTCCGGTTTTTTGTTTTCGGCGAATAAAGTATATGGGCCAATAAAACATAATGTATCACCTAGAGGACAACCCGATTGTTCATAATCACAATCATACACCCGCCTACCATAAACAGGAGCGCGGCAAATGACCAAAAACATTTCAATTTTACATTTTACACTTTAGCGCCTAACCAGGGTGAATTAGAATGATTAAACTATTTGATTGCGATCGCCGCGCATGTGCAATTTACGTAGAGATGTTAATGTCTTATTTGTGTTAAACAGAGGAGCGGCAAATTAGCGCCTAACCAGGGTGAATTAGAAGGATTAAAATATCTGATTACGGTCGCTGCACATGTGCACTTTACGTAGAGATGTCAAGGTCTTATATGTGTTGAACAGAGGAGCGGCAATCGAAAACCCAAAAAATTCAGAATTCCTAGCACGTTCCGGTTTTTTGTTTTCGGCGAATAAAGTATATGGGCCAATAAAACATTATGTATCACCTAGAGGACAACCCGATTGTTCATAATCACAATCATACACCCGCCTACCATAAACAGGAGCGCGGCAAATGACCAAAAACATTTCAATTTTACATTTTACACTTTAGCGCCTAACCAGGGTGAATTAGAATGATTAAGCTATTTGATAGCGATCGCCGCGCAGTTGCCATTTACGTAGAGATGTTAATGTCTTATTTGTGTTAAACAGAGGAGCGGCAATCAAAAACCCAAAAAATTCAGAATTCCTAGCATGTTCCGGTTTTTTGTTTTCGGCGAATAAAGTATATGGGCCAATAAAACATAATGTATCACCTAGAGGACAACCCGATTGTTCATAATCACAATCATACACCCGCCTACCATAAACAGGAGCGCGGCAAATGACCAAAAACATTTCAATTTTACATTTTACACTTTAGCGCCTAACCAGGGTGAATTAGAATGATTAAACTATTTGATTGCGATCGCCGCGCATGTGCAATTTACGTAGAGATGTTAATGTCTTATTTGTGTTAAACAGAGGAGCGGCAAATTAGCGCCTAACCAGGGTGAATTAGAAGGATTAAAATATCTGATTACGGTCGCTGCACATGTGCACTTTACGTAGAGATGTCAATGGCTTATATGTGTTGAACAGAGGAGCGGCAATCGAAAACCCAAAAAATTCAGAATTCCTAGCATGTTCCGGTTTTTTGTTTTCGGCGAATAAAGTATATGGGCCAATAAAACATTATGTATCACCTAGAGGACAACCCGATTGTTCATAATCACAATCATACACCCGCCTACCATAAACAGGAGCGCGGCAAATGACCAAAAACATTTCAATATTACATTTGACACTTTAGCGCCTAACCAGGGTGAATTAGAATGATTAAACTATTTGATTGCGATCGCCGCGCATGTGCAATTTACGTAGAGATGTTAATGTCTTATTTGTGTTAAACAGAGGAGCGGCAAATTAGCGCCTAACCAGGGTGAATTAGAAGGATTAAACTATCTGATTACGGTCGCCGCACATGTGCACTTTACGTAGAGATGTCAATGGCTTATATGTGTTGAACAGAGAAGCGGCAATCTAAAACCAAAAAAAATCAACATTACTAGCATGTTCCGGTTTTTTGTTTTCGGCGAATAAAGTATATGGGCCAATATAACATAATGTATCACCTAGAGGACAACCCGATTGTTCATAATCACAATCATACACCCGCCTACCATAAACATTAGCGCGGCAATTGACCAAAAACATTTAAAGTTTACATTTTACACTTTAGGGCCTAACCAGGGTGAATTAGAAGGATTAAACTATTTGATTGCGATCGCCGCGCATGTGCAATTTACGTAGAGATGTTAATGTCTTATTTGTGTTAAACAGAGGAGCGGCAATCGAAAACCCAAAAAATTCAGAATTCCTAGCATGTTCCGGTTTTTTGTTTTCGGCGAATAAAGTATATGGGCCAATAAAACATAATGTATCACCTAGAGGACAACCCGATTGTTCATAATCACAATCATACACCCGCCTACCATAAACAGGAGCGCGGCAAATGACCAAAACATTTCCATTTTACATTTTACACTTTAGCGCCTAACCAGGGTGAATTAGTATGATTAAACTATTTGATTGCGATCGTCGCGCATGTGCAATTTACGTAGAGATGTTAATGTCTTATTTGTGTTAAACAAAGGAGCGGCAATCGAAAACCCAAAAAATTCAGAATTCCTGGCATGTTCCGGTTTTTTGTTTTCGGCGAATAAAGTATATGGGCCAATAAAACATAATGTATCACCTATAGGACAACCCGATTGTTCATAATCACAATCATACACCCGCCTACCATAAACAGGAGCGCGGCAAATGACCAAAAACATTTCAAGTTTACATTTTACACTTTAGGGCCTAACCAGGGTGAATTAGAAGGATTAAACTATTTGATTGCGATCGCCGCACATGTGCACTTTACGAAGAGATGTCAGGGTCTTATATGTGTTGAACAGAGGAGCGGCAATCGAAAACCCAAAAAATTCAGAATTCCTAGCACGTTCCGGTTTTTTGTTTTCGGCGAATAAAGTATATGGGCCAATAAAACATAATGTATCACCTAGAGGACAACCCGATTGTTTATAATCACAATCATACACCCGCCTACCATAAACAGGAGCGCGGCAAATGACCAAAAACATTTCAATTTTACATTTTACACTTTAGCGCCTAACCAGGGTGAATTAGAATGATTAAGCTATTTGATTGCGATCGCCGCACATGTGCACTTTACGAAGAGATGTCAGGGTCTTATATGTGTTGAACAGAGGAGCGGCAATCGCAAACCCAAAAAATTCAGAATTCCTAGCACGTTCCGGTTTTTTGTTTTCGGCGAATAAAGTATATGGGCCAATAAAACATAATGTATCACCTAGAGGACAACCCGATTGTTTATAATCACAATCATACACCCGCCTACCATAAACAGGAGCGCGGCAAATGACCAAAAACATTTCAATTTTACATTTTACACTTTAGCGCCTAACCAGGGTGAATTAGAATGATTAAGCTATTTGATAGCGATCGCCGCGCAGGTGCCATTTACGTAGAGATGTTAATGTCTTATTTGTGTTAAACAGAGGAGCGGCAATCAAAAACCCAAAAAATTCAGAATTCCTAGCATGTTCCGGTTTTTTGTTTTCGGCGAATAAAGTATATGGGCCAATAAAACATAATGTATCACCTATAGGACAACCCGATTGTTCATAATCACAATCATACACCCGCCTACCATAAACAGCAGCGCGGCAAAAGACCAAAAACATTTCAAGTTTACGTTTTACACTTTAGGGCCTAACCAGGGTGAATTAGAAGGATTAAACTATTTGATTGCGATCGCCGCACATGTGCACTTTACGAAGAGATGTCAGGGTCTTATATGTGTTAAACAGAGGAGCGGCAATCGAAAACCCAAAAAATTCAGAATTCCTAGCATGTTCCGGTTTTTTGTTTTCGGCGAATAAAGTATATGGGCCAATAAAACATAATGTATCACCTAGAGGACAACCCGATTGTTCATAATCACAATCATACACCCGCCTACCATAAACAGGAGCGCGGCAAATGACCAAAAACATTTCAATTTTACATTTTACACTTTAGCGCCTAACCAGGGTGAATTAGAATGATTAAACTATTTGATTGCGATCGCCGCGCATGTGCAATTTCCTTAGAGATTTTAATGTCTTATTTGTGTTAAACAGAGGAGCGGCAATCGAAAACCCAAAAAACTCAGAATTCCTAGCATGTTCCGGTTTTTTGTTTTCGGCGAATAAAGTATATGGGCCAATAAAACATAATGTATCACCTAGAGGACAACCCGAATGTTCATAATCAAAATCATACACCCGCCTACCATAAACAGGAGCGCGGCAAATGACCAAAAACATTTCAATTTTACATTTTACACTTTAGCGCCTAACCAGGGTGCATTAGAATGATTAAACTATTTGATTGCGATCGCCGCGCATGTGCAATTTACGAAGAGATGTTAATGTCTTATTTGTGTTAAACAGAGGAGCGGCAATCGAAAACCAAAAAAATTCAGAATCCCTAGCATGTTCCGGTTTTTTGTTTTCGGCGAATAAAGTATATGGGCCAATAAAACATAATGTATCACCTAGAAGAGAACCCGATTGTTCATAATCACAATCATACACCCGCCTACCATAAACAGGAGCGCGGCAAATGACCAAAAACATTTTAATTTTACATTTTACACTTTAGCGCCTAACCAGGGTGAATTAGAATGATTAAACTATTTGATTGCGATCGCCGCGCATGTGCAATTTACGTAGCGATGTTAATGTCTTATTTGTGTTAAACAGAGGAGCGGCAAATTAGCGCCTAACCAGGGTGAATTAGAAGGATTAAACTATCTGATTACGGTCGCCGCACATGTGCACTTTACGTAGAGATGTCAATGGCTTATATGTGTTGAACAGAGAAGCGGCAATCTAAAACCAAAAAAAATCAACATTACTAGCATGTTCCGGTTTTTTGTTTTCGGCGAATAAAGTATATGGGCCAATATAACATAATGTATCACCTAGAGGACAACCCGATTGTTTATAATCACAATCATACACCCGCCTACCATAAACATTAGCGCGGCAATTGATCAAAAACATTTCAAGTTTACATTTTACACTTTAGCGCCTAACCAGGGTGAATTAGAATGATTAAGCTATTTGATTGCGATCGCCGCGCATGTGCAATTTACGTAGAGATGTTAATGTCTTATTTGTGTTAAACAGAGGAGCGGCAAATAAGTGCCTAACCAGGGTGAATTAGAAGGATTAAAATATCTGATTACGGTCGCCGCACATGTGCACTTTACGTAGAGATGTCAATGGCTTATATGTGTTGAACAGAGGAGCGGCAATCGAAAACCCAAAAAATTCAGAATTCCTAGCATGTTCCGGTTTTTTGTTTTCGGCGAATAAAGTATATGGGCCAATATAACATAATGTATCACCTAGAGGACAACCCGATTGTTTATAATCACAATCATACACCCGCCTACCATAAACATTAGCGCGGCAATTGACCAAAAACATTTCAAGTTTACATTTTACACTTTAGCGCCTAACCAGGGTGAATTAGAATGATTAAACTATTTGATTGCGATCGCCGCGCATGTGCAATTTACGTAGAGATGTTAATGTCTTATTTGTGTTAAACAGAGGAGCGGCAAATTAGTGCCTAACCAGGGTAAATTAGAAGGATTAAAATATCTGTCGCCGCACATGTGCACTTTACGTAGAGATGTCAATGGCTTATATGTGTTGAACAGAGGAGCGGCAATCGAAAACCCAAAAAATTCAGAATTCCTAGCATGTTCCGGTTGTTTGTTTTCGGCGAATAAAGTATATGGGCCAATAAAAGATTATGTATCACCTAGAGGACAACCCGATTGTTCATAATCACAATCATACACCCGCCTACCATAAACAGGAGCGCGGCAAATGACCAAAAACATTTCAATTTTACATTTTACACTTTAGCGCCTAACCAGGGTGAATTAAAATGATTAAACTATTTGATTGCGATCGCCGCGCATGTGCAATTCACGTAGAGATGTTAATGTCTTATTTGTGTTAAACAGAGGAGCGGCAATCGAAAACCAAAAAAATTCAGAATTCCTAGCATGTTCCGGTTGTTTGTTTTCGGCGAATAAAGTATATGGGCCAATAAAACATAATGTATCACCTAGAGGAGAACCCGATTGTTCATAATCACAATCATACACCCGCCTACCATAAACAGGAGCGCGGCAAATGACCAAAAACATTTTAATTTTACATTTTACACTTTAGCGCCTAACCAGGGTGAATTAGAATGATTAAACTATTTGATTGCGATCGCCGCGCATGTGCAATTTACGTAGAGATGTTAATGTCTTATTTGTGTTAAACAGAGGAGCGGCAATCGAAAACCAAAAAAATTCAGAATTCCTAGCATGTTCCGGTTGTTTGTTTTCGGCGAATAAAGTATATGGGCCAATATAACATAATGTATCACCTAGAGGACAACCCGATTGTTTATAATCACAATCATACACCCGCCTACCATAAACATTAGCGCGGCAATTGACCAAAAACATTTCAAGTTTACATTTTACACTTTAGCGCCTAACCAGGGTGAATTAGAAGGATTAAAATATCTGATTACGGTCGCCGCACATGTGCACTTTACGTAGAGATGTCAATGGCTTATATGTGTTGAACAGAGAAGCGGCAATCTAAAACCAAAAAAAATCAACATTACTAGCATGTTCCGGTTTTTTGTTTTCGGCGAATAAAGTATATGGGCCAATATAACATAATGTATCACCTAGAGGACAACCCGATTGTTTATAATCACAATCATACACCCGCCTACCATAAACATTAGCGCGGCAATTGATCAAAAACATTTCAAGTTTACATTTTACACTTTAGCGCCTAACCAGGGTGAATTAGAATGATTAAGCTATTTGATTGCGATCGCCGCGCATGTGCAATTTACGTAGAGATGTTAATGTCTTATTTGTGTTAAACAGAGGAGCGGCAAATAAGTGCCTAACCAGGGTGAATTAGAAGGATTAAAATATCTGATTACGGTCGCCGCACATGTGCACTTTACGTAGAGATGTCAATGGCTTATATGTGTTGAACAGAGGAGCGGCAATCGAAAACCCAAAAAATTCAGAATTCCTAGCATGTTCCGGTTGTTTGTTTTCGGCGAATAAAGTATATGGGCCAATAAAACATAATGTATCACCTAGAGGAGAACCCGATTGTTCATAATCACAATCATACACCCGCCTACCATAAACAGGAGCGCGGCAAATGACCAAAAACATTTTAATTTTACATTTTACACTTTAGCGCCTAACCAGGGTGAATTAGAATGATTAAACTATTTGATTGCGATCGCCGCGCATGTGCAATTTACGTAGCGATGTTAATGTCTTATTTGTGTTAAACAGAGGACCGGCAAATTAGCGCCTAACAAGGGTGAATTAGAAGGATTAAACTATCTGATTACGGTCGCCGCACATGTGCACTTTACGTAGAGATGTCAATGGCTTATATGTGTTGAACAGAGAAGCGGCAATCTAAAACCATAAAAAATCAACATTACTAGCATGTTCCGGATTTTTGTTTTCGGCGAATAAAATATATGGGCCAATATAACATAATGTATCACCTAGAGGACAACCCGATAGTTTATAATCACAATCATACACCCGCCTACCATAAACATTAGCGCGGCAATTGACCAAAAACATTTCAAGTTTACATTTTACACTTTAGGGCCTAACCAGGGTGAATTAGAAGGATTAAACTATTTGATTGCGATCGCCGCGCATGTGCAATTTACGTAGAGATGTTAATGTCTTATTTGTGTTAAACAGAGGAGCGGCAATCGAAAACCCAAAAAATTCAGAATTCCCTGCATGTTCCGGTTTTTTGTTTTCGGCGAATAAAGTATATGGGCCAATATAACATAATGTATCACCTAGAGGACAACCCGATTGTTCATAATCACAATCATACACCCGCCTACCATAAACAGGAGCGCGGCAAATGACCAAAAAAATTTCCATTTTACATTTTACACTTTAGCGCCTAACCAGGGTGAATTAGTATGATTAAACTATTTGATTGCGATCGCCGCGAATGTGCAATTTACGTAGAGATGTTAATGTCTTATTTGTGTTAAACAGAGGAGCGGCAAATTAGCGCCTAACCAGGGTGAATTAGAAGGATTAAGCTATTTGATAGCGATCGCCGCGCATGTGCAATTTACGTAGAGATGTTAATGTCTTATTTGTGTTAAACAGAGGAGCGGCAATCGAAAACCCAAAAAATTCAGAATTCCTAGCATGTTCCGGTTTTTTGTTTTCGGCGAATAAAGTATATGGGCCAATAAACATAATGTATCACCTAGAGGACAACCCGATTGTTCATAATCGCAATCATACACCCGCCTACCATAAACAGGAGCGCGGTAAATGACCAAAAATATTTTAATTTTACATTTTACACTTTAGCGCCTAACCAGGGTGAATTAGAATGATTAAGCTATTTGATAGCGATCGCCGCGCATGTGCAATTTACGTAGAGATGTTAATGTCTTATTTGTGTTAAACAGAGGAGCGGCAATCGAAAATCCAAAAAATTCAGAATTCCTAGCATGTTCCGGTTTTTTGTTTTCGGCGAATAAAGTATATGGGCCAATAAAACATAATGTATCACCTAGAGGCCAACCCGATTGTTCATAATCACAATCATACACCCGCCTACCATAAACAGGAGCGCGGCAAATGACCAAAAACATTTCCATTTTACATTTTGCACTTTAGCGCCTAACCAGGGTGAATTAGAATGATTAAGCTATTTGATAGCGATCGCCGGGCATGTGCAATTTACGTAGAGATGTTAATGTCTTATTTGTGTTAAACAGAGGAGCGGCAATCGAAAACCCAAAAAATTCAGAATTCCTAGCATGTTCCGGTTTTTTGTTTTCGGCGAATAAAGTATATAGGCCAATAAAACATAATGTATCACCTAGAGGATAACCCGATTGTTCATAGTCACAATCATACACCCGCCTACCATAAACAGGAGCGCGGCAAATGACCAAAAACATTTCCATTTTACATTTTACACTTTAGCGCCTAACCAGGGTGAATTAGAATGATTAAACTATTTGATTGCGATCGCCGCGCATGTGCAATTTACGAAGAGATGTTAATGTCTTATATGTGTTAAACAGAGGAGCGGCAAATTAGCGCCTAACCAGGGTGAATTAGAAGGATTAAAATATCTGATTACGGTCGCCGCACATGTGCACTTTACGTAGAGATGTCAATGGCTTATATGTGTTGAACAGAGGAGCGGCAATCGCAAACCCAAAAAATTCAGAATTCCTAGCATGTTCCGGTTTTTTGTTTTCGGCGAATAAAGTATATGGGCCAATAAAACATTATGTATCACCTAGAGGACAACCCGATTGTTCATAGTCACAATCATACACCCGCCTACCATAAACAGGAGCGCGGCAAATGACCAAAAACATTTCCATTTTACATTTTACACTTTAGCGCCTAACCAGGGTGAATTAGAATGATTAAGCTATTTGATAGCGATCGCCGGGCATGTGCAATTTACGTAGAGATGTTAATGTCTTATTTGTGTTAAACAGAGGAGCGGCAATCGAAAACCCAAAAAATTCAGAATTCCTAGCATGTTCCGGTTTTTTGTTTTCGGCGAATAAAGTATATAGGCCAATAAAACATAATGTATCACCTAGAGGATAACCCGATTGTTCATAGTCACAATCATACACCCGCCTACCATAAACAGGAGCGCGGCAAATGACCAAAAACATTTCCATTTTACATTTTACACTTTAGCGCCTAACCAGGGTGAATTAGAATGATTAAACTATTTGATTGCGATCGCCGCGCATGTGCAATTTACGAAGAGATGTTAATGTCTTATATGTGTTGAACAGAGGAGCGGCGATCGAAAACCCAAAGAATTCAGAATTCCTAGCATGTTCCGGTTTTTTGTTTTCGGCGAATAAAGTATATGGGCCAATAAAACATTATGTATCACCTAGAGGCCAACCCGATTGTTCATAATCACAACCATACACCCGCCTACCATAAACATTAGCGCGGCAATTGACCAAAAACATTTCAATTTTACATTTTACACTTTAGCGCCTAACCAGGGTGAATTAGAATGATTAAACTATTTGATTGCGATCGCCGCGCATGTGCAATTTACGTAGAGATGTTAATGTCTTATTTGTGTTAAACAGAGGAGCGGCAAATTAGCGCCTAACCAGGGTGAATTAGAAGGATTAAAATATCTGATTACGGTCGCCGCACATGTGCACTTTACGTAGAGATGTCAATGGCTTATATGTGTTGAACAGAGGAGCGGCAATCGAAAACCCAAAAAATTCAGAATTCCTAGCATGTTCCGGTTTTTTGTTTTCGGCGAATAAAGTATATGGGCCAATAAAACATTATGTATCACCTAGAGGACAACCCGATTGTTCATAATCACAATCATACACCCGCCTACCATAAACAGGAGCGCGGCAAATGACCAAAAACATTTCAGTTTTACATTTTACACTTTAGCGCCTAACCAGGGTGAATTAGAATGATTAAACTATTTGATTGCGATCGCCGCGCATGTGCAATTTACGTAGAGATGTTAATGTCTTATTTGTGTTAAACAGAGGAGCGGCAATCGAAAACCCAAAAAATTCAGAGTTCCTAGCATGTTCCGGTTTTTTGTTGTCGGCGAATAAAGTATATGGGCCAATAAAACATAATGTATCACCTAGAGGACAACCCGATTGTTCATAATCACAATCATACACCAGCCTACCATAAACAGGAGCGCGGCAAATGACCAAAAACATTTCAAGTTTACATTTTACACTTTAGCGCCTAACCAGGGTGAATTAGAATGATTAAACTATTTGATTGCGATCGCCGCGCATGTGCAATTTACGTAGAGATGTTAATGTCTTATTTGTGTTAAACAGAGGAGCGGCAAATAAGCGCCTAACCAGGGTGAATTAGAAGGATTAAACTATCTGATTACGGTCGCCGCACATGTGCACTTTACGTAGAGATGTCAATGGCTTATATGTGTTGAACAGAGAAGCGGCAATCTAAAACCAAAAAAAATCAACATTACTAGCATGTTCCGGTTTTTTGTTTTCGGCGAATAAAGTATATGGGCCAATATAACATAATGTATCACCTAGAGGACAACCCGATTGTTTATAATCACAATCATACACCCGCCTACCATAAACATTAGCGCGGCAATTGACCAAAAACATTTCAAGTTTACATTTTACACTTTAGCGCCTAACCAGGGTGAATTAGAATGATTAAACTATTTGATTGCGATCGCCGCGCATGTGCAATTTACGTAGAGATGTTAATGTCTTATTTGTGTTAAACAGAGGAGCGGCAAATTAGTGCCTAACCAGGGTGAATTAGAAGGATTAAAATATCTGTCGCCGCACATGTGCACTTTACGTAGAGATGTCAATGGCTTATATGTGTTGAACAGAGGAGCGGCAATCGAAAACCCAAAAAATTCAGAATTCCTAGCATGTTCCGGTTGTTTGTTTTCGGCGAATAAAGTATATGGGCCAATAAAACATTATGTATCACCTAGAGGACAACCCGATTGTTCATAATCACAATCATACACCCGCCTACCATAAACAGGAGCGCGGCAAATGACCAAAAACATTTCAATTTTACATTTTACACTTTAGCGCCTAACCAGGGTGAATTAGAATGATTAAACTATTTGATTGCCATCGCCGCGCATGTGCAATTTACGTAGAGATGTTAATGTCTTATTTATGTTAAACAGAGGAGCGGCAATCGAAAACCAAAAAAATTCAGAATTCCTAGCATGTTCCGGTTTTTTGTTTTCGGCGAATAAAGTATATGGGCCAATAAAACATAATGTATCACCTAGAGGAGAACCCGATTGTTCATAATCACAATCATACACCCGCCTACCATAAACAGGAGCGCGGCAAATGACCAAAAACATTTTAATTTTACATTTTACACTTTAGCGCCTAACCAGGGTGAATTAGAATGATTAAACTATTTGATTGCGATCGCCGCGCATGTGCAGTTTACGTAGCGATGTTAATGTCTTATTTGTGTTAAACAGAGGAGCGGCAAATTAGCGCCTAACCAGGGTGAATTAGAAGGATTAAACTATCTGATTACGGTCGCCGCACATGTGCACTTTACGTAGAGATGTCAATGGCTTATATGTGTTGAACAGAGAAGCGGCAATCTAAAACCAAAAAAAATCAACATTACTAGCATGTTCCGGATTTTTGTTTTCGGCGAATAAAGTATATGGGCCAATATAACATAATGTATCACCTAGAGGACAACCCGATTGTTTATAATCACAATCATACACCCGCCTACCATAAACATTAGCGCGGCAATTGACCAAAAACATTTCAAGTTTACATTTTACACTTTAGGGCCTAACCAGGGTGAATTAGAAGGATTAAACTATTTGATTGCGATCGCCGCGCATGTGCAATTTACGTAGAGATGTTAATGTCTTATTTGTGTTAAACAGAGGACCGGCAATCGAAAACCCAAAAAATTCAGAATTCCCTGCATGTTCCGGTTTTTTGTTTTCGGCGAATAAAGTATATGGGCCAATATAACATAATGTATCACCTAGGGGACAACCCGATTGTTCATAATCACAATCATACACCCGCCTACCATAAACAGGAGCGCGGCAAATGACCAAAAACATTTCCATTTTACATTTTACACTTTAGCGCCTAACCAGGGTGAATTAGAAGGATTAAGCTATTTGATAGCGATCGCCGCGCATGTGCAATTTACGTAGAGATGTTAATGTCTTATTTGTGTTAAACAGAGGAGCGGCAATCGAAAACCCAAAAAATTCAGAATTCCTAGCATGTTCCGGTTTTTTGTTTTCGGCGAATAAAGTATATGGGCCAATAAAACATAATGTATCACCTAGAGGACAACCCGATTGTTCATAATCGCAATCATACACCCGCCTACCATAAACAGGAGCGCGGCAAATGACCAAAAATATTTCAATTTTACATTTTACACTTTAGCGCCTAACCAGGGTGAATTAGAATGATTAAGCTATTTGATTGCGATCGCCGCGCATGTGCAATTTACGTAGAGATGTTAATGTCTTATTTGTGTTAAACAGAGGAGCGGCAAATTAGCGCCTAACCAGGGTGAATTAGAAGGATTAAGCTATTTGATAGCGATCGCCGCGCATGTGCAATTTACGTAGAGATGTTAATGTCTTATTTGTGTTAAACAGAGGAGCGGCAATCGAAAACCCAAAAAATTCAGAATTCCTAGCATGTTCCGGTTTTTTGTTTTCGGCGAATAAAGTATATGGGCCAATAAAACATAATGTATCACCTAGAGGACAACCCGATTGTTCATAATCACAATCATACACCCGCCTACCATAAACAGGAGCGCGGCAAATGACCAAAAAAATTTCCATTTTACATTTTACACTTTAGCGCCTAACCAGGGTGAATTAGTATGATTAAACTATTTGATTGCGATCGCCGCGCATGTGCAATTTACGTAGAGATGTTAATGTCTTATTTGTGTTAAACAGAGGAGCGGCAAATTAGCGCCTAACCAGGGTGAATTAGAAGGATTAAGCTATTTGATAGCGATCGCCGCGCATGTGCAATTTACGTAGAGATGTTAATGTCTTATTTGTGTTAAACAGAGGAGCGGCAATCGAAAACCCAAAAAATTCAGAATTCCTAGCATGTTCCGGTTTTTTGTTTTCGGCGAATAAAGTATATGGGCCAATAAACATAATGTATCACCTAGAGGACAACCCGATTGTTCATAATCGCAATCATACACCCGCCTACCATAAACAGGAGCGCGGCAAATGACCAAAAATATTTCAATTTTACATTTTACACTTTAGCGCCTAACCAGGGTGAATTAGAATGATTAAGCTATTTGATAGCGATCGCCGCGCATGTGCAATTTACGTAGAGATGTTAATGTCTTATTTGTGTTAAACAGAGGAGCGGCAATCGAAAATCCAAAAAATTCAGAATTCCTAGCATGTTCCGGTTTTTTGTTTTCGGCGAATAAAGTATATGGGCCAATAAAACATAATGTATCACCTAGAGGCCAACCCGATTGTTCATAATCACAATCATACACCCGCCTACCATAAACAGGAGCGCGGCAAATGACCAAAAACATTTCCATTTTACATTTTACACTTTAGCGCCTAACCAGGGTGAATTAGAATGATTAAGCTATTTGATAGCGATCGCCGGGCATGTGCAATTTACGTAGAGATGTTAATGTCTTATTTGTGTTAAACAGAGGAGCGGCAATCGAAAACCCAAAAAATTCAGAATTCCTAGCATGTTCCGGTTTTTTGTTTTCGGCGAATAAAGTATATAGGCCAATAAAACATAATGTATCACCTAGAGGATAACCCGATTGTTCATAGTCACAATCATACACCCGCCTACCATAAACAGGAGCGCGGCAAATGACCAAAAACATTTCCATTTTACATTTTACACTTTAGCGCCTAACCAGGGTGAATTAGAATGATTAAACTATTTGATTGCGATCGCCGCGCATGTGCAATTTACGAAGAGATGTTAATGTCTTATATGTGTTGAACAGAGGAGCGGCTATCGAAAACCCAAAGAATTCAGAATTCCTAGCATGTTCCGGTTTTTTGTTTTCGGCGAATAAAGTATATGGGCCAATAAAACATTATGTATCACCTAGAGGACAACCCGATTGTTCATAATCACAACCATACACCCGCCTACCATAAACATTAGCGCGGCAATTGACCAAAAACATTTCAATTTTACATTTTACACTTTAGCGCCTAACCAGGGTGAATTAGAATGATTAAACTATTTGATTGCGATCGCCGCGCATGTGCAATTTACGTAGAGATGTTAATGTCTTATTTGTGTTAAACAGAGGAGCGGCAAACTAGCGCCTAACCAGGGTGAATTAGAAGGATTAAAATATCTGATTACGGTCGCCGCACATGTGCACTTTACGTAGAGATGTCAATGGCTTATATGTGTTGAACAGAGGAGCGGCAATCGAAAACCCAAAAAATTCAGAATTCCTAGCATGTTCCGGTTTTTTGTTTTCGGCGAATAAAGTATATGGGCCAATAAAACATTATGTATCACCTAGAGGACAACCCGATTGTTCATAATCACAATCATACACCCGCCTACCATAAACAGGAGCGCGGCAAATGACCAAAAACATTTCAGTTTTACATTTTACACTTTAGCGCCTAACCAGGGTGAATTAGAATGATTAAACTATTTGATTGCGATCGCCGCGCATGTGCAATTTACGTAGAGATGTTAATGTCTTATTTGTGTTAAACAGAGGAGCGGCAATCGAAAACCCAAAAAATTCAGAGTTCCTAGCATGTTCCGGTTTTTTGTTTTCGGCGAATAAAGTATATGGGCCAATAAAACATAATGTATCACCTAGAGGACAACCCGATTATTCATAATCACAATCATACACCAGCCTACCATAAACAGGAGCGCGGCAAATGACCAAAAACATTTCAAGTTTACATTTTACACTTTAGCGCCTAACCAGGGTGAATTAGAATGATTAAACTATTTGATTGCGATCGCCGCGCATGTGCAATTTACGTAGAGATGTTAATGTCTTATTTGTGTTAAACAGAGGAGCGGCAAATTAGCGCCTAACCAGGGTGAATTAGAAGGATTAAACTATCTGATTACGGTCGCCGCACATGTGCACTTTACGTAGAGATGTCAATGGCTTATATGTGTTGAACAGAGAAGCGGCAATCTAAAACCAAAAAAAATCAACATTAATAGCATGTTCCGGTTTTTTGTTTTCGGCGAATAAAGTATATGGGCCAATATAACATAATGTATCACCTAGAGGACAACCCGATTGTTTATAATCACAATCATACACCCGCCTACCATAAACATTAGCGCGGCAATTGACCAAAAACATTTCAAGTTTACATTTTACACTTTAGCGCCTAACCAGGGTGAATTTAAATGATTAAACTATTTGATTGCGATCGCCGCGCATGTGCAATTTACGTAGAGATGTTAATGTCTTATTTGTGTTAAACAGAGGAGCGGCAAATTAGTGCCTAACCAGGGTGAATTAGAAGGATTAAAATATCTGTCGCCGCACATGTGCACTTTACGTAGAGATGTCAATGGCTTATATGTGTTGAACAGAGGAGCGGCAATCGAAAACCCAAAAAATTCAGAATTCCTAGCATGTTCCGGTTGTTTGTTTTCGGCGAATAAAGTATATGGGCCAATAAAACATTATGTATCACCTAGAGGACAACCCGATTGTTCATAATCACAATCATACACCCGCCTACCATAAACAGGAGCGCGGCAAATGACCAAAAACATTTCCATTTTACATTTTACACTTTAGCGCCTAACCAGGGTGAATTAGAAGGATTAAGCTATTTGATAGCGATCGCCGCGCATGTGCAATTTACGTAGAGATGTTAATGTCTTATTTGTGTTAAACAGAGGAGCGGCAATCGAAAACCCAAAAAATTCAGAATTCCTAGCATGTTCCGGTTTTTTGTTTTCGGCGAATAAAGTATATGGGCCAATAAAACATAATGTATCACCTAGAGGACAACCCGATTGTTCATAATCGCAATCATACACCCGCCTACCATAAACAGGAGCGCGGCAAATGACCAAAAATATTTCAATTTTACATTTTACACTTTAGCGCCTAACCAGGGTGAATTAGAATGATTAAGCTATTTGATTTCGATCGCCGCGCATGTGCAATTTACGTAGAGATGTTAATGTCTTATTTGTGTTAAACAGAGGAGCGGCAAATTAGCGCCTAACCAGGGTGAATTAGAATGATTAAACTATTTGATTGCGATCGCCGCGCATGTGCAATTTACGTAGAGATGTTAATGTCTTATTTGTGTTAAACAGAGGAGCGGCAATCGAAAACCCAAAAAATTCAGAATTCCTAGCATGTTCCGGTTTTTTGTTTTCGGCGAATAAAGTATATGGGCCAATAAAACATAATGTATCACCTAGAGGACAACCCGATTGTTCATAATCACAATCATACACCCGCCTACCATAAACAGGAGCGCGGCAAATGACCAAAAAAATTTCCATTTTACATTTTACACTTTAGCGCCTAACCAGGGTGAATTAGTATGATTAAACTATTTGATTGCGATCGCCGCGCATGTGCAATTTACGTAGAGATGTTAATGTCTTATTTGTGTTAAACAGAGGAGCGGCAAATTAGCGCCTAACCAGGGTGAATTAGAAGGATTAAGCTATTTGATAGCGATCGCCGCGCATGTGCAATTTACGTAGAGATGTTAATGTCTTATTTGTGTTAAACAGAGGAGCGGCAATCGAAAACCCAAAAAATTCAGAATTCCTAGCATGTTCCGGTTTTTTGTTTTCGGCGAATAAAGTATATGGGCCAATAAACATAATGTATCACCTAGAGGACAACCCGATTGTTCATAATCGCAATCATACACCCGCCTACCATAAACAGGAGCGCGGCAAATGACCAAAAATATTTCAATTTTACATTTTACACTTTAGCGCCTAACCAGGGTGAATTAGAATGATTAAGCTATTTGATAGCGATCGCCGCGCATGTGCAATTTACGTAGAGATGTTAATGTCTTATTTGTGTTAAACAGAGGAGCGGCAATCGAAAATCCAAAAAATTCAGAATTCCTAGCATGTTCCGGTTTTTTGTTTTCGGCGAATAAAGTATATGGGCCAATAAAACATAATGTATCACCTAGAGGCCAACCCGATTGTTCATAATCACAATCATACACCCGCCTACCATAAACAGGAGCGCGGCAAATGACCAAAAACATTTCCATTTTACATTTTACACTTTAGCGCCTAACCAGGGTGAATTAGAATGATTAAGCTATTTGATAGCGATCGCCGGGCATGTGCAATTTACGTAGAGATGTTAATGTCTTATTTGTGTTAAACAGAGGAGCGGCAATCGAAAACCCAAAAAATTCAGAATTCCTAGCATGTTCCGGTTTTTTGTTTTCGGCGAATAAAGTATATAGGCCAATAAAACATAATGTATCACCTAGAGGATAACCCGATTGTTCATAGTCACAATCATACACCCGCCTACCATAAACAGGAGCGCGGCAAATGACCAAAAACATTTCCATTTTACATTTTACACTTTAGCGCCTAACCAGGGTGAATTAGAATGATTAAACTATTTGATTGCGATCGCCGCGCATGTGCAATTTACGAAGAGATGTTAATGTCTTATATGTGTTGAACAGAGGAGCGGCTATCGAAAACCCAAAGAATTCAGAATTCCTAGCATGTTCCGGTTTTTTGTTTTCGGCGAATAAAGTATATGGGCCAATAAAACATTATGTATCACCTAGAGGACAACCCGATTGTTCATAATCACAACCATACACCCGCCTACCATAAACATTAGCGCGGCAATTGACCAAAAACATTTCAATTTTACATTTTACACTTTAGCGCCTAACCAGGGTGAATTAGAATGATTAAACTATTTGATTGCGATCGCCGCGCATGTGCAATTTACGTAGAGATGTTAATGTCTTATTTGTGTTAAACAGAGGAGCGGCAAACTAGCGCCTAACCAGGGTGAATTAGAAGGATTAAAATATCTGATTACGGTCGCCGCACATGTGCACTTTACGTAGAGATGTCAATGGCTTATATGTGTTGAACAGAGGAGCGGCAATCGAAAACCCAAAAAATTCAGAATTCCTAGCATGTTCCGGTTTTTTGTTTTCGGCGAATAAAGTATATGGGCCAATAAAACATTATGTATCACCTAGAGGACAACCCGATTGTTCATAATCACAATCATACACCCGCCTACCATAAACAGGAGCGCGGCAAATGACCAAAAACATTTCAGTTTTACATTTTACACTTTAGCGCCTAACCAGGGTGAATTAGAATGATTAAACTATTTGATTGCGATCGCCGCGCATGTGCAATTTACGTAGAGATGTTAATGTCTTATTTGTGTTAAACAGAGGAGCGGCAATCGAAAACCCAAAAAATTCAGAGTTCCTAGCATGTTCCGGTTTTTTGTTTTCGGCGAATAAAGTATATGGGCCAATAAAACATAATGTATCACCTAGAGGACAACCCGATTGTTCATAATCACAATCATACACCAGCCTACCATAAACAGGAGCGCGGCAAATGACCAAAAACATTTCAAGTTTACATTTTACACTTTAGCGCCTAACCAGGGTGAATTAGAATGATTAAACTATTTGATTGCGATCGCCGCGCATGTGCAATTTACGTAGAGATGTTAATGTCTTATTTGTGTTAAACAGAGGAGCGGCAAATTAGCGCCTAACCAGGGTGAATTAGAAGGATTAAACTATCTGATTACGGTCGCCGCACATGTGCACTTTACGTAGAGATGTCAATGGCTTATATGTGTTGAACAGAGAAGCGGCAATCTAAAACCAAAAAAAATCAACATTACTAGCATGTTCCGGTTTTTTGTTTTCGGCGAATAAAGTATATGGGCCAATATAACATAATGTATCACCTAGAGGACAACCCGATTGTTTATAATCACAATCATACACCCGCCTACCATAAACATTAGCGCGGCAATTGACCAAAAACATTTCAAGTTTACATTTTACACTTTAGCGCCTAACCAGGGTGAATTTAAATGATTAAACTATTTGATTGCGATCGCCGCGCATGTGCAATTTACGTAGAGATGTTAATGTCTTATTTGTGTTAAACAGAGGAGCGGCAAATTAGTGCCTAACCAGGGTGAATTAGAAGGATTAAAATATCTGTCGCCGCACATGTGCACTTTACGTAGAGATGTCAATGGCTTATATGTGTTGAACAGAGGAGCGGCAATCGAAAACCCAAAAAATTCAGAATTCCTAGCATGTTCCGGTTGTTTGTTTTCGGCGAATAAAGTATATGGGCCAATAAAACATTATGTATCACCTAGAGGACAACCCGATTGTTCATAATCACAATCATACACCCGCCTACCATAAACAGGAGCGCGGCAAATGACCAAAAACATTTCAATTTTACATTTTACACTTTAGCGCCTAACCAGGGTGAATTAGAATGATTAAACTATTTGATTGCCATCGCCGCGCATGTGCAATTTACGTAGAGATGTTAATGTCTTATTTGTGTTAAACAGAGGAGCGGCAATCGAAAACCAAAAAAATTCAGAATTCCTAGCATGTTCCGGTTTTTTGTTTTCGGCGAATAAAGTATATGGGCCAATAAAACATAATGTATCACCTAGAGGAGAACCCGATTGTTCATAATCACAATCATACACCCGCCTACCATAAACAGGAGCGCGGCAAATGACCAAAAACATTTTAATTTTACATTTTACACTTTAGCGCCTAACCAGGGTGAATTAGAATGATTAAACTATTTGATTGCGATCGCCGCGCATGTGCAGTTTACGTAGCGATGTTAATGTCTTATTTGTGTTAAACAGAGGAGCGGCAAATTAGCGCCTAACCAGGGTGAATTAGAAGGATTAAACTATCTGATTACGGTCGCCGCACATGTGCACTTTACGTAGAGATGTCAATGGCTTATATGTGTTGAACAGAGAAGCGGCAATCTAAAACCAAAAAAAATCAACATTACTAGCATGTTCCGGATTTTTGTTTTCGGCGAATAAAGTATATGGGCCAATATAACATAATGTATCACCTAGAGGACAACCCGATTGTTTATAATCACAATCATACACCCGCCTACCATAAACATTAGCGCGGCAATTGACCAAAAACATTTCAAGTTTACATTTTACACTTTAGGGCCTAACCAGGGTGAATTAGAAGGATTAAACTATTTGATTGCGATCGCCGCGCATGTGCAATTTACGTAGAGATGTTAATGTCTTATTTGTGTTAAACAGAGGACCGGCAATCGAAAACCCAAAAAATTCAGAATTCCCTGCATGTTCCGGTTTTTTGTTTTCGGCGAATAAAGTATATGGGCCAATATAACATAATGTATCACCTAGGGGACAACCCGATTGTTCATAATCACAATCATACACCCGCCTACCATAAACAGGAGCGCGGCAAATGACCAAAAACATTTCCATTTTACATTTTACACTTTAGCGCCTAACCAGGGTGAATTAGAAGGATTAAGCTATTTGATAGCGATCGCCGCGCATGTGCAATTTACGTAGAGATGTTAATGTCTTATTTGTGTTAAACAGAGGAGCGGCAATCGAAAACCCAAAAAATTCAGAATTCCTAGCATTTTCCGGTTTTTTGTTTTCGGCGAATAAAGTATATGGGCCAATAAAACATAATGTATCACCTAGAGGACAACCCGATTGTTCATAATCGCAATCATACACCCGCCTACCATAAACAGGAGCGCGGCAAATGACCAAAAATATTTCAATTTTACATTTTACACTTTAGCGCCTAACCAGGGTGAATTAGAATGATTAAGCTATTTGATAGCGATCGCCGCGCATGTGCAATTTACGTAGAGATGTTAATGTCTTATTTGTGTTAAACAGAGGAGCGGCAATCGAAAATTCAAAAAATTCAGAATTCCTAGCATGTTCCGGTTTTTTGTTTTCGGCGAATAAAGTATATGGGCCAATAAAACATAATGTATCACCTAGAGGCCAACCCGATTGTTCATAATCACAATCATACACCCGCCTACCATAAACAGGAGCGCGGCAAATGACCAAAAACATTTCCATTTTACATTTTACACTTTAGCGCCTAACCAGGGTGAATTAGAATGATTAAGCTATTTGATAGCGATCGCCGGGCATGTGCAATTTACGTAGAGATGTTAATGTCTTATTTGTGTTAAACAGAGGAGCGGCAATCGAAAACCCAAAAAATTCAGAATTCCTAGCATGTTCCGGTTTTTTGTTTTCGGCGAATAAAGTATATAGGCCAATAAAACATAATGTATCACCTAGAGGATAACCCGATTGTTCATAGTCACAATCATACACCCGCCTACCATAAACAGGAGCGCGGCAAATGACCAAAAACATTTCCATTTTACATTTTACACTTTAGCGCCTAACCAGGGTGAATTAGAATGATTAAACTATTTGATTGCGATCGCCGCGCATGTGCAATTTACGAAGAGATGTTAATGTCTTATATGTGTTGAACAGAGGAGCGGCGATCGAAAACCCAAAGAATTCAGAATTCCTAGCATGTTCCGGTTTTTTGTTTTCGGCGAATAAAGTATATGGGCCAATAAAACATAATGTATCACCTAGAGGACAACCCGATTGTTCATAATCACAACCATACACCCGCCTACCATAAACATTAGCGCGGCAATTGACCAAAAACATTTCAATTTTACATTTTACACTTTAGCGCCTAACCAGGGTGAATTAGAATGATTAAACTATTTGATTGCGATCGCCGCGCATGTGCAATTTACGTAGAGATGTTAATGTCTTATTTGTGTTAAACAGAGGAGCGGCAAATTAGCGCCTAACCAGGGTGAATTAGAAGGGTTAAAATATCTGATTACGGTCGCCGCACATGTGCACTTTACGTAGAGATGTCAATGGCTTATATGTGTTGAACAGAGGAGCGGCAATCGAAAACCCAAAAAATTCAGAATTCCTAGCATGTTCCGGTTTTTTGTTTTCGGCGAATAAAGTATATGGGCCAATAAAACATTATGTATCACCTAGAGGACAACCCGATTGTTCATAATCACAATCATACACCCGCCTACCATAAACAGGAGCGCGGCAAATGACCAAAAACATTTCAGTTTTACATTTTACACTTTAGCGCCTAACCAGGGTGAATTAGAATGATTAAACTATTTGATTGCGATCGCCGCGCATGTGCAATTTACGTAGAGATGTTAATGTCTTATTTGTGTTAAACAGAGGAGCGGCAATCGAAAACCCAAAAAATTCAGAATTCCTAGCATGTTCCGGTTTTTTGTTTTCGGCGAATAAAGTATATGGGCCAATAAAACATAATGTATCACCTAGAGGACAACCCGATTGTTCATAATCACAATCATACACCCGCCTACCATAAACAGGAGCGCGGCAAATGACCAAAAACATTTCAAGTTTACATTTTACACTTTAGCGCCTAACCAGGGTGAATTAGAATGATTAAACTATTTGATTGCGATCGCCGCGCATGTGCAATTTACGTAGAGATGTTAATGTCTTATTTGTGTTAAACAGAGGAGCGGCAAATTAGCGCCTAACCAGGGTGAATTAGAAGGATTAAACTATCTGATTACGGTCGCCGCACATGTGCACTTTACGTAGAGATGTCAATGGCTTATATGTGTTGAACAGAGAAGCGGCAATCTAAAACCAAAAAAAATCAACATTACTAGCATGTTCCGGTTTTTTGTTTTCGGCGAATAAAGTATATGGGCCAATATAACATAATGTATCACCTAGAGGACAACCCGGTTGTTCATAATCACAATCATACACCCGCCTACCATAAACATTAGCGCGGCAATTGACCAAAAATATTTCAAGTTTACATTTTACACTTTTGGGCCTAACCAGGGTGAATTAGAAGGATTAAACTATTTGATTGCGATCGCCGCGCATGTGCAATTTACGTAGAGATGTTAATGTCTTATTTGTGTTAAACAGAGGAGCGGCAATCGAAAACCCAAAAAATTCAGAATTCCTAGCATGTTCCGGTTTTTTGTTTTCGGCGAATAAAGTATATGGGCCAATAAAACATAATGTATCACCTAGAGGACAACCCGATTGTTCATAATCACAATCATACACCCGCCTACCATAAACAGGAGCGCGGCAAATGACCAAAAACATTTCAATTTTACATTTTACACTTTAGCGCCCAAACCAGGGTGAATTAGAATGATTAAACTATTTGATTGCGATCGCCGCGCATGTGCAATTTACGTAGAGATGTTAATGTCTTATTTGTGTTAAACAGAGGAGCCTACCATAAACAGGAGCGCGGCAAATGACCAAAAACATTTCCATTTTACATTTTACACTTTAGCGCCTAACCAGGGTGAATTAGAATGATTAAGCTATTTGATAGCGATCGCCGCGCATGTGCAATTTACGTAGAGATGTTAATGTCTTATTTGTGTTAAACAGAGGAGCGGCAATCGAAAACCCAAAAAATTCAGAATTCCTAGCATGTTCCGGTTTTTTGTTTTCGGCGAATAAAGTATATGGGCCAATAAAACATAATGTATCACCTAGAGGACAACCCGATTGTTCATAGTCACAATCATACACCCGCCTACCATAAACAGGAGCGCGGCAAATGACCAAAAACATTTCCATTTTACATTTTACACTTTAGCGCCTAACCAGGGTGAATTAGAATGATTAAACTATTTGATTGCGATCGCCGCGCATGTGCAATTTACGAAGAGATGTTAATGTCTTATATGTGTTGAACAGAGGAGCGGCGATCGAAAACCCAAAGAATTCAGAATTCCTAGCATGTTCCGGTTTTTTGTTTTCGGCGAATAAAGTCTATGGGCCAATAAAACATAATGTATCACCTAGAGGACAACCCGATTGTTCATAATCACAACCATACACCCGCCTACCATTAACATTAGCGCGGCAATTGACCAAAAACATTTCAATTTTACATTTTACACTTTAGCGCTTAACCAGGGTGAATTAGAATGATTAAACTATTTGATTGCGATCGCCGCGCATGTGCAATTTACGTAGAGATGTTAATGTCTTATTTGTGTTAAACAGAGGAGCGGCAAATTAGCGCCTAACCAGGGTGAATTAGAAGGATTAAACTATCAGATTACGGTCGCCGCACATGTGCACTTTACGTAGAGATGTCAATGGCTTATATGTGTTGAACAGAGGAGCGGCAATCGAAAACCCAAAAAATTCAGAATTCCCAGCATGTTCCGGTTTTTTGTTTTCGGCGAATAAAGTATATGGGCCAATAAAACATTATGTATCACCTAGAGGACAACCCGATTGTTCATAATCACAATCATACACCCGCCTACCATAAACAGGAGCGCGGCAAATGACCAAAAACATTTCAATTTTACATTTTACACTTTAGCGCCTAACCAGGGTGAATTAGAATGATTAAACTATTTGATTGCGATCGCCGCGCATGTGCAATTTACGTAGAGATGTTAATGTCTTATTTGTGTTAAACAGAGGAGCGGCAATCGAAAACCCAAAAAATTCAGAATTCCTAGCATGTTCCGGGTTTTTGTTTTCGGCGAATAAAGTATATGGGCCAATAAAACATAATGTATCACCTAGAAGACAACCCGATTGTTCATAATCACAATCATACACCCGCCTACCATAAACAGGAGCGCGGCAAATGACCAAAAACATTTCAAGTTTACATTTTACACTTTAGCGCCTAACCAGGGTGAATTAGAATGATTAAACTATTTGATTGCGATCGCCGCGCATGTGCAATTTACGTAGAGATGTTAATGTCTTATTTGTGTTAAACAGAGGAGCGGCAAATTAGCGCCTAACCAGGGTGAATTAGAAGGATTAAACTATCTGATTACGGTCGCCGCACATGTGCACTTTACGTAGAGATGTCAATGGCTTATATGTGTTGAACAGAGAAGCGCCATCTAAAACCAAAAAAAATCAACATTACTAGCATGTTCCGGTTTTTTGTTTTCGGCGAATAAAGTATATGGGCCAATATAACATAATGTATCACCTAGAGGACAACCCGATTGTTCATAATCACAATCATACACCCGCCTACCATAAACATTAGCGTGGCAATTGACCAAAAATATTTCAAGTTTACATTTTACACTTTAGGGCCTAACCAGGGTGAATTAGAAGGATTAAACTATTTGATTGCGATCGCCGCGCATGTGCAATTTACGTAGAGATGTTAATGTCTTATTTGTGTTAAACAGAGGAGCGGCAATCGAAAACCCAAAAAATTCAAAATTCCTAGCACGTTCCGGTTTTTTGTTTACGGCGAATAAAGTATATGGGCCAATAAAACATAATGTATCACCTAGAGGACAACCCGATTGTTCATAATCACAACCATACACCCGCCTACCATAAACAGGAGCGCGGCAAATGACTAAAAACATTTCAATTTTACATTTTACACTTTAGCGCCTAACCAGGGTGAATTAGAATGATTAAACTATTTGATTGCGATCGCCGCGCATGTGCAATTTACGTAGAGTGTTAATGTCTTATTTGTGTTAAACAGAGGAGCGGCAATCGAAAACCCAAAAAATTCAAAATTGCTAGCACGTTCCGGTTTTTTGTTTACGGCGAATAAAGTATATGGGCCAATAAAACATAATGTATCACCTAGAGGACAACCCGATTGTTCATAATCACAACCATACACCCGCCTACCATAAACAGGAGCGCGGCAAATGACTAAAAACATTTCAATTTTACATTTTACACTTTAGCGCCTAACCAGGGTGAATTAGAATGATTAAACTATTTGATTGCGATCGCCGCGCATGTGCAATTTACGTAGAGATGTTAATGTCTTATTTGTGTTAAACAGAGGAGCGGCAATCGAAAACCCAAAAAATTCAGAATTCCTAGCATGTTCCGGTTTTTTGTTTTCGGCGAATAAAGTATATGGGCCAATAAAACATTATGTATCACCTAGAGGACAACCCGATTGTTCATAATCACAATCATACACCCGCCTACCATAAACAGGAGCGCGGCAAATGACCAAAAACATTTCAATTTTACATTTTACACTTTAGCGCCTAACCAGGGTGAATTAGAATGATTAAACTATTTGATTGCGATCGCCGCGCATGTGCAATTTACGTAGAGTGTTAATGTCTTATTTGTGTTAAACAGAGGAGCGGCAATCGAAAACCCAAAAAATTCAAAATTGCTAGCACGTTCCGGTTTTTTGTTTACGGCGAATAAAGTATATGGGCCAATAAAACATAATGTATCACCTAGAGGACAACCCGATTGTTCATAATCACAACCATACACCCGCCTACCATAAACAGGAGCGCGGCAAATGACTAAAAACATTTCAATTTTACATTTTACACTTTAGCGCCTAACCAGGGTGAATTAGAATGATTAAACTATTTGATTGCGATCGCCGCGCATGTGCAATTTACGTAGAGATGTTAATGTCTTATTTGTGTTAAACAGAGGAGCGGCAAATTAGCGCCTAACCAGGGTGAATTAGAAGGATTAAAATATCTGATTACGGTCGCCGCACATGTGCACTTTACGTAGAGATGTCAATGGCTTATATGTGTTGAACAGAGGAGCGGCAATCGAAAACCCAAAAAATTCAGAATTCCTAGCATGTTCCGGTTTTTTGTTTTCGGCGAATAAAGTATATGGGCCAATAAAACATTATGTATCACCTAGAGGACAACCCGATTGTTCATAATCACAATCATACACCCGCCTACCATAAACAGGAGCGCGGCAAATGACCAAAAACATTTCAATTTTACATTTTACACTTTAGCGCCTAACCAGGGTGAATTAGAATGATTAAACTATTTGATTGCGATCGCCGCGCATGTGCAATTTACGTAGAGATGTTAATGTCTTATTTGTGTTAAACAGAGGAGCGGCAATCGAAAACCCAAAAAATCCAGAATTCCTAGCATGTTCCGGTTTTTTGTTTTCGGCGAATAAAGTATATGGGCCAATAAAACATAATGTATCACCTAGAGGACAACCCGATTGTTCATAATCAAACACCCGCCTACCATAAACAGGAGCGCGGCAAATGACCAAAAACATTTCAATTTTACATTTTACACTTTAGCGCCTAACCAGGGTGAATTAGAAGGATTAAACTATTTGATTGCGATCGCCGCGCATGTGCAATTTACGTAGAGATGTTAATGTCTTATTTGTGTTAAACAGAGGAGCGGCAATCGAAAACCCAAAAAATTCAGAATTCCCTGCATGTTCCGGTTTTTTGTTTTCGGCGAATAAAGTATATGGGCCAATATAACATAATGTATCACCTAGAGGACAACCCGATTGTTCATAATCACAATCATACACCCGCCTACCATAAACAGGAGCGCGGCAAATGACCAAAAACATTTCCATTTTACATTTTACACTTTAGCGCCTAACCAGGGTGAATTAGTATGATTAAACTATTTGATTGCGATCGCCGCGCATGTGCAATTTACGTAGAGATGTTAATGTCTTATTTGTGTTAAATAGAGGAGCGGCAAATTAGCGCCTAACCAGGGTGAATAAGAAGGATTAAGCTATTTGATAGCGATCGCCGCGCATGTGCAATTTACGAAGAGATGTTAATGTCTTATATGTGTTGAACAGAGGAGCGGCGATCGAAAACCCAAAGAATTCAGAATTCCTAGCATGTTCCGGTTTTTTGTTTTCGGCGAATAAAGTATATGGGCCAATAAAACATAATGTATCACCTAGAGGACAACCCGATTGTTCATAATCGCAACCATACACCCGCCTTCCATAAACATTAGCTCGGCAATTGACCAAAAACATTTCAATTTTACATTTTACACTTTAGCGCCTAACCAGGGTGAATTAGAATGATTAAACTATTTGATTGCGATCGCCGCGCATGTGCAATTTACGTAGAGATGTCAATGTCTTATTTGTGTTAAACAGAGGAGCGGCAAATTAGCGCCTAACCAGGGTGAATTAGAAGGATTAAAATATCTGATTACGGTCGCCGCACATGTGCACTTTACGTAGAGATGTCAATGGCTTATATGTGTTGAACAGAGGAGCGGCAATCGAAAACCCAAAAAAATTCAGAATTCCTAGCATGTTCCGGTTTTTTGTTTTCGGCGAATAAAGTATATGGGCCAATAAAACATAATGTATCACCTAGAGGACAACCCGATTGTTCATAATCACAACCATACACCCGCCTACCATAAACAGGAGCGCGGCAAATGACCAAAAACATTTCTATTTTACATTTTACACTTTAGCGCCTAACCAGGGTGAATTAGAATGATTAAACTATTTGATTGCGATCGCCGCGCATGTGCAATTTACGTAGAGATGTTAATGTCTTATTTGTGTTAAACAGAGGAGCGGCAATCTAGCGCCTAACCAGGGTGAATTAGAAGGATTAAGCTATTTGATAGCGATCGCCGCGCATGTGCAATTTACGAAGAGATGTTAATGTCTTATATGTGTTGAACAGAGGAGCGGCAATCGAAAACCCAAAAAAATTCAGAATTCCTAGCATGTTCCGGTTTTTTGTTTTCGGCGAATAAAGTATATGGGCCAATAAAACATAATGTATCACCTAGAGGACAACCCGATTGTTCATAATCACAACCATACACCCGCCTACCATAAACAGGAGCGCGGCAAATGACCAAAAACATTTCTATTTTACATTTTACACTTTAGCGCCTAACCAGGGTGAATTAGAATGATTAAACTATTTGATAGCGATCGCCGCGCATGTGCAATTTACGTAGAGATGTTAATGTCTTATTTGTGTTAAACAGAGGAGCGGCAATCGAAAACCCAAAAAATTCAGAATTCCCTGCATGTTCCGGTTTTTTGTTTTCGGCGAATAAAGTATATGGGCCAATATAACATAATGTATCACCTAGAGGACAACCCGATTGTTCATAATCACAATCATACACCCGCCTACCATAAACAGGAGCGCGGCAAATGACCAAAAACATTTCCATTTTACATTTTACACTTTAGCGCCTAACCAGGGTGAATTAGAAGGATTAAGCTATTTGATAGCGATCGCCGCGCATGTGCAATTTACGAAGAGATGTTAATGTCTTATATGTGTTGAACAGAGGAGCGGCGATCGAAAACCCAAAGAATTCAGAATTCCTAGCATGTTCCGGTTTTTTGTTTTCGGCGAATAAAGTATATGGGCCAATATAACATAATGTATCACCTAGAGGACAACCCGATTGTTCATAATCACAATCATACACCCGCCTACCATAAACAGGAGCGCGGCAAATGACCAAAAACATTTCCATTTTACATTTTACACTTTAGCGCCTAACCAGGGTGAATTAGAATGATTAAACTATTTGATTGCGATCGCCGCGCATGTGCAATTTACGTAGAGATGTTAATGTCTTATTTGTGTTAAACAGAGGAGCGGCAATCGAAAACCCAAAAAATTCAAAATTCCTAGCACGTTCCGGTTTTTTGTTTACGGCGAATAAAGTATATGGGCCAATAAAACATAATGTATCACCTAGAGGACAACCCGATTGTTCATAATCACAACCATACACCCGCCTACCATAAACAGGAGCGCGGCAAATGACTAAAAACATTTCAATTTTACATTTTACACTTTAGCGCCTAACCAGGGTGAATTAGAATGATTAAACTATTTGATTGCGATCGCCGCGCATGTGCAATTTACGTAGAGATGTTAATGTCTTATTTGTGTTAAACAGAGGAGCGGCAAATTAGCGCCTAACCAGGGTGAATTAAAAGGATTAAAATATCTGATTACGGTCGCCGCACATGTGCACTTTACGTAGAGATGTCAATGGCTTATATGTGTTGAACAGAGGAGCGGCAATCGAAAACCCAAAAAATTCAGAATTCCTAGCATGTTCCGGTTCTTTGTTTTCGGTGAATAAAGTATATGGGCCAATAAAACATTATGTATCACCTAGAGGACAACCCGATTGTTCATAATCACAATCATACACCCGCCTACCATAAACAGGAGCGCGGCAAATGACCAAAAACATTTCAATTTTACATTTTACACTTTAGCGCCTAACCAGGGTGAATTAGAATGATTAAACTATTTGATTGCGATCGCCGCGCATGTGCAATTTACGTAGAGATGTTAATGTCTTATTTGTGTTAAACAGAGGAGCGGCAAATTAGCGCCTAACCAGGGTGAATTAGAATGATTAAACTATTTGATTGCGATCGCCGCGCATGTGCAATTTACGTAGAGATGTTAATGTCTTATTTGTGTTAAACAGAGGAGCGGCAAATTAGCGCCTAACCAGGGTGAATTAAAAGGATTAAAATATCTGATTACGGTCGCCGCACATGTGCACTTTACGTAGAGATGTCAATGGCTTATATGTGTTGAACAGAGGAGCGGCAATCGAAAACCCAAAAAATTCAGAATTCCTAGCATGTTCCGGTTTTTTGTTTTCGGTGAATAAAGTATATGGGCCAATAAAACATTATGTATCACCTAGAGGACAACCCGATTGTTCATAATCACAATCATACACCCGCCTACCATAAACAGGAGCGCGGCAAATGACCAAAAACATTTCAATTTTACATTTTACACTTTAGCGCCTAACCAGGGTGAATTAGAATGATTAAACTATTTGATTGCGATCGCCGCGCATGTGCAATTTACGTAGAGATGTTAATGTCTTATTTGTGTTAAACAGAGGAGCGGCAAATTAGCGCCTAACCAGGGTGAATTAGAAGGATTAAACTATCTGATTACGGTCGCCGCACATGTGCACTTTACGTAGAGATGTCAATGGCTTATATGTGTTGAACAGAGAAGCGCCATCTAAAACCAAAAAAAATCAACATTACTAGCATGTTCCGGTTTTTTGTTTTCGGCGAATAAAGTATATGGGCCAATATAACATAATGTATCACCTAGAGGACAACCCGATTGTTCATAATCACAATCATACACCCGCCTACCATAAACAGGAGCGCGGCAAATGACCAAAAACATTTCCATTTTACATTTTACACTTTAGCGCCTAACCAGGGTGAATTAGAATGATTAAACTATTTGATTGCGATCGCCGCGCATGTGCAATTTACGTAGAGATGTTAATGTCTTATTTGTGTTAAACAGAGGAGCGGCAATCGAAAACCCAAAAAATTCAAAATTCCTAGCACGTTCCGGTTTTTTGTTTACGGCGAATAAAGTATATGGGCCAATAAAACATAATGTATCACCTAGAGGACAACCCGATTGTTCATAATCACAACCATACACCCGCCTACCATAAACAGGAGCGCGGCAAATGACTAAAAACATTTCAATTTTACATTTTACACTTTAGCGCCTAACCAGGGTGAATTAGAATGATTAAACTATTTGATTGCGATCGCCGCGCATGTGCAATTTACGTAGAGATGTTAATGTCTTATTTGTGTTAAACAGAGGAGCGGCAAATTAACGCCTAACCAGGGTGAATTAGAAGGATTAAAATATCTGATTACGGTCGCCGCACATGTGCACTTTACGTAGAGATGTCAATGGCTTATATGTGTTGAACAGAGGAGCGGCAATCGAAAACCCAAAAAATTCAGAATTCCTAGCATGTTCCGGTTTTTTGTTTTCGGCGAATAAAGTATATGGGCCAATAAAATATTATGTATCACCTAGAGGACAACCCGATTGTTCATAATCACAATCATACACCCGCCTACCATAAACAGGAGCGCGGCAAATGACCAAAAACATTTCAATTTTACATTTTACACTTTAGCGCCTAACCAGGGTGAATTAGAATGATTAAACTATTTGATTGCGATCGCCGCGCATGTGCAATTTACGTAGAGATGTTAATGTCTTATTTGTGTTAAACAGAGGAGCGGCAAATTAGCGCCTAACCAGGGTGAATTAGAAGGATTAAAATATCTGATTACGGTCGCCGCACATGTGCACTTTACGTAGAGATGTCAATGGCTTATATGTGTTGAACAGAGGAGCGGCAATCGAAAACCCAAAAAATTCAGAATTCCTAGCATGTTCCGGTTTTTTGTTTTCGGCGAATAAAGTATATGGGCCAATAAAACATTATGTATCACCTAGAGGACAACCCGATTGTTCATAATCACAATCATACACCCGCCTACCATAAACAGGAGCGCGGCATATGACCAAAAACATTTTAATTTTACATTTTACACTTTAGCGCCTAACCAGGGTGAATTAGAAGGATTAAACTATTTGATTGCGATCGCCGCGCATGTGCAATTTACGTAGAGATGTTAATGTCTTATTTGTGTTAAACAGAGGAGCGGCAATCGAAAACCCAAAAAATTCAGAATTCCCTGCATGTTCCGGTTTTTTGTTTTCGGCGAATAAAGTATATGGGCCAATATAACATAATGTATCACCTAGAGGACAACCCGATTGTTCATAATCACAATCATACACCCGCCTACCATAAACAGGAGCGCGGCAAATGACCAAAAACATTTCCATTTTACATTTTACACTTTAGCGCCTAACCAGGGTGAATTAGTATGATTAAACTATTTGATTGCGATCGCCGCGCATGTGCAATTTACGTAGAGATGTTAATGTCTTATTTGTGTTAAACAGAGGAGCGGCAAATTAGCGCCTAACCAGGGTGAATTAGAAGGATTAAAATATCTGATTACGGTCGCCGCACATGTGCACTTTACGTAGAGATGTCAATGGCTTATATGTGTTGAACAGAGGAGCGGCAATCGAAAACCCAAAAAAATTCAGAATTCCTAGCATGTTCCGGTTTTTTGTTTTCGGCGAATAAAGTATATGGGCCAATAAAACATTATGTATCACCTAGAGGACAACCCGATTGTTCATAATCACAACCATACACCCGCCTACCATAAACATTAGCGCGGCAATTGACCAAAAACATTTCAATTTTACATTTTACACTTTAGCGCCTAACCAGGGTGAATTAGAATGATTAAACTATTTGATTGCGATCGCCGCGCATGTGCAATTTACGTAGAGATGTTAATGTCTTATTTGTGTTATAAAGAGTAGCGGCAATCGAAAACCAAAAAAATTCAGAATTCCTAGTATGTTCCGGTTTTTTGTTTTCGGCGAATAAAGTATATGGGCCAATAAAACATAATGTATCACCTAGAGGAGAACCCGATTGTTCATAATCACAATCATACACCCGCCTACCATAAACAGGAGCACGGCAATTGACCAAAAACATTTCAAGTTTACATTTTACACTTTAGGGCCTAACCAGGGTGAATTAGAAGGATTAAACTATTTGATTGCGATCGCCGCGCATGTGCAATTTACGTAGAGATGTTAATGTCTTATTTGTGTTAAACAGAGGAGCGGCAATCGAAAACCCAAAAAATTCAAAATTCCCTGCATGTTCCGGTTTTTTGTTTTCGGCGAATAAAGTATATGGGCCAATATAACATAATGTATCACCTAGAGGACAACCCGATTGTTCATAATCACAATCATACACCCGCCTACCATAAACAGGAGCGCGGCAAATGACCAAAAACATTTCCATTTTACATTTTACACTTTAGCGCCTAACCAGGGTGAATTAGAATGATTAAACTATTTGATTGCGATCGCCGCGCATGTGCAATTTACGTAGAGATGTTAATGTCTTATTTGTGTTAAACAGAGGAGCGGCAATCGAAAACCCAAAAAATTCAAAATTCCTAGCACGTTCCGGTTTTTTGTTTACGGCGAATAAAGTATATGGGCCAATAAAACATAATGTATCACCTAGAGGACAACCCGATTGTTCATAATCACAACCATACACCCGCCTACCATAAACAGGAGCGCGGCAAATGACTAAAAACATTTCAATTTTACATTTTACACTTTAGCGCCTAACCAGGGTGAATTAGAATGATTAAACTATTTGATTGCGATCGCCGCGCATGTGCAATTTACGTAGAGATGTTAATGTCTTATTTGTGTTAAACAGAGGAGCGGCAAATTAACGCCTAACCAGGGTGAATTAGAAGGATTAAAATATCTGATTACGGTCGCCGCACATGTGCACTTTACGTAGAGATGTCAATGGCTTATATGTGTTGAACAGAGGAGCGGCAATCGAAAACCCAAAAAATTCAGAATTCCTAGCATGTTCCGGTTTTTTGTTTTCGGCGAATAAAGTATATGGGCCAATAAAATATTATG
Organism: Bactrocera oleae; assembly: GCF_042242935.1. Lineage (NCBI taxonomy): Eukaryota > Metazoa > Arthropoda > Insecta > Diptera > Tephritidae > Bactrocera > Bactrocera oleae. The sequence continues at coordinate 19,265,943 of NC_091539.1, read as the reverse complement.
TATCACCTAGAGGACAACCCGATTGTTCATAATCACAATCATACACCCGCCTACCATAAACAGGAGCGCGGCAAATGACCAAAAACATTTCAATTTTACATTTTACACTTTAGCGCCTAACCAGGGTGAATTAGAATGATTAAACTATTTGATTGCGATCGCCGCGCATGTGCAATTTACGTAGAGATGTTAATGTCTTATTTGTGTTAAACAGAGGAGCGGCAAATTAGCGCCTAACCAGGGTGAATTAGAAGGATTAAAATATCTGATTACGGTCGCCGCACATGTGCACTTTACGTAGAGATGTCAATGGCTTATATGTGTTGAACAGAGGAGCGGCAATCGAAAACCCAAAAAATTCAGAATTCCTAGCATGTTCCGGTTTTTTGTTTTCGGCGAATAAAGTATATGGGCCAATAAAACATTATGTATCACCTAGAGGACAACCCGATTGTTCATAATCACAATCATACACCCGCCTACCATAAACAGGAGCGCGGCATATGACCAAAAACATTTTAATTTTACATTTTACACTTTAGCGCCTAACCAGGGTGAATTAGAAGGATTAAACTATTTGATTGCGATCGCCGCGCATGTGCAATTTACGTAGAGATGTTAATGTCTTATTTGTGTTAAACAGAGGAGCGGCAATCGAAAACCCAAAAAATTCAGAATTCCCTGCATGTTCCGGTTTTTTGTTTTCGGCGAATAAAGTATATGGGCCAATATAACATAATGTATCACCTAGAGGACAACCCGATTGTTCATAATCACAATCATACACCCGCCTACCATAAACAGGAGCGCGGCAAATGACCAAAAACATTTCCATTTTACATTTTACACTTTAGCGCCTAACCAGGGTGAATTAGTATGATTAAACTATTTGATTGCGATCGCCGCGCATGTGCAATTTACGTAGAGATGTTAATGTCTTATTTGTGTTAAACAGAGGAGCGGCAAATTAGCGCCTAACCAGGGTGAATTAGAAGGATTAAAATATCTGATTACGGTCGCCGCACATGTGCACTTTACGTAGAGATGTCAATGGCTTATATGTGTTGAACAGAGGAGCGGCAATCGAAAACCCAAAAAAATTCAGAATTCCTAGCATGTTCCGGTTTTTTGTTTTCGGCGAATAAAGTATATGGGCCAATAAAACATTATGTATCACCTAGAGGACAACCCGATTGTTCATAATCACAACCATACACCCGCCTACCATAAACATTAGCGCGGCAATTGACCAAAAACATTTCAATTTTACATTTTACACTTTAGCGCCTAACCAGGGTGAATTAGAATGATTAAACTATTTGATTGCGATCGCCGCGCATGTGCAATTTACGTAGAGATGTTAATGTCTTATTTGTGTTATAAAGAGTAGCGGCAATCGAAAACCAAAAAAATTCAGAATTCCTAGTATGTTCCGGTTTTTTGTTTTCGGCGAATAAAGTATATGGGCCAATAAAACATAATGTATCACCTAGAGGAGAACCCGATTGTTCATAATCACAATCATACACCCGCCTACCATAAACAGGAGCACGGCAATTGACCAAAAACATTTCAAGTTTACATTTTACACTTTAGGGCCTAACCAGGGTGAATTAGAAGGATTAAACTATTTGATTGCGATCGCCGCGCATGTGCAATTTACGTAGAGATGTTAATGTCTTATTTGTGTTAAACAGAGGAGCGGCAATCGAAAACCCAAAAAATTCAAAATTCCCTGCATGTTCCGGTTTTTTGTTTTCGGCGAATAAAGTATATGGGCCAATATAACATAATGTATCACCTAGAGGACAACCCGATTGTTCATAATCACAATCATACACCCGCCTACCATAAACAGGAGCGCGGCAAATGACCAAAAACATTTCCATTTTACATTTTACACTTTAGCGCCTAACCAGGGTGAATTAGTATGATTTGACTATTTGATTGCGATCGCCGCGCATGTGCAATTTACGTAGAGATGTTAATGTCTTATTTGTGTTAAACAGAGGAGCGGCAAATTAGCGTCTAACCAGGGTGAATTAGAAGGATTAAGCTATTTGATAGCGATCGCCGCGCATGTGCAATTTACGTAGAGATGTTAATGTCTTATTTGTGTTAAACAGAGGAGCGGCAATCGAAAACCCAAAAAATTCAGAATTCCTAGCATGTTCCGGTTTTTTGTTTTCGGCGAATAAAGTATATGGGCCAATAAAACATAATGTATCACCTAGAGGACAACCCGATTGTTCATAATCGCAATCATACACCCGCCTACCATAAACAGAAGCGCTGCAAATGACCAAAAATATTTCAATTTTACATTTTACACTTTAGCGCCTAACCAGGGTGAATTAGAATGATTAAGCTATTTGATAGCGATCGCCGCGCATGTGCAATTTACGTAGAGATGTTAATGTCTTATTTGTGTTAAACAGAGGAGCGGCAATCGAAAATCAAAAAAAAATCAGAATTCCTAGCATGTTCCGGTTTTTTGTTTTCGGCGAATAAAGTATATGGGCCAATAAAACATAATGTATCACCTAGAGGACAACCCGATTGTTCATAATCACAATCATGCACCCGCCTACCATAAACAGGAGCGCGGCAAATGACCAAAAACATTTCCATTTTACATTTTACACTTTAGCGCCTAACCAGGGTGAATTAGAATGATTAAACTATTTGATTGCGATCGCCGCGCATGTGCAATTTACGTAGAGATGTTAATGTCTTATTTGTGTTAAACAGAGGAGCGGCAAATTAGCGCCTAACCAGGGTGAATTAGAATGATTAAACTATTTGATAGCGATCGCCGCGCATGTGCAATTTACGTAGAGATGTTAATGTCTTATTTGTGTAAAACAGAGGAGCGGCAATCGAAAATCAAAAAAAATCAGAATTCCTAGCATGTTCCGGTTTTTTGTTTTCGGCGAATAAAGTATATGGGCCAATAAAACATAATGTATCACCTAGAGGACAACCCGATTGTTCATAATCACAACCATACACCCGCCTACCATAAACATTAGCGCGGCAATTGACCAAAAACATTTCAATTTTACATTTTACACTTTAGCGCCTAACCAGGGTGAATTAGAATGATTAAACTATTTGATTGCGATCGCCGCGCATGTGCAATTTACGTAGAGATGTTAATGTCTAATTTGTGTTAAACAGAGGAGCGGCAAATTAGCGCCTAACCAGGGTGAATTAGAAGGATTAAACTATCTGATTACGGTCGCCGCACATGTGCACTTTACGTAGAGATGTCAATGGCTTATATGTGTTGAACAGAGAAGCGGCAATCTAAAACCAAAAAAAATCAACATTACTAGCATGTTCCGGTTTTTTGTTTTCGGCGAATAAAGTATATGGGCCAATATAACATAATGTATCACCTAGAGGACCCGATTGTTTATAATCACAATCATACACCCGCCTACCATAAACATTAGCGCGGCAATTGACCAAAAACATTTCAAGTTTACATTTTACACTTTAGGGCCTAACCAGGGTGAATTAGAAGGATTAAACTATTTGATTGCGATCGCCGCGCATGTGCAATTTACGTAGAGATGTTAATGTCTTATTTGTGTTAAACAGAGGAGCGGCAATCGAAAACCCAAAAAATTCAGAATTCCCTGCATGTTCCGGTTTTTTGTTTTCGGCGAATAAAGTATATGGGCCAATATAACATAATGTATCACCTAGAGGACAACCCGATTGTTCATAATCACAATCATACACCCGCCTACCATAAACAGGAGCGCGGCAAATGACCAAAAACTTTTCCATTTTACATTTTACACTTTAGCGCCTAACCAGGGTGAATTAGTATGATTTAACTATTTGATTGCGATCACCGCGCATGTGCAATTTACGTAGAGATGTTAATGTCTTATTTGTGTTAAACAGAGGAGCGGCAAATTAGCGTCTAACCAGGGTGAATTAGAAGGATTAAGCTATTTGATAGCGATCGCCGCGCATGTGCAATTTACGTAGAGATGTTAATGTCTTATTTGTGTTAAACAGAGGAGCGGCAATCGAAAACCCAAAAAATTCAGAATTCCTAGCATGTTCCGGTTTTTTGTTTTCGGCGAATAAAGTATATGGGCCAATAAAACATAATGTATCACCTAGAGGACAACCCGATTGTTCATAATCGCAATCATACACCCGCCTACCATAAACAGGAGCGCGGCAAATGACCAAAAATATTTCAATTTTACATTTTACACTTTAGCGCCTAACCAGGGTGAATTAGAATGATTAAGCTATTTGATAGCGATCGCCGCGCATGTGCAATTTACGTAGAGATGTTAATGTCTTATTTGTGTTAAACAGAGGAGCGGCAATCGAAAATCAAAAAAAAATCAGAATTCCTAGCATGTTCCGGTTTTTTGTTTTCGGCGAATAAAGTATATGGGCCAATAAAACGTAATGTATCACCTAGAGGACAACCCGATTGTTCATAATCACAATCATACACCCGCCTACCATAAACAGGAGCGCGGCAAATGACCAAAATATTTCCATTTTACATTTTACTCTTTAGCGCCTAACCAGGGTGAATTAGAATGATTAAGCTATTTGATAGCGATCGCCGCGCATGTGCAATTTACGTAGAGATGTTAATGTCTTATTTGTGTTAAACAGAGGAGCGGCAAATTAGCGCCTAACCAGGGTGAATTAGAAGGATTAAAATATCTGATTACGGTCGCCGCACATGTGCACTTTACGTAGAGATGTCAATGGCTTATATGTGTTGAACAGAGGAGCGGCAATCGAAAACCCAAAAAATTCAGAATTCCTAGCATGTTCCGGTTTTTTGTTTTCGGCGAATAAAGTATATGGGCCAATAAAACATTATGTATCACCTAGAGGACAACCCGATTGTTCATAATCACAATCATACACCCGCCTACCATAAACAGGAGCGCGGCATATGACCAAAAACATTTTAATTTTACATTTTACACTTTAGCGCCTAACCAGGGTGAATTAGAAGGATTAAACTATTTGATTGCGATCGCCGCGCATGTGCAATTTACGTAGAGATGTTAATGTCTTATTTGTGTTAAACAGAGGAGCGGCAATCGAAAACCCAAAAAATTCAGAATTCCCTGCATGTTCCGGTTTTTTGTTTTCGGCGAATAAAGTATATGGGCCAATATAACATAATGTATCACCTAGAGGACAACCCGATTGTTCATAATCACAATCATACACCCGCCTACCATAAACAGGAGCGCGGCAAATGACCAAAAACATTTCCATTTTACATTTTACACTTTAGCGCCTAACCAGGGTGAATTAGTATGATTAAACTATTTGATTGCGATCGCCGCGCATGTGCAATTTACGTAGAGATGTTAATGTCTTATTTGTGTTAAACAGAGGAGCGGCAAATTAGCGCCTAACCAGGGTGAATTAGAAGGATTAAAATATCTGATTACGGTCGCCGCACATGTGCACTTTACGTAGAGATGTCAATGGCTTATATGTGTTGAACAGAGGAGCGGCAATCGAAAACCCAAAAAAATTCAGAATTCCTAGCATGTTCCGGTTTTTTGTTTTCGGCGAATAAAGTATATGGTCCAATAAAACATTATGTATCACCTAGAGGACAACCCGATTGTTCATAATCACAACCATACACCCGCCTACCATAAACATTAGCGCGGCAATTGACCAAAAACATTTCAATTTTACATTTTACACTTTAGCGCCTAACCAGGGTGAATTAGAATGATTAAACTATTTGATTGCGATCGCCGCGCATGTGCAATTTACGTAGAGATGTTAATGTCTTATTTGTGTTATAAAGAGTAGCGGCAATCGAAAACCAAAAAAATTCAGAATTCCTAGTATGTTCCGGTTTTTTGTTTTCGGCGAATAAAGTATATGGGCCAATAAAACATAATGTATCACCTAGAGGAGAACCCGATTGTTCATAATCACAATCATACACCCGCCTACCATAAACAGGAGCACGGCAATTGACCAAAAACATTTCAAGTTTACATTTTACACTTTAGGGCCTAACCAGGGTGAATTAGAAGGATTAAACTATTTGATTGCGATCGCCGCGCATGTGCAATTTACGTAGAGATGTTAATGTCTTATTTGTGTTAAACAGAGGAGCGGCAATCGAAAACCCAAAAAATTCAAAATTCCCTGCATGTTCCGGTTTTTTGTTTTCGGCGAATAAAGTATATGGGCCAATATAACATAATGTATCACCTAGAGGACAACCCGATTGTTCATAATCACAATCATACACCCGCCTACCATAAACAGGAGCGCGGCAAATGACCAAAAACATTTCCATTTTACATTTTACACTTTAGCGCCTAACCAGGGTGAATTAGTATGATTTGACTATTTGATTGCGATCGCCGCGCATGTGCAATTTACGTAGAGATGTTAATGTCTTATTTGTGTTAAACAGAGGAGCGGCAAATTAGCGTCTAACCAGGGTGAATTAGAAGGATTAAGCTATTTGATAGCGATCGCCGCGCATGTGCAATTTACGTAGAGATGTTAATGTCTTATTTGTGTTAAACAGAGGAGCGGCAATCGAAAACCCAAAAAATTCAGAATTCCTAGCATGTTCCGGTTTTTTGTTTTCGGCGAATAAAGTATATGGGCCAATAAAACATAATGTATCACCTAGAGGACAACCCGATTGTTCATAATCGCAATCATACACCCGCCTACCATAAACAGAAGCGCTGCAAATGACCAAAAATATTTCAATTTTACATTTTACACTTTAGCGCCTAACCAGGGTGAATTAGAATGATTAAGCTATTTGATAGCGATCGCCGCGCATGTGCAATTTACGTAGAGATGTTAATGTCTTATTTGTGTTAAACAGAGGAGCGGCAATCGAAAATCAAAAAAAAATCAGAATTCCTAGCATGTTCCGGTTTTTTGTTTTCGGCGAATAAAGTATATGGGCCAATAAAACATAATGTATCACCTAGAGGACAACCCGATTGTTCATAATCACAATCATGCACCCGCCTACCATAAACAGGAGCGCGGCAAATGACCAAAAACATTTCCATTTTACATTTTACACTTTAGCGCCTAACCAGGGTGAATTAGAATGATTAAACTATTTGATTGCGATCGCCGCGCATGTGCAATTTACGTAGAGATGTTAATGTCTTATTTGTGTTAAACAGAGGAGCGGCAAATTAGCGCCTAACCAGGGTGAATTAGAATGATTAAACTATTTGATAGCGATCGCCGCGCATGTGCAATTTACGTAGAGATGTTAATGTCTTATTTGTGTAAAACAGAGGAGCGGCAATCGAAAATCAAAAAAAATCAGAATTCCTAGCATGTTCCGGTTTTTTGTTTTCGGCGAATAAAGTATATGGGCCAATAAAACATAATGTATCACCTAGAGGACAACCCGATTGTTCATAATCACAACCATACACCCGCCTACCATAAACATTAGCGCGGCAATTGACCAAAAACATTTCAATTTTACATTTTACACTTTAGCGCCTAACCAGGGTGAATTAGAATGATTAAACTATTTGATTGCGATCGCCGCGCATGTGCAATTTACGTAGAGATGTTAATGTCTAATTTGTGTTAAACAGAGGAGCGGCAAATTAGCGCCTAACCAGGGTGAATTAGAAGGATTAAACTATCTGATTACGGTCGCCGCACATGTGCACTTTACGTAGAGATGTCAATGGCTTATATGTGTTGAACAGAGAAGCGGCAATCTAAAACCAAAAAAAATCAACATTACTAGCATGTTCCGGTTTTTTGTTTTCGGCGAATAAAGTATATGGGCCAATATAACATAATGTATCACCTAGAGGACCCGATTGTTTATAATCACAATCATACACCCGCCTACCATAAACATTAGCGCGGCAATTGACCAAAAACATTTCAAGTTTACATTTTACACTTTAGGGCCTAACCAGGGTGAATTAGAAGGATTAAACTATTTGATTGCGATCGCCGCGCATGTGCAATTTACGTAGAGATGTTAATGTCTTATTTGTGTTAAACAGAGGAGCGGCAATCGAAAACCCAAAAAATTCAGAATTCCCTGCATGTTCCGGTTTTTTGTTTTCGGCGAATAAAGTATATGGGCCAATATAACATAATGTATCACCTAGAGGACAACCCGATTGTTCATAATCACAATCATACACCCGCCTACCATAAACAGGAGCGCGGCAAATGACCAAAAACTTTTCCATTTTACATTTTACACTTTAGCGCCTAACCAGGGTGAATTAGTATGATTTAACTATTTGATTGCGATCACCGCGCATGTGCAATTTACGTAGAGATGTTAATGTCTTATTTGTGTTAAACAGAGGAGCGGCAAATTAGCGTCTAACCAGGGTGAATTAGAAGGATTAAGCTATTTGATAGCGATCGCCGCGCATGTGCAATTTACGTAGAGATGTTAATGTCTTATTTGTGTTAAACAGAGGAGCGGCAATCGAAAACCCAAAAAATTCAGAATTCCTAGCATGTTCCGGTTTTTTGTTTTCGGCGAATAAAGTATATGGGCCAATAAAACATAATGTATCACCTAGAGGACAACCCGATTGTTCATAATCGCAATCATACACCCGCCTACCATAAACAGGAGCGCGGCAAATGACCAAAAATATTTCAATTTTACATTTTACACTTTAGCGCCTAACCAGGGTGAATTAGAATGATTAAACTATTTGATTGCGATCGCCGCGCATGTGCAATTTACGTAGAGATGTTAATGTCTTATTTGTGTTATAAAGAGTAGCGGCAATCGAAAACCAAAAAAATTCAGAATTCCTAGTATGTTCCGGTTTTTTGTTTTCGGCGAATAAAGTATATGGGCCAATAAAACATAATGTATCACCTAGAGGAGAACCCGATTGTTCATAATCACAATCATACACCCGCCTACCATAAACAGGAGCACGGCAATTGACCAAAAACATTTCAAGTTTACATTTTACACTTTAGGGCCTAACCAGGGTGAATTAGAAGGATTAAACTATTTGATTGCGATCGCCGCGCATGTGCAATTTACGTAGAGATGTTAATGTCTTATTTGTGTTAAACAGAGGAGCGGCAATCGAAAACCCAAAAAATTCAAAATTCCCTGCATGTTCCGGTTTTTTGTTTTCGGCGAATAAAGTATATGGGCCAATATAACATAATGTATCACCTAGAGGACAACCCGATTGTTCATAATCACAATCATACACCCGCCTACCATAAACAGGAGCGCGGCAAATGACCAAAAACATTTCCATTTTACATTTTACACTTTAGCGCCTAACCAGGGTGAATTAGTATGATTTGACTATTTGATTGCGATCGCCGCGCATGTGCAATTTACGTAGAGATGTTAATGTCTTATTTGTGTTAAACAGAGGAGCGGCAAATTAGCGTCTAACCAGGGTGAATTAGAAGGATTAAGCTATTTGATAGCGATCGCCGCGCATGTGCAATTTACGTAGAGATGTTAATGTCTTATTTGTGTTAAACAGAGGAGCGGCAATCGAAAACCCAAAAAATTCAGAATTCCTAGCATGTTCCGGTTTTTTGTTTTCGGCGAATAAAGTATATGGGCCAATAAAACATAATGTATCACCTAGAGGACAACCCGATTGTTCATAATCGCAATCATACACCCGCCTACCATAAACAGAAGCGCTGCAAATGACCAAAAATATTTCAATTTTACATTTTACACTTTAGCGCCTAACCAGGGTGAATTAGAATGATTAAGCTATTTGATAGCGATCGCCGCGCATGTGCAATTTACGTAGAGATGTTAATGTCTTATTTGTGTTAAACAGAGGAGCGGCAATCGAAAATCAAAAAAAAATCAGAATTCCTAGCATGTTCCGGTTTTTTGTTTTCGGCGAATAAAGTATATGGGCCAATAAAACATAATGTATCACCTAGAGGACAACCCGATTGTTCATAATCACAATCATGCACCCGCCTACCATAAACAGGAGCGCGGCAAATGACCAAAAACATTTCCATTTTACATTTTACACTTTAGCGCCTAACCAGGGTGAATTAGAATGATTAAACTATTTGATTGCGATCGCCGCGCATGTGCAATTTACGTAGAGATGTTAATGTCTTATTTGTGTTAAACAGAGGAGCGGCAAATTAGCGCCTAACCAGGGTGAATTAGAATGATTAAACTATTTGATAGCGATCGCCGCGCATGTGCAATTTACGTAGAGATGTTAATGTCTTATTTGTGTAAAACAGAGGAGCGGCAATCGAAAATCAAAAAAAATCAGAATTCCTAGCATGTTCCGGTTTTTTGTTTTCGGCGAATAAAGTATATGGGCCAATAAAACATAATGTATCACCTAGAGGACAACCCGATTGTTCATAATCACAACCATACACCCGCCTACCATAAACATTAGCGCGGCAATTGACCAAAAACATTTCAATTTTACATTTTACACTTTAGCGCCTAACCAGGGTGAATTAGAATGATTAAACTATTTGATTGCGATCGCCGCGCATGTGCAATTTACGTAGAGATGTTAATGTCTAATTTGTGTTAAACAGAGGAGCGGCAAATTAGCGCCTAACCAGGGTGAATTAGAAGGATTAAACTATCTGATTACGGTCGCCGCACATGTGCACTTTACGTAGAGATGTCAATGGCTTATATGTGTTGAACAGAGAAGCGGCAATCTAAAACCAAAAAAAATCAACATTACTAGCATGTTCCGGTTTTTTGTTTTCGGCGAATAAAGTATATGGGCCAATATAACATAATGTATCACCTAGAGGACCCGATTGTTTATAATCACAATCATACACCCGCCTACCATAAACATTAGCGCGGCAATTGACCAAAAACATTTCAAGTTTACATTTTACACTTTAGGGCCTAACCAGGGTGAATTAGAAGGATTAAACTATTTGATTGCGATCGCCGCGCATGTGCAATTTACGTAGAGATGTTAATGTCTTATTTGTGTTAAACAGAGGAGCGGCAATCGAAAACCCAAAAAATTCAGAATTCCCTGCATGTTCCGGTTTTTTGTTTTCGGCGAATAAAGTATATGGGCCAATATAACATAATGTATCACCTAGAGGACAACCCGATTGTTCATAATCACAATCATACACCCGCCTACCATAAACAGGAGCGCGGCAAATGACCAAAAACTTTTCCATTTTACATTTTACACTTTAGCGCCTAACCAGGGTGAATTAGTATGATTTAACTATTTGATTGCGATCACCGCGCATGTGCAATTTACGTAGAGATGTTAATGTCTTATTTGTGTTAAACAGAGGAGCGGCAAATTAGCGTCTAACCAGGGTGAATTAGAAGGATTAAGCTATTTGATAGCGATCGCCGCGCATGTGCAATTTACGTAGAGATGTTAATGTCTTATTTGTGTTAAACAGAGGAGCGGCAATCGAAAACCCAAAAAATTCAGAATTCCTAGCATGTTCCGGTTTTTTGTTTTCGGCGAATAAAGTATATGGGCCAATAAAACATAATGTATCACCTAGAGGACAACCCGATTGTTCATAATCGCAATCATACACCCGCCTACCATAAACAGGAGCGCGGCAAATGACCAAAAATATTTCAATTTTACATTTTACACTTTAGCGCCTAACCAGGGTGAATTAGAATGATTAAGCTATTTGATAGCGATCGCCGCGCATGTGCAATTTACGTAGAGATGTTAATGTCTTATTTGTGTTAAACAGAGGAGCGGCAATCGAAAATCAAAAAAAAATCAGAATTCCTAGCATGTTCCGGTTTTTTGTTTTCGGCGAATAAAGTATATGGGCCAATAAAACGTAATGTATCACCTAGAGGACAACCCGATTGTTCATAATCACAATCATACACCCGCCTACCATAAACAGGAGCGCGGCAAATGACCAAAATATTTCCATTTTACATTTTACTCTTTAGCGCCTAACCAGGGTGAATTAGAATGATTAAGCTATTTGATAGCGATCGCCGCGCATGTGCAATTTACGTAGAGATGTTAATGTCTTATTTGTGTTAAACAGAGGAGCGGCAATCGAAAACCCAAAAAATTCAGAATTCCTAGCATGTTCCGGTTTTTTGTTTTCGGCGAATAAAGTATATGGGCCAATAAAACATAATGTATCACCTAGAGGACAACCCGATTGTTCATAATCACAATCATACACCCGCCTACCATAAACAGGAGCGCGGCAAATGACCAAAAACATTTCCATTTTACATTTTACACTTTAGCGCCTAACCAGGGTGAATTAGAATGATTAAACTATTTGATTGCGATCGCCGCGCATGTGCAATTTACGAAGAGATGTTAATGTCTTATATGTGTTGAACAGAGGAGCGGCGATCGAAAACCCAAAGAATTCAGAATTCCTGGCATGTTCCGGTTTTTTGTTTTCGGCGAATAAAGTATATGGGCCAATAAAACATAATGTATCACCTAGAGGACAACCCGATTGTTCATAATCACAACCATACACCCGCCTACCATAAACATTAGCGCGGCAATTGACCAAAAACATTTCAATTTTACATTTTACACTTTAGCGCCTAACCAGGGTGAATTAGAATGATTAAACTATTTGATTGCGATCGCCGCGCATGTGCAATTTACGTAGAGATGTTAATGTCTTATTTGTGTTAAACAGAGCAGCGGCAAATTAGCGCCTAACCAGGGTGAATTAGAAGGATTAAAATATCTGATTACGGTCGCCGCACATGTGCACTTTACGTAGAGATGTCAATGGCTTATATGTGTTGAACAGAGGAGCGGCAATCGAAAACCCAAAAAATTCAGAATTCCTAGCATGTTCCGGTTTTTTGTTTTCGGCGAATAAAGTATATGGGCCAATAAAACATTATGTATCACCTAGAGGACAACCCGATTGTTCATAATCACAATCATACACCCGCCTACCATAAACAGGAGCGCGGCAAATGACCAAAAACATTTCAATTTTACATTTTACACTTTAGCGCCTAACCAGGGTGAATTAGAATGATTAAACTATTTGATTGCGATCGCCGCGCATGTGCAATTTACGTAGAGATGTTAATGTCTTATTTGTGTTAAACAGAGGAGCGGCAATCGAAAACCCAAAAAATTCAGAATTCCTAGCATGTTCCGGTTTTTTGTTTTCGGCGAATAAAGTATATGGGCCAATAAAACATAATGTATCACCTAGAGGACAACCCGATTGTTCATAATCACAATCATACACCCGCCTACCATAAACAGGAGCGCGGCAAATGACCATTAGAGATGTTAATGTCTTATTTGTGTTAAACAGAGGAGCGGCAATCGAAAACCCAAAAAATTCAGAATTCCTAGCATGTTCCGGTTTTTTGTTTTCGGCGAATAAAGTATATGGGCCAATAAAACATAATGTATCACCTAGAGGACAACCCGATTGTTCATAATCACAATCATACACCCGCCTACCATAAACAGGAGCGCGGCAAATGACCAAAAACATTTCAATTTTCATTTTACACTTTAGCGCCTAACCAGGGTGAATTAGAATGATTAAACTATTTGATTGCGATCGCCGCGCATGTGGAATTTACGTAGAGATGTTAATGTCTTATTTGTGTTAAACAGAGGAGCGGCAAATTAGCGCCTAACCAGGGTGAATTAGAAGGATTAAACTATCTGATTACGGTCGCCGCACATGTGCACTTTACGTAGAGATGTCAATGGCTTATATGTGTTGAACAGAGAAGCGGCAATCTAAAACCAAAAAAAATCAACATTACTAGCATGTTCCGGTTTTTTGTTTTCGGCGAATAAAGTATATGGGCCAATAAAACATAATGTATCACCTAGAGGACAACCCGATTGTTCATAATCACAATCATACACCCGCCTACCATAAACATTAGCGCGGCAATTGACCAAAAACATTTCAAGTTTACATTTTACACTTTAGGGCCTAACCAGGGTGAATTAGAAGGATTAAACTATTTGATTGCGATCGCCGCGCATGTGCAATTTACGTAGAGATGTTAATGTCTTATTTGTGTTAAACAGAGGAGCGGCAATCGAAAACCCAAAAAATTCAGAATTCCTAGCATGTTCCGGTTTTTTGTTTTCGGCGAATAAAGTATATGGGCCAATAAAACATAATGTATCACCTAGAGGACAACCCGATTGTTCATAATCACAATCATACACCCGCCTACCATAAACAGGAGCGCGGCAAATGACCAAAAACATTTCAAGTTTACATTTTACACTTTAGCGCCTAACCAGGGTGAATTAGAATGATTAAACTATTTGATTGCGATCGCCGCGCATGTGCAATTTACGTAGAGATGTTAATGTCTTATTTGTGTTAAACAGAGGAGCGGCAATCGAAAACCCAAAAAATTCAGAATTCCTAGCATGTTCCGGTTTTTTGTTTTCGGCGAATAAAGTATATGGGCCAATAAAACATAATGTATCACCTAGAGGACAACCCGATTGTTCATAATCACAATCATACACCCGCCTACCATAAACAGGAGCGCGGCAAATGACCAAAAATATTTCAATTTTACATTTTACACTTTAGCGCCTAACCAGGGTGAATTAGAATGATTAAGCTATTTGATAGCGATCGCCGCGCATGTGCAATTTACGTAGAGATGTTAATGTCTTATTTGTGTTAAACAGAGGAGCGGCAATCGAAAATCAAAAAAAAATCAGAATTCCTAGCATGTTCCGGTTTTTTGTTTTCGGCGAATAAAGTATATGGGCCAATAAAACGTAATGTATCACCTAGAGGACAACCCGATTGTTCATAATCACAATCATACACCCGCCTACCATAAACAGGAGCGCGGCAAATGACCAAAATATTTCCATTTTACATTTTACTCTTTAGCGCCTAACCAGGGTGAATTAGAATGATTAAGCTATTTGATAGCGATCGCCGCGCATGTGCAATTTACGTAGAGATGTTAATGTCTTATTTGTGTTAAACAGAGGAGCGGCAATCGAAAACCCAAAAAATTCAGAATTCCTAGCATGTTCCGGTTTTTTGTTTTCGGCGAATAAAGTATATGGGCCAATAAAACATAATGTATCACCTAGAGGACAACCCGATTGTTCATAATCACAATCATACACCCGCCTACCATAAACAGGAGCGCGGCAAATGACCAAAAACATTTCCATTTTACATTTTACACTTTAGCGCCTAACCAGGGTGAATTAGAATGATTAAACTATTTGATTGCGATCGCCGCGCATGTGCAATTTACGAAGAGATGTTAATGTCTTATATGTGTTGAACAGAGGAGCGGCGATCGAAAACCCAAAGAATTCAGAATTCCTAGCATGTTCCGGTTTTTTGTTTTCGGCGAATAAAGTATATGGGCCAATAAAACATAATGTATCACCTAGAGGACAACCCGATTGTTCATAATCACAACCATACACCCGCCTACCATAAACATTAGCGCGGCAATTGACCAAAAACATTTCAATTTTACATTTTACACTTTAGCGCCTAACCAGGGTGAATTAGAATGATTAAACTATTTGATTGCGATCGCCGCGCATGTGCAATTTACGTAGAGATGTTAATGTCTTATTTGTGTTAAACAGAGCAGCGGCAAATTAGCGCCTAACCAGGGTGAATTAGAAGGATTAAAATATCTGATTACGGTCGCCGCACATGTGCACTTTACGTAGAGATGTCAATGGCTTATATGTGTTGAACAGAGGAGCGGCAATCGAAAACCCAAAAAATTCAGAATTCCTAGCATGTTCCGGTTTTTTGTTTTCGGCGAATAAAGTATATGGGCCAATAAAACATTATGTATCACCTAGAGGACAACCCGATTGTTCATAATCACAATCATACACCCGCCTACCATAAACAGGAGCGCGGCAAATGACCAAAAACATTTCAATTTTACATTTTACACTTTAGCGCCTAACCAGGGTGAATTAGAATGATTAAACTATTTGATTGCGATCGCCGCGCATGTGCAATTTACGTAGAGATGTTAATGTCTTATTTGTGTTAAACAGAGGAGCGGCAATCGAAAACCCAAAAAATTCAGAATTCCTAGCATGTTCCGGTTTTTTGTTTTCGGCGAATAAAGTATATGGGCCAATAAAACATAATGTATCACCTAGAGGACAACCCGATTGTTCATAATCACAATCATACACCCGCCTACCATAAACAGGAGCGCGGCAAATGACCATTAGAGATGTTAATGTCTTATTTGTGTTAAACAGAGGAGCGGCAATCGAAAGCCCAAAAAATTCAGAATTCCTAGCATGTTCCGGTTTTTTGTTTTCGGCGAATAAAGTATATGGGCCAATAAAACATAATGTATCACCTAGAGGACAACCCGATTGTTCATAATCACAATCATACACCCGCCTACCATAAACAGGAGCGCGGCAAATGACCAAAAACATTTCAATTTTCATTTTACACTTTAGCGCCTAACCAGGGTGAATTAGAATGATTAAACTATTTGATTGCGATCGCCGCGCATGTGGAATTTACGTAGAGATGTTAATGTCTTATTTGTGTTAAACAGAGGAGCGGCAAATTAGCGCCTAACCAGGGTGAATTAGAAGGATTAAACTATCTGATTACGGTCGCCGCACATGTGCACTTTACGTAGAGATGTCAATGGCTTATATGTGTTGAACAGAGAAGCGGCAATCTAAAACCAAAAAAAATCAACATTACTAGCATGTTCCGGTTTTTTGTTTTCGGCGAATAAAGTATATGGGCCAATAAAACATAATGTATCACCTAGAGGACAACCCGATTGTTCATAATCACAATCATACACCCGCCTACCATAAACATTAGCGCGGCAATTGACCAAAAACATTTCAAGTTTACATTTTACACTTTAGGGCCTAACCAGGGTGAATTAGAAGGATTAAACTATTTGATTGCGATCGCCGCGCATGTGCAATTTACGTAGAGATGTTAATGTCTTATTTGTGTTAAACAGAGGAGCGGCAATCGAAAACCCAAAAAATTCAGAATTCCTAGCATGTTCCGGTTTTTTGTTTTCGGCGAATAAAGTATATGGGCCAATAAAACATAATGTATCACCTAGAGGACAACCCGATTGTTCATAATCACAATCATACACCCGCCTACCATAAACAGGAGCGCGGCAAATGACCAAAAACATTTCAAGTTTACATTTTACACTTTAGCGCCTAACCAGGGTGAATTAGAATGATTAAACTATTTGATTGCGATCGCCGCGCATGTGCAATTTACGTAGAGATGTTAATGTCTTATTTGTGTTAAACAGAGGAGCGGCAATCGAAAACCCAAAAAATTCAGAATTCCTAGCATGTTCCGGTTTTTTGTTTTCGGCGAATAAAGTATATGGGCCAATAAAACATAATGTATCACCTAGAGGACAACCCGATTGTTCATAATCACAATCATACACCCGCCTACCATAAACAGGAGCGCGGCAAATGACCAAAAACATTTCCATTTTACATTTTACACTTTAGCGCCTAACCAGGGTGAATTAGAATGATTAAACTATTTGATTGCGATCGCCGCGCATGTGCAATTTACGTAGAGATGTTAATGTCTTATTTGTGTTAAACAGAGGAGCGGCAATCGAAAACCCAAAAAATTCAGAATTCCTAGCATGTTCCGGTTTTTTGTTTTCGGCGAATAAAGTATATGGGCCAATAAAACATTACGTATCACCTAGAGGACAACCCGATTGTTCATAATCACAATCATCCACCCGCCTACCATAAACAGGAGCGCGGCAAATGACCAAAAATATTTCAATTTTGCATTTTACACTTTAGCGCCTAACCAGGGTGAATTAGAATGATTAAACTATTTGATTGCGATCGCCGCGCATGTGCAATTTACGTAGAGATGTTAATGTCTTATTTGTGTTAAACAGAGGAGCGGCAATCGAAAACCCAAAAAATTCAGAATTCCTAGCATGTTCCGGTTTTTTGTTTTCGGCGAATAAAGTATATGGGCCAATAAAACATAATGTATCACCGGGAGGACAACCCGATTGTTCATAATCACAATCATACACCCGCCTACCATAAACAGGAGCGCGGCAAATGACCAAAAACATTGCAATTTTCATTTTACACTTTAGCGCCTAACCAGGGTGAATTAGAATGATTAAACTATTTGATTGCGATCGCCGCGCATGTGCAATTTACGTAGAGATGTTAATGTCTTATTTGTGTTAAACAGAGCAGCGGCAAATTAGCGCCTAACCAGGGTGAATTAGAAGGATTAAAATATCTGATTACGGTCGCCGCACATGTGCACTTTACGTAGAGATGTCAATGGCTTATATGTGTTGAACAGAGGAGCGGCAATCGAAAACCCAAAAAAATCAACATTACTAGCATGTTCCGGTTTTTTGTTTTCGGCGAATAAAGTATATGGGCCAATATAACATAATGTATCACCTAGAGGACAACCCGATTGTTCATAATCACAATCATACACCCGCCTACCATAAACAGGAGCGCGGCAAATGACCAAAAACATTTCAATTTTACATTTTACACTTTAGCGCCTAACCAGGGTGAATTAGAATGATTAAACTATTTGATTGCGATCGCCGCGCATGTGCAATTTACGTAGAGATGTTAATGTCTTATTTGTGTTAAACAGAGGAGCGGCAAATTAGCGCCTAACCAGGGTGAATTAGAAGGATTAAACTATCTGATTACGGTCGCCGCACATGTGCACTTTACGTAGAGATGTTAATGTCTTATTTGTGTTAAACAGAGCAGCGGCAAATTAGCGCCTAACCAGGGTGAATTAGAATGATTAAACTATTTGATTGCGATCGCCGCGCATGTGCAATTTACGTAGAGATGTTAATGTCTTATTTGTGTTAAACAGAGGAGCGGCAATCGAAAACCCAAAAAATTCAGAATTCCTAGCATGTTCCGGTTTTTTGTTTTCGGCGAATAAAGTATATGGGCCAATAAAACATAATGTATCACCTAGAGGACAACCCGATTGTTCATAATCACAATCATACACCCGCCTACCATAAACAGGAGCGCGGCAAATGACCATTAGAGATCTTAATGTCTTATTTGTGTTAAACAGAGGAGCGGCAATCGAAAACCCAAAAAATTCAGAATTCCTAGCATGTTCCGGTTTTTTGTTTTCGGCGAATAAAGTATATGGGCCAATAAAACATAATGTATCACCTAGAGGACAACCCGTTTGTTCATAATCACAATCATACACCCGCCTACCATAAACAGGAGCGCGGCAAATGACCAAAAACATTTCAATTTTCATTTTACACTTTAGCGCCTAACCAGGGTGAATTAGAATGATTAAACTATTTGATTGCGATCGCCGCGCATGTGCAATTTACGTAGAGATGTTAATGTCTTATTTGTGTTAAACAGAGGAGCGGCAAATTAGCGCCTAACCAGGGTGAATTAGAAGGATTAAACTATCTGATTACGGTCGCCGCACATGTGCACTTTACGTAGAGATGTCAATGGCTTATATGTGTTGAACAGAGAAGCGGCAATCTAAAACCAAAAAAACTTAACATTACTAGCATGTTCCGGTTTTTTGTTTTCGGCGAATAAAGTATATGGGCCAATAAAACATAATGTATCACCTAGAGGACAACCCGATTGTTCATAATCACAATCATACACCCGCCTACCATAAACATTAGCGCGGCAATTGACCAAAAACATTTCAAGTTTACATTTTACACTTTAGGGCCTAACCAGGGTGAATTAGAAGGATTAAACTATTTGATTGCGATCGCCGCGCATGTGCAATTTACGTAGAGATGTTAATGTCTTATTTGAGTTAAACAGAGGAGCGGCAATCGAAAACCCAAAAAATTCAGAATTCCTAGCATGTTCCGGTTTTTTGTTTTCGGCGAATAAAGTATATGGGCCAATAAAACATAATGTATCACCTAGAGGACAACCCGATTGTTCATAATCACAATCATACACCCGCCTACCATAAACAGGAGCGCGGCAAATGACCAAAAACATTTCAAGTTTACATTTTACACTTTAGCGCCTAACCAGGGTGAATTAGAATGATTAAACTATTTGATTGCGATCGCCGCGCATGTGCAATTTACGTAGAGATGTTAATGTCTTATTTGTGTTAAACAGAGGAGCGGCAATCGAAAACCCAAAAAATTCAGAATTCCTAGCATGTTCCGGTTTTTTGTTTTCGGCGAATAAAGTATATGGGCCAATAAAACATAATGTATCACCTAGAGGACAACCCGATTGTTCATAATCACAATCATACACCCGCCTACCATAAACAGGAGCGCGGCAAATGACCAAAAACATTTCCATTTTACATTTTACACTTTAGCGCCTAACCTGGGTGAATTAGAATGATTAAACTATTTGATTGCGATCGCCGCGCATGTGCAATTTACGTAGAGATGTTAAAGTCTTATTTGTGTTAAACAGAGGAGCGGCAATCGAAAACCCAAAAAATTCAAAATTCCTAGCACGTTCCGGTTTTTTGTTTACGGCGAATAAAGTATATGGGCCAATAAAACATAATGTATCACCTAGAGGACAACCCGATTGTTCATAATCACAACCATACACCCGCCTACCATAAACAGGAGCGCGGCAAATGACTAAAAACATTACAATTTTACATTTTACACTTTAGCGCCTAACCAGGGTGAATTAGAATGATTAAACTATTTGATTGCGATCGCCGCGCATGTGCAATTTACGTAGAGATGTTAATGTCTTATTTGTGTTAAACAGAGGAGCGGCAAATTAGCTTCTCACCAGGGTGAATTAGAATGATTAAACTATTTGATTGCGATCGCCGCGCATGTGCAATTTACGTAGAGATGTTAATGTCTTATTTGTGTTAAACAGAGGAGCGGCAATCGAAAACCCAAAAAATTCAGAATTCCTAGCATGTTCCGGTTTTTTGTTTTCGGCGAATAAAGTATATGGGCCAATAAAACATAATGTATCACCGAGAGGACAACCCGATTGTTCATAATCACAATCATACACCCGCCTACCATAAACAGGAGCGCGGCAAATGACCAAAAACATTTCAATTTTCATTTTACACTTTAGCGCCTAACCAGGGTGAATTAGAATGATTAAACTATTTGATTGCGATCGCCGCGCATGTGCAATTTACGTAGAGATGTTAATGTCTTATTTGTGTTAAACAGAGGAGCGGCAAATTAGCGCCTAACCAGGGTGAATTAGAAGGATTAAAATATCTGATTACGGTCGCCGCACATGTGCACTTTACGTAGAGATGTCAATGGCTTATATGTGTTGAACAGAGGAGCGGCAATCGAAAACCCAAAAAATTCAGAATTCCTAGCATGTTCCGGTTTTTTGTTTTCGGCGAATAAAGTATATGGGCCAATAAAACATTACGTATCCCCTAGAGGACAACCCGATTGTTCATAATCACAATCATCCACCCGCCTACCATAAACAGGAGCGCGGCAAATGACCAAAAACATTTCAAGTTTACATTTTACACTTTAGGGCCTAACCAGGGTGAATTAGAAGGATTAAACTATTTGATTGCGATCGCCGCGCATGTGCAATTTACGTAGAGATGTTAATGTCTTATTTGTGTTAAACAGAGGAGCGGCAATCGAAAACCCAAAAAATTCAGAATTCCTAGCATGTTCCGGTTTTTTGTTTTCGGCGAATAAAGTATATGGGCCAATAAAACATAATGTATCACCTAGAGGACAACCCGATTGTTCATAATCACAATCATACACCCGCCTACCATAAACAGGAGCGCGGCAATTGACCAAAAACATTTCAAGTTTACATTTTACACTTTAGGGCCTAACCAGGGTGAATTAGAATGATTAAGCTATTTGATAGCGATCGCCGCGCAGGTGCCATTTACGTAGAGATGTTAATGTCTTATTTGTGTTAAACGGAGGAGTGGCAATCAAAAACCCAAAAAATTCAGAATTCCTAGCATGTTCCGGTTTTTTGTTTTCGGCGAATAAAGTATATGGGCCAATAAAACATAATGTATCACCTAGAGGACAACCCGATTGTTCATAATCACAATCATACACCCGCCTACCATAAACATTAGCGCGGCAATTGACCAAAAACATTTCAAGTTTACATTTTACACTTTAGGGCCTAACCAGGGTGAATTAGAAGGATTAAACTATTTGATTGCGATCGCCGCGCATGTGCAATTTACGTAGAGATGTTAATGTCTTATTTGAGTTAAACAGAGGAGCGGCAATCGAAAACCCAAAAAATTCAGAATTCCTAGCATGTTCCGGTTTTTTGTTTTCGGCGAATAAAGTATATGGGCCAATAAAACATAATGTATCACCTAGAGGACAACCCGATTGTTCATAATCACAATCATACACCCGCCTACCATAAACAGGAGCGCGGCAAATGACCAAAAACATTTCAAGTTTACATTTTACACTTTAGCGCCTAACCAGGGTGAATTAGAATGATTAAACTATTTGATTGCGATCGCCGCGCATGTGCAATTTACGTAGAGATGTTAATGTCTTATTTGTGTTAAACAGAGGAGCGGCAATCGAAAACCCAAAAAATTCAGAATTCCTAGCATGTTCCGGTTTTTTGTTTTCGGCGAATAAAGTATATGGGCCAATAAAACATAATGTATCACCTAGAGGACAACCCGATTGTTCATAATCACAATCATACACCCGCCTACCATAAACAGGAGCGCGGCAAATGACCAAAAACATTTCCATTTTACATTTTACACTTTAGCGCCTAACCTGGGTGAATTAGAATGATTAAACTATTTGATTGCGATCGCCGCGCATGTGCAATTTACGTAGAGATGTTAAAGTCTTATTTGTGTTAAACAGAGGAGCGGCAATCGAAAACCCAAAAAATTCAAAATTCCTAGCACGTTCCGGTTTTTTGTTTACGGCGAATAAAGTATATGGGCCAATAAAACATAATGTATCACCTAGAGGACAACCCGATTGTTCATAATCACAACCATACACCCGCCTACCATAAACAGGAGCGCGGCAAATGACTAAAAACATTTCAATTTTACATTTTACACTTTAGCGCCTAACCAGGGTGAATTAGAATGATTAAACTATTTGATTGCGATCGCCGCGCATGTGCAATTTACGTAGAGATGTTAATGTCTTATTTGTGTTAAACAGAGGAGCGGCAAATTAGCTTCTCACCAGGGTGAATTAGAATGATTAAACTATTTGATTGCGATCGCCGCGCATGTGCAATTTACGTAGAGATGTTAATGTCTTATTTGTGTTAAACAGAGGAGCGGCAATCGAAAACCCAAAAAATTCAGAATTCCTAGCATGTTCCGGTTTTTTGTTTTCGGCGAATAAAGTATATGGGCCAATAAAACATAATGTATCACCGAGAGGACAACCCGATTGTTCATAATCACAATCATACACCCGCCTACCATAAACAGGAGCGCGGCAAATGACCAAAAACATTTCAATTTTCATTTTACACTTTAGCGCCTAACCAGGGTGAATTAGAATGATTAAACTATTTGATTGCGATCGCCGCGCATGTGCAATTTACGTAGAGATGTTAATGTCTTATTTGTGTTAAACAGAGGAGCGGCAAATTAGCGCCTAACCAGGGTGAATTAGAAGGATTAAAATATCTGATTACGGTCGCCGCACATGTGCACTTTACGTAGAGATGTCAATGGCTTATATGTGTTGAACAGAGGAGCGGCAATCGAAAACCCAAAAAATTCAGAATTCCTAGCATGTTCCGGTTTTTTGTTTTCGGCGAATAAAGTATATGGGCCAATAAAACATAATGTATCACCTAGAGGACAACCCGATTGTTCATAATCACAATCATACACCCGCCTACCATAAACAGGAGCGCGGCAAATGACCAAAAACATTTCAAGTTTACATTTTACACTTTAGCGCCTAACCAGGGTGAATTAGAATGATTAAACTATTTGATTGCGATCGCCGCGCATGTGCAATTTACGTAGAGATGTCAATGGCTTATATGTGTTGAACAGAGAAGCGGCAATCTAAAACCAAAAAAACTTAACATTACTAGCATGTTCCGGTTTTTTGTTTTCGGCGAATAAAGTATATGGGCCAATAAAACATAATGTATCACCTAGAGGACAACCCGATTGTTCATAATCACAATCATACACCCGCCTACCATAAACATTAGCGCGGCAATTGACCAAAAACATTTCAAGTTTACATTTTACACTTTAGGGCCTAACCAGGGTGAATTAGAAGGATTAAACTATTTGATTGCGATCGCCGCGCATGTGCAATTTACGTAGAGATGTTAATGTCTTATTTGAGTTAAACAGAGGAGCGGCAATCGAAAACCCAAAAAATTCAGAATTCCTAGCATGTTCCGGTTTTTTGTTTTCGGCGAATAAAGTATATGGGCCAATAAAACATAATGTATCACCTAGAGGACAACCCGATTGTTCATAATCACAATCATACACCCGCCTACCATAAACAGGAGCGCGGCAAATGACCAAAAACATTTCAAGTTTACATTTTACACTTTAGCGCCTAACCAGGGTGAATTAGAATGATTAAACTATTTGATTGCGATCGCCGCGCATGTGCAATTTACGTAGAGATGTTAATGTCTTATTTGTGTTAAACAGAGGAGCGGCAATCGAAAACCCAAAAAATTCAGAATTCCTAGCATGTTCCGGTTTTTTGTTTTCGGCGAATAAAGTATATGGGCCAATAAAACATAATGTATCACCTAGAGGACAACCCGATTGTTCATAATCACAATCATACACCCGCCTACCATAAACAGGAGCGCGGCAAATGACCAAAAACATTTCCATTTTACATTTTACACTTTAGCGCCTAACCTGGGTGAATTAGAATGATTAAACTATTTGATTGCGATCGCCGCGCATGTGCAATTTACGTAGAGATGTTAAAGTCTTATTTGTGTTAAACAGAGGAGCGGCAATCGAAAACCCAAAAAATTCAAAATTCCTAGCACGTTCCGGTTTTTTGTTTACGGCGAATAAAGTATATGGGCCAATAAAACATAATGTATCACCTAGAGGACAACCCGATTGTTCATAATCACAACCATACACCCGCCTACCATAAACAGGAGCGCGGCAAATGACTAAAAACATTTCAATTTTACATTTTACACTTTAGCGCCTAACCAGGGTGAATTAGAATGATTAAACTATTTGATTGCGATCGCCGCGCATGTGCAATTTACGTAGAGATGTTAATGTCTTATTTGTGTTAAACAGAGGAGCGGCAAATTAGCTTCTCACCAGGGTGAATTAGAATGATTAAACTATTTGATTGCGATCGCCGCGCATGTGCAATTTACGTAGAGATGTTAATGTCTTATTTGTGTTAAACAGAGGAGCGGCAATCGAAAACCCAAAAAATTCAGAATTCCTAGCATGTTCCGGTTTTTTGTTTTCGGCGAATAAAGTATATGGGCCAATAAAACATAATGTATCACCGAGAGGACAACCCGATTGTTCATAATCACAATCATACACCCGCCTACCATAAACAGGAGCGCGGCAAATGACCAAAAACATTTCAATTTTCATTTTACACTTTAGCGCCTAACCAGGGTGAATTAGAATGATTAAACTATTTGATTGCGATCGCCGCGCATGTGCAATTTACGTAGAGATGTTAATGTCTTATTTGTGTTAAACAGAGGAGCGGCAAATTAGCGCCTAACCAGGGTGAATTAGAAGGATTAAAATATCTGATTACGGTCGCCGCACATGTGCACTTTACGTAGAGATGTCAATGGCTTATATGTGTTGAACAGAGGAGCGGCAATCGAAAACCCAAAAAATTCAGAATTCCTAGCATGTTCCGGTTTTTTGTTTTCGGCGAATAAAGTATATGGGACAATAAAACATTACGTATCCCCTAGAGGACAACCCGATTGTTCATAATCACAATCATCCACCCGCCTACCATAAACAGGAGCGCGGCAAATGACCAAAAACATTTCAAGTTTACATTTTACACTTTAGGGCCTAACCAGGGTGAATTAGAAGGATTAAACTATTTGATTGCGATCGCCGCGCATGTGCAATTTACGTAGAGATGTTAATGTCTTATTTGTGTTAAACAGAGGAGCGGCAATCGAAAACCCAAAAAATTCAGAATTCCTAGCATGTTCCGGTTTTTTGTTTTCGGCGAATAAAGTATATGGGCCAATAAAACATAATGTATCACCTAGAGGACAACCCGATTGTTCATAATCACAATCATACACCCGCCTACCATAAACAGGAGCGCGGCAATTGACCAAAAACATTTCAAGTTTACATTTTACACTTTAGGGCCTAACCAGGGTGAATTAGAATGATTAAGCTATTTGATAGCGATCGCCGCGCAGGTGCCATTTACGTAGAGATGTTAATGTCTTATTTGTGTTAAACGGAGGAGTGGCAATCAAAAACCCAAAAAATTCAGAATTCCTAGCATGTTCCGGTTTTTTGTTTTCGGCGAATAAAGTATATGGGCCAATAAAACATAATGTATCACCGAGAGGACAACCCGATTGTTCATAATCACAATCATACACCCGCCTACCATAAACAGGAGCGCGGCAAATGACCAAAAACATTTCAATTTTCATTTTACACTTTAGCGCCTAACCAGGGTGAATTAGAATGATTAAACTATTTGATTGCGATCGCCGCGCATGTGCAATTTACGTAGAGATGTTAATGTCTTATTTGTGTTAAACAGAGGAGCGGCAAATTAGCGCCTAACCAGGGTGAATTAGAAGGATTAAAATATCTGATTACGGTCGCCGCACATGTGCACTTTACGTAGAGATGTCAATGGCTTATATGTGTTGAACAGAGGAGCGGCAATCGAAAACCCAAAAAATTCAGAATTCCTAGCATGTTCCGGTTTTTTGTTTTCGGCGAATAAAGTATATGGGCCAATAAAACATTACGTATCCCCTAGAGGACAACCCGATTGTTCATAATCACAATCATCCACCCGCCTACCATAAACAGGAGCGCGGCAAATGACCAAAAACATTTCAAGTTTACATTTTACACTTTAGGGCCTAACCAGGGTGAATTAGAAGGATTAAACTATTTGATTGCGATCGCCGCGCATGTGCAATTTACGTAGAGATGTTAATGTCTTATTTGTGTTAAACAGAGGAGCGGCAATCGAAAACCCAAAAAATTCAGAATTCCTAGCATGTTCCGGTTTTTTGTTTTCGGCGAATAAAGTATATGGGCCAATAAAACATAATGTATCACCTAGAGGACAACCCGATTGTTCATAATCACAATCATACACCCGCCTACCATAAACAGGAGCGCGGCAAATGACCAAAAATATTTCAATTTTACACTTTAGCGCCTAACCAGGGTGAATTAGAATGATTAAACTATTTGATAGCGATCGCCGCGCATGTGCAATTTACGTAGAGATGTTAATGTCTTATATGTGTTAAACAGAGGAGCGGCAATCGAAAACCCAAAAAATTCAGAATTCCTAGCATGTTCCGGTTTTTTGTTTTCGGCGAATAAAGTATATGGGCCAATAAAACATAATGTATCACCTAGAGGACAACCCGATTGTTCATAATCACAATCATACACCCACCTACCATAAACAGGAGCGCGGCAAATGACCAAAAATATTTCAATTTTACATTTTACACTTTAGCGCCTAACCAGGGTGAATTAGAATGATTAAACTATTTGATTGCGATCGCCGCGCATGTGCAATTTACGTAGAGATGTTAATGTCTTATTTGTGTTAAACAGAGGAGCGGCAATCGAAAACCCAAAAAATTCAGAATTCCTAGCAAGTTCCGGTTTTTTGTTTTCGGCGAATAAGTATATGGGCCAATAAAACATAATGTATCACCTAGAGGACAACCCGGTTGTTCATAATCACAATCATACACACGCCTACCATAAACAGGAGCGCGGCAAATGACCAAAAACATTTCCATTTTACATTTTACACTTTAGCGCCTAACCAGGGTGAATTAGAATGATTAAACTATTTGATTGCGATCGCCGCGCATGTACAATTTACGTAGAGATGTTAATGTCTTATTTGTGTTAAACAGAGGAGCGGCAAATTACCGCCTAACCAGGGTGAATTAGAAGGATTAAGCTATTTGATAGCGATCGCCGCGCATGTGCAATTTACGTAGAGATGTTAATGTCTTATTTGTGTTAAACAGAGGAGCGGCAATCGAAAACCCAAAAAATTCAGAATTCCTAGCATGTTCCGGTTTTTTGTTTTCGGCGAATAAAGTATATGGGCCAATAAAACATAATGTATCACCTAGAGGACAACCCGATTGTTCATAATCGCAATCATACACCCGCCTACCATAAACAGGAGCGCGGCAAATGACCAAAAATATTTCAAATTTACATTTTACACTTTAGCGCCTAACCAGTGTGAATTAGAATGATTAAGCTATTTGATAGCGATCGCCGCGCATGTGCAATTTACGTAGAGATGTTAATGTCTTATTTGTGTTAAACAGAGGAGCGGCAATCGAAAATCAAAAAAAATCAGAATTCCTAGCATGTTCCGGTTTTTTGTTTTCGGCGAATAAAGTATATGGGCCAATAAAACGTAATGTATCACCTAGAGGACAACCCGAATGTTCATAATCAAAATCATACACCCGCCTACCATAAACAGGAGCGCGGCAAATGACCAAAAACATTTCCATTTTACATTTTACACTTTAGCGCCTAACCAGGGTGAATTAGAATGATTAAGCTATTTGATAGCGATCGCCGCGCAGGTGCCATTTACGTAGAGATGTTAATGTCTTATTTGTGTTAAACAGAGGAGCGGCAATCGAAAACCCAAAAAATCAACATTACTAGCATATTCCGGTTTTTTGTTTTCGGCGAATAAAGTATATGGGCCAATAAAACATAATGTATCACCTAGAGGACAACCCGATTGTTCATAATCACAATCATACAACCGCCTACCATAGACAGGAGCGCGGCAAATGACCAAAAACATTTCAATTTTACATTTTACACTTTAGCGCCTAACCAGGGTGAATTAGAATGATTAAACTATTTGATTGCGATCGCCGCGCATGTGCAATTTACGTAGAGATGTTAATGTCTTATTTGTGTTAAACAGAGGAGCGGCAATCGAAAACCCAAAAAATTCAGAATTCCTAGCAAGTTCCGGTTTTTTGTTTTCGGCGAATAAAGTATATGGGCCAATAAAACATAATGTATCACCTAGAGGACAACCCGATTGTTCATAATCACAATCATACACCCGCCTACCATAAACAGGAGCGCGGCAAATGACCAAAAACATTTCCATTTTACATTTTACACTTTAGCGCCTAACCAGGGTGAATTAGAATGATTAAACTATTTGATTGCGATCGCCGCGCATGTGCAATTTACGTAGAGATGTTAATGTCTTATTTGTGTTAAACAGAGGAGCGGCAATCGAAAACCCAAAAAATTCAGAATTCCTAGCATGTTCCGGTTTTTTGTTTTCGGCGAATAAAGTATATGGGCCAATAAAACATTACGTATCCCCTAGAGGACAACCCGATTGTTCATAATCACAATCATCCACCCGCCTACCATAAACAGGAGCGCGGCAAATGACCAAAAACATTTCAAGTTTACATTTTACACTTTGGGGCCTAACCAGGGTGAATTAGAAGGATTAAACTATTTGATTGCGATCGCCGCGCATGTGCAATTTACGTAGAGATGTTAATGTCTTATTTGTGTTAAACAGAGGAGCGGCAATCGAAAACCCAAAAAATTCAGAATTCCTAGCATGTTCCGGTTTTTTGTTTTCGGCGAATAAAGTATATGGGCCAATAAAACATAATGTATCACCTAGAGGACAACCCGATTGTTCATAATCACAATCATACACCCGCCTACCATAAACAGGAGCGCGGCAATTGACCAAAAACATTTCAAGTTTACATTTTACACTTTAGGGCCTAACCAGGGTGAATTAGAATGATTAAGCTATTTGATAGCGATCGCCGCGCAGGTGCCATTTACGTAGAGATGTTAATGTCTTATTTGTGTTAAACGGAGGAGTGGCAATCAAAAACCCAAAAAATTCAGAATTCCTAGCATGTTCCGGTTTTTTGTTTTCGGCGAATAAAGTATATGGGCCAATAAAACATAATGTATCACCTAGAGGACAACCCGAATGTTCATAATCAAAATCATACACCCGCCTACCATAAACAGGAGCGCGGCAAATGACCAAAAACATTTCCATTTTACATTTTACACTTTAGCGCCTAACCAGGGTGAATTAGAATGATTAAGCTATTTGATAGCGATCGCCGCGCAGGTGCCATTTACGTAGAGATGTTAATGTCTTATTTGTGTTAAACAGAGGAGCGGCAATCGAAAACCCAAAAAATCAACATTACTAGCATATTCCGGTTTTTTGTTTTCGGCGAATAAAGTATATGGGCCAATAAAACATAATGTATCACCTAGAGGACAACCCGATTGTTCATAATCACAATCATACAACCGCCTACCATAGACAGGAGCGCGGCAAATGACCAAAAACATTTCAATTTTACATTTTACACTTTAGCGCCTAACCAGGGTGAATTAGAATGATTAAACTATTTGATTGCGATCGCCGCGCATGTGCAATTTACGTAGAGATGTTAATGTCTTATTTGTGTTAAACAGAGGAGCGGCAATCGAAAACCCAAAAAATTCAGAATTCCTAGCAAGTTCCGGTTTTTTGTTTTCGGCGAATAAAGTATATGGGCCAATAAAACATAATGTATCACCTAGAGGACAACCCGATTGTTCATAATCACAATCATACACCCGCCTACCATAAACAGGAGCGCGGCAAATGACCAAAAACATTTCCATTTTACATTTTACACTTTAGCGCCTAACCAGGGTGAATTAGAATGATTAAACTATTTGATTGCGATCGCCGCGCATGTGCAATTTACGTAGAGATGTTAATGTCTTATTTGTGTTAAACAGAGGAGCGGCAATCGAAAACCCAAAAAATTCAGAATTCCTAGCATGTTCCGGTTTTTTGTTTTCGGCGAATAAAGTATATGGGCCAATAAAACATTACGTATCCCCTAGAGGACAACCCGATTGTTCATAATCACAATCATCCACCCGCCTACCATAAACAGGAGCGCGGCAAATGACCAAAAACATTTCAAGTTTACATTTTACACTTTGGGGCCTAACCAGGGTGAATTAGAAGGATTAAACTATTTGATTGCGATCGCCGCGCATGTGCAATTTACGTAGAGATGTTAATGTCTTATTTGTGTTAAACAGAGGAGCGGCAATCGAAAACCCAAAAAATTCAGAATTCCTAGCATGTTCCGGTTTTTTGTTTTCGGCGAATAAAGTATATGGGCCAATAAAACATAATGTATCACCTAGAGGACAACCCGATTGTTCATAATCACAATCATACACCCGCCTACCATAAACAGGAGCGCGGCAATTGACCAAAAACATTTCAAGTTTACATTTTACACTTTAGGGCCTAACCAGGGTGAATTAGAATGATTAAGCTATTTGATAGCGATCGCCGCGCAGGTGCCATTTACGTAGAGATGTTAATGTCTTATTTGTGTTAAACGGAGGAGTGGCAATCAAAAACCCAAAAAATTCAGAATTCCTAGCATGTTCCGGTTTTTTGTTTTCGGCGAATAAAGTATATGGGCCAATAAAACATAATGTATCACCTAGAGGACAACCCGATTGTTCATAATCACAATCATACACCCGCCTACCATAAACAGGAGCGCGGCAAATGACCAAAAATATTTCAATTTTACACTTTAGCGCCTAACCAGGGTGAATTAGAATGATTAAGCTATTTGATAGCGATCGCCGCGCATGTGCAATTTACGTAGAGATGTTAATGTCTTATATGTGTTAAACAGAGGAGCGGCAATCGAAAACCCAAAAAATTCAGAATTCCTAGCATGTTCCGGTTGTTTGTTTTCGGCGAATAAAGTATATGGGCCAATAAAACATAATGTATCACCTAGAGGACAACCCGATTGTTCATAATCACAATCATACACCCACCTACCATAAACAGGAGCGCGGCAAATGACCAAAAATATTTCAATTTTACATTTTACACTTTAGCGCCTAACCAGGGTGAATTAGAATGATTAAACTATTTGATTGCGATCGCCGCGCATGTGCAATTTACGTAGAGATGTTAATGTCTTATTTGTGTTAAACAGAGGAGCGGCAATCGAAAACCCAAAAAATTCAGAATTCCTAGCAAGTTCCGGTTTTTTGTTTTCGGCGAATAAGTATATGGGCCAATAAAACATAATGTATCACCTAGAGGACAACCCGGTTGTTCATAATCACAATCATACACCCGCCTACCATAAACAGGAGCGCGGCAAATGACCAAAAACATTTCCATTTTACATTTTACACTTTAGCGCCTAACCAGGGTGAATTAGAATGATTAAACTATTTGATTGCGATCGCCGCGCATGTACAATTTACGTAGAGATGTTAATGTCTTATTTGTGTTAAACAGAGGAGCGGCAAATTACCGCCTAACCAGGGTGAATTAGAAGGATTAAGCTATTTGATAGCGATCGCCGCGCATGTGCAATTTACGTAGAGATGTTAATGTCTTATTTGTGTTAAACAGAGGAGCGGCAATCGAAAACCCAAAAAATTCAGAATTCCTAGCATGTTCCGGTTTTTTGTTTTCGGCGAATAAAGTATATGGGCCAATAAAACATAATGTATGACCTAGAGGACAACCCGATTGTTCATAATCGCAATCATAACCCGCCTACCATAAACAGGAGCGCGGCAAATGACCAAAAATATTTCAATTTTACATTTTACACTTTAGCGCCTAACCAGGGTGAATTAGAATGATTAAGCTATTTGATAGCGATCGCCGCGCATGTGCAATTTACGTAGAGATGTTAATGTCTTATTTGTGTTAAACAGAGGAGCGGCAATCGAAAATCAAAAAAAATCAGAATTCCTAGCATGTTCCGGTTTTTTGTTTTCGGCGAATAAAGTATATGGGCCAATAAAACGTAATGTATCACCTAGAGGACAACCCGAATGTTCATAATCAAAATCATACACCCGCCTACCATAAACAGGAGCGCGGCAAATGACCAAAAACATTTCCATTTTACATTTTACACTTTAGCGCCTAACCAGGGTGAATTAGAATGATTAAGCTATTTGATAGCGATCGCCGCGCAGGTGCCATTTACGTAGAGATGTTAATGTCTTATTTGTGTTAAACAGAGGAGCGGCAATCGAAAACCCAAAAAATCAACATTACTAGCATATTCCGGTTTTTTGTTTTCGGCGAATAAAGTATATGGGCCAATAAAACATAATGTATCACCTAGAGGACAACCCGATTGTTCATAATCACAATCATACAACCGCCTACCATAGACAGGAGCGCGGCAAATGACCAAAAACATTTCAATTTTACATTTTACACTTTAGCGCCTAACCAGGGTGAATTAGAATGATTAAACTATTTGATTGCGATCGCCGCGCATGTGCAATTTACGTAGAGATGTTAATGTCTTATTTGTGTTAAACAGAGGAGCGGCAATCGAAAACCCAAAAAATTCAGAATTCCTAGCAAGTTCCGGTTTTTTGTTTTCGGCGAATAAAGTATATGGGCCAATAAAACATAATGTATCACCTAGAGGACAACCCGATTGTTCATAATCACAATCATACACCCGCCTACCATAAACAGGAGCGCGGCAATTGACCAAAAACATTTCAAGTTTACATTTTACACTTTAGGGCCTAACCAGGGTGAATTAGAATGATTAAGCTATTTGATAGCGATCGCCGCGCAGGTGCCATTTACGTAGAGATGTTAATGTCTTATTTGTGTTAAACGGAGGAGTGGCAATCAAAAACCCAAAACATTCAGAATTCCTAGCATGTTCCGGTTTTTTGTTTTCGGCGAATAAAGTATATGGGCCAATAAAACATAATGTATCACCTAGAGGACAACCCGATTGTTCATAATCATAATCATACACCCGCCTACCATAAACAGGAGCGCGGCAAATGACCAAAAATATTTCAATTTTACACTTTAGCGCCTAACCAGGGTGAATTAGAATGATTAAGCTATTTGATAGCGATCGCCGCGCATGTGCAATTTACGTAGAGATGTTAATGTCTTATATGTGTTAAACAGAGGAGCGGCAATCGAAAACCCAAAAAATTCAGAATTCCTAGCATGTTCCGGTTGTTTGTTTTCGGCGAATAAAGTATATGGGCCAATAAAACATAATGTATCACCTAGAGGACAACCCGATTGTTCATAATCACAATCATACACCCACCTACCATAAACAGGAGCGCGGCAAATGACCAAAAATATTTCAATTTTACATTTTACACTTTAGCGCCTAACCAGGGTGAATTAGAATGATTAAACTATTTGATTGCGATCGCCGCGCATGTGCAATTTACGTAGAGATGTTAATGTCTTATTTGTGTTAAACAGAGGAGCGGCAATCGAAAACCCAAAAAATTCAGAATTCCTAGCAAGTTCCGGTTTTTTGTTTTCGGCGAATAAGTATATGGGCCAATAAAACATAATGTATCACCTAGAGGACAACCCGGTTGTTCATAATCACAATCATACACCCGCCTACCATAAACAGGAGCGCGGCAAATGACCAAAAACATTTCCATTTTACATTTTACACTTTAGCGCCTAACCAGGGTGAATTAGAATGATTAAACTATTTGATTGCGATCGCCGCGCATGTACAATTTACGTAGAGATGTTAATGTCTTATTTGTGTTAAACAGAGGAGCGGCAAATTACCGCCTAACCAGGGTGAATTAGAAGGATTAAGCTATTTGATAGCGATCGCCGCGCATGTGCAATTTACGTAGAGATGTTAATGTCTTATTTGTGTTAAACAGAGGAGCGGCAATCGAAAACCCAAAAAATTCAGAATTCCTAGCATGTTCCGGTTTTTTGTTTTCGGCGAATAAAGTATATGGGCCAATAAAACATAATGTATGACCTAGAGGACAACCCGATTGTTCATAATCGCAATCATAACCCGCCTACCATAAACAGGAGCGCGGCAAATGACCAAAAATATTTCAATTTTACATTTTACACTTTAGCGCCTAACCAGGGTGAATTAGAATGATTAAGCTATTTGATAGCGATCGCCGCGCATGTGCAATTTACGTAGAGATGTTAATGTCTTATTTGTGTTAAACAGAGGAGCGGCAATCGAAAATCAAAAAAAATCAGAATTCCTAGCATGTTCCGGTTTTTTGTTTTCGGCGAATAAAGTATATGGGCCAATAAAACGTAATGTATCACCTAGAGGACAACCC
Organism: Bactrocera oleae; assembly: GCF_042242935.1. Classification (NCBI taxonomy): domain Eukaryota; kingdom Metazoa; phylum Arthropoda; class Insecta; order Diptera; family Tephritidae; genus Bactrocera; species Bactrocera oleae. The sequence goes on along the minus strand of NC_091539.1, from coordinate 19,230,459 downwards.
GAATGTTCATAATCAAAATCATACACCCGCCTACCATAAACAGGAGCGCGGCAAATGACCAAAAACATTTCCATTTTACATTTTACACTTTAGCGCCTAACCAGGGTGAATTAGAATGATTAAGCTATTTGATAGCGATCGCCGCGCAGGTGCCATTTACGTAGAGATGTTAATGTCTTATTTGTGTTAAACAGAGGAGCGGCAATCGAAAACCCAAAAAATCAACATTACTAGCATATTCCGGTTTTTTGTTTTCGGCGAATAAAGTATATGGGCCAATAAAACATAATGTATCACCTAGAGGACAACCCGATTGTTCATAATCACAATCATACAACCGCCTACCATAGACAGGAGCGCGGCAAATGACCAAAAACATTTCAATTTTACATTTTACACTTTAGCGCCTAACCAGGGTGAATTAGAATGATTAAACTATTTGATTGCGATCTCCGCGCATGTGCAATTTACGTAGAGATGTTAATGTCTTATTTGTGTTAAACAGAGGAGCGGCAATCGAAAACCCAAAAAATTCAGAATTCCTAGCAAGTTCCGGTTTTTTGTTTTCGGCGAATAAAGTATATGGGCCAATAAAACATAATGTATCACCTAGAGGACAACCCGATTGTTCATAATCACAATCATACACCCGCCTACCATAAACAGGAGCGCGGCAAATGACCAAAAACATTTCCATTTTACATTTTACACTTTAGCGCCTAACCAGGGTGAATTAGAATGATTAAACTATTTGATTGCGATCGCCGCGCATGTGCAATTTACGTAGAGATGTTAATGTCTTATTTGTGTTAAACAGAGGAGCGGCAAATTACCGCCTAACCAGGGTGAATTAGAAGGATTAAGCTATTTAATAGCGATCGCCGCGCATGTGCAATTTACGTAGAGATGTTAATGTCTTATTTGTGTTAAACAGAGGAGCGGCAATCGAAAACCCAAAAAATTCAGAATTCCTAGCATGTCCCGGTTTTTTGTTTTCGGCGAATAAAGTATATGGGCCAATAAAACATAATGTATCACCTAGAGGACAACCCGATTGTTCATAATCACAATCATACACCCGCCTACCATAAACAGGAGCGCGGCAAATGACCAAAAATATTTCAATTTTACATTTTACACTTTAGCGCCTAACCAGGGTGAATTAGAATGATTAAGCTATTTGATAGCGATCGCCGCGCAGGTGCCATTTACGTAGAGATGTTAATGTCTTATTTGTGTTAAACAGAGGAGCGGCAATCAAAAACCCAAAAAATTCAGAATTCCTAGCATGTTCCGGTTTTTTGTTTTCGGCGAATAAAGTATATGGGCCAATAAAACATAATGTATCACCTAGAGGACAACCCGATTGTTCATAATCACAATCATACAACCGCCTACCATAGACAGGAGCGCGGCAAATGACCAAAAACATTTCAATTTTACATTTTACACTTTAGCGCCTAACCAGGGTGAATTAGAATGATTAAACTATTTGATTGCGATCGCCGCGCATGTGCAATTTACGTAGAGATGTTAATGTCTTATTTGTGTTAAACAGAGGAGCGGCAATCGAAAACCCAAAAAATTCAGAATTCCTAGCAAGTTCCGGTTTTTTGTTTTCGGCGAATAAAGTATATGGGCCAATAAAACATAATGTATCACCTAGAGGACAACCCGATTGTTCATAATCACAATCATACACCCGCCTACCATAAACAGGAGCGCGGCAAATGACCAAAAACATTTCCATTTTACATTTTACACTTTAGCGCCTAACCAGGGTGAATTAGAATGATTAAACTATTTGTGTTAAACAGAGGAGCGGCAAATTACCGCCTAACCAGGGTGAATTAGAAGGATTAAGCTATTTGATAGCGATCGCCGCGCATGTGCAATTTACGTAGAGATGTTAATGTCTTATTTGTGTTAAACAGAGGAGCGGCAATCGAAAACCCAAAAAATTCAGAATTCCTAGCATGTTCCGGTTTTTTGTTTTCGGCGAATAAAGTATATGGGCCAATAAAACATAATGTATCACCTAGAGGACAACCCGATTGTTCATAATCACAACCATACACCCGCCTACCATAAACATTAGCGCGGCAATTGACCAAAAACATTTCAATTTTACATTTTACACTTTAGCGCCTAACCAGGGTGAATTAGAATGATTAAACTATTTGATTGCGATCGCCGCGCATGTGCAATTTACGTAGAGATGTTAATGTCTTATTTGTGTTAAACAGAGGAGCGGCAAATTAGCGCCTAACCAGGGTGAATTAGAATGATTAAGCTATTTGATAGCGATCGCCGCGCAGGTGCCATTTACGTAGAGATGTTAATGTCTTATTTGTGTTAAACAGAGGAGCGGCAATCAAAAACCCAAAAAATTCAGAATTCCTAGCATGTTCCGGTTTTTTGTTTTCGGCGAATAAAGTATATGGGCCAATAAAACATAATGTATCACCTAGAGGACAACCCGATTGTTCATAATCACAATCATACACCCGCCTACCATAAACAGGAGCGCGGCAAATGACCAAAAACATTTCCATTTTACATTTTACACTTTAGCGCCTAACCAGGGTGAATTAGAATGATTAAACTATTTGTGTTAAACAGAGGAGCGGCAAATTACCGCCTAACCAGGGTGAATTAGAAGGATTAAGCTATTTGATAGCGATCGCCGCGCATGTGCAATTTACGTAGAGATGTTAATGTCTTATTTGTGTTAAACAGAGGAGCGGCAATCGAAAACCCAAAAAATTCAGAATTCCTAGCATGTTCCGGTTTTTTGTTTTCGGCGAATGAAAGTATATGGGCCAATAAAACATAATGTATCACCTAGAGGACAACCCGATTGTTCATAATCACAATCATACACCCGCCTACCATAAACAGGAGCGCGGCAAATGACCAAAAACATTTCCATTTTACATTTTACACTTTAGCGCCTAACCAGGGTGAATTAGAATGATTAAGCTATTTGATAGCGATCGCCGCGCATGTGCAATTTACGTAGAGATGTTAATGTCTTATTTGTGTTAAACAGAGGAGCGGCAATCGAAAATCAAAAAAAATCAGAATTCCTAGCATGTTCCGGTTTTTTGTTTTCGGCGAATAAAGTATATGGGCCAATAAAACGTAATGTATCACCTAGAGGACAACCCGAATGTTCATAATCAAAATCATACACCCGCCTACCATAAACAGGAGCGCGGCAAATGACCAAAAACATTTCCATTTTACATTTTACACTTTAGCGCCTAACCAGGGTGAATAGGAATGATTAAGCTATTTGATAGCGATCGCCGCGCAGGTGCCATTTACGTAGAGATGTTAATGTCTTATTTGTGTTAAACAGAGGAGCGGCAATCGAAAACCCAAAAAATTCAGAATTCCTAGCATGTTCCGGTTTTTTGTTTTCGGCGAATAAAGTATATGGGCCAATAAAACATAATGTATCACCTAGAGGACAACCCGATTGTTCATAATCACAATCATACAACCGCCTACCATAGACAGGAGCGCGGCAAATGACCAAAAACATTTCAATTTTACATTTTACACTTTAGCGCCTAACCAGGGTGAATTAGAATGATTAAACTATTTGATTGCGATCGCCGCGCATGTGCAATTTACGTAGAGATGTTAATGTCTTATATGTGTTAAACAGAGGAGCGGCAATCGAAAACCCAAAAAATTCAGAATTCCTAGCAAGTTCCGGTTTTTTGTTTTCGGCGAATAAAGTATATGGGCCAATAAAACATAATGTATCACCTAGAGGACAACCCGATTGTTCATAATCACAATCATACAACCGCCTACCATAGACAGGAGCGCGGCAAATGACCAAAAACATTTCAATTTTACATTTTACACTTTAGCGCCTAACCAGGGTGAATTAGTATGATTAAACTATTTGATAGCGATCGCCGCGCATGTGCAATTTACGTAGAGATGTTAATGTCTTATATGTGTTAAACAGAGGAGCGGCAATCGAAAACCCAAAAAATTCAGAATTCCTAGCAAGTTCCGGTTTTTTGTTTTCGGCGAATAAAGTATATGGGCCAATAAAACATAATGTATCACCTAGAGGACAACCCGATTGTTCATAATCACAATCATACACCCGCCTACCATAAACAGGAGCGCGGCAAATGACCAAAAACATTTCCATTTTACATTTTACACTTTAGCGCCTAACCAGGGTGAATTAGAATGATTAAACTATTTGATTGCGATCGCCGCGCATGTACAATTTACGTAGAGATGTTAATGTCTTATTTGTGTTAAACAGAGGAGCGGCAAATTACCGCCTAACCAGGGTGAATTAGAAGGATTAAGCTATTTGATAGCGATCGCCGCGCATGTGCAATTTACGTAGAGATGTTAATGTCTTATTTGTGTTAAACAGAGGAGCGGCAATCGAAAACCCAAAAAATTCAGAATTCCTAGCATGTTCCGGTTTTTTGTTTTCGGCGAATAAAGTATATGGGCCAATAAAACATAATGTATCACCTAGAGGACAACCCGATTGTTCATAATCGCAATCATACACCCGCCTACCATAAACAGGAGCGCGGCAAATGACCAAAAATATTTAAATTTTACATTTTACACTTTAGCGCCTAACCAGGGTGAATTAGAATGATTAAGCTATTTGATAGCGATCGCCGCGCAGGTGCCATTTACGTAGAGATGTTAATGTCTTATTTGTGTTAAACAGAGGAGCGGCAATCAAAAACCCAAAAAATTCAGAATTCCTAGCATGTTCCGGTTTTTTGTTTTCGGCGAATAAAGTATATGGGCCAATAAAACATAATGTATCACCTAGAGGACAACCCGATTGTTCATAATCACAATCATACACCCGCCTACCATAAACAGGAGCGCGGCAAATGAAAAAAAATATTTCAATTTTACATTTTACACTTTAGCGCCTAACCAGGGCGAATTAGAATGATTAAGCTATTTGATAGCGATCGCCGCGCAGGTGCCATTTACGTAGAGATGTTAATGTCTTATTTGTGTTAAACAGAGGAGCGGCAATCGAAAATCAAAAAAAATCAGAATTCCTAGCATGTTCCGGTTTTTTGTTTTCGGCGAATAAAGTATATGGGCCAATAAAACGTAATGTATCACCTAGAGGACAACCCGATTGTTCATGATGACAATCATACACCCGCCTACCATAAACAGGAGCGCGGCAAATGACCAAAAACATTTCCATTTTACATTTTACACTTTAGCGCCTAACCAGGGTGAATTAGAATGATTAAGCTATTTGATAGCGATCGCCGCGCATGTGCAATTTACGTAGAGATGTTAATGTCTTATTTGTCTTAAACAGAGGAGCGGCAATCGAAAGCCCAAAAAATTTAGAATTCCTAGCATGTTCCGGTTTTTTGTTTTCGGCGAATAAAGTATATGGGCCAATAAAACATAATGTATCACCTAGAGGACAACCCGATTGTTCATAATCACAATCATACACCCGCCTACCATAAACAGGAGCGCGGCAAATGACGAAAAACATTTCCATTTTATATTTTACACTTTAGCGCCTAACCAGGGTGAATTAGAATGATTAAACTATTTGATTGCGATCGCCGCGCATGTGCAATTTACGAAGAGATGTTAATGTCTTATATGTGTTGAACAGAGGAGCGGCGATCGAAAACCCAAAGAATTCAGAATTCCTAGCATGTTCCGGTTTTTTGTTTTCGGCGAATAAAGTATATGGGCCAATAAAACATAATGTATCACCTAGAGGACAACCCGATTGTTCATAATCACAACCATACACCCGCCTACCATAAACATTAGCGCGGCAATTGACCAAAAACATTTCAATTTTACATTTTACACTTTAGCGCCTAACCAGGGTGAATTAGAATGATTAAACTATTTGATTGCGATCGCCGCGCATGTGCAATTTACGTAGTGATGTTAATGTCTTATTTGTGTTAAACAGAGGAGCGGCAAATTAGCGCCTAACCAGGGTGAATTAGAAGGATTAAAATATCTGATTACGGTCGCCGCACATGTGGACTTTACGTAGAGATGTCAATGGCTTATATGTGTTGAACAGAGGAGCGGCAATCGAAAACCCAAAAAATTCAGAATTCCTAGCATGTTCCGGTTTTTTGTTTTCGGCGAATAAAGTATATGGGCCAATAAAACATTATGTATCACCTAGAGGACAACCCGATTGTTCATAATCACAATCATACACCCGCCTACCATAAACAGGAGCGCGGCAAATGACCAAAAACATTTCAATTTTACATTTTACACTTTAGCGCCTAACCAGGGTGAATTAGAATGATTAAACTATTTGATTGCGATCGCCGCGCATGTGCAATTTACGAAGAGATGTTAATGTCTTATATGTGTTGAACAGAGGAGCGGCAATCGAAAACCCAAAAAATTCAGAATTCCTAGCATGTTCCGGTTTTTTGTTTTCGGCGAATAAAGTATATGGGCCAATAAAACATAATGTATCACCTAGAGGACAACCCGATTGTTCATAATCACAATCATACACCCGCCTACCATAAACAGGAGCGCGGCAAATGACGAAAAACATTTCCATTTTATATTTTACACTTTAGCGCCTAACCAGGGTGAATTAGAATGATTAAACTATTTGATTGCGATCGCCGCGCATGTGCAATTTACGAAGAGATGTTAATGTCTTATATGTGTTGAACAGAGGAGCGGCGATCGAAAACCCAAAGAATTCAGAATTCCTAGCATGTTCCGGTTTTTTGTTTTCGGCGAATAAAGTATATGGGCCAATAAAACATAATGTATCACCTAGAGGACAACCCGATTGTTCATAATCACAACCATACACCCGCCTACCATAAACATTAGCGCGGCAATTGACCAAAAACATTTCAATTTTACATTTTACACTTTAGCGCCTAACCAGGGTGAATTAGAATGATTAAACTATTTGATTGCGATCGCCGCGCATGTGCAATTTACGTAGTGATGTTAATGTCTTATTTGTGTTAAACAGAGGAGCGGCAAATTAGCGCCTAACCAGGGTGAATTAGAAGGATTAAAATATCTGATTACGGTCGCCGCACATGTGGACTTTACGTAGAGATGTCAATGGCTTATATGTGTTGAACAGAGGAGCGGCAATCGAAAACCCAAAAAATTCAGAATTCCTAGCATGTTCCGGTTTTTTGTTTTCGGCGAATAAAGTATATGGGCCAATAAAACATTATGTATCACCTAGAGGACAACCCGATTGTTCATAATCACAATCATACACCCGCCTACCATAAACAGGAGCGCGGCAAATGACCAAAAACATTTCAATTTTACATTTTACACTTTAGCGCCTAACCAGGGTGAATTAGAATGATTAAACTATTTGATTGCGATCGCCGCGCATGTGCAATTTACGTAGAGATGTTAATGTCTTATTTGTGTTAAACAGAGGAGCGGCAATCGAAAACCCAAAAAATTCAGAATTCCTAGCATGTTCCGGTTTTTTGTTTTCGGCGAATAAAGTATATGGGCCAATAAAACATAATGTATCACCTAGAGGACAACCCGATTGTTCATAATCACAATCATACACCCGCCTACCATAAACAGGAGCGCGGCAAATGACCATTAGAGATGTTAATGTCTTATTTGTGTTAAACAGAGGAGCGGCAATCGAAAACCCAAAAAATTCAGAATTCCTAGCATGTTCCGGTTTTTTGGTTTCGGCGAATAAAGTATATGGGCCAATAAAACATAATGTATCACCTAGAGGACAACCCGATTGTTCATAATCACAATCATACACCCGCCTACCATAAACAGGAGCGCGGCAAATGACCAAAAACATTTCAATTTTCATTTTACACTTTAGCGCCTAATCAGGGTGAATTAGAATGATTAAACTATTTGATTGCGATCGCCGCGCATGTGCAATTTACGTAGAGATGTTAATGTCTTATTTGTGTTAAACAGAGGAGCGGCAAATTAGCGCCTAACCAGGGTGAATTAGAAGGATTAAACTATCTGATTACGGTCGCCGCACATGTGCACTTTACGTAGAGATGTCAATAGCTTATATGTGTTGAACAGAGAAGCGGCAATCTAAAACCAAAAAAAATCAACATTACTAGCATGTTCCGGTTTTTTGTTTTCGGCGAATAAAGTATATGGGCCAATAAAACATAATGTATCACCTAGAGGACAACCCGATTGTTCATAATCACAATCATACACCCGCCTACCATAAACATTAGCGCGGCAATTGACCAAAAACATTTCAAGTTTACATTTTACACTTTAGGGCCTAACCAGGGTGAATTAGAAGGATTAAACTATTTGATTGCGATCGCCGCGCATGTGCAATTTACGTAGAGATGTTAATGTCTTATTTGTGTTAAACAGAGGAGCGGCAATCGAAAACCCAAAAAATTCAGAATTCCTAGCATGTTCCGGTTTTTTGTTTTCGGCGAATAAAGTATATGGGCCAATAAAACATAATGTATCACCTAGAGGACAACCCGATTGTTCATAATCACAATCATACACCCGCCTACCATAAACAGGAGCGCGGCAAATGACCAAAAACATTTCAAGTTTACATTTTACACTTAGCGCCTAACCAGGGTGAATTAGAATGATTAAACTATTTGATTGCGATCGCCGCGCATGTGCAATTTACGTAGAGATGTTAATGTCTTATTTGTGTTAAACAGAGGAGCGGCAAATTAGCGCCTAACCAGGGTGAATTAGAAGGATTAAACTATCTGATTACGGTCGCCGCACATGTGCACTTTACGTAGAGATGTCAATGGCTTATATGTGTTGAACAGAGAAGCGGCAATCTAAAACCAAAAAAAATCAACATTACTAGCATGTTCCGGTTTTTTGTTTTCGGCGAATAAAGTATATGGGCCAATAAAACATAATGTATCACCTAGAGGACAACCCGATTGTTCATAATCACAATCATACACCCGCCTACCATAAACAGGAGCGCGGCAAATGACCAAAAACATTTCCATTTTACACTTTAGCGCCTAACCAGGGTGAATTAGAATGATTAAACTATTTGATTGCGATCGCCGCGCATGTTCAATTTACGTAGAGATGTTAATGTCTTATTTGTGTTAAACAGAGGAGCGGCAATCGAAAACCCAAAAAATTCAAAATTCCTAGCACGTTCCGGCTTTTTGTTTACGGCGAATAAAGTATATGGGCCAATAAAACATAATGTATCACCTAGAGGACAACCCGATTGTTCATAATCACAACCATACACCCGCCTACCATAAACAGGAGCGCGGCAAATGACTAAAAACATTTCAATTTTCATTTTACACTTTAGCGCCTAACCAGGGTGAATTAGAATGATTAAACTATTTGATTGCGATCGCCGCGCATGTGCAATTTACGTAGAGATGTTAATGTCTTATTTGTGTTAAACAGAGGAGCGGCAAATTAGCGCCTAACCAGGGTGAATTAGAAAGATTAAACTATCTGATTACGGTCGCCGCACATGTGCACTTTACGTAGTGATGTCAATGGCTTATATGTGTTGAACAGAGAAGCGGCAATCTAAAACCAAAAAAAATCAACATTACTAGCATGTTCCGGTTTTTTGTTTTCGGCGAATAAAGTATATGGGCCAATAAAACATAATGTATCACCTAGAGGACAACCCGATTGTTCATAATCACAATCATACACCCGCCTACCATAAACAGGAGCGCGGCAAATGACCAAAAACATTTCAAGTTTACATTTTACACTTTAGCGCCTAACCAGGGTGAATTAGAATGATTAAACTATTTGATTGCGATCGCCGCGCATGTGCAATTTACGTAGAGATGTTAATGTCTTATTTGTGTTAAACAGAGGAGCGGCAATCGAAAACCCAAAAAATTCAAAATTCCTAGCACGTTCCGGTTTTTTGTTTACGGCGAATAAAGTATATGGGCCAATAAAACATAATGTATCACCTAGAGGACAACCCGATTGTTCATAATCACAATCATACACCCGCCTACCATAAACAGGAGCGCGGCAAATGACCAAAAACCTTTCAAGTTTACATTTTACACTTTAGCGCCTAACCAGGGTGAATTAGAATGATTAAACTATTTGATTGCGATCGCCGCGCATGTGCAATTTACGTAGAGATGTTAATGTCTTATTTGTGTTAAACAGAGGAGCGGCAAATTAGCGCCTAACCAGGGTGAATTAGAAGGATTAAACTATCTGATTACGGTCGCCGCACATGTGCACTTTACGTAGAGATGTCAATGGCTTATATGTGTTGAACAGAGAAGCGGCAATCTAAAACCAAAAAAAATCAACATTACTAGCATGTTCCGGTTTTTTGTTTTCGGCGAATAAAGTATATGGGCCAATAAAACATAATGTATCACCTAGAGGACAACCCGATTGTTCATAATCACAATCATACACCCGCCTACCATAAACAGGAGCGCGGCAAATGACCAAAAGTATTTCCATTTTACACTTTAGCGCCTAACCAGGGTGAATTAGAATGATTAAACTATTTGATTGCGATCGCCGCGCATGTGCAATTTACGTAGAGATGTTAATGTCTTATTTGTGTTAAACAGAGGAGCGGCAATCGAAAACCCAAAAAATTCAAAATTCCTAGCACGTTCCGGTTTTTTGTTTACGGCGAATAAAGTATATGGGCCAATAAAACATAATGTATCACCTAGAGGACAACCCGATTGTTCATAATCACAACCATACACCCGCCTACCATAAACAGGAGCGCGGCAAATGACTAAAAACATTTCAATTTTACATTTTACACTTTAGCGCCTAACCAGGGTGAATTAGAATGATTAAGCTATTTGATAGCGATCGCCGCACATGTGCACTTTACGTAGAGATGTCAATGGCTTATATGTGTTGAACAGAGAAGCGGCAATCTAAAACCAAAAAATTCAGAATTCCTAGCATGTTCCGGTTTTTTGTTTTCGGCGAATAAAGTATATGGGCCAATATAACATAATGTATCACCTAGAGGACAACCCGATTGTTCATAATCACAATCATACACCCGCCTACCATAAACATTAGCGCGGCAATTGACCAAAAACATTTCAAGTTTACATTTTACACTTTAGGGCCTAACCAGGGTGAATTAGAAGGATTAAACTATTTGATTGCGATCGCCGCACATGTGCACTTTGCGAAGAGATGTCAAGGTCTTATATGTGTTGAACAGAGGAGCGGCAATCGAAAACCCAAAAAATTCAGAATTCCTAGCATGTTCCGGTTTTTTGTTTTCGGCGAATAAAGTATATGGGCCAATAAAACATAATGTATCACCGAGAGGACAACCCGATTGTTCATAATCACAATCATACACCCGCCTACCATAAACAGGAGCGCGGCAAATGACCAAAAACATTTCAATTTTCATTTTACACTTTAGCGCCTAACCAGGGTGAATTAGAAGGATTAAACTATTTGATTGCGATCGCCGCGCATGTGCAATTTACGTAGAGATGTTAATGTCTTATTTGTGTTAAACAGAGGAGCGGCAATCGAAAACCCAAAAAATTCAGAATTCCTAGCATGTTCCGGTTTTTTGTTTTCGGCGAATAAAGTATATGGGCCAATAAAACATAATGTATCACCGAGAGGACAACCCGATTGTTCATAATCACAATCATACACCCGCCTACCATAAACAGGAGCGCGGCAAATGACCAAAAACATTTCCATTTTACACTTTAGCGCCTAACCAGGGTGAATTAGAATGATTAAACTATTTGATTGCGATCGCCGCGCATGTGCAATTTACGTAGAGATGTTAATGTCTTATTTGTGTTAAACAGAGGAGCGGCAATCGAAAACCCAAAAAATTCAAAATTCCTAGCACGTTCCGGTTTTTTGTTTACGGCGAATAAAGTATATGGGCCAATAAAACATAATGTATCACCTAGAGGACAACCCGATTGTTCATAATCACAACCATACACCCGCCTACCATAAACAGGAGCGCGGCAAATGACTAAAAACATTTCAATTTTACATTTTACACTTTAGCGCCTAACCAGGGTGAATTAGAATGATTAAGCTATTTGATAGCGATCGCCGCACATGTGCACTTTACGTAGAGATATCAATGGCTTATATGTGTTGAACAGAGAAGCGGCAATCTAAAACCAAAAAATTCAGAATTCCTAGCATGTTCCGGTTTTTTGTTTTCGGCGAATAAAGTATATGGGCCAATATAACATAATGTATCACCTAGAGGACAACCCGATTGTTCATAATCACAATCATACACCCGCCTACCATAAACAGGAGCGCGGCAAATGACTAAAAACATTTCAATTTTACATTTTACACTTTAGCGCCTAACCAGGGTGAATTAGAATGATTAAGCTATTTGATAGCGATCGCCGCACATGTGCACTTTACGTAGAGATGTCAATGGCTTATATGTGTTGAACAGAGAAGCGGCAATCTAAAACCAAAAAATTCAGAATTCCTAGCATGTTCCGGTTTTTTGTTTTCGGCGAATAAAGTATATGGGCCAATATAACATAATGTATCACCTAGAGGACAACCCGATTGTTCATAATCACAATCATACACCCGCCTACCATAAACATTAGCGCGGCAATTGACCAAAAACATTTCAAGTTTACATTTTACACTTTAGGGCCTAACCAGGGTGAATTAGAAGGATTAAACTATTTGATTGCGATCGCCGCGCATGTGCAATTTACGTAGAGATGTTAATGTCTTATTTGTGTTAAACAGAGGAGCGGCAATCGAAAACCCAAAAAATTCAGAATTCCTAGCATGTTCCGGTTTTTTGTTTTCGGCGAATAAAGTATATGGGCCAATAAAACATAATGTATCACCGAGAGGACAACCCGATTGTTCATAATCACAATCATACACCCGCCTACCATAAACAGGAGCGCGGCAAATGACCAAAAACATTTCAATTTTCATTTTACACTTTAGCGCCTAACCAGGGTGAATTAGAATGATTAAACTATTTGATTGCGATCGCCGCGCATGTGCAATTTACGTAGAGATGTTAATGTCTTATTTGTGTTAAACAGAGGAGCGGCAAATTAGCGCCTAACCAGGGTGAATTAAAAGGATTAAACTATCTGATTACGGTCGCCGCACATGTGCACTTTACGTAGAGATGTCAATGGCTTATATGTGTTGAACAGAGAAGCGGCAATCTAAAACCAAAAAAAATCAACATTACTAGCATGTTCCGGTTTTTTGTTTTCGGCGAATAAAGTATATGGGCCAATATAACATAATGTATCACCTAGAGGACAACCCGATTGTTCATAATCACAATCATACACCCGCCTACCATAAACATTAGCGCGGCAATTGACCAAAAACATTTCAAGTTTACATTTTACACTTTAGGGCCTAACCAGGGTGAATTAGAAGGATTAAACTATTTGATTGCGATCGCCGCGCATGTGCAATTTACGTAGAGATGTTAATGTCTTATTTGTGTTAAACAGAGGAGCGGCAATCGAAAACCCAAAAAATTCAGAATTCCTAGCATGTTCCGTTTTTTGTTTTCGGCGAATAAAGTATATGGGCCAATAAAACATAATGTATCACCTAGAGGACAACCCGATTATTCATAATCACAATCATACACCCGCCTACCATAAACAGGAGCGCGGCAAATGACCAAAAACATTTCCATTTTACATTTTACACTTTAGCGCCTAACCAGGGTGAATTAGTATGATTAAACTATTTGATTGCGATCGCCGCGCATGTGCAATTTACGTAGAGATGTTAATGTCTTATTTGTGTTAAACAGAGGAGCGGCAATCGAAAACCCAAAAAATTCAGAATTCCTAGCATGTTCCGGTTTTTTGTTTTCGGCGAATAAAGTATATAGGCCAATAAAACATAATGTATCACCTAGAGGACAACCCGATTGTTCATAATCACAATCATACACCCGCCTACCATAAACAGGAGCGCGGCAATTGACCAAAAACATTTCAAGTTTACATTTTACACTTTAGGGCCTAACCAGGGTGAATTAGAAGGATTAAACTATTTGATTGCAATCGCCGCACATGTGCACTTTACGAAGAGATGTCAAGGTCTTATATGTGTTGAACAGAGGAGCGGCAATCGAAAACCCAAAAAATTCAGAATTCCTAGCACGTTCCGGTTTTTTTTTTCGGCGAATAAAGTATATGGGCCAATAAAACATAATGTATCACCTAGAGGACAACCCGATTGTTTATAATCACAATCATACACCCGCCTACCATAAACAGGAGCGCGGCAAATGACCAAAAATAATTCAATTTTACATTTTACACTTTAGCGCCTAACCAGGGTGAATTAGAATGATTAAGCTATTTGATAGCGATCGCCGCGCAGGTGCCATTTACGTAGAGATGTTAATGTCTTATTTGTGTTAAACAGAGGAGCGGCAATCAAAAACCCAAAAAATTCAGAATTCCTAGCATGTTCCGGTTTTTTGTTTTCGGCGAATAAAGTATATGGGCCAATAAAACATAATGTATCACCTAGAGGACAACCCGATTGTTCATAATCACAATCATACACCCGCCTACCATAAACATTAGCGCGGCAATTGACCAAAAACATTTCAAGTTTACATTTTACACTTTAGGGTCTAACCAGGGTGAATTAGAAGGATTAAACTATTTGATTGCGACCGCCGCGCATGTGCAATTTACGTAGAGATGTTAATGTCTTATTTGTGTTAAACAGAGGAGCGGCAAATTAGCGCCTAACCAGGGTGAATTAGAAGGATTAAACTATCTGATTACGGTCGCCGCACATGTGCACTTTACGTAGAGATGTCAATGGCTTATATGTGTTGAACAGAGAAGCGGCAATCTAAAACCAAAAAAAATCAACATTACTAGCATGTTCCGGTTTTTTGTTTTCGGCGAATAAAGTATATGGGCCAATAAAACATAATGTATCACCTAGAGGACAACCCGATTGTTCATAATCACAATCATACACCCGCCTACCATAAACATTAGCGCGGCAATTGACCAAAAACATTTCAAGTTTACATTTTACACTTTAGGGCCTAACCAGGGTGAATTAGAAGGATTAAACTATTTGATTGCGACCGCCGCGCATGTGCAATTTACGTAGAGATGTTAATGTCTTATTTGTGTTAAACAGAGGAGCGGCAATCGAAAACCCAAAAAATTCAGAATTCCTAGCATGTTCCGGTTTTTTGTTTTCGGCGAATAAAGTATATGGGCCAATAAAACATAATGTATCACCTAGAGGACAACCCGATTGTTCATAATCACAATCATACACCCGCCTACCATAAACAGGAGCGCGGCAAATGACCAAAAACATTTCAAGTTTACATTTTACACTTTAGCGCCTAACCAGGGTGAATTAGAATGATTAAACTATTTGATTGCGATCGCCGCGCATGTGCAATTTACGTAGAGATGTTAATGTCTTATTTGTGTTAAACAGAGGAGCGGCAAATTAGCGCCTAACCAGGGTGAATTAGAAGGATTAAACTATCTGATTACGGTCGCCGCACATGTGCACTTGACGTAGAGATGTCAATGGCTTATATGTGTTGAACAGAGAAGCGGCAATCTAAAACCAAAAAAAATCAACATTACTAGCATGTTCCGGTTTTTTGTTTTCGGCGAATAAAGTATATGGGCCAATAAAACATAATGTATCACCTAGAGGACAACCCGATTGTTCATAATCACAATCATACACCCGCCTACCATAAACAGGAGCGCGGCAAATGACCAAAAACATTTCCATTTTACACTTTAGCGCCTAACCAGGGTGAATTAGAATGATTAAACTATTTGATTGCGATCGCCGCGCATGTGCAATTTACGTAGAGATATTAATGTCTTATTTGTGTTAAACAGAGGACCGGCAATCGAAAACCCAAAAAATTCAAAATTCCTAGCACGTTCCGGTTTTTTGTTTACGGCGAATAAAGTATATGGGCCAATAAAACATAATGTATCACCTAGAGGACAACCCGATTGTTCATAACCACAACCATACACCCGCCTACCATAAACAGGAGCGCGGCAAATGACTAAAAACATTTCAATTTTACATTTTACACTTTAGCGCCTAACCAGGGTGAATTAGAATGATTAAACTATTTGATTGCGATCGCCGCGCATGTGCAATTTACGTAGAGATGTTAATGTCTTATTTGTGTTAAACAGAGGAGCGGCAATCGAAAACCCAAAAAATTCAGAATTCCTAGCATGTTCCGGTTTTTTGTTTTCGGCGAAGAAAGTATATGGGCCAATAAAACATAATGTATCACCGAGAGGACAACCCGATTGTTCATAATCACAATCATACACCCGCCTACCATAAACAGGAGCGCGGCAAATGACCAAAAACATTTCAATTTTCATTTTTCACTTTAGCGCCTAACCAGGGTGAATTAGAATGATTAAACTATTTGATTGCGATCGCCGCGCATGTGCAATTTACGTAGAGATGTTAATGTCTTATTTGTGTTAAACAGAGGAGCGGAAAATTAGCGCCTAACCAGGGTGAATTAAAAGGATTAAACTATCTCATTACGGTCGCCGCACATGTGCACTTTACGTAGAGATGTCAATGGCTTATATGTGTTGAACAGAGAAGCGGCAATCTAAAACCAAAAAAAATCAACATTACTAGCATGTTCCGGTTTTTTGTTTTCGGCGAATAAAGTATATGGGCCAATATAACATAATGTATCACCTAGAGGACAACCCAATTGTTCATAATCACAATCATACACCCGCCTACCATAAACATTAGCGCGGCAATTGACCAAAAACGTTTCAAGTTTACATTTTACACTTTAGGGCCTAACCAGGGTGAATTAGAAGGATTAAACTATTTGATTGCGATCGCCGCGCATGTGCAATTTACGTAGAGATGTTAATGTCTTATTTGTGTTAAACAGAGGAGCGGCAATCGAAAACCCAAAAAATTCAGAATTCCTAGCATGTTCCGTTTTTTGTTTTCGGCGAATAAAGTATATGGGCCAATAAAACATAATGTATCACCTAGAGGACAACCCGATTATTCATAATCACAATCATACACCCGCCTACCATAAACAGGAGCGCGGCAAATGACCAAAAACATTTCCATTTTACATTTTACACTTTAGCGCCTAACCAGGGTGAATTAGTATGATTAAACTATTTGATTGCGATCGCCGCGCATGTGCAATTTACGTAGAGATGTTAATGTCTTATTTGTGTTAAACAGAGGAGCGGCAATCGAAAACCCACAAAATTCAGAATTCCTAGCATGTTCCGGTTTTTTGTTTTCGGCGAATAAAGTATATGGGCCAATAAAACATAATGTATCACCTAGAGGACAACCCGATTGTTCATAATCACAATCATACACCCGCCTACCATAAACAGGAGCGCGGCAATTGACCAAAAACATTTCAAGTTTACATTTTACACTTTAGGGCCTAACCAGGGTGAATTAGAAGGATTAAACTATTTGATTGCAATCGCCGCACATGTGCACTTTACGAAGAGATGTCAAGGTCTTATATGTGTTGAACAGAGGAGCGGCAATCGAAAACCCAAAAAATTCAGAATTCCTAGCACGTTCCGGTTTTTTTTTCGGCGAATAAAGTATATGGGCCAATAAAACATAATGTATCACCTAGAGGACAACCCGATTGTTCATAATCACAATCATACACCCGCCTACCATAAACAGGAGCGCGGCAAATGACCAAAAACATTTCAATTTTACATTTTACACTTTAGCGCCTAACCAGGGTGAATTAGAATGATTAAACTATTTGATTGCGATCGCCGCGTATGTGCAATTTACGTAGAGATGTTAATGTCTTATTTGTGTTAAACAGAGGAGCGGCAAATTAGCGCCTAACCAGGGTGAATTAGAAGGATTAAGCTATTTGATAGCGATCGCCGCGCATGTGCAATTTACGTAGAGATGTTAATGTCTTATTTGTGTTAAACAGAGGAGCGGCAAATTAGCGCCTAACCAGGGTGAATTAGAATGATTAAACTATTTGATTGCGATCGCCGCGCATGTGCCGTTTTTTTGTTTTCGGCGAATAAAGTATATGGGCCAATAAAACATAATGTATCACCTAGAGGACAACCCGATTGTTCATAATCACAATCATACAACCGCCTACCATAAACAGGAGCGCGGCAAATGACCAAAAACATTTCAATTTTACATTTTACACTTTAGCGCCTAACCAGGGTGAATTAGAATGATTAAACTATTTGATTGCGATCGCCGCGCATGTGCAATTTACGTAGAGATGTTAATGTGTTATTTGTGTTAAACAGAGGAGCGGCAATCGAAAACTCAAAAAATTCAGAATTCCTAGCATGTTCCGGTTTTTTGTTTTCGGCGAATAAAGTATATGGGCCAATAAAACATAATGTATCACCTAGAGGACAACCCGATTGTTCATAATCACAATCATACACCCGCCTACCATAAACAGGAGCGCGGCAAATGACCAAAAACATTTCCATTTTACATTTTACACTTTAGCGCCTAACCACGGTGAATTAGAATGATTAAACTACTTGATTGCGATCGCCGCGCATGTGCAATTTACGTAGAGATGTTAATGTCTTATTTGTGTTAAACAGAGGAGCGGCAATCGAAAACCCAAAAAATTCAGAATTCCTAGCATGTTCCGGTTTTTTGTTTTCGGCGAATAAAGTATATGTGCCAATAAAACATAATGTATCACCTAGAGGACAACCCGATTGTTCATAATCACAATCATACACCCGCCTACCATAAACAGGAGCGCGGCAAATGACCAAAAATATTTCAATTTTACATTTTACACTTTAGCGCCTAACCAGGGTGAATTAGAATGATTAAACTATTTGATTGCGATCGCCGCGCATGTGCAATTTACGTAGAGATGTTAATGTCTTATTTGTGTTAAACAGAGAAGCGGCAAATTAGCGCCTAACCAGGGTGAATTAGAAGGATTAAGCTATTTGATAGCGATCGCCGCGCATGTGCAATTTACGTAGAGATGTTAATGTCTTATTTGTGTTAAACAGAGGAGTGGCAATCGAAAACCCAAAAAATTCAGAATTCCTAGCATTTTCCGGTTTTTTGTTTTCGGCGAATAAAGTATATGGGCCAATAAAACATAATGTATCACCTAGAGGACAACCCGATTGTTCATAATCACAATCATACACCCGCCTACCATAAACAGGAGCGCGGCAAATGACCAAAAACATTTCAATTTTACATTTTACACTTTAGCGCCTAACCAGGGTGAATTAGAATGATTAAACTATTTGATTGGGATCGCCGCGCATGTGCAATTTACGTAGAGATGTTAATGTCTTATTTGTGTTAAACAGAGGAGCGGCAAATTAGCGCCTAACCAGTGTGAATTAGAAGGATTAAGCTATTTGATAGCGATCGCCGCGCATGTGCAATTTACGTAGAGATGTTAATGTCTTATTTTTGTTAAACAGAGGAGCGGCAAATTAGCGCCTAACCAGTGTGAATTAGAAGGATTAAGCTATTTGATAGCGATCGCCGCGCATGTGCAATTTACGTAGAGATGTTAATGTCTTATTTGTGTTAAACAGAGGAGCGGCAAATTAGCGCCTAACCAGTGTGAATTAGAAGGATTAAGCTATTTGATAGCGATCGCCGCGCATGTGCAATTTACGTAGAGATGTTAATGTCTTATTTTTGTTAAACAGAGGAGTGGCAATCGAAAACCCAATAAATTCAGAATTCCTAGCATTTTCCGGTTTTTTGTATTCGGCGAATAAAGTATATGGGCCAATAAAACATAATGTATCACCTAGAGGACAACCCGATTGTTCATAATCACAATCATACACCCGCCTACCATAAACAGGAGCGCGGCAAATGACCAAAAACATTTCAATTTTACATTTTACACTTTAGCGCCTAACCAGGGTGAATTAGAATGATTAAGCTATTTGATAGCGATTGCCGGGCAGGTGCAATTTACGTAGAGATGTTAATGTCTTATTTGTGTTAAACAGAGGAGCGGCAATCGAAAACCCAAAAAATTCAGAATTCCTAGCATGTTCCGGTTTTTGTTTTCGGCGAATAAAGTATATGGGCCAATAAAACATAATGTATCACCTAGAGGACAACCCGATTGTTCATAATCACAATCATACACCCGCCTACCATAAACAGGAGCGCGGCAAATGACCAAAAACATTTCCATTTTACATTTTACACTTTAGCGCCTAACCACGGTGAATTAGAATGATTAAACTACTTGATTGCGATCGCCGCGCATGTGCAATTTACGTAGAGATGTTAATGTCTTATTTGTGTTAAACAGAGGAGCGGCAATCGAAAACCCAAAAAATTCAGAATTCCTAGCATGTTCCGGTTTTTTGTTTTCGGCGAATAAAGTATATGGGCCAATAAAACATAATGTATCACCTAGAGGACAACCCGATTGTTCATAATCACAATCATACACCCGCCTACCATAAACAGGAGCGCGGCAAATGACCAAAAATATTTCAATTTTACATTTTACACTTTAGCGCCTAACCAGGGTGAATTAGAATGATTAAACTATTTGATTGCGATCGCCGCGCATGTGCAATTTACGTAGAGATGTTAATGTCTTATTTGTGTTAAACAGAGAAGCGGCAAATTAGCGCCTAACCAGGGTGAATTAGAAGGATTAAGCTATTTGATAGCGATCGCCGCGCATGTGCAATTTACGTAGAGATGTTAATGTCTTATTTGTGTTAAACAGAGGAGTGGCAATCGAAAACCCAAAAAATTCAGAATTCCTAGCATTTTCCGGTTTTTTGTTTTCGGCGAATAAAGTATATGGGCCAATAAAACATAATGTATCACCTAGAGGACAACCCGATTGTTCATAATCACAATCATACACCCGCCTACCATAAACAGGAGCGCGGCAAATGACCAAAAACATTTCAATTTTACATTTTACACTTTAGCGCCTAACCAGGGTGAATTAGAATGATTAAACTATTTGATTGCGATCGCCGCGCATGTGCAATTTACGTAGAGATGTTAATGTCTTATTTGTGTTAAACAGAGGAGCGGCAAATTAGCGCCTAACCAGTGTGAATTAGAAGGATTAAGCTATTTGATAGCGATCGCCGCGCATGTGCAATTTACGTAGAGATGTTAATGTCTTATTTTTGTTAAACAGAGGAGTGGCAATCGAAAACCCAATAAATTCAGAATTCCTAGCATTTTCCGGTTTTTTGTATTCGGCGAATAAAGTATATGGGCCAATAAAACATAATGTATCACCTAGAGGACAACCCGATTGTTCATAATCACAATCATACACCCGCCTACCATAAACAGGAGCGCGGCAAATGACCAAAAACATTTCAATTTTACATTTTACACTTTAGCGCCTAACCAGGGTGAATTAGAATGATTAAGCTATTTGATTGCGATCGCCGCGCATGTGCAATTTACGTAGAGATGTTAATGTCTTATTTGTGTTAAACAGAGGAGCGGCAATCGAAAAGCCAAAAAATTCAGAATTCCTAGCATGTTACGGTTTTTTGTTTTCGGCGAATAAAGTATATGGGCCAATAAAACATAATGTATCACCTAGAGGACAACCCGATTGTTCATAATCACAATCATACACCCGCCTACCATAAACAGGAGCGCGGCAAATGACCAAAAACATTTCCATTTTACATTTTACACTTTGGCGCCTAACCAGGGTGAATTAGAACGATTAAGCTATTTGATAGCGATCGCCGCACATGTGCACTTTACGTAGAGATGTCAATGGCTTATATGTGTTGAACAGAGAACCGGCAATCTAAAACCAAAAAAAATCAACATTCCTAGCATGTTCCGGTTTTTTGTTTTCGGCGAATAAAGTATATGGGCCAATATAACATAATGTATCACCTAGAGGACAACCCGATTGTTCATAATCACAATCATACACCCGCCTACCATAAACATTAGCGCGGCAATTGACCACAAACATTTCAAGTTTACATTTTACACTTTAGGGCCTAACCAGGTTGAATTAGAAGGATTAAACTATTTGATTGCGATCGCCGCACATGTGCACTTTACGAAGAGATGTCAAGGTCTTATATGTGTTGAACAGAGGAGCGGCAATCGAAAACCCAAAAAATTCAGAATTCCTAGCATGTTCCGGTTTTTTGTTTTCGGCGAATAAAGTATATGGGCCAATAAAACATAATGTATCACCTAGAGGACAACCCGATTGTTCATAATCACAATCATACACCCGCCTACCATAAACAGGAGCGCGGCAATTGACCAAAAACATTTCAAGTTTACATTTTACACTTTAGCGCCTAACCAGGGTGAATTAGAATGATTAAGCTATTTGATTGCGATCGCCGCACATGTGCACTTTACGAAGAGATGTCAAGGTCTTATATGTGTTGAACAGAAGAGCGGCAATCGAAAACCCAAAAAATTCAGAATTCCTAGCATGTTCCGGTTTTTTGTTTTCGGCGAATAAAGTATATGGGCCAATATAACATAATGTATCACCTAGAGGACAACCCGATTGTTCATAATCACAATCATACACCCGCCTACCATTAACATTAGCGCGGCAATTGACCAAAAACATTTCAAGTTTACATTTTATACTTTGGGGCCTAACCAGGGTGAATTAGAAGGATTAAACTATTTGATTGCGATCGCCGCGCATGTGCAATTTACGTAGAGATGTTAATGTCTTATTTGTGTTAAACAGAGGAGCGGCAATCGAAAAGCCAAAAATTCAGAATTCCTAGCATGTTACGGTTTTTTGTTTTCGGCGAATAAAGTATATGGGCCAATAAAACATAATGTATCACCTAGAGGACAACCCGATTGTTCATAATCACAATCATACACCCGCCTACCATTAACATTAGCGCGGCAATTGACCAAAAACATTTCAAGTTTACATTTTACACTTTGGGGCCTAACCAGGGTGAATTAGAAGGATTAAACTATTTGATTGCGATCGCCGCACATGTGCACTTTACGAAGAGATGTCAAGGTCTTATATGTGTTGAACAGAAGAGCGGCAATCGAAAACCCAAAAAATTCAGAATTCCTAGCATGTTCCGGTTTTTTGTTTTCGGCGAATAAAGTATATGGGCCAATATAACATAATGTATCACCTAGAGGACAACCCGATTGTTCATAATCACAATCATACACCCGCCTACCATTAACATTAGCGCGGCAATTGACCAAAAACATTTCAAGTTTACATTTTACACTTTGGGGCCTAACCAGGGTGAATTAGAAGGATTAAACTATTTGATTGCGATCGCCGCGCATGTGCAATTTACGTAGAGATGTTAATGTCTTATTTGTGTTAAACAGAGGAGCGGCAATCGAAAAGCCAAAAAATTCAGAATTCCTAGCATGTTACGGTTTTTTGTTTTCGGCGAATAAAGTATATGGGCCAATAAAACATAATGTATCACCTAGAGGACAACCCGATTGTTCATAATCACAATCATACACCCGCCTACCATAAACAGGAGCGCGGCAAATGACCAAAAACATTTCCATTTTACATTTTACACTTTGGCGCCTAACCAGGGTGAATTAGAACGATTAAGCTATTTGATAGCGATCGCCGCACATGTGCACTTTACGTAGAGATGTCAATGGCTTATATGTGTTGAACAGAGAAGCGGCAATCTAAAACCAAAAAAAATCAACATTCCTAGCATGTTCCGGTTTTTTGTTTTCGGCGAATAAAGTATATGGGCCAATATAACATAATGTATCACCTAGAGGACAACCCGATTGTTCATAATCACAATCATACACCCGCCTACCATAAACATTATCGCGGCAATTGAACAAAAACATTTCAAGTTTACATTTTACACTTTAGCGCCTAACCAGGGTGAATTAGAATGATTAAGCTATTTGATAGAGATCGCCGCGCATGTGCAATTTACGTAGAGATGTTAATGTCTTATATGTGTTGAACAGAGGAGCCGCAATCAAAAACCCAAAAAATTCAGAATTCCTAGCATGTTCCGGTTTTTTGTTTTCGGCGAATAAAGTATATGGGCCAATAAAACATAATGTATCACCTAGAGGACAACCCGATTGTTCATAATCACAATCATACACCCGCCTACCATAAACAGGAGCGTGGCAAATGACCAAAAACATTTCCATTTTACATTTTACACTTTAGCGCCTAACCAGGGTGAATTAGAATGATTAAACTATTTGATTGCGATCGCCGCGCATGTGCAATTTACGTAGAGATGTTAATCTCTTATTTGTGTTAAACAGAGGAGCCGCAATCGAAAACCCAAAAAATTCAGAATTCCTAGCATGTTCCGGTTTTTTGTTTTCGGCCAATAAAGTATATGGGCCAATAAAACATAATGTATCACCTAGAGGACAACCCGATTGTTCATAATCACAATCATACACCCGCCTACCATAAACAGGAGCGCGGCAAATGACCAAAAACATTTCCATTTTACATTTTACACTTTGGCGCCTAACCAGGGTGAATTAGAACGATTAAGCTATTTGATAGCGATCGCCGCACATGTGCACTTTACGTAGAGATGTCAATGGCTTATATGTGTTGAACAGAGAAGCGGCAATCGAAAACCCAAAAAATTCAGAATTCCTAGCATGTTCCGGTTTTTTGTTTTCGGCGAATAAAGTATATGGGCCAATAAAACATAATGTATCACCTAGAGGACAACCCGATTGTTCATAATCACAATCATACACCCGCCTACCATAAACAGGAGCGTGGCAAATGACCAAAAACATTTCCATTTTACATTTTACACTTTAGCGCCTAACCAGGGTGAATTAGAATGATTAAACTATTTGATTGCGATCGCCGCGCATGTGCAATTTACGTAGAAATGTTAATCTCTTATTTGTGTTAAACAGAGGAGCCGCAATCGAAAACCCAAAAAATTCAGAATTCCTGGCATGTTCCGGTTTTTTGTTTTCGGCGAATAAAGTATATGGGCCGATAAAACATAATGTATCACCTAGAGGACAACCCGATTGTTCATAATCACAATCATACACCCGCCTACCATAAACAGGAGCGCGGCAAATGACCAAAAACATTTCCATTTTACATTTTACACTTTAGCGCCTAACCAGGGTGAATTAGAATGATTAAGCTATTTGATAGCGATCGCCGCACATGTGCACTTTACGTAGAGATGTCAATGGCTTATATGTGTTGAACAGAGAAGCGGCAATCTAAAACCAAAAAAAATCAACATTCCTAGCATGTTCCGGTTTTTTGTTTTCGGCGAATAAAGTATATGGGCCAATATAAAATAATGTATCACCTAGAGGACAACCCGATTGTTCATAATCACAATCATACACCCGCCTACCATAAGCATTAGCGCGGCAATTGACCAAAAACATTTCAAGTTTACATTTTACACTTTAGGGCCTAACCAGGGTGAATTAGAAGGATTAAACTATTTGATTGCGATCGCCGCACATGTGCACTTTACGAAGAGATGTCAAGGTCTTATATGTGTTGAACAGAAGAGCGGCAATCGAAAACCCAAAAAATTCAGAATTCCTAGCATGTTCCGGTTTTTTGTTTTCGGCGAATAAAGTATATGGGCCAATATAACATAATGTATCACCTAGAGGACAACCCGATTGTTCATAATCACAATCATACACCCGCCTACCATTAACATTAGCGCGGCAATTGACCAAAAACATTTCAAGTTTACATTTTACACTTTGGGGCCTAACCAGGGTGAATTAGAAGGATTAAACTATTTGATTGCGATCGCCGCGCATGTGCAATTTACGTAGAGATGTTAATGTCTTATTTGTGTTAAACAGAGGAGCGGCAATCGAAAAGCCAAAAAATTCAGAATTCCTAGCATGTTACGGTTTTTTGTTTTCGGCGAATAAAGTATATGGGCCAATAAAACATAATGTATCACCTAGAGGACAACCCGATTGTTCATAATCACAATCATACACCCGCCTACCATAAACAGGAGCGCGGCAAATGACCAAAAACATTTCAATTTTACATTTTACACTTTAGCGCCTAACCAGGGTGAATTAGAAGGATTAAACTATCTGATTACGGCCGCCGCACATGTGCACTTTACGTACAGATGTCAATGGCTTATATGTGTTGAACAGAGAAGCGGCAATCTAAAACCAAAAAAAATCAACATTCCTAGCATGTTCCGGTTTTTTGTTTTCGGCGAATAAAGTATATGGGCCAATATAACATAATGTATCACCTAGAGGACAACCCGATTGTTCATAATCACAATCACACACCCGCCTACCATTAACATTAGCGCGGCAATTGACCAAAAACATTTCAAGTTTACATTTTACACTTTGGGGCCTAACCAGGGTGAATTAGAAGGATTAAACTATTTGATTGCGATCGCCGCGCATGTGCAATTTACGTAGAGATGTTAATGTCTTATTTGTGTTAAACAGAGGAGCGGCAATCAAAAACCCAAAAAATTCAGAATTCCTAGCATGTTCCGGTTTTTTGTTTTCGGCGAATAAAGTATATGGGCCAATAAAACATAATGTATCACCTAGAGGACAACCCGATTGTTCATAATCACAATCATACACCCGCCTAGCATAAACAGGAGTGCGGCAAATGACCAAAAACATTTCCATTTTACATTTTACACTTTAGCGCCTAACCAGGGTGAATTAGAATGATTAAGCTATTTGATAGCGATCGCCGCGCATGTGCAATTTACGTAGAGATGTTAATGTCTTATTTGTGTTACACAGAGGAGCGGCAATCGAAAACCCAAAAAATTCAGAATTCCTAGCATGTTCCGGTTTTTTGTTTTCGGCGAATAAAGTATATGGGCCAATAAAACATAATGTATCACCTAGAGGACAACCCGATTGTTCATAATCACAATCATACACCCGCCTAGCATAAACAGGAGCGCGGCAAATGACCAAAAACATTTCCATTTTACATTTTACACTTTAGCGCCTAACCAGGGTGAATTAGAATGATTAAGCTATTTGATAGCGATCGCCGCGCATGTGCAATTTACGTAGAGATGTTAATGTCTTATTTGTGTTAAACAGAGGAGCGGCAATCGAAAACCCAAAAAATTCAGAATTCCTAGCATGTTCCGGTTTTTTGTTTTCGGCGAATAAAGTATATGGGCCAATATAACATAATGTATCACCTAGGGGACAACCCGATTGTTCATAATCACAATCATACACCCGCCTTCCATGAACATTAGCGCGGCAATTGACCAAAAACATTTCAAGTTTACATTTTACACTTTGGGGCCTAACCAGGGTGAATTAGAAGGATTAAACTATTTGATTGCGATCGCCGCGCATGTGCAATTTACGTAGAGATGTTAATGTCTTATTTGTGTTAAACAGAGGAGCGGCAATCAAAAACCCAAAAAATTCAGAATTCCTAGCATGTTCCGGTTTTTTGTTTTCGGCGAATAAAGTATATGGGCCAATAAAACATAATGTATCACCTAGAGGACAACCCGATTGTTCATAATCACAATCATACACCCGCCTACCATAAACAGGAGCGCGGCAAATGACCAAAAACATTTCAATTTTACATTTTACACTTTAGCGCCTAACCAGGGTGAATTAGAATGATTAAGCTATTTGATAGCGATCGCCGCGCATGTGCAATTTACGTAGAGATGTTAATGTCTTATTTGTGTTAAACAGAGGAGCGGCAATCGAAAATCCAAAAAATTCAGAATTCCTAGCATGTTCCGGTTTTTTGTTTTCGGCGAATAAGTATATGGGCCAATAAAACATAATGTATCACCTAGAGGACAACCCGATTGTTCATAATCACAATCATACACCCGCCTAGCATAAACAGGAGCGCGGCAAATGACCAAAAACATTTCCATTTTACATTTTACACTTTAGCGCCTAACCAGGGTGAATTAGAATGATTAAGCTATTTGATAGCGATCGCCGCGCATGTGCAATTTACGTAGAGATGTTAATGTCTTATTTGTGTTAAACAGAGGAGCGGCAATCGAAAACCCAAAAAATTCAGAATTCCTAGCATGTTCCGGTTTTTTTGTTTTCGGCGAATAAAGTATATGGGCCAATAAAACATAATGTATCACCTAGAGGACAACCCGATTGTTCATAATCACAATCATACACCCGCCTACCATAAACAGGAGCGCGGCAAATGACCAAAAACATTTCCATTTTACATTTTACACTTTAGCGCCTAACCAGGGTGAATTAGAATGATTAAGCTATTTGATAGCGATCGCCGCACATGTGCACTTTACGTAGAGATGTCAATGGCTTATATGTGTTGAACAGAGAAGCGGCAATCTAAAACCAAAAAAATCAACATTCCTAGCATGTTCCGGTTTTTTGTTTTCGGCGAATAAAGTATATGGGCCAATATAACATAATGTATCACCTAGAGGACAACCCGATTGTTCATAATCACAATCATACACCCGTCTACCATAAACATTATCATATGGTGAATTCAAGTGAAGTGGTTGTGTTTCTGGTGCGGTCCTGGGGTTTTCTTTAATTTCCTAGTTCTTCCACACCAATTGAAGTGATTTCTTCCCTGTGACTTTCGGAAACCGAAACGGTCTGAACGGACACTAGATCTATAGAAAGATAAGTACAATTTGTATTTTTAAATTAAAAATAATTTGCACTTACTTGCATATTTTCCGTTGCAAATTTTTGTTGAAAAGCAAATTATTCTTCCCCTGACACAGCAATCCAAAAAAAACGCGTGCTTTATTTGCTCTGCCGTTTTGTTTTGGTCAATCAGCTGTTCCCCTTTTTTGTTTCTCCTTTTTATATTCCCTTTTGGTTTTGGCATTGCCAACTACCAAAAATATTAGCAAGGTTTTAGGGGCAGTGACTGAACACACCTACTGTCAGGTGTTTCCAACTGTTTTCTCATTGAGGTATGGCCTCTGAGAACAGTAGTGGGTGCACTCCAGAGAACCCATTTAGAAGGAACTCGAAAATTACGAGAACGCCTCCTTTTGGGAAAAATGAGTTATCCACCGTTGCTGGATCAACACTAATGTGTGAAAATACTAACCAGGCAACAAGATGTGCCAAACCTGCTGGAGAACCACAAGACAGTGGAACTACCCAGAACTTTAACCAGTTGGGTAGTAAGATTAAAGAGCTTGAGAGTATGATGTCTGGCCAAAGGCATATAAACCAAGCAATGCGCGACTTAGTTAGCAACATAGTGATGCTACATGCCAAGGCGGAAAAAGGAGAAAACCTACCCAAAAGGACTATGGTAGGAAAGGCATCCCAAGTATCCCCTATGGGTAAAAATGTGAATACGCCAAAAAGGCTGCGTGAGACTTTAGGCTTTTTACCGCCAACAAAAAAGCCAAAAAATATAGGAAATATAAATAAAACAGCGCAACCTGCTAATAACGAGGCAGCTAAAATAATTCAAGGCAATACCACGGTTAAACCCGGCATAGGCGAAACATGGGTGGACGTTGTCAAGAAAAGAAGGCCGATCGAAAAGAAAATAAGATCAAGGCCAGACGCCATCATACTCACCAAAAAGGATGGTGCATCGTACGCCGACATCCTCCGGAAAATAAAAGGTGACAGCGGACTAGAGGAGCTCGGCACAAGCGTCACCTACATAAGGAAAACATTGAAGGGAGACCTGCTTTTGGAACTTAAAAATCAAGCGGAAAAGAGAGCTGAATCATTTCAAAGCGCCTTAGAGGGAGTGATCGGTGAAATGGCAGTCATACAGCCCAAAACCCACAACGTTACAATTATGTGCAAGGATTTGGACGAAATAACAACTCCGGAAGAAATTTGTGAGGCGCTGCAAAAGGAGTGCGGGATACAGAACTTAGGGAAAACAAACATTAAAAGTATGCGAAAGACCCGAAGCGGTACCCAAATAGCTCTCATATGCCTGCGCGCTCAGGATGCCAAGGCTGCGCTTAAGGTAGGCAAAGTTAAGATCGGGTGGTCTATCTGCCGCCTCCGGGAATATTCCCCTATTCCCCGCTGCTTTAGGTGTTTCCACGTGGGGCACATGGCGCGCAAATGCTGTAACCCCGTAGACAGGTCGTCCCTGTGCACACGTTGTGGCGCCGGCGGACATGTAGCAAAGACATGCACCAACGACCCAAGCTGCATGTTTTGCAAAGGTGCACACTCAGTATTGAGTACGACTTGCCCCAAATATTTGGAGATGGTAAAGTCGGTAGGAAAATGAGGATACTACAGCTTAATTTAAACCACTGTGCTGCAGCACAAGATCTGCTTAAACAGACATTATTTGAGGAAAACATTGATGTCGCCTTACTAAGCGAGCAATACTCCCAGCGTTCGGAAAGCACCTGGATCACAGACATATCTGGCAAGGCTGCAATATGGTCATGTAAAGGCCAGCCTTTTATATCCTGCTCCAAAAACAATAATTGTTTCACATGGGCAAATATAAGTGGCATATACTTTTTTAGCTGCTATGCTCCTCCCAGCTCCTCAATAATAGATTTTGAAAACTTCCTACTGGAACTTGCTCTAAAAACCAGAGGAAAATCGCCAGTCATAATCGCGGGCGACTTTAATGCGTGGTCAACTGCCTGGGGTAGCAGACGCACAAGCCATCGTGGACGTCTGTTACTAGAATTCCTAGGTCAGACGAATCTTACCATAATCAATAGCGGAACGCAAAATACCTTTCAAAAAGGAAACAAAGGCTCTGTAATCGATCTTATGTTTGCAAACGACGCTCTAAGTAGGCACATAAAGTGGACGGTGTCGGATATATTTACAAATAGTGACCACATGGCTATTATACACCCACCTACCATAAACAGGAGCGCGGCAAATGACCAAAAACATTTCCATTTTACATTTTACACTTTAGCGCCTAACCAGGGTGAATTAGAATGATTAAGCTATTTGATAGCGATCGCCGCACATGTGCACTTTACGTAGAGATGTCAATGGCTTATATGTGTTGAACAGAGAAGCGGCAATCTAAAACCAAAAAAATCAACATTCCTAGCATGTTCCGGTTTTTTGTTTTCGGCGAATAAAGTATATGGGCCAATATAACATAATGTATCACCTAGAGGACAACCCGATTGTTCATAATCACAATCATACACCCGTCTACCATAAACATTAGCGCGGCAATTGACCAAAAACATTTCAAGTTTACATTTTACACTTTAGGGCCTAACCAGGGTGAATTAGAATGATTAAACTATTTGATTGCGATCGCCGCACATGTGCACTTTACGAAGAGATGTCAAGGTCTTATATGTGTTGAACAGAGAAGCGGCAATCGAAAACCCAAAAATTCAGAATTCCTAGCATGTTCCGGTTTTTTGTTTTCGGCGAATAAAGTATATGGGCCAATTAAACATAATGTATCACCTAGAGGACAACCCGATTGTTCATAATCACAATCATACACCCGCCTACCATAAACAGGAGCGCGGCAAATGACCAAAAACATTTCCATTTTACATTTTACACTTTAGCGCCTAACCAGGGTGAATTAGAATGATTAAACTATTTGATTGCGATCGCCGCGCATGTGCAATTTACGTAGAGATGTTAATGTCTTATTTGTGTTAAACAGAGGAGCCGCAATCGAAAACCCAAAAAAAATCAACATTCCTAACATGTTCCGGTTTTTTGTTTTCGGCGAATAAAGTATATGGGCCAATATAACATAATGTATCACCTAGAGGACAACCCGATTGTTCATAATCACAATCATACACCCGCCTACCATAAACATTAGCGCGGCAATTGACCAAAAACATTTCAAGTTTACATTTTACACTTTAGGGCCTAACCAGGCTGAATTAGAAGGATTAAACTATTTGATTGCGATCGCCGCACATGTGCACTTTACGAAGAGATGTCAAGGTCTTATATGTGTTGAACAGAGGAGCGGCAATCGAAAACCCAAAAAATTCAGAATTCCTAGCATGTTCCGGTTTTTTATTTTCGGCGAATAAAGTATATGGGCCAATAAAACATAATGTGTCACCTAGAGGACAACCCGATTGTTCATAATCACAATCATACACCCGCCTACCATAAACAGGAGCGCGGCAAATGACCAAAAACATTTCAATTTTACATTTTACACTTTAGCGCCTAACCAGGGTGAATTAGAATGATTAAACTATTTGATAGCGATCGCCGCGCATGTGCAATTTACGTAGAGATGTTAATGTCTTATTTGTGTTAAACAGAGGAGCGGCAAATTAGCGCCTAACCAGGGTGAATTAGAAGGATTAAACTATCTGATTACGGTCGCCGCACATGTGCACTTTACGTACAGATGTCAATGGCTTATATGTGTTGAACAGAGAAGCGGCAATCTAAAACCAAAAAAAATCAACATTCCTAGCATGTTCCGGTTTTTTGTTTTCGGCGAATAAAGTATATGGGCCAATATAACATAATGTATCACCTAGAGGACAACCCGATTGTTCATAATCACAATCATACACCCGCCTACCATGGCAATTGACCAAAAACATTTCAAGTTTACATTTTACACTTTGGGGCCTAACCAGGGTGAATTAGAAGGATTAAACTATTTGATTGCGATCGCCGCGCATGTGCAATTTACGTAGAGATGTTAATGTCTTATTTGTGTTAAACAGAGGAGCGGCAATCAAAAACCCAAAAAATTCAGAATTCCTAGCATGTTCCGGTTTTTTGTTTTCGGCGAATAAAGTATATGGGCCAATAAAACATAATGTATCACCTAGAGGACAACCCGATTGTTCATAATCACAATCATACACCCGCCTACCATAAACAGGAGCGCGGCAAATGACCAAAAACATTTCAATTTTACATTTTACACTTTAGCGCCTAACCAGGGTGAATTAGAATGATTAAGCTATTTGATAGCGATCGCCGCGCATGTGCAATTTACGTAGAGATGTTAATGTCTTATTTGTGTTAAACAGAGGAGCGGCAATCGAAAACCCAAAAAATTCAGAATTCCTAGCATGTTCCGGTTTTTTGTTTTCGGCAAATAAAGTATATGGGCCAATAAAACATAATGTATCACCTAGAGGACAACCCGATTGTTCATAATCACAATCATACACCCGCCTAGCATAAACAGGAGCGCGGCAAATGACCAAAAACATTTCCATTTTACATTTTACACTTTAGCGCCTAACCAGGGTGAATTAGAATGATTAAGCTATTTGATAGCGATCGCCGCGCATGTGCAATTTACGTAGAGATGTTAATGTCTTATTTGTGTTAAACAGAGGAGCGGCAATCGAAAACCCAAAAAATTCAGAATTCCTAGCATGTTCCGGTTTTTTGTTTTCGGCGAATAAAGTATATGGGCCAATAAAACATAATGTATGACCTAGAGGACAACCCGATTGTTCATAATCACAATCATACACCCGCCTACCATAAACAGGAGCGCGGCAATTGACCAAAAACATTTCAAGTTTACATTTTACACTTTAGGGCCTAACCAGGGTGAATTAGAAGGATTAAACTATTTGATTGCGATCGCCGCACATGTGCACTTTACGAAGAGATATCAAGGTCTTATATGTGTTGAACAGAGGAGCGGCAATCGAAAAGCCAAACAATTCAGAATTCCTAGCATGTTACGGTTTTTTGTTTTCGGCGAATAAAGTATATGGGCCAATAAAACATAATGTATCACCTAGAGGACAACCCGATTGTTCATAATCACAATCATACACCCGCCTACCATAAACAGGAGCGTGGCAAATGACCAAAAACATTTCTATTTTACATTTTACACTTTAGCGCCTAACCAGGGTGAATTAGAATGATTAAGCTATTTGATAGCGATCGCCGCGCATGTGCAATTTACGTAGAGATGTTAATGTCTTATATGTGTTGAACAGAGGAGCGGCAATCAAAAACCCAAAAAATTCAGAATTCCTAGCATGTTCCGGTTTTTTGTTTTCGGCGAATAAAGTATATGGGCCAATAAAACATAATGTATCACCTAGAGGACAACCCGATTGTTCATAATCACAATCATACATCCGCCTACCATAAACAGGAGCGCGGCAAATGACCAAAAACTTTTCCATTTTACATTTTACACTTTAGCGCCTAACCAGGGTGAATTAGAATGATTAAACTATTTGATTGCGATCGCCGCGCATGTGCAATTTACGTAGAGATGTTAATGTCTTATTTGTGTTAAACAGAGGAGCGACAAATTAGCGCCTAACCAGGGTGAATTAGAAGGATTAAACTATCTGATTACGGTGGCCGCACATGTGCACTTTACGTAGAGATGTCAATGGCTTATATGTGTTGAACAGAGAAGCGGCAATCTAAAACCAAAAAAAATCAACATTCCTAGCATGTTCCGGTTTTTTGTTTTCGGCGAATAAAGTATATGGGCCAATTAAACATAATCTATCACCTAGAGGACAACCCGATTGTTCATA
The DNA here is from genome assembly GCF_042242935.1 of Bactrocera oleae. Classification (NCBI taxonomy): domain Eukaryota; kingdom Metazoa; phylum Arthropoda; class Insecta; order Diptera; family Tephritidae; genus Bactrocera; species Bactrocera oleae. The sequence goes on along the minus strand of NC_091539.1, from coordinate 19,195,870 downwards.
ATCACAATCATACACCCGCCTACCATAAACATTAGCGCGGCAATTGACCAAAAACATTTCAAGTTTACATTTTACACTTTAGGGCCTAACCAGGGTGAATTAGAAGGATTAAACTATTTGATTGCGATCGCCGCACATGTGCACTTTACGAAGAGATGTCAAGATCTTATATGTGTTGAACAGAGGAGCGGCAATCGAAAACCCAAAAAATTCAGAATTCCTAGCATGTTCCGGTTTTTTGTTTTCGGCGAATAAAGTATATGGGCCAATTAAACATAATGTATCACCTAGAGGACAACCCGATTGTTCATAATCACAATCATACACCCGCCTACCATAAACAGGAGCGCGGCAAATGACCAAAAACATTTCCATTTTACATTTTACACTTTAGCGCCTAACCAGGGTGAATTAGAATGATTAAACTATTTGATTGCGATCACCGCGCATGTGCAATTTACGTAGAGATGTTAATGTCTTATTTGTGTTAAACAGAGGAGCCGCAATCGAAAACCCAAAAAATTCAGAATTCCTAGCATGTTCCGGTATTTTGTTTTCGGCGAATAAAGTATATGGGCCAATAAAACATAATGTATCACCTAGAGGACAACCCGATTGTTCATAATCACAATCATACACCCGCCTACCATAAACAGGAGCGCGGCAAATGACCAAAAACATTTCCATTTTACATTTTACACTTTAGCGCCTAACCAGGGTGAATTAGAATGATTAAGCTATTTGATAGCGATCGCCGCACATGTGCACTTTACGTAGAGATGTCAATGGCTTATATGTGTTGAACAGAGAAGCGGCAATCTAAAACCAAAAAAATCAACATTCCTAGCATGTTCCGGTTTTTTGTTTTCGGCGAATAAAGTATATGGGCCAATATAACATAATGTATCACCTAGAGGACAACCCGATTGTTCATAATCACAATCATACACCCGCCTACCATAAACATTAGCGCGGCAATTGACCAAAACATTTCAAGTTTACATTTCACACTTTAGGGCCTAACCAGGGTGAATTAGAATGATTAAACTATTTGATTGCGATCGCCGCACATGTGCACTTTACGAAGAGATGTTAATGTCTTATTTGTGTTAAACAGAGGAGCCGCAATCGAAAACCCAAAAAATTCAGAATTCCTAGCATGTTCCGGTATTTTGTTTTCGGCGAATAAAGTATATGGGCCAATAAAACATAATGTATCACCTAGAGGACAACCCGATTGTTCATAATCACAATCATACACCCGCCTACCATAAACAGGAGCGCGGCAAATGACCAAAAACATTTCCATTTTACATTTTACACTTTAGCGCCTAACCAGGGTGAATTAGAATGATTAAGCTATTTGATAGCGATCGCCGCACATGTGCACTTTACGTAGAGATGTCAATGGCTTATATGTGTTGAACAGAGAAGCGGCAATCTAAAACCAAAAAAATCAACATTCCTAGCATGTTCCGGTTTTTTGTTTTCGGCGAATAAAGTATATGGGCCAATATAACATAATGTATCACCTAGAGGACAACCCGATTGTTCATAATCACAATCATACACCCGCCTACCATAAACATTAGCGCGGCAATTGACCCAAAACATTTCAAGTTTACATTTTACACTTTAGGGCCTAACCACGGTGAATTAGAAGGATTAAACTATTTGATTGCGATCGCCGCACATGTGCACTTTACGAAGAGATGTCAAGGTCTTATATGTGTTGAACAGAGGAGCGGCAATCGAAAACCCAAAAAATTCAGTATTCCTAGCATGTTCCGGTTTTTTGTTTTCGACGAATAAAGTATATGGGCCAATAAAACATAATGTATCACCTAGAGGACAACCCGATTGTTCAAAATCACAATCATACACCCGCCTACCATAAACAGGAGCGCGGCAAATGACCAAAAACATTTCAATTTTACATTTTACACTTTAGCGCCTAACCAGGGTGAATTAGAATGATTAAACTATTTGATTGCGATCGCCGCGCATGTGCAATTTACGTAGAGATGTTAATGTCTTATTTGTGTTAAACAGAGGAGCGGCAATCAAAAACCCAAAAAATTCAGAATTCCTAGCATGTTCCGGTTTTTTGTTTTCGGCGAATAAAGTATATGGGCCAATAAAACATAATGTATGACCTAGAGGACAACCCGATTGTTCATAATCACAATCATACACCCGCCTACCATAAACAGGAGCGCGGCAATTGACCAAAAACATTTCAAGTTTACATTTTACACTTTGGGGCCTAACCAGGGTGAATTAGAAGGATTAAACTATTTGATTGCGATCGCCGCGCATGTGCAATTTACGTAGAGATGTTAATGTCTTATTTGTGTTAAACAGAGGAGCGGCAAATTAGCGCCTAACCAGGGTGAATTAGAAGGATTAAACTATCTGATTACGGTCGCCGCACATGTGCACTTTACGTACAGATGTCAATGGCTTATATGTGTTGAACAGAGAAGCGGCAATCTAAAACCAAAAAAAATCAACATTCCTAGCATGTTCCGGTTTTTTGTTTTCGGCGAATAAAGTATATGGGCCAATATAACATAATGTATCACCTAGAGGACAACCCGATTGTTCATAATCACAATCATACACCCGCCTACCATGAACATTAGCGCGGCAATTGACCAAAAACATTTCAAGTTTACATTTTACACTTTGGGGCCTAACCAGGGTGAATTAGAAGGATTAAACTATTTGATTGCGATCGCCGCGCATGTGCAATTTACGTAGAGATGTTAATGTCTTATTTGTGTTAAACAGAGGAGCGGCAATCAAAAACCCAAAAAATTCAGAATTCCTAGCATGTTCCGGTTTTTTGTTTTCGGCGAATAAAGTATATGGGCCAATAAAACATAATGTATCACCTAGAGGACAACCCGATTGTTCATAATCACAATCATACACCCGCCTACCATAAACAGGAGCGCGGCAAATGACCAAAAACATTTCAATTTTACATTTTACACTTTAGCGCCTAACCAGGGTGAATTAGAATGATTAAGCTATTTGATAGCGATCGCCGCGCATGTGCAATTTACGTAGAGATGTTAATGTCTTATTTGTGTTAAACAGAGGAGCGGCAATCGAAAACCCAAAAAATTCAGAATTCCTAGCATGTTCCGGTTTTTTGTTTTTTGCGAATAAAGTATATGGGCCAATAAAACATAATGTATCACCTAGAGGACAACCCGATTGTTCATAATCACAATCATACACCCGCCTAGCATAAACAGGAGCGCGGCAAATGACCAAAAACATTTCCATTTTACATTTTACACTTTAGCGCCTAACCAGGGTGAATTAGAATGATTAAGCTATTTGATAGCGATCGCCGCGCATGTGCAATTTACGTAGAGATGTTAATGTCTTATTTGTGTTAAACAGAGGAGCGGCAATCGAAAACCCAAAAAATTCAGAATTCCTAGCATGTTCCGGTTTTTTGTTTTCGGCGAATAAAGTATATGGGCCAATAAAACATAATGTATGACCTAGAGGACAACCCGATTGTTCATAATCACAATCATACACCCGCCTACCATAAACAGGAGCGCGGCAATTGACCAAAAACATTTCAAGTTTACATTTTACACTTTAGGGCCTAACCAGGGTGAATTAGAAGGATTAAACTATTTGATTGCGATCGCCGCACATGTGCACTTTACGAAGAGATATCAAGGTCTTATATGTGTTGAACAGAGGAGCGGCAATCGAAAAGCCAAAAAATTCAGAATTCCTAGCATGTTACGGTTTTTTGTTTTCGGCGAATAAAGTATATGGGCCAATATAACATAATGTATCACCTAGAGGACAACCCGATTGTTCATAATCACAATCATACACCCGCCTACCATAAACATTATCGCGGCAATTGACCAAAAACATTTCAAGTTTACATTTTACACTTTAGGGCCTAACCAAGGTGAATTAGAAGGATTAAACTATTTGATTGCGGTCGTCGCACATGTGCACTTTACGAAGAGATGTCAAGGTCTTATATGTGTTGAACAGAGGAGCGGCAATCGAAAACCCAAAAAATTCAGAATTCCTAGCATGTTCCGGTTTTTTGTTTTCGGCGAATAAAGTATATGGGCCAATTAAACATAATGTATCACCTAGAGGACAACCCGATTGTTCATAATCACAATCATACACCCGCCTACCATAAACAGGAGCGCGGCAAATGACCAAAAACATTTCCATTTTACATTTTACACTTTAGCGCCTAACCAGGGTGAATTAGAATGATTAAGCTATTTGATAGCGATCGCTGCACATGTGCACTTTACGTAGAGATGTCAAGGTCTTATATGTGTTGAACAGAAGAGCGGCAATCGAAAACCCAAAAAATTCAGAATTCCTAGCATGTTCCGGTTTTTTGTTTTCGGCGAATAAAGTATATGGGCCAATAAAACATAATGTATCACCTAGAGGACAACCCGATTGTTTATAATCACAATCATACACCCGCCTACCATAAACATTAGCGCGGCAATTGACCAAAAACATTTCAAGTTTACATTTTACACTTTAGGGCCTAACCAGGGTGAATTAGAAGGATTAAACTATTTGATTGCGATCGCCGCACATGTGCACTTTACGAAGAGATGTCAAGGTCTTATATGTGTTGAACAGAAGAGCGGCAATCGAAAACCCAAAAAATTCAGAATTCCTAGCATGTTCCGGTTTTTTGTTTTCGGCGAATAAAGTATATGGGCCAATATAACATAATGTATCACCTAGAGGACAACCCGATTGTTCATAATCACAATCATACACCCGCCTACCATAAACATTAGCGCGGCAATTGACCACAAACATTTCAAGTTTACATTTTACACTTTAGGGCCTAACCAGGGTGAATTAGAAGGATTAAACTATTTGATTGCGATCGCCGCACATGTGCACTTTACGAAGAGATGTCAAGGTCTTATATGTGTTGAACAGAGGAGCGGCAATCGAAAACCCAAAAATTCAGAATTCCTAGCATGTTCCGGTTTTTTGTTTTCGGCGAATAAAGTATATGGGCCAATTAAACATAATGTATCACCTAGAGGACAACCCGATTGTTCATAATCACAATCATACACCCGCCTACCATAAACAGGAGCGCGGCAAATGACCAAAAACATTTCCATTTTACATTTTACACTTTAGCGCCTAACCAGGGTGAATTAGAATGATTAAACTATTTGATTGCGATCGCCGCGCATGTGCAATTTACGTAGAGATGTTAATGTCTTATTTGTGTTAAACAGAGGAGCCGCAATCGAAAACCCAAAAAAAATCAACATTCCTAGCATGTTCCGGTTTTTTGTTTTCGGCGAATAAAGTATATGGGCCAATATAACATAATGTATCACCTAGAGGACAACCCGATTGTTCATAATCACAATCATACACCCGCCTACCATAAACATTAGCGCGGCAATTGACCAAAAACATTTCAAGTTTACATTTTACACTTTAGGGCCTAACCAGGGTGAATTAGAAGGATTAAACTATTTGATTGCGATCGCCGCACATGTGCACTTTGCGAAGAGATGTCAAGGTCTTATATGTGTTGAACAGAGGAGCGGCAATCGAAAACCCAAAAAATTCAGAATTCCTAGCATGTTCCGGTTTTTTGTTTTCGGCGAATAAAGTATATGGGCCAATAAAACATAATGTATCACCTAGAGGACAACCCGATTGTTCATAATCACAATCATACACCCGCCTACCATAAACAGGAGCGCGGCAAATGACCAAAAACATTTCCATTTTACATTTTACACTTTAGGGCCTAACCAGGGTGAATTAGAATGATTAAGCTATTTGATAGCGATCGCCGCACATGTGCACTTTACGTAGAGATGTCAATGGCTTATATGTGTTGAACAGAGAAGCGGCAATCTAAAACCAAAAAATTCAGAATTCCTAGCATGTTCCGGTTTTTTGTTTTCGGCGAATAAAGTATATGGGCCAATATAACATAATGTATCACCTAGAGGACAACCCGATTGTTCATAATCACAATCATACACCCGCCTACCATAAACATTAGCGCGGCAATTGACCAAAAACATTTCAAGTTTACATTTTACACTTTAGGGCCTAACCAGGGTGAATTAGAAGGATTAAACTATTTGATTGCGATCGCCGCACATGTGCACTTTGCGAAGAGATGTCAAGGTCTTATATGTGTTGAACAGAGGAGCGGCAATCGAAAACCCAAAAAATTCAGAATTCCTAGCATGTTCCGGTTTTTTGTTTTCGGCGAATAAAGTATATGGGCCAATAAAACATAATGTATCACCTAGAGGACAACCCGATTGTTCATAATCACAATCATACACCCGCCTACCATAAACAGGAGCGCGGCAAATGACCAAAAACATTTCAAGTTTACATTTTACACTTTAGGGCCTAACCAGGGTGAATTAGAAGGATTAAACTATTTGATTGCGATCGCCGCACATGTGCACTTTACTAAGAGATGTCAAGGTCTTATATGTGTTGAACAGAGGAGCGGCAATCGAAAACCCAAAAATTCAGAATTCCTAGCATGTTCCGGTTTTTTGTTTTCGGCGAATAAAGTATATGGGCCAATTAAACATAATGTATCACCTAGAGGACAACCCGATTGTTCATAATCACAATCATACACCCGCCTACCATAAACAGAAGCGCGGCAAATGACCAAAAACATTTCAATTTTATATTTTACACTTTAGCGCCTAACCAGGGTGAATTAGAATGATTAAACTATTTGATTGCGATCGCCGCGCATGTGCAATTTACGTAGAGATGTTAATGTCTTATTTGTGTTAAACAGAGGAGCCGCAATCGAAAACCCAAAAAAAATCAACATTCCTAGCATGTTCCGGTTTTTTGTTTTCGGCAAATAAAGTATATGGGCCAATATAACATAATGTATCACCTAGAGGACAACCCGATTGTTCATAATCACAATCATACACCCGCCTACCATAAACATTAGCGCGGCAATTGACCAAAAACATTTCAAGTTTACATTTTACACTTTAGGGCCTAACCAGGGTGAATTAGAAGGATTAAACTATTTGATTGCGATCGCCGCACATGTGCACTTTACGAAGAGATGTCAAGGTCTTATATGTGTTGAACAGAGGAGCGGCAATCGAAAACCCAAAAAATTCAGAATTCCTAGCATGTTCCGGTTTTTTGTTTTCGGCGAATAAAGTATATGGGCCAATAAAACATAATGTATCACCTAGAGGACAACCCGATTGTTCATAATCACAATCATACACCCGCCTACCATAAACAGGAGCGCGGCAAATGACCAAAAACATTTCAATTTTACATTTTACACTTTAGCGCCTAACCAGGGTGAATTAGAATGATTAAACTATTTGATAGCGATCGCCGCGCATGTGCAATTTACGTAGAGATGTTAATGTCTTATTTGTGTTAAACAGAGGAGTGGCAAATTAGCGCCTAACCAGGGTGAATTAGAAGGATTAAACTATCTGATTACGGTCGCCGCACATGTGCACTTTACGTACAGATGTCAATGGCTTATATGTGTTGAACAGAGAAGCGGCAATCTAAAACCAAAAAAAATCAACATTCCTAGCATGTTCCGGTTTTTTGTTTTCGGCGAATAAAGTATATGGGCCAATATAACATAATGTATCACCTAGAGGACAACCCGATTGTTCATAATCACAATCATACACCCGCCTACCATGAACATTAGCGCGGCAATTGACCAAAAACATTTCAAGTTTACATTTTACACTTTGGGGCCTAACCAGGGTGAATTAGAAGGATTAAACTATTTGATTGCGATCGCCGCCCATGTGCAATTTACGTAGAGATGTTAATATCTTATTTGTGTTAAACAGAGGAGCGGCAATCAAAAACCCAAAAAATTCAGAATTCCTAGCATGTTCCGGTTTTTTGTTTTCGGCGAATAAAGTATATGGGCCAATAAAACATAATGTATCACCTAGAGGACAACCCGATTGTTCATAATCACAATCATACACCCGCCTACCATAAACAGGAGCGCGGCAAATGACCAAAAACATTTCAATTTTACATTTTACACTTTAGCGCCTAACCAGGGTGAATTAGAATGATTAAGCTATTTGATAGCGATCGCCGCGCATGTGCAATTTACGTAGAGATGTTAATGTCTTATTTGTGTTAAACAGAGGAGCGGCAATCGAAAACCCAAAAAATTCAGAATTCCTAGCATGTTCCGGTTTTTTGTTTTTTGCGAATAAAGTATATGGGCCAATAAAACATAATGTATCACCTAGAGGACAACCCGATTGTTCATAATCACAATCATACACCCGCCTAGCATAAACAGGAGCGCGGAAAATGACCAAAAACATTTCCATTTTACATTTTACACTTTAGCGCCTAACCAGGGTGAATTAGAATGATTAAGCTATTTGATAGCGATCGCCGCGCATGTGCAATTTACGTAGAGATGTTAATGTCTTATTTGTGTTAAACAGAGGAGCGGCAATCGAAAACCCACAAAATTCAGAATTCCTAGCATGTTCCGGTTTTTTGTTTTCGGCGAATAAAGTATATGGGCCAATAAAACATAATGTATGACCTAGAGGACAACCCGATTGTTCATAATCACAATCATACACCCGCCTACCATAAACAGGAGCGCGGCAATTGACCAAAAACATTTCAAGTTTACATTTTACACTTTAGGGCCTAACCAGGGTGAATTAGAAGGATTAAACTATTTGATTGCGATCGCCGCACATGTGCACTTTACGAAGAGATATCAAGGTCTTATATGTGTTGAACAGAGGAGCGGCAATCGAAAAGCCAAAAAATTCAGAATTCCTAGCATGTTACGGTTTTTTGTTTTCGGCGAATAAAGTATATGGGCCAATATAACATAATCTATCACCTAGAGGACAACCCGATTGTTCATAATCACAATCATACACCCGCCTACCATAAACATTATCGCGGCAATTGACCAAAAACATTTCAAGTTTACATTTTACACTTTAGGGCCTAACCAGGGTGAATTAGAAGGATTAAACTATTTGATTGCGATCGCCGCACATGTACACTTTACGAAGAGATGTCAAGGTCTTATATGTGTTGAACAGAGGAGCGGCAATCGAAAACCCAAAAAATTCAGAATTCCTAGCATGTTCCGGTTTTTTGTTTTCGGCGAATAAAGTATATGGGCCAATAAAACATAATGTATCACCTAAAAGACAACCCGATTGTTCATAATCACAATCATACACCCGCCTAGCATAAACAGGAGCGCGGCAAATGACCAAAAACATTTCCATTTTACATTTTACACTTTAGCGCCTAACCAGGGTGAATTAGAATGATTAAGCTATTTGATAGCGATCGCCGCGCATGTGCAATTTACGTAGAGATGTTAATGTCTTATTTGTGTTAAACAGAGGAGCGGCAATCGAAAACCCAAAAAATTCAGAATTCCTAGCATGTTCCGGTTTTTTGTTTTCGGCGAATAAAGTATATGGGCCAATAAAACATAATGTATGACCTAGAGGACAACCCGATTGTTCATAATCACAATCATACACCCGCCTACCATAAACATTAGCGCGGCAATTGACCAAAAACATTTCAAGTTTACATTTTACACTTTAGGGCCTAACCAGGGTGAATTAGAAGGATTAAACTATTTGATTGCGATCGCCGCGCATGTGCAATTTACGTAGAGATGTTAATGTCTTATTTGTGTTAAACAGAGGAGCGGCAAATTAGCGCCTAACCAGGGTGAATTAGAAGGATTAAACTATCTGATTACGGTCGCCGCACATGTGCACTTTACGTAGAGATGTCAATGGCTTATATGTGTTGAACAGAGAAGCGGCAATCTAAAACCAAAAAAAATCAACATTCCTAGCATGTTCCGGTTTTTTGTTTTCGGCGAATAAAGTATATGGGCCAATATAACATAATGTATCACCTAGAGGACAACCCGATTGTTCATAATCACAATCATACACCCGCCTACCATAAACATTAGCGCGGCAATTGAGCAAAAACATTTCAAGTTTACATTTTACACTTTAGGGCCTAACCAGGGTGAATTAGAAGGATTAAACTATTTGATTGCGATCGCCGCACATGTGCACTTTATGAAGAGATGTCAAGGTCTTATATGTGTTGAACAGAAGAGCGGCAATCTAAAACCAAAAAAAATCAACATTCCTAGCATGTTCCGGTTTTTTGTTTTCGGCAAATAAAGTATATGGGCCAATTAAACATAATCTATCACCTAGAGGACAACCCGATTGTTCATAATCACAATCATACACCCGCCTACCATAAACATTAGCGCGGCAATTGAGCAAAAACATTTCAAGTTTACATTTTACACTTTAGGGCCTAACCAGGGTGAATTAGAAGGATTAAACTATTTGATTGCGATCGCCGCACATGTGCACTTTACGAAGAGATATCAAGGTCTTATATGTGTTGAACAGAGGAGCGGCAATCGAAAAGCCAAAAAATTCAGAATTCCTAGCATGTTACGGTTTTTTGTTTTCGGCGAATAAAGTATATGGGCCAATATAACATAATGTATCACCTAGAGGACAACCCGATTGTTCATAATCACAATCATACACCCGCCTACCATAAACATTATCGCGGCAATTGACCAAAAACATTTCAAGTTTACATTTTACACTTTAGGGCCTAACCAGGGTGAATTAGAAGGATTAAACTATTTGATTGCGATCGCCGCACATGTACACTTTACGAAGAGATGTCAAGGTCTTATATGTGTTGAACAGAGGAGCGGCAATCGAAAACCCAAAAAATTCAGAATTCCTAGCATGTTCCGGTTTTTTGTTTTCGGCGAATAAAGTATATGGGCCAATAAAACATAATGTATCACCTAAAAGACAACCCGATTGTTCATAATCACAATCATACACCCGCCTAGCATAAACAGGAGCGCGGCAAATGACCAAAAACATTTCCATTTTACATTTTACACTTTAGCGCCTAACCAGGGTGAATTAGAATGATTAAGCTATTTGATAGCGATCGCCGCGCATGTGCAATTTACGTAGAGATGTTAATGTCTTATTTGTGTTAAACAGAGGAGCGGCAATCGAAAACCCAAAAAATTCAGAATTCCTAGCATGTTCCGGTTTTTTGTTTTCGGCGAATAAAGTATATGGGCCAATAAAACATAATGTATGACCTAGAGGACAACCCGATTGTTCATAATCACAATCATACACCCGCCTACCATAAACATTAGCGCGGCAATTGACCAAAAACATTTCGAGTTTACATTTTACACTTTAGGGCCTAACCAGGGTGAATTAGAAGGATTAAACTATTTGATTGCGATCGCCGCGCATGTGCAATTTACGTAGAGATGTTAATGTCTTATTTGTGTTAAACAGAGGAGCGGCAAATTAGCGCCTAACCAGGGTGAATTAGAAGGATTAAACTATCTGATTACGGTCGCCGCACATGTGCACTTTACGTAGAGATGTCAATGGCTTATATGTGTTGAACAGAGAAGCGGCAATCTAAAACCAAAAAAAATCAACATTCCTAGCATGTTCCGGTTTTTTGTTTTCGGCGAATAAAGTATATGGGCCAATATAACATAATGTATCACCTAGAGGACAACCCGATTGTTCATAATCACAATCATACACCCGCCTACCATAAACATTAGCGCGGCAATTGAGCAAAAACATTTCAAGTTTACATTTTACACTTTAGGGCCTAACCAGGGTGAATTAGAAGGATTAAACTATTTGATTGCGATCGCCGCACATGTGCACTTTACGTAGAGATGTCAATGGCTTATATGTGTTGAACAGAGAAGCGGCAATCTAAAACCAAAAAAAATCAACATTCCTAGCATGTTCCGGTTTTTTGTTTTCGGCAAATAAAGTATATGGGCCAATTAAACATAATCTATCACCTAGAGGACAACCCGATTGTTCATAATCACAATCATACACCCGCCTACCATAAACATTAGCGCGGCAATTGACCAAAAACATTTCAAGTTTACATTTTACACTTTAGGGCCTAACCAGGGTGAATTAGAAGGATTAAACTATTTGATTGCGATCGCCGCACATGTGCACTTTACGAAGAGATGTCAAGGTCTTATATGTGTTGAACAGAGGAGCGGCAATCGAAAACCCAAAAAATTCAGAATTCCTAGCATGTTCCGTTTTTTTGTTTTCGGCGAATAAAGTATATGGGCCAATTAAACATAATGTATCACCTAGAGGACAACCCGATTGTTCATAATCACAATCATACACCCGCCTACCATAAACAGGAGCGCGGCAAATGACCAAAAACATTTCCATTTTACATTTTACACTTTAGCGCCTAACCAGGGTGAATTAGAATGATTAAGCTATTTGATTGCGAACGCCGCGCATGTGCAATTTACGTAGAGATGTTAATGTCTTATTTGTGTTAAACAGAGGAGCCGCAATCGAAAACCCAAAAAATTCAGAATTCCTAGCATGTTCCGGTTTTTTGTTTTCGGCGAATAAAGTATATGGGCCAATAAAACATAATGTATCACCTAGAGGACAACCCGATTGTTCATAATCACAATCATACACCCGCCTACCATAAACAGGAGCGCGGCAAATGACCAAAAACATTTCCATTTTACATTTTACACTTTAGCGCCTAACCAGGGTGAATTAGAATGATTAAGCTATTTGATAGCGATCGCCGCACATGTGCACTTTACGTAGAGATGTCAATGGCTTATATGTGTTGAACAGAGAAGCGGCAATCTAAAACCAAAAAAATCAACATTCCTAGCATGTTCGGGTTTTTTGTTTTCGGCGAATAAAGTATATGGGCCAATATAACATAATGTATCACCTAGAGGACAACCCGATTGTTCATAATCACAATCATACACCCGCCTACCATAAACATTAGCGCGGCAATTGACCAAAAACATTTCAAGTTTACATTTTACACTTTAGGGCCTAACCAGGGTGAATTAGAATGATTAAGCTATTTGATAGCGATCGCCGCGCATGTGCAATTTACGTAGAGATGTTAATGTCTTATATGTGTTGAACAGAGGAGCGGCAATCAAAAACCCAAAAAATTCAGAATTCCTAGCATGTTCCGGTTTTTTGTTTTCGGCGAATAAAGTATATGGGCCAATAAAACATAATGTATCACCTAGAGGACAACCCGATTGTTCATAATCACAATCATACACCCGCCTACCATAAACAGGAGCGCGGCAAATGACCAAAAACATTTCCATTTTACATTTTACACTTTAGCGCCTAACCAGGGTGAATTAGAATGATTAAGCTATTTGATAGCGATCGCCGCACATGTGCACTTTACGTAGAGATGTCAAGGTCTTATATGTGTTGAACAGAGGAGCGGCAATCGAAAACCCAAAAATTCAGAATTCCTAGCATGTTCCGGTTTTTTGTTTTCGGCGAATAAAGTATATGGGCCAATATAACATAATGTATCACCTAGAGGACAACCCGATTGTTCATAATCACAATCATACACCCGCCTACCATAAACATTAGCGCGGCAATTGACCAAAAACATTTCAAGTTTACATTTTACACTTTAGGGCCTAACCAGGGTGAATTAGAATGATTAAACTATTTGATTGCGATCGCCGCACATGTGCACTTTACGAAGAGATGTCAAGGTCTTATATGTGTTGAACAGAGGAGCGGCAATCGAAAACCCAAAAATTCAGAATTCCTAGCATGTTCCGGTTTTTTGTTTTCGGCGAATAAAGTATATGGGCCAATTAAACATAATGTATCACCTAGAGGACAACCCGATTGTTCATAATCACAATCATACACCCGCCTACCATAAACAGGAGCGCGGCAAATGACCAAAAACATTTCCATTTTACATTTTACACTTTAGCGCCTAACCAGGGTGAATTAGAATGATTAAACTATTTGATTGCGATCGCCGCGCATGTGCAATTTACGTAGAGATGTTAATGTCTTATTTGTGTTAAACAGAGGAGCCGCAATCGAAAACCCAAAAAAAATCAACATTCCTAGCATGTTCCGGTTTTTTGTTTTCGGCGAATAAAGTATATGGGCCAATATAACATAATGTATCACCTAGAGGACAACCCGATTGTTCATAATCACAATCATACACCCGCCTACCATAAACATTAGCGCGGCAATTGACCAAAAACATTTCAAGTTTACATTTTACACTTTAGGGCCTAACCAGGGTGAATTAGAAGGATTAAACTATTTGATTGCGATCGCCGCACATGTGCACTTTACGAAGAGATGTCAAGGTCTTATATGTGCTGAACAGAGGAGCGGCAATCGAAAACCCAAAAATTCAGAATTCCTAGCATGTTCCGGTTTTTTGTTTTCGGCGAATAAAGTATATGGGCCAATTAAACATAATGTATCACCTAGAGGACAACCCGATTGTTCATAATCACAATCATACACCCGCCTACCATAAACAGGAGCGCGGCAAATGACCAAAAACATTTCCATTTTACATTTTACACTTTAGCGCCTAACCAGGGTGAATTAGAATGATTAAACTATTTGATTGCGATCGCCGCGCATGTGCAATTTACGTAGAGATGTTAATGTCTTATTTGTGTTAAACAGAGGAGCCGCAATCGAAAACCCAAAAAAAATCAACATTCCTAGCATGTTCCGGTTTTTTGTTTTCGGCGAATAAAGTATATGGGCCAATATAACATAATGTATCACCTAGAGGACAACCCGATTGTTCATAATCACAATCATACACCCGCCTACCATAAACATTAGCGCGGCAATTGACCAAAAACATTTCAAGTTTACATTTTACACTTTAGGGCCTAACCAGGGTGAATTAGAAGGATTAAACTATTTGATTGCGATCGCCGCACATGTGCACTTTGCGAAGAGATGTCAAGGTCTTATATGTGTTGAACAGAGGAGCGGCAATCGAAAACCCAAAAAATTCAGAATTCCTAGCATGTTCCGGTTTTTTGTTTTCGGCGAATAAAGTATATGGGCCAATAAAACATAATGTATCACCTAGAGGACAACCCGATTGTTCATAATCACAATCATACACCCGCCTACCATAAACAGGAGCGCGGCAAATGACCAAAAACATTTCCATTTTACATTTTACACTTTAGCGCCTAACCAGGGTGAATTAGAATGATTAAGCTATTTGATAGCGATCGCCGCACATGTGCACTTTACGTAGAGATGTCAATGGCTTATATGTGTTGAACAGAGAAGCGGCAATCTAAAACCAAAAAATTCAGAATTCCTAGCATGTTCCGGTTTTTTGTTTTCGGCGAATAAAGTATATGGGCCAATATAACATAATGTATCACCTAGAGGACAACCCGATTGTTCATAATCACAATCATACACCCGCCTACCATAAACATTAGCGCGGCAATTGACCAAAAACATTTCAAGTTTACATTTTACACTTTAGGGCCTAACCAGGGTGAATTAGAAGGATTAAACTATTTGATTGCGATCGCCGCACATGTGCACTTTGCGAAGAGATGTCAAGGTCTTATATGTGTTGAACAGAGGAGCGGCAATCGAAAACCCAAAAAATTCAGAATTCCTAGCATGTTCCGGTTTTTTGTTTTCGGCGAATAAAGTATATGGGCCAATAAAACATAATGTATCACCTAGAGGACAACCCGATTGTTCATAATCACAATCATACACCCGCCTACCATAAACAGGAGCGCGGCAAATGACCAAAAACATTTCAAGTTTACATTTTACACTTTAGGGCCTAACCAGGGTGAATTAGAAGGATTAAACTATTTGATTGCGATCGCCGCACATGTGCACTTTACTAAGAGATGTCAAGGTCTTATATGTGTTGAACAGAGGAGCGGCAATCGAAAACCCAAAAATTCAGAATTCCTAGCATGTTCCGGTTTTTTGTTTTCGGCGAATAAAGTATATGGGCCAATAAAACATAATGTATCACCTAGAGGACAACCCGATTGTTCATAATCACAATCATACACCCGCCTACCATAAACAGGAGCGCGGCAAATGACCAAAAACATTTCAATTTTACATTTTACACTTTAGCGCCTAACCAGGGTGAATTAGAATGATTAAACTATTTGATAGCGATCGCCGCGCATGTGCAATTTACGTAGAGATGTTAATGTCTTATTTGTGTTAAACAGAGGAGCGGCAAATTAGCGCCTAACCAGGGTGAATTAGAAGGATTAAACTATCTGATTACGGTCGCCGCACATGTGCACTTTACGTACAGATGTCAATGGCTTATATGTGTTGAACAGAGAAGCGGCAATCTAAAACCAAAAAAAATCAACATTCCTAGCATGTTCCGGTTTTTTGTTTTCGGCGAATAAAGTATATGGGCCAATATAACATAATGTATCACCTAGAGGACAACCCGATTGTTCATAATCACAATCATACACCCGCCTACCATGAACATTAGCGCGGCAATTGACCAAAAACATTTCCATTTTACATTTTACACTTTAGCGCCTAACCAGGGTGAATTAGAATGATTAAGCTATTTGATAGCGATCGCCGCGCATGTGCAATTTACGTAGAGATGTTAATGTCTTATTTGTGTTAAACAGAGGAGCGGCAATCGAAAACCCACAAAATTCAGAATTCCTAGCATGTTCCGGTTTTTTGTTTTCGGCGAATAAAGTATATGGGCCAATAAAACATAATGTATGACCTAGAGGACAACCCGATTGTTCATAATCACAATCATACACCCGCCTACCATAAACAGGAGCGCGGCAATTGACCAAAAACATTTCAATTTTATATATTACACTTTAGCGCCTAACCAGGGTGAATTAGAATGATTAAACTATTTGATTGCGATCGCCGCGCATGTGCAATTTACGTAGAGATGTCAAGGTCTTATATGTGTTGAACAGAGGAGCGGCAATCGAAAACCCAAAAAATTCAGAATTCCTAGCATGTTCCGGTTTTTTGTTTTCGGCGAATAAAGTATATGGGCCAATAAAACATAATGTATCACCTAGAGGACAACCCGATTGTTCATAATCACAATCATACACCCGCCTACCATAAACAGGAGCGCGGCAAATGACCAAAAACATTTCCATTTTACATTTTACACTTTAGCGCCTAACCAGGGTGAATTAGAATGATTAAGCTATTTGATAGCGATCGCCGCACATGTGCACTTTACGTAGAGATGTCAATGGCTTATATGTGTTGAACAGAGAAGCGGCAATCTAAAACCAAAAAATTCAGAATTCCTAGCATGTTCCGGTTTTTTGTTTTCGGCGAATAAAGTATATGGGCCAATATAACATAATGTATCACCTAGAGGACAACCCGATTGTTCATAATCACAATCATACACCCGCCTACCATAAACATTAGCGCGGCAATTGACCAAGAACATTTCAAGTTTACATTTTACACTTTAGGGCCTAACCAGGGTGAATTAGAAGGATTAAACTATTTGATTGCGATCGCCGCACATGTGCACTTTGCGAAGAGATGTCAAGGTCTTATATGTGTTGAACAGAGGAGCGGCAATCGAAAACCCAAAAAATTCAGAATTCCTAGCATGTTCCGGTTTTTTGTTTTCGGCGAATAAAGTATATGGGCCAATAAAACATAATGTATCACCTAGAGGACAACCCGATTGTTCATAATCACAATCATACACCCGCCTACCATAAACAGGAGCGCGGCAAATGACCAAAAACATTTCAAGTTTACATTTTACACTTTAGGGCCTAACCAGGGTGAATTAGAAGGATTAAACTATTTGATTGCGATCGCCGCACATGTGCACTTTACTAAGAGATGTCAAGGTCTTATATGTGTTGAACAGAGGAGCGGCAATCGAAAACCCAAAAATTCAGAATTCCTAGCATGTTCCGGTTTTTTGTTTTCGGCGAATAAAGTATATGGGCCAATTAAACATAATGTATCACCTAGAGGACAACCCGATTGTTCATAATCACAATCATACACCCGCCTACCATAAACAGGAGCGCGGCAAATGACCAAAAACATTTCAATTTTATATATTACACTTTAGCGCCTAACCAGGGTGAATTAGAATGATTAAACTATTTGATTGCGATCGCCGCGCATGTGCAATTTACGTAGAGATGTTAATGTCTTATTTGTGTTAAACAGAGGAGCCGCAATCGAAAACCCAAAAAAAATCAACATTCCTAGCATGTTCCGGTTTTTTGTTTTCGGCAAATAAAGTATATGGGCCAATATAACATAATGTATCACCTAGAGGACAACCCGATTGTTCATAATCACAATCATACACCCGCCTACCATAAACATTAGCGCGGCAATTGACCAAAAACATTTCAAGTTTACATTTTACACTTTAGGGCCTAACCAGGGTGAATTAGAAGGATTAAACTATTTGATTGCGATCGCCGCACATGTGCACTTTACGAAGAGATGTCAAGGTCTTATATGTGTTGAACAGAGGAGCGGCAATCGAAAACCCAAAAAATTCAGAATTCCTAGCATGTTCCGGTTTTTTGTTTTCGGCGAATAAAGTATATGGGCCAATAAAACATAATGTATCACCTAGAGGACAACCCGATTGTTCATAATCACAATCATACACCCGCCTACCATAAACAGGAGCGCGGCAAATGACCAAAAACATTTCAATTTTACATTTTACACTTTAGCGCCTAACCAGGGTGAATTAGAATGATTAAACTATTTGATAGCGATCGCCGCGCATGTGCAATTTACGTAGAGATGTTAATGTCTTATTTGTGTTAAACAGAGGAGCGGCAAATTAGCGCCTAACCAGGGTGAATTAGAAGGATTAAACTATCTGATTACGGTCGCCGCACATGTGCACTTTACGTACAGATGTCAATGGCTTATATGTGTTGAACAGAGAAGCGGCAATCTAAAACCAAAAAAAATCAACATTCCTAGCATGTTCCGGTTTTTTGTTTTCGGCGAATAAAGTATATGGGCCAATATAACATAATGTATCACCTAGAGGACAACCCGATTGTTCATAATCACAATCATACACCCGCCTACCATGAACATTAGCGCGGCAATTGACCAAAAACATTTCCATTTTACATTTTACACTTTAGCGCCTAACCAGGGTGAATTAGAATGATTAAGCTATTTGATAGCGATCGCCGCGCATGTGCAATTTACGTAGAGATGTTAATGTCTTATTTGTGTTAAACAGAGGAGCGGCAATCGAAAACCCACAAAATTCAGAATTCCTAGCATGTTCCGGTTTTTTGTTTTCGGCGAATAAAGTATATGGGCCAATAAAACATAATGTATGACCTAGAGGACAACCCGATTGTTCATAATCACAATCATACACCCGCCTACCATAAACAGGAGCGCGGCAATTGACCAAAAACATTTCAAGTTTACATTTTACACTTTAGGGCCTAACCAGGGTGAATTAGAAGGATTAAACTATTTGATTGCGATCGCCGCACATGTGCACTTTACGAAGAGATATCAAGGTCTTATATGTGTTGAACAGAGGAGCGGCAATCGAAAAGCCAAAAAATTCAGAATTCCTAGCATGTTACGGTTTTTTGTTTTCGGCGAATAAAGTTTATGGGCCAATATAACATAATGTATCACCTAGAGGACAACCCGATTGTTCATAATCACAATCATACACCCGCCTACCATAAACATTATTGCGGCAATTGACCAAAAACATTTCAAGTTTACATTTTACACTTTAGGGCCTAACCAGGGTGAATTAGAAGGATTAAACTATTTGATTGCGATCGCCGCACATGTACACTTTACGAAGAGATGTCAAGGTCTTATATGTGTTGAACAGAGGAGCGGCAATCGAAAACCCAAAAAATTCAGAATTCCTAGCATGTTCCGGTTTTTTGTTTTCGGCGAATAAAGTATATGGGCCAATAAAACATAATGTATCACCTAAAAGACAACCCGATTGTTCATAATCACAATCATACACCCGCCTAGCATAAACAGGAGCGCGGCAAATGACCAAAAACATTTCCATTTTACATTTTACACTTTAGCGCCTAACCAGGGTGAATTAGAATGATTAAGCTATTTGATAGCGATCGCCGCGCATGTGCAATTTACGTAGAGATGTTAATGTCTTATTTGTGTTAAACAGAGGAGCGGCAATCGAAAACCCAAAAAATTCAGAATTCCTAGCATGTTCCGGTTTTTTGTTTTCGGCGAATAAAGTATATGGGCCAATAAAACATAATGTATGACCTAGAGGACAACCCGATTGTTCATAATCACAATCATACACCCGCCTACCATAAACATTAGCGCGGCAATTGACCAAAAACATTTCAAGTTTACATTTTACACTTTAGGGCCTAACCAGGGTGAATTAGAAGGATTAAACTATTTGATTGCGATCGCCGCGCATGTGCAATTTACGTAGAGATGTTAATGTCTTATTTGTGTTAAACAGAGGAGCGGCAAATTAGCGCCTAACCAGGGTGAATTAGAAGGATTAAACTATCTGATTACGGTCGCCGCACATGTGCACTTTACGTAGAGATGTCAATGGCTTATATGTGTTGAACAGAGAAGCGGCAATCTAAAACCAAAAAAAATCAACATTCCTAGCATGTTCCGGTATGGGCCAATAAAACATAATGTATCACCTAAAAGACAACCCGATTGTTCATAATCACAATCATACACCCGCCTACCATAAACAGGACCCCGCCCACCCAAAAACATTTCAAGTTTACATTTTACACTTTAGGGCCTAACCAGGGTGAATTAGAAGGATTAAACTATTTGATTGCGATCGCCGCACATGTGCACTTTACGAAGAGATATCAAGGTCTTATATGTGTTGAACAGAGGAGCGGCAATCGAAAAGCCAAAAAATTCAGAATTCCTAGCATGTTACGGTTTTTTGTTTTCGGCGAATAAAGTATATGGGCCAATATAACATAATGTATCACCTAGAGGACAACCCGATTGTTCATAATCACAATCATACACCCGCCTACCATAAACATTATTGCGGCAATTGACCAAAAACATTTCAAGTTTACATTTTACACTTTAGGGCCTAACCAGGGTGAATTAGAAGGATTAAACTATTTGATTGCGATCGCCGCACATGTACACTTTACGAAGAGATGTCAAGGTCTTATATGTGTTGAACAGAGGAGCGGCAATCGAAAACCCAAAAAATTCAGAATTCCTAGCATGTTCCGGTTTTTTGTTTTCGGCGAATAAAGTATATGGGCCAATAAAACATAATGTATCACCTAAAAGACAACCCGATTGTTCATAATCACAATCATACACCCGCCTAGCATAAACAGGAGCGCGGCAAATGACCAAAAACATTTCCATTTTACATTTTACACTTTAGCGCCTAACCAGGGTGAATTAGAATGATTAAGCTATTTGATAGCGATCGCCGCGCATGTGCAATTTACGTAGAGATGTTAATGTCTTATTTGTGTTAAACAGAGGAGCGGCAATCGAAAACCCAAAAAATTCAGAATTCCTAGCATGTTCCGGTTTTTTGTTTTCGGCGAATAAAGTATATGGGCCAATAAAACATAATGTATGACCTAGAGGACAACCCGATTGTTCATAATCACAATCATACACCCGCCTACCATAAACATTAGCGCGGCAATTGACCAAAAACATTTCAAGTTTACATTTTACACTTTAGGGCCTAACCAGGGTGAATTAGAAGGATTAAACTATTTGATTGCGATCGCCGCGCATGTGCAATTTACGTAGAGATGTTAATGTCTTATTTGTGTTAAACAGAGGAGCGGCAAATTAGCGCCTAACCAGGGTGAATTAGAAGGATTAAACTATTTGATTGCGATCGCCGCACATGTGCACTTTACGAAGAGATGTCAAGGTCTTATATGTGTTGAACAGAGGAGCGGCAATCGAAAACCCAAAAAATTCAGAATTCCTAGCATGTTCCGTTTTTTTGTTTTCGGCGAATAAAGTATATGGGCCAATTAAACATAATGTATCACCTAGAGGACAACCCGATTGTTCATAATCACAATCATACACCCGCCTACCATAAACAGGAGCGCGGCAAATGACCAAAAACATTTCCATTTTACATTTTACACTTTAGCGCCTAACCAGGGTGAATTAGAATGATTAAACTATTTGATTGCGATCGCCGCGCATGTGCAATTTACGTAGAGATGTTAATGTCTTATTTGTGTTAAACAGAGGAGCCGCAATCGAAAACCCAAAAAATTCAGAATTCCTAGCATGTTCCGGTTTTTTGTTTTCGGCGAATAAAGTATATGGGCCAATAAAACATAATGTATCACCTAGAGGACAACCCGATTGTTCATAATCACAATCATACACCCGCCTACCATAAACAGGAGCGCGGCAAATGACCAAAAACATTTCCATTTTACATTTTACACTTTAGCGCCTAACCAGGGTGAATTAGAATGATTAAGCTATTTGATAGCGATCGCCGCACATGTGCACTTTACGTAGAGATGTCAATGGCTTATATGTGTTGAACAGAGAAGCGGCAATCTAAAACCAAAAAAATCAACATTCCTAGCATGTTCGGGTTTTTTGTTTTCGGCGAATAAAGTATATGGGCCAATATAACATAATGTATCACCTAGAGGACAACCCGATTGTTCATAATCACAATCATACACCCGCCTACCATAAACATTAGCGCGGCAATTGACCAAAAACATTTCAAGTTTACATTTTACACTTTAGGGCCTAACCAGGGTGAATTAGAATGATTAAGCTATTTGATAGCGATCGCCGCGCATGTGCAATTTACGTAGAGATGTTAATGTCTTATATGTGTTGAACAGAGGAGCGGCAATCAAAAACCCAAAAAATTCAGAATTCCTAGCATGTTCCGGTTTTTTGTTTTCGGCGAATAAAGTATATGGGCCAATAAAACATAATGTATCACCTAGAGGACAACCCGATTGTTCATAATCACAATCATACACCCGCCTACCATAAACAGGAGCGCGGCAAATGACCAAAAACATTTCCATTTTACATTTTACACTTTAGCGCCTAACCAGGGTGAATTAGAATGATTAAGCTATTTGATAGCGATCGCCGCACATATGCACTTTACGTAGAGATGTCAAGGTCTTATATGTGTTGAACAGAGGAGCGGCAATCGAAAACCCAAAAATTCAGAATTCCTAGCATGTTCCGGTTTTTTGTTTTCGGCGAATAAAGTATATGGGCCAATATAACATAATGTATCACCTAGAGGACAACCCGATTGTTCATAATCACAATCATACACCCGCCTACCATAAACATTAGCGCGGCAATTGACCAAAAACATTTCAAGTTTACATTTTACACTTTAGGGCCTAACCAGGGTGAATTAGAATGATTAAACTATTTGATTGCGATCGCCGCACATGTGCACTTTACGAAGAGATGTCAAGGTCTTATATGTGTTGAACAGAGGAGCGGCAATCGAAAACCCAAAAATTCAGAATTCCTAGCATGTTCCGGTTTTTTGTTTTCGGCGAATAAAGTATATGGGCCAATATAACATAATGTATCACCTAGAGGACAACCCGATTGTTCATAATCACAATCATACACCCGCCTACCATGAACATTAGCGCGGCAATTGACCAAAAACATTTCCATTTTACATTTTACACTTTAGCGCCTAACCAGGGTGAATTAGAATGATTAAGCTATTTGATAGCGATCGCCGCGCATGTGCAATTTACGTAGAGATGTTAATGTCTTATTTGTGTTAAACAGAGGAGCGGCAATCGAAAACCCACAAAATTCAGAATTCCTAGCATGTTCCGGTTTTTTGTTTTCGGCGAATAAAGTATATGGGCCAATAAAACATAATGTATGACCTAGAGGACAACCCGATTGTTCATAATCACAATCATACACCCGCCTACCATAAACAGGAGCGCGGCAATTGACCAAAAACATTTCAAGTTTACATTTTACACTTTAGGGCCTAACCAGGGTGAATTAGAAGGATTAAACTATTTGATTGCGATCGCCGCACATGTGCACTTTACGAAGAGATGTCAAGGTCTTATATGTGTTGAACAGAGAAGCGGCAATCTAAAACCAAAAAAAATCAACATTCCTAGCATGTTCCGGTTTTTTGTTTTCGGCGAATAAAGTATATGGGCCAATATAACATAATGTATCACCTAGAGGACAACCCGATTGTTCATAATCACAATCATACACCCGCCTACCATGAACATTAGCGCGGCAATTGACCAAAAACATTTCCATTTTACATTTTACACTTTAGCGCCTAACCAGGGTGAATTAGAATGATTAAGCTATTTGATAGCGATCGCCGCGCATGTGCAATTTACGTAGAGATGTTAATGTCTTATTTGTGTTAAACAGAGGAGCGGCAATCGAAAACCCACAAAATTCAGAATTCCTAGCATGTTCCGGTTTTTTGTTTTCGGCGAATAAAGTATATGGGCCAATAAAACATAATGTATGACCTAGAGGACAACCCGATTGTTCATAATCACAATCATACACCCGCCTACCATAAACAGGAGCGCGGCAATTGACCAAAAACATTTCAAGTTTACATTTTACACTTTAGGGCCTAACCAGGGTGAATTAGAATGATTAAACTATTTGATTGCGATCGCCGCACATGTGCACTTTACGAAGAGATGTCAAGGTCTTATATGTGTTGAACAGAGAAGCGGCAATCTAAAACCAAAAAAAATCAACATTCCTAGCATGTTCCGGTTTTTTGTTTTCGGCGAATAAAGTATATGGGCCAATATAACATAATGTATCACCTAGAGGACAACCCGATTGTTCATAATCACAATCATACACCCGCCTACCATGAACATTAGCGCGGCAATTGACCAAAAACATTTCCATTTTACATTTTACACTTTAGCGCCTAACCAGGGTGAATTAGAATGATTAAGCTATTTGATAGCGATCGCCGCGCATGTGCAATTTACGTAGAGATGTTAATGTCTTATTTGTGTTAAACAGAGGAGCGGCAATCGAAAACCCACAAAATTCAGAATTCCTAGCATGTTCCGGTTTTTTGTTTTCGGCGAATAAAGTATATGGGCCAATAAAACATAATGTATGACCTAGAGGACAACCCGATTGTTCATAATCACAATCATACACCCGCCTACCATAAACAGGAGCGCGGCAATTGACCAAAAACATTTCAAGTTTACATTTTACACTTTAGGGCCTAACCAGGGTGAATTAGAAGGATTAAACTATTTGATTGCGATCGCCGCACATGTGCACTTTACGAAGAGATATCAAGGTCTTATATGTGTTGAACAGAGGAGCGGCAATCGAAAAGCCAAAAAATTCAGAATTCCTAGCATGTTACGGTTTTTTGTTTTCGGCGAATAAAGTATATGGGCCAATATAACATAATGTATCACCTAGAGGACAACCCGATTGTTCATAATCACAATCATACACCCGCCTACCATAAACATTATTGCGGCAATTGACCAAAAACATTTCAAGTTTACATTTTACACTTTAGGGCCTAACCAGGGTGAATTAGAAGGATTAAACTATTTGATTGCGATCGCCGCACATGTACACTTTACGAAGAGATGTCAAGGTCTTATATGTGTTGAACAGAGGAGCGGCAATCGAAAACCCAAAAAATTCAGAATTCCTAGCATGTTCCGGTTTTTTGTTTTCGGCGAATAAAGTATATGGGCCAATAAAACATAATGTATCACCTAAAAGACAACCCGATTGTTCATAATCACAATCATACACCCGCCTAGCATAAACAGGAGCGCGGCAAATGACCAAAAACATTTCCATTTTACATTTTACACTTTAGCGCCTAACCAGGGTGAATTAGAATGATTAAGCTATTTGATAGCGATCGCCGCGCATGTGCAATTTACGTAGAGATGTTAATGTCTTATTTGTGTTAAACAGAGGAGCGGCAATCGAAAACCCAAAAAATTCAGAATTCCTAGCATGTTCCGGTTTTTTGTTTTCGGCGAATAAAGTATATGGGCCAATAAAACATAATGTATGACCTAGAGGACAACCCGATTGTTCATAATCACAATCATACACCCGCCTACCATAAACATTAGCGCGGCAATTGACCAAAAACATTTCAAGTTTACATTTTACACTTTAGGGCCTAACCAGGGTGAATTAGAAGGATTAAACTATTTGATTGCGATCGCCGCGCATGTGCAATTTACGTAGAGATGTTAATGTCTTATTTGTGTTAAACAGAGGAGCGGCAAATTAGCGCCTAACCAGGGTGAATTAGAAGGATTAAACTATCTGATTACGGTCGCCGCACATGTGCACTTTACGTAGAGATGTCAATGGCTTATATGTGTTGAACAGAGAAGCGGCAATCTAAAACCAAAAAAAATCAACATTCCTAGCATGTTCCGGTTTTTTGTTTTTGGCAAATAAAGTATATGGGCCAATTAAACATAATCTATCACCTAGAGGACAACCCGATTGTTCATAATCACAATCATACACCCGCCTACCATAAACATTAGCGCGGCAATTGACCAAAAACATTTCAAGTTTACATTTTACACTTTAGGGCCTAACCAGGGTGAATTAGAAGGATTAAACTATTTGATTGCGATCGCCGCACATGTGCACTTTACGAAGAGATGTCAAGGTCTTATATGTGTTGAACAGAGGAGCGGCAATCGAAAACCCAAAAAATTCAGAATTCCTAGCATGTTCCGTTTTTTTGTTTTCGGCGAATAAAGTATATGGGCCAATTAAACATAATGTATCACCTAGAGGACAACCCGATTGTTCATAATCACAATCATACACCCGCCTACCATAAACAGGAGCGCGGCAAATGACCAAAAACATTTCCATTTTACATTTTACACTTTAGCGCCTAACCAGGGTGAATTAGAATGATTAAACTATTTGATTGCGATCGCCGCGCATGTGCAATTTACGTAGAGATGTTAATGTCTTATTTGTGTTAAACAGAGGAGCCGCAATCGAAAACCCAAAAAATTCAGAATTCCTAGCATGTTCCGGTTTTTTGTTTTCGGCGAATAAAGTATATGGGCCAATAAAACATAATGTATCACCTAGAGGACAACCCGATTGTTCATAATCACAATCATACACCCGCCTACCATAAACAGGAGCGCGGCAAATGACCAAAAACATTTCCATTTTACATTTTACACTTTAGCGCCTAACCAGGGTGAATTAGAATGATTAAGCTATTTGATAGCGATCGCCGCACATGTGCACTTTACGTAGAGATGTCAATGGCTTATATGTGTTGAACAGAGAAGCGGCAATCTAAAACCAAAAAAATCAACATTCCTAGCATGTTCGGGTTTTTTGTTTTCGGCGAATAAAGTATATGGGCCAATATAACATAATGTATCACCTAGAGGACAACCCGATTGTTCATAATCACAATCATACACCCGCCTACCATAAACATTAGCGCGGCAATTGACCAAAAACATTTCAAGTTTACATTTTACACTTTAGGGCCTAACCAGGGTGAATTAGAATGATTAAGCTATTTGATAGCGATCGCCGCGCATGTGCAATTTACGTAGAGATGTTAATGTCTTATATGTGTTGAACAGAGGAGCGGCAATCGAAAACCCAAAAATTCAGAATTCCTAGCATGTTCCGGTTTTTTGTTTTCGGCGAATAAAGTATATGGGCCAATTAAACATAATGTATCACCTAGAGGACAACCCGATTGTTCATAATCACAATCATACACCCGCCTACCATAAACAGGAGCGCGGCAAATGACCAAAAACATTTCCATTTTACATTTTACACTTTAGCGCCTAACCAGGGTGAATTAGAATGATTAAGCTATTTGATAGCGATCGCCGCACATGTGCACTTTACGTAGAGATGTCAAGGTCTTATATGTGTTGAACAGAGGAGCGGCAATCGAAAACCCAAAAATTCAGAATTCCTAGCATGTTCCGGTTTTTTGTTTTCGGCGAATAAAGTATATGGGCCAATATAACATAATGTATCACCTAGAGGATAACCCGATTGTTCATAATCACAATCATACACCCGCCTACCATAAACATTAGCGCGGCAATTGACCAAAAACATTTCAAGTTTACATTTTACACTTTAGGGCCTAACCAGGGTGAATTAGAATGATTAAACTATTTGATTGCGATCGCCGCGCATGTGCACTTTACGTAGAGATGTTAATGTCTTATTTGTGTTAAACAGAGGAGCCGCAATCGAAAACCCAAAAATTCAGAATTCCTAGCATGTTCCGGTTTTTTGTTTTCGGCGAATAAAGTATATGGGCCAATATAACATAATGTATCACCTAGAGGACAACCCGATTGTTCATAATCACAATCATACACCCGCCTACCATAAACATTAGCGCGGCAATTGACCAAAAACATTTCAAGTTTACATTTTACACTTTAGCGCCTAACCAGGGTGAATTAGAATGATTAAACTATTTGATTGCGATCGCCGCGCATGTGCAATTTACGTAGAGATGTTAATGTCTTATATGTGTTGAACAGAGGAGCGGCAATCGAAAACCCAAAAATTCAGAATTCCTAGCATGTTCCGGTTTTTTGTTTTCGGCGAATAAAGTATATGGGCCAATTAAACATAATGTATCACCTAGAGGACAACCCGATTGTTCATAATCACAATCATACACCCGCCTACCATAAACAGGAGCGCGGCAAATGACCAAAAACATTTCCATTTTACATTTTACACTTTAGCGCCTAACCAGGGTGAATTAGAATGATTAAACTATTTGATTGCGATCGCCGCGCATGTGCAATTTACGTAGAGATGTTAATGTCTTATTTGTGTTAAACAGAGGAGCCGCAATCGAAAACCCAAAAAAAATCAACATTCCTAGCATGTTCCGGTTTTTTGTTTTCGGCGAATAAAGTATATGGGCCAATATAACATAATGTATCACCTAGAGGACAACCCGATTGTTCATAATCACAATCATACACCCGCCTACCATAAACATTAGCGCGGCAATTGACCAAAAACATTTCAAGTTTACATTTTACACTTTAGGGCCTAACCAGGGTGAATTAGAAGGATTAAACTATTTGATTGCGATCGCCGCACATGTGCACTTTACGAAGAGATGTCAAGGTCTTATATGTGTTGAACAGAGGAGCGGCAATCGAAAACCCAAAAAATTCAGAATTCCTAGCATGTTCCGGTTTTTTGTTTTCGGCGAATAAAGTATATGGGCCAATAAAACATAATGTATCACCTAGAGGACAACCCGATTGTTCATAATCACAATCATACACCCGCCTACCATAAACAGGAGCGCGGCAAATGACCAAAAACATTTCAATTTTACATTTTACACTTTAGCGCCTAACCAGGGTGAATTAGAATGATTAAACTATTTGATAGCGATCGCCGCGCATGTGCAATTTACGTAGAGATGTTAATGTCTTATTTGTGTTAAACAGAGGAGCGGCAAATTAGCGCCTAACCAGGGTGAATTAGAAGGATTAAACTATCTGATTACGGTCGCCGCACATGTGCACTTTACGTACAGATGTCAATGGCTTATATGTGTTGAACAGAGAAGCGGCAATCTAAAACCAAAAAAAATCAACATTCCTAGCATGTTCCGGTTTTTTGTTTTCGGCGAATAAAGTATATGGGCCAATATAACATAATGTATCACCTAGAGGACAACCCGATTGTTCATAATCACAATCATACACCCGCCTACCATGGCAATTGACCAAAAACATTTCAAGTTTACATTTTACACTTTGGGGCCTAACCAGGGTGAATTAGAAGGATTAAACTATTTGATTGCGATCGCCGCGCATGTGCAATTTACGTAGAGATGTTAATGTCTTATTTGTGTTAAACAGAGGAGCGGCAATCAAAAACCCAAAAAATTCAGAATTCCTAGCATGTTCCGGTTTTTTGTTTTCGGCGAATAAAGTATATGGGCCAATAAAACATAATGTATCACCTAGAGGACAACCCGATTGTTCATAATCACAATCATACACCCGCCTACCATAAACAGGAGCGCGGCAAATGACCAAAAACATTTCAATTTTACATTTTACACTTTAGCGCCTAACCAGGGTGAATTAGAATGATTAAGCTATTTGATAGCGATCGCCGCGCATGTGCAATTTACGTAGAGATGTTAATGTCTTATTTGTGTTAAACAGAGGAGCGGCAATCGAAAACCCAAAAAATTCAGAATTCCTAGCATGTTCCGGTTTTTTGTTTTCGGCAAATAAAGTATATGGGCCAATAAAACATAATGTATCACCTAGAGGACAACCCGATTGTTCATAATCACAATCATACACCCGCCTAGCATAAACAGGAGCGCGGCAAATGACCAAAAACATTTCCATTTTACATTTTACACTTTAGCGCCTAACCAGGGTGAATTAGAATGATTAAGCTATTTGATAGCGATCGCCGCGCATGTGCAATTTACGTAGAGATGTTAATGTCTTATTTGTGTTAAACAGAGGAGCGGCAATCGAAAACCCAAAAAATTCAGAATTCCTAGCATGTTCCGGTTTTTTGTTTTCGGCGAATAAAGTATATGGGCCAATAAAACATAATGTATGACCTAGAGGACAACCCGATTGTTCATAATCACAATCATACACCCGCCTACCATAAACAGGAGCGCGGCAATTGACCAAAAACATTTCAAGTTTACATTTTACACTTTAGCGCCTAACCAGGGTGAATTAGAATGATTAAACTATTTGATTGCGATCGCCGCGCATGTGCAATTTACGTAGAGATGTTAATGTCTTATTTGTGTTAAACAGAGGAGCGACAAATTAGCGCCTAACCAGGGTGAATTAGAAGGATTAAACTATTTGATTGCGATCGCCGCACATGTGCACTTTATGAAGAGATATCAAGGTCTTATATGTGTTGAACAGAGGAGCGGCAATCGAAAAGCCAAACAATTCAGAATTCCTAGCATGTTACGGTTTTTTGTTTTCGGCGAATAAAGTATATGGGCCAATAAAACATAATGTATCACCTAGAGGACAACCCGATTGTTCATAATCACAATCATACACCCGCCTACCATAAACAGGAGCGTGGCAAATGACCAAAAACATTTCCATTTTACATTTTACACTTTAGCGCCTAACCAGGGTGAATTAGAATGATTAAGCTATTTGATAGCGATCGCCGCGCATGTGCAATTTACGTAGAGATGTTAATGTCTTATATGTGTTGAACAGAGGAGCGGCAATCAAAAACCCAAAAAATTCAGAATTCCTAGCATGTTCCGGTTTTTTGTTTTCGGCGAATAAAGTATATGGGCCAATAAAACATAATGTATCACCTAGAGGACAACCCGATTGTTCATAATCACAATCATACATCCGCCTACCATAAACAGGAGCGCGGCAAATGACCAAAAACATTTCCATTTTACATTTTACACTTTAGCGCCTAACCAGGGTGAATTAGAATGATTAAACTATTTGATTGCGATCGCCGCGCATGTGCAATTTACGTAGAGATGTTAATGTCTTATTTGTGTTAAACAGAGGAGCGACAAATTAGCGCCTAACCAGGGTGAATTAGAAGGATTAAACTATCTGATTACGGTGGCCGCACATGTGCACTTTACGTAGAGATGTCAATGGCTTATATGTGTTGAACAGAGAAGCGGCAATCTAAAACCAAAAAAAAATCAACATTCCTAGCATGTTCCGGTTTTTTGTTTTCGGCGAATAAAGTATATGGGCCAATTAAACATAATCTATCACCTAGAGGACAACCCGATTGTTCATAATCACAATCATACACCCGCCTACCATAAACATTAGCGCGGCAATTGACCAAAAACATTTCAAGTTTACATTTTACACTTTAGGGCCTAACCAGGGTGAATTAGAAGGATTAAACTATTTGATTGCGATCGCCGCACATGTGCACTTTACGAAGAGATGTCAAGGTCTTATATGTGTTGAACAGAGGAGCGGCAATCGAAAACCCAAAAAATTCAGAATTCCTAGCATGTTCCGGTTTTTTGTTTTCGGCGAATAAAGTATATGGGCCAATAAAACATAATGTATCACCTAGAGGACAACCCGATTGTTCATAATCACAATCATACACCCGCCTACCATAAACAGGAGCGCGGCAAATGACCAAAAACATTTCCATTTTACATTTTACACTTTAGCGCCTAACCAGGGTGAATTAGAATGATTAAGCTATTTGATAGCGATCGCCGCACATGTGCACTTTACGTAGAGATGTCAATGGCTTATATGTGTTGAACAGAGAAGCGGCAATCTAAAACCAAAAAAATCAACATTCCTAGCATGTTCCGGTTTTTTGTTTTCGGCGAATAAAGTATATGGGCCAATATAACATAATGTATCACCTAGAGGACAACCCGATTGTTCATAATCACAATCATACACCCGCCTACCATAAACATTAGCGCGGCAATTGACCAAAACATTTCAAGTTTACATTTCACACTTTAGGGCCTAACCAGGGTGAATTAGAAGGATTAAACTATTTGATTGCGATCGCCGCACATGTGCACTTTACGAAGAGATGTCAAGGTCTTATATGTGTTGAACAGAGGAGCGGCAATCGAAAACCCAAAAATTCAGAATTCCTAGCATGTTCCGGTTTTTTGTTTTCGGCGAATAAAGTATATGGGCCAATTAAACATAATGTATCACCTAGAGGACAACCCGATTGTTCATAATCACAATCATACACCCGCCTACCATAAACAGGAGCGCGGCAAATGACCAAAAACATTTCCATTTTACATTTTACACTTTAGCGCCTAACCAGGGTGAATTAGAATGATTAAGCTATTTGATAGCGATCGCCGCGCATGTGCAATTTACGTAGAGATGTTAATGTCTTATTTGTGTTAAACAGAGGAGCGGCAATCGAAAACCCAAAAAATTCAGAATTCCTAGCATGTTCCGGTTTTTTGTTTTCGGCGAATAAAGTATATGGGCCAATTAAACATAATGTATCACCTAGAGGACAACCCGATTGTTCATAATCACAATCATACACCCGCCTACCATAAACAGGAGCGGGGCAAATGACCAAAAACATTTCCATTTTACATTTTACACTTTAGCGCCTAACCAGGGTGAATTAGAATGATTAAACTATTTGATTGCGATCGCCGCGCATGTGCAATTTACGTAGAGATGTTAATGTCTTATTTGTGTTAAACAGAGGAGCCGCAATCGAAAACCCAAAAAAAATCAACATTCCTAGCATGTTCCGGTTTTTTGTTTTCGGCGAATAAAGTATATGGGCCAATATAACATAATGTATCACCTAGAGGACAACCCGATTGTTCATAATCACAATCATACACCCGCCTACCATAAACATTAGCGCGGCAATTGACCCAAAACATTTCAAGTTTACATTTTACACTTTAGGGCCTAACCACGGTGAATTAGAAGGATTAAACTATTTGATTGCGATCGCCGCACATGTGCACTTTACGAAGAGATGTCAAGGTCTTATATGTGTTGAACAGAGGAGCGGCAATCGAAAACCCAAAAAATTCAGAATTCCTAGCATGTTCCGGTTTTTTGTTTTCGGCGAATAAAGTATATGGGCCAATAAAACATAATGTATCACCTAGAGGACAACCCGATTGTTCATAATCACAATCATACACCCGCCTACCATAAACAGGAGCGCGGCAAATGACCAAAAACATTTCAATTTTACATTTTACACTTTAGCGCCTAACCAGGGTGAATTAGAATGATTAAACTATTTGATAGCGATCGCCGCGCATGTGCAATTTACGTAGAGATGTTAATGTCTTATTTGTGTTAAACAGAGGAGCGGCAAATTAGCGCCTAACCAGGGTGAATTAGAAGGATTAAACTATCTGATTACGGTCGCCGCACATGTGCACTTTACGTACAGATGTCAATGGCTTATATGTGTTAAACAGAGGAGCCGCAATCGAAAACCCAAAAAAAATCAACATTCCTAGCATGTTCCGGTTTTTTGTTTTCGGCGAATAAAGTATATGGGCCAATATAACATAATGTATCACCTAGAGGACAACCCGATTGTTCATAATCACAATCATACACCCGCCTACCATAAACAGGAGCGCGGCAAATGACCAAAAACATTTCCATTTTACATTTTACACTTTAGCGCCTAACCAGGGTGAATTAGAATGATTAAGCTATTTGATAGCGATCGCCGCGCATGTGCAATTTACGTAGAGATGTTAATGTCTTATTTGTGTTAAACAGAGGAGCGGCAATCGAAAACCCACAAAATTCAGAATTCCTAGCATGTTCCGGTTTTTTGTTTTCGGCGAATAAAGTATATGGGCCAATATAACATAATGTATCACCTAGAGGACAACCCGATTGTTCATAATCACAATCATACACCCGCCTACCATAAACATTAGCGCGGCAATTGACCCAAAACATTTCAAGTTTACATTTTACACTTTAGGGCCTAACCACGGTGAATTAGAAGGATTAAACTATTTGATTGCGATCGCCGCACATGTGCACTTTACGAAGAGATGTCAAGGTCTTATATGTGTTGAACAGAGGAGCGGCAATCGAAAACCCAAAAAATTCAGAATTCCTAGCATGTTCCGGTTTTTTGTTTTCGGCGAATAAAGTATATGGGCCAATAAAACATAATGTATCACCTAGAGGACAACCCGATTGTTCATAATCACAATCATACACCCGCCTACCATAAACAGGAGCGCGGCAAATGACCAAAAATATTTCCATTTTACATTTTACACTTTAGCGCCTAACCAGGGTGAATTAGAATGATTAAACTATTTGATTGCGATCGCCGCGCATGTGCAATTTACGTAGAGATGTTAATGTCTTATTTGTGTTAAACAGAGGAGCCGCAATCGAAAACCCAAAAAAAATCAACATTCCTAGCATGTTCCGGTTTTTTGTTTTCGGCGAATAAAGTATATGGGCCAATATAACATAATGTATCACCTAGAGGACAACCCGATTGTTCATAATCACAATCATACACCCGCCTACCATAAACAGGAGCGCGGCAAATGACCAAAAACATTTCAATTTTACATTTTACACTTTAGCGCCTAACCAGGGTGAATTAGAATGATTAAACTATTTGATTGCGATCGCCGCGCATGTGCAATTTACGTAGAGATGTTAATGTCTTATTTGTGTTAAACAGAGGAGCCGCAATCGAAAACCCAAAAAAAATCAACATTCCTAGCATGTTCCGGTTTTTTGTTTTCGGCGAATAAAGTATATGGGCCAATATAACATAATGTATCACCTAGAGGACAACCCGATTGTTCATAATCACAATCATACACCCGCCTACCATAAACAGGAGCGCGGCAAATGACCAAAAACATTTCAATTTTACATTTTACACTTTAGCGCCTAACCAGGGTGAATTAGAATGATTAAGCTATTTGATAGCGATCGCCGCGCATGTGCAATTTACGTAGAGATGTTAATGTCTTATTTGTGTTAAACAGAGGAGCGGCAATCGAAAACCCAAAAAATTCAGAATTCCTAGCATGTTCCGGTTTTTTGTTTTTTGCGAATAAAGTATATGGGCCAATAAAACATAATGTATCACCTAGAGGACAACCCGATTGTTCATAATCACAATCATACACCCGCCTAGCATAAACAGGAGCGCGGCAAATGACCAAAAACATTTCCATTTTACATTTTACACTTTAGCGCCTAACCAGGGTGAATTAGAATGATTAAGCTATTTGATAGCGATCGCCGCGCATGTGCAATTTACGTAGAGATGTTAATGTCTTATTTGTGTTAAACAGAGGAGCGGCAATCGAAAACCCACAAAATTCAGAATTCCTAGCATGTTCCGGTTTTTTGTTTTCGGCGGATAAAGTATATGGGCCAATAAAACATAATGTATGACCTAGAGGACAACCCGATTGTTCATAATCACAATCATACACCCGCCTACCATAAACAGGAGCGCGGCAATTGACCAAAAACATTTCAAGTTTACATTTTACACTTTAGGGCCTAACCAGGGTGAATTAGAAGGATTAAACTATTTGATTGCGATCGCCGCACATGTGCACTTTACGAAGAGATATCAAGGTCTTATATGTGTTGAACAGAGGAGCGGCAATCGAAAAGCCAAAAAATTCAGAATTCCTAGCATGTTACGGTTTTTTGTTTTCGGCGAATAAAGTATATGGGCCAATATAACATAATGTATCACCTAGAGGACAACCCGATTGTTCATAATCACAATCATACACCCGCCTACCATAAACATTATCGCGGCAATTGACCAAAAACATTTCAAGTTTACATTTTACACTTTAGGGCCTAACCAAGGTGAATTAGAAGGATTAAACTATTTGATTGCGATCGCCGCACATGTGCACTTTACGAAGAGATGTCAAGGTCTTATATGTGTTGAACAGAGGAGCGGCAATCGAAAACCCAAAAAATTCAGAATTCCTAGCATGTTCCGGTTTTTTGTTTTCGGCGAATAAAGTATATGGGCCAATTAAACATAATGTATCACCTAGAGGACAACCCGATTGTTCATAATCACAATCATACACCCGCCTACCATAAACAGGAGCGCGGCAAATGACCAAAAACATTTCCATTTTACATTTTACACTTTAGCGCCTAACCAGGGTGAATTAGAATGATTAAGCTATTTGATAGCGATCGCTGCACATGTGCACTTTACGTAGAGATGTCAAGGTCTTATATGTGTTGAACAGAAGAGCGGCAATCGAAAACCCAAAAAATTCAGAATTCCTAGCATGTTCCGGTTTTTTGTTTTCGGCGAATAAAGTATATGGGCCAATAAAACATAATGTATCACCTAGAGGACAACCCGATTGTTTATAATCACAATCATACACCCGCCTACCATAAACATTAGCGCGGCAATTGACCAAAAACATTTCAAGTTTACATTTTACACTTTAGGGCCTAACCAGGGTGAATTAGAAGGATTAAACTATTTGATTGCGATCGCCGCACATGTGCACTTTACGAAGAGATGTCAAGGTCTTATATGTGTTGAACAGAAGAGCGGCAATCGAAAACCCAAAAAATTCAGAATTCCTAGCATGTTCCGGTTTTTTGTTTTCGGCGAATAAAGTATATGGGCCAATATAACATAATGTATCACCTAGAGGACAACCCGATTGTTCATAATCACAATCATACACCCGCCTACCATAAACATTAGCGCGGCAATTGACCATAAACATTTCAAGTTTACATTTTACACTTTAGGGCCTAACCAGGGTGAATTAGAAGGATTAAACTATTTGATTGCGATCGCCGCACATGTGCACTTTACGAAGAGATGTCAAGGTCTTATATGTGTTGAACAGAGGAGCGGCAATCGAAAACCCAAAAATTCAGAATTCCTAGCATGTTCCGGTTTTTTGTTTTCGGCGAATAAAGTATATGGGCCAATTAAACATAATGTATCACCTAGAGGACAACCCGATTGTTCATAATCACAATCATACACCCGCCTACCATAAACAGGAGCGCGGCAAATGACCAAAAACATTTCCATTTTACATTTTACACTTTAGCGCCTAACCAGGGTGAATTAGAATGATTAAACTATTTGATTGCGATCGCCGCGCATGTGCAATTTACGTAGAGATGTTAATGTCTTATTTGTGTTAAACAGAGGAGCCGCAATCGAAAACCCAAAAAAAATCAACATTCCTAGCATGTTCCGGTTTTTTGTTTTCGGCGAATAAAGTATATGGGCCAATATAACATAATGTATCACCTAGAGGACAACCCGATTGTTCATAATCACAATCATACACCCGCCTAGCATAAACATTAGCGCGGCAATTGACCAAAAACATTTCAAGTTTACATTTTACACTTTAGGGCCTAACCAGGGTGAATTAGAAGGATTAAACTATTTGATTGCGATCGCCGCACATGTGCACTTTGCGAAGAGATGTCAAGGTCTTATATGTGTTGAACAGAGGAGCGGCAATCGAAAACCCAAAAAATTCAGAATTCCTAGCATGTTCCGGTTTTTTGTTTTCGGCGAATAAAGTATATGGGCCAATAAAACATAATGTATCACCTAGAGGACAACCCGATTGTTCATAATCACAATCATACACCCGCCTACCATAAACAGGAGCGCGGCAAATGACCAAAAACATTTCCATTTTACATTTTACACTTTAGCGCCTAACCAGGGTGAATTAGAATGATTAAGCTATTTGATAGCGATCGCCGCACATGTGCACTTTACGTAGAGATGTCAATGGCTTATATGTGTTGAACAGAGAAGCGGCAATCTAAAACCAAAAAAATCAACATTCCTAGCATGTTCCGGTTTTTTGTTTTCGGCGAATAAAGTATATGGGCCAATATAACATAATGTATCACCTAGAGGACAACCCGATTGTTCATAATCACAATCATACACCCGCCTACCATAAACATTAGCGCGGCAATTGACCAAAAACATTTCAAGTTTACATTTTACACTTTAGGGCCTAACCAGGGTGAATTAGAAGGATTAAACTATCTGATTACGGTCGCCGCACATGTGCACGTTACGAAGAGATGTCAAGGTCTTATATGTGTTGAACAGAGGAGCGGCAATCGAAAACCCAAAAATTCAGAATTCCTAGCATGTTCCGGTTTTTTGTTTTCGGCGAATAAAGTATATGGGCCAATTAAACATAATGTATCACCTAGAGGACAACCCGATTGTTCATAATCACAATCATACACCCGCCTACCATAAACAGGAGCGCGGCAAATGACCAAAAACATTTCAATTTTACATTTTACACTTTAGCGCCTAACCAGGGTGAATTAGAATGATTAAACTATTTGATTGCGATCGCCGCGCATGTGCAATTTACGTAGAGATGTTAATGTCTTATTTGTGTTAAACAGAGGAGCCGCAATCGAAAACCCAAAAAAAATCAACATTCCTAGCATGTTCCGGTTTTTTGTTTTCGGCGAATAAAGTATATGGGCCAATATAACATAATGTATCACCTAGAGGACAACCCGATTGTTCATAATCACAATCATACACCCGCCTACCATAAACATTAGCGCGGCAATTGACCAAAAACATTTCAAGTTTACATTTTACACTTTAGGGCCTAACCAGGGTGAATTAGAAGGATTAAACTATTTGATTGCGATCGCCGCACATGTGCACTTTACGAAGAGATGTCAAGGTCTTATATGTGTTGAACAGAGGAGCGGCAATCGAAAACCCAAAAAATTCAGAATTCCTAGCATGTTCCGGTTTTTTGTTTTCGGCGAATAAAGTATATGGGCCAATAAAACATAATGTATCACCTAGAGGACAACCCGATTGTTCATAATCACAATCATACACCCGCCTACCATAAACAGGAGCGCGGCAAATGACCAAAAACATTTCAATTTTACATTTTACACTTTAGCGCCTAACCAGGGTGAATTAGAATGATTAAACTATTTGATAGCGATCGCCGCGCATGTGCAATTTACGTAGAGATGTTAATGTCTTATTTGTGTTAAACAGAGGAGCGGCAATCGAAAACCCAAAAAATTCAGAATTCCTAGCATGTTCCGGTTTTTTGTTTTTTGCGAATAAAGTATATGGGCCAATAAAACATAATGTATCACCTAGAGGACAACCCGATTGTTCATAATCACAATCATACACCCGCCTAGCATAAACAGGAGCGCGGCAAATGACCAAAAACATTTCCATTTTACATTTTACACTTTAGCGCCTAACCAGGGTGAATTAGAATGATTAAACTATTTGATAGCGATCGCCGCGCATGTGCAATTTACGTAGAGATGTTAATGTCTTATTTGTGTTAAACAGAGGAGCGGCAAATTAGCGCCTAACCAGGGTGAATTAGAAGGATTAAACTATCTGATTACGGTCGCCGCACATGTGCACTTTACGTACAGATGTCAATGGCTTATATGTGTTGAACAGAGAAGCGGCAATCTAAAACCAAAAAAAATCAACATTCCTAGCATGTTCCGGTTTTTTGTTTTCGGCGAATAAAGTATATGGGCCAATATAACATAATGTATCACCTAGAGGACAACCCGATTGTTCATAATCACAATCATACACCCGCCTACCATGAACATTAGCGCGGCAATTGACCAAAAACATTTCAAGTTTACATTTTACACTTTGGGGCCTAACCAGGGTGAATTAGAAGGATTAAACTATTTGATTGCGATCGCCGCGCATGTGCAATTTACGTAGAGATGTTAATGTCTTATTTGTGTTAAACAGAGGAGCGGCAATCAAAAACCCAAAAAATTCAGAATTCCTAGCATGTTCCGGTTTTTTGTTTTCGGCGAATAAAGTATATGGGCCAATAAAACATAATGTATCACCTAGAGGACAACCCGATTGTTCATAATCACAATCATACACCCGCCTACCATAAACAGGAGCGCGGCAAATGACCAAAAACATTTCAATTTTACATTTTACACTTTAGCGCCTAACCAGGGTGAATTAGAATGATTAAGCTATTTGATAGCGATCGCCGCGCATGTGCAATTTACGTAGAGATGTTAATGTCTTATTTGTGTTAAACAGAGGAGCGGCAATCGAAAACCCAAAAAATTCAGAATTCCTAGCATGTTCCGGTTTTTTGTTTTTTGCGAATAAAGTATATGGGCCAATAAAACATAATGTATCACCTAGAGGACAACCCGATTGTTCATAATCACAATCATACACCCGCCTAGCATAAACAGGAGCGCGGCAAATGACCAAAAACATTTCCATTTTACATTTTACACTTTAGCGCCTAACCAGGGTGAATTCGAATGATTAAGCTATTTGATAGCGATCGCCGCGCATGTGCAATTTACGTAGAGATGTTAATGTCTTATTTGTGTTAAACAGAGGAGCGGCAATCGAAAACCCACAAAATTCAGAATTCCTAGCATGTTCCGGTTTTTTGTTTTCGGCGAATAAAGTATATGGGCCAATATAACATAATGTATCACCTAGAGGACAACCCGATTGTTCATAATCACAATCATACACCCGCCTACCATAAACAGTATCGCGGCAATTGACCAAAAACATTTCAAGTTTACATTTTACACTTTAGGGCCTAACCAAGGTGAATTAGAAGGATTAAACTATTTGATTGCGATCGCCGCACATGTGCACTTTACGAAGAGATGTCAAGGTCTTATATGTGTTGAACAGAGGAGCGGCAATCGAAAACCCAAAAAATTCAGAATTCCTAGCATGTTCCGGTTTTTTGTTTTCGGCGAATAAAGTATATGGGCCAATTAAACATAATGTATCACCTAGAGGACAACCCGATTGTTCATAATCACAATCATACACCCGCCTACCATAAACAGGAGCGCGGCAAATGACCAAAAACATTTCCATTTTACATTTTACACTTTAGCGCCTAACCAGGGTGAATTAGAATGATTAAGCTATTTGATAGCGATCGCTGCACATGTGCACTTTACGTAGAGATGTCAAGGTCTTATATGTGTTGAACAGAAGAGCGGCAATCGAAAACCCAAAAAATTCAGAATTCCTAGCATGTTCCGGTTTTTTGTTTTCGGCGAATAAAGTATATGGGCCAATAAAACATAATGTATCACCTAGAGGACAACCCGATTGTTTATAATCACAATCATACACCCGCCTACCATAAACATTAGCGCGGCAATTGACCAAAAACATTTCAAGTTTACATTTTACACTTTAGGGCCTAACCAGGGTGAATTAGAAGGATTAAACTATTTGATTGCGATCGCCGCACATGTGCACTTTACGAAGAGATGTCAAGGTCTTATATGTGTTGAACAGAAGAGCGGCAATCGAAAACCCAAAAAATTCAGAATTCCTAGCATGTTCCGGTTTTTTGTTTTCGGCGAATAAAGTATATGGGCCAATAAAACATAATGTATCACCTAGAGGACAACCCGATTGTTTATAATCACAATCATACACCCGCCTACCATAAACAGGAGCGTGGCAAATGACCAAAAACATTTCCATTTTACATTTTAGACTTTAGCGCCTAACCAGGGTGAATTAGAATGATTAAACTATTTGATTGCGATCGCCGCGCATGTGCAATTTACGTAGAGATTTTAATGTCTTATTTGTGTTAAACAGAGGAGCCGCAATCGAAAACCCAAAAAATTCAGAATTCCTAGCATGTTCCGGTTTTTTGTTTTCGGCGAATAAAGTATATGGGCCAATATAACTTAATGTATCACCTAGAGGACAACCCGATTGTTCATAATCACAATCATACACCCGCCTACCATAAACAGGAGCGCGGCAAATGACCAAAAACATTTCCATTTTACATTTTACACTTTAGCGCCTTACCAGGGTGAATTAGAATGATTAAGCTATTTGATAGCGATCGCCGCACATGTGCACTTTACGTAGAGATGTCAATGGCTTATATGTGTTGAACAGAGAAGCGGCAATCTAAAACCAAAAAAAATCAACATTCCAAGCATGTTCCGGTTTTTTGTTTTCGGCGAATAAAGTATATGGGCCAATATAACATAATGTATCACCTAGAGGACAACCCGATTGTTCATAATCACAATCATACACCCGCCTACCATAAACATTATCGCGGCAATTGACCAAAAACATTTCAAGTTTACATTTTACACTTTAGGGCCTAACCAGGGTGAATTAGAAGGATTAAACTATTTGATTGCGATCGCCGCACATGTACACTTTACGAAGAGATGTCAAGGTCTTATATGTG
The DNA here is from genome assembly GCF_042242935.1 of Bactrocera oleae. Lineage (NCBI taxonomy): Eukaryota > Metazoa > Arthropoda > Insecta > Diptera > Tephritidae > Bactrocera > Bactrocera oleae. Next base: position 19,152,928 of record NC_091539.1, on the reverse strand, counting down.
TTGAACAGAGGAGCGGCAATCGAAAACCCAAAAAATTCAGAATTCCTAGCATGTTCCGGTTTTTTGTTTTCGGCGAATAAAGTATATGGGCCAATTAAACATAATGTATCACCTAGAGGACAACCCGATTGTTCATAATCACAATCATACACCCGCCTACCATAAACAGGACCGCGGCAAATGACCAAAAACATTTCCATTTTACATTTTACACTTTAGCGCCTAACCAGGGTGAATTAGAATGATTAAGCTATTTGATAGCGATCGCCGCACATGTGCACTTTACGTAGAGATGTCAATGGCTTATATGTGTTGAACAGAGAAGCGGCAATCTAAAACCAAAAAAAATCAACATTCCAAGCATGTTCCGGTTTTTTGTTTTCGGCGAATAAAGTATATGGGCCAATATAACATAATGTATCACCTAGAGGACAACCCGATTGTTCATAATCACAATCATACACCCGCCTACCATAAACATTATCGCGGCAATTGACCAAAAACATTTCAAGTTTACATTTTACACTTTAGGGCCTAACCAGGGTGAATTAGAAGGATAAAACTATTTGATTGCGATCGCCGCATATGTACACTTTACGTAGAGATCTTAATGTCTTATTTGTGTTAAACAGAGGAGCCGCAATCGAAAACCCAAAAAATTCAGAATTCCTAGCATGTTCCGGTTTTTTGTTTTCGGCGAATAAAGTATATGGGCCAATAAAACATAATGTATCACCTAGAGGACAACCCGATTGTTCATAATCACATTCATACACCCGCCTACCATAAACAGGAGCCGGCAAATGACCAAAAACATTTCCATTTTACATTTTACACTGTAGCGCCCAACCAGGGTGAATTAGAATGATTAAGCTATTTGATAGCGATCGCCGCACATGTGCACTTTACGTAGAGATGTCAATGGCTTATATGTGTTGAACAGAGAAGCGGCAATCTAAAACCAAAAAAAATCAACATTCCTAGCATGTTCCGGTTTTTTGTTTTCGGCTAATAAAGTATATGGGCCAATATAACTTAATGTATCACCTAGAGGACAACCCGATTGTTCATAATCACAATCATACACCCGCCTACCATAAACAGGAGCGCGGCAAATGACCAAAAACATTTCCATTTTACATTTTACACTTTAGCGCCTAACCAGGGTGAATTAGAATGATTAAGCTATTTGATAGCGATCGCCGCGCATGTGCAATTTACGTAGAGATGTTAATGTCTTATTTGTGTTAAACAGAGGAGCCGCAATCGAAAACCCAAAAAATTCAGAATTCCTAGCATGTTCCGGTTTTTTGTTTTCGGCGAATAAAGTCTATGGGCCAATATAACATAATGTATCACCTAGAGGACAACCCGATTGTTCATAATCACAATCATACACCCGCCTACCATAAACATTAGCGCGGCAATTGATCAAAAACATTTCAAGTTTACATTTTACACTTTAGGGCCTAACCAGGGTGAATTAGAAGGATTAAACTATTTGATTGCGATCGCCGCACATGTGCACTTTACGAAGAGATGTCAAGGTCTTATATGTGTTGAACAGAAGAGCGGCAATCGAAAACCCAAAAAATTCAGAATTCCTAGCATGTTCCGGTTTTTTGTTTTCGGCGAATAAAGTATATGGGCCAATAAAACATAATGTATTACCTAGAGGACAACCCGATTGTTTATAATCACAATCATACACCCGCCTACCATAAACAGGAGCGCGGCAAATGACCGAAAACATTTCAATTTTACATTTTACACTTTAGCGCCTAACCAGGGTGAATTAGAATGATTAAGCTATTTGATAGCGATCGCCGCGCATGTGCAATTTATGTAGAGATGTTAATGTCTTATTTGTGTTAAACAGAGGAGCGGCAATCGAAAACCCAAAAAATTCAGAATTCCTAGCATGTTCCGGTTTTTTGTTTTCGGCGAATAAAGTATATGGGCCAATAAAACATAATGTATCACCAGAGGACAACCCGATTGTTCATAATCACAATCATACACCCGCCTACCATAAACAGGAGCGCGGCAAATGACCAAAAACATTTCAATTTTACATTTTACACTTTAGCGCCTAACCAGGGTGAATTAGAATGATTAAACTATTTGATTGCGATCGCCGCGCATGTGCAATTTACGTAGAGATGTTAATGTCTTATTTGTGTTAAACAGAGGAGCCGCAATCGAAAACCCAAAAAATTCAGAATTCCTAGCATGTTCCGGTTTTTTGTTTTCGGCGAATAAAGTCTATGGGCCAATATAACATAATGTATCACCTAGAGGACAACCCGATTGTTCATAATCAGAATCATACACCCGCCTACCATAAACATTAGCGCGGCAATTGATCAAAAACATTTCAAGTTTACATTTTACACTTTAGGGCCTAACCAGGGTGAATTAGAAGGATTAAACTATTTGATTGCGATCGCCGCACATGTGCACTTTACGAAGAGATGTCAAGGTCTTATATGTGTTGAACAGAAGAGCGGCAATCGAAAACCCAAAAAATTCAGAATTCCTAGCATGTTCCGGTTTTTTGTTTTCGGCGAATAAAGTATATGGGCCAATAAAACATAATGTATTACCTAGAGGACAACCCGATTGTTTATAATCACAATCATACACCCGCCTACCATAAACAGGAGCGCGGCAAATGACCGAAAACATTTCAATTTTACATTTTACACTTTAGCGCCTAACCAGGGTGAATTAGAATGATTAAGCTATTTGATAGCGATCGCCGCGCATGTGCAATTTATGTAGAGATGTTAATGTCTTATTTGTGTTAAACAGAGGAGCGGCAATCGAAAACCCAAAAAATTCAGAATTCCTAGCATGTTCCGGTTTTTTGTTTTCGGCGAATAAAGTATATGGGCCAATAAAACATAATGTATCACCAGAGGACAACCCGATTGTTCATAATCACAATCATACACCCGCCTACCATAAACATTAGCGCGGCAATTGATCAAAAACATTTCAAGTTTACATTTTACACTTTAGGGCCTAACCAGGGTGAATTAGAAGGATTAAACTATCTGATTACGGCCGCCGCACATGTGCACTTTACGTACGGATGTCAATGGCTTATATGTGTTGAACAGAGAAGCGGCAATCTAAAACCAAAAAAAATCAACATTCCTAGCATGTTCCGGTTTTTTGTTTTCGGCGAATAAAGTATATGGGCCAATAAAACATAATGTATCACCTAGAGGACAACCCGATTGTTCATAATCACAATCATACACCCGCCTACCATGAACATTAGCGCGGCAATTGAAAAAAAACATTTCAAGTTTACATTTTACACTTTGGGGCCTAACCAGGGTGAATTAGAAGGATTAAACTATTTGATTGCGATCGCCGCACATGTGCACTTTACGAAGAGATGTCAAGGTCTTATATGTGTTGAACAGAGGAGCGGCAATCGAAAACCCAAAAATTCAGAATTCCTAGCATGTTCCGGTTTTTTGTTTTCGGCGAATAAAGTATATGGGCCAATTAAACATAATGTATCACCTAGAGGACAACCCGATTGTTCATAATCACAGTCATACACCCGCCTACCATAAACAGGAGCGCGGCAAATGACCAAAAACATTTCCATTTTACATTTTACACTTTAGCGCCTAACCAGGGTGAATTAGAATGATTAAGCTATTTGATAGCGATCGCCGCGCATGTGCAATTTACGTAGAGATGTTAATGTCTTATTTGTGTTAAACAGAGGAGCGGCAATCGAAAACCCAAAAAATTCAGAATTCCTAGCATGTTCCGGTTTTTTGTTTTCGGCGAATAAAGTATATGGGCCAATTAAACATAATGTATCACCTAGAGGACAACCCGATTGTTCATAATCACAATCATACACCCGCCTACCATAAACAGGAGCGGGGCAAATGACCAAAAACATTTCCATTTTACATTTTACACTTTAGCGCCTAACCAGGGTGAATTAGAATGATTAAACTATTTGATTGCGATCGCCGCGCATGTGCACTTTACGTACGGATGTCAATGGCTTATATGTGTTGAACAGAGAAGCGGCAATCTAAAACCAAAAAAAATCAACATTCCTAGCATGTTCCGGTTTTTTGTTTTCGGCGAATAAAGTATATGGGCCAATATAACATAATGTATCACCTAGAGGACAACCCGATTGTTCATAATCACAATCATACACCCGCCTACCATAAACAGGAGCGCGGCAAATGACCAAAAACATTTCCATTTTACATTTTACACTTTAGCGCCTAACCAGGGTGAATTAGAATGATTAAGCTATTTGATAGCGATCGCCGCGCATGTGCAATTTACGTAGAGATGTTAATGTCTTATTTGTGTTAAACAGAGGAGCGGCAATCGAAAACCCACAAAATTCAGAATTCCTAGCATGTTCCGGTTTTTTGTTTTCGGCGAATAAAGTATATGGGCCAATATAACATAATGTATCACCTAGAGGACAACCCGATTGTTCATAATCACAATCATACACCCGCCTACCATAAACATTAGCGCGGCAATTGACCCAAAACATTTCAAGTTTACATTTTACACTTTAGGGCCTAACCACGGTGAATAAGAAGGATTAAACTATTTGATTGCGATCGCCGCACATGTGCACTTTACGAAGAGATGTCAAGGTCTTATATGTGTTGAACAGAGGAGCGGCAATCGAAAACCCAAAAAATTCAGAATTCCTAGCATGTTCCGGTTTTTTGTTTTCGGCGAATAAAATATATGGGCCAATAAAACATAATGTATCACCTAGAGGACAACCCGATTGTTCATAATCACAATCATACACCCGCCTACCATAAACAGGAGCGCGGCAAATGACCAAAAATATTTCCATTTTACATTTTACACTTTAGCGCCTAACCAGGGTGAATTAGAATGATTAAACTATTTGATTGCGATCGCCGCGCATGTGCAATTTACGTAGAGATGTTAATGTCTTATTTGTGTTAAACAGAGGAGCGGCAATCGAAAACCCAAAAAATTCAGAATTCCTAGCATGTTCCGGTTTTTTGTTTTCGGCGAATAAAGTATATGGGCCAATTAAACATAATGTATCACCTAGAGGACAACCCGATTGTTCATAATCACAATCATACACCCGCCTACCATAAACAGGAGCGGGGCAAATGACCAAAAACATTTCCATTTTACATTTTACACTTTAGCGCCTAACCAGGGTGAATTAGAATGATTAAGCTATTTGATAGCGATCGCCGCGCATGTGCAATTTACGTAGAGATGTTAATGTCTTATTTGTGTTAAACAGAGGAGCGGCAATCGAAAACCCAAAAAATTCAGAATTCCTAGCATGTTCCGGTTTTTTGTTTTCGGCGAATAAAGTATATGGGCCAATTAAACATAATGTATCACCTAGAGGACAACCCGATTGTTCATAATCACAATCATACACCCGCCTACCATAAACAGGAGCGGGGCAAATGACCAAAAACATTTCCATTTTACATTTTACACTTTAGGGCCTAACCAGGGTGAATTAGAAGGATTAAACTATCTGATTACGGCCGCCGCACATGTGCACTTTACGTACGGATGTCAATGGCTTATATGTGTTGAACAGAGAAGCGGCAATCTAAAACCAAAAAAAATCAACATTCCTAGCATGTTCCGGTTTTTTGTTTTCGGCGAATAAAGTATATGGGCCAATATAACATAATGTATCACCTAGAGGACAACCCGATTGTTCATAATCACAATCATACACCCGCCTACCATAAACATTAGCGCGGCAATTGACCAAAACATTTCAAGTTTACATTTCACACTTTAGGGCCTAACCAGGGTGAATTAGAAGGATTAAACTATTTGATTGCGATCGCCGCACATGTGCACTTTACGAAGAGATGTCAAGGTCTTATATGTGTTGAACAGAGGAGCGGCAATCGAAAACCCAAAAATTCAGAATTCCTAGCATGTTCCGGTTTTTTGTTTTCGGCGAATAAAGTATATGGGCCAATTAAACATAATGTATCACCTAGAGGACAACCCGATTGTTCATAATCACAATCATACACCCGCCTACCATAAACAGGAGCGCGGCAAATGACCAAAAACATTTCCATTTTACATTTTACACTTTAGCGCCTAACCAGGGTGAATTAGAATGATTAAGCTATTTGATAGCGATCGCCGCGCATGTGCAATTTACGTAGAGATGTTAATGTCTTATTTGTGTTAAACAGAGGAGCGGCAATCGAAAACCCAAAAAATTCAGAATTCCTAGCATGTTCCGGTTTTTTGTTTTCGGCGAATAAAGTATATGGGCCAATAAAACATAATGTATCACCTAGAGGACAACCCGATTGTTCATAATCACAATCATACACCCGCCTACCATAAACAGGAGCGGGGCAAATGACCAAAAACATTTCCATTTTACATTTTACACTTTAGGGCCTAACCAGGGTGAATTAGAAGGATTAAACTATTTGATTGCGATCGCCGCACATGTGCACTTTACGAAGAGATGTCAAGGTCTTATATGTGTTGAACAGAAGAGCGGCAATCGAAAACCCAAAAAATTCAGAATTCCTAGCATGTTCCGGTTTTTTGTTTTCGGCGAATAAAGTATATGGGCCAATTAAACATAATGTATCACCTAGAGGACAACCCGATTGTTCATAATCACAATCATACACCCGCCTACCATAAACAGGAGCGCGGCAAATGACCAAAAACATTTCCATTTTACATTTTACACTTTAGCGCCTAACCAGGGTGAATTAGAATGATTAAGCTATTTGATAGCGATCGCCGCGCATGTGCAATTTACGTAGAGATGTTAATGTCTTATTTGTGTTAAACAGAGGAGCGGCAATCGAAAACCCAAAAAATTCAGAATTCCTAGCATGTTCCGGTTTTTTGTTTTTTGCGAATAAAGTATATGGGCCAATAAAACATAATGTATCACCTAGAGGACAACCCGATTGTTCATAATCACAATCATACACCCGCCTAGCATAAACAGGAGCGCGGCAAATGACCAAAAACATTTCCATTTTACATTTTACACTTTAGCGCCTAACCAGGGTGAATTAGAATGATTAAGCTATTTGATAGCGATCGCCGCGCATGTGCAATTTACGTAGAGATGTTAATGTCTTATTTGTGTTAAACAGAGGAGCGGCAATCGAAAACCCACAAAATTCAGAATTCCTAGCATGTTCCGGTTTTTTGTTTTCGGCGGATAAAGTATATGGGCCAATAAAACATAATGTATGACCTAGAGGACAACCCGATTGTTCATAATCACAATCATACACCCGCCTACCATAAACAGGAGCGCGGCAATTGACCAAAAACATTTCAAGTTTACATTTTACACTTTAGGGCCTAACCAGGGTGAATTAGAAGGATTAAACTATTTGATTGCGATCGCCGCACATGTGCACTTTACGAAGAGATATCAAGGTCTTATATGTGTTGAACAGAGGAGCGGCAATCGAAAAACCAAAAAATTCAGAATTCCTAGCATGTTACGGTTTTTTGTTTTCGGCGAATAAAGTATATGGGCCAATATAACATAATGTATCACCTAGAGGACAACCCGATTGTTCATAATCACAATCATACACCCGCCTACCATAAACATTATCGCGGCAATTGACCAAAAACATTTCAAGTTTACATTTTACACTTTAGGGCCTAACCAAGGTGAATTAGAAGGATTAAACTATTTGATTGCGATCGCCGCACATGTGCACTTTACGAAGAGATGTCAAGGTCTTATATGTGTTGAACAGAGGAGCGGCAATCGAAAACCCAAAAAATTCAGAATTCCTAGCATGTTCCGGTTTTTTGTTTTCGGCGAATAAAGTATATGGGCCAATTAAACATAATGTATCACCTAGAGGACAACCCGATTGTTCATAATCACAATCATACACCCGCCTACCATAAACAGGAGCGCGGCAAATGACCAAAAACATTTCCATTTTACATTTTACACTTTAGCGCCTAACCAGGGTGAATTAGAATGATTAAGCTATTTGATAGCGATCGCTGCACATGTGCACTTTACGTAGAGATGTCAAGGTCTTATATGTGTTGAACAGAAGAGCGGCAATCGAAAACCCAAAAAATTCAGAATTCCTAGCATGTTCCGGTTTTTTGTTTTCGGCGAATAAAGTATATGGGCCAATTAAACATAATGTATCACCTAGAGGACAACCCGATTGTTCATAATCACAATCATACACCCGCCTACCATAAACAGGAGCGGGGCAAATGACCAAAAACATTTCCATTTTACATTTTACACTTTAGGGCCTAACCAGGGTGAATTAGAAGGATTAAACTATTTGATTGCGATCGCCGCACATGTGCACTTTACGAAGAGATGTCAAGGTCTTATATGTGTTGAACAGAGGAGCGGCAATCGAAAACCCAAAAAATTCAGAATTCCTAGCATGTTCCGGTTTTTTGTTTTCGGCGAATAAAGTATATGGGCCAATAAAACATAATGTATCACCTAGAGGACAACCCGATTTTTCATAATCACAATCATACACCCGCCTACCATAAACAGGAGCGGGGCAAATGACCAAAAACATTTCCATTTTACATTTTACACTTTAGGGCCTAACCAGGGTGAATTAGAAGGATTAAACTATTTGATTGCGATCGCCGCACATGTGCACTTTACGAAGAGATGTCAAGGTCTTATATGTGTTGAACAGAAGAGCGGCAATCGAAAACCCAAAAAATTCAGAATTCCTAGCATGTTCCGGTTTTTTGTTTTCGGCGAATAAAGTATATGGGCCAATTAAACATAATGTATCACCTAGAGGACAACCCGATTGTTCATAATCACAATCATACACCCGCCTACCATAAACAGGAGCGCGGCAAATGACCAAAAACATTTCCATTTTACATTTTACACTTTAGCGCCTAACCAGGGTGAATTAGAATGATTAAGCTATTTGATAGCGATCGCCGCGCATGTGCAATTTACGTAGAGATGTTAATGTCTTATTTGTGTTAAACAGAGGAGCGGCAATCGAAAACCCAAAAAATTCAGAATTCCTAGCATGTTCCGGTTTTTTGTTTTCGGCGAATAAAGTATATGGGCCAATTAAACATAATGTATCACCTAGAGGACAACCCGATTGTTCATAATCACAATCATACACCCGCCTACCATAAACAGGAGCGGGGCAAATGACCAAAAACATTTCCATTTTACATTTTACACTTTAGGGCCTAACCAGGGTTAATTAGAAGGATTAAACTATCTGATTACGGCCGCCGCACATGTGCACTTTACGTACGGATGTCAATGGCTTTAATGTGTTGAACAGAGAAGCGGCAATCTAAAACCAAAAAAAATCAACATTCCTAGCATGTTCCGGTTTTTTGTTTTCGGCGAATAAAGTATATGGGCCAATATAACATAATGTATCACCTAGAGGACAACCCGATTGTTCATAATCACAATCATACACCCGCCTACCATAAACATTAGCGCGGCAATTGACCAAAACATTTCAAGTTTACATTTCACACTTTAGGGCCTAACCAGGGTGAATTAGAAGGATTAAACTATTTGATTGCGATCGCCGCACATGTGCACTTTACGAAGAGATGTCAAGGTCTTATATGTGTTGAACAGAGGAGCGGCAATCGAAAACCCAAAAATTCAGAATTCCTAGCATGTTCCGGTTTTTTGTTTTCGGCGAATAAAGTATATGGGCCAATTAAACATAATGTATCACCTAGAGGACAACCCGATTGTTCATAATCACAATCATACACCCGCCTACCATAAACAGGAGCGGGGCAAATGACCAAAAACATTTCCATTTTACATTTTACACTTTAGCGCCTAACCAGGGTGAATTAGAATGATTAAACTATTTGATTGCGATCGCCGCGCATGTGCAATTTACGTAGAGATGTTAATGTCTTATTTGTGTTAAACAGAGGAGCCGCAATCGAAAACCCAAAAAAAATCAACATTCCTAGCATGTTCCGGTTTTTTGTTTTCGGCGAATAAAGTATATGGGCCAATATAACATAATGTATCACCTAGAGGACAACCCGATTGTTCATAATCACAATCATACACCCGCCTACCATAAACATTAGCGCGGCAATTGACCCAAAACATTTCAAGTTTACATTTTACACTTTAGGGCCTAACCACGGTGAATTAGAAGGATTAAACTATTTGATTGCGATCGCCGCACATGTGCACTTTACGAAGAGATGTCAAGGTCTTATATGTGTTGAACAGAGGAGCGGCAATCGAAAACCCAAAAAATTCAGAATTCCTAGCATGTTCCGGTTTTTTGTTTTCGGCGAATAAAGTATATGGGCCAATAAAACATAATGTATCACCTAGAGGACAACCCGATTGTTCATAATCACAATCATACACCCGCCTACCATAAACAGGAGCGCGGCAAATGACCAAAAACATTTCAATTTTACATTTTACACTTTAGCGCCTAACCAGGGTGAATTAGAATGATTAAACTATTTGATAGCGATCGCCGCGCATGTGCAATTTACGTAGAGATGTTAATGTCTTATTTGTGTTAAACAGAGGAGCGGCAAATTAGCGCCTAACCAGGGTGAATTAGAAGGATTAAACTATCTGATTACGGTCGCCGCACATGTGCACTTTACGTACAGATGTCAATGGCTTATATGTGTTAAACAGAGGAGCCGCAATCGAAAACCCAAAAAAAATCAACATTCCTAGCATGTTCCGGTTTTTTGTTTTCGGCGAATAAAGTATATGGGCCAATATAACATAATGTATCACCTAGAGGACAACCCGATTGTTCATAATCACAATCATACACCCGCCTACCATAAACAGGAGCGCGGCAAATGACCAAAAACATTTCCATTTTACATTTTACACTTTAGCGCCTAACCAGGGTGAATTAGAATGATTAAGCTATTTGATAGCGATCGCCGCGCATGTGCAATTTACGTAGAGATGTTAATGTCTTATTTGTGTTAAACAGAGGAGCGGCAATCGAAAACCCACAAAATTCAGAATTCCTAGCATGTTCCGGTTTTTTGTTTTCGGCGAATAAAGTATATGGGCCAATATAACATAATGTATCACCTAGAGGACAACCCGATTGTTCATAATCACAATCATACACCCGCCTACCATAAACATTAGCGCGGCAATTGACCCAAAACATTTCAAGTTTACATTTTACACTTTAGGGCCTAACCACGGTGAATTAGAAGGATTAAACTATTTGATTGCGATCGCCGCACATGTGCACTTTACGAAGAGATGTCAAGGTCTTATATGTGTTGAACAGAGGAGCGGCAATCGAAAACCCAAAAAATTCAGAATTCCTAGCATGTTCCGGTTTTTTGTTTTCGGCGAATAAAGTATATGGGCCAATAAAACATAATGTATCACCTAGAGGACAACCCGATTGTTCATAATCACAATCATACACCCGCCTACCATAAACAGGAGCGCGGCAAATGACCAAAAATATTTCCATTTTACATTTTACACTTTAGCGCCTAACCAGGGTGAATTAGAATGATTAAACTATTTGATTGCGATCGCCGCGCATGTGGAATTTACGTAGAGATGTTAATGTCTTATTTGTGTTAAACAGAGGAGCCGCAATCGAAAACCCAAAAAAAATCAACATTCCTAGCATGTTCCGGTTTTTTGTTTTCGGCGAATAAAGTATATGGGCCAATATAACATAATGTATCACCTAGAGGACAACCCGATTGTTCATAATCACAATCATACACCCGCCTACCATAAACAGGAGCGCGGCAAATGACCAAAAACATTTCAATTTTACATTTTACACTTTAGCGCCTAACCAGGGTGAATTAGAATGATTAAACTATTTGATTGCGATCGCCGCGCATGTGCAATTTACGTAGAGATGTTAATGTCTTATTTGTGTTAAACAGAGGAGCCGCAATCGAAAACCCAAAAAAAATCAACATTCCTAGCATGTTCCGGTTTTTTGTTTTCGGCGAATAAAGTATATGGGCCAATATAACATAATGTATCACCTAGAGGACAACCCGATTGTTCATAATCACAATCATACACCCGCCTACCATAAACAGGAGCGCGGCAAATGACCAAAAACATTTCAATTTTACATTTTACACTTTAGCGCCTAACCAGGGTGAATTAGAATGATTAAGCTATTTGATAGCGATCGCCGCGCATGTGCAATTTACGTAGAGATGTTAATGTCTTATTTGTGTTAAACAGAGGAGCGGCAATCGAAAACCCAAAAAATTCAGAATTCCTAGCATGTTCCGGTTTTTTGTTTTTTGCGAATAAAGTATATGGGCCAATAAAACATAATGTATCACCTAGAGGACAACCCGATTGTTCATAATCACAATCATACACCCGCCTAGCATAAACAGGAGCGCGGCAAATGACCAAAAACATTTCCATTTTACATTTTACACTTTAGCGCCTAACCAGGGTGAATTAGAATGATTAAGCTATTTGATAGCGATCGCCGCGCATGTGCAATTTACGTAGAGATGTTAATGTCTTATTTGTGTTAAACAGAGGAGCGGCAATCGAAAACCCACAAAATTCAGAATTCCTAGCATGTTCCGGTTTTTTGTTTTCGGCGGATAAAGTATATGGGCCAATAAAACATAATGTATGACCTAGAGGACAACCCGATTGTTCATAATCACAATCATACACCCGCCTACCATAAACAGGAGCGCGGCAATTGACCAAAAACATTTCAAGTTTACATTTTACACTTTAGGGCCTAACCAGGGTGAATTAGAAGGATTAAACTATTTGATTGCGATCGCCGCACATGTGCACTTTACGAAGAGATATCAAGGTCTTATATGTGTTGAACAGAGGAGCGGCAATCGAAAAGCCAAAAAATTCAGAATTCCTAGCATGTTACGGTTTTTTGTTTTCGGCGAATAAAGTATATGGGCCAATATAACATAATGTATCACCTAGAGGACAACCCGATTGTTCATAATCACAATCATACACCCGCCTACCATAAACATTATCGCGGCAATTGACCAAAAACATTTCAAGTTTACATTTTACACTTTAGGGCCTAACCAAGGTGAATTAGAAGGATTAAACTATTTGATTGCGATCGCCGCACATGTGCACTTTACGAAGAGATGTCAAGGTCTTATATGTGTTGAACAGAGGAGCGGCAATCGAAAACCCAAAAAATTCAGAATTCCTAGCATGTTCCGGTTTTTTGTTTTCGGCGAATAAAGTATATGGGCCAATTAAACATAATGTATCACCTAGAGGACAACCCGATTGTTCATAATCACAATCATACACCCGCCTACCATAAACAGGAGCGCGGCAAATGACCAAAAACATTTCCATTTTACATTTTACACTTTAGCGCCTAACCAGGGTGAATTAGAATGATTAAGCTATTTGATAGCGATCGCTGCACATGTGCACTTTACGTAGAGATGTCAAGGTCTTATATGTGTTGAACAGAAGAGCGGCAATCGAAAACCCAAAAAATTCAGAATTCCTAGCATGTTCCGGTTTTTTGTTTTCGGCGAATAAAGTATATGGGCCAATAAAACATAATGTATCACCTAGAGGACAACCCGATTGTTTATAATCACAATCATACACCCGCCTACCATAAACATTAGCGCGGCAATTGACCAAAAACATTTCAAGTTTACATTTTACACTTTAGGGCCTAACCAGGGTGAATTAGAAGGATTAAACTATTTGATTGCGATCGCCGCACATGTGCACTTTACGAAGAGATGTCAAGGTCTTATATGTGTTGAACAGAAGAGCGGCAATCGAAAACCCAAAAAATTCAGAATTCCTAGCATGTTCCGGTTTTTTGTTTTCGGCGAATAAAGTATATGGGCCAATATAACATAATGTATCACCTAGAGGACAACCCGATTGTTCATAATCACAATCATACACCCGCCTACCATAAACATTAGCGCGGCAATTGACCATAAACATTTCAAGTTTACATTTTACACTTTAGGGCCTAACCAGGGTGAATTAGAAGGATTAAACTATTTGATTGCGATCGCCGCACATGTGCACTTTACGAAGAGATGTCAAGGTCTTATATGTGTTGAACAGAGGAGCGGCAATCGAAAACCCAAAAATTCAGAATTCCTAGCATGTTCCGGTTTTTTGTTTTCGGCGAATAAAGTATATGGGCCAATTAAACATAATGTATCACCTAGAGGACAACCCGATTGTTCATAATCACAATCATACACCCGCCTACCATAAACAGGAGCGCGGCAAATGACCAAAAACATTTCCATTTTACATTTTACACTTTAGCGCCTAACCAGGGTGAATTAGAATGATTAAACTATTTGATTGCGATCGCCGCGCATGTGCAATTTACGTAGAGATGTTAATGTCTTATTTGTGTTAAACAGAGGAGCCGCAATCGAAAACCCAAAAAAAATCAACATTCCTAGCATGTTCCGGTTTTTTGTTTTCGGCGAATAAAGTATATGGGCCAATATAACATAATGTATCACCTAGAGGACAACCCGATTGTTCATAATCACAATCATACACCCGCCTAGCATAAACATTAGCGCGGCAATTGACCAAAAACATTTCAAGTTTACATTTTACACTTTAGGGCCTAACCAGGGTGAATTAGAAGGATTAAACTATTTGATTGCGATCGCCGCACATGTGCACTTTGCGAAGAGATGTCAAGGTCTTATATGTGTTGAACAGAGGAGCGGCAATCGAAAACCCAAAAAATTCAGAATTCCTAGCATGTTCCGGTTTTTTGTTTTCGGCGAATAAAGTATATGGGCCAATTAAACATAATGTATCACCTAGAGGACAACCCGATTGTTCATAATCACAATCATACACCCGCCTACCATAAACAGGAGCGGGGCAAATGACCAAAAACATTTCCATTTTACATTTTACACTTTAGGGCCTAACCAGGGTGAATTAGAAGGATTAAACTATTTGATTGCGATCGCCGCACATGTGCACTTTACGAAGAGATGTCAAGGTCTTATATGTGTTGAACAGAAGAGCGGCAATCGAAAACCCAAAAAATTCAGAATTCCTAGCATGTTCCGGTTTTTTGTTTTCGGCGAATAAAGTATATGGGCCAATTAAACATAATGTATCACCTAGAGGACAACCCGATTTTTCATAATCACAATCATACACCCGCCTACCATAAACAGGAGCGGGGCAAATGACCAAAAACATTTCCATTTTACATTTTACACTTTAGGGCCTAACCAGGGTGAATTAGAAGGATTAAACTATTTGATTGCGATCGCCGCACATGTGCACTTTACGAAGAGATGTCAAGGTCTTATATGTGTTGAACAGAAGAGCGGCAATCGAAAACCCAAAAAATTCAGAATTCCTAGCATGTTCCGGTTTTTTGTTTTCGGCGAATAAAGTATATGGGCCAATTAAACATAATGTATCACCTAGAGGACAACCCGATTGTTCATAATCACAATCATACACCCGCCTACCATAAACAGGAGCGCGGCAAATGACCAAAAACATTTCCATTTTACATTTTACACTTTAGCGCCTAACCAGGGTGAATTAGAATGATTAAGCTATTTGATAGCGATCGCCGCGCATGTGCAATTTACGTAGAGATGTTAATGTCTTATTTGTGTTAAACAGAGGAGCGGCAATCGAAAACCCAAAAAATTCAGAATTCCTAGCATGTTCCGGTTTTTTGTTTTCGGCGAATAAAGTATATGGGCCAATTAAACATAATGTATCACCTAGAGGACAACCCGATTGTTCATAATCACAATCATACACCCGCCTACCATAAACATTAGCGCGGCAATTGACCATAAACATTTCAAGTTTACATTTTACACTTTAGGGCCTAACCAGGGTGAATTAGAAGGATTAAACTATTTGATTGCGATCGCCGCACATGTGCACTTTACGAAGAGATGTCAAGGTCTTATATGTGTTGAACAGAAGAGCGGCAATCGAAAACCCAAAAAATTCAGAATTCCTAGCATGTTCCGGTTTTTTGTTTTCGGCGAATAAAGTATATGGGCCAATATAACATAATGTATCACCTAGAGGACAACCTGATTGTTCATAATCACAATCATACACCCGCCTACCATAAACATTAGCGCGGCAATTGACCATAAACATTTCAAGTTTACATTTTACACTTTAGGGCCTAACCAGGGTGAATTAGAAGGATTAAACTATTTGATTGCGATCGCCGCACATGTGCACTTTACGAAGAGATGTCAAGGTCTTATATGTGTTGAACAGAGGAGCGGCAATCGAAAACCCAAAAATTCAGAATTCCTAGCATGTTCCGGTTTTTTGTTTTCGGCGAATAAAGTATATGGGCCAATTAAACATAATGTATCACCTAGAGGACAACCCGATTGTTCATAATCACAATCATACACCCGCCTACCATAAACAGGAGCGCGGCAAATGACCAAAAACATTTCCATTTTACATTTTACACTTTAGCGCCTAACCAGGGTGAATTAGAATGATTAAACTATTTGATTGCGATCGCCGCGCATGTGCAATTTACGTAGAGATGTTAATGTCTTATTTGTGTTAAACAGAGGAGCCGCAATCGAAAACCCAAAAAAAATCAACATTCCTAGCATGTTCCGGTTTTTTGTTTTCGGCGAATAAAGTATATGGGCCAATATAACATAATGTATCACCTAGAGGACAACCCGATTGTTCATAATCACAATCATACACCCGCCTAGCATAAACATTAGCGCGGCAATTGACCAAAAACATTTCAAGTTTACATTTTACACTTTAGGGCCTAACCAGGGTGAATTAGAAGGATTAAACTATTTGATTGCGATCGCCGCACATGTGCACTTTGCGAAGAGATATCAAGGTCTTATATGTGTTGAACAGAGGAGCGGCAATCGAAAACCCAAAAAATTCAGAATTCCTAGCATGTTCCGGTTTTTTGTTTTCGGCGAATAAAGTATATGGGCCAATTAAACATAATGTATCACCTAGAGGACAACCCGATTGTTCATAATCACAATCATACACCCGCCTACCATAAACAGGAGCGGGGCAAATGACCAAAAACATTTCCATTTTACATTTTACACTTTAGGGCCTAACCAGGGTGAATTAGAAGGATTAAACTATTTGATTGCGATCGCCGCACATGTGCACTTTACGAAGAGATGTCAAGGTCTTATATGTGTTGAACAGAAGAGCGGCAATCGAAAACCCAAAAAATTCAGAATTCCTAGCATGTTCCGGTTTTTTGTTTTCGGCGAATAAAGTATATGGGCCAATTAAACATAATGTATCACCTAGAGGACAACCCGATTGTTCATAATCACAATCATACACCCGCCTACCATAAACAGGAGCGCGGCAAATGACCAAAAACATTTCCATTTTACATTTTACACTTTAGCGCCTAACCAGGGTGAATTAGAATGATTAAACTATTTGATTGCGATCGCCGCGCATGTGCAATTTACGTAGAGATGTTAATGTCTTATTTGTGTTAAACAGAGGAGCCGCAATCGAAAACCCAAAAAAAATCAACATTCCTAGCATGTTCCGGTTTTTTGTTTTCGGCGAATAAAGTATATGGGCCAATATAACATAATGTATCACCTAGAGGACAACCCGATTGTTCATAATCACAATCATACACCCGCCTAGCATAAACATTAGCGCGGCAATTGACCAAAAACATTTCAAGTTTACATTTTACACTTTAGGGCCTAACCAGGGTGAATTAGAAGGATTAAACTATTTGATTGCGATCGCCGCACATGTGCACTTTGCGAAGAGATGTCAAGGTCTTATATGTGTTGAACAGAGGAGCGGCAATCGAAAACCCAAAAAATTCAGAATTCCTAGCATGTTCCGGTTTTTTGTTTTCGGCGAATAAAGTATATGGGCCAATATAACATAATGTATCACCTAGAGGACAACCCGATTGTTCATAATCACAATCATACACCCGCCTACCATAAACAGGAGCGCGGCAAATGACCAAAAACATTTCAATTTTACATTTTACACTTTAGCGCCTAACCAGGGTGAATTAGAATGATTAAGCTATTTGATAGCGATCGCCGCGCATGTGCAATTTACGTAGAGATGTTAATGTCTTATTTGTGTTAAACAGAGGAGCGGCAATCGAAAACCCAAAAAATTCAGAATTCCTAGCATGTTCCGGTTTTTTGTTTTCGGCGAATAAAGTATATGGGCCAATAAAACATAATGTATCACCTAGAGGACAACCCGATTTTTCATAATCACAATCATACACCCGCCTACCATAAACAGGAGCGGGGCAAATGACCAAAAACATTTCCATTTTACATTTTACACTTTAGGGCCTAACCAGGGTGAATTAGAAGGATTAAACTATTTGATTGCGATCGCCGCACATGTGCACTTTACGAAGAGATGTCAAGGTCTTATATGTGTTGAACAGAAGAGCGGCAATCGAAAACCCAAAAAATTCAGAATTCCTAGCATGTTCCGGTTTTTTGTTTTCGGCGAATAAAGTATATGGGCCAATTAAACATAATGTATCACCTAGAGGACAACCCGATTGTTCATAATCACAATCATACACCCGCCTACCATAAACAGGAGCGCGGCAAATGACCAAAAACATTTCCATTTTACATTTTACACTTTAGCGCCTAACCAGGGTGAATTAGAATGATTAAGCTATTTGATAGCGATCGCCGCGCATGTGCAATTTACGTAGAGATGTTAATGTCTTATTTGTGTTAAACAGAGGAGCGGCAATCGAAAACCCAAAAAATTCAGAATTCCTAGCATGTTCCGGTTTTTTGTTTTCGGCGAATAAAGTATATGGGCCAATTAAACATAATGTATCACCTAGAGGACAACCCGATTGTTCATAATCACAATCATACACCCGCCTACCATAAACAGGAGCGGGGCAAATGACCAAAAACATTTCCATTTTACATTTTACACTTTAGGGCCTAACCAGGGTGAATTAGAAGGATTAAACTATCTGATTACGGCCGCCGCACATGTGCACTTTACGTACGGATGTCAATGGCTTTAATGTGTTGAACAGAGAAGCGGCAATCTAAAACCAAAAAAAATCAACATTCCTAGCATGTTCCGGTTTTTTGTTTTCGGCGAATAAAGTATATGGGCCAATATAACATAATGTATCACCTAGAGGACAACCCGATTGTTCATAATCACAATCATACACCCGCCTACCATAAACATTAGCGCGGCAATTGACCAAAACATTTCAAGTTTACATTTCACACTTTAGGGCCTAACCAGGGTGAATTAGAAGGATTAAACTATTTGATTGCGATCGCCGCACATGTGCACTTTACGAAGAGATGTCAAGGTCTTATATGTGTTGAACAGAGGAGCGGCAATCGAAAACCCAAAAATTCAGAATTCCTAGCATGTTCCGGTTTTTTGTTTTCGGCGAATAAAGTATATGGGCCAATTAAACATAATGTATCACCTAGAGGACAACCCGATTGTTCATAATCACAATCATACACCCGCCTACCATAAACAGGAGCGCGGCAAATGACCAAAAACATTTCCATTTTACATTTTACACTTTAGCGCCTAACCAGGGTGAATTAGAATGATTAAGCTATTTGATAGCGATCGCCGCGCATGTGCAATTTACGTAGAGATGTTAATGTCTTATTTGTGTTAAACAGAGGAGCGGCAATCGAAAACCCAAAAAATTCAGAATTCCTAGCATGTTCCGGTTTTTTGTTTTCGGCGAATAAAGTATATGAGCCAATTAAACATAATGTATCACCTAGAGGACAACCCGATTGTTCATAATCACAATCATACACCCGCCTACCATAAACAGGAGCGGGGCAAATGACCAAAAACATTTCCATTTTACATTTTACACTTTAGCGCCTAACCAGGGTGAATTAGAATGATTAAACTATTTGATTGCGATCGCCGCGCATGTGCAATTTACGTAGAGATGTTAATGTCTTATTTGTGTTAAACAGAGGAGCCGCAATCGAAAACCCAAAAAAAATCAACATTCCTAGCATGTTCCGGTTTTTTGTTTTCGGCGAATAAAGTATATGGGCCAATATAACATAATGTATCACCTAGAGGACAACCCGATTGTTCATAATCACAATCATACACCCGCCTACCATAAACATTAGCGCGGCAATTGACCCAAAACATTTCAAGTTTACATTTTACACTTTAGGGCCTAACCACGGTGAATTAGAAGGATTAAACTATTTGATTGCGATCGCCGCACATGTGCACTTTACGAAGAGATGTCAAGGTCTTATATGTGTTGAACAGAGGAGCGGCAATCGAAAACCCAAAAAATTCAGAATTCCTAGCATGTTCCGGTTTTTTGTTTTCGGCGAATAAAGTATATGGGCCAATAAAACATAATGTATCACCTAGAGGACAACCCGATTGTTCATAATCACAATCATACACCCGCCTACCATAAACAGGAGCGCGGCAAATGACCAAAAACATTTCAATTTTACATTTTACACTTTAGCGCCTAACCAGGGTGAATTAGAATGATTAAACTATTTGATAGCGATCGCCGCGCATGTGCAATTTACGTAGAGATGTTAATGTCTTATTTGTGTTAAACAGAGGAGCGGCAAATTAGCGCCTAACCAGGGTGAATTAGAAGGATTAAACTATCTGATTACGGTCGCCGCACATGTGCACTTTACGTACAGATGTCAATGGCTTATATGTGTTAAACAGAGGAGCCGCAATCGAAAACCCAAAAAAAATCAACATTCCTAGCATGTTCCGGTTTTTTGTTTTCGGCGAATAAAGTATATGGGCCAATATAACATAATGTATCACCTAGAGGACAACCCGATTGTTCATAATCACAATCATACACCCGCCTACCATAAACAGGAGCGCGGCAAATGACCAAAAACATTTCCATTTTACATTTTACACTTTAGCGCCTAACCAGGGTGAATTAGAATGATTAAGCTATTTGATAGCGATCGCCGCGCATGTGCAATTTACGTAGAGATGTTAATGTCTTATTTGTGTTAAACAGAGGAGCGGCAATCGAAAACCCACAAAATTCAGAATTCCTAGCATGTTCCGGTTTTTTGTTTTCGGCGAATAAAGTATATGGGCCAATATAACATAATGTATCACCTAGAGGACAACCCGATTGTTCATAATCACAATCATACACCCGCCTACCATAAACATTAGCGCGGCAATTGACCCAAAACATTTCAAGTTTACATTTTACACTTTAGGGCCTAACCACGGTGAATTAGAAGGATTAAACTATTTGATTGCGATCGCCGCACATGTGCACTTTACGAAGAGATGTCAAGGTCTTATATGTGTTGAACAGAGGAGCGGCAATCGAAAACCCAAAAAATTCAGAATTCCTAGCATGTTCCGGTTTTTTGTTTTCGGCGAATAAAGTATATGGGCCAATAAAACATAATGTATCACCTAGAGGACAACCCGATTGTTCATAATCACAATCATACACCCGCCTACCATAAACAGGAGCGCGGCAAATGACCAAAAATATTTCCATTTTACATTTTACACTTTAGCGCCTAACCAGGGTGAATTAGAATGATTAAACTATTTGATTGCGATCGCCGCGCATGTGGAATTTACGTAGAGATGTTAATGTCTTATTTGTGTTAAACAGAGGAGCCGCAATCGAAAACCCAAAAAAAATCAACATTCCTAGCATGTTCCGGTTTTTTGTTTTCGGCGAATAAAGTATATGGGCCAATATAACATAATGTATCACCTAGAGGACAACCCGATTGTTCATAATCACAATCATACACCCGCCTACCATAAACAGGAGCGCGGCAAATGACCAAAAACATTTCAATTTTACATTTTACA
The DNA here is from genome assembly GCF_042242935.1 of Bactrocera oleae. Lineage (NCBI taxonomy): Eukaryota > Metazoa > Arthropoda > Insecta > Diptera > Tephritidae > Bactrocera > Bactrocera oleae. The sequence continues at coordinate 19,130,955 of NC_091539.1, read as the reverse complement.
CTTTAGCGCCTAACCAGGGTGAATTAGAATGATTAAACTATTTGATTGCGATCGCCGCGCATGTGCAATTTACGTAGAGATGTTAATGTCTTATTTGTGTTAAACAGAGGAGCCGCAATCGAAAACCCAAAAAAAATCAACATTCCTAGCATGTTCCGGTTTTTTGTTTTCGGCGAATAAAGTATATGGGCCAATATAACATAATGTATCACCTAGAGGACAACCCGATTGTTCATAATCACAATCATACACCCGCCTACCATAAACAGGAGCGCGGCAAATGACCAAAAACATTTCAATTTTACATTTTACACTTTAGCGCCTAACCAGGGTGAATTAGAATGATTAAGCTATTTGATAGCGATCGCCGCGCATGTGCAATTTACGTAGAGATGTTAATGTCTTATTTGTGTTAAACAGAGGAGCGGCAATCGAAAACCCAAAAAATTCAGAATTCCTAGCATGTTCCGGTTTTTTGTTTTTTGCGAATAAAGTATATGGGCCAATAAAACATAATGTATCACCTAGAGGACAACCCGATTGTTCATAATCACAATCATACACCCGCCTAGCATAAACAGGAGCGCGGCAAATGACCAAAAACATTTCCATTTTACATTTTACACTTTAGCGCCTAACCAGGGTGAATTAGAATGATTAAGCTATTTGATAGCGATCGCCGCGCATGTGCAATTTACGTAGAGATGTTAATGTCTTATTTGTGTTAAACAGAGGAGCGGCAATCGAAAACCCACAAAATTCAGAATTCCTAGCATGTTCCGGTTTTTTGTTTTCGGCGGATAAAGTATATGGGCCAATAAAACATAATGTATGACCTAGAGGACAACCCGATTGTTCATAATCACAATCATACACCCGCCTACCATAAACAGGAGCGCGGCAATTGACCAAAAACATTTCAAGTTTACATTTTACACTTTAGGGCCTAACCAGGGTGAATTAGAAGGATTAAACTATTTGATTGCGATCGCCGCACATGTGCACTTTACGAAGAGATATCAAGGTCTTATATGTGTTGAACAGAGGAGCGGCAATCGAAAAGCCAAAAAATTCAGAATTCCTAGCATGTTACGGTTTTTTGTTTTCGGCGAATAAAGTATATGGGCCAATATAACATAATGTATCACCTAGAGGACAACCCGATTGTTCATAATCACAATCATACACCCGCCTACCATAAACATTATCGCGGCAATTGACCAAAAACATTTCAAGTTTACATTTTACACTTTAGGGCCTAACCAAGGTGAATTAGAAGGATTAAACTATTTGATTGCGATCGCCGCACATGTGCACTTTACGAAGAGATGTCAAGGTCTTATATGTGTTGAACAGAGGAGCGGCAATCGAAAACCCAAAAAATTCAGAATTCCTAGCATGTTCCGGTTTTTTGTTTTCGGCGAATAAAGTATATGGGCCAATTAAACATAATGTATCACCTAGAGGACAACCCGATTGTTCATAATCACAATCATACACCCGCCTACCATAAACAGGAGCGCGGCAAATGACCAAAAACATTTCCATTTTACATTTTACACTTTAGCGCCTAACCAGGGTGAATTAGAATGATTAAGCTATTTGATAGCGATCGCTGCACATGTGCACTTTACGTAGAGATGTCAAGGTCTTATATGTGTTGAACAGAAGAGCGGCAATCGAAAACCCAAAAAATTCAGAATTCCTAGCATGTTCCGGTTTTTTGTTTTCGGCGAATAAAGTATATGGGCCAATAAAACATAATGTATCACCTAGAGGACAACCCGATTGTTTATAATCACAATCATACACCCGCCTACCATAAACATTAGCGCGGCAATTGACCAAAAACATTTCAAGTTTACATTTTACACTTTAGGGCCTAACCAGGGTGAATTAGAAGGATTAAACTATTTGATTGCGATCGCCGCACATGTGCACTTTACGAAGAGATGTCAAGGTCTTATATGTGTTGAACAGAAGAGCGGCAATCGAAAACCCAAAAAATTCAGAATTCCTAGCATGTTCCGGTTTTTTGTTTTCGGCGAATAAAGTATATGGGCCAATATAACATAATGTATCACCTAGAGGACAACCCGATTGTTCATAATCACAATCATACACCCGCCTACCATAAACATTAGCGCGGCAATTGACCATAAACATTTCAAGTTTACATTTTACACTTTAGGGCCTAACCAGGGTGAATTAGAAGGATTAAACTATTTGATTGCGATCGCCGCACATGTGCACTTTACGAAGAGATGTCAAGGTCTTATATGTGTTGAACAGAGGAGCGGCAATCGAAAACCCAAAAATTCAGAATTCCTAGCATGTTCCGGTTTTTTGTTTTCGGCGAATAAAGTATATGGGCCAATTAAACATAATGTATCACCTAGAGGACAACCCGATTGTTCATAATCACAATCATACACCCGCCTACCATAAACAGGAGCGCGGCAAATGACCAAAAACATTTCCATTTTACATTTTACACTTTAGCGCCTAACCAGGGTGAATTAGAATGATTAAACTATTTGATTGCGATCGCCGCGCATGTGCAATTTACGTAGAGATGTTAATGTCTTATTTGTGTTAAACAGAGGAGCCGCAATCGAAAACCCAAAAAAAATCAACATTCCTAGCATGTTCCGGTTTTTTGTTTTCGGCGAATAAAGTATATGGGCCAATATAACATAATGTATCACCTAGAGGACAACCCGATTGTTCATAATCACAATCATACACCCGCCTAGCATAAACATTAGCGCGGCAATTGACCAAAAACATTTCAAGTTTACATTTTACACTTTAGGGCCTAACCAGGGTGAATTAGAAGGATTAAACTATTTGATTGCGATCGCCGCACATGTGCACTTTGCGAAGAGATGTCAAGGTCTTATATGTGTTGAACAGAGGAGCGGCAATCGAAAACCCAAAAAATTCAGAATTCCTAGCATGTTCCGGTTTTTTGTTTTCGGCGAATAAAGTATATGGGCCAATAAAACATAATGTATCACCTAGAGGACAACCCGATTGTTCATAATCACAATCATACACCCGCCTACCATAAACAGGAGCGCGGCAAATGACCAAAAACATTTCCATTTTACATTTTACACTTTAGCGCCTAACCAGGGTGAATTAGAATGATTAAGCTATTTGATAGCGATCGCCGCACATGTGCACTTTACGTAGAGATGTCAATGGCTTATATGTGTTGAACAGAGAAGCGGCAATCTAAAACCAAAAAAATCAACATTCCTAGCATGTTCCGGTTTTTTGTTTTCGGCGAATAAAGTATATGGGCCAATATAACATAATGTATCACCTAGAGGACAACCCGATTGTTCATAATCACAATCATACACCCGCCTACCATAAACATTAGCGCGGCAATTGACCAAAAACATTTCAAGTTTACATTTTACACTTTAGGGCCTAACCAGGGTGAATTAGAAGGATTAAACTATCTGATTACGGTCGCCGCACATGTGCACGTTACGAAGAGATGTCAAGGTCTTATATGTGTTGAACAGAGGAGCGGCAATCGAAAACCCAAAAATTCAGAATTCCTAGCATGTTCCGGTTTTTTGTTTTCGGCGAATAAAGTATATGGGCCAATTAAACATAATGTATCACCTAGAGGACAACCCGATTGTTCATAATCACAATCATACACCCGCCTACCATAAACAGGAGCGCGGCAAATGACCAAAAACATTTCAATTTTACATTTTACACTTTAGCGCCTAACCAGGGTGAATTAGAATGATTAAACTATTTGATTGCGATCGCCGCGCATGTGCAATTTACGTAGAGATGTTAATGTCTTATTTGTGTTAAACAGAGGAGCCGCAATCGAAAACCCAAAAAAAATCAACATTCCTAGCATGTTCCGGTTTTTTGTTTTCGGCGAATAAAGTATATGGGCCAATATAACATAATGTATCACCTAGAGGACAACCCGATTGTTCATAATCACAATCATACACCCGCCTACCATAAACATTAGCGCGGCAATTGACCAAAAACATTTCAAGTTTACATTTTACACTTTAGGGCCTAACCAGGGTGAATTAGAAGGATTAAACTATTTGATTGCGATCGCCGCACATGTGCACTTTACGAAGAGATGTCAAGGTCTTATATGTGTTGAACAGAGGAGCGGCAATCGAAAACCCAAAAAATTCAGAATTCCTAGCATGTTCCGGTTTTTTGTTTTCGGCGAATAAAGTATATGGGCCAATAAAACATAATGTATCACCTAGAGGACAACCCGATTGTTCATAATCACAATCATACACCCGCCTACCATAAACAGGAGCGCGGCAAATGACCAAAAACATTTCAATTTTACATTTTACACTTTAGCGCCTAACCAGGGTGAATTAGAATGATTAAACTATTTGATAGCGATCGCCGCGCATGTGCAATTTACGTAGAGATGTTAATGTCTTATTTGTGTTAAACAGAGGAGCGGCAATCGAAAACCCAAAAAATTCAGAATTCCTAGCATGTTCCGGTTTTTTGTTTTTTGCGAATAAAGTATATGGGCCAATAAAACATAATGTATCACCTAGAGGACAACCCGATTGTTCATAATCACAATCATACACCCGCCTAGCATAAACAGGAGCGCGGCAAATGACCAAAAACATTTCCATTTTACATTTTACACTTTAGCGCCTAACCAGGGTGAATTAGAATGATTAAACTATTTGATAGCGATCGCCGCGCATGTGCAATTTACGTAGAGATGTTAATGTCTTATTTGTGTTAAACAGAGGAGCGGCAAATTAGCGCCTAACCAGGGTGAATTAGAAGGATTAAACTATCTGATTACGGTCGCCGCACATGTGCACTTTACGTACAGATGTCAATGGCTTATATGTGTTGAACAGAGAAGCGGCAATCTAAAACCAAAAAAAATCAACATTCCTAGCATGTTCCGGTTTTTTGTTTTCGGCGAATAAAGTATATGGGCCAATATAACATAATGTATCACCTAGAGGACAACCCGATTGTTCATAATCACAATCATACACCCGCCTACCATAAACATTATCGCGGCAATTGACCAAAAACATTTCAAGTTTACATTTTACACTTTAGGGCCTAACCAGGGTGAATTAGAAGGATTAAACTATTTGATTGCGATCGCCGCACATGTACACTTTACGAAGAGATGTCAAGGTCTTATATGTGTTGAACAGAGGAGCGGCAATCGAAAACCCAAAAAATTCAGAATTCCTAGCATGTTCCGGTTTTTTGTTTTCGGCGAATAAAGTATATGGGCCAATTAAACATAATGTATCACCTAGAGGACAACCCGATTGTTCATAATCACAATCATACACCCGCCTACCATAAACAGGAGCGCGGCAAATGACCAAAAACATTTCCATTTTACATTTTACACTTTAGCGCCTAACCAGGGTGAATTAGAATGATTAAGCTATTTGATAGCGATCGCCGCACATGTGCACTTTACGTAGAGATGTCAATGGCTTATATGTGTTGAACAGAGAAGCGGCAATCTAAAACCAAAAAAAATCAACATTCCAAGCATGTTCCGGTTTTTTGTTTTCGGCGAATAAAGTATATGGGCCAATATAACATAATGTATCACCTAGAGGACAACCCGATTGTTCATAATCACAATCATACACCCGCCTACCATAAACATTATCGCGGCAATTGACCAAAAACATTTCAAGTTTACATTTTACACTTTAGGGCCTAACCAGGGTGAATTAGAAGGATTAAACTATTTGATTGCGATCGCCGCATATGTACACTTTACGTAGAGATCTTAATGTCTTATTTGTGTTAAACAGAGGAGCCGCAATCGAAAACCCAAAAAATTCAGAATTCCTAGCATGTTCCGGTTTTTTGTTTTCGGCGAATAAAGTATATGGGCCAATAAAACATAATGTATCACCTAGAGGACAACCCGATTGTTCATAATCACATTCATACACCCGCCTACCATAAACAGGAGCCGGCAAATGACCAAAAACATTTCCATTTTACATTTTACACTGTAGCGCCCAACCAGGGTGAATTAGAATGATTAAGCTATTTGATAGCGATCGCCGCACATGTGCACTTTACGTAGAGATGTCAATGGCTTATATGTGTTGAACAGAGAAGCGGCAATCTAAAACCAAAAAAAATCAACATTCCTAGCATGTTCCGGTTTTTTGTTTTCGGCTAATAAAGTATATGGGCCAATATAACTTAATGTATCACCTAGAGGACAACCCGATTGTTCATAATCACAATCATACACCCGCCTACCATAAACAGGAGCGCGGCAAATGACCAAAAACATTTCCATTTTACATTTTACACTTTAGCGCCTAACCAGGGTGAATTAGAATGATTAAGCTATTTGATAGCGATCGCCGCGCATGTGCAATTTACGTAGAGATGTTAATGTCTTATTTGTGTTAAACAGAGGAGCCGCAATCGAAAACCCAAAAAATTCAGAATTCCTAGCATGTTCCGGTTTTTTGTTTTCGGCGAATAAAGTCTATGGGCCAATATAACATAATGTATCACCTAGAGGACAACCCGATTGTTCATAATCACAATCATACACCCGCCTACCATAAACATTAGCGCGGCAATTGATCAAAAACATTTCAAGTTTACATTTTACACTTTAGGGCCTAACCAGGGTGAATTAGAAGGATTAAACTATTTGATTGCGATCGCCGCACATGTGCACTTTACGAAGAGATGTCAAGGTCTTATATGTGTTGAACAGAAGAGCGGCAATCGAAAACCCAAAAAATTCAGAATTCCTAGCATGTTCCGGTTTTTTGTTTTCGGCGAATAAAGTATATGGGCCAATAAAACATAATGTATTACCTAGAGGACAACCCGATTGTTTATAATCACAATCATACACCCGCCTACCATAAACAGGAGCGCGGCAAATGACCGAAAACATTTCAATTTTACATTTTACACTTTAGCGCCTAACCAGGGTGAATTAGAATGATTAAGCTATTTGATAGCGATCGCCGCGCATGTGCAATTTATGTAGAGATGTTAATGTCTTATTTGTGTTAAACAGAGGAACGGCAATCGAAAACCCAAAAAATTCAGAATTCCTAGCATGTTCCGGTTTTTTGTTTTCGGCGAATAAAGTATATGGGCCAATAAAACATAATGTATCACCAGAGGACAACCCGATTGTTCATAATCACAATCATACACCCGCCTACCATAAACAGGAGCGCGGCAAATGACCAAAAACATTTCAATTTTACATTTTACACTTTAGCGCCTAACCAGGGTGAATTAGAATGATTAAACTATTTGATTGCGATCGCCGCGCATGTGCAATTTACGTAGAGATGTTAATGTCTTATTTGTGTTAAACAGAGGAGCCGCAATCGAAAACCCAAAAAATTCAGAATTCCTAGCATGTTCCGGTTTTTTGTTTTCGGCGAATAAAGTCTATGGGCCAATATAACATAATGTATCACCTAGAGGACAACCCGATTGTTTATAATCACAATCATACACCCGCCTACCATAAACATTAGCGCGGCAATTGATCAAAAACATTTCAAGTTTACATTTTACACTTTAGGGCCTAACCAGGGTGAATTAGAAGGATTAAACTATTTGATTGCGATCGCCGCACATGTGCACTTTACGAAGAGATGTCAAGGTCTTATATGTGTTGAACAGAAGAGCGGCAATCGAAAACCCAAAAAATTCAGAATTCCTAGCATGTTCCGGTTTTTTGTTTTCGGCGAATAAAGTATATGGGCCAATAAAACATAATGTATTACCTAGAGGACAACCCGATTGTTTATAATCACAATCATACACCCGCCTACCATAAACAGGAGCGCGGCAAATGACCGAAAACATTTCAATTTTACATTTTACACTTTAGCGCCTAACCAGGGTGAATTAGAATGATTAAGCTATTTGATAGCGATCGCCGCGCATGTGCAATTTATGTAGAGATGTTAATGTCTTATTTGTGTTAAACAGAGGAGCGGCAATCGAAAACCCAAAAAATTCAGAATTCCTAGCATGTTCCGGTTTTTTGTTTTCGGCGAATAAAGTATATGGGCCAATAAAACATAATGTATCACCAGAGGACAACCCGATTGTTCATAATCACAATCATTTACCCGCCTACCATAAACATTAGCGCGGCAATTGATCAAAAACATTTCAAGTTTACATTTTACACTTTAGGGCCTAACCAGGGTGAATTAGAAGGATTAAACTATCTGATTACGGCCGCCGCACATGTGCACTTTACGTACGGATGTCAATGGCTTATATGTGTTGAACAGAGAAGCGGCAATCTAAAACCAAAAAAAATCAACATTCCTAGCATGTTCCGGTTTTTTGTTTTCGGCGAATAAAGTATATGGGCCAATAAAACATAATGTATCACCTAGAGGACAACCCGATTGTTCATAATCACAATCATACACCCGCCTACCATGAACATTAGCGCGGCAATTGAAAAAAAACATTTCAAGTTTACATTTTACACTTTGGGGCCTAACCAGGGTGAACTAGAAGGATTAAACTATTTGATTGCGATCGCCGCGCATGTGCAATTTACGTAGAGATGTTAATGTCTTATTTGTGTTAAACAGAGGAGCGGCAATCAAAAACCCAAAAAATTCAGAATTCCTAGCATGTTCCGGTTTTTTGTTTTCGGCGAATAAAGTATATGGGCCAATAAAACATAATGTATCACCTAGAGGACAACCCGATTGTTCATAATCACAATCATACACCCGCCTAGCATAAACAGGAGCGCGGCAAATGACCAAAAACATTTCCATTTTACATTTTACACTTTAGCGCCTAACCAGGGTGAATTAGAATGATTAAGCTATTTGATAGCGATCGCCGCGCATGTGCAATTTACGTAGAGATGTTAATGTCTTATTTGTGTTAAACAGAGGAGCGGCAAATTAGCGCCTAACCAGGGTGAATTAGAAGGATTAAACTATCTGATTACGGCCGCCGCACATGTGCACTTTACGTACGGATGTCAATGGCTTATATGTGTTGAACAGAGAAGCGGCAATCTAAAACCAAAAAAAATCAACATTCCTAGCATGTTCCGGTTTTTTGTTTTCGGCGAATAAAGTATATGGGCCAATATAACATAATGTATCACCTAGAGGACAACCCGATTGTTCATAATCACAATCATACACCCGCCTACCATGAACATTAGCGCGGCAATTGAAAAAAAACATTTCAAGTTTACATTTTACACTTTGGGGCCTAACCAGGGTGAATTAGAAGGATTAAACTATTTGATTGCGATCGCCGCGCATGTGCAATTTACGTAGAGATGTTAATGTCTTATTTGTGTTAAACAGAGGAGCGGCAATCAAAAACCCAAAAAATTCAGAATTCCTAGCATGTTCCGGTTTTTTGTTTTCGGCGAATAAAGTATATGGGCCAATAAAACATAATGTATCACCTAGAGGACAACCCGATTGTTCATAATCACAATCATACACCCGCCTAGCATAAACAGGAGCGCGGCAAATGATCAAAAACATTTCCATTTTACATTTTACACTTTAGGGCCTAACCAGGGTGAATTAGAAGGATTAAACTATTTGATTGCGATCGCCGCACATGTGCACTTTACGAAGAGATGTCAAGGTCTTATATGTGTTGAACAGAGGAGCGGCAATCGAAAAGCCAAAAAATTCAGAATTCCTAGCATGTTACGGTTTTTTGTTTTCGGCGAATAAAGTATATGAGCCAATAAAACATAATGTATCACCTAGAGGACAACCCGATTGTTTATAATCACAATCATTAACCCGCCTACCATAAACAGGAGCGCGGCAAATGACCAAAAACATTTCAATTTTACATTTTACACTTTAGCGCCTAACCAGGGTGAATTAGAATGATTAAGCTATTTGATAGCGATCGCCGCGCATGTGCAATTTACGTAGAGATGTTAATGTCTTATATGTGTTGAACAGAGGAGCGGCAATCAAAAACCCAAAAAATTCAGAATTCCTAGCATGTTCCGGTTTTTTGTTTTCGGCGAATAAAGTATATGGGCCAATAAAACATAATGTATCACCTAGAGGACAACCCGATTGTTCATAATCACAATCATACACCCGCCTAGCATAAACAGGAGCGCGGCAAATGACCAAAAACATTTCCATTTTACATTTTACACTTTAGCGCCTAACCAGGGTGAATTAGAATGATTAAGCTATTTGATAGCGATCGCCGCGCATGTGCAATTTACGAAGAGATGTTAATGTCTTATTTGTGTTAAACAGAGGAGCGGCAATCGAAAACCCAAAAAATTCAGAATTCCTAGCATGTTCCGGTTTTTTGTTTTCGGCGAATAAGTATATGGGCCAATAAAACATAATGTATCACCTAGAGGACAACCCTATTGTTCATAATCACAATCATACACCCGCCTAGCATAAACAGGAGCGCGGCAAATGACCAAAAACATTTCCATTTTACATTTTACACTTTAGCGCCTTACCACGGTGAATTAGAATGATTAAGCTATTTGATAGCGATCGCCGCGCATGTGCAATTTACGTAGAGATGTTAATGTCTTATTTGTGTTAAACAGAGGAGCGGCAATCGAAAACCCAAAAAAATCAACATTCCTAGCATGTTCCGGTTTTTTGTTTTCGGCGAATAAAGTATATGGGCCAATAAAACATAATGTATCACCTAGAGGACAAACCGATTGTTCATAATCACAACCATACACCCGCCTACCATAAACAGGAGCGCGGCAAATGACCAAAAACATTTCCATTTTACATTTTACACTTTAGCGCCTAACCAGGGTGAATTAGAATGATTAAGCTATTTGATAGCGATCGCCGCACATGTGCACTTTACGTAGAGATGTCAATGGCTTATATGTGTTGAACAGAGAAGCGGCAATCTAAAACCAAAAAAAATCAACATTCCTAGCATGTTCCGGTTTTTTGTTTTCGGCGAATAAAGTATATGGGCCAATATAACATAATGTATCACCTAGAGGACAACCCGATTGTTCATAATCACAATCATACACCCGCCTACCATAAACATTAGCGCGGCAATTGAGCAAAAACATTTCAAGTTTACATTTTACACTTTAGGGCCTAACCAGGGTGAATTAGAAGGATTAAACTATTTGATTGCGATCGCCGCACATGTGCACTTTACGAAGAGATGTCAAGGTCTTATATGTGTTGAACAGAAGAGCGGCAATCGAAAACCCAAAAAATTCAGAATTCCTAGCATGTTCCGGTTTTTTGTTTTCGGCGAATAAAGTATATGGGCCAATAAAACATAATGTATTACCTAGAGGACAACCCGATTGTTTATAATCACAATCATACACCCGCCTACCATAAACAGGAGCGCGGCTAATGACCAAAAACATTTCAATTTTACATTTTACACTTTAGCGCCTAACCAGGGTGAATTAGAATGATTAAGCTATTTGATAGCGATCGCCGCGCATGTGCAATTTACGTAGAGATGTTAATGTCTTATTTGTGTTAAACAGAGGAGCGGCAATCAAAAACCCAAAAAATTCAGAATTCCTAGCATGTTCCGGTTTTTTGTTTTCGGCGAATAAAGTATATGGGCCAATAAAACATAATGTATCACCTAGAGGACAACCCGATTGTTCATAATCACAATCATACACCCGCCTAGCATAAACAGGAGCGCGGCAAATGACCAAAAACATTTCCATTTTACATTTTACACTTTAGCGCCTAACCAGGGTGAATTAGAATGATTAAGCTATTTGATAGCGATCGCCGCGCATGTGCAATTTACGTAGAGATGTTAATGTCTTATTTGTGTTAAACAGAGGAGCGGCAATCGAAAACCCAAAAAATTCAGAATTCCTAGCATGTTCCGGTTTTTTGTTTTCGGCGAATAAAGTATATGGGCCAATAAAACATAATGTATCACCTAGAGGACAACCCGATTGTTCATAATCACAATCATACACCCGCCTAGCATAAACAGGAGCGCGGCAAATGACCAAAAACATTTCCATTTTACATTTTACACTTTAGCGCCTAACCAGGGTGAATTAGAATGATTAAGCTATTTGATAGCGATCGCCGCGCATGTGCAATTTACGTAGAGATGTTAATGTCTTATTTGTGTTAAACAGAGGAGCGGCAATCAAAAACCCAAAAAATTCAGAATTCCTAGCATGTTCCGGTTTTTTGTTTTCGGCGAATAAAGTATATGGGCCAATAAAACATAATGTATCACCTAGAGGACAACCCGATTGTTCATAATCACAATCATACACCCGCCTAGCATAAACAGGAGCGCGGCAAATGACCAAAAACATTTCCATTTTACATTTTACACTTTAGCGCCTAACCAGGGTGAATTAGAATGATTAAGCTATTTGATAGCGATCGCCGCGCATGTGCAATTTACGTAGAGATGTTAATGTCTTATTTGTGTTAAACAGAGGAGCGGCAATCGAAAACCCAAAAAATTCAGAATTCCTAGCATGTTCCGGTTTTTTGTTTTCGGCGAATAAAGTATATGGGCCAATAAAACATAATGTATCACCTAGAGGACAACCCGATTGTTCATAATCACAATCATACACCCGCCTAGCATAAACAGGAGCGCGGCAAATGACCAAAAACATTTCCATTTTACATTTTACACTTTAGGGCCTAACCAGGGTGAATTAGAAGGATTAAACTATTTGATTGCGATCGCCGCACATGTGCACTTTACGAAGAGATGTCAAGGTCTTATATGTGTTGAACAGAAGAGCGGCAATCGAAAACCCAAAAAATTCAGAATTCCTAGCATGTTCCGGTTTTTTGTTTTCGGCGAATAAAGTATATGGGCCAATAAAACATAATGTATTACCTAGAGGACAACCCGATTGTTTATAATCACAATCATACACCCGCCTACCATAAACAGGAGCGCGGCTAATGACCAAAAACATTTCAATTTTACATTTTACACTTTAGCGCCTAACCAGGGTGAATTAGAATGATTAAGCTATTTGATAGCGATCGCCGCGCATGTGCAATTTACGTAGAGATGTTAATGTCTTATTTGTGTTAAACAGAGGAGCGGCAATCAAAAACCCAAAAAATTCAGAATTCCTAGCATGTTCCGGTTTTTTGTTTTCGGCGAATAAAGTATATGGGCCAATAAAACATAATGTATCACCTAGAGGACAACCCGATTGTTCATAATCACAATCATACACCCGCCTAGCATAAACAGGAGCGCGGCAAATGACCAAAAACATTTCCATTTTACATTTTACACTTTAGCGCCTAACCAGGGTGAATTAGAATGATTAAGCTATTTGATAGCGATCGCCGCACATGTGCACTTTACGTAGAGATGTCAATGGCTTATATGTGTTGAACAGAGAAGCGGCAATCTAAAACCAAAAAAAATCAACATTCCTAGCATGTTCCGGTTTTTTGTTTTCGGCGAATAAAGTATATGGGCCAATATAACATAATGTATCACCTAGAGGACAACCCGATTGTTCATAATCACAATCATACACCCGCCTACCATAAACATTAGCGCGGCAATTGAGCAAAAACATTTCAAGTTTACATTTTACACTTTAGGGCCTAACCAGGGTGAATTAGAAGGATTAAACTATTTGATTGCGATCGCCGCACATGTGCACTTTACGAAGAGATGTCAAGGTCTTATATGTGTTGAACAGAAGAGCGGCAATCGAAAACCCAAAAAATTCAGAATTCCTAGCATGTTCCGGTTTTTTGTTTTCGGCGAATAAAGTATATGGGCCAATAAAACATAATGTATTACCTAGAGGACAACCCGATTGTTTATAATCACAATCATACACCCGCCTACCATAAACAGGAGCGCGGCTAATGACCAAAAACATTTCAATTTTACATTTTACACTTTAGCGCCTAACCAGGGTGAATTAGAATGATTAAGCTATTTGATAGCGATCGCCGCGCATGTGCAATTTACGTAGAGATGTTAATGTCTTATTTGTGTTAAACAGAGGAGCGGCAATCAAAAACCCAAAAAATTCAGAATTCCTAGCATGTTCCGGTTTTTTGTTTTCGGCGAATAAAGTATATGGGCCAATAAAACATAATGTATCACCTAGAGGACAACCCGATTGTTCATAATCACAATCATACACCCGCCTAGCATAAACAGGAGCGCGGCAAATGACCAAAAACATTTCCATTTTACATTTTACACTTTAGCGCCTAACCAGGGTGAATTAGAATGATTAAGCTATTTGATAGCGATCGCCGCGCATGTGCAATTTACGTAGAGATGTTAATGTCTTATTTGTGTTAAACAGAGGAGCGGCAATCGAAAACCCAAAAAATTCAGAATTCCTAGCATGTTCCGGTTTTTTGTTTTCGGCGAATAAGTATATGGGCCAATAAAACATAATGTATCACCTAGAGGACAACCCGATTGTTCATAATCACAATCATACACCCGCCTAGCATAAACAGGAGCGCGGCAAATGACCAAAAACATTTCCATTTTACATTTTACACTTTAGCGCCTTACCAGGGTGAATTAGAATGATTAAGCTATTTGATAGCGATCGCCGCGCATGTGCAATTTACGTAGAGATGTTAATGTCTTATTTGTGTTAAACAGAGGAGCGGCAATCGAAAACCCAAAAAATTCAGAATTCCTAGCATGTTCCGGTTTTTTGTTTTCGGCGAATAAAGTATATGGGCCAATAAAACATAATGTATCACCTAGAGGACAACCCGATTGTTTATAATCACAATCATTCACCCGCCTACCATAAACAGGAGCGCGGCAAATGACCAAAAACATTTCCATTTTACATTTTACACTTTAGCGCCTAACCAGGGTGAATTAGAATGATTAAGCTATTTGATAGCGATCGCCGCGCATGTACACTTTACGTAGAGATCTTAATGTCTTATTTGTGTTAAACAGAGGAGCGGCAATCGAAAACCCAAAAAATTCAGAATTCCTAGCATGTTCCGGTTTTTTGTTTTCGGCGAATAAGTATATGGGCCAATAAAACATAATGTATCACCTAGAGGACAACCCAATTGTTCATAATCACAATCATACACCCGCCTAGCATAAACAGGAGCGCGGCAAATGACCAAAAACATTTCCATTTTACATTTTACACTTTAGCGCCTTACCAGGGTGAATTAGAATGATTAAGCTATTTGATAGCGATCGCCGCGCATGTGCAATTTACGTAGAGATGTTAATGTCTTATTTGTGTTAAACAGAGGAGCGGCAATCGAAAACCCAAAAAATTCAGAATTCCTAGCATGTTCCGGTTTTTTGTTTTCGGCGAATAAAGTATATGGGCCAATAAAACATAATGTATCACCTAGAGGACAACCCGATTGTTCATAATCACAATCATGCACCCGCCTACCATAAACAGGAGCGCGGCAATTGACCAAAAACATTTCAAGTTTACATTTTACACTTTAGGGCCTAACCAGGGTGAATTAGAAGGATTAAACTATTTGATTGCGATCGCCGCACATGTGCACTTTACGAAGAGATGTCAAGGTCTTATATGTGTTGAACAGAGGAGCGGCAATCGAAAAGCCAAAAAATTCAGAATTCCTAGCATGTTACGGTTTTTTGTTTTCGGCGAATAAAGTATATGGGCCAATAAAACATAATGTATCACCTAGAGGACAACCCGATTGTTTATAATCACAATCATTCACCCGCCTACCATAAACAGGAGCGCGGCAAATGACCAAAAACATTTCAATTTTACATTTTACAGTTTAGCGCCTAACCAGGGTGAATTAGAATGATTAAGCTATTTGATAGCGATCGCCGCGCATGTGCAATTTACGTAGAGATGTTAATGTCTTATATGTGTTGAACAGAGGAGCGGCAATCAAAAACCCAAAAAATTCAGAATTCCTAGCATGTTCCGGTTTTTTGTTTTCGGCGAATAAAGTATATGGGCCAATAAAACATAATGTATCACCTAAAGGACAACCCGATTGTTCATAATCACAATCATACACCCGCCTACCATAAACAGGAGCGTGGCAAATGACCAAAAACATTTCAATTTTACATTTTACACTTTAGCGCCTAACCAGGGTGAATTAGAATGATTAAACTATTTGATTGCGATCACCGCGCATGTGCAATTTACGTAGAGATGTTAATGTCTGCTTTGTGTTAAACAGAGGAGCGGCAATCGAAAACCCAAAAAATTCAGAATTCCTAGCATGTTCCGGTTTTTTGTTTTCGGCGAATAAAGTATATGGGCCAATAAAACATAATGTATCACCTAGAGGACAACCCGATTGTTCATAATCACAATCATACACCCGCCTACCATAAACAGGAGCGTGGCAAATGACCAAAAACATTTCAATTTTACATTTTACAATTTAGCGCCTAACCAGGGTGAATTAGAATGATTAAACTATTTGATTGCGATCACCGCGCATGTGCAATTTACGTAGAGATGTTAATGTCTTATTTGTGTTAAACAGAGGAGCGGAAATCGAAAACCCAAAAAATTCAACATTCCTAGCATGTTCCGGTTTTTTGTTTTCGGCGAATAAAGTATATGGGCCAATATAACATAATGTATCACCTAGAGGACAACCCGATTGTTCATAATCACAATCATACACCCGCTTACCATAAACATTAGCGCGGCAATTGACCAAAAACATTTCAAGTTTACATTTTACACTTTAGGGCCTAACCAGGGTGAATTAGAAGGATTAAACTATTTGATTGCGATCGCCGCGCATATGCAATTTACGTAGAGATGTTAATGTCTTATTTGTGTTAAACAGAGGAGCGGCAATCGAAAACCCAAAAAATTCAGAATTCCTAGCATGTTCCGGTTTTTTGTTTTCGGCGAATAAAGTATATGGGCCAATAAAACATAATGTATCACCTAGAGGACAACCCGATTGTTCATAATCACAATCATACACCCGCCTACCATAAACAGGAGCGTGGCAAATGACCAAAAACATTTCAATTTTACATTTTACACTTTAGCGCCTAACCAGGGTGAATTAGAATGATTAAACTATTTGATTGCGATCACCGCGCATGTGCAATTTACGTAGGGATGTTAATGTCTTATTTGTGTTAAACAGAGGAGCGGCAATCGAAAACCCAAAAAATTCAACATTCCTAGCATGTTCCGGTTTTTTGTTTTCGGCGAATAAAGTATATGGGCCAATATAACATAATGTATCACCTAGAGGACAACCCGATTGTTCATAATCACAATCATACACCCGCTTACCATAAACATTAGCGCGGCAATTGACCAAAAACATTTCAAGTTTACATTTTACACTTTAGGGCCTAACCAGGGTGAATTAGGAGGATTAAACTATCTGATTACGGTCGCCGCACATGTGCACTTTACGTAGAGATGTCAATGGCTTATATGTGTTGAACAGAGAAGCGGCAATCTAAAACCAAAAAAAATCAACATTCCTAGCATGTTTCGGTTTTTTGTTTTCGGCGAATAAAGTATATGGGCCAATATAACATAATGTATCACCTAGAGGACAACCCGATTGTTCATAATCACAATCATACACCCGCCTACCATATACATTAGCGCGGCAATTGACCAAAAACATTTCAAGTTTACATTTTACACTTTAGCGCCTAACCAGGGTGAATTAGAATGATTAAACTATTTGATTGCGATCGCCGCGCATGTGCAATTTACGTAGAGATGTTAATGTCTTATTTGTGTTAAACAGAGGAGCGGCAATCAAAAACCCAAAAAAAATCAACATTCCTAGCATGTTCCGGTTTTTTGTTTTCGGCGAATAAAGTATATGGGCCAATATAACATAATGTATCACCTAGAGGACAACCCGATTGTTCATAATCACAATCATACACCCGCTTACCATAAACATTAGCGCGGCAATTGACCAAAAACATTTCAAGTTTACATTTTACACTTTAGGGCCTAACCAGGGTGAATTAGAAGGATTAAACTATTTGATTGCGATCGCCGCGCATATGCAATTTACGTAGAGATGTTAATGTCTTATTTGTGTTAAACAGAGGAGCGGCAATCGAAAACCCAAAAAATTCAGAATTCCTAGCATGTTCCGGTTTTTTGTTTTCGGCGAATAAAGTATATGGGCCAATAAAACATAATGTATCACCTAGAGGACAACCCGATTGTTCATAATCACAATCATTCACCCGCCTACCATAAACAGGAGCGCGGCAATTGACCAAAAACATTTCAAGTTTACATTTTACACTTTAGGGCCTAACCAGGGTGAATTAGAAGGATTAAACTATTTGATTGCGATCGCCGCACATGTGCACTTTACGAAGAGATGTCAAGGTCTTATATGTGTTGAACAGAGGAGCGGTAATCGAAAAGCCAAAAAATTCAGAATTCCTAGCATGTTACGGTTTTTTGTTTTCGGCGAATAAAGTATATGGGCCAATAAAACATAATGTATCACCTAGAGGACAACCCGATTGTTTATAATCACAATCATTCACCCGCCTACCATAAACAGGAGCGCGGCAAATGACCAAAAACATTTCAATTTTACATTTTACAGTTTAGCGCCTAACCAGGGTGAATTAGAATGATTAAGCTATTTGATAGCGATCGCCGCGCATGTGCAATTTACGTAGAGATGTTAATGTCTTATATGTGTTGAACAGAGGAGCGGCAATCAAAAACCCAAAAAATTCAGAATTCCTAGCATGTTCCGGTTTTTTGTTTTCGGCGAATAAAGTATATGGGCCAATAAAACATAATGTATCACCTAAAGGACAACCCGATTGTTCATAATCACAATCATACACCCGCCTACCATAAACAGGAGCGTGGCAAATGACCAAAAACATTTCAATTTTACATTTTACACTTTAGCGCCTAACCAGGGTGAATTAGAATGATTAAACTATTTGATTGCGATCACCGCGCATGTGCAATTTACGTAGAGATGTTAATGTCTGCTTTGTGTTAAACAGAGGAGCGGCAATCGAAAACCCAAAAAATTCAGAATTCCTAGCATGTTCCGGTTTTTTGTTTTCGGCGAATAAAGTATATGGGCCAATAAAACATAATGTATCACCTAGAGGACAACCCGATTGTTCATAATCACAATCATACACCCGCCTACCATAAACAGGAGCGTGGCAAATGACCAAAAACATTTCAATTTTACATTTTACACTTTAGCGCCTAACCAGGGTGAATTAGAATGATTAAACTATTTGATTGCGATCACCGCGCATGTGCAATTTACGTAGAGATGTTAATGTCTTATTTGTGTTAAACAGAGGAGCGGAAATCGAAAACCCAAAAAATTCAACATTCCTAGCATGTTCCGGTTTTTTGTTTTCGGCGAATAAAGTATATGGGCCAATATAACATAATGTATCACCTAGAGGACAACCCGATTGTTCATAATCACAATCATACACCCGCTTACCATAAACATTAGCGCGGCAATTGACCAAAAACATTTCAAGTTTACATTTTACACTTTAGGGCCTAACCAGGGTGAATTAGAAGGATTAAACTATTTGATTGCGATCGCCGCGCATATGCAATTTACGTAGAGATGTTAATGTCTTATTTGTGTTAAACAGAGGAGCGGCAATCGAAAACCCAAAAAATTCAGAATTCCTAGCATGTTCCGGTTTTTTGTTTTCGGCGAATAAAGTATATGGGCCAATAAAACATAATGTATCACCTAGAGGACAACCCGATTGTTCATAATCACAATCATACACCCGCCTACCATAAACAGGAGCGTGGCAAATGACCAAAAACATTTCAATTTTACATTTTACACTTTAGCGCCTAACCAGGGTGAATTAGAATGATTAAACTATTTGATTGCGATCACCGCGCATGTGCAATTTACGTAGGGATGTTAATGTCTTATTTGTGTTAAACAGAGGAGCGGCAATCGAAAACCCAAAAAATTCAACATTCCTAGCATGTTCCGGTTTTTTGTTTTCGGCGAATAAAGTATATGGGCCAATATAACATAATGTATCACCTAGAGGACAACCCGATTGTTCATAATCACAATCATACACCCGCTTACCATAAACATTAGCGCGGCAATTGACCAAAAACATTTCAAGTTTACATTTTACACTTTAGGGCCTAACCAGGGTGAATTAGAAGGATTAAACTATCTGATTACGGTCGCCGCACATGTGCACTTTACGTAGCGATGTCAATGGCTTATATGTGTTGAACAGAGAAGCGGCAATCTAAAACCAAAAAAAATCAACATTCCTAGCATGTTCCGGTTTTTTGTTTTCGGCGAATAAAGTATATGGGCCAATATAACATAATGTATCACCTAGAGGTCAACCCGATTGTTCATAATCACAATCATACACCCGCTTACCATAAACATTAGCGCGGCAATTGACCAAAAACATTTCAAGTTTACATTTTACACTTTAGGGCCTAACCAGGGTGAATTAGAAGGATTAAACTATTTGATTGCGATCGCCGCGCATATGCAATTTACGTAGAGATGTTAATGTCTTATTTGTGTTAAACAGAGGAGCGGCAATCGAAAACCCAAAAAATTCAGAATTCCTAGCATGTTCCGGTTTTTTATTTTCGGCGAGTAAAGTATATGGGCCAATAAAACATAATGTATCACCTAGAGGACAACCCGATTGTTCATAATCACAATCATACACCCGCCTACCATAAACAGGAGCGCGGCAAATGACCAAAAACATTTCAATTTTACATTTTACACTTTAGCGCCTAACCAGGGTGAATTAGAATGATTAAACTATTTGATTGCGATCGCCGCGCATGTGCAATTTACGTAGAGATGTTAATGTCTTATTTGTGTTAAACAGAGGAGCGGCAAATTAGCGCCTAACCAGGGTGAATTAGAAGGATTAAACTATCTGATTACGGTCGCCGCACATGTGCACTTTACGTAGAGATGTCAATGGCTTATATGTGTTGAACAGAGAAGCGGCAATCTAAAACCAAAAAAAATCAACATTCCTAGCATGTTTCGGTTTTTTGTTTTCGGCGAATAAAGTATATGGGCCAATATAACATAATGTATCACCTAGAGGACAACCCGATTGTTCATAATCACAATCATACACCCGCCTACCATATACATTAGCGCGGCAATTGACCAAAAACATTTCAAGTTTACATTTTACACTTTAGCGCCTAACCAGGGTGAATTAGAATGATTAAACTATTTGATTGCGATCGCCGCGCATGTGCAATTTACGTAGAGATGTTAATGTCTTATTTGTGTTAAACAGAGGAGCGGCAATCTAAAACCCAAAAAAAATCAACATTCCTAGCATGTTCCGGTTTTTTGTTTTCGGCGAATAAAGTATATGGGCCAATAAAACATAATGTATCACCTAGAGGACAACCCGATTGTTCATAATCACAATCATACACCCGCCTACCATAAACAGGAGCGCGGCAAATGACCAAAAACATTTCCATTTTACATTTTACACTTTAGCGCCTAACCAGGGTGAATTAGAATGATTAAGCTATTTGATAGCGATCGCCGCACATGTGCACTTTACGTAGAGATGTCAATGGCTTATATGTGTTGAACACAGAAGCGGCAATCTAAAACCAAAAAAATCAACATTCCTAGCATGTTCCGGTTTTTTGTTTTCGGCGA
This sequence comes from Bactrocera oleae, assembly GCF_042242935.1. Taxonomy (NCBI): domain Eukaryota; kingdom Metazoa; phylum Arthropoda; class Insecta; order Diptera; family Tephritidae; genus Bactrocera; species Bactrocera oleae. The sequence goes on along the minus strand of NC_091539.1, from coordinate 19,109,218 downwards.
ATAAAGTATATGGGCCAATATAACATAATGTATCACCTAGAGGACAACCCGATTGTTCATAATCACAATCATACACCCGCCTACCATAAACATTAGCGCGGCAATTGACCAAAAACATTTCAAGTTTACATTTTACACTTTAGGGCCTAACCAGGGTGAATTAGAAGGATTAAACTATTTGATTGCGATCGCCGCACATGTGCAATTTACGTAGAGATGTTAATGTCTTATTTGTGTTAAACAGAGGAGCGGCAAATTAGCGCCTAACCAGGGTGAATTAGAAGGATTAAACTATCTGATTACGGCCGCCGCACATGTGCACTTTACGTACAGATGGCAATGGCTTATATGTGTTGAACAGAGAAGCGGCAATCTAAAACCAAAAAAAATCAACATTCCTAGCATGTTCCGGTTTTTTGTTTTCGGCGAATAAAGTATATGGGCCAATATAACATAATGTATCACCTAGAGGACAACCCGATTGTTCATAATCACAATCATACACCCGCCTACCATGAACATTAGCGCGGCAATTGACCAAAAACATTTCAAGTTTACATTTTACACTTTGGGGCCTAACCAGGGTGAATTAGAAGGATTAAACTATTTGATTGCGATCGCCGCGCATGTGCAATTTACGTAGAGATGTTAATGTCTTATTTGTGTTAAACAGAGGAGCGGCAATCAAAAACCCAAAAAATTCAGAATTCCTAGCATGTTCCGGTTTTTTGTTTTCGGCGAATAAAGTATATGGGCCAATAAAACATAATGTATCACCTAGAGGACAACCCGACTTCATAATCACAATCATACACCCGCCTAGCATAAACAGGAGTGCGGCAAATGACCAAAAACATTTCCATTTTACATTTTACACTTTAGCGCCTAACCAGGGTGAACTAGAATGATTAAGCTATTTGATAGCGATCGCCGCGCATGTGCAATTTACGTAGAGATGTTAATGTCTTATTTGTGTTAAACAGAGGAGCGGCAATCGAAAACCCAAAAAATTCAGAATTCCTAGCATGTTCCGGTTTTTTGTTTTCGGCGAATAATGTATATGGGCCAATAAAACATAATGTATCACCTAGAGGACAACCCGATTGTTCATAATCACAATCATACACCCGCCTAGCATAAACAGGAGCGCGGCAAATGACCAAAAACATTTCCATTTTACATTTTACACTTTAGCGCCTAACCAGGGTGAATTAGAATGATTAAGCTATTTGATAGCGATCGCCGCGCATGTGCAATTTACGTAGAGATGTTAATGTCTTATTTGTGTTAAACAGAGGAGCGGCAATCGAAAACCCAAAAAATTCAGAATTCCTAGCATGTTCCGGTTTTTTGTTTTCGGCGAATAAAGTATATGGGCCAATATAACATAATGTATCACCTAGAGGACAACCCGATTGTTCATAATTACAATCATACACCCGCCTACCATGAACATTAGCGCGGCAATTGACCAAAAACATTTCAAGTTTACATTTTACACTTTGGGGCCTAACCAGGGTGAATTAGAAGGATTAAACTATTTGATTGCGATCGCCGCGCATGTGCAATTTACGTAGAGATGTTAATGTCTTATTTGTGTTAAACAGAGGAGCGGCAATCGAAAACCCAAAAAATTCAGAATTCCTAGCATGTTCCGGTTTTTTGTTTTCGGCGAATAAAGTATATGGGCCAATAAAACATAATGTATCACCTAGAGGACAACCCGATTGTTCATAATCACAATCATACACCCGCCTACCATAAACAGGAGCGCGGCAATTGACCAAAAACATTTCAAGTTTACATTTTACACTTTAGGGCCTAACCAGGGTGAATTAGAAGGATTAAACTATTTGGTTGCGATCGCCGCACATGTGCACTTTACGAAGAGATGTCAAGGTCTTATATGTGTTAAACAGAGGAGCGGCAAATTAGCGCCTAACCAGGGTGAATTAGAAGGATTAAACTATGTGATTAGGGTGAATTAGAATGATTAAGCTATTTGATAGCGATCGCCGCGCATGTGCAATTTACGTAGAGATGTTAATGTCTTATTTGTGTTAAACAGAGGAGCGGCAATCGAAAACCCAAAAAATTCAGAATTCCTAGCATGTTCCGGTTTTTTGTTTTCGGCGAATAAAGTATATGGGCCAATAAAACATAATGTATCACCTAGAGGACAACCCGATTGTTCATAATCACAATCATACACCCGCCTAGCATAAACAGGAGCGCGGCAAATGACCAAAAACATTTCCATTTTACATTTTACACTTTAGCGCCTAACCAGGGTGAATTAGAATGATTAAGCTATTTGATAGCGATCGCCGCGCATGTGCAATTTACGTAGAGATGTGAATGTCTTATTTGTGTTAAACAGAGGAGCGGCAATCGAAAACCCAAAAAATTCAGAATTCCTAGCATGTTCCGGTTTTTTGTTTTCGGCGAATAAAGTATATGGGCCAATATAACATAATGTATCACCTAGAGGACAACCCGATTGTTCATAATCACAATCATACACCCGCCTACCATGAACATTAGCGCGGCAATTGACCAAAAACATTTCAAGTTTACATTTTACACTTTGGGGCCTAACCAGGGTGAATTAGAAGGATTAAACTATTTGATTGCGATCGCCGCGCATGTGCAATTTACGTAGAGATGTTAATGTCTTATTTGTGCTAAACAGAGGAGCGGCAATCAAAAACCCAAAAAATTCAGAATTCCTAGCATGTTCCGGTTTTTTGTTTTCGGCGAATAAAGTATATGGGCCAATATAACATAATGTATCACCTAGAGGACAACCCGATTGTTCATAATCACAATCATACACCCGCCTACCATGAACATTAGCGCGGCAATTGACCAAAAACATTTCAAGTTTACATTTTACACTTTGGGGCCTAACCAGGGTGAATTAGAAGGATTAAACTATTTGATTGCGATCGCCGCGCATGTGCAATTTACGTAGAGATGTTAATGGCTTATATGTGTTGAACAGAGAAGCGGCAATCTAAAACCAAAAAAATCAACATTCCTAGCATGTTCCGGTTTTTTGTTTTCGGCGAATAAAGTATATGGGCCAATATAACATAATGTATCACCTAGAGGACAACCCGATTGTTCATAATCACAATCATACACCCGCCTACCATAAACATTAGCGCGGCAATTGACCAAAAACATTTCAAGTTTACATTTTACACTTTAGGGCCTAACCAGGGTGAATTAGAAGGATTAAACTATTTGATTGCGATCGCCGCACATGTGCAATTTACGTAGAGATGTTAATGTCTTATTTGTGTTAAACAGAGGAGCGGCAAATTAGCGCCTAACCAGGGTGAATTAGAAGGATTAAACTATTTGATTGCGATCGCCGCGCATGTGCAATTTACGTAGAGATGTTAATGGCTTATATGTGTTGAACCGAGAAGCGGCAATCTAAAACCAAAAAAATCAACATTCCTAGCATGTTCCGGTTTTTTGTTTTCGGCGAATAAAGTATATGGGCCAATATAACATAATGTATCACCTAGAGGACAACCCGATTGTTCATAATCACAATCATACACCCGCCTACCATAAACAGGAGCGTGGCAAATGACCAAAAACATTTCAATTTTACATTTTACACTTTAGCGCCTAACCAGGGTGAATTAGAATGATTAAACTATTTGATTGCGATCACCGCGCATGTGCAATTTACGTAGGGATGTTAATGTCTTATTTGTGTTAAACAGAGGAGCGGCAATCGAAAACCCAAAAAATTCAACATTCCTAGCATGTTCCGGTTTTTTGTTTTCGGCGAATAAAGTATATGGGCCAATATAACATAATGTATCACCTAGAGGACAACCCGATTGTTCATAATCACAATCATACACCCGCTTACCATAAACATTAGCGCGGCAATTGACCAAAAACATTTCAAGTTTACATTTTACACTTTAGGGCCTAACCAGGGTGAATTAGAAGGATTAAACTATCTGATTACGGTCGCCGCACATGTGCACTTTACGTAGCGATGTCAATGGCTTATATGTGTTGAACAGAGAAGCGGCAATCTAAAACCAAAAAAAATCAACATTCCTAGCATGTTCCGGTTTTTTGTTTTCGGCGAATAAAGTATATGGGCCAATATAACATAATGTATCACCTAGAGGTCAACCCGATTGTTCATAATCACAATCATACACCCGCTTACCATAAACATTAGCGCGGCAATTGACCAAAAACATTTCAAGTTTACATTTTACACTTTAGGGCCTAACCAGGGTGAATTAGAAGGATTAAACTATTTGATTGCGATCGCCGCGCATATGCAATTTACGTAGAGATGTTAATGTCTTATTTGTGTTAAACAGAGGAGCGGCAATCGAAAACCCAAAAAATTCAGAATTCCTAGCATGTTCCGGTTTTTTATTTTCGGCGAATAAAGTATATGGGCCAATAAAACATAACGTATCACCTAGAGGACAACCCGATTGTTCATAATCACAAACATACACCCGCCTACCATAAATAGGAGCGCGGCAAATGACCAAAAACATTTCAATTTTACATTTTACACTTTAGCGCCTAACCAGGGTGAATTAGAATGATTAAACTATTTGATTGCGATCGCCGCGCATGTGCAATTTACGTAGAGATGTTAATGTCTTATTTGTGTTAAACAGAGGAGCGGCAAATTAGCGCCTAACCAGGGTAGAGATGTCAATGGCTTATATGTGTTGAACAGAGAAGCGGCAATCTAAAACCAAAAAAAATCAACATTCCTAGCATGTTTCGGTTTTTTGTTTTCGGCGAATAAAGTATATGGGCCAATATAACATAATGTATCACCTAGAGGACAACCCGATTGTTCATAATCACAATCATACACCCGCCTACCATATACATTAGCGCGGCAATTGACCAAAAACATTTCAAGTTTACATTTTACACTTTAGCGCCTAACCAGGGTGAATTAGAATGATTAAACTATTTGATTGCGATCGCCGCGCATGTGCAATTTACGTAGAGATGTTAATGTCTTATTTGTGTTAAACAGAGGAGCGGCAATCAAAAACCCAAAAAAAATCAACATTCCTAGCATGTTCCGGTTTTTTGTTTTCGGCGAATAAAGTATATGGGCCAATAAAACATAATGTATCACCTAGAGGACAACCCGATTGTTCATAATCACAATCATACACCCGCCTACCATAAACAGGAGCGCGGCAAATGACCAAAAACATTTCCATTTTACATTTTACACTTTAGCGCCTAACCAGGGTGAATTAGAATGATTAAGCTATTTGATAGCGATCGCCGCACATGTGCACTTTACGTAGAGATGTCAATGGCTTATATGTGTTGAACAGAGAAGCGGCAATCTAAAACCAAAAAAATCAACATTCCTAGCATGTTCCGGTTTTTTGTTTTCGGCGAATAAAGTATATGGGCCAATATAACATAATGTATCACCTAGAGGACAACCCGATTGTTCATAATCACAATCATACACCCGCCTACCATAAACATTAGCGCGGCAATTGACCAAAAACATTTCAAGTTTACATTTTACACTTTAGGGCCTAACCAGGGTGAATTAGAAGGATTAAACTATTTGATTGCGATCGCCGCACATGTGCAATTTACGTAGAGATGTTAATGTCTTATTTGTGTTAAACAGAGGAGCGGCAAATTAGCGCCTAACCAGGGTGAATTAGAAGGATTAAACTATCTGATTACGGCCGCCGCACATGTGCACTTTACGTACAGATGGCAATGGCTTATATGTGTTGAACAGAGAAGCGGCAATCTAAAACCAAAAAAAATCAACATTCCTAGCATGTTCCGGTTTTTTGTTTTCGGCGAATAAAGTATATGGGCCAATATAACATAATGTATCACCTAGAGGACAACCCGATTGTTCATAATCACAATCATACACCCGCCTACCATGAACATTAGCGCGGCAATTGACCAAAAATATTTCAAGTTTACATTTTACACTTTGGGGCCTAACCAGGGTGAATTAGAAGGATTAAACTATTTGATTGCGATCGCCGCGCATGTGCAATTTACGTAGAGATGTTAATGTCTTATTTGTGTTAAACAGAGGAGCGGCAATCAAAAACCCAAAAAATTCAGAATTCCTAGCATGTTCCGGTTTTTTGTTTTCGGCGAATAAAGTATATGGGCCAATAAAACATAATGTATCACCTAGAGGACAACCCGATTGTTCATAATCACAATCATACACCCGCCTAGCATAAACAGGAGTGCGGCAAATGACCAAAAACATTTCCATTTTACATTTTACACTTTAGCGCCTAACCAGGGTGAACTAGAATGATTAAGCTATTTGATAGCGATCGCCGCGCATGTGCAATTTACGTAGAGATGTTAATGTCTTATTTGTGTTAAACAGAGGAGCGGCAATCGAAAACCCAAAAAATTCAGAATTCCTAGCATGTTCCGGTTTTTTGTTTTCGGCGAATAATGTATATGGGCCAATAAAACATAATGTATCACCTAGAGGACAACCCGATTGTTCATAATCACAATCATACACCCGCCTAGCATAAACAGGAGCGCGGCAATTGACCAAAAACATTTCCATTTTACATTTTACACTTTAGCGCCTAACCAGGGTGAATTAGAATGATTAAGCTATTTGATAGCGATCGCCGCGCATGTACAATTTACGTAGAGATGTTAATGTCTTATTTGTGTTAAACAGAGGAGCGGCAATCGAAAACCCAAAAAATTCAGAATTCCTAGCATGTTCCGGTTTTTTGTTTTCGGCGAATAAAGTATATGGGCCAATATAACATAATGTATCACCTAGAGGACAACCCGATTGTTCATAATTACAATCATACACCCGCCTACCATGAACATTAGCGCGGCAATTGACCAAAAACATTTCAAGTTTACATTTTACACTTTGGGGCCTAACCAGGGTGAATTAGAAGGATTAAACTATTTGATTGCGATCGCCGCGCATGTGCAATTTACGTAGAGATGTTAATGTCTTATTTGTGTTAAACAGAGGAGCGGCAATCGAAAACCCAAAAAATTCAGAATTCCTAGCATGTTCCGGTTTTTTGTTTTCGGCGAATAAAGTATATGGGCCAATAAAACATAATGTATCACCTAGAGGACAACCCGATTGTTCATAATCACAATCATACACCCGCCTACCATAAACAGGAGCGCGGCAATTGACCAAAAACATTTCAAGTTTACATTTTACACTTTAGGGCCTAACCAGGGTGAATTAGAAGGATTAAACTATTTGGTTGCGATCGCCGCACATGTGCACTTTACGAAGAGATGTCAAGGTCTTATATGTGTTAAACAGAGGAGCGGCAAATTAGCGCCTAACCAGGGTGAATTAGAAGGATTAAACTATGTGATTAGGGTGAATTAGAATGATTAAGCTATTTGATAGCGATCGCCGCGCATGTGCAATTTACGTAGAGATGTTAATGTCTTATTTGTGTTAAACAGAGGAGCGGCAATCGAAAACCCAAAAAATTCAGAATTCCTAGCATGTTCCGGTTTTTTGTTTTCGGCGAATAAAGTATATGGGCCAATAAAACATAATGTATCACCTAGAGGACAACCCGATTGTTCATAATCACAATCATACACCCGCCTAGCATAAACAGGAGCGCGGCAAATGACCAAAAACATTTCCATTTTACATTTTACACTTTAGCGCCTAACCAGGGTGAATTAGAATGATTAAGCTATTTGATAGCGATCGCCGCGCATGTGCAATTTACGTAGAGATGTGAATGTCTTATTTGTGTTAAACAGAGGAGCGGCAATCGAAAACCCAAAAAATTCAGAATTCCTAGCATGTTCCGGTTTTTTGTTTTCGGCGAATAAAGTATATGGGCCAATATAACATAATGTATCACCTAGAGGACAACCCGATTGTTCATAATCACAATCATACACCCGCCTACCATGAACATTAGCGCGGCAATTGACCAAAAACATTTCAAGTTTACATTTTACACTTTGGGGCCTAACCAGGGTGAATTAGAAGGATTAAACTATTTGATTGCGATCGCCGCGCATGTGCAATTTACGTAGAGATGTTAATGTCTTATTTGTGCTAAACAGAGGAGCGGCAATCAAAAACCCAAAAAATTCAGAATTCCTAGCATGTTCCGGTTTTTTGTTTTCGGCGAATAAAGTATATGGGCCAATATAACATAATGTATCACCTAGAGGACAACCCGATTGTTCATAATCACAATCATACACCCGCCTACCATGAACATTAGCGCGGCAATTGACCAAAAACATTTCAAGTTTACATTTTACACTTTGGGGCCTAACCAGGGTGAATTAGAAGGATTAAACTATTTGATTGCGATCGCCGCGCATGTGCAATTTACGTAGAGATGTTAATGTCTTATTTGTGTTAAACAGAGGAGCGGCAATCGAAAACCCAAAAAATTCAGAATTCCTAGCATGTTCCGGTTTTTTGTTTTCGGCGAATAAGTATATGGGCCAATAAAACATAATGTATCACCTAGAGGACAACCCGATTGTTCATAATCACAATCATACACCCGCCTAGCATAAACAGGAGCGCGGCAAATGACCAAAAACATTTCCATTTTACATTTTACACTTTAGCGCCTAACCAGGGTGAATTAGAAGGATTAAACTATCTGATTACGGTCGCCGCACATGTGCACTTTACGAAGAGATGTCAAGGTCTTATATGTGTTGAACAGAGGAGCGGCAATCGAAAAGCCAAAAAATTCAGAATTCCTAGCATGTTCCGGTTTTTTGTTTTCGGCGAATAAGTATATGGGCCAATAAAACATAATGTATCACCTAGAGGACAACCCGATTGTTCATAATCACAATCATACACCCGCCTAGCATAAACAGGAGCGCGGCAAATGACCAAAAACATTTCCATTTTACATTTTACACTTTAGCGCCTAACCAGGGTGAATTAGAAGGATTAAACTATCTGATTACGGTCGCCGCACATGTGCACTTTACGAAGAGATGTCAAGGTCTTATATGTGTTGAACAGAGGAGCGGCAATCGAAAAGCCAAAAAATTCAGAATTCCTAGCATGTTACGGTTTTTTGTTTTCGGCGAATAAAGTATATGGGCCAATAAAACATAATGTATCACCTAGAGGACAACCCGATTGTTCATAATCACAATCATACACCCGCCTATCATAAACAGGAGCGCGGCAAATGACCAAAAACATTTCAATTTTACATTTTACACTTTAGCGCTTAACCAGGGTGAATTAGAATGATTAAACTATTTGATTGCGATCGCCGCGCATGTGCAATTTACGTAGAGATGTTAATGTCTTATTTGTGTTAAACAGAGGAGCGGCAAATTAGCGCCTAACCAGGGTGAATTAGAAGGATTAAACTATCTGATTACGGTCGCCGCACATGTGCACTTTACGAAGAGATGTCAAGGTCTTATATGTGTTGAACAGAGGAGCGGCAATCGAAAAGCCAAAAAATTCAGAATTCCTAGCATGTTACGGTTTTTTGTTTTCGGCGAATAAAGTATATGGGCCAATAAAACATAATGTATCACCTAGAGGACAACCCGATTGTTCATAATCACAATCATACACCCGCCTACCATAAACAGGAGCGCGGCAAATGACCAAAAACATTTCAATTTTACATTTTACACTTTAGCGCCTAACCAGGGTGAATTAGAAGGATTAAACTATCTGATTACGGCCGCCGCACATGTGCACTTTACGTACAGATGTCAATGGCTTATATGTGTTGAACAGAGAAGCGGCAATCTAAAACCAAAAAAAATCAACATTCCTAGCATGTTCCGGTTTTTTGTTTTCGGCGAATAAAGTATATGGGCCAATATAACATAATGTATCACCTAGAGGACAACCCGATTGTTCATAATCACAATCATACACCCGCCTACCATGAACATTAGCGCGGCAATTGACCAAAAACATTTCAAGTTTACATTTTACACTTTGGGGCCTAACCAGGGTGAATTAGAAGGATTAAACTATTTGATTGCGATCGCCGCGCATGTGCAATTTACGTAGAGATGTTAATGTCTTATTTGTGTTAAACAGAAGAGCGGCAATCAAAAACCCAAAAAATTCAGAATTCCTAGCATGTTCCGGTTTTTTGTTTTCGGCGAATAAAGTATATGGGCCAATAAAACATAATGTATCACCTAGAGGACAACCCGATTGTTCATAATCACAATCATACACCCGCCTAGCATAAACAGGAGTGCGGCAAATGACCAAAAACATTTCCATTTTACATTTTACACTTTAGCGCCTAACCAGGGTGAATTAGAATGATTAAGCTATTTGATAGCGATCGCCGCGCATGTGCAATTTACGTAGAGATGTTAATGTCTTATTTGTGTTACACAGAGGAGCGGCAATCGAAAACCCAAAAAATTCAGAATTCCTAGCATGTTCCGGTTTTTTGTTTTCGGCGAATAAAGTATATGGGCCAATAAAACATAATGTATCACCTAGAGGACAACCCGATTGTTCATAATCACAATCATACACCCGCCTACCATAAACAGGAGCGCGGCAAATGACCAAAAACATTTCAATTTTACATTTTACACTTTAGCGCCTAACCAGGGTGAATTAGAATGATTAAGCTATTTGATAGCGATCGCCGCGCATGTGCAATTTACGTAGAGATGTTAATGTCTTATTTGTGTTAAACAGAGGAGCGGCAATCGAAAACCCAAAAAATTCAGAATTCCTAGCATGTTCCGGTTTTTTGTTTTCGGCGAATAAAGTATATGGGCCAATATAACATAATGTATCACCTAGAGGACAACCCGATTGTTCATAATCACAATCATACACCCGCCTACCATGAACATTAGCGCGGCAATTGACCAAAAACATTTCAAGTTTACATTTTACACTTTAGCGCCTAACCAGGGTGAATTAGAATGATTAAACTATTTGATTGCGATCGCCGCGCATGTGCAATTTACGTAGAGATGTTAATGTCTTATTTGTGGTAAACAGAGGAGCGGCAATCGAAAACCCAAAAAATTCAGAACTCCTAGCATGTTCCGGTTTTTTGTTTTCGGCGAATAAAGTATATGGGCCAATATAACATAATGTATCACCTAGAGGACAACCCGATTGTTCATAATCACAATCATACACCCGCCTACCATGAACATTAGCGCGGCAAATGACCAAAAACATTTCAATTTTACATTTTACACTTTGGGGCCTAACCAGGGTGAATTAGAATGATTAAACTATTTGATTGCGATCGCCGCGCATGTGCAATTTACGTAGAGATGTTAATGTCTTATTTGTGTTAAACAGAGGAGCGGCAATCGAAAACCCAAAAAATTCAGAACTCCTAGCATGTTCCGGTTTTTTGTTTTCGGCGAATAAAGTATATGGGCCAATATAACATAATGTATCACCTAGAGGACAACCCGATTGTTCATAATCACAATCATACACCCGCCTACCATGAACATTAGCGCGGCAATTGACCAAAAACATTTCAAGTTTACATTTTACACTTTGGGGCCTAACCAGGGTGAATTAGAAGGATTAAACTATTTGATTGCGATCGCCGCGCATGTGCAATTTACGTAGAGATGTTAATGTCTTATTTGTGTTAAACAGAGGAGCGGCAATCAAAAACCCAAAAAATTCAGAATTCCTAGCATGTTCCGGTTTTTTGTTTTCGGCGAATAAAGTATATGGGCCAATAAAACATAATGTATCACCTAGAGGACAACCCGATTGTTCATAATCACAATCATACACCCGCCTACCATAAACAGGAGCGCGGCAAATGACCAAAAACATTTCAATTTTACATTTTACACTTTAGCGCCTAACCAGGGTGAATTAGAATGATTAAGCTATTTGATAGCGATCGCCGCGCATGTGCACTTTACGTAGAGATGTTAATGTCTTATTTGTGTTAAACAGAGGAGCGGCAATCGAAAATCCAAAAAATTCAGAATTCCTAGCATGTTCCGGTTTTTTGTTTTCGGCGAATAAGTATATGGGCCAATAAAACATAATGTATCACCTAGAGGACAACCCGATTGTTCATAATCACAATCATACACCCGCCTAGCAAAAACAGGAGCGCGGCAAATGACCAAAAACATTTCCATTTTACATTTTACACTTTAGCGCCTAACCAGGGTGAATTAGAATGATTAAGCTATTTGATAGCGATCGCCGCGCATGTGCAATTTACGTAGAGATGTTAATGTCTTATTTGTGTTAAACAGAGGAGCGGCAATCGAAAACCCAAAAAATTCAGAATTCCTAGCATGTTCCGGTTTTTTGTTTTCGGCGAATAAAGTATATGGGCCAATAAAACATAATGTATCACCTAGAGGACAACCCGATTGTTCATAATCACAATCATACACCCGCCTACCATAAACAGGAGCGCGGCAATTGACCAAAAACATTTCAAGTTTACATTTTACACTTTAGGGCCTAACCAGGGTGAATTAGAAGGATTAAACTATTTGATTGCGATCGCGCACATGTGCACTTTACGAAGAGTTGTCAAGGTCTTATATGTGTTGAACAGAGGAGCGGCAATCGAAAAGCCAAAAAATTCAGAATTCCTAGCATTTTACGGTTTTTTGTTTTCGGCGAATAAAGTATATGGGCCAATAAAACATAATGTATCACCTAGAGGACAACCCGATTGTTCATAATCACAATCATACACCCGCCTACCATAAACAGGAGCGCGGCAAATGACCAAAAACATTTCAATTTTACATTTTACACTTTAGCGCCTAACCAGGGTGAATTAGAATGATTAAACTATTTGATTGCGATCGCCGCGCATGTGCAATTTACGTAGAGATGTTAATGTCTTATTTGTGTTAAACAGAGGAGCGGCAATCGAAAACCCAAAAAATTCAGAATTCCTAGCATGTTCCGGTTTTTTGTTTTCGGCGAATAAAGTATATGGGCCAATAAAACATAATGTATCACCTAGAGGACAACCCGATTGTTTATAATCACAATCATACACCCGCCTAGCATAAACAGGAGCGCGGCAAATGACCAAAAACATTTCCATTTTACATTTTACACTTTAGCGCCTAACCAGGGTGAATTAGAAGGATTAAACTATCTGATTACGGCCGCCGCACATGTGCACTTTACGTACAGATGTCAATGGCTTAAATGTGTTGAACAGAGAAGCGGCAATCTAAAACCAAAAAAAATCAACATTCCTAGCATGTTCCGGTTTTTTGCGATCGCCGCGCATGTGCAATTTACGTAGAGATGTTAATGTCTTATTTGTGTTAAACAGAGGAGCGGCAATCGAAAACCCAAAAAATTCAGAATTCCTAGCATGTTACGGTTTTTTGTTTTCGGCGAATAAAGTATATGGGCCAATAAAACATAATGTATCACCTAGAGGACAACCCGATTGTTCATAATCACAACCATACACCCGCCTACCATAAACATTAGCGCGGCAATTGACCAAAAACATTTCAAGTTAACATTTTACACTTTAGCGCCTAACCAGGGTGAATTAGAATGATTAAGCTATTTGATAGCGATCGCCGCGCATGTGCAATTTACGTAGAGATGTTAATGTCTTATTTGTGTTAAACAGAGGAGCGGCAATCGAAAACCCAAAAAATTCAGAATTCCTAGCATGTTCCGGTTTTTTGTTTTCGGCGAATAAAGTATATGGGCCAATAAAACATAATGTATCACCTAGAGGACAACCCGATTGTTCATAATCACAATCATACACCCGCCTACCATAAACAGGAGCGCGGCAAATGACCAAAAACATTTCAATTTTACATTTTACACTTTAGCGCCTAACCAGGGTGAATTAGAAGGATTAAACTATCTGATTACGGCCGCCGCACATGTGCACTTTACGTACAGATGTCAATGGCTTAAATGTGTTGAACAGAGAAGCGGCAATCTAAAACCAAAAAAAATCAACATTCCTAGCATGTTCCGGTTTTTTGTTTTCGGCGAATAAAGTATATGGGCCAATATAACATAATGTATCACCTAGAGGACAACCCGATTGTTCATAATCACAATCATACACCCGCCTACCATGAACATTAGCGCGGCAATTGACCAAAAACATTTCAAGTTTACATTTTACACTTTGGGGCCTAACCAGGGTGAATTAGAAGGATTAAACTATTTGATTGCGATCGCCGCGCATGTGCAATTTACGTAGAGATGTTAATGTCTTATTTGTGCTAAACAGAGGAGCGGCAATCAAAAACCCAAAAAATTCAGAATTCCTAGCATGTTCCGGTTTTTTGTTTTCGGCGAATAAAGTATATGGGCCAATATAACATAATGTATCACCTAGAGGACAACCCGATTGTTCATAATCACAATCATACACCCGCCTACCATGAACATTAGCGCGGCAATTGACCAAAAACATTTCAAGTTTACATTTTACACTTTGGGGCCTAACCAGGGTGAATTAGAAGGATTAAACTATTTGATTGCGATCGCCGCGCATGTGCAATTTACGTAGAGATGTTAATGTCTTATTTGTGTTAAACAGAGGAGCGGCAATCAAAAACCCAAAAAATTCAGAATTCCTAGCATGTTCCGGTTTTTTGTTTTCGGCGAATAAAGTATATGGGCCAATAAAACATAATGTATCACCTAGAGGACAACCCGATTGTTCATAATCACAATCATACACCCGCCTAGCATAAACAGGAGTGCGGCAAATGACCAAAAACATTTCCATTTTACAATCATACATCACATAATGTATCACCTAGAGGACAACCCGATTGTTCATAATCACAATCATACACCCGCCTAGCATAAACAGGAGTGCGGCAAATGACCAAAAACAGTTCCATTTTACATTTTACACTTTAGCGCCTAACCAGGGTGAATTAGAATGATTAAGCTATTTGATAGCGATCGCCGCGCATGTGCAATTTACGTAGAGATGTTAATGTCTTATTTGTGTTACACAGAGGAGCGGCAATCGAAAACCCAAAAAATTCAGAATTCCTAGCATGTTCCGGTTTTTTGTTTTCGGCGAATAAAGTATATGGGCCAATATAACATAATGTATCACCTAGAGGACAACCCGATTGTTCATAATCACAATCATACAACCGCCTAGCATAAACAGGAGCGCGGCAAATGACCAAAAACATTTCCATTTTACATTTTACACTTTAGCGCCTAACCAGGGTGAATTAGAATGATTAAGCTATTTGATAGCGATCGCCGCGCATGTGCAATTTACGTAGAGATGTTAATGTCTTATTTGTGTTAAACAGAGGAGCGGCAATCGAAAACCCAAAAAATTCAGAATTCCTAGCATGTTCCGGTTTTTTGTTTTCGGCGAATAAAGTATATGGGCCAATATAACATAATGTATCACCTAGAGGACAACCCGATTGTTCATAATCACAATCATACACCCGCCTACCATGAACATTAGCGCGGCAATTGACCAAAAACATTTCAAGTTTACATTTTACACTTTGGGGCCTAACCAGGGTGAATTAGAAGGATTAAACTATTTGATTGCGATCGCCGCGCATGTGCAATTTACGTAGAGATGTTAATGTCTTATTTGTGTTAAACAGAGGAGCGGCAATCAAAAACCCAAAAAATTCAGAATTCCTAGCATGTTCCGGTTTTTTGTTTTCGGCGAATAAAGTATATGGGCCAATAAAACATAATGTATCACCTAGAGGACAACCCGATTGTTCATAATCACAATCATACACCCGCCTACCATAAACAGGAGCGCGGCAAATGACCAAAAACATTTCAATTTTACATTTTACACTTTAGCGCCTAACCAGGGTGAATTAGAATGATTAAGCTATTTGATAGCGATCGCCGCGCATGTGCAATTTACGTAGAGATGTTAATGTCTTATTTGTGTTAAACAGAGGAGCGGCAATCGAAAATCCAAAAAATTCAGAATTCCTAGCATGTTCCGGTTTTTTGTTTTCGGCGAATAAGTATATGGGCCAATAAAACATAATGTATCACCTAGAGGACAACCCGATTGTTCATAATCACAATCATACACCCGCCTAGCATAAACAGGAGCGCGGCAAATGACCAAAAACATTTCCATTTTACATTTTACACTTTAGTGCCTAACCAGGGTGAATTAGAATGATTAAGCTATTTGATAGCGATCGCCGCGCATGTGCAATTTACGTAGAGATGTTAATGTCTTATTTGTGTTAAACAGAGGAGCGGCAATCGAAAACCCAAAAAATTCAGAATTCCTAGCATGTTCCGGTTTTTTGTTTTCGGCGAATAAAGTATATGGGCCAATATAACATAATGTATCACCTAGAGGACAACCCGATTGTTCATAATCACAATCATACACCCGCCTACCATAAACAGGAGCGCGGCAATTGACCAAAAACATTTCAAGTTTACATTTTACACTTTAGGGCCTAACCAGGGTGAATTAGAAGGATTAAACTATTTGATTGCGATCGCGCACATGTGCACTTTACGAAGAGATGTCAAGGTCTTATATGTGTTGAACAGAGGAGCGGCAATCGAAAAGCCAAAAAATTCAGAATTCCTAGCATGTTCCGGTTTTTTGTTTTCGGCGAATAAAGTATATGGGCCAATAAAACATAATGTATCACCTAGAGGACAACCCGATTGTTCATAATCACAATCATACACCCGCCTAGCATAAACAGGAGCGCGGCAAATGACCAAAAACATTTCCATTTTACATTTTACACTTTAGCGCCTAACCAGGGTGAATTAGAATGATTAAGCTATTTGATAGCGATCGCCGCGCATGTGCAATTTACGTAGAGATGTTAATGTCTTATTTGTGTTAAACAGAGGAGCGGCAATCGAAAACCCAAAAAATTCAGAATTCCTAGCATGTTCCGGTTTTTTGTTTTCGGCGAATAAAGTATATGGGCCAATATAACATAATGTATCACCTAGAGGACAACCCGATTGTTCATAATCACAATCATACACCCGCCTACCATGAACATTAGCGCGGCAATTGACCAAAAACATTTCAAGTTTACATTTTACACTTTGGGGCCTAACCAGGGTGAATTAGAAGGATTAAACTATTTGATTGCGATCGCCGCGCATGTGCAATTTACGTAGAGATGTTAATGTCTTATTTGTGCTAAACAGAGGAGCGGCAATCAAAAACCCAAAAAATTCAGAATTCCTAGCATGTTCCTGTTTTTTGTTTTCGGCGAATAAAGTATATGGGCCAATATAACATAATGTATCACCTAGAGGACAACCCGATTGTTCATAATCACAATCATACACCCGCCTACCATGAACATTAGCGCGGCAATTGACCAAAAACATTTCAAGTTTACATTTTACACTTTGGGGCCTAACCAGGGTGAATTAGAAGGATTAAACTATTTGATTGCGATCGCCGCGCATGTGCAATTTACGTAGAGATGTTAATGTCTTATTTGTGTTAAACAGAGGAGCGGCAATCAAAAACCCAAAAAATTCAGAATTCCTAGCATGTTCCGGTTTTTTGTTTTCGGCGAATAAAGTATATGGGCCAATAAAACATAATGTATCACCTAGAGGACAACCCGATTGTTCATAATCACAATCATACACCCGCCTACCATAAACAGGAGCGCGGCAAATGACCAAAAACATTTCAATTTTACATTTTACACTTTAGCGCCTAACCAGGGTGAATTAGAATGATTAAGCTATTTGATAGCGATCGCCGCGCATGTGTAATTTACGTAGAGATGTTAATGTCTTATTTGTGTTAAACAGAGGAGCGGCAATCGAAAACCCAAAAAATTCAGAATTCCTAGCATGTTCCGGTTTTTTGTTTTCGGCGAATAAGTATATGGGCCAATAAAACATAATGTATCACCTAGAGGACAACCCGATTGTTCATAATCACAATCATACACCCGCCTACCATAAACAGGAGCGCGGCAAATGACCAAAAACATTTCAATTTTACATTTTACACTTTAGCGCCTAACCAGGGTGAATTAGAATGATTAAGCTATTTGATAGCGATCGCCGCGCATGTGCAATTTACGTAGAGATGTTAATGTCTTATTTGTGTTAAACAGAGGAGCGGCAATCGAAAACCCAAAAAATTCAGAATTCCTAGCATGTTCCGGTTTTTTGTTTTCGGCGAATAAGTATATGGGCCAATAAAACATAATGTATCACCTAGAGGACAACCCGATTGTTCATAATCACAATCATACACCCGCCTACCATAAACAGGAGCGCGGCAAATGACCAAAAACATTTCAATTTTACATTTTACACTTTAGCGCCTAACCAGGGTGAATTAGAATGATTAAACTATTTGATTGCGATCGCCGCGCATGTGCAATTTACGTAGAGATGTTAATGTCTTATTTGTGTTAAACAGAGGAGCGGCAAATTAGCGGTGAATTAGAATGATTAAACTATTTGATTGCGATCGCCGCGCATGTGCAATTTACGTAGAGATGTTAATGTCTTATTTGTGTTAAACAGAGGAGCGGCAATCGAAAACCCAAAAAATTCAGAATTCCTAGCATGTTCCGGTTTTTTGTTTTCGGCGAATAAAGTATATGGGCCAATATAACATAATGTATCACCTAGAGGACAACCCGATTGTTCATAATCACAATCATACACCCGCCTACCATGAACATTAGCGCGGCAATTGACCAAAAACATTTCAAGTTTACATTTTACACTTTGGGGCCTAACCAGGGTGAATTAGAAGGATTAAACTATTTGATTGCGATCGCCGCGCATGTGCAATTTACGTAGAGATGTTAATGTCTTATTTGTGTTAAACAGAGGAGCGGCAATCGAAAACCCAAAAAATTCAGAATTCCTAGCATGTTCCGGTTTTTTGTTTTCGGCGAATAAAGTATATGGGCCAATATAACATAATGTATCACCTAGAGGACAACCCGATTGTTCATAATCACAATCATAC
The DNA here is from genome assembly GCF_042242935.1 of Bactrocera oleae. Lineage (NCBI taxonomy): Eukaryota > Metazoa > Arthropoda > Insecta > Diptera > Tephritidae > Bactrocera > Bactrocera oleae. Next base: position 19,090,202 of record NC_091539.1, on the reverse strand, counting down.
ACCCGCCTACCATAAACAGGAGCGCGGCAATTGACCAAAAACATTTCAAGTTTACATTTTACACTTTAGGGCCTAACCAGGGTGAATTAGAAGGATTAAACTATTTGATTGCGATCGCGCACATGTGCACTTTACGAAGAGATGTCAAGGTCTTATATGTGTTGAACAGAGGAGCGGCAATCGAAAAGCCAAAAAATTCAGAATTCCTAGCATGTTCCGGTTTTTTGTTTTCGGCGAATAAAGTATATGGGCCAATAAAACATAATGTATCACCTAGAGGACAACCCGATTGTTCATAATCACAATCATACACCCGCCTAGCATAAACAGGAGCGCGGCAAATGACCAAAAACATTTCCATTTTACATTTTACACTTTAGCGCCTAACCAGGGTGAATTAGAATGATTAAGCTATTTGATAGCGATCGCCGCGCATGTGCAATTTACGTAGAGATGTTAATGTCTTATTTGTGTTAAACAGAGGAGCGGCAATCGAAAACCCAAAAAATTCAGAATTCCTAGCATGTTCCGGTTTTTTGTTTTCGGCGAATAAAGTATATGGGCCAATATAACATAATGTATCACCTAGAGGACAACCCGATTGTTCATAATCACAATCATACACCCGCCTACCATGAACATTAGCGCGGCAATTGACCAAAAACATTTCAAGTTTACATTTTACACTTTGGGGCCTAACCAGGGTGAATTAGAAGGATTAAACTATTTGATTGCGATCGCCGCGCATGTGCAATTTACGTAGAGATGTTAATGTCTTATTTGTGCTAAACAGAGGAGCGGCAATCAAAAACCCAAAAAATTCAGAATTCCTAGCATGTTCCTGTTTTTTGTTTTCGGCGAATAAAGTATATGGGCCAATATAACATAATGTATCACCTAGAGGACAACCCGATTGTTCATAATCACAATCATACACCCGCCTACCATGAACATTAGCGCGGCAATTGACCAAAAACATTTCAAGTTTACATTTTACACTTTGGGGCCTAACCAGGGTGAATTAGAAGGATTAAACTATTTGATTGCGATCGCCGCGCATGTGCAATTTACGTAGAGATGTTAATGTCTTATTTGTGTTAAACAGAGGAGCGGCAATCAAAAACCCAAAAAATTCAGAATTCCTAGCATGTTCCGGTTTTTTGTTTTCGGCGAATAAAGTATATGGGCCAATAAAACATAATGTATCACCTAGAGGACAACCCGATTGTTCATAATCACAATCATACACCCGCCTACCATAAACAGGAGCGCGGCAAATGACCAAAAACATTTCAATTTTACATTTTACACTTTAGCGCCTAACCAGGGTGAATTAGAATGATTAAGCTATTTGATAGCGATCGCCGCGCATGTGCAATTTACGTAGAGATGTTAATGTCTTATTTGTGTTAAACAGAGGAGCGGCAATCGAAAACCCAAAAAATTCAGAATTCCTAGCATGTTCCGGTTTTTTGTTTTCGGCGAATAAGTATATGGGCCAATAAAACATAATGTATCACCTAGAGGACAACCCGATTGTTCATAATCACAATCATACACCCGCCTACCATAAACAGGAGCGCGGCAAATGACCAAAAACATTTCAATTTTACATTTTACACTTTAGCGCCTAACCAGGGTGAATTAGAATGATTAAGCTATTTGATAGCGATCGCCGCGCATGTGCAATTTACGTAGAGATGTTAATGTCTTATTTGTGTTAAACAGAGGAGCGGCAATCGAAAACCCAAAAAATTCAGAATTCCTAGCATGTTCCGGTTTTTTGTTTTCGGCGAATAAGTATATGGGCCAATAAAACATAATGTATCACCTAGAGGACAACCCGATTGTTCATAATCACAATCATACACCCGCCTACCATAAACAGGAGCGCGGCAAATGACCAAAAACATTTCAATTTTACATTTTACACTTTAGCGCCTAACCAGGGTGAATTAGAATGATTAAACTATTTGATTGCGATCGCCGCGCATGTGCAATTTACGTAGAGATGTTAATGTCTTATTTGTGTTAAACAGAGGAGCGGCAAATTAGCGGTGAATTAGAATGATTAAACTATTTGATTGCGATCGCCGCGCATGTGCAATTTACGTAGAGATGTTAATGTCTTATTTGTGTTAAACAGAGGAGCGGCAAATTAGCGCCTAACCAGGGTGAATTAGAAGGATTAAGCTATCTGATTACGGTCGCCACACATGTGCACTTTACGTAGAGATGTCAATGGCTTATATGTGTTGAACAGAGAAGCGGCAATCGAAAACCCAAAAAATTCAGAATTCCTAGCATGTTCCGGTTTTTTGTTTTCGGCGAATAAGTATATGGGCCAATAAAACATAATGTATCACCTAGAGGACAACCCGATTGTTCATAATCACAATCATACACCCGCCTACCATGAACATTAGCGCGGCAATTGACCAAAAACATTTCAAGTTTACATTTTACACTTTAGCGCCTAACCAGGGTGAATTAGAATGATTAAGCTATTTGATAGCGATCGCCGCGCATGTGCAATTTACGTAGAGATGTTAATGTCTTATTTGTGTTAAACAGAGGAGCGGCAATCGAAAACCCAAAAAATTCAGAATTCCTAGCATGTTCCGGTTTTTTGTTTTCGGCGAATAAAGTATATGGGCCAATAAAACATAATGTATCACCTAGAGGACAACCCGATTGTTCATAATCACAATCATACACCCGCCTACCATAAACAGGAGCGCGGCAAATGACCAAAAACATTTCAATTTTACATTTTACACTTTAGCGCCTAACCAGGGTGAATTAGAAGGATTAAACTATCTGATTACGGCCGCCGCACATGTGCACTTTACGTACAGATGTCAATGGCTTATATGTGTTGAACAGAGAAGCGGCAATCTAAAACCAAAAAAAATCAACATTCCTAGCATGTTCCGGTTTTTTGTTTTCGGCGAATAAGTATATGGGCCAATAAAACATAATGTATCACCTAGAGGACAACCCGATTGTTCATAATCACAATCATACACCCGCCTACCATGAACATTAGCGCGGCAATTGACCAAAAACATTTCAAGTTTACATTTTACACTTTAGCGCCTAACCAGGGTGAATTAGAATGATTAAGCTATTTGATTGCGATCGCCGCGCATGTGCAATTTACGTAGAGATGTTAATGTCTTATTTGTGCTAAACAGAGGAGCGGCAATCAAAAACCCAAAAAATTCAGAATTCCTAGCATGTTCCTGTTTTTTGTTTTCGGCGAATAAAGTATATGGGCCAATATAACATAATGTATCACCTAGAGGACAACCCGATTGTTCATAATCACAATCATACACCCGCCTACCATGAACATTAGCGCGGCAATTGACCAAAAACATTTCCATTTTACATTTTACACTTTAGCGCCTAACCAGGGTGAATTAGAATGATTAAGCTATTTGATAGCGATCGCCGCGCATGTGCAATTTACGTAGAGATGTTAATGTCTTATTTGTGTTAAACAGAGGAGCGGCAATCGAAAACCCAAAAAATTCAGAATTCCTAGCATGTTCCGGTTTTTTGTTTTCGGCGAATAAGTATATGGGCCAATAAAACATAATGTATCACCTAGAGGACAACCCGATTGTTCATAATCACAATCATACACCCGCCTACCATAAACAGGAGCGCGGCAAATGACCAAAAGCATTTCAATTTTACATTTTACACTTTAGCGCCTAACCAGGGTGAATTAGAATGATTAAACTATTTGGTTGCGATCGCCGCGCATGTGCAATTTACGTAGAGATGTTAATGTCTTATTTGTGTTAAACAGAGGAGCGGCAAATTAGCGGTGAATTAGAATGATTAAACTATTTGATTGCGATCGCCGCGCATGTGCAATTTACGTAGAGATGTTAATGTCTTATTTGTGTTAAACAGAGGAGCGGCAAATTAGCGCCTAACCAGGGTGAATTAGAAGGATTAAGCTATCTGATTACGGTCGCCACACATGTGCACTTTACGTAGAGATGTTAATGTCTTATTTGTGTTAAACAGAGGAGCGGCAATCGAAAATCCAAAAAATTCAGAATTCCTAGCATGTTCCGGTTTTTTGTTTTCGGCGAATAAGTATATGGGCCAATATAACATAATGTATCACCTAGAGGACAACCCGATTGTTCATAATCACAATCATACAACCGCCTAGCATAAACAGGAGCGCGGCAAATGACCAAAAACATTTCCATTTTACATTTTACACTTTAGCGCCTAACCAGGGTGAATTAGAATGATTAAGCTATTTGATAGCGATCGCCGCGCATGTGCAATTTACGTAGAGATGTTAATGTCTTATTTGTGTTAAACAGAGGAGCGGCAATCGAAAACCCAAAAAATTCAGAATTCCTAGCATGTTCCGGTTTTTTGTTTTCGGCGAATAAAGTATATGGGCCAATATAACATAATGTATCACCTAGAGGACAACCCGATTGTTCATAATCACAATCATACACCCGCCTACCATGAACATTAGCGCGGCAATTGACCAAAAACATTTCAAGTTTACATTTTACACTTTGGGGCCTAACCAGGGTGAATTAGAAGGATTAAACTATTTGATTGCGATCGCCGCGCATGTGCAATTTACGTAGAGATGTTAATGTCTTATTTGTGTTAAACAGAGGAGCGGCAATCAAAAACCCAAAAAATTCAGAATTCCTAGCATGTTCCGGTTTTTTGTTTTCGGCGAATAAAGTATATGGGCCAATAAAACATAATGTATCACCTAGAGGACAACCCGATTGTTCATAATCACAATCATACACCCGCCTACCATAAACAGGAGCGCGGCAAATGACCAAAAACATTTCAATTTTACATTTTACACTTTAGCGCCTAACCAGGGTGAATTAGAATGATTAAGCTATTTGATAGCGATCGCCGCGCATGTGCAATTTACGTAGAGATGTTAATGTCTTATTTGTGTTAAACAGAGGAGCGGCAATCGAAAATCCAAAAAATTCAGAATTCCTAGCATGTTCCGGTTTTTTGTTTTCGGCGAATAAGTATATGGGCCAATAAAACATAATGTATCACCTAGAGGACAACCCGATTGTTCATAATCACAATCATACACCCGCCTAGCATAAACAGGAGCGCGGCAAATGACCAAAAACATTTCCATTTTACATTTTACACTTTAGCGCCTAACCAGGGTGAATTAGAATGATTAAGCTATTTGATAGCGATCGCCGCGCATGTGCAATTTACGTAGAGATGTTAATGTCTTATTTGTGTTAAACAGAGGAGCGGCAATCGAAAACCCAAAAAATTCAGAATTCCTAGCATGTTCCGGTTTTTTGTTTTCGGCGAATAAAGTATATGGGCCAATATAACATAATGTATCACCTAGAGGACAACCCGATTGTTCATAATCACAATCATACACCCGCCTACCATAAACAGGAGCGCGGCAATTGACCAAAAACATTTCAAGTTTACATTTTACACTTTAGGGCCTAACCAGGGTGAATTAGAAGGATTAAACTATTTGATTGCGATCGCGCACATGTGCACTTTACGAAGAGATGTCAAGGTCTTATATGTGTTGAACAGAGGAGCGGCAATCGAAAAGCCAAAAAATTCAGAATTCCTAGCATGTTCCGGTTTTTTGTTTTCGGCGAATAAAGTATATGGGCCAATAAAACATAATGTATCACCTAGAGGACAACCCGATTGTTCATAATCACAATCATACACCCGCCTAGCATAAACAGGAGCGCGGCAAATGACCAAAAACATTTCCATTTTACATTTTACACTTTAGCGCCTAACCAGGGTGAATTAGAATGATTAAGCTATTTGATAGCGATCGCCGCGCATGTGCAATTTACGTAGAGATGTTAATGTCTTATTTGTGTTAAACAGAGGAGCGGCAATCGAAAACCCAAAAAATTCAGAATTCCTAGCATGTTCCGGTTTTTTGTTTTCGGCGAATAAAGTATATGGGCCAATATAACATAATGTATCACCTAGAGGACAACCCGATTGTTCATAATCACAATCATACACCCGCCTACCATGAACATTAGCGCGGCAATTGACCAAAAACATTTCAAGTTTACATTTTACACTTTGGGGCCTAACCAGGGTGAATTAGAAGGATTAAACTATTTGATTGCGATCGCCGCGCATGTGCAATTTACGTAGAGATGTTAATGTCTTATTTGTGCTAAACAGAGGAGCGGCAATCAAAAACCCAAAAAATTCAGAATTCCTAGCATGTTCCTGTTTTTTGTTTTCGGCGAATAAAGTATATGGGCCAATATAACATAATGTATCACCTAGAGGACAACCCGATTGTTCATAATCACAATCATACACCCGCCTACCATGAACATTAGCGCGGCAATTGACCAAAAACATTTCAAGTTTACATTTTACACTTTGGGGCCTAACCAGGGTGAATTAGAAGGATTAAACTATTTGATTGCGATCGCCGCGCATGTGCAATTTACGTAGAGATGTTAATGTCTTATTTGTGTTAAACAGAGGAGCGGCAATCAAAAACCCAAAAAATTCAGAATTCCTAGCATGTTCCGGTTTTTTGTTTTCGGCGAATAAAGTATATGGGCCAATAAAACATAATGTATCACCTAGAGGACAACCCGATTGTTCATAATCACAATCATACACCCGCCTACCATAAACAGGAGCGCGGCAATTGACCAAAAACATTTCAAGTTTACATTTTACACTTTAGGGCCTAACCAGGGTGAATTAGAAGGATTAAACTATTTGATTGCGATCGCCGCGCATGTGCAATTTACGTAGAGATGTTAATGTCTTATTTGTGCTAAACAGAGGAGCGGCAATCAAAAACCCAAAAAATTCAGAATTCCTAGCATGTTCCGGTTTTTTGTTTTCGGCGAATAAAGTATATGGGCCAATATAACATAATGTATCACCTAGAGGACAACCCGATTGTTCATAATCACAATCATACACCCGCCTACCATGAACATTAGCGCGGCAATTGACCAAAAACATTTCAAGTTTACATTTTACACTTTGGGGCCTAACCAGGGTGAATTAGAAGGATTAAACTATTTGATTGCGATCGCCGCGCATGTGCAATTTACGTAGAGATGTTAATGTCTTATTTGTGTTAAACAGAGGAGCGGCAATCAAAAACCCAAAAAATTCAGAATTCCTAGCATGTTCCGGTTTTTTGTTTTCGGCGAATAAAGTATATGGGCCAATAAAACATAATGTATCACCTAGAGGACAACCCGATTGTTCATAATCACAATCATACACCCGCCTACCATAAACAGGAGCGCGGCAAATGACCAAAAACATTTCAATTTTACATTTTACACTTTAGCGCCTAACCAGGGTGAATTAGAATGATTAAGCTATTTGATAGCGATCGCCGCGCATGTGCAATTTACGTAGAGATGTTAATGTCTTATTTGTGTTAAACAGAGGAGCGGCAATCGAAAACCCAAAAAATTCAGAATTCCTAGCATGTTCCGGTTTTTTGTTTTCGGCGAATAAGTATATGGGCCAATAAAACATAATGTATCACCTAGAGGACAACCCGATTGTTCATAATCACAATCATACACCCGCCACCATAAACAGGAGCGCGGCAAATGACCAAAAACATTTCAATTTTACATTTTACACTTTAGCGCCTAACCAGGGTGAATTAGAATGATTAAGCTATTTGATAGCGATCGCCGCGCATGTGCAATTTACGTAGAGATGTTAATGTCTTATTTGTGTTAAACAGAGGAGCGGCAATCGAAAACCCAAAAAATTCAGAATTCCTAGCATGTTCCGGTTTTTTGTTTTCGGCGAATAAGTATATGGGCCAATAAAACATAATGTATCACCTAGAGGACAACCCGATTGTTCATAATCACAATCATACACCCGCCTACCATAAACAGGAGCGCGGCAAATGACCAAAAACATTTCAATTTTACATTTTACACTTTAGCGCCTAACCAGGGTGAATTAGAATGATTAAACTATTTGATTGCGATCGCCGCGCATGTGCAATTTACGTAGAGATGTTAATGTCTTATTTGTGTTAAACAGAGGAGCGGCAAATTAGCGGTGAATTAGAATGATTAAACTATTTGATTGCGATCGCCGCGCATGTGCAATTTACGTAGAGATGTTAATGTCTTATTTGTGTTAAACAGAGGAGCGGCAAATTAGCGCCTAACCAGGGTGAATTAGAAGGATTAAGCTATCTGATTACGGTCGCCACACATGTGCACTTTACGTAGAGATGTCAATGGCTTATATGTGTTGAACAGAGAAGCGGCAATCGAAAACCCAAAAAATTCAGAATTCCTAGCATGTTCCGGTTTTTTGTTTTCGGCGAATAAGTATATGGGCCAATAAAACATAATGTATCACCTAGAGGACAACCCGATTGTTCATAATCACAATCATACACCCGCCTACCATGAACATTAGCGCGGCAATTGACCAAAAACATTTCAAGTTTACATTTTACACTTTGGGGCCTAACCAGGGTGAATTAGAAGGATTAAACTATTTGATTGCGATCGCCGCGCATGTGCAATTTACGTAGAGATGTTAATGTCTTATTTGTGTTAAACAGAGGAGCGGCAATCGAAAACCCAAAAAATTCAGAATTCCTAGCATGTTCCGGTTTTTTGTTTTCGGCGAATAAAGTATATGGGCCAATAAAACATAATGTATCACCTAGAGGACAACCCGATTGTTCATAATCACAATCATACACCCGCCTACCATAAACAGGAGCGCGGCAAATGACCAAAAACATTTCAATTTTACATTTTACACTTTAGCGCCTAACCAGGGTGAATTAGAAGGATTAAACTATCTGATTACGGCCGCCGCACATGTGCACTTTACGTACAGATGTCAATGGCTTATATGTGTTGAACAGAGAAGCGGCAATCTAAAACCAAAAAAAATCAACATTCCTAGCATGTTCCGGTTTTTTGTTTTCGGCGAATAAAGTATATGGGCCAATATAACATAATGTATCACCTAGAGGACAACCCGATTGTTCATAATCACAATCATACACCCGCCTACCATGAACATTAGCGCGGCAATTGACCAAAAACATTTCAAGTTTACATTTTACACTTTGGGGCCTAACCAGGGTGAATTAGAAGGATTAAACTATTTGATTGCGATCGCCGCGCATGTGCAATTTACGTAGAGATGTTAATGTCTTATTTGTGCTAAACAGAGGAGCGGCAATCAAAAACCCAAAAAATTCAGAATTCCTAGCATGTTCCGGTTTTTTGTTTTCGGCGAATAAAGTATATGGGCCAATATAACATAATGTATCACCTAGAGGACAACCCGATTGTTCATAATCACAATCATACACCCGCCTACCATGAACATTAGCGCGGCAATTGACCAAAAACATTTCAAGTTTACATTTTACACTTTGGGGCCTAACCAGGGTGAATTAGAAGGATTAAACTATTTAATTGCGATCGCCGCGCATGTGCAATTTACGTAGAGATGTTAATGTCTTATTTGTGTTAAACAGAGGAGCGGCAATCGAAAATCCAAAAAATTCAGAATTCCTAGCATGTTCCGGTTTTTTGTTTTCGGCGAATAAGTATATGGGCCAATAAAACATAATGTATCACCTAGAGGACAACCCGATTGTTCATAATCACAATCATACACCCGCCTAGCATAAACAGGAGCGCGGCAAATGACCAAAAACATTTCCATTTTACATTTTACACTTTAGCGCCTAACCAGGGTGAATTAGAATGATTAAGCTATTTGATAGCGATCGCCGCGCATGTGCAATTTACGTAGAGATGTTAATGTCTTATTTGTGTTAAACAGAGGAGCGGCAATCGAAAACCCAAAAAATTCAGAATTCCTAGCATGTTCCGGTTTTTTGTTTTCGGCGAATAAAGTATATGGGCCAATAAAACATAATGTATCACCTAGAGGACAACCCGATTGTTCATAATCACAATCATACACCCGCCTACCATAAACAGGAGCGCGGCAATTGACCAAAAACATTTCAAGTTTACATTTTACACTTTAGGGCCTAACCAGGGTGAATTAGAAGGATTAAACTATTTGATTGCGATCGCCGCGCATGTGCAATTTACGTAGAGATGTTAATGTCTTATTTGTGCTAAACAGAGGAGCGGCAATCAAAAACCCAAAAAATTCAGAATTCCTAGCATGTTCCGGTTTTTTGTTTTCGGCGAATAAAGTATATGGGCCAATATAACATAATGTATCACCTAGAGGACAACCCGATTGTTCATAATCACAATCATACACCCGCCTACCATGAACATTAGCGCGGCAATTGACCAAAAACATTTCAAGTTTACATTTTACACTTTGGGGCCTAACCAGGGTGAATTAGAAGGATTAAACTATTTGATTGCGATCGCCGCGCATGTGCAATTTACGTAGAGATGTTAATGTCTTATTTGTGTTAAACAGAGGAGCGGCAATCAAAAACCCAAAAAATTCAGAATTCCTAGCATGTTCCGGTTTTTTGTTTTCGGCGAATAAAGTATATGGGCCAATAAAACATAATGTATCACCTAGAGGACAACCCGATTGTTCATAATCACAATCATACACCCGCCTACCATAAACAGGAGCGCGGCAAATGACCAAAAACATTTCAATTTTACATTTTACACTTTAGCGCCTAACCAGGGTGAATTAGAATGATTAAGCTATTTGATAGCGATCGCCGCGCATGTGCAATTTACGTAGAGATGTTAATGTCTTATTTGTGTTAAACAGAGGAGCGGCAATCGAAAACCCAAAAAATTCAGAATTCCTAGCATGTTCCGGTTTTTTGTTTTCGGCGAATAAGTATATGGGCCAATAAAACATAATGTATCACCTAGAGGACAACCCGATTGTTCATAATCACAATCATACACCCGCCTACCATAAACAGGAGCGCGGCAAATGACCAAAAACATTTCAATTTTACATTTTACACTTTAGCGCCTAACCAGGGTGAATTAGAATGATTAAGCTATTTGATAGCGATCGCCGCGCATGTGCAATTTACGTAGAGATGTTAATGTCTTATTTGTGTTAAACAGAGGAGCGGCAATCGAAAACCCAAAAAATTCAGAATTCCTAGCATGTTCCGGTTTTTTGTTTTCGGCGAATAAGTATATGGGCCTATAAAACATAATGTATCACCTAGAGGACAACCCGATTGTTCATAATCACAATCATACACCCGCCTACCATAAACAGGAGCGCGGCAAATGACCAAAAACATTTCAATTTTACATTTTACACTTTAGCGCCTAACCAGGGTGAATTAGAATGATTAAACTATTTGATTGCGATCGCCGCGCATGTGCAATTTACGTAGAGATGTTAATGTCTTATTTGTGTTAAACAGAGGAGCGGCAAATTAGCGGTGAATTAGAATGATTAAACTATTTGATTGCGATCGCCGCGCATGTGCAATTTACGTAGAGATGTTAATGTCTTATTTGTGTTAAACAGAGGAGCGGCAAATTAGCGCCTAACCAGGGTGAATTAGAAGGATTAAGCTATCTGATTACGGTCGCCACACATGTGCACTTTACGTAGAGATGTCAATGGCTTATATGTGTTGAACAGAGAAGCGGCAATCTAAAACCAAAAAAAATCAACATTCCTAGCATGTTCCGGTTTTTTGTTTTCGGCGAATAAAGTATATGGGCCAATAAAACATAATGTATCACCTAGAGGACAACCCGATTGTTCATAATCACAATCATACACCCGCCTACCATAAACAGGAGCGCGGCAAATGACCAAAAACATTTCAATTTTACATTTTACACTTTAGCGCCTAACTAGGGTGAATTAGAATGATTAAACTATTTGATTGCGATCGCCGCGCATGTGCAATTTACGTAGAGATGTTAATGTCTTATTTGTGTTAAACAGAGGAGCGGCAAATTAGCGCCTAACCAGGGTGAATTAGAAGGATTAAACTATCTGATTACGGCCGCCGCACATGTGCACTTTACGTACAGATGTCAATGGCTTATATGTGTTGAACAGAGAAGCGGCAATCTAAAACCAAAAAAAATCAACATTCCTAGCATGTTCCGGTTTTTTGTTTTCGGCGAATAAAGTATATGGGCCAATATAACATAATGTATCACCTAGAGGACAACCCGATTGTTCATAATCACAATCATACACCCGCCTACCATAAACATTAGCGCGGCAATTGACCAAAAACATTTCAAGTTTACATTTTACACTTTAGGGCCTAACCAGGGTGAATTAGAAGGATTAAACTATTTGATTGCGATCGCCGCACATGTGCACTTTACGTACAGATGTCAATGGCTTATATGTGTTGAACAGAGAAGCGGCAATCTAAAACCAAAAAAAATCAACATTCCTAGCATGTTCCGGTTTTTTGTTTTCGGCGAATAAAGTATATGGGCCAATATAACATAATGTATCACCTAGAGGACAACCCGATTGTTCATAATCACAATCATACACCCGCCTACCATAAACATTAGCGCGGCAATTGACCAAAAACATTTCAAGTTTACATTTTACACTTTGGGGCCTAACCAGGGTGAATTAGAAGGATTAAACTATTTGATTGCGATCGCCGCGCATGTGCAATTTACGTAGAGATGTTAATGTCTTATTTGTGTTAAACAGAGGAGCGGCAATCAAAAACCCAAAAAATTCAGAATTCCTAGCATGTTCCGGTTTTTTGTTTTCGGCGAATAAAGTATATGGGCCAATAAAACATAATGTATCACCTAGAGGACAACCCGATTGTTCAAAATCACAATCATACACCCGCCTACCATAAACAGGAGCGCGGCAAATGACCAAAAACATTTCAATTTTACATTTTACACTTTAGCGCCTAACCAGGGTGAATTAGAATGATTAAGCTATTTGATAGCGATCGCCGCGCATGTGCAATTTACGTAGAGATGTTAATGTCTTATTTGTGTTAAACAGAGGAGCGGCAATCAAAAACCCAAAAAATTCAGAATTCCTAGCATGTTCCGGTTTTTTGTGTTCGGCGAATAAAGTATATGGGCCAATAAAACATAATGTATCACCTAGAGGACAACCCGATTGTTCATAATCACAATCATACACCCGCCTACCATAAACAGGAGCGCGGCAATTGACCAAAAACATTTCAAGTTTACATTTTACACTTTAGGGCCTAACCAGGGTGAATTAGAAGGATTAAACTATTTGATTGCGATCGCCGCACATGTGCACTTTACGAAGAGATGTCAAGGTCTTATATGTGTTGAACAGAGGAGCGGCAATCGAAAAGCCAAAAAATTCAGAATTCCTAGCATGTTACGGTTTTTTGTTTTCGGCGAATAAAGTATATGGGCCAATAAAACATAATGTATCACCTAGAGGACAACCCGATTGTTCATAATCACAATCATACACCCGCCTACCATAAACAGGAGCGCGGCAAATGACCAAAAACATTTCAATTTTACATTTTACACTTTAGCGCCTAACCAGGGTGAATTAGAATGATTAAACTATTTGATTGCGATCGCCGCGCATGTGCAATTTACGTAGAGATGTTAATGTCTTATTTGTGTTAAACAGAGGAGCGGCAATCGAAAACCCAAAAAATTCAGAATTCCTAGCATGTTCCGGTTTTTTGTTTTCGGCGAATAAAGTATATGGGCCAATAAAACATAATGTATCACCTAGAGGACAACCCGATTGTTCATAATCACAATCATACACCCGCCTAGCATAAACAGGAGCGCGGCAAATGACCAAAAACATTTCCATTTTACATTTTACACTTTAGCGCCTAACCAGGGTGAATTAGAATGATTAAGCTATTTGATAGCGATCGCCGCGCATGTGCAATTTACGTAGAGATGTTAATGTCTTATTTGTGTTAAACAGAGGAGCGGCAATCGAAAACCCAAAAAATTCAGAATTCCTAGCATGTTCCGGTTTTTTGTGTTCGGCGAATAAAGTATATGGGCCAATAAAACATAATGTATCACCTAGAGGACAACCCGATTGTTCATAATCACAATCATACACCCGCCTACCATAAACAGGAGCGCGGCAATTGACCAAAAACATTTCAAGTTTACATTTTACACTTTAGGGCCTAACCAGGGTGAATTAGAAGGATTAAACTATTTGATTGCGATCGCCGCACATGTGCACTTTACGAAGAGATATCAAGGTCTTATATGTGTTGAACAGAGGAGCGGCAATCGAAAAGCCAAAAAATTCAGAATTCCTAGCATGTTACGGTTTTTTGTTTTCGGCGAATAAAGTATATGGGCCAATATAACATAATGTATCACCTAGAGGACAACCCGATTGTTCATAATCACAATCATACACCCGCCTACCATAAACATTATCGCGGCAATTGACCAAAAACATTTCAAGTTTACATTTTACACTTTAGGGCCTAACCAAGGTGAATTAGAAGGATTAAACTATTTGATTGCGATCGCCGCATATGTGCACTTTACGAAGAGATGTCAAGGTCTTATATGTGTTGAACAGAGGAGCGGCAATCGAAAACCCAAAAAATTCAGAGTTCCTAGCATGTTCCGGTTTTTCGTTTTCGGCGAATAAAGTATATGGGCCAATTAAACATAATGTATCACCTAGAGGACAACCCGATTGTTCATAATCACAATCATACACCCGCCTACCATAAACAGGAGCGCGGCAAATGACCAAAAACATTTCCATTTTACATTTTACACTTTAGCGCCTAACCAGGGTGAATTAGAATGATTAAGCTATTTGATAGCGATCGCTGCACATGTGCACTTTACGTAGAGATGTCAAGGTCTTATATGTGTTGAACAGAAGAGCGGCAATCGAAAACCCAAAAAATTCAGAATTCCTAGCATGTTCCGGTTTTTTGTTTTCGGCGAATAAAGTATATGGGCCAATAAAACATAATGTATCACCTAGAGGACAACCCGATTGTTTATAATCACAATCATACACCCGCCTACCATAAACATTAGCGCGGCAATTGACCAAAAACATTTCAAGTTTACATTTTACACTTTAGGGCCTAACCAGGGTGAATTAGAAGGATTAAACTATTTGATTGCGATCGCCGCACATGTGCACTTTACGAAGAGATGTCAAGGTCTTATATGTGTTGAACAGAAGAGCGGCAATCGAAAACCCAAAAAATTCAGAATTCCTAGCATGTTCCGGTTTTTTGTTTTCGGCGAATAAAGTATATGGGCCAATAAAACATAATGTATCACCTAGAGGACAACCCGATTGTTTATAATCACAATCATACACCCGCCTACCATAAACAGGAGCGTGGCAAATGACCAAAAACATTTCCATTTTACATTTTAGACTTTAGCGCCTAACCAGGGTGAATTAGAATGATTAAACTATTTGATTGCGATCGCCGCGCATGTGCAATTTACGTAGAGATGTTAATGTCTTATTTGTGTTAAACAGAGGAGCCGCAATCGAAAACCCAAAAAATTCAGAATTCCTAGCATGTTCCGGTTTTTTGTTTTCGGCGAATAAAGTATATGGGCCAATAAAACATAATGTATCACCTAGAGGACAACCCGATTGTTCATAATCACAATCATACACCCGCCTACCATAAACAGGAGCGCGGCAAATGACCAAAAACATTTCCATTTTACATTTTACACTTTAGCGCCTTACCAGGGTGAATTAGAATGATTAAGCTATTTGATAGCGATCGCCGCACATGTGCACTTTACGTAGAGATGTCAATGGCTTATATGTGTTGAACAGAGAAGCGGCAATCTAAAACCAAAAAAAATCAACATTCCTAGCATGTTCCGGTTTTTTGTTTTCGGCGAATAAAGTATATGGGCCAATATAACATAATGTATCACCTAGAGGACAACCCGATTGTTCATAATCACAATCATACACCCGCCTACCATAAACATTATCGCGGCAATTGACCAAAAACATTTCAAGTTTACATTTTACACTTTAGGGCCTAACCAGGGTGAATTAGAAGGATTAAACAATTTGATTGCGATTGCCGCACATGTACACTTTACGAAGAGATGTCAAGGTCTTATATGTGTTGAACAGAGGAGCGGCAATCGAAAACCCAAAAAATTCAGAATTCCTAGCATGTTCCGGTTTTTTGTTTTCGGCGAATAAAGTATATGGGCCAATTAAACATAATGTATCACCTAGAGGACAACCCGATTGTTCATAATCACAATCATACACCCGCCTACCATAAACAGGAGCGCGGCAAATGACCAAAAACATTTCCATTTTACATTTTACACTTTAGCGCCTAACCAGGGTGAATTAGAATGATTAAGCTATTTGATAGCGATCGCCGCACATGTGCACTTTACGTAGAGATGTCAATGGCTTATATGTGTTGAACAGAGAAGCGGCAATCTAAAACCAAAAAAAATCAACATTCCAAGCATGTTCCGGTTTTTTGTTTTCGGCGAATAAAGTATATGGGCCAATATAACATAATGTATCACCTAGAGGACAACCCGATTGTTCATAATCACAATCATACACCCGCCTACCATAAACATTATCGCGGCAATTGACCAAAAACATTTCAAGTTTACATTTTACACTTTAGGGCCTAACCAGGGTGAATTAGAAGGATTAAACTATTTGATTGCGATCGCCGCATATGTACACTTTACGTAGAGATCTTAATGTCTTATTTGTGTTAAACAGAGGAGCCGCAATCGAAAACCCAAAAAATTCAGAATTCCTAGCATGTTCCGGTTTTTTGTTTTCGGCGAATAAAGTATATGGGCCAATAAAACATAATGTATCACCTAGAGGACAACCCGATTGTTCATAATCACATTCATACACCCGCCTACCATAAACAGGAGCGCGGCAAATGACCAAAAACATTTCCATTTTACATTTTACACTGTAGCGCCCAACCAGGGTGAATTAGAATGATTAAGCTATTTGATAGCGATCGCCGCACATGTGCACTTTACGTAGAGATGTCAATGGCTTATATGTGTTGAACAGGGAAGCGGCAATCTAAAACCAAAAAAAATCAACATTCCTAGCATGTTCCGGTTTTTTGTTTTCGGCGAATAAAGTATACGGGCCAATATAACTTAATGTATCACCTAGAGGACAACCCGATTGTTCATAATCACAATCATACACCCGCCTACCATAAACAGGAGCGCGGCAAATGACCAAAAACATTTCCATTTTACATTTTACACTTTAGCGCCTAACCAGGGTGAATTAGAATGATTAAGCTATTTGATAGCGATCGCCGCGCATGTGCAATTTACGTAGAGATGTTAATGTCTTATTTGTGTTAAACAGAGGAGCCGCAATCGAAAACCCAAAAAATTCAGAATTCCTAGCATGTTCCGGTTTTTTGTTTTCGGCGAATACAGTATATGGGCCAATATAACATAATGTATCACCTAGAGGACAACCCGATTGTTCATAATCACAATCATACACCCGCCTACCATAAACATTAGCGCGGCAATTGATCAAAAACATTTCAAGTTTACATTTTACACTTTAGGGCCTAACCAGGGTGAATTAGAAGGATTAAACTATTTGATTGCGATCGCCGCACATGTGCACTTTACGAAGAGATGTCAAGGTCTTATATGTGTTGAACAGAAGAGCGGCAATCGAAAACCCAAAAAATTCAGAATTCCTAGCATGTTCCGGTTTTTTGTTTTCGGCGAATAAAGTATATGGGCCAATAAAACATAATGTATTACCTAGAGGACAACCCGATTGTTTATAATCACAATCATACACCCGCCTACCATAAACAGGAGCGCGGCAAATGACCAAAAACATTTCAATTTTACATTTTACACTTTAGCGCCTAACCAGGGTGAATTAGAATGATTAAGCTATTTGATAGCGATCGCCGCGCATGTGCAATTTATGTAGAGATGTTAATGTCTTATTTGTGTTAAACAGAGGAGCGGCAATCGAAAACCCAAAAAATTCAGAATTCCTAGCATGTTCCGGTTTTTTGTTTTCGGCGAATAAAGTATATGGGCCAATAAAACATAATGTATCACCAGAGGACAACCCGATTGTTCATAATCACAATCATACACCCGCCTACCATAAACAGGAGCGCGGCAAATGACCAAAAACATTTCAATTTTACATTTTACACTTTAGCGCCTAACCAGGGTGAGTTAGAATGATTAAACTATTTGATTGCGATCGCCGCGCATGTGCAATTTACGTAGAGATGTTAATGTCTTATTTGTGTTAAACAGAGGAGCGGCAAATTAGCGCCTAACCAGGGTGAATTAGAAGGTTTAAACTATCTGATTACGGCCGCCGCACATGTGCACTTTACGTACGGATGTCAATGGCTTATATGTGTTGAACAGAGAAGCGGCAATCTAAAACCAAAAAAAATCAACATTCCTAGCATGTTCCGGTTTTTTGTTTTCGGCGAATAAAGTATATGGGCCAATATAACATAATGTATCACCTAGAGGACAACCCGATTGTTCATAATCACAATCATACACCCGCCTACCATAAACATTAGCGCGGCAATTGACCAAAAACATTTCAAGTTTACATTTTACACTTTAGGGCCTAACCAGGGTGAATTAGAAGGATTAAACTATTTGATTGCGATCGCCGCATATGTGCACTTTACGAAGAGATGTCAAGGTCTTATATGTGTTGAACAGAGGAGCGGCAATCGAAAACCCAAAAAATTCAGAGTTCCTAGCATGTTCCGGTTTTTTGTTTTCGGCGAATAAAGTATATGGGCCAATTAAACATAATGTATCACCTAGAGGACAACCCGATTGTTCATAATCACAATCATACACCCGCCTACCATAAACAGGAGCGCGGCAAATGACCAAAAACATTTCCATTTTACATTTTACACTTTAGCGCCTAACCAGGGTGAATTAGAATGATTAAGCTATTTGATAGCGATCGCTGCACATGTGCACTTTACGTAGAGATGTCAAGGTCTTATATGTGTTGAACAGAAGAGCGGCAATCGAAAACCCAAAAAATTCAGAATTCCTAGCATGTTCCGGTTTTTTGTTTTCGGCGAATAAAGTATATGGGCCAATAAAACATAATGTATCACCTAGAGGACAACCCGATTGTTTATAATCACAATCATACACCCGCCTACCATAAACATTAGCGCGGCAATTGACCAAAAACATTTCAAGTTTACATTTTACACTTTAGGGCCTAACCAGGGTGAATTAGAAGGATTAAACTATTTGATTGCGATCGCCGCACATGTGCACTTTACGAAGAGATGTCAAGGTCTTATATGTGTTGAACAGAAGAGCGGCAATCGAAAACCCAAAAAATTCAGAATTCCTAGCATGTTCCGGTTTTTTGTTTTCGGCGAATAAAGTATATGGGCCAATAAAACATAATGTATCACCTAGAGGACAACCCGATTGTTTATAATCACAATCATACACCCGCCTACCATAAACAGGAGCGTGGCAAATGACCAAAAACATTTCCATTTTACATTTTAGACTTTAGCGCCTAACCAGGGTGAATTAGAATGATTAAACTATTTGATTGCGATCGCCGCGCATGTGCACTTTACGTAGAGATGTCAATGGCTTATATGTGTTGAACAGAGAAGCGGCAATCTAAAACCCAAAAAATTCAGAATTCCTAGCATGTTCCGGTTTTTTGTTTTCGGCGAATAAAGTATATGGGCCAATAAAACATAATGTATCACCTAGAGGACAACCCGATTGTTCATAATCACAATCATACACCCGCCTACCATAAACAGGAGCGCGGCAAATGACCAAAAACATTTCCATTTTACATTTTACACTTTAGCGCCTTACCAGGGTGAATTAGAATGATTAAGCTATTTGATAGCGATCGCCGCACATGTGCACTTTACGTAGAGATGTCAATGGCTTATATGTGTTGAACAGAGAAGCGGCAATCTAAAACCAAAAAAAATCAACATTCCTAGCATGTTCCGGTTTTTTGTTTTCGGCGAATAAAGTATATGGGCCAATATAACATAATGTATCACCTAGAGGACAACCCGATTGTTCATAATCACAATCATACACCCGCCTACCATAAACATTATCGCGGCAATTGACCAAAAACATTTCAAGTTTACATTTTACACTTTAGGGCCTAACCAGGGTGAATTAGAAGGATTAAACAATTTGATTGCGATTGCCGCACATGTACACTTTACGAAGAGATGTCAAGGTCTTATATGTGTTGAACAGAGGAGCGGCAATCGAAAACCCAAAAAATTCAGAATTCCTAGCATGTTCCGGTTTTTTGTTTTCGGCGAATAAAGTATATGGGCCAATTAAACATAATGTATCACCTAGAGGACAACCCGATTGTTCATAATCACAATCATACACCCGCCTACCATAAACAGGAGCGCGGCAAATGACCAAAAACATTTCCATTTTACATTTTACACTTTAGCGCCTAACCAGGGTGAATTAGAATGATTAAGCTATTTGATAGCGATCGCCGCGCATGTGCAATTTACGTAGAGATGTTAATGTCTTATTTGTGTTAAACAGAGAAGCGGCAATCTAAAACCAAAAAAAAATCAACATTCCAAGCATGTTCCGGTTTTTTGTTTTCGGCGAATAAAGTATATGGGCCAATATAACATAATGTATCACCTAGAGGACAACCCGATTGTTCATAATCACAATCATACACCCGCCTACCATAAACATTATCGCGGCAATTGACCAAAAACATTTCAAGTTTACATTTTACACTTTAGGGCCTAACCAGGGTGAATTAGAAGGATTAAACTATTTGATTGCGATCGCCGCATATGTACACTTTACGTAGAGATCTTAATGTCTTATTTGTGTTAAACAGAGGAGCCGCAATCGAAAACCCAAAAAATTCAGAATTCCTAGCATGTTCCGGTTTTTTGTTTTCGGCGAATAAAGTATATGGGCCAATAAAACATAATGTATCACCTAGAGGACAACCCGATTGTTCATAATCACATTCATACACCCGCCTACCATAAACAGGAGCGCGGCAAATGACCAAAAACATTTCCATTTTACATTTTACACTGTAGCGCCCAACCAGGGTGAATTAGAATGATTAAGCTATTTGATAGCGATCGCCGCACATGTGCACTTTACGTAGAGATGTCAATGGCTTATATGTGTTGAACAGGGAAGCGGCAATCTAAAACCAAAAAAAATCAACATTCCTAGCATGTTCCGGTTTTTTGTTTTCGGCGAATAAAGTATATGGGCCAATATAACTTAATGTATCACCTAGAGGACAACCCGATTGTTCATAATCACAATCATACACCCGCCTACCATAAACAGGAGCGCGGCAAATGACCAAAAACATTTCCATTTTACATTTTACACTTTAGCGCCTAACCAGGGTGAATTAGAATGATTAAGCTATTTGATAGCGATCGCCGCGCATGTGCAATTTACGTAGAGATGTTAATGTCTTATTTGTGTTAAACAGAGGAGCCGCAATCGAAAACCCAAAAAATTCAGAATTCCTAGCATGTTCCGGTTTTTTGTTTTCGGCGAATAAAGTATATGGGCCAATATAACATAATGTATCACCTAGAGGACAACCCGATTGTTCATAATCACAATCATACACCCGCCTACCATAAACATTAGCGCGGCAATTGATCAAAAACATTTCAAGTTTACATTTTACACTTTAGGGCCTAACCAGGGTGAATTAGAAGGATTAAACTATTTGATTGCGATCGCCGCACATGTGCACTTTACGAAGAGATGTCAAGGTCTTATATGTGTTGAACAGAAGAGCGGCAATCGAAAACCCAAAAAATTCAGAATTCCTAGCATGTTCCGGTTTTTTGTTTTCGGCGAATAAAGTATATGGGCCAATAAAACATAATGTATTACCTAGAGGACAACCCGATTGTTTATAATCACAATCATACACCCGCCTACCATAAACAGGAGCGCGGCAAATGACCAAAAACATTTCAATTTTACATTTTACACTTTAGCGCCTAACCAGGGTGAGTTAGAATGATTAAACTATTTGATTGCGATCGCCGCGCATGTGCAATTTACGTAGAGATGTTAATGTCTTATTTGTGTTAAACAGAGGAGCGGCAATCAAAAACCCAAAAAATTCAGAATTCCTAGCATGTTCCGGTTTTTTGTTTTCGGCGAATAAAGTATATGGGCCAATAAAACATAATGTATCACCTAGAGGACAACCCATTTGTTCATAATCACAATCATACACCCGCCTAGCATAAACAGGAGCGCGGCAAATGACCAAAAACATTTCCATTTTACATTTTACACTTTAGGGCCTAACCAGGGTGAATTAGAAGGATTAAACTATTTGATTGCGATCGCCGCACATGTGCACTTTACGAAGAGATGTCAAGGTCTTATATGTGTTGAACAGAGGAGCGGCAATCGAAAAGCCAAAAAATTCAGAATTCCTAGCATGTTACGGTTTTTTGTTTTCGGCGAATAAAGTATATGGGCCAATAAAACATAATGTATCACCTAGAGGACAACCCGATTGTTCATAATCACAATCATACACCCGCCTAGCATAAACAGGAGCGCGGCAAATGACCAAAAACATTTCCATTTTACATTTTACACTTTAGCGCCTAACCAGGGTGAGTTAGAATGATTAAACTATTTGATTGCGATCGCCGCGCATGTGCAATTTACGTAGAGATGTTAATGTCTTATTTGTGTTAAACAGAGGAGCGGCAAATTAGCGCCTAACCAGGGTGAATTAGAAGGTTTAAACTATCTGATTACGGCCGCCGCACATGTGCACTTTACGTACGGATGTCAATGGCTTATATGTGTTGAACAGAGAAGCGGCAATCTAAAACCAAAAAAAATCAACATTCCTAGCATGTTCCGGTTTTTTGTTTTCGGCGAATAAAGTATATGGGCCAATATAACATAATGTATCACCTAGAGGACAACCCGATTGTTCATAATCACAATCATACACCCGCCTACCATGAACATTAGCGCGGCAATTGACCAAAAACATTTCAAGTTTACATTTTACACTTTGGGGCCTAACCAGGGTGAATTAGAAGGATTAAACTATTTGATTGCGATCGCCGCGCATGTGCAATTTACGTAGAGATGTTAATGTCTTATTTGTGTTAAACAGAGGAGCGGCAATCAAAAACCCAAAAAATTCAGAATTCCTAGCATGTTCCGGTTTTTTGTTTTCGGCGAATAAAGTATATGGGCCAATAAAACATAATGTATCACCTAGAGGACAACCCGATTTTTCATAATCACAATCATACACCCGCCTAGCATAAACAGGAGCGCGGCAAATGACCAAAAACATTTCCATTTTACATTTTACACTTTAGGGCCTAACCAGGGTGAATTAGAAGGATTAAACTATTTGATTGCGATCGCCGCACATGTGCACTTTACGAAGAGATGTCAAGGTCTTATATGTGTTGAACAGAGGAGCGGCAATCGAAAAGCCAAAAAATTCAGAATTCCTAGCATGTTACGGTTTTTTGTTTTCGGCGAATAAAGTATATGGGCCAATAAAACATAATGTATCACCTAGAGGACAACCCGATTGTTTATAATCACAATCATTCACCCGCCTACCATAAACAGGAGCGCGGCAAATGACCAAAAACATTTCAATTTTACATTTTACATTTTAGCGCCTAACCAGGGTGAATTAGAATGATTAAGCTATTTGATAGCGATCGCCGCGCATGTGCAATTTACGTAGAGATGTTAATGTCTTATATGTGTTGAACAGAGGAGCGGCAATCAAAAACCCAAAAAATTCAGAATTCCTAGCATGTTCCGGTTTTTTGTTTTCGGCGAATAAAGTATATGGGCCAATAAAACATAATGTGTCACCTAGAGGACAACCCGATTGTTCATAATCACAATCATACACCCGCCTAGCATAAACAGGAGCGCGGCAAATGACCAAAAACATTTCCATTTTACATTTTACACTTTAGCGCCTAACCAGGGTGAATTAGAATGATTAAGCTATTTGATAGCGATCGCCGCGCATGTGCAATTTACGAAGAGATGTTAATGTCTTATTTGTGTTAAACAGAGGAGCGGCAATCGAAAACCCAAAAAATTCAGAATTCCTAGCATGTTCCGGTTTTTTGTTTTCGGCGAATAAAGTATATGGGCCAATATAACATAATGTATCACCTAGAGGACAACCCGATTGTTCATAATCACAATCATACACCCGCCTACCATAAACATTAGCGCGGCAATTGATCAAAAACATTTCAAGTTTACATTTTACACTTTAGGGCCTAACCAGGGTGAATTAGAAGGATTAAACTATTTGATTGCGATCGCCGCACATGTGCACTTTACGAAGAGATGTCAAGGTCTTATATGTGTTGAACAGAAGAGCGGCAATCGAAAACCCAAAAAATTCAGAATTCCTAGCATGTTCCGGTTTTTTGTTTTCGGCGAATAAAGTATATGGGCCAATAAAACATAATGTATTACCTAGAGGACAACCCGATTGTTTATAATCACAATCATACACCCGCCTACCATAAACAGGAGCGCGGCAAATGACCAAAAACATTTCAATTTTACATTTTACACTTTAGCGCCTAACCAGGGTGAATTAGAATGATTAAGCTATTTGATAGCGATCGCCGCGCATGTGCAATTTATGTAGAGATGTTAATGTCTTATTTGTGTTAAACAGAGGAGCGGCAATCGAAAACCCAAAAAATTCAGAATTCCTAGCATGTTCCGGTTTTTTGTTTTCGGCGAATAAAGTATATGGGCCAATAAAACATAATGTATCACCAGAGGACAACCCGATTGTTCATAATCACAATCATACACCCGCCTACCATAAACAGGAGCGCGGCAAATGACCAAAAACATTTCAATTTTACATTTTAAACTTTAGCGCCTAACCAGGGTGAGTTAGAATGATTAAACTATTTGATTGCGATCGCCGCGCATGTGCAATTTACGTAGAGATGTTAATGTCTTATTTGTGTTAAACAGAGGAGCGGCAAATTAGCGCCTAACCAGGGTGAATTAGAAGGTTTAAACTATCTGATTACGGCCGCCGCACATGTGCACTTTACGTACGGATGTCAATGGCTTATATGTGTTGAACAGAGAAGCGGCAATCTAAAACCAAAAAAAATCAACATTCCTAGCATGTTCCGGTTTTTTGTTTTCGGCGAATAAAGTATATGGGCCAATATAACATAATGTATCACCTAGAGGACAACCCGATTGTTCATAATCACAATCATACACCCGCCTACCATAAACATTAGCGCGGCAATTGACCAAAAACATTTCAAGTTTACATTTTACACTTTAGGGCCTAACCAGGGTGAATTAGAAGGATTAAACTATTTGATTGCGATCGCCGCATATGTGCACTTTACGAAGAGATGTCAAGGTCTTATATGTGTTGAACAGAGGAGCGGCAATCGAAAACCCAAAAAATTCAGAGTTCCTAGCATGTTCCGGTTTTTTGTTTTCGGCGAATAAAGTATATGGGCCAATTAAACATAATGTATCACCTAGAGGACAACCCGATTGTTCATAATCACAATCATACACCCGCCTACCATAAACAGGAGCGCGGCAAATGACCAAAAACATTTCCATTTTACATTTTACACTTTAGCGCCTAACCAGGGTGAATTAGAATGATTAAGCTATTTGATAGCGATCGCTGCACATGTGCACTTTACGTAGAGATGTCAAGGTCTTATATGTGTTGAACAGAAGAGCGGCAATCGAAAACCCAAAAAATTCAGAATTCCTAGCATGTTCCGGTTTTTTGTTTTCGGCGAATAAAGTATATGGGCCAATAAAACATAATGTATCACCTAGAGGACAACCCGATTGTTTATAATCACAATCATACACCCGCCTACCATAAACATTAGCGCGGCAATTGACCAAAAACATTTCAAGTTTACATTTTACACTTTAGGGCCTAACCAGAGTGAATTAGAAGGATTAAACTATTTGATTGCGATCGCCGCACATGTGCACTTTACGAAGAGATGTCAAGGTCTTATATGTGTTGAACAGAAGAGCGGCAATCGAAAACCCAAAAAATTCAGAATTCCTAGCATGTTCCGGTTTTTTGTTTTCGGCGAATAAAGTATATGGGCCAATAAAACATAATGTATCACCTAGAGGACAACCCGATTGTTTATAATCACAATCATACACCCGCCTACCATAAACAGGAGCGTGGCAAATGACCAAAAACATTTCCATTTTACATTTTAGACTTTAGCGCCTAACCAGGGTGAATTAGAATGATTAAACTATTTGATTGCGATCGCCGCGCATGTGCAATTTACGTAGAGATGTTAATGTCTTATTTGTGTTAAACAGAGGAGCCGCAATCGAAAACCCAAAAAATTCAGAATTCCTAGCATGTTCCGGTTTTTTGTTTTCGGCGAATAAAGTATATGGGCCAATAAAACATAATGTATCACCTAGAGGACAACCCGATTGTTCATAATCACAATCATACACCCGCCTACCATAAACAGGAGCGCGGCAAATGACCAAAAACATTTCCATTTTACATTTTACACTTTAGCGCCTTACCAGGGTGAATTAGAATGATTAAGCTATTTGATAGCGATCGCCGCACATGTGCACTTTACGTAGAGATGTCAATGGCTTATATGTGTTGAACAGAGAAGCGGCAATCTAAAACCAAAAAAAATCAACATTCCTAGCATGTTCCGGTTTTTTGTTTTCGGCGAATAAAGTATATGGGCCAATATAACATAATGTATCACCTAGAGGACAACCCGATTGTTCATAATCACAATCATACACCCGCCTACCATAAACATTATCGCGGCAATTGACCAAAAACATTTCAAGTTTACATTTTACACTTTAGGGCCTAACCAGGGTGAATTAGAAGGATTAAACAATTTGATTGCGATTGCCGCACATGTACACTTTACGAAGAGATGTCAAGGTCTTATATGTGTTGAACAGAGGAGCGGCAATCGAAAACCCAAAAAATTCAGAATTCCTAGCATGTTCCGGTTTTTTGTTTTCGGCGAATAAAGTATATGGGCCAATTAAACATAATGTATCACCTAGAGGACAACCCGATTGTTCATAATCACAATCATACACCCGTCTACCATAAACAGGAGCGCGGCAAATGACCAAAAACATTTCCATTTTACATTTTACACTTTAGCGCCTAACCAGGGTGAATTAGAATGATTAAGCTATTTGATAGCGATCGCCGCACATGTGCACTTTACGTAGAGATGTCAATGGCTTATATGTGTTGAACAGAGAAGCGGCAATCTAAAACCAAAAAAAATCAACATTCCAAGCATGTTCCGGTTTTTTGTTTTCGGCGAATAAAGTATATGGGCCAATATAACATAATGTATCACCTAGAGGACAACCCGATTGTTCATAATCACAATCATACACCCGCCTACCATAAACATTATCGCGGCAATTGACCAAAAACATTTCAAGTTTACATTTTACACTTTAGGGCCTAACCAGGGTGAATTAGAAGGATTAAACTATTTGATTGCGATCGCCGCATATGTACACTTTACGTAGAGATCTTAATGTCTTATTTGTGTTAAACAGAGGAGCCGCAATCGAAAACCCAAAAAATTCAGAATTCCTAGCATGTTCCGGTTTTTTGTTTTCGGCGAATAAAGTATATGGGCCAATAAAACATAATGTATCACCTAGAGGACAACCCGATTGTTCATAATCACATTCATACACCCGCCTACCATAAACAGGAGCGCGGCAAATGACCAAAAACATTTCCATTTTACATTTTACACTGTAGCGCCCAACCAGGGTGAATTAGAATGATTAAGCTATTTGATAGCGATCGCCGCACATGTGCACTTTACGTAGAGATGTCAATGGCTTATATGTGTTGAACAGGGAAGCGGCAATCTAAAACCAAAAAAAATCAACATTCCTAGCATGTTCCGGTTTTTTGTTTTCGGCGAATAAAGTATATGGGCCAATATAACTTAATGTATCACCTAGAGGACAACCCGATTGTTCATAATCACAATCATACACCCGCCTACCATAAACAGGAGCGCGGCAAATGACCAAAAACATTTCCATTTTACATTTTACACTTTAGCGCCTAACCAGGGTGAATTAGAATGATTAAGCTATTTGATAGCGATCGCCGCGCATGTGCAATTTACGTAGAGATGTTAATGTCTTATTTGTGTTAAACAGAGGAGCCGCAATCGAAAACCCAAAAAATTCAGAATTCCTAGCATGTTCCGGTTTTTTGTTTTCGGCGAATAAAGTATATGGGCCAATATAACATAATGTATCACCTAGAGGACAACCCGATTGTTCATAATCACAATCATACACCCGCCTACCATAAACATTAGCGCGGCAATTGATCAAAAACATTTCAAGTTTACATTTTACACTTTAGGGCCTAACCAGGGTGAATTAGAAGGATTAAACTATTTGATTGCGATCGCCGCACATGTGCACTTTACGAAGAGATGTCAAGGTCTTATATGTGTTGAACAGAAGAGCGGCAATCGAAAACCCAAAAAATTCAGAATTCCTAGCATGTTCCGGTTTTTTGTTTTCGGCGAATAAAGTATATGGGCCAATAAAACATAATGTATTACCTAGAGGACAACCCGATTGTTTATAATCACAATCATACACCCGCCTACCATAAACAGGAGCGCGGCAAATGACCAAAAACATTTCAATTTTACATTTTACACTTTAGCGCCTAACCAGGGTGAGTTAGAATGATTAAACTATTTGATTGCGATCGCCGCGCATGTGCAATTTACGTAGAGATGTTAATGTCTTATTTGTGTTAAACAGAGGAGCGGCAATCAAAAACCCAAAAAATTCAGAATTCCTAGCATGTTCCGGTTTTTTGTTTTCGGCGAATAAAGTATATGGGCCAATAAAACATAATGTATCACCTAGAGGACAACCCGATTGTTCATAATCACAATCATACACCCGCCTAGCATAAACAGGAGCGCGGCAAATGACCAAAAACATTTCCATTTTACATTTTACACTTTAGGGCCTAACCAGGGTGAATTAGAAGGATTAAACTATTTGATTGCGATCGCCGCACATGTGCACTTTACGAAGAGATGTCAAGGTCTTATATGTGTTGAACAGAGGAGCGGCAATCGAAAAGCCAAAAAATTCAGAATTCCTAGCATGTTACGGTTTTTTGTTTTCGGCGAATAAAGTATATGGGCCAATAAAACATAATGTATCACCTAGAGGACAACGCGATTGTTTATAATCACAATCATTCACCCGCCTACCATAAACAGGAGCGCGGCAAATGACCAAAAACATTTCAATTTTACATTTTACACTTTAGCGCCTAACCAGGGTGAATTAGAATGATTAAGCTATTTGATAGCGATCGCCGCGCATGTGCAATTTACGTAGAGATGTTAATGTCTTATATGTGTTGAACAGAGGAGCGGCAATCAAAAACCCAAAAAATTCAGAATTCCTAGCATGTTCCGGTTTTTTGTTTTCGGCGAATAAAGTATATGGGCCAATAAAACATAATGTGTCACCTAGAGGACAACCCGATTGTTCATAATCACAATCATACACCCGCCTAGCATAAACAGGAGCGCGGCAAATGACCAAAAACATTTCCATTTTACATTTTACACTTTAGCGCCTAACCAGGGTGAATTAGAATGATTAAGCTATTTGATAGCGATCGCCGCGCATGTGCAATTTACGAAGAGATGTTAATGTCTTATTTGTGTTAAACAGAGGAGCGGCAATCGAAAACCCAAAAAATTCAGAATTCCTAGCATGTTCCGGTTTTTTGTTTTCGGCGAATAAGTATATGGGCCAATAAAACATAATGTATCACCTAGAGGACAACCCTATTGTTCATAATCACAATCATACACCCGCCTAGCATAAACAGGAGCGCGGCAAATGACCAAAAACATTTCCATTTTACATTTTACACTTTAGCGCCTTACCACGGTGAATTAGAATGATTAAGCTATTTGATAGCGATTGCCGCGCATGTGCAATTTACGTAGAGATGTTAATGTCTTATTTGTGTTAAACAGAGGAGCGGCAATCGAAAACCCAAAAAAATCAACATTCCTAGCATGTTCCGGTTTTTTGTTTTCGGCGAATAAAGTATATGGGCCAATAAAACATAATGTATCACCTAGAGGACAAACCGATTGTTCATAATCACAACCATACACCCGCCTACCATAAACAGGAGCGCGGCAAATGACCAAAAACATTTCCATTTTACACTTTAGCGCCTAACCAGGGTGAATTAGAATGATTAAGCTATTTGACAGCGATCGCCGCACATGTGCACTTTACGTAGAGATGTCAATGGCTTATATGTGTTGAACAGAGAAGCGGCAATCTAAAACCAAAAAAAATCAACATTCCTAGCATGTTCCGGTTTTTTGTTTTCGGCGAATAAAGTATATGGGCCAATATAACATAATGTATCACCTAGAGGACAACCCGATTGTTCATAATCACAATCATACACCCGCCTACCATAAACATTAGCGCGGCAATTGACCAAAAACATTTCAAGTTTACATTTTACACTTTAGGGCCTAACCAGGGTGAATTAGAAGGATTAAACTATTTGATTGCGATCGCCGCACATGTGCACTTTACGAAGAGATGTCAAGGTCTTATATGTGTTGAACAGAAGAGCGGCAATCGAAAACCCAAAAAATTCAGAATTCCTAGCATGTTCCGGTTTTTTGTTTTCGGCGAATAAAGTATATGGGCCAATAAAACATAATGTATTACCTAGAGGACAACCCGATTGTTTATAATCACAATCATACACCCGCCTACCATAAACAGGAGCGCGGCTAATGACCAAAAACATTTCAATTTTACATTTTACACTTTAGCGCCTAACCAGGGTGAATTAGAATGATTAAGCTATTTGATAGCGATCGCCGCGCATGTGCAATTTACGTAGAGATGTTAATGTCTTATTTGTGTTAAACAGAGGAGCGGCAATCAAAAACCAAAAAAATTCAGAATTCCTAGCATGTTCCGGTTTTTTGTTTTCGGCGAATAAAGTATATGGGCCAATAAAACATAATGTATCACCTAGAGGACAACCCGATTGTTCATAATCACAATCATACACCCGCCTAGCATAAACAGGAGCGCGGCAAATGACCAAAAACATTTCCATTTTACATTTTACACTTTAGCGCCTAACCAGGGTGAATTAGAATGATTAAGCTATTTGATAGCGATCGCCGCGCATGTGCAATTTACGTAGAGATGTTAATGTCTTATTTGTGTTAAACAGAGGAGCGGCAATCGAAAACCCAAAAAATTCAGAATTCCTAGCATGTTCCGGTTTTTTGTTTTCGGCGAATAAGTATATGGGCCAATAAAACATAATGTATCACCTAGAGGACAACCCGATTGTTCATAATCACAATCATACACCCGCCTAGCATAAACAGGAGCGCGGCAAATGACCAAAAACATTTCCATTTTACATTTTACACTTTAGCGCCTTACCAGGGTGAATTAGAATGATTAAGCTATTTTATAGCGATCGCCGCGCATGTGCAATTTACGTAGAGATGTTAATGTCTTATTTGTGTTAAACAGAGGAGCGGCAATCGAAAACCCAAAAAATTCAGAATTCCTAGCATGTTCCGGTTTTTTGTTTTCGGCGAATAAAGTATATGGGCCAATAAAACATAATGTATCACCTAGAGCACAACCCGATTGTTCATAATCACAATCATTCACCCGCCTACCATAAACAGGAGCGCGGCAATTGACCAAAAACATTTCAAGTTTACATTTTACACTTTAGGGCCTAACCAGGGTGAATTAGAAGGATTAAACTATTTGATTGCGATCGCCGCACATGTGCACTTTACGAAGAGATGTCAAGGTCTTATATGTGTTGAACAGAGGAGCGGCAATCGAAAAGCCAAAAAATTCAGAATTCCTAGCATGTTACGGTTTTTTGTTTTCGGCGAATAAAGTATATGGGCCAATAAAACATAATGTATCACCTAGAGGACAACCCGATTGTTTATAATCACAATCATTCACCCGCCTACCATAAACAGGAGCGCGGCAAATGACCAAAAACATTTCAATTTTACATTTTACAGTTTAGCGCCTAACCAGGGTGAATTAGAATGATTAAGCTATTTGATAGCGATCGCCGCGCATGTGCAATTTACGTAGAGATGTTAATGTCTTATATGTGTTGAACAGAGGAGCGGCAATCAAAAACCCAAAAAAATCAACATTCCTAGCATGTTCCGGTTTTTTGTTTTCGGCAAATAAAGTATATGGGCCAATAAAACATAATGTATCACCTAGAGGACAAACCGATTGTTCATAATCACAACCATACACCCGCCTACCATAAACAGGAGCGCGGCAAATGACCAAAAACATTTCCATTTTACATTTTACACTTTAGCGCCTAACCAGGGTGAATTAGAATGATTAAGCTATTTGATAGCGATCGCCGCACATATGCACTTTACGTAGAGATGTCAATGGCTTATATGTGTTGAACAGAGAAGCGGCAATCTAAAACCAAAAAAAATCAACATTCCTAGCATGTTCCGGTTTTTTGTTTTCGGCGAATAAAGTATATGGGCCAATATAACATAATGTATCACCTAGAGGACAACCCGATTGTTCATAATCACAATCATACACCCGCCTACCATAAACATTAGCGCGGCAATTGACCAAAAACATTTCAAGTTTACATTTTACACTTTAGGGCCTAACCAGGGTGAATTAGAAGGATTAAACTATTTGATTGCGATCGCCGCACATGTGCACTTTACGAAGAGATGTCAAGGTCTTATATGTGTTGAACAGAAGAGCGGCAATCGAAAACCCAAAAAATTCAGAATTCCTAGCATGTTCCGGTTTTTTGTTTTCGGCGAATAAAGTATATGGGCCAATAAAACATAATGTATTACCTAGAGGACAACCCGATTGTTTATAATCACATTCATACACCCGCCTACCATAAACAGGAGCGCGGCTAATGACCAAAAACATTTCAATTTTACATTTTACACTTTAGCGCCTAACCAGGGTGAATTAGAATGATTAAGCTATTTGATAGCGATCGCCGCGCATGTGCAATTTACGTAGAGATGTTAATGTCTTATTTGTGTTAAACAGAGGAGCGGCAATCAAAAACCCAAAAAATTCAGAATTCCTAGCATGTTCCGGTTTTTTGTTTTCGGCGAATAAAGTATATGGGCCAATAAAACATAATGTATCACCTAGAGGACAACCCGATTGTTCATAATCACAATCATACACCCGCCTAGCATAAACAGGAGCGCGGCAAATGACCAAAAACATTTCCATTTTACATTTTACACTTTAGCGCCTAACCAGGGTGAATTAGAATGATTAAGCTATTTGATAGCGATCGCCGCGCATGTGCAATTTACGTAGAGATGTTAATGTCTTATTTGTGTTAAACAGAGGAGCGGCAATCGAAAACCCAAAAAATTCAGAATTCCTAGCATGTTCCGGTTTTTTGTTTTCGGCGAATAAGTATATGGGCCAATAAAACATAATGTATCACCTAGAGGACAACCCAATTGTTCATAATCACAATCATACACCCGCCTAGCATAAACAGGAGCGCGGCAAATGACCAAAAACATTTCCATTTTACATTTTACACTTTAGCGCCTTACCAGGGTGAATTAGAATGATTAAGCTATTTGATAGCGATCGCCGCGCATGTGCAATTTACGTAGAGATGTTAATGTCTTATTTGTGTTAAACAGAGGAGCGGCAATCGAAAACCA
Organism: Bactrocera oleae; assembly: GCF_042242935.1. Classification (NCBI taxonomy): domain Eukaryota; kingdom Metazoa; phylum Arthropoda; class Insecta; order Diptera; family Tephritidae; genus Bactrocera; species Bactrocera oleae. Next base: position 19,056,226 of record NC_091539.1, on the reverse strand, counting down.
AAAAATTCAGAATTCCTAGCATGTTCCGGTTTTTTGTTTTCGGCGAATAAAGTATATGGGCCAATAAAACATAATGTATCACCTAGAGGACAACCCGATTGTTCATAATCACAATCATTCACCCGCCTACCATAAACAGGAGCGCGGCAATTGACCAAAAACATTTCAAGTTTACATTTTACACTTTAGGGCCTAACCAGGGTGAATTAGAAGGATTAAACTATTTGATTGCGATCGCCGCACATGTGCACTTTACGAAGAGATGTCAAGGTCTTATATGTGTTGAACAGAGGAGCGGCAATCGAAAAGCCAAAAAATTCAGAATTCCTAGCATGTTACGGTTTTTTGTTTTCGGCGAATAAAGTATATGGGCCAATAAAACATAATGTATCACCTAGAGGACAACCCGATTGTTTATAATCACAATCATTCACCCGCCTACCATAAACAGGAGCGCGGCAAATGACCAAAAACATTTCAATTTTAAATTTTACAGTTTAGCGCCTAACCAGGGTGAATTAGAATGATTAAGCTATTTGATAGCGATCGCCGCGCATGTGCAATTTACGTAGAGATGTTAATGTCTTATATGTGTTGAACAGAGGAGCGGCAATCAAAAACCCAAAAAATTCAGAATTCCTAGCATGTTCCGGTTTTTTGTTTTCGGCGAATAAAGTATATGGGCCAATAAAACATAATGTATCACCTAAAGGACAACCCGATTGTTCATAATCACAATCATACACCCGCCTACCATAAACAGGAGCGTGGCAAATGACCAAAAACATTTCAATTTTACATTTTACACTTTAGCGCCTAACCAGGGTGAATTAGAATGATTAAACTATTTGATTGCGATCACCGCGCATGTGCAATTTACGTAGAGATGTTAATGTCTGCTTTGTGTTAAACAGAGGAGCGGCAATCGAAAACCCAAAAAATTCAGAATTCCTAGCATGTTCCGGTTTTTTGTTTTCGGCGAATAAAGTATATGGGCCAATAAAACATAATGTATCACCTAGAGGACAACCCGATTGTTCATAATCACAATCATACACCCGCCTACCATAAACAGGAGCGTGGCAAATGACCAAAAACATTTCAATTTTACATTTTACACTTTAGCGCCTAACCAGGGTGAATTAGAATGATTAAACTATTTGATTGCGATCACCGCGCATGTGCAATTAACGTAGAGATGTTAATGTCTTATTTGTGTTAAACAGAGGAGCGGAAATCGAAAACCCAAAAAATTCAACATTCCTAGCATGTTCCGGTTTTTTGTTTTCGGCGAATAAAGTATATGGGCCAATATAACATAATGTATCACCTAGAGGACAACCCGATTGTTCATAATCACAATCATACACCCGCTTACCATAAACATTAGCGCGGCAATTGACCAAAAACATTTCAAGTTTACATTTTACACTTTAGGGCCTAACCAGGGTGAATTAGAAGGATTAAACTATTTGATTGCGATCGCCGCGCATATGCAATTTACGTAGAGATGTTAATGTCTTATTTGTGTTAAACAGAGGAGCGGCAATCGAAAACCCAAAAAATTCAGAATTCCTAGCATGTTCCGGTTTTTTGTTTTCGGCGAATAAAGTATATGGGCCAATAAAACATAATGTATCACCTAGAGGACAACCCGATTGTTCATAATCACAATCATACACCCGCCTACCATAAACAGGAGCGTGGCAAATGACCAAAAACATTTCAATTTTACATTTTACACTTTAGCGCCTAACCAGGGTGAATTAGAATGATTAAACTATTTGATTGCGATCACCGCGCATGTGCAATTTACGTAGAGATGTTAATGTCTTATTTGTGTTAAACAGAGGAGCGGCAATCGAAAACCCAAAAAACTCAACATTCCTAGCATGTTCCGGTTTTTTGTTTTCGGCGAATAAAGTATATGGGCCAATATAACATAATGTATCACCTAGAGGACATCCCGATTGTTCATAATCACAATCATACACCCGCTTACCATAAACATTAGCGCGGCAATTGACCAAAAACATTTCAAGTTTACATTTTACACTTTAGGGCCTAACCAGGGTGAATTAGAAGGATTAAACTATCTGATTACGGTCGCCGCACATGTGCACTTTACGTAGAGATGTCAATGGCTTATATGTGTTGAACAGAGAAGCGGCAATCTAAAACCAAAAAAAATCAACATTCCTAGCAAGTTCCGGTTTTTTGTTTTCGGCGAATAAAGTATATGGGCCAATATAACATAATGTATCACCTAGAGGTCAACCCGATTGTTCATAATCACAATCATACACCCGCTTACCATAAACATTAGCGCGGCAATTGACCAAAAACATTTCAAGTTTACATTTTACACTTTAGGGCCTAACCAGGGTGAATTAGAAGGATTAAACTATTTGATTGCGATCGCCGCGCATATGCAATTTACGTAGAGATGTTAATGTCTTATTTGTGTTAAACAGAGGAGCGGCAATCGAAAACCCAAAAAATTCAGAATTCCTAGCATGTTCCGGTTTTTTATTTTCGGCGAATAAAGTATATGGGCCAATAAAACATAATGTATCACCTAGAGGACAACCCGATTGTTCATAATCACAATCATACACCCGCCTACCATAAACAGGAGCGCGGCAAATGACCAAAAACATTTCAATTTTACATTTTACACTTTAGCGCCTAACCAGGGTGAATTAGAATGATTAAACTATTTGATTGCGATCGCCGCGCATGTGCAATTTACGTAGAGATGTTAATGTCTTATTTGTGTTAAACAGAGGAGCGGCAAATTAGCGCCTAACCAGGGTGAATTAGAAGGATTAAACTATCTGATTACGGTCGCCGCACATGTGCACTTTACGTAGAGATGTCAATGGCTTATATGTGTTGAACAGAGAAGCGGCAATCTAAAACCAAAAAAAATCAACATTCCTAGCATGTTTCGGTTTTTTGTTTTCGGCGAATAAAGTATATGGGCCAATATAACATAATGTATCACCTAGAGGACAACCCGATTGTTCATAATCACAATCATACACCCGCCTACCATAAACATTAGCGCGGCAATTGACCAAAAACATTTCAAGTTTACATTTTACACTTTAGGGCCTAACCAGGGTGAATTAGAAGGATTAAACTATTTGATTGCGATCGCCGCACATGTGCACTTTACGAAGAGATGTCAAGGTCTTATATGTGTTCAACAGAGGAGCGGCAATCGAAAACCCAAAAAATTCAGAATTCCTAGCATGTTCCGGTTTTTTGTTTTCGGCGAATAAAGTATATGGGCCAATAAAACATAATGTATCACCTAGAGGACAACCCGATTGTTCATAATCACAATCATACACCCGCCTACCATAAACAGGAGCGTGGCAAATGACCAAAAACATTTCAATTTTACATTTTACACTTTAGCGCCTAACCAGGGTGAATTAGAATGATTAAACTATTTGATTGCGATCACCGCGCATGTGCAATTTACGTAGAGATGTTAATGTCTTATTTGTGTTAAAGAGAGGAGCGGCAATCGAAAACCCAAAAAATTCAGAATTCCTAGCATGTTCCGGTTTTTTGTTTTCGGCGAATAAAGTATATGGGCCAATAAAACATAATGTACCACCTAGAGGACAACCCGATTGTTCATAATTACAATCATACACCCGCCTACCATAAACAGAAGCGCGGCAAATGACCAAAAACATTTCAATTTTACATTTTACACTTTAGCGCCTAACCAGGGTGAATTAGAATGATTAAACTATTTGATTGCGATCGCCGCGCATGTGCAATTTACGTAGAGATGTTAATGTCTTATTTGTGTTAAACAGAGGAGCGGCAAATTAGCGCCTAACCAGGGTGAATTAGAAGGATTAAACTATCTGATTACGGCCGCCGCACATGTGCACTTTACGTACAGATGTCAATGGCTTATATGTGTTGAACAGAGAAGCGGCAATCTAAAACCAAAAAAAATCAACATTCCTAGCATGTTCCGGTTTTTTGTTTTCGGCGAATAAAGTATATGGGCCAATATAACATAATGTATCACCTAGAGGACAACCCGATTGTTCATAATCACAATCATACACCTGCCTACCATGAACATTAGCGCGGCAATTGACCAAAAACATTTCAAGTTTACATTTTACACTTTGGGGCCTAACCAGGGTGAATTAGAAGGATTAAACTATTTGATTGCGATCGCCGCGCATGTGCAATTTACGTAGAGATGTTAATGTCTTATTTGTGTTAAACAGAGGAGCGGCAATCAAAAACCCAAAAAATTCAGAATTCCTAGCATGTTCCGGTTTTTTGTTTTCGGCGAATAAAGTATATGGGCCAATAAAACATAATGTATCACCTAGAGGACAACCCGATTGTTCATAATCACAATCATACACCCGCCTAGCATAAACAGGAGTGCGGCAAATGACCAAAAACATTTCCATTTTACATTTTACACTTTAGCGCCTAACCAGGGTGAACTAGAATGATTAAGCTATTTGATAGCGATCGCCGCGCATGTGCAATTTACGTAGAGATGTTAATGTCTTATTTGTGTTAAACAGAGGAGCGGCAATCGAAAACCCAAAAAATTCAGAATTCCTAGCATGTTCCGGTTTTTTGTTTTCGGCGAATAAAGTATATGGGCCAATAAAACATAATGTATCACCTAGAGGACAACCCGATTGTTCATAATCACAATCATACACCCGCCTAGCATAAACAGGAGCGCGGCAAATGACCAAAAACATTTCCATTTTACATTTTACACTTTAGCGCCTAACCAGGGTGAATTAGAATGATTAAGCTATTTGATAGCGATCGCCGCGCATGTGCAATTTACGTAGAGATGTTAATGTCTTATTTGTGTTAAACAGAGGAGCGGCAATCGAAAACCCAAAAAATTCAGAATTCCTAGCATGTTCCGGTTTTTTGTTTTCGGCGAATAAAGTATATGGGCCAATATAACATAATGTATCACCTAGAGGACAACCCGATTGTTCATAATCACAATCATACACCCGCCTACCATGAACATTAGCGCGGCAATTGACCAAAAACATTTCAAGTTTACATTTTACACTTTGGGGCCTAACCAGGGTGAATTAGAAGGATTAAACTATTTGATTGCGATCGCCGCGCATGTGCAATTTACGTAGAGATGTTAATTTCTTATTTGTGTTAAACAGAGGAGCGGCAATCAAAAACCCAAAAAATTCAGAATTCCTAGCATGTTCCGGTTTTTTGTTTTCGGCGAATAAAGTATATGGGCCAATAAAACATAATGTATCACCTAGAGGACAACCCGATTGTTCATAATCACAATCATACACCCGCCTAGCATAAACAGGAGCGCGGCAAATGACCAAAAACATTTCCATTTTACATTTTACACTTTAGCGCCTAACCAGGGTGAATTAGAATGATTAAGCTATTTGATAGCGATCGCCGCGCATGTGCAATTTACGTAGAGATGTTAATGTCTTATTTGTGTTAAACAGAGGAGCGGCAATCGAAAACCCAAAAAATTCAGAATTCCTAGCATGTTCCGGTTTTTTGTTTTCGGCGAATAAAGTATATGGGCCAATAAAACATAATGTATCACCTAGAGGACAACCCGATTGTTCATAATCACAATCATACACCCGCCTACCATAAACAGGAGCGCGGCAAATGACCAAAAACATTTCAATTTTACATTTTACACTTTAGCGCCTAACCAGGGTGAATTAGAATGATTAAGCTATTTGATAGCGATCGCCGCGCATGTGCAATTTACGTAGAGATGTTAATGTCTTATTTGTGTTAAAGAGAGGAGCGGCAATCGAAAACCCAAAAAATTCAGAATTCCTAGCATGTTCCGGTTTTTTGTTTTCGGCGAATAAAGTATATGGGCCAATAAAACATAATGTATCACCTAGAGGACAACCCGATTGTTCATAATTACAATCATACACCCGCCTACCATAAACAGGAGCGCGGCAAATGACCAAAAACATTTCAATTTTACATTTTACATTTTAGCGCCTAACCAGGGTGAATTAGAATGATTAAACTATTTGATTGCGATCGCCGCGCATGTGCAATTTACGTAGAGATGTTAATGTCTTATTTGTGTTAAACAGAGGAGCGGCAAATTAGCGCCTAACCAGGGTGAATTAGAATGATTAAGCTATTTGATAGCGATCGCCGCGCATGTGCAATTTACGTAGAGATGTTAATGTCTTATATGTGTTGAACAGAGGAGCGGCAATCAAAAACCCAAAAAATTCAGAATTCCTAGCATGTTCCGGTTTTTTGTTTTCGGCGAATAAAGTATATGGGCCAATAAAACATAATGTATCACCTAAAGGACAACCCGATTGTTCATAATCACAATCATACACCCGCCTACCATAAACAGGAGCGTGGCAAATGACCAAAAACATTTCAATTTTACATTTTACACTTTAGCGCCTAACCAGGGTGAATTAGAATGATTAAACTATTTGATTGCGATCACCGCGCATGTGCAATTTACGTAGAGATGTTAATGTCTGCTTTGTGTTAAACAGAGGAGCGGCAATCGAAAACCCAAAAAATTCAGAATTCCTAGCATGTTCCGGTTTTTTGTTTTCGGCGAATAAAGTATATGGGCCAATAAAACATAATGTATCACCTAGAGGACAACCCGATTGTTCATAATCACAATCATACACCCGCCTACCATAAACAGGAGCGTGGCAAATGACCAAAAACATTTCAATTTTACATTTTACACTTTAGCGCCTAACCAGGGTGAATTAGAATGATTAAACTATTTGATTGCGATCACCGCGCATGTGCAATTAACGTAGAGATGTTAATGTCTTATTTGTGTTAAACAGAGGAGCGGAAATCGAAAACCCAAAAAATTCAACATTCCTAGCATGTTCCGGTTTTTTGTTTTCGGCGAATAAAGTATATGGGCCAATATAACATAATGTATCACCTAGAGGACAACCCGATTGTTCATAATCACAATCATACACCCGCTTACCATAAACATTAGCGCGGCAATTGACCAAAAACATTTCAAGTTTACATTTTACACTTTAGGGCCTAACCAGGGTGAATTAGAAGGATTAAACTATTTGATTGCGATCGCCGCGCATATGCAATTTACGTAGAGATGTTAATGTCTTATTTGTGTTAAACAGAGGAGCGGCAATCGAAAACCCAAAAAATTCAGAATTCCTAGCATGTTCCGGTTTTTTGTTTTCGCCGAATAAAGTATATGGGCCAATAAAACATAATGTATCACCTAGAGGACAACCCGATTGTTCATAATCACAATCATACACCCGCCTACCATAAACAGGAGCGTGGCAAATGACCAAAAACATTTCAATTTTACATTTTACACTTTAGCGCCTACCCAGGGTGAATTAGAATGATTAAACTATTTGATTGCGATCACCGCGCATGTGCAATTTACGTAGAGATGTTAATGTCTTATTTGTGTTAAACAGAGGAGCGGCAATCGAAAACCCAAAAAACTCAACATTCCTAGCATGTTCCGGTTTTTTGTTTTCGGCGAATAAAGTATATGGGCCAATATAACATAATGTATCACCTGGAGGACATCCCGATTGTTCATAATCACAATCATACACCCGCTTACCATAAACATTAGCGCGGCAATTGACCAAAAACATTTCAAGTTTACATTTTACACTTTAGGGCCTAACCAGGGTGAATTAGAAGGATTAAACTATCTGATTACGGTCGCCGCACATGTGCACTTTACGTAGAGATGTCAATGGCTTATATGTGTTGAACAGAGAAGCGGCAATCTAAAACCAAAAAAAATCAACATTCCTAGCATGTTCCGGTTTTTTGTTTTCGGCGAATAAAGTATATGGGCCAATATAACATAATGTATCACCTAGAGGTCAACCCGATTGTTCATAATCACAATCATACACCCGCTTACCATAAACATTAGCGCGGCAATTGACCAAAAACATTTCAAGTTTACATTTTACACTTTAGGGCCTAACCAGGGTGAATTAGAAGGATTAAACTATTTGATTGCGATCGCCGCGCATATGCAATTTACGTAGAGATGTTAATGTCTTATTTGTGTTAAACAGAGGAGCGGCAATCGAAAACCCAAAAAATTCAGAATTCCTAGCATGTTCCGGTTTTTTATTTTCGGCGAATAAAGTATATGGGCCAATAAAACATAATGTATCACCTAGAGGACAACCCGATTGTTCATAATCACAATCATACACCCGCCTACCATAAACAGGAGCGCGGCAAATGACCAAAAACATTTCAATTTTACATTTTACACTTTAGCGCCTAACCAGGGTGAATTAGAATGATTAAACTATTTGATTGCAATCGCCGCGCATGTGCAATTTACGTAGAGATGTTAATGTCTTATTTGTGTTAAACAGAGGAGCGGCAAATTAGCGCCTAACCAGGGTGAATTAGAAGGATTAAACTATCTGATTACGGTCGCCGCACATGTGCACTTTACGTAGAGATGTCAATGGCTTATATGTGTTGAACAGAGAAGCGGCAATCTAAAACCAAAAAAAATCAACATTCCTAGCATGTTTCGGTTTTTTGTTTTCGGCGAATAAAGTATATGGGCCAATATAACATAATGTATCACCTAGAGGACAACCCGATTGTTCATAATCACAATCATACACCCGCCTACCATAAACATTAGCGCGGCAATTGACCAAAAACATTTCAAGTTTACATTTTACACTTTAGGGCCTAACCAGGGTGAATTAGAAGGATTAAACTATTTGATTGCGATCGCCGCACATGTGCACTTTACGAAGAGATGTCAAGGTCTTATATGTGTTCAACAGAGGAGCGGCAATCGAAAACCCAAAAAATTCAGAATTCCTAGCATGTTCCGGTTTTTTGTTTTCGGCGAATAAAGTATATGGGCCAATAAAACATAATGTATCACCTAGAGGACAACCCGATTGTTCATAATCACAATCATACACCCGCCTACCATAAACAGGAACGTGGCAAATGACCAAAAACATTTCAATTTTACATTTTACACTTTAGCGCCTAACCAGGGTGAATTAGAATGATTAAACTATTTGATTGCGATCACCGCGCATGTGCAATTTACGTAGAGATGTTAATGTCTTATTTGTGTTAAAGAGAGGAGCGGCAATCGAAAACCCAAAAAATTCAGAATTCCTAGCATGTTCCGGTTTTTTGTTTTCGGCGAATAAAGTATATGGGCCAATAAAACATAATGTATCACCTAGAGGACAACCCGATTGTTCATAATTACAATCATACACCCGCCTACCATAAACAGGAGCACGGCAAATGACCAAAAACATTTCAATTTTACATTTTACACTTTAGCGCCTAACCAGGGTGAATTAGAATGATTAAACTATTTGATTGCGATCGCCGCGCATGTGCAATTTACGTAGAGATGTTAATGTCTTATTTGTGTTAAACAGAGGAGCGGCAAATTAGCGCCTAACCAGGGTGAATTAGAAGGATTAAACTATCTGATTACGGCCGCCGCACATGTGCACTTTACGTACAGATGTCAATGGCTTATATGTGTTGAACAGAGAAGCGGCAATCTAAAACCAAAAAAAATCAACATTCCTAGCATGTTCCGGTTTTTTGTTTTCGGCGAATAAAGTATATGGGCCAATATAACATAATGTATCACCTAGAGGACAACCCGATTGTTCATAATCACAATCATACACCCGCCTACCATGAACATTAGCGCGGCAATTGACCAAAAACATTTCAAGTTTACATTTTACACTTTGGGGCCTAACCAGGGTGAATTAGAAGGATTAAACTATTTGATTGCGATCGCCGCGCATGTGCAATTTACGTAGAGATGTTAATGTCTTATTTGTGTTAAACAGAGGAGCGGCAATCAAAAACCCAAAAAATTCAGAATTCCTAGCATGTTCCGGTTTTTTGTTTTCGGCGAATAAAGTATATGGGCCAATAAAACATAATGTATCACCTAGAGGACAACCCGATTGTTCATAATCACAATCATACACCCGCCTAGCATAAACAGGAGTGCGGCAAATGACCAAAAACATTTCCATTTTACATTTTACACTTTAGCGCCTAACCAGGGTGAACTAGAATGATTAAGCTATTTGATAGCGATCGCCGCGCATGTGCAATTTACGTAGAGATGTTAATGTCTTATTTGTGTTAAACAGAGGAGCGGCAATCGAAAACCCAAAAAATTCAGAATTCCTAGCATGTTCCGGTTTTTTGTTTTCGGCGAATAAAGTATATGGGCCAATAAAACATAATGTATCACCTAGAGGACAACCCGATTGTTCATAATCACAATCATACACCCGCCTAGCATAAACAGGAGCGCGGCAAATGACCAAAAACATTTCCATTTTACATTTTACACTTTAGCGCCTAACCAGGGTGAATTAGAATGATTAAGCTATTTGATAGCGATCGCCGCGCATGTGCAATTTACGTAGAGATGTTAATGTCTTATTTGTGTTAAACAGAGGAGCGGCAATCGAAAACCCAAAAAATTCAGAATTCCTAGCATGTTCCGGTTTTTTGTTTTCGGCGAATAAAGTATATGGGCCAATATAACATAATGTATCACCTAGAGGACAACCCGATTGTTCATAATCACAATCATACACCCGCCTACCATGAACATTAGCGCGGCAATTGACCAAAAACATTTCAAGTTTACATTTTACACTTTGGGGCCTAACCAGGGTGAATTAGAAGGATTAAACTATTTGATTGCGATCGCCGCGCATGTGCAATTTACGTAGAGATGTTAATGTCTTATTTGTGTTAAACAGAGGAGCGGCAATCAAAAACCCAAAAAATTCAGAATTCCTAGCATGTTCCGGTTTTTTGTTTTCGGCGAATAAAGTATATGGGCCAATAAAACATAATGTATCACCTAGAGGACAACCCGATTGTTCATAATCACAATCATACACCCGCCTACCATAAACAGGAGCGCGGCAAATGACCAAAAACATTTCAATTTTACATTTTACACTTTAGCGCCTAACCAGGGTGAATTAGAATGATTAAGCTATTTGATAGCGATCGCCGCGCATGTGCAATTTACGTAGAGATGTTAATGTCTTATTTGTGTTAAAGAGAGGAGCGGCAATCGAAAACCCAAAAAATTCAGAATTCCTAGCATGTTCCGGTTTTTTGTTTTCGGCGAATAAAGTATATGGGCCAATAAAACATAATGTATCACCTAGAGGACAACCCGATTGTTCATAATTACAATCATACACCCGCCTACCATAAACAGGAGCGCGGCAAATGACCAAAAACATTTCAATTTTACATTTTACACTTTAGCGCCTAACCAGGGTGAATTAGAATGATTAAACTATTTGATTGCGATCGCCGCGCATGTGCAATTTACGTAGAGATGTTAATGTCTTATTTGTGTTAAACAGAGGAGCGGCAAATTAGCGCCTAACCAGGGTGAATTAGAAGGATTAAACTATCTGATTACGGCCGCCGCACATGTGCACTTTACGTACAGATGTCAATGGCTTATATGTGTTGAACAGAGAAGCGGCAATCTAAAACCAAAAAAAATCAACATTCCTAGCATGTTCCGGTTTTTTGTTTTCGGCGAATAAAGTATATGGGCCAATATAACATAATGTATCACCTAGAGGACAACCCGATTGTTCATAATCACAATCATACACCCGCCTACCATGAACATTAGCGCGGCAATTGACCAAAAACATTTCAAGTTTACATTTTACACTTTGGGGCCTAACCAGGGTGAATTAGAAGGATTAAACTATTTGATTGCGATCGCCGCGCATGTGCAATTTACGTAGAGATGTTAATGTCTTATTTGTGTTAAACAGAGGAGCGGCAATCAAAAACCCAAAAAATTCAGAATTCCTAGCATGTTCCGGTTTTTTGTTTTCGGCGAATAAAGTATATGGGCCAATAAAACATAATGTATCACCTAGAGGACAACCCGATTGTTCATAATCACAATCATACACCCGCCTAGCATAAACAGGAGTGCGGCAAATGACCAAAAACATTTCCATTTTACATTTTACACTTTAGCGCCTAACCAGGGTGAACTAGAATGATTAAGCTATTTGATAGCGATCGCCGCGCATGTGCAATTTACGTAGAGATGTTAATGTCTTATTTGTGTTAAACAGAGGAGCGGCAATCGAAAACCCAAAAAATTCAGAATTCCTAGCATGTTCCGGTTTTTTGTTTTCGGCGAATAAAGTATATGGGCCAATAAAACATAATGTATCACCTAGAGGACAACCCGATTGTTCATAATCACAATCATACACCCGCCTAGCATAAACAGGAGCGCGGCAAATGACCAAAAACATTTCCATTTTACATTTTACACTTTAGCGCCTAACCAGGGTGAATTAGAATGATTAAGCTATTTGATTGCGATCGCCGCGCATGTGCAATTTACGTAGAGATGTTAATGTCTTATTTGTGTTAAACAGAGGAGCGGCAATCGAAAACCCAAAAAATTCAGAATTCCTAGCATGTTCCGGTTTTTTGTTTTCGGCGAATAAAGTATATGGGCCAATATAACATAATGTATCACCTAGAGGACAACCCGATTGTTCATAATCACAATCATACACCCGCCTACCATGAACATTAGCGCGGCAATTGACCAAAAACATTTCAAGTTTACATTTTACACTTTGGGGCCTAACCAGGGTGAATTAGAAGGATTAAACTATTTGATTGCGATCGCCGCGCATGTGCAATTTACGTAGAGATGTTAATGTCTTATTTGTGTTAAACAGAGGAGCGGCAATCAAAAACCCAAAAAATTCAGAATTCCTAGCATGTTCCGGTTTTTTGTTTTCGGCGAATAAAGTATATGGGCCAATAAAACATAATGTATCACCTAGAGGACAACCCGATTGTTCATAATCACAATCATACACCCGCCTACCATAAACAGGAGCGCGGCAAATGACCAAAAACATTTCAATTTTACATTTTACACTTTAGCGCCTAACCAGGGTGAATTAGAATGATTAAGCTATTTGATAGCGATCGCCGCGCATGTGCAATTTACGTAGAGATGTTAATGTCTTATTTGTGTTAAACAGAGGAGCGGCAATCGAAAACCCAAAAAATTCAGAATTCCTAGCATGTTCCGGTTTTTTGTTTTCGGCGAATAAGTATATGGGCCAATAAAACATAATGTATCACCTAGAGGACAACCCGATTGTTCATAATCACAATCATACACCCGCCTAGCATAAACAGGAGCGCGGCAAATGACCAAAAACATTTCCATTTTACATTTTACACTTTAGCGCCTAACCAGGGTGAATTAGAATGATTAAGCTATTTGATAGCGATCGCCGCGCATGTGCAATTTACGTAGAGATGTTAATGTCTTATTTGTGTTAAACAGAGGAGCGGCAATCGAAAACCCAAAAAATTCAGAATTCCTAGCATGTTCCGGTTTTTTGTTTTCGGCGAATAAAGTATATGGGCCAATAAAACATAATGTATCACCTAGAGGACAACCCGATTGTTCATAATCACAATCATACACCCGCCTACCATAAACAGGAGCGCGGCAATTGACCAAAAACATTTCAAGTTTACATTTTACACTTTAGGGCCTAACCAGGGTGAATTAGAAGGATTAAACTATTTGATTGCGATCGCCGCACATGTGCACTTTACGAAGAGATGTCAAGGTCTTATATGCGTTAAACAGAGGAGCGGCAAATTAGCGCCTAACCAGGGTGAATTAGAAGGATTAAACTATGTGATTAGGGTGAATTAGAATGATTAAGCTATTTGATAGCGATCGCCGCGCATGTGCAATTTACGTAGAGATGTTAATGTCTTATTTGTGTTAAACAGAGGAGCGGCAATCGAAAACCCAAAAAATTCAGAATTCCTAGCATGTTCCGGTTTTTTGTTTTCGGCGAATAAAGTATATGGGCCAATATAACATAATGTATCACCTAGAGGACAACCCGATTGTTCATAATCACAATCATACACCCGCCTACCATAAACAGGAGCGCGGCAAATGACCAAAAACATTTCAATTTTACATTTTACACTTTAGCGCCTAACCAGGGTGAATTAGAATGATTAAGCTATTTGATAGCGATCGCCGCGCATGTGCAATTTACGTAGAGATGTTAATGTCTTATTTGTGTTAAACAGAGGAGCGGCAATCGAAAACCCAAAAAATTCAGAATTCCTAGCATGTTCCGGTTTTTTGTTTTCGGCGAATAAAGTATATGGGCCAATAAAACATAATGTATCACCTAGAGGACAACCCGATTGTTCATAATTACAATCATACACCCGCCTACCATAAACAGGAGCGCGGCAAATGACCAAAAACATTTCAATTTTACATTTTACACTTTAGCGCCTAACCAGGGTGAATTAGAATGATTAAACTATTTGATTGCGATCGCCGCGCATGTGCAATTTACGTAGAGATGTTAATGTCTTATTTGTGTTAAACAGAGGAGCGGCAAATTAGCGCCTAACCAGGGTGAATTAGAAGGATTAAACTATCTGATTACGGCCGCCGCACATGTGCACTTTACGTACAGATGTCAATGGCTTATATGTGTTGAACAGAGAAGCGGCAATCTAAAACCAAAAAAAATCAACATTCCTAGCATGTTCCGGTTTTTTGTTTTCGGCGAATAAAGTATATGGGCCAATATAACATAATGTATCACCTAGAGGACAACCCGATTGTTCATAATCACAATCATACACCCGCCTACCATGAACATTAGCGCGGCAATTGACCAAAAACATTTCAAGTTTACATTTTACACTTTGGGGCCTAACCAGGGTGAATTAGAAGGATTAAACTATTTGATTGCGATCGCCGCGCATGTGCAATTTACGTAGAGATGTTAATGTCTTATTTGTGTTAAACAGAGGAGCGGCAATCAAAAACCCAAAAAATTCAGAATTCCTAGCATGTTCCGGTTTTTTGTTTTCGGCGAATAAAGTATATGGGCCAATAAAACATAATGTATCACCTAGAGGACAACCCGATTGTTCATAATCACAATCATACACCCGCCTAGCATAAACAGGAGTGCGGCAAATGACCAAAAACATTTCCATTTTACATTTTACACTTTAGCGCCTAACCAGGGTGAACTAGAATGATTAAGCTATTTGATAGCGATCGCCGCGCATGTGCAATTTACGTAGAGATGTTAATGTCTTATTTGTGTTAAACAGAGGAGCGGCAATCGAAAACCCAAAAAATTCAGAATTCCTAGCATGTTCCGGTTTTTTGTTTTCGGCGAATAAAGTATATGGGCCAATAAAACATAATGTATCACCTAGAGGACAACCCGATTGTTCATAATCACAATCATACACCCGCCTAGCATAAACAGGAGCGCGGCAAATGACCAAAAACATTTCCATTTTACATTTTACACTTTAGCGCCTAACCAGGGTGAATTAGAATGATTAAGCTATTTGATAGCGATCGCCGCGCATGTGCAATTTACGTAGAGATGTTAATGTCTTATTTGTGTTAAACAGAGGAGCGGCAATCGAAAACCCAAAAAATTCAGAATTCCTAGCATGTTCCGGTTTTTTGTTTTCGGCGAATAAAGTATATGGGCCAATATAACATAATGTATCACCTAGAGGACAACCCGATTGTTCATAATCACAATCATACACCCGCCTACCATGAACATTAGCGCGGCAATTGACCAAAAACATTTCAAGTTTACATTTTACACTTTGGGGCCTAACCAGGGTGAATTAGAAGGATTAAACTATTTGATTGCGATCGCCGCGCATGTGCAATTTACGTAGAGATGTTAATGTCTTATTTGTGTTAAACAGAGGAGCGGCAATCAAAAACCCAAAAAATTCAGAATTCCTAGCATGTTCCGGTTTTTTGTTTTCGGCGAATAAAGTATATGGGCCAATAAAACATAATGTATCACCTAGAGGACAACCCGATTGTTCATAATCACAATCATACACCCGCCTACCATAAACAGGAGCGCGGCAAATGACCAAAAACATTTCAATTTTACATTTTACACTTTAGCGCCTAACCAGGGTGAATTAGAATGATTAAGCTATTTGATAGCGATCGCCGCGCATGTGCAATTTACGTAGAGATGTTAATGTCTTATTTGTGTTAAACAGAGGAGCGGCAATCGAAAACCCAAAAAATTCAGAATTCCTAGCATGTTCCGGTTTTTTGTTTTCGGCGAATAAGTATATGGGCCAATAAAACATAATGTATCACCTAGAGGACAACCCGATTGTTCATAATCACAATCATACACCCGCCTAGCATAAACAGGAGCGCGGCAAATGACCAAAAACATTTCCATTTTACATTTTACACTTTAGCGCCTAACCAGGGTGAATTAGAATGATTAAGCTATTTGATAGCGATCGCCGCGCATGTGCAATTTACGTAGAGATGTTAATGTCTTATTTGTGTTAAACAGAGGAGCGGCAATCGAAAACCCAAAAAATTCAGAATTCCTAGCATGTTCCGGTTTTTTGTTTTCGGCGAATAAAGTATATGGGCCAATAAAACATAATGTATCACCTAGAGGACAACCCGATTGTTCATAATCACAATCATACACCCGCCTACCATAAACAGGAGCGCGGCAATTGACCAAAAACATTTCAAGTTTACATTTTACACTTTAGGGCCTAACCAGGGTGAATTAGAAGGATTAAACTATTTGATTGCGATCGCCGCACATGTGCACTTTACGAAGAGATGTCAAGGTCTTATATGCGTTAAACAGAGGAGCGGCAAATTAGCGCCTAACGAGGGTGAATTAGAAGGATTAAACTATGTGATTAGGGTGAATTAGAATGATTAAGCTATTTGATAGCGATCGCCGCGCATGTGCAATTTACGTAGAGATGTTAATGTCTTATTTGTGTTAAACAGAGGAGCGGCAATCGAAAACCCAAAAAATTCAGAATTCCTAGCATGTTCCGGTTTTTTGTTTTCGGCGAATAAAGTATATGGGCCAATATAACATAATGTATCACCTAGAGGACAACCCGATTGTTCATAATCACAATCATACACCCGCCTACCATGAACATTAGCGCGGCAATTGACCAAAAACATTTCAAGTTTACATTTTACACTTTGGGGCCTAACCAGGGTGAATTAGAAGGATTAAACTATTTGATTGCGATCGCCGCGCATGTGCAATTTACGTAGAGATGTTAATGTCTTATTTGTGCTAAACAGAGGAGCGGCAATCAAAAACCCAAAAAATTCAGAATTCCTAGCATGTTCCGGTTTTTTGTTTTCGGCGAATAAAGTATATGGGCCAATATAACATAATGTATCACCTAGAGGACAACCCGATTGTTCATAATCACAATCATACACCCGCCTACCATGAACATTAGCGCGGCAATTGACCAAAAACATTTCAAGTTTACATTTTACACTTTGGGGCCTAACCAGGGTGAATTAGAAGGATTAAACTATTTGATTGCGATCGCCGCGCATGTGCAATTTACGTAGAGATGTTAATGTCTTATTTGTGTTAAACAGAGGAGCGGCAATCAAAAACCCAAAAAATTCAGAATTCCTAGCATGTTCCGGTTTTTTGTTTTCGGCGAATAAAGTATATGGGCCAATAAAACATAATGTATCACCTAGAGGACAACCCGATTGTTCATAATCACAATCATACACCCGCCTACCATAAACAGGAGCGCGGCAAATGACCAAAAACATTTCAATTTTACATTTTACACTTTAGCGCCTAACCAGGGTGAATTAGAATGATTAAGCTATTTGATAGCGATCGCCGCGCATGTGCAATTTACGTAGAGATTTTAATGTCTTATTTGTGTTAAACAGAGGAGCGGCAATCGAAAACCCAAAAAATTCAGAATTCCTAGCATGTTCCGGTTTTTTGTTTTCGGCGAATAAGTATATGGGCCAATAAAACATAATGTATCACCTAGAGGACAACCCGATTGTTCATAATCACAATCATACACCCGCCTAGCATAAACAGGAGCGCGGCAAATGACCAAAAACATTTCCATTTTACATTTTACACTTTAGCGCCTAACCAGGGTGAATTAGAAGGATTAAACTATCTGATTACGGTCGCCGCACATGTGCACTTTACGAAGAGATGTCAAGGTCTTATATGTGTTGAACAGAGGAGCGGCAATCGAAAAGCCAAAAAATTCAGAATTCCTAGCATGTTACGGTTTTTTGTTTTCGGCGAATAAAGTATATGGGCCAATAAAACATAATGTATCACCTAGAGGACAACCCGATTGTTCATAATCACAATCATACACCCGCCTACCATAAACAGGAGCGCGGCAAATGACCAAAAACATTTCAATTTTACATTTTACACTTTAGCGCCTAACCAGGGTGAATTAGAATGATTAAACTATTTGATTGCGATCGCCGCGCATGTGCAATTTACGTAGAGATGTTAATGTCTTATTTGTGTTAAACAGAGGAGCGGCAAATTAGCGCCTAACCAGGGTGAATTAGAAGGATTAAACTATCTGATTACGGTCGCCGCACATGTGTACTTTACGAAGAGATGTCAAGGTCTTATATGTGTTGAACAGAGGAGCGGCAATCGAAAAGCCAAAAAATTCAGAATTCCTAGCATGTTACGGTTTTTTGTTTTCGGCGAATAAAGTATATGGGCCAATAAAACATAATGTATCACCTAGAGGACAACCCGATTGTTCATAATCACAATCATACACCCGCCTACCATAAACAGGAGCGCGGCAAATGACCAAAAACATTTCAATTTTACATTTTACACTTTAGCGCCTAACCAGGGTGAATTAGAAGGATTAAACTATCTGATTACGGCCGCCGCACATGTGCACTTTACGTACAGATGTCAATGGCTTATATGTGTTGAACAGAGAAGCGGCAATCTAAAACCAAAAAAAATCAACATTCCTAGCATGTTCCGGTTTTTTGTTTTCGGCGAATAAAGTATATGGGCCAATATAACATAATGTATCACCTAGAGGACAACCCGATTGTTCATAATCACAATCATACACCCGCCTACCATAAACAGGAGTGCGGCAAATGACCAAAAACATTTCCATTTTACATTTTACACTTTAGCGCCTAACCAGGGTGAATTAGAATGATTAAGCTATTTGATAGCGATCGCCGCGCATGTGCAATTTACGTAGAGATGTTAATGTCTTATTTGTGTTACACAGAGGAGCGGCAATCGAAAACCCAAAAAATTCAGAATTCCTAGCATGTTCCGGTTTTTTGTTTTCGGCGAATAAAGTATATGGGCCAATATAACATAATGTATCACCTAGAGGACAACCCGATTGTTCATAATCACAATCATACACCCGCCTAGCATAAACAGGAGCGCGGCAAATGACCAAAAACATTTCCATTTTACATTTTACACTTTAGCGCCTAACCAGGGTGAATTAGAATGATTAAGCTATTTGATAGCGATCGCCGCGCATGTGCAATTTACGTAGAGATGTTAATGTCTTATTTGTGTTAAACAGAGGAGCGGCAATCGAAAACCCAAAAAATTCAGAATTCCTAGCATGTTCCGGTTTTTTGTTATCGGCGAATAAAGTATATGGGCCAATATAACATAATGTATCACCTAGAGGACAACCCGATTGTTCATAATCACAATCATACACCCGCCTACCATGAACATTAGCGCGGCAATTGACCAAAAACATTTCAAGTTTACATTTTACACTTTGGGGCCTAACCAGGGTGAATTAGAAGGATTAAACTATTTGATTGCGATCGCCGCACATGTGCACTTTACGAAGAGATGTCAAGGTCTTATATGCGTTAAACAGAGGAGCGGCAAATTAGCGCCTAACCAGGGTGAATTAGAAGGATTAAACTATTTGATTGCGATCGCCGCGCATGTGCAATTTACGTAGAGATGTTAATGTCTTATTTGTGTTAAACAGAGGAGCGGCAATCGAAAACCCAAAAAATTCAGAATTCCTAGCATGTTCCGGTTTTTTGTTTTCGGCGAATAAAGTATATGGGCCAATATAACATAATGTATCACCTAGAGGACAACCCGATTGTTCATAATCACAATCATACACCCGCCTACCATAAACAGGAGCGCGGCAAATGACCAAAAACATTTCAATTTTACATTTTACACTTTAGCGCCTAACCAGGGTGAATTAGAATGATTAAGCTATTTGATAGCGATCGCCGCGCATGTGCAATTTACGTAGAGATGTTAATGTCTTATTTGTGTTAAACAGAGGAGCGGCAATCGAAAACCCAAAAAATTCAGAATTCCTAGCATGTTCCGGTTTTTTGTTTTCGGCGAATAAGTATATGGGCCAATAAAACATAATGTATCACCTAGAGGACAACCCGATTGTTCATAATCACAATCATACACCCGCCTAGCATAAACAGGAGCGCGGCAAATGACCAAAAACATTTCCATTTTACATTTTACACTTTAGCGCCTAACCAGGGTGAATTAGAATGATTAAGCTATTTGATAGCGATCGCCGCGCATGTGCAATTTACGTAGAGATGTTAATGTCTTATTTGTGTTAAACAGAGGAGCGGCAATCGAAAACCCAAAAAATTCAGAATTCCTAGCATGTTCCGGTTTTTTGTTTTCGGCGAATAAAGTATATGGGCCAATAAAACATAATGTATCACCTAGAGGACAACCCGATTGTTCATAATCACAATCATACACCCGCCTACCATAAACAGGAGCGCGGCAATTGACCAAAAACATTTCAAGTTTACATTTTACACTTTAGGGCCTAACCAGGGTGAATTAGAAGGATTAAACTATTTGATTGCGATCGCCGCACATGTGCACTTTACGAAGAGATGTCAAGGTCTTATATGCGTTAAACAGAGGAGCGGCAAATTAGCGCCTAACCAGGGTGAATTAGAAGGATTAAACTATGTGATTAGGGTGAATTAGAATGATTAAGCTATTTGATAGCGATCGCCGCGCATGTGCAATTTACGTAGAGATGTTAATGTCTTATTTGTGTTAAACAGAGGAGCGGCAATCGAAAACCCAAAAAATTCAGAATTCCTAGCATGTTCCGGTTTTTTGTTTTCGGCGAATAAAGTATATGGGCCAATATAACATAATGTATCACCTAGAGGACAACCCGATTGTTCATAATCACAATCATACACCCGCCTACCATAAACAGGAGCGCGGCAAATGACCAAAAACATTTCAATTTTACATTTTACACTTTAGCGCCTAACCAGGGTGAATTAGAATGATTAAGCTATTTGATAGCGATCGCCGCGCATGTGCAATTTACGTAGAGATGTTAATGTCTTATTTGTGTTAAAGAGAGGAGCGGCAATCGAAAACCCAAAAAATTCAGAATTCCTAGCATGTTCCGGTTTTTTGTTTTCGGCGAATAAAGTATATGGGCCAATAAAACATAATGTATCACCTAGAGGACAACCCGATTGTTCATAATTATAATCATACACCCGCCTACCATAAACAGGAGCGCGGCAAATGACCAAAAACATTTCAATTTTACATTTTACACTTTAGCGCCTAACCAGGGTGAATTAGAATGATTAAACTATTTGATTGCGATCGCCGCGCATGTGCAATTTACGTAGAGATGTTAATGTCTTATTTGTGTTAAACAGAGGAGCGGCAAATTAGCGCCTAACCAGGGTGAATTAGAAGGATTAAACTATCTGATTACGGCCGCCGCACATGTGCACTTTACGTACAGATGTCAATGGCTTATATGTGTTGAACAGAGAAGCGGCAATCTAAAACCAAAAAAAATCAACATTCCTAGCATGTTCCGGTTTTTTGTTTTCGGCGAATAAAGTATATGGGCCAATATAACATAATGTATCACCTAGAGGACAACCCGATTGTTCATAATCACAATCATACACCCGCCTACCATGAACATTAGCGCGGCAATTGACCAAAAACATTTCAAGTTTACATTTTACACTTTGGGGCCTAACCAGGGTGAATTAGAAGGATTAAACTATTTGATTGCGATCGCCGCGCATGTGCAATTTACGTAGAGATGTTAATGTCTTATTTGTGTTAAACAGAGGAGCGGCAATCAAAAACCCAAAAAATTCAGAATTCCTAGCATGTTCCGGTTTTTTGTTTTCGGCGAATAAAGTATATGGGCCAATAAAACATAATGTATCACCTAGAGGACAACCCGATTGTTCATAATCACAATCATACACCCGCCTAGCATAAACAGGAGTGCGGCAAATGACCAAAAACATTTCCATTTTACATTTTACACTTTAGCGCCTAACCAGGGTGAACTAGAATGATTAAGCTATTTGATAGCGATCGCCGCGCATGTGCAATTTACGTAGAGATGTTAATGTCTTATTTGTGTTAAACAGAGGAGCGGCAATCGAAAACCCAAAAAATTCAGAATTCCTAGCATGTTCCGGTTTTTTGTTTTCGGCGAATAAAGTATATGGGCCAATAAAACATAATGTATCACCTAGAGGACAACCCGATTGTTCATAATCACAATCATACACCCGCCTAGCATAAACAGGAGCGCGGCAAATGACCAAAAACATTTCCATTTTACATTTTACACTTTAGCGCCTAACCAGGGTGAATTAGAATGATTAAGCTATTTGATAGCGATCGCCGCGCATGTGCAATTTACGTAGAGATGTTAATGTCTTATTTGTGTTAAACAGAGGAGCGGCAATCGAAAACCCAAAAAATTCAGAATTCCTAGCATGTTCCGGTTTTTTGTTTTCGGCGAATAAAGTATATGGGCCAATATAACATAATGTATCACCTAGAGGACAACCCGATTGTTCATAATCACAATCATACACCCGCCTACCATGAACATTAGCGCGGCAATTGACCAAAAACATTTCAAGTTTACATTTTACACTTTGGGGCCTAACCAGGGTGAATTAGAAGGATTAAACTATTTGATTGCGATCGCCGCGCATGTGCAATTTACGTAGAGATGTTAATGTCTTATTTGTGTTAAACAGAGGAGCGGCAATCAAAAACCCAAAAAATTCAGAATTCCTAGCATGTTCCGGTTTTTTGTTTTCGGCGAATAAAGTATATGGGCCAATAAAACATAATGTATCACCTAGAGGACAACCCGATTGTTCATAATCACAATCATACACCCGCCTACCATAAACAGGAGCGCGGCAAATGACCAAAAACATTTCAATTTTACATTTTACACTTTAGCGCCTAACCAGGGTGAATTAGAATGATTAAGCTATTTGATAGCGATCGCCGCGCATGTGCAATTTACGTAGAGATGTTAATGTCTTATTTGTGTTAAACAGAGGAGCGGCAATCGAAAACCCAAAAAATTCAGAATTCCTAGCATGTTCCGGTTTTTTGTTTTCGGCGAATAAGTATATGGGCCAATAAAACATAATGTATCACCTAGAGGACAACCCGATTGTTCATAATCACAATCATACACCCGCCTAGCATAAACAGGAGCGCGGCAAATGACCAAAAACATTTCCATTTTACATTTTACACTTTAGCGCCTAACCAGGGTGAATTAGAATGATTAAGCTATTTGATAGCGATCGCCGCGCATGTGCAATTTACGTAGAGATGTTAATGTCTTATTTGTGTTAAACAGAGGAGCGGCAATCGAAAACCCAAAAAATTCAGAATTCCTAGCATGTTCCGGTTTTTTGTTTTCGGCGAATAAAGTATATGGGCCAATAAAACATAATGTATCACCTAGAGGACAACCCGATTGTTCATAATCACAATCATACACCCGCCTACCATAAACAGGAGCGCGGCAATTGACCAAAAACATTTCAAGTTTACATTTTACACTTTAGGGCCTAACCAGGGTGAATTAGAAGGATTAAACTATTTGATTGCGATCGCCGCACATGTGCACTTTACGAAGAGATGTCAAGGTCTTATATGCGTTAAACAGAGGAGCGGCAAATTAGCGCCTAACGAGGGTGAATTAGAAGGATTAAACTATGTGATTAGGGTGAATTAGAATGATTAAGCTATTTGATAGCGATCGCCGCGCATGTGCAATTTACGTAGAGATGTTAATGTCTTATTTGTGTTAAACAGAGGAGCGGCAATCGAAAACCCAAAAAATTCAGAATTCCTAGCATGTTCCGGTTTTTTGTTTTCGGCGAATAAAGTATATGGGCCAATATAACATAATGTATCACCTAGAGGACAACCCGATTGTTCATAATCACAATCATACACCCGCCTACCATGAACATTAGCGCGGCAATTGACCAAAAACATTTCAAGTTTACATTTTACACTTTGGGGCCTAACCAGGGTGAATTAGAAGGATTAAACTATTTGATTGCGATCGCCGCGCATGTGCAATTTACGTAGAGATGTTAATGTCTTATTTGTGCTAAACAGAGGAGCGGCAATCAAAAACCCAAAAAATTCAGAATTCCTAGCATGTTCCGGTTTTTTGTTTTCGGCGAATAAAGTATATGGGCCAATATAACATAATGTATCACCTAGAGGACAACCCGATTGTTCATAATCACAATCATACACCCGCCTACCATGAACATTAGCGCGGCAATTGACCAAAAACATTTCAAGTTTACATTTTACACTTTGGGGCCTAACCAGGGTGAATTAGAAGGATTAAACTATTTGATTGCGATCGCCGCGCATGTGCAATTTACGTAGAGATGTTAATGTCTTATTTGTGTTAAACAGAGGAGCGGCAATCAAAAACCCAAAAAATTCAGAATTCCTAGCATGTTCCGGTTTTTTGTTTTCGGCGAATAAAGTATATGGGCCAATAAAACATAATGTATCACCTAGAGGACAACCCGATTGTTCATAATCACAATCATACACCCGCCTACCATAAACAGGAGCGCGGCAAATGACCAAAAACATTTCAATTTTACATTTTACACTTTAGCGCCTAACCAGGGTGAATTAGAATGATTAAGCTATTTGATAGCGATCGCCGCGCATGTGCAATTTACGTAGAGATGTTAATGTCTTATTTGTGTTAAACAGAGGAGCGGCAATCGAAAACCCAAAAAATTCAGAATTCCTAGCATGTTCCGGTTTTTTGTTTTCGGCGAATAAGTATATGGGCCAATAAAACATAATGTATCACCTAGAGGACAACCCGATTGTTCATAATCACAATCATACACCCGCCTAGCATAAACAGGAGCGCGGCAAATGACCAAAAACATTTCCATTTTACATTTTACACTTTAGCGCCTAACCAGGGTGAATTAGAAGGATTAAACTATCTGATTACGGTCGCCGCACATGTGCACTTTACGAAGAGATGTCAAGGTCTTATATGTGTTGAACAGAGGAGCGGCAATCGAAAAGCCAAAAAATTCAGAATTCCTAGCATGTTACGGTTTTTTGTTTTCGGCGAATAAAGTATATGGGCCAATAAAACATAATGTATCACCTAGAGGACAACCCGATTGTTCATAATCACAATCATACACCCGCCTACCATAAACAGGAGCGCGGCAAATGACCAAAAACATTTCAATTTTACATTTTACACTTTAGCGCCTAACCAGGGTGAATTAGAATGATTAAACTATTTGATTGCGATCGCCGCGCATGTGCAATTTACGTAGAGATGTTAATGTCTTATTTGTGTTAAACAGAGGAGCGGCAAATTAGCGCCTAACCAGGGTGAATTAGAAGGATTAAACTATCTGATTACGGTCGCCGCACATGTGCACTTTACGAAGAGATGTCAAGGTCTTATATGTGTTGAACAGAGGAGCGGCAATCGAAAAGCCAAAAAATTCAGAATTCCTAGCATGTTACGGTTTTTTGTTTTCGGCGAATAAAGTATATGGGCCAATAAAACATAATGTATCACCTAGAGGACAACCCGATTGTTCATAATCACAATCATACACCCGCCTACCATAAACAGGAGCGCGGCAAATGACCAAAAACATTTCAATTTTACATTTTACACTTTAGCGCCTAACCAGGGTGAATTAGAAGGATTAAACTATCTGATTACGGCCGCCGCACATGTGCACTTTACGTACAGATGTCAATGGCTTATATGTGTTGAACAGAGAAGCGGCAATCTAAAACCAAAAAAAATCAACATTCCTAGCATGTTCCGGTTTTTTGTTTTCGGCGAATAAAGTATATGGGCCAATATAACATAATGTATCACCTAGAGGACAACCCGATTGTTCATAATCACAATCATACACCCGCCTACCATGAACATTAGCGCGGCAATTGACCAAAAACATTTCAAGTTTACATTTTACACTTTGGGGCCTAACCAGGGTGAATTAGAAGGATTAAACTATTTGATTGCGATCGCCGCGCATGTGCAATTTACGTAGAGATGTTAATGTCTTATTTGTGTTAAACAGAGGAGCGGCAATCAAAAACCCAAAAAATTCAGAATTCCTAGCATGTTCCGGTTTTTTGTTTTCGGCGAATAAAGTATATGGGCCAATAAAACATAATGTATCACCTAGAGGACAACCCGATTGTTCATAATCACAATCATACACCCGCCTAGCATAAACAGGAGTGCGGCAAATGACCAAAAACATTTCCATTTTACATTTTACACTTTAGCGCCTAACCAGGGTGAATTAGAATGATTAAGCTATTTGATAGCGATCGCCGCGCATGTGCAATTTACGTAGAGATGTTAATGTCTTATTTGTGTTACACAGAGGAGCGGCAATCGAAAACCCAAAAAATTCAGAATTCCTAGCATGTTCCGGTTTTTTGTTTTCGGCGAATAAAGTATATGGGCCAATATAACATAATGTATCACCTAGAGGACAACCCGATTGTTCATAATCACAATCATACACCCGCCTAGCATAAACAGGAGCGCGGCAAATGACCAAAAACATTTCCATTTTACATTTTACACTTTAGCGCCTAACCAGGGTGAATTAGAATGATTAAGCTATTTGATAGCGATCGCCGCGCATGTGCAATTTACGTAGAGATGTTAATGTCTTATTTGTGTTAAACAGAGGAGCGGCAATCGAAAACCCAAAAAATTCAGAATTCCTAGCATGTTCCGGTTTTTTGTTTTCGGCGAATAAAGTATATGGGCCAATATAACATAATGTATCACCTAGAGGACAACCCGATTGTTCATAATCACAATCATACACCCGCCTACCATGAACATTAGCGCGGCAATTGACCAAAAACATTTCAAGTTTACATTTTACACTTTGGGGCCTAACCAGGGTGAATTAGAAGGATTAAACTATTTGATTGCGATCGCCGCACATGTGCACTTTACGAAGAGATGTCAAGGTCTTATATGCGTTAAACAGAGGAGCGGCAAATTAGCGCCTAACCAGGGTGAATTAGAAGGATTAAACTATTTGATTGCGATCGCCGCGCATGTGCAATTTACGTAGAGATGTTAATGTCTTATTTGTGTTAAACAGAGGAGCGGCAATCGAAAACCCAAAAAATTCAGAATTCCTAGCATGTTCCGGTTTTTTGTTTTCGGCGAATAAAGTATATGGGCCAATATAACATAATGTATCACCTAGAGGACAACCCGATTGTTCATAATCACAATCATACACCCGCCTACCATGAACATTAGCGCGGCAATTGACCAAAAACATTTCAAGTTTACATTTTACACTTTGGGGCCTAACCAGGGTGAATTAGAAGGATTAAACTATTTGATTGCGATCGCCGCGCATGTGCAATTTACGTAGAGATGTTAATGTCTTATTTGTGTTAAACAGAGGAGCGGCAATCAAAAACCCAAAAAATTCAGAATTCCTAGCATGTTCCGGTTTTTTGTTTTCGGCGAATAAAGTATATGGGCCAATAAAACATAATGTATCACCTAGAGGACAACCCGATTGTTCATAATCACAATCATACACCCGCCTACCATAAACAGGAGCGCGGCAAATGACCAAAAACATTTCAATTTTACATTTTACACTTTAGCGCCTAACCAGGGTGAATTAGAATGATTAAGCTATTTGATAGCGATCGCCGCGCATGTGCAATTTACGTAGAGATGTTAATGTCTTATTTGTGTTAAACAGAGGAGCGGCAATCGAAAACCCAAAAAATTCAGAATTCCTAGCATGTTCCGGTTTTTTGTTTTCGGCGAATAAGTATATGGGCCAATAAAACATAATGTATCACCTAGAGGACAACCCGATTGTTCATAATCACAATCATACACCCGCCTAGCATAAACAGGAGCGCGGCAAATGACCAAAAACATTTCCATTTTACATTTTACACTTTAGCGCCTAACCAGGGTGAATTAGAATGATTAAGCTATTTGATAGCGATCGCCGCGCATGTGCAATTTACGTAGAGATGTTAATGTCTTATTTGTGTTAAACAGAGGAGCGGCAATCGAAAACCCAAAAAATTCAGAATTCCTAGCATGTTCCGGTTTTTTGTTTTCGGCGAATAAAGTATATGGGCCAATAAAACATAATGTATCACCTAGAGGACAACCCGATTGTTCATAATCACAATCATACACCCGCCTACCATAAACAGGAGCGCGGCAATTGACCAAAAACATTTCAAGTTTACATTTTACACTTTAGGGCCTAACCAGGGTGAATTAGAAGGATTAAACTATTTGATTGCGATCGCCGCACATGTGCACTTTACGAAGAGATGTCAAGGTCTTATATGCGTTAAACAGAGGAGCGGCAAATTAGCGCCTAACCAGGGTGAATTAGAAGGATTAAACTATGTGATTAGGGTGAATTAGAATGATTAAGCTATTTGATAGCGATCGCCGCGCATGTGCAATTTACGTAGAGATGTTAATGTCTTATTTGTGTTAAACAGAGGAGCGGCAATCGAAAACCCAAAAAATTCAGAATTCCTAGCATGTTCCGGTTTTTTGTTTTCGGCGAATAAAGTATATGGGCCAATATAACATAATGTATCACCTAGAGGACAACCCGATTGTTCATAATCACAATCATACACCCGCCTACCATAAACAGGAGCGCGGCAAATGACCAAAAACATTTCAATTTTACATTTTACACTTTAGCGCCTAACCAGGGTGAATTAGAATGATTAAGCTATTTGATAGCGATCGCCGCGCATGTGCAATTTACGTAGAGATGTTAATGTCTTATTTGTGTTAAAGAGAGGAGCGGCAATCGAAAACCCAAAAAATTCAGAATTCCTAGCATGTTCCGGTTTTTTGTTTTCGGCGAATAAAGTATATGGGCCAATAAAACATAATGTATCACCTAGAGGACAACCCGATTGTTCATAATTACAATCATACACCCGCCTACCATAAACAGGAGCGCGGCAAATGACCAAAAACATTTCAATTTTACATTTTACACAGGCGCCTAACCAGGGTGAATTAGAATGATTAAACTATTTGATTGCGATCGCCGCGCATGTGCAATTTACGTAGAGATGTTAATGTCTTATTTGTGTTAAACAGAGGAGCGGCAAATTAGCGCCTAACCAGGGTGAATTAGAAGGATTAAACTATCTGATTACGGCCGCCGCACATGTGCACTTTACGTACAGATGTCAATGGCTTATATGTGTTGAACAGAGAAGCGGCAATCTAAAACCAAAAAAAATCAACATTCCTAGCATGTTCCGGTTTTTTGTTTTCGGCGAATAAAGTATATGGGCCAATATAACATAATGTATCACCTAGAGGACAACCCGATTGTTCATAATCACAATCATACACCCGCCTACCATGAACATTAGCGCGGCAATTGACCAAAAACATTTCAAGTTTACATTTTACACTTTGGGGCCTAACCAGGGTGAATTAGAAGGATTAAACTATTTGATTGCGATCGCCGCGCATGTGCAATTTACGTAGAGATGTTAATGTCTTATTTGTGTTAAACAGAGGAGCGGCAATCAAAAACCCAAAAAATTCAGAATTCCTAGCATGTTCCGGTTTTTTGTTTTCGGCGAATAAAGTATATGGGCCAATAAAACATAATGTATCACCTAGAGGACAACCCGATTGTTCATAATCACAATCATACACCCGCCTAGCATAAACAGGAGTGCGGCAAATGACCAAAAACATTTCCATTTTACATTTTACACTTTAGCGCGTAACCAGGGTGAACTAGAATGATTAAGCTATTTGATAGCGATCGCCGCGCATGTGCAATTTACGTAGAGATGTTAATGTCTTATTTGTGTTAAACAGAGGAGCGGCAATCGAAAACCCAAAAAATTCAGAATTCCTAGCATGTTCCGGTTTTTTGTTTTCGGCGAATAAAGTATATGGGCCAATAAAACATAATGTATCACCTAGAGGACAACCCGATTGTTCATAATCACAATCATACACCCGCCTAGCATAAACAGGAGCGCGGCAAATGACCAAAAACATTTCCATTTTACATTTTACACTTTAGCGCCTAACCAGGGTGAATTAGAATGATTAAGCTATTTGATAGCGATCGCCGCGCATGTGCAATTTACGTAGAGATGTTAATGTCTTATTTGTGTTAAACAGAGGAGCGGCAATCGAAAACCCAAAAAATTCAGAATTCCTAGCATGTTCCGGTTTTTTGTTTTCGGCGAATAAAGTATATGGGCCAATATAACATAATGTATCACCTAGAGGACAACCCGATTGTTCATAATCACAATCATACACCCGCCTACCATGAACATTAGCGCGGCAATTGACCAAAAACATTTCAAGTTTACATTTTACACTTTGGGGCCTAACCAGGGTGAATTAGAAGGACTAAACTATTTGATTGCGATCGCCGCGCATGTGCAATTTACGTAGAGATGTTAATGTCTTATTTGTGTTAAACAGAGGAGCGGCAATCAAAAACCCAAAAAATTCAGAATTCCTAGCATGTTCCGGTTTTTTGTTTTCGGCGAATAAAGTATATGGGCCAATAAAACATAATGTATCACCTAGAGGACAACCCGATTGTTCATAATCACAATCATACACCCGCCTACCATAAACAGGAGCGCGGCAAATGACCAAAAACATTTCAATTTTACATTTTACACTTTAGCGCCTAACCAGGGTGAATTAGAATGATTAAGCTATTTGATAGCGATCGCCGCGCATGTGCAATTTACGTAGAGATGTTAATGTCTTATTTGTGTTAAACAGAGGAGCGGCAATCGAAAACCCAAAAAATTCAGAATTCCTAGCATGTTCCGGTTTTTTGTTTTCGGCGAATAAGTATATGGGCCAATAAAACATAATGTATCACCTAGAGGACAACCCGATTGTTCATAATCACAATCATACACCCGCCTAGCATAAACAGGAGCGCGGCAAATGACCAAAAACATTTCCATTTTACATTTTACACTTTAGCGCCTAACCAGGGTGAATTAGAATGATTAAGCTATTTGATAGCGATCGCCGCGCATGTGCAATTTACGTAGAGATGTTAATGTCTTATTTGTGTTAAACAGAGGAGCGGCAATCGAAAACCCAAAAAATTCAGAATTCCTAGCATGTTCCGGTTTTTTGTTTTCGGCGAATAAAGTATATGGGCCAATAAAACATAATGTATCACCTAGAGGACAACCCGATTGTTCATAATCACAATCATACACCCGCCTACCATAAACAGGAGCGCGGCAATTGACCAAAAACATTTCAAGTTTACATTTTACACTTTAGGGCCTAACCAGGGTGAATTAGAAGGATTAAACTATTTGATTGCGATCGCCGCACATGTGCACTTTACGAAGAGATGTCAAGGTCTTATATGCGTTAAACAGAGGAGCGGCAAATTAGCGCCTAACCAGGGTGAATTAGAAGGATTAAACTATGTGATTAGGGTGAATTAGAATGATTAAGCTATTTGATAGCGATCGCCGCGCATGTGCAATTTACGTAGAGATGTTAATGTCTTATTTGTGTTAAACAGAGGAGCGGCAATCGAAAACCCAAAAAATTCAGAATTCCTAGCATGTTCCGGTTTTTTGTTTTCGGCGAATAAAGTATATGGGCCAATATAACATAATGTATCACCTAGAGGACAACCCGATTGTTCATAATCACAATCATACACCCGCCTACCATGAACATTAGCGCGGCAATTGACCAAAAACATTTCAAGTTTACATTTTACACTTTGGGGCCTAACCAGGGTGAATTAGAAGGATTAAACTATTTGATTGCGATCGCCGCGCATGTGCAATTTACGTAGAGATGTTAATGTCTTATTTGTGCTAAACAGAGGAGCGGCAATCAAAAACCCAAAAAATTCAGAATTCCTAGCATGTTCCGGTTTTTTGTTTTCGGCGAATAAAGTATATGGGCCAATATAACATAATGTATCACCTAGAGGACAACCCGATTGTTCATAATCACAATCATACACCCGCCTACCATGAACATTAGCGCGGCAATTGACCAAAAACATTTCAAGTTTACATTTTACACTTTGGGGCCTAACCAGGGTGAATTAGAAGGATTAAACTATTTGATTGCGATCGCCGCGCATGTGCAATTTACGTAGAGATGTTAATGTCTTATTTGTGTTAAACAGAGGAGCGGCAATCAAAAACCCAAAAAATTCAGAATTCCTAGCATGTTCCGGTTTTTTGTTTTCGGCGAATAAAGTATATGGGCCAATAAAACATAATGTATCACCTAGAGGACAACCCGATTGTTCATAATCACAATCATACACCCGCCTACCATAAACAGGAGCGCGGCAAATGACCAAAAACATTTCAATTTTACATTTTACACTTTAGCGCCTAACCAGGGTGAATTAGAATGATTAAGCTATTTGATAGCGATCGCCGCGCATGTGCAATTTACGTAGAGATGTTAATGTCTTATTTGTGTTAAACAGAGGAGCGGCAATCGAAAACCCAAAAAATTCAGAATTCCTAGCATGTTCCGGTTTTTTGTTTTCGGCGAATAAGTATATGGGCCAATAAAACACAATGTATCACCTAGAGGACAACCCGATTGTTCATAACCACAATCATACACCCGCCTAGCATAAACAGGAGCGCGGCAAATGACCAAAAACATTTCCATTTTACATTTTACACTTTAGCGCCTAACCAGGGTGAATTAGAAGGATTAAACTATCTGATTACGGTCGCCGCACATGTGCACTTTACGAAGAGATGTCAAGGTCTTATATGTGTTGAACAGAGGAGCGGCAATCGAAAAGCCAAAAAATTCAGAATTCCTAGCATGTTACGGTTTTTTGTTTTCGGCGAATAAAGTATATGGGCCAATAAAACATAATGTATCACCTAGAGGACAACCCGATTGTTCATAATCACAATCATACACCCGCCTACCATAAACAGGAGCGCGGCAAATGACCAAAAACATTTCAATTTTACATTTTACACTTTAGCGCCTAACCAGGGTGAATTAGAATGATTAAACTATTTGATTGCGATCGCCGTGCATGTGCAATTTACGTAGAGATGTTAATGTCTTATTTGTGTTAAACAGAGGAGCGGCAAATTAGCGCCTAACCAGGGTGAATTAGAAGGATTAAACTATCTGATTACGGTCGCCGCACATGTGCACTTTACGAAGAGATGTCAAGGTCTTATATGTGTTGAACAGAGGAGCGGCAATCGAAAAGCCAAAAAATTCAGAATTCCTAGCATGTTACGGTTTTTTGTTTTCGGCGAATAAAGTATATGGGCCAATAAAACATAATGTATCACCTAGAGGACAACCCGATTGTTCATAATCACAATCATACACCCGCCTACCATAAACAGGAGCGCGGCAAATGACCAAAAACATTTCAATTTTACATTTTACACTTTAGCGCCTAACCAGGGTGAATTAGAAGGATTAAACTATCTGATTACGGCCGCCGCACATGTGCACTTTACGTACAGATGTCAATGGCTTATATGTGTTGAACAGAGAAGCGGCAATCTAAAACCAAAAAAAATCAACATTCCTAGCATGTTCCGGTTTTTTGTTTTCGGCGAATAAAGTATATGGGCCAATATAACATAATGTATCACCTAGAGGACAACCCGATTGTTCATAATCACAATCATACACCCGCCTACCATGAACATTAGCGCGGCAATTGACCAAAAACATTTCAAGTTTACATTTTACACTTTGGGGCCTAACCAGGGTGAATTAGAAGGATTAAACTATTTGATTGCGATCGCCGCGCATGTGCAATTTACGTAGAGATGTTAATGTCTTATTTGTGTTAAACAGAGGAGCGGCAATCAAAAACCCAAAAAATTCAGAATTCCTAGCATGTTCCGGTTTTTTGTTTTCGGCGAATAAAGTATATGGGCCAATAAAACATAATGTATCACCTAGAGGACAACCCGATTGTTCATAATCACAATCATACACCCGCCTAGCATAAACAGGAGTGCGGCAAATGACCAAAAACATTTCCATTTTACATTTTACACTTTAGCGCCTAACCAGGGTGAATTAGAATGATTAAGCTATTTGATAGCGATCGCCGCGCATGTGCAATTTACGTAGAGATGTTAATGTCTTATTTGTGTTACACAGAGGAGCGGCAATCGAAAACCCAAAAAATTCAGAATTCCTAGCATGTTCCGGTTTTTTGTTTTCGGCGAATAAAGTATATGGGCCAATATAACATAATGTATCACCTAGAGGACAACCCGATTGTTCATAATCACAATCATACACCCGCCTAGCATAAACAGGAGCGCGGCAAATGACCAAAAACATTTCCATTTTACATTTTACACTTTAGCGCCTAACCAGGGTGAATTAGAATGATTAAGCTATTTGATAGCGATCGCCGCGCATGTGCAATTTACGTAGAGATGTTAATGTCTTATTTGTGTTAAACAGAGGAGCGGCAATCGAAAACCCAAAAAATTCAGAATTCCTAGCATGTTCCGGTTTTTTGTTTTCGGCGAATAAAGTATATGGGCCAATATAACATAATGTATCACCTAGAGGACAACCCGATTGTTCATAATCACAATCATACACCCGCCTACCATGAACATTAGCGCGGCAATTGACCAAAAACATTTCAAGTTTACATTTTACACTTTGGGGCCTAACCAGGGTGAATTAGAAGGATTAAACTATTTGATTGCGATCGCCGCGCATGTGCAATTTACGTAGAGATGTTAATGTCTTATTTGTGTTAAACAGAGGAGCGGCAATCAAAAACCCAAAAAATTCAGAATTCCTAGCATGTTCCGGTTTTTTGTTTTCGGCGAATAAAGTATATGGGCCAATAAAACATAATGTATCACCTAGAGGACAACCCGATTGTTCATAATCACAATCATACACCCGCCTACCATAAACAGGAGCGCGGCAAATGACCAAAAACATTCCAATTTTACATTTTACACTTTAGCGCCTAACCAGGGTGAATTAGAATGATTAAGCTATTTGATAGCGATCGCCGCGCATGTGCAATTTACGTAGAGATGTTAATGTCTTATTTGTGTTAAACAGAGGAGCGGCAATCGAAAATCCAAAAAATTCAGAATTCCTAGCATGTTCCGGTTTTTTGTTTTCGGCGAATAAGTATATGGGCCAATAAAACATAATGTATCACCTAGAGGACAACCCGATTGTTCATAATCACAATCATACACCCGCCTAGCATAAACAGGAGCGCGGCAAATGACCAAAAACATTTCCATTTTACATTTTACACTTTAGCGCCTAACCAGGGTGAATTAGAATGATTAAGCTATTTGATAGCGATCGCCGCGCATGTGCAATTTACGTAGAGATGTTAATGTCTTATTTGTGTTAAACAGAGGAGCGGCAATCGAAAACCCAAAAAATTCAGAATTCCTAGCATGTTCCGGTTTTTTGTTTTCGGCGAATAAAGTATATGGGCGAATAAAACATAATGTATCACCTAGAGGACAACCCGATTGTTCATAATCACAATCATACACCCGCCTACCATAAACAGGAGCGCGGCAATTGACCAAAAACATTTCAAGTTTACATTTTACACTTTAGGGCCTAACCAGGGTGAATTAGAAGGATTAAACTATTTGATTGCGATCGCGCACATGTGCACTTTACGAAGAGATGTCAAGGTCTTATATGTGTTGAACAGAGGAGCGGCAATCGAAAAGCCAAAAAATTCAGAATTCCTAGCATGTTACGGTTTTTTGTTTTCGGCGAATAAAGTATATGGGCCAATAAAACATAATGTATCACCTAGAGGACAACCCGATTGTTCATAATCACAATCATACACCCGCCTACCATAAACAGGAGCGCGGCAAATGACCAAAAACATTTCAATTTTACATTTTACACTTTAGCGCCTAACCAGGGTGAATTAGAATGATTAAACTATTTGATTGCGATCGCCGCGCATGTGCAATTTACGTAGAGATGTTAATGTCTTATTTGTGTTAAACAGAGGAGCGGCAATCGAAAACCCAAAAAATTCAGAATTCCTAGCATGTTCCGGTTTTTTGTTTTCGGCGAATAAAGTATATGGGCCAATAAAACATAATGTATCACCTAGAGGACAACCCGATTGTTCATAATCACAATCATACACCCGCCTAGCATAAACAGGAGCGCGGCAAATGACCAAAAACATTTCCATTTTACATTTTACACTTTAGCGCCTAACCAGGGTGATTTAGAATGATTAAGCTATTTGATAGCGATCGCCGCGCATGTGCAATTTACGTAGAGATGTTAATGTCTTATTTGTGTTAAACAGAGGAGCGGCAATCGAAAACCCAAAAAATTCAGAATTCCTAGCATGTTCCGGTTTTTTGTTTTCGGCGAATAAAGTATATGGGCCAATATAACATAATGTATCACCTAGAGGACAACCCGATTGTTCATAATCACAATCATACACCCGCCTACCATGAACATTAGCGCGGCAATTGACCAAAAACATTTCAAGTTTACATTTTACACTTTGGGGCCTAACCAGGGTGAATTAGAAGGATTAAACTATTTGATTGCGATCGCCGCGCATGTGCAATTTACGTAGAGATGTTAATGTCTTATTTGTGCTAAACAGAGGAGCGGCAATCAAAAACCCAAAAAATTCAGAATTCCTAGCATGTTCCGGTTTTTTGTTTTCGGCGAATAAAGTATATGGGCCAATATAACATAATGTATCACCTAGAGGACAACCCGATTGTTCATAATCACAATCATACACCCGCCTACCATGAACATTAGCGCGGCAATTGACCAAAAACATTTCAAGTTTACATTTTACACTTTGGGGCCTAACCAGGGTGAATTAGAAGGATTAAACTATTTGATTGCGATCGCCGCGCATGTGCAATTTACGTAGAGATGTTAATGTCTTATTTGTGTTAAACAGAGGAGCGGCAATCAAAAACCCAAAAAATTCAGAATTCCTAGCATGTTCCGGTATTTTGTTTTCGGCGAATAAAGTATATGGGCCAATAAAACATAATGTATCACCTAGAGGACAACCCGATTGTTCATAATCACAATCATACACCCGCCTACCATAAACAGGAGCGCGGCAAATGACCAAAAACATTTCAATTTTACATTTTACACTTTAGCGCCTAACCAGGGTGAATTAGAATGATTAAGCTATTTGATAGCGATCGCCGCGCAGGTGCAATTTACGTAGAGATGTTAATGTCTTATTTGTGTTAAACAGAGGAGCGGCAATCGAAAACCCAAAAAATTCAGAATTCCTAGCATGTTCCGGTTTTTTGTTTTCGGCGAATAAGTATATGGGCCAATAAAACATAATGTATCACCTAGAGGACAACCCGATTGTTCATAATCACAATCATACACCCGCCTACCATAAACAGGAGCGCGGCAAATGACCAAAAACATTTCAATTTTACATTTTACACTTTAGCGCCTAACCAGGGTGAATTAGAATGATTAAGCTATTTGATAGCGATCGCCGCGCATGTGCAATTTACGTAGAGATGTTAATGTCTTATTTGTGTTAAACAGAGGAGCGGCAATCGAAAACCCAAAAAATTCAGAATTCCTAGCATGTTCCGGTTTTTTGTTTTCGGCGAATAAGTATATGGGCCAATAAAACATAATGTATCACCTAGAGGACAACCCGATTGTTCATAATCACAATCATACACCCGCCTACCATAAACAGGAGCGCGGCAAATGACCAAAAACATTTCAATTTTACATTTTACACTTTAGCGCCTAACCAGGGTGAATTAGAATGATTAAACTATTTGATTGCGATCGCCGCGCATGTGCAATTTACGTAGAGATGTTAATGTCTTATTTGTGTTAAACAGAGGAGCGGCAAATTAGCGGTGAATTAGAATGATTAAACTATTTGATTGCGATCGCCGCGCATGTGCAATTTACGTAGAGATGTTAATGTCTTATTTGTGTTAAACAGAGGAGCGGCAAATTAGCGCCTAACCAGGGTGAATTAGAAGGATTAAGCTATCTG
Source organism: Bactrocera oleae (assembly GCF_042242935.1). Taxonomy (NCBI): domain Eukaryota; kingdom Metazoa; phylum Arthropoda; class Insecta; order Diptera; family Tephritidae; genus Bactrocera; species Bactrocera oleae. Next base: position 19,017,690 of record NC_091539.1, on the reverse strand, counting down.
ATTACGGTCGCCACACATGTGCACTTTACGTAGAGATGTCAATGGCTTATATGTGTTGAACAGAGAAGCGGCAATCTAAAACCAAAAAAAATCAACATTCCTAGCATGTTCCGGTTTTTTGTTTTCGGCGAATAAAGTATATGGGCCAATATAACATAATGTATCACCTAGAGGACAACCCGATTGTTCATAATCACAATCATACACCCGCCTACCATGAACATTAGCGCGGCAATTGACCAAAAACATTTCAAGTTTACATTTTACACTTTGGGGCCTAACCAGGGTGAATTAGAAGGATTAAACTATTTGATTGCGATCGCCGCGCATGTGCAATTTACGTAGAGATGTTAATGTCTTATTTGTGTTAAACAGAGGAGCGGCAATCAAAAACCCAAAAAATTCAGAATTCCTAGCATGTTCCGGTTTTTTGTTTTCGGCGAATAAAGTATATGGGCCAATAAAACATAATGTATCACCTAGAGGACAACCCGATTGTTCATAATCACAATCATACACCCGCCTACCATAAACAGGAGCGCGGCAAATGACCAAAAACATTTCAATTTTACATTTTACACTTTAGCGCCTAACCAGGGTGAATTAGAATGATTAAGCTATTTGATAGCGATCGCCGCGCATGTGCAATTTACGTAGAAATGTTAATGTCTTATTTGTGTTAAACAGAGGAGCGGCAATCGAAAACCCAAAAAATTCAGAATTCCTAGCATGTTCCGGTTTTTTGTTTTCGGCGAATAAGTATATGGGCCAATAAAACATAATGTATCACCTAGAGGACAACCCGATTGTTCATAATCACAATCATACACCCGCCTACCATAAACAGGAGCGCGGCAAATGACCAAAAACATTTCAATTTTACATTTTACACTTTAGCGCCTAACCAGGGTGAATTAGAATGATTAAGCTATTTGATAGCGATCGCCGCGCATGTGCAATTTACGTAGAGATGTTAATGTCTTATTTGTGTTAAACAGAGGAGCGGCAATCGAAAACCCAAAAAATTCAGAATTCCTAGCATGTTCCGGTTTTTTGTTTTCGGCGAATAAGTATATGGGCCAATAAAACATAATGTATCACCTAGAGGACAACCCGATTGTTCATAATCACAATCATACACCCGCCTACCATAAACAGGAGCGCGGCAAATGACCAAAAACATTTCAATTTTACATTTTACACTTTAGCGCCTAACCAGGGTGAATTAGAATGATTAAACTATTTGATTGCGATCGCCGCGCATGTGCAATTTACGTAGAGATGTTAATGTCTTATTTGTGTTAAACAGAGGAGCGGCAAATTAGCGGTGAATTAGAATGATTAAACTATTTGATTGCGATCGCCGCGCATGTGCAATTTACGTAGAGATGTTAATGTCTTATTTGTGTTAAACAGAGGAGCGGCAAATTAGCGCCTAACCAGGGTGAATTAGAAGGATTAAGCTATCTGATTACGGTCGCCACACATGTGCACTTTACGTACAGATGTCAATGGCTTATATGTGTTGAACAGAGAAGCGGCAATCTAAAACCAAAAAAAATCAACATTCCTAGCATGTTCCGGTTTTTTGTTTTCGGCGAATAAAGTATATGGGCCAATATAACATAATGTATCACCTAGAGGACAACCCGATTGTTCATAATCACAATCATACACCCGCCTACCATAAACATTAGCGCGGCAATTGACCAAAAACATTTCAAGTTTACATTTTACACTTTAGGGCCTAACCAGGGTGAATTAGAAGGATTAAACTATTTGATTGCGATCGCCGCACATGTGCACTTTACGTACAGATGTCAATGGCTTATATGTGTTGAACAGAGAAGCGGCAATCTAAAACCAAAAAAAATCAACATTCCTAGCATGTTCCGGTTTTTTGTTTTCGGCGAATAAAGTATATGGGCCAATATAACATAATGTATCACCTAGAGGACAACCCGATTGTTCATAATCACAATCATACACCCGCCTACCATAAACATTAGCGCGGCAATTGACCAAAAACATTTCAAGTTTACATTTTACACTTTGGGGCCTAACCAGGGTGAATTAGAAGGATTAAACTATTTGATTGCGATCGCCGCGCATGTGCAATTTACGTAGAGATGTTAATGTCTTATTTGTGTTAAACAGAGGAGCGGCAATCAAAAACCCAAAAAATTCAGAATTCCTAGCATGTTCCGGTTTTTTGTTTTCGGCGAATAAAGTATATGGGCCAATAAAACATAATGTATCACCTAGAGGACAACCCGATTGTTCATAATCACAATCATACACCCGCCTACCATAAACAGGAGCGCGGCAAATGACCAAAAACATTTCAATTTTACATTTTACACTTTAGCGCCTAACCAGGGTGAATTAGAGTGATTAAGCTATTTGATAGCGATCGCCGCGCATGTGCAATTTACGTAGAGATGTTAATGTCTTATTTGTGTTAAACAGAGGAGCGGCAATCGAAAACCCAAAAAATTCAGAATTCCTAGCATGTTCCGGTTTTTTGTTTTCGGCGAATAAGTATATGGGCCAATAAAACATAATGTATCACCTAGAGGACAACCCGATTGTTCATAATCACAATCATACACCCGCCTAGCATAAACAGGAGCGCGGCAAATGACCAAAAACATTTCCATTTTACATTTTACACTTTAGCGCCTAACCAGGGTGAATTAGAATGATTAAGCTATTTGATAGCGATCGCCGCGCATGTGCAATTTACGTAGAGATGTTAATGTCTTATTTGTGTTAAACAGAGGAGCGGCAATCGAAAACCCAAAAAATTCAGAATTCCTAGCATGTTCCGGTTTTTTGTGTTCGGCGAATAAAGTATATGGGCCAATAAAACATATGGTATCACCTAGAGGACAACCCGATTGTTCATAATCACAATCATACACCCGCCTACCATAAACAGGAGCGCGGCAATTGACCAAAAACATTTCAAGTTTACATTTTACACTTTAGGGCCTAACCAGGGTGAATTAGAAGGATTAAACTATTTGATTGCGATCGCCGCACATGTGCACTTTACGAAGAGATGTCAAGGTCTTATATGTGTTGAACAGAGGAGCGGCAATCGAAAAGCCAAAAAATTCAGAATTCCTAGCATGTTACGGTTTTTTGTTTTCGGCGAATAAAGTATATGGGCCAATAAAACATAATGTATCACCTAGAGGACAACCCGATTGTTCATAATCACAATCATACACCCGCCTACCATAAACAGGAGCGCGGCAAATGACCAAAAACATTTCAATTTTACATTTTACACTTTAGCGCCTAACCAGGGTGAATTAGAATGATTAAACTATTTGATTGCGATCGCCGCGCATGTGCAATTTACGTAGAGATGTTAATGTCTTATTTGTGTTAAACAGAGGAGCGGCAAATTAGCGCCTAACCAGGGTGAATTAGAAGGATTAAACTATCTGATTACGGCCGCCGCACATGTGCACTTTACGTACAGATGTCAATGGCTTATATGTGTTGAACAGAGAAGCGGCAATCTAAAACCAAAAAAAATCAACATTCCTAGCATGTTCCAGTTTTTTGTTTTCGGCGAATAAAGTATATGGGCCAATATAACATAATGTATCACCTAGAGGACAACCCTATTGTTCATAATCACAATCATACACCCGCCTACCATAAACATTATCGCGGCAATTGACCAAAAACATTTCAAGTTTACATTTTACACTTTAGGGCCTAACCAGGGTGAATTAGAAGGATTAAACTATTTGATTGCGATCGCCGCACATGTGCACTTTACGAAGAGATGTCAAGGTCTTATATGTGTTGAACAGAGGAGCGGCAATCGAAAACCCAAAAAATTCAGAATTCCTAGCATGTTCCGGTTTTTTGTTTTCGGCGAATAAAGTATATGGGCCAATAAAACATAATGTATCACCTAGAGGACAACACGATTGTTCATAATCACAATCATACACCCGCCTACCATAAACAGGAGCGTGGCAAATGACCAAAAACATTTCCATTTTACATTTTACACTTTAGCGCCTAACCAGGGTGAATTAGAATGATTAAGCTATTTGATAGCGATCGCCGCGCATGTGCAATTTACGTAGAGATGTTAATGTCTTATTTGTGTTAAACAGAGGAGCGGCAATCGAAAACCCAAAAAATTCAGAATTCCTAGCATGTTCCGGTTTTTTGTTTTCGGCGAATAAAGTATATGGGCCAATAAAACATAATGTATCACCTAGAGGACAACCCGATTGTTCATAATCACAATCATACACCCGCCTACCATAAACAGGAGCGCGGCAATTGACCAAAAACATTTCAAGTTTACATTTTACACTTTAGCGCCTAACCAGGGTGAATTAGAATGATTAAACTATTTGATTGCGATCGCCGCGCATGTGCAATTTACGTAGAGATGTTAATGTCTTATTTGTGTTAAACAGAAGAGCCGCAATCGAAAACCCAAAAAGTTCAGAATTCCTAGCATGTTCCGGTTTTTTGTTTTCGGCGAATAAAGTATATGGGCCAATAAAACATAATGTATCACCTAGAGGACAACCCGATTGTTCATAATCACAATCATACACCCGCCTACCATAAACAGGAGCGCGGCAATTGACCAAAAACATTTCAAGTTTACATTTTACACTTTAGGGCCTAACCAGGGTGAATTAGAAGGATTAAACTATTTGATTGCGATCGCCGCGCATGTGCAATTTACGTAGAGATGTTAATGTCTTATTTGTGTTAAACAGAGGAGCGGCAATCAAAAACCCAAAAAATTCAGAATTCCTAGCATGTTCCGGTTTTTTGTTTTCGGCGAATAAAGTATATGGGCCAATAAAACATAATGTATCACCTAGAGGACAACCCGATTGTTCATAATCACAATCATACACCCGCCTACCATAAACAGGAGCGCGGCAAATGACCAAAAACATTTCAATTTTACATTTTACACTTTAGCGCCTAACCAGGGTGAATTAGAATGATTAAGCTATTTGATAGCGATCGCCGCGCATGTGCAATTTACGTAGAGATGTTAATGTCTTATTTGTGTTAAACAGAGGAGCGGCAAATTAGCGCCTAACCAGGGTGAATTAGAAGGATTAAACTATTTGATAGCGATCGCCGCGCATGTGCAATTTACGTAGAGATATCAAGGTCTTATTTGTGTTAAACAGAGGAGCGGCAATCGAAAACCCAAAAAATTCAGAATTCCTAGCATGTTCCGGTTTTTTGTTTTCGGCGAATAAAGTATATGGGCCAATTAAACATAATGTATCACCTAGAGGACAACCCGATTGTTCATAATCACAATCATACACCCGCCTACCATAAACATTAGCGCGGCAAATGACCAAAAACATTTCAATTTTACATTTTACACTTTAGCGCCTAACCAGGGTGAATAAGAATGATTAAGCTATTTGATAGCGATCGCCGCGCATGTGCAATTTACGTAGAGATGTTAATGTCTTATTTGTGTTAAACAGAGGAGCGGCAATCGAAAACCCAAAAAATTCAGAATTCCTAGCATGTTCCGGTTTTTTGTTTTCGGCGAATAAAGTATATGGGCCAATAAAACATAATGTATCACCTAGAGGACAACCCGATTGTTCATAATCACAATCATACATCCGCCTACCATAAACAGGAGCGCGGCAAATGACCAAAAACATTTCCATTTTACATTTTACACTTTAGCTCCTAACCAGGGTGAATTAGAATGATTAAACTATTTGATTGCGATCGCCGCGCATGTGCAATTTACGTAGAGATGTTAATGTCTTATATGTGTTAAACATAGGAGCGGCAAATTAGCGCCTAACCAGGGTGAATTAGAAGGATTAAACTATCTGATTACGGTCGCCGCACATGTGCACTTTACGTAGAGATGTCAATGGCTTATATGTGTTGAACAGAGAAGCGGCAATCTAAAACCAAAAAAAATCAACATTCCTAGCATGTTCCGGTTTTTTGTTTTCGGCGAATAAAGTATATGGGCCAATTAAACATAATCTATCACCTAGAGGACAACCCGATTGTTCATAATCACAATCATACACCCGCCTACCATAAACAGGAGCGCGGCAAATGACCAAAAACATTTCCATTTTACATTTTACACTTTAGCGCCTAACCAGGGTGAATTAGAATGATTAAACTATTTGATTGCGATCGCCGCGCATGTGTAATTTACGTAGAGATGTTAATGTCTTATTTGTGTTGAACAGAGGAGCGGCAATCGAAAAGCCAAAAAATTCAGAATTCCTAGCATGTTACGGTTTTTTGTTTTCGGCGAATAAAGTATATGGGCCAATAAAACATAATGTATCACCTAGAGGACAACCCGATTGTTCATAATCACAATCATACACCCGCCTACCATAAACAGGAGCGCGGCAATTGACCAAAAACATTTCAAGTTTACATTTTACACTTTAGGGCCTAACCAGGGTGAATTAGAAGGATTAAACTATTTGATTGCGATCGCCGCACATGTGCACTTTACGAAGAGATGTCAAGGTCTTATATGTGTTGAACAGAGGAGCGGCAATCGAAAACCCAAAAAATTCAGAATTCCTAGCATGTTCCGTTTTTTTGTTTTCGGCGAATAAAGTATATGGGCCAATTAAACATAATGTATCACCTAGAGGACAACCCGATTGTTCATAATCACAATCATACACCCGCCTACCATAAACAGGAGCGCGGCAAATGACCAAAAACATTTCCATTTTACATTTTACACTTTAGCGCCTAACCAGGGTGAATTAGAATGATTAAACTATTTGATTGCGATCGCCGCGCATGTGCAATTTACGTAGAGATGTTAATGTCTTATTTGTGTTAAACAGAGGAGCCGCAATCGAAAACCCAAAAAATTCAGAATTCCTAGCATGTTCCGGTTTTTTGTTTTCGGCGAATAAAGTATATGGGCCAATAAAACATAATGTATCACCTAGAGGACAACCCGATTGTTCATAATCACAATCATACACCCGCCTACCATAAACAGGAGCGCGGCAAATGACCAAAAACATTTCCATTTTACATTTTACACTTTAGCGCCTAACCAGGGTGAATTAGAATGATTAAGCTATTTGATAGCGATCGCCGCACATGTGCACTTTACGTAGAGATGTCAATGGCTTATATGTGTTGAACAGAGAAGCGGCAATCTAAAACCAAAAAAATCAACATTCCTAGCATGTTCCGGTTTTTTGTTTTCGGCGAATAAAGTATATGGGCCAATATAACATAATGTATCACCTAGAGGACAACCCGATTGTTCATAATCACAATCATACACCCGCCTACCATAAACATTAGCGCGGCAATTGACCAAAAACATTTCAAGTTTACATTTTACACTTTAGGGCCTAACCAGGGTGAATTAGAAGGATTAAACTATTTGATTGCGATCGCCGCACATGTGCACTTTACGAAGAGATGTCAAGGTCTTATGTGTGTTGAACAGAGGAGCGGCAATCGAAAACCCAAAAATTCAGAATTCCTAGCATGTTCCGGTTTTTTGTTTTCGGCGGATAAAGTATATGGGCCAATTAAACATAATGTATCACCTAGAGGACAACCCGATTGTTCATAATCACAATCATACACCCGCCTACCATAAACAGGAGCGCGGCAAATGACCAAAAACATTTCCATTTTACATTTTACACTTTAGCGCCTAACCAGGGTGAATTAGAATGATTAAACTATTTGATTGCGATCGCCGCGCATGTGCAATTTACGTAGAGATGTTAATGTCTTATTTGTGTTAAACAGAGGAGCCGCAATCGAAAACCCAAAAAAAATCAACATTCCTAGCATGTTCCGGTTTTTTGTTTTCGGCGAATAAAGTATATGGGCCAATATAACATAATGTATCACCTAGAGGACAACCCGATTGTTCATAATCACAATCATACACCCGCCTACCATAAACATTAGCGCGGCAATTGACCAAAAACATTTCAAGTTTACATTTTACACTTTAGGGCCTAACCAGGGTGAATTAGAAGGATTAAACTATTTGATTGCGATCGCCGCGCATGTGTAATTTACGTAGAGATGTTAATGTCTTATTTGTGTTAAACAGAGGAGCGGCAAATTAGCGCCTAACCAGGGTGAATTAGAAGGATTAAACTATCTGATTACGGTCGCCGCACATGTGCCCTTTACGTACAGATGTCAATGGCTTATATGTGTTGAACAGAGAAGCGGCAATCTAAAACCAAAAAAATCAACATTCCTAGCATGTTCCGGTTTTTTGTTTTCGGCGAATAAAGTATATGGGCCAATTAAACATAATGTATCACCTAGAGGACAACCCGATTGTTCATAATCACAATCATACACCCGCCTACCATAAACAGGAGCGCGGCAAATGACCAAAAACATTTCCATTTTACATTTTACACTTTAGCGCCTAACCAGGGTGAATTAGAATGATTAAGCTATTTGATAGCGATCGCCGCACATGTGCACTTTACGTAGAGATGTCAATGGCTTATATGTGTTGAACAGAGAAGCGGCAATCTAAAACCAAAAAAATCAACATTCCTAGCATGTTCCGGTTTTTTGTTTTCGGCGAATAAAGTATATGGGCCAATTAAACATAATGTATCACCTAGAGGACAACCCGATTGTTCATAATCACAATCATACACCCGCCTACCATAAACAGGAGCGCGGCAAATGACCAAAAACATTTCCATTTTACATTTTACACTTTAGCGCCTAACCAGGGTGAATTAGAATGATTAAACTATTTGATTGCGATCGCCGCGCATGTGCAATTTACGTAGAGATGTTAATGTCTTATTTGTGTTAAACAGAGGAGCGGCAATCGAAAACCCAAAAAATTCAGAATTCCTAGCATGTTCCGGTTTTTTGTTTTCGGCGAATAAAGTATATGGGCCAATAAAACATAATGTATCACCTAGAGGACAACCCGATTGTTCATAATCACAATCATACACCCGCCTACCATAAACAGGAGCGCGGCAAATGACCAAAAACATTTCAATTTTACATTTTACACTTTAGCGCCTAACCAGGGTGAATTAGAATGATTAAACTATTTGATTGCGATCGCCGCGCATGTGCAATTTACGTAGAGATGTTAATGTCTTATTTGTGTTAAACAGAGGAGCCGCAATCGAAAACCCAAAAAATTCAGAATTCCTAGCATGTTCCGGTTTTTTGTTTTCGGCGAATAAAGTATATGGGCCAATAAAACATAATGTATCACCTAGAGGACAACCCGATTGTTCATAATCACAATCATACACCCGCCTACCATAAACAGGAGCGCGGCAAATGACCAAAAACATTTCCATTTTACATTTTACACTTTAGCGCCTAACCAGGGTGAATTAGAATGATTAAACTATTTGATTGCGATCGCCGCGCATGTGCAATTTACGTAGAGATGTTAATGTCTTATTTGTGTTAAACAGAGGAGCCGCAATCGAAAACCCAAAAAATTCAGAATTCCTAGCATGTTCCGGTTTTTTGTTTTCGGCGAATAAAGTATATGGGCCAATAAAACATAATGTATCACCTAGAGGACAACCCGATTGTTCATAATCACAATCATACACCCGCCTACCATAAACAGGAGCGCGGCAAATGACCAAAAACATTTCCATTTTACATTTTACACTTTAGCGCCTAACCAGGGTGAATTAGAATGATTAAGCTATTTGATAGCGATCGCCGCACATGTGCACTTTACGTAGAGATGTCAATGGCTTATATGTGTTGAACAGAGAAGCGGCAATCTAAAACCAAAAAAATCAACATTCCTAGCATGTTCCGGTTTTTTGTTTTCGGCGAATAAAGTATATGGGCCAATATAACATAATGTATCACCTAGAGGACAACCCGATTGTTCATAATCACAATCATACACCCGCCTACCATAAACATTAGCGCGGCAATTGACCAAAAACATTTCAAGTTTACATTTTACACTTTAGGGCCTAACCAGGGTGAATTAGAAGGATTAAACTATTTGATTGCGATCGCCGCACATGTGCACTTTACGAAGAGATGTCAAGGTCTTATGTGTGTTGAACAGAGGAGCGGCAATCGAAAACCCAAAAATTCAGAATTCCTAGCATGTTCCGGTTTTTTGTTTTCGGCGAATAAAGTATATGGGCCAATTAAACATAATGTATCACCTAGAGGACAACCCGATTGTTCATAATCACAATCATACACCCGCCTACCATAAACAGGAGCGCGGCAAATGACCAAAAACATTTCCATTTTACATTTTACACTTTAGCGCCTAACCAGGGTGAATTAGAATGATTAAACTATTTGATTGCGATCGCCGCGCATGTGCAATTTACGTAGAGATGTTAATGTCTTATTTGTGTTAAACAGAGGAGCCGCAATCGAAAACCCAAAAAAAATCAACATTCCTAGCATGTTCCGGTTTTTTGTTTTCGGCGAATAAAGTATATGGGCCAATATAACATAATGTATCACCTAGAGGACAACCCGATTGTTCATAATCACAATCATACACCCGCCTACCATAAACATTAGCGCGGCAATTGACCAAAAACATTTCAAGTTTACATTTTACACTTTAGGGCCTAACCAGGGTGAATTAGAAGGATTAAACTATTTGATTGCGATCGCCGCGCATGTGTAATTTACGTAGAGATGTTAATGTCTTATTTGTGTTAAACAGAGGAGCGGCAAATTAGCGCCTAACCAGGGTGAATTAGAAGGATTAAACTATCTGATTACGGTCGCCGCACATGTGCCCTTTACGTACAGATGTCAATGGCTTATATGTGTTGAACAGAGAAGCGGCAATCTAAAACCAAAAAAATCAACATTCCTAGCATGTTCCGGTTTTTTGTTTTCGGCGAATAAAGTATATGGGCCAATTAAACATAATGTATCACCTAGAGGACAACCCGATTGTTCATAATCACAATCATACACCCGCCTACCATAAACAGGAGCGCGGCAAATGACCAAAAACATTTCCATTTTACATTTTACACTTTAGCGCCTAACCAGGGTGAATTAGAATGATTAAGCTATTTGATAGCGATCGCCGCACATGTGCACTTTACGTAGAGATGTCAATGGCTTATATGTGTTGAACAGAGAAGCGGCAATCTAAAACCAAAAAAATCAACATTCCTAGCATGTTCCGGTTTTTTGTTTTCGGCGAATAAAGTATATGGGCCAATTAAACATAATGTATCACCTAGAGGACAACCCGATTGTTCATAATCACAATCATACACCCGCCTACCATAAACAGGAGCGCGGCAAATGACCAAAAACATTTCCATTTTACATTTTACACTTTAGCGCCTAACCAGGGTGAATTAGAATGATTAAACTATTTGATTGCGATCGCCGCGCATGTGCAATTTACGTAGAGATGTTAATGTCTTATTTGTGTTAAACAGAGGAGCGGCAATCGAAAACCCAAAAAATTCAGAATTCCTAGCATGTTCCGGTTTTTTGTTTTCGGCGAATAAAGTATATGGGCCAATAAAACATAATGTATCACCTAGAGGACAACCCGATTGTTCATAATCACAATCATACACCCGCCTACCATAAACAGGAGCGCGGCAAATGACCAAAAACATTTCAATTTTACATTTTACACTTTAGCGCCTAACCAGGGTGAATTAGAATGATTAAACTATTTGATTGCGATCGCCGCGCATGTGCAATTTACGTAGAGATGTTAATGTCTTATTTGTGTTAAACAGAGGAGCCGCAATCGAAAACCCAAAAAATTCAGAATTCCTAGCATGTTCCGGTTTTTTGTTTTCGGCGAATAAAGTATATGGGCCAATAAAACATAATGTATCACCTAGAGGACAACCCGATTGTTCATAATCACAATCATACACCCGCCTACCATAAACAGGAGCGCGGCAAATGACCAAAAACATTTCCATTTTACATTTTACACTTTAGCGCCTAACCAGGGTGAATTAGAATGATTAAACTATTTGATTGCGATCGCCGCGCATGTGCAATTTACGTAGAGATGTTAATGTCTTATTTGTGTTAAACAGAGGAGCCGCAATCGAAAACCCAAAAAATTCAGAATTCCTAGCATGTTCCGGTTTTTTGTTTTCGGCGAATAAAGTATATGGGCCAATAAAACATAATGTATCACCTAGAGGACAACCCGATTGTTCATAATCACAATCATACACCCGCCTACCATAAACAGGAGCGCGGCAAATGACCAAAAACATTTCCATTTTACATTTTACACTTTAGCGCCTAACCAGGGTGAATTAGAATGATTAAGCTATTTGATAGCGATCGCCGCACATGTGCACTTTACGTAGAGATGTCAATGGCTTATATGTGTTGAACAGAGAAGCGGCAATCTAAAACCAAAAAAATCAACATTCCTAGCATGTTCCGGTTTTTTGTTTTCGGCGAATAAAGTATATGGGCCAATATAACATAATGTATCACCTAGAGGACAACCCGATTGTTCATAATCACAATCATACACCCGCCTACCATAAACATTAGCGCGGCAATTGACCAAAAACATTTCAAGTTTACATTTTACACTTTAGGGCCTAACCAGGGTGAATTAGAAGGATTAAACTATTTGATTGCGATCGCCGCACATGTGCACTTTACGAAGAGATGTCAAGGTCTTATGTGTGTTGAACAGAGGAGCGGCAATCGAAAACCCAAAAATTCAGAATTCCTAGCATGTTCCGGTTTTTTGTTTTCGGCGAATAAAGTATATGGGCCAATTAAACATAATGTATCACCTAGAGGACAACCCGATTGTTCATAATCACAATCATACACCCGCCTACCATAAACAGGAGCGCGGCAAATGACCAAAAACATTTCCATTTTACATTTTACACTTTAGCGCCTAACCAGGGTGAATTAGAATGATTAAACTATTTGATTGCGATCGCCGCGCATGTGCAATTTACGTAGAGATGTTAATGTCTTATTTGTGTTAAACAGAGGAGCCGCAATCGAAAACCCAAAAAAAATCAACATTCCTAGCATGTTCCGGTTTTTTGTTTTCGGCGAATAAAGTATATGGGCCAATATAACATAATGTATCACCTAGAGGACAACCCGATTGTTCATAATCACAATCATACACCCGCCTACCATAAACATTAGCGCGGCAATTGACCAAAAACATTTCAAGTTTACATTTTACACTTTAGGGCCTAACCAGGGTGAATTAGAAGGATTAAACTATTTGATTGCGATCGCCGCGCATGTGTAATTTACGTAGAGATGTTAATGTCTTATTTGTGTTAAACAGAGGAGCGGCAAATTAGCGCCTAACCAGGGTGAATTAGAAGGATTAAACTATCTGATTACGGTCGCCGCACATGTGCCCTTTACGTACAGATGTCAATGGCTTATATGTGTTGAACAGAGAAGCGGCAATCTAAAACCAAAAAAATCAACATTCCTAGCATGTTCCGGTTTTTTGTTTTCGGCGAATAAAGTATATGGGCCAATTAAACATAATGTATCACCTAGAGGACAACCCGATTGTTCATAATCACAATCATACACCCGCCTACCATAAACAGGAGCGCGGCAAATGACCAAAAACATTTCCATTTTACATTTTACACTTTAGCGCCTAACCAGGGTGAATTAGAATGATTAAGCTATTTGATAGCGATCGCCGCACATGTGCACTTTACGTAGAGATGTCAATGGCTTATATGTGTTGAACAGAGAAGCGGCAATCTAAAACCAAAAAAATCAACATTCCTAGCATGTTCCGGTTTTTTGTTTTCGGCGAATAAAGTATATGGGCCAATTAAACATAATGTATCACCTAGAGGACAACCCGATTGTTCATAATCACAATCATACACCCGCCTACCATAAACAGGAGCGCGGCAAATGACCAAAAACATTTCCATTTTACATTTTACACTTTAGCGCCTAACCAGGGTGAATTAGAATGATTAAACTATTTGATTGCGATCGCCGCGCATGTGCAATTTACGTAGAGATGTTAATGTCTTATTTGTGTTAAACAGAGGAGCGGCAATCGAAAACCCAAAAAATTCAGAATTCCTAGCATGTTCCGGTTTTTTGTTTTCGGCGAATAAAGTATATGGGCCAATAAAACATAATGTATCACCTAGAGGACAACCCGATTGTTCATAATCACAATCATACACCCGCCTACCATAAACAGGAGCGCGGCAAATGACCAAAAACATTTCAATTTTACATTTTACACTTTAGCGCCTAACCAGGGTGAATTAGAATGATTAAACTATTTGATTGCGATCGCCGCGCATGTGCAATTTACGTAGAGATGTTAATGTCTTATTTGTGTTAAACAGAGGAGCCGCAATCGAAAACCCAAAAAATTCAGAATTCCTAGCATGTTCCGGTTTTTTGTTTTCGGCGAATAAAGTATATGGGCCAATAAAACATAATGTATCACCTAGAGGACAACCCGATTGTTCATAATCACAATCATACACCCGCCTACCATAAACAGGAGCGCGGCAATTGACCAAAAACATTTCAAGTTTACATTTTACACTTTAGGGCCTAACCAGGGTGAATTAGAAGGATTAAACTATTTGATTGCGATCGCCGCGCATGTGCAATTTACGTAGAGATATCAAGGTCTTATTTGTGTTAAACAGAGGAGCGGCAATCGAAAACCCAAAAAATTCAGAATTCCTAGCATGTTCCGTTTTTTTGTTTTCGGCGAATAAAGTATATGGGCCAATTAAACATAATGTATCACCTAGAGGACAACCCGATTGTTCATAATCACAATCATACACCCGCCTACCATAAACAGGAGCGCGGCAAATGACCAAAAACATTTCCATTTTACATTTTACACTTTAGCGCCTAACCAGGGTGAATTAGAATGATTAAACTATTTGATTGCGATCGCCGCGCATGTGCAATTTACGTAGAGATGTTAATGTCTTATTTGTGTTAAACAGAGGAGCCGCAATCGAAAACCCAAAAAATTCAGAATTCCTAGCATGTTCCGGTTTTTTGTTTTCGGCGAATAAAGTATATGGGCCAATTAAACATAATGTATCACCTAGAGGACAACCCGATTGTTCATAATCACAATCATACACCCGCCTACCATAAACATTAGCGCGGCAAATGACCAAAAACATTTCAATTTTACATTTTACACTTTAGCGCCTAACCAGGGTGAATTAGAATGATTAAGCTATTTGATAGCGATCGCCGCGCATGTGCAATTTACGTAGAGATGTTAATGTCTTATTTGTGTTAAACAGAGGAGCGGCAAATTAGCGCCTAACCAGGGTGAATTAGAAGGATTAAACTATCTGATTACGGTCGCCGCACATGTGCACTTTACGTAGAGATGTCAATGGCTTATATGTGTTGAACAGAGAAGCGGCAATCTAAAACCAAAAAAAATCAACATTCCTAGCATGTTCCGGTTTTTTGTTTTCGGCGAATAAAGTATATGGGCCAATTAAACATAATCTATCACCTAGAGGGCAACCCGATTGTTCATAATCACAATCATACACCCGCCTACCATAAACATTAGCGCGGCAATTGACCAAAAACATTTCAAGTTTACATTTTACACTTTAGGGCCTAACCAGGGTGAATTAGAAAGATTAAACTATTTGATTGCGATCGCCGCACATGTGCACTTTACGAAGAGATGTCAAGGTCTTATATGTGTTGAACAGAGGAGCGGCAATCGAAAACCCAAAAATTCAGAATTCCTAGCATGTTCCGTTTTCTTGTTTTCGGCGAATAAAGTATATGGGCCAATTAAACATAATGTATCACCTAGAGGACAACCCGATTGTTCATAATCACAATCATACACCCGCCTACCATAAACAGGAGCGCGGCAAATGACCAAAAACATTTCCATTTTACATTTTACACTTTAGCGCCTAACCAGGGTGAATTAGAATGATTAAACTATTTGATTGCGATCGCCGCGCATGTGCAATTTACGTAGAGATGTTAATGTCTTATTTGTGTTTAACAGAGGAGCCGCAATCGAAAACCCAAAAAATTCAGAATTCCTAGCATGTTCCGGTTTTTTGTTTTCGGCGAATAAAGTATATGGGCCAATAAAGCATAATGTATCACCTAGAGGACAACCCGATTGTTCATAATCACAATCATACATCCGCCTACCATAAACAGGAGCGCGGCAAATGACCAAAAACATTTCCATTTTACATTTTACACTTTAGCTCCTAACCAGGGTGAATTAGAATGATTAAACTATTTGATTGCGATCGCCGCGCATGTGCAATTTACGTAGAGATGTTAATGTCTTATTTGTGTTAAACATAGGAGCGGCAAATTAGCGCCTAACCAGGGTGAATTAGAAGGATTAAACTATCTGATTACGGTCGCCGCACATGTGCACTTTACGTAGAGATGTCAATGGCTTATATGTGTTGAACAGAGAAGCGGCAATCTAAAACCAAAAAAAATCAACATTCCTAGCATGTTCCGGTTTTTTGTTTTCGGCGAATAAAGTATATGGGCCAATTAAACATAATCTATCACCTAGAGGGCAACCCGATTGTTCATAATCACAATCATACACCCGCCTACCATAAACAGGAGCGCGGCAAATGACCAAAAACATTTCAATTTTACATTTTACACTTTAGCGCCTAACCAGGGTGAATAAGAATGATTAAGCTATTTGATAGCGATCGCCGCGCATGTGCAATTTACGTAGAGATGTTAATGTCTTATTTGTGTTAAACAGAGGAGCGGCAATCGAAAACCCAAAAAATTCAGAATTCCTAGCATGTTCCGGTTTTTTGTTTTCGGCGAATAAAGTATATGGGCCAATAAAGCATAATGTATCACCTAGAGGACAACCCGATTGTTCATAATCACAATCATACATCCGCCTACCATAAACAGGAGCGCGGCAAATGACCAAAAACATTTCCATTTTACATTTTACACTTTAGCTCCTAACCAGGGTGAATTAGAATGATTAAACTATTTGATTGCGATCGCCGCGCATGTGCAATTTACGTAGAGATGTTAATGTCTTATTTGTGTTAAACATAGGAGCGGCAAATTAGCGCCTAACCAGGGTGAATTAGAAGGATTAAACTATCTGATTACGGTCGCCGCACATGTGCACTTTACGTAGAGATGTCAATGGCTTATATGTGTTGAACAGAGAAGCGGCAATCTAAAACCAAAAAAAATCAACATTCCTAGCATGTTCCGGTTTTTTGTTTTCGGCGAATAAAGTATATGGGCCAATTAAACATAATCTATCACCTAGAGGGCAACCCGATTGTTCATAATCACAATCATACACCCGCCTACCATAAACATTAGCGCGGCAATTGACCAAAAACATTTCAAGTTTACATTTTACACTTTAGGGCCTAACCAGGGTGAATTAGAAAGATTAAACTATTTGATTGCGATCGCCGCACATGTGCACTTTACGAAGAGATGTCAAGGTCTTATATGTGTTGAACAGAGGAGCGGCAATCGAAAACCCAAAAATTCAGAATTCCTAGCATGTTCCGTTTTCTTGTTTTCGGCGAATAAAGTATATGGGCCAATTAAACATAATGTATCACCTAGAGGACAACCCGATTGTTCATAATCACAATCATACACCCGCCTACCATAAACAGGAGCGCGGCAAATGACCAAAAACATTTCCATTTTACATTTTACACTTTAGCGCCTAACCAGGGTGAATTAGAATGATTAAACTATTTGATTGCGATCGCCGCGCATGTGCAATTTACGTAGAGATGTTAATGTCTTATTTGTGTTTAACAGAGGAGCCGCAATCGAAAACCCAAAAAATTCAGAATTCCTAGCATGTTCCGGTTTTTTGTTTTCGGCGAATAAAGTATATGGGCCAATAAAACATAATGTATCACCTAGAGGACAACCCGATTGTTCATAATCACAATCATA
The DNA here is from genome assembly GCF_042242935.1 of Bactrocera oleae. Classification (NCBI taxonomy): domain Eukaryota; kingdom Metazoa; phylum Arthropoda; class Insecta; order Diptera; family Tephritidae; genus Bactrocera; species Bactrocera oleae. Next base: position 18,999,687 of record NC_091539.1, on the reverse strand, counting down.
CACCCGCCTACCATAAACAGGAGCGCGGCAAATGACCAAAAACATTTCCATTTTACATTTTACACTTTAGCGCCTAACCAGGGTGAATTAGAATGATTAAGCTATTTGATAGCGATCGCCGCACATGTGCACTTTACGTAGAGATGTCAATGGCTTATATGTGTTGAACAGAGAAGCGGCAATCTAAAACCAAAAAAATCAACATTCCTAGCATGTTCCGGTTTTTTGTTTTCGGCGAATAAAGTATATGGGCCAATATAACATAATGTATCACCTAGAGGACAACCCGATTGTTCATAATCACAATCATACACCCGCCTACCATAAACATTAGCGCGGCAATTGACCAAAAACATTTCAAGTTTACATTTTACACTTTAGGGCCTAACCAGGGTGAATTAGAAGGATTAAACTATTTGATTGCGATCGCCGCACATGTGCAATTTACGAAGAGATGTCAAGGTCTTATATGTGTTGAACAGAGGAGCGGCAATCGAAAACCCAAAAATTCAGAATTCCTAGCATGTTCCGGTTTTTTGTTTTCGGCGAATAAAGTATATGGGCCAATTAAACATAATGTATCACCTAGAGGACAACCCGATTGTTCATAATCACAATCATACACCCGCCTACCATAAACATTAGCGCGGCAATTGACCAAAAACATTTCAAGTTTACATTTTACACTTTAGGGCCTAACCAGGGTGAATTAGAAGGATTAAACTATTTGATTGCGATCGCCGCACATGTGCACTTTACGAAGAGATGTCAAGGTCTTATATGTGTTGAACAGAGGAGCCGCAATCGAAAACCCAAAAAAAATCAACATTCCTAGCATGTTCCGGTTTTTTGTTTTCGGCGAATAAAGTATATGGGCCAATATAACATAATGTATCACCTAGAGGACAACCCGATTGTTCATAATCACAATCATACACCCGCCTACCATAAACATTAGCGCGGCAATTGACCAAAAACATTTCAAGTTTACATTTTACACTTTAGGGCCTAACCAGGGTGAATTAGAAGGATTAAACTATTTGATTGCGATCGCCGCACATGTGCACTTTACGAAGAGATGTCAAGGTCTTATATGTGTTGAACAGAGGAGCGGCAATCGAAAACCCAAAAAATTCAGAATTCCTAGCATGTTCCGGTTTTTTGTTTTCGGCGAATAAAGTATATGGGCCAATAAAACATAATGTATCACCTAGAGGACAACCCGATTGTTCATAATCACAATCATACACCCGCCTACCATAAACAGGAGCGCGGCAAATGACCAAAAACATTTCAATTTTACATTTTACACTTTAGCGCCTAACCAGGGTGAATTAGAATGATTAAACTATTTGATAGCGATCGCCGCGCATGTGCAATTTACGTAGAGATGTTAATGTCTTATTTGTGTTAAACAGAGGAGCGGCAAATTAGCGCCTAACCAGGGTGAATTAGAAGGATTAAACTATCTGATTACGGTCGCCGCACATGTGCACTTTACGTACAGATGTCAATGGCTTATATGTGTTGAACAGAGGAGCGGCAATCGAAAACCCAAAAAATTCAGAATTCCTAGCATGTTCCGGTTTTTTGTTTTCGGCGAATAAAGTATATGGGCCAATAAAACATAATGTATCACCTAGAGGACAACCCGATTGTTCATAATCACAATCATACACCCGCCTACCATAAACAGGAGCGCGGCAAATGACCAAAAACATTTCAATTTTACATTTTACACTTTAGCGCCTAACCAGGGTGAATTAGAATGATTAAACTATTTGATTGCGATCGCCGCGCATGTGCAATTTACGTAGAGATGTTAATGTCTTATTTGTGTTAAACAGAGGAGCCGCAATCGAAAACCCAAAAAAAATCAACATTCCTAGCATGTTCCGGTTTTTTGTTTTCGGCGAATAAAGTATATGGGCCAATATAACATAATGTATCACCTAGAGGACAACCCGATTGTTCATAATCACAATCATACACCCGCCTACCATGAACATTAGCGCGGCAATTGACCAAAAATATTTCAAGTTTACATTTTACACTTTGGGGCCTAACCAGGGTGAATTAGAAGGATTAAACTATTTGATTGCGATCGCCGCGCATGTGCAATTTACGTAGAGATGTTAATGTCTTATTTGTGTTAAACAGAGGAGCGGCAATCAAAAACCCAAAAAATTCAGAATTCCTAGCATGTTCCGGTTTTTTGTTTTCGGCGAATAAAGTATATGGGCCAATAAAACATAATGTATCACCTAGAGGACAACCCGATTGTTCATAATCACAATCATACACCCGTCTACCATAAACAGGAGCGCGGCAAATGACCAAAAACATTTCAATTTTACATTTTACACTTTAGCGCCTAACCAGGGTGAATTAGAATGATTAAGCTATTTGATAGCGATCGCCGCGCATGTGCAATTTACGTAGAGATGTTAATGTCTTATTTGTGTTAAACAGAGGAGCGGCAATCGAAAACCCAAAAAATTCAGAATTCCTAGCATGTTCCGGTTTTTTGTTTTCGGCGAATAAAGTATATGGGCCAATAAAACATAATGTTTCACCTAGAGGACAACCCGATTGTTCATAATCACAATCATACACCCGCCTACCATAAACAGGAGCGCGGCAAATGACCAAAAACATTTCAATTTTACATTTTACACTTTAGCGCCTAACCAGGGTGAATTAGAATGATTAAGCTATTTGATAGCGATCGCCGCGCATGTGCAATTTACGTAGAGATGTTAATGTCTTATTTGTGTTAAACAGAGGAGCGGCAATCGAAAACCCAAAAAATTCAGAATTCCTAGCATGTTCCGGTTTTTTGTTTTCGGCGAATAAAGTATATGGGCCAATAAAACATAATGTATCACCTAGAGGACAACCCGATTGTTCATAATCACAATCATACACCCGCCTACCATAAACAGGAGCGCAGCAAATGACCAAAAACATTTCCATTTTACATTTTACACTTTAGCGCCTAACCAGGGTGAATTAGAATGATAAAGCTATTTGATAGCGATCGCCGCACATGTGCACTTTACGTAGAGATGTCAATGGCTTATATGTGTTGAACAGAGAAGCGGCAATCTAAGACCAAAAAAAATCAACATTCCTAGCATGTTCCGGTTTTTTGTTTTCGGCGAATAAAGTATATGGGCCAATATAACATAATGTATCACCTAGAGGACAACCCGATTGTTCATAATCACAATCATACACCCGCCTACCATAAACATTAGCGCGGCAATTGACCAAAAACATTTCAAGTTTACATTTTACACTTTAGGGCCTAACCAGGGTGAATTAGAAGGATTAAACTATTTGATTGCGATCGCCGCACATGTGCACTTTACGAAGAGATGTCAAGGTCTTATATGTGTTGAACAGAAGAGCGGCAATCGAAAACCCAAAAAATTCAGAATTCCTAGCATGTTCCGGTTTTTTGTTTTCGGCGAATAAAGTATATGGGCCAATAAAACATAATGTATCACCTAGAGGACAACCCGATTGTTCATAATCACAATCATACACCCGCCTACCATAAACAGGAGCGCGGCAAATGACCAAAAACATTTCAATTTTACATTTTACACTTTAGCGCCTAACCAGGGTGAATTAGAATGATTAAACTATTTGATTGCGATCGCCGCGCATGTGCAATTTACGTAGAGATGTTAATGTCTTATTTGTGTTAAACAGAGGAGCGGCAAATTAGCGCCTAACCAGGGTGAATTAGAAGGATTAAACTATCTGATTACGGCCGCCGCACATGTGCACTTTACGTACAGATGTCAATGGCTTATATGTGTTGAACAGAGAAGCGGCAATCTAAAACCAAAAAAAATCAACATTCCTAGCATGTTCCGGTTTTTTGTTTTCGGCGAATAAAGTATATGGGCCAATATAACATAATGTATCACCTAGAGGACAACCCGATTGTTCATAATCACAATCATACACCCGCCTACCATAAACATTAGCGCGGCAATTGACCAAAAACATTTCAAGTTTACATTTTACACTTTAGGGCCTAACCAGGGTGAATTAGAAGGATTAAACTATTTGATTGCGATCGCCGCACATGTGCACTTTACGAAGAGATGTCAAGGTCTTATATGTGTTGAACAGAGGAGCGGCAATCGAAAACCCAAAAAATTCAGAATTCCTAGCATGTTCCGGTTTTTTGTTTTCGGCGAATAAAGTATATGGGCCAATAAAACATAATGTATCACCTAGAGGACAACCCGATTGTTCATAATCACAATCATACACCCGCCTACCATAAACAGGAGCGCGGCAAATGACCAAAAACATTTCAATTTTACATTTTACACTTTAGCGCCTAACCAGGGTGAATTAGAATGATTAAACTATTTGATAGCGATCGCCGCGCATGTGCAATTTACGTAGAGATGTTAATGTCTTATTTGTGTTAAACAGAGGAGCGGCAAATTAGCGCCTAACCAGGGTGAATTAGAAGGATTAAACTATCTGATTACGGTCGCCGCACATGTGCACTTTACGTACAGATGTCAATGGCTTATATGTGTTGAACAGAGGAGCGGCAATCGAAAACCCAAAAAATTCAGAATTCCTAGCATGTTCCGGTTTTTTGTTTTCGGCGAATAAAGTATATGGGCCAATAAAACATAATGTATCACCTAGAGGACAACCCGATTGTTCATAATCACAATCATACACCCGCCTACCATAAACAGGAGCGCGGCAAATGACCAAAAACATTTCAATTTTACATTTTACACTTTAGCGCCTAACCAGGGTGAATTAGAATGATTAAACTATTTGATTGCGATCGCCGCGCATGTGCAATTTACGTAGAGATGTTAATGTCTTATTTGTGTTAAACAGAGGAGCCGCAATCGAAAACCCAAAAAAAATCAACATTCCTAGCATGTTCCGGTTTTTTGTTTTCGGCGAATAAAGTATATGGGCCAATATAACATAATGTATCACCTAGAGGACAACCCGATTGTTCATAATCACAATCATACACCCGCCTACCATGAACATTAGCGCGGCAATTGACCAAAAATATTTCAAGTTTACATTTTACACTTTGGGGCCTAACCAGGGTGAATTAGAAGGATTAAACTATTTGATTGCGATCGCCGCGCATGTGCAATTTACGTAGAGATGTTAATGTCTTATTTGTGTTAAACAGAGGAGCGGCAATCAAAAACCCAAAAAATTCAGAATTCCTAGCATGTTCCGGTTTTTTGTTTTCGGCGAATAAAGTATATGGGCCAATAAAACATAATGTATCACCTAGAGGACAACCCGATTGTTCATAATCACAATCATACACCCGCCTACCATAAACAGGAGCGCGGCAAATGACCAAAAACATTTCAATTTTACATTTTACACTTTAGCGCCTAACCAGGGTGAATTAGAATGATTAAGCTATTTGATAGCGATCGCCGCGCATGTGCAATTTACGTAGAGATGTTAATGTCTTATTTGTGTTAAACAGAGGAGCGGCAATCGAAAACCCAAAAAATTCAGAATTCCTAGCATGTTCCGGTTTTTTGTTTTCGGCGAATAAAGTATATGGGCCAATAAAACATAATGTTTCACCTAGAGGACAACCCGATTGTTCATAATCACAATCATACACCCGCCTACCATAAACAGGAGCGCGGCAAATGACCAAAAACATTTCAATTTTACATTTTACACTTTAGCGCCTAACCAGGGTGAATTAGAATGATTAAGCTATTTGATAGCGATCGCCGCGCATGTGCAATTTACGTAGAGATGTTAATGTCTTATTTGTGTTAAACAGAGGAGCGGCAATCGAAAACCCAAAAAATTCAGAATTCCTAGCATGTTCCGGTTTTTTGTTTTCGGCGAATAAAGTATATGGGCCAATAAAACATAATGTATCACCTAGAGGACAACCCGATTGTTCATAATCACAATCATACACCCGCCTACCATAAACAGGAGCGCAGCAAATGACCAAAAACATTTCCATTTTACATTTTACACTTTAGCGCCTAACCAGGGTGAATTAGAATGATAAAGCTATTTGATAGCGATCGCCGCACATGTGCACTTTACGTAGAGATGTCAATGGCTTATATGTGTTGAACAGAGAAGCGGCAATCTAAGACCAAAAAAAATCAACATTCCTAGCATGTTCCGGTTTTTTGTTTTCGGCGGATAAAGTATATGGGCCAATATAACATAATGTATCACCTAGAGGACAACCCTATTGTTCATAATCACAATCATACACCCGCCTACCATAAACATTATCGCGGCAATTGACCAAAAACATTTCAAGTTTACATTTTACACTTTAGGGCCTAACCAGGGTGAATTAGAAGGATTAAACTATTTGATTGCGATCGCCGCACATGTGCACTTTACGAAGAGATGTCAAGGTCTTATATGTGTTGAACAGAAGAGCGGCAATCGAAAACCCAAAAAATTCAGAATTCCTAGCATGTTCCGGTTTTTTGTTTTCGGCGAATAAAGTATATGGGCCAATAAAACATAATGTATCACCTAGAGGACAACCCGATTGTTCATAATCACAATCATACACCCGCCTACCATAAACAGGAGCGCGGCAAATGACCAAAAACATTTCAATTTTACATTTTACACTTTAGCGCCTAACCAGGGTGAATTAGAATGATTAAACTATTTGATTGCGATCGCCGCGCATGTGCAATTTACGTAGAGATGTTAATGTCTTATTTGTGTTAAACAGAGGAGCGGCAAATTAGCGCCTAACCAGGGTGAATTAGAAGGATTAAACTATCTGATTACGGCCGCCGCACATGTGCACTTTACGTACAGATGTCAATGGCTTATATGTGTTGAACAGAGAAGCGGCAATCTAAAACCAAAAAAAATCAACATTCCTAGCATGTTCCGGTTTTTTGTTTTCGGCGGATAAAGTATATGGGCCAATATAACATAATGTATCACCTAGAGGACAACCCTATTGTTCATAATCACAATCATACACCCGCCTACCATAAACATTATCGCGGCAATTGACCAAAAACATTTCAAGTTTACATTTTACACTTTAGGGCCTAACCAGGGTGAATTAGAAGGATTAAACTATTTGATTGCGATCGCCGCACATGTGCACTTTACGAAGAGATGTCAAGGTCTTATATGTGTTGAACAGAGGAGCGGCAATCGAAAACCCAAAAAATTCAGAATTCCTAGCATGTTCCGGTTTTTTGTTTTCGGCGAATAAAGTATATGGGCCAATAAAACATAATGTATCACCTAGAGGACAACACGATTGTTCATAATTACAATCATACACCCGCCTACCATAAACAGGAGCGCGGCAAATGACCAAAAACATTTCAATTTTACATTTTACACTTTAGCGCCTAACCAGGGTGAATTAGAATGATTAAACTATTTGATTGCGATCGCCGCGCATGTGCAATTTACGTAGAGATGTTAATGTCTTATTTGTGTTAAACAGAGGAGCGGCAAATTAGCGCCTAACCAGGGTGAATTAGAAGGATTAAACTATCTGATTACGGCCGCCGCACATGTGCACTTTACGTACAGATGTCAATGGCTTATATGTGTTGAACAGAGAAGCGGCAATCTAAAACCAAAAAAAATCAACATTCCTAGCATGTTCCGGTTTTTTGTTTTCGGCGAATAAAGTATATGGGCCAATATAACATAATGTATCACCTAGAGGACAACCCTATTGTTCATAATCACAATCATACACCCGCCTACCATAAACATTATCGCGGCAAATGACCAAAAACATTTCCATTTTACATTTTACACTTTAGCGCCTAACCAGGGTGAATTAGAATGATTAAGCTATTTGATAGCGATCGCCGCGCATGTGCAATTTACGTAGAGATGTTAATGTCTTATTTGTGTTAAACAGAGGAGCGGCAATCGAAAACCCAAAAAATTCAGAATTCCTAGCATGTTCCGGTTTTTTGTTTTCGGCGAATAAAGTATATGGGCCAATAAAACATAATGTATCACCTAGAGGACAACCCGATTGTTCATAATCACAATCATACACCCGCCTACCATAAACAGGAGCGCGGCAATTGACCAAAAACATTTCAAGTTTACATTTTACACTTTAGGGCCTAACCAGGGTGAATTAGAAGGATTAAACTATTTGATTGCGATCGCCGCACATGTGCACTTTACGAAGAGATGTCAAGGTCTTATATGTGTTGAACAGAGGAGCGGCAATCGAAAACCCAAAAAATTCAGAATTCCTAGCATGTTCCGGTTTTTTGTTTTCGGCGAATAAAGTATATGGGCCAATAAAACATAATGTATCACCTAGAGGACAACCCGATTGTTCATAATCACAATCATACACCCGCCTACCATAAACAGGAGCGCGGCAAATGACCAAAAACATTTCAATTTTACATTTTACACTTTAGCGCCTAACCAGGGTGAATTAGAATGATTAAGCTATTTGATAGCGATCGCCGCGCATGTGCAATTTACGTAGAGATGTTAATGTCTTATTTGTGTTAAACAGAGGAGCGGCAAATTAGCGCCTAACCAGGGTGAATTAGAAGGATTAAACTATTTGATTGCGATCGCCGCGCATGTGCAATTTACGTAGAGATGTTAATGTCTTATTTGTGTTAAACAGAGGAGCGGCAATCAAAAACCCAAAAAATTCAGAATTCCTAGCATGTTCCGGTTATTTGTTTTCGGCGAATAAAGTATATGGGCCAATAAAACATAATGTATCACCTAGAGCACAACCCGATTGTTCATAATCACAATCATACACCCGCCTACCATAAACAGGAGCGCGGCAAATGACCAAAAACATTTCAATTTTACATTTTACACTTTAGCGCCTAACCAGGGTGAATTAGAATGATTAAGCTATTTGATAGCGATCGCCGCGCATGTGCAATTTACGTAGAGATGTTAATGTCTTATTTGTGTTAAACAGAGGAGCGGCAAATTAGCGCCTAACCAGGGTGAATTAGAAGGATTAAACTATTTGATAGCGATCGCCGCGCATGTGCAATTTACGTAGAGATATCAAGGTCTTATTTGTGTTAAACAGCGGAGCGGCAATCGAAAACCCAAAAAATTCAGAATTCCTAGCATGTTCCGGTTTTTTGTTTTCGGCGAATAAAGTATATGGGCCAATAAAACATAATGTATCACCTAGAGGACAACCCGATTGTTCATAATCACAATCATACATCCGCCTACCATAAACAGGAGCGCGGCAAATGACCAACAACATTTCCATTTTACATTTTACACTTTAGCGCCTAACCAGGGTGAATTAGAATGATTAAACTATTTGATTGCGATCGCCGCGCATGTGCAATTTACGTAGAGATGTTAATGTCTTATTTGTGTTAAACAGAGGACCGGCAAATTAGCGCCTAACCAGGGTGAATTAGAAGGATTAAACTATCTGATTACGGTCGCCGCACATGTGCACTTTACGTAGAGATGTCAATGGCTTATATGTGTTGAACAGAGAAGCGGCAATCTAAAACCAAAAAAAATCAACATTCCTAGCATGTTCCGGTTTTTTGTTTTCGGCGAATAACGTATATGGGCCAACTAAACATAATCTATCACCTAGAGGACAACCCGATTGTTCATAATCACAATCATACACCCGCCTACCATAAACATTAGCGCGGCAATTGACCAAAAACATTTCAAGTTTACATTTTACACTTTAGGGCCTAACCAGATTGAATTAGAAGGATTAAACTATTTGATTGCGATCGCCGCACATGTGCACTTTACGAAGAGATGTCAAGGTCTTATATGTGTTGAACAGAGGAGCGGCAATCGAAAACCCAAAAAATTCAGAATTCCTAGCATGTTCCGTTTTTTTGTTTTCGGCGAATAAAGTATATGGGCCAATTAAACATAATGTATCACCTAGAGGACAACCCGATTGTTCATAATCACAATCATACACCCGCCTACCATAAACAGGAGCGCGGCAAATGACCAAAAACATTTCCATTTTACATTTTACACTTTAGCGCCTAACCAGGGTGAATTAGAATGATTAAACTATTTGATTGCGATCGCCGCGCATGTGCAATTTACGTAGAGATGTTAATGTCTTATTTGTGTTAAACAGAGGAGCCGCAATCGAAAACCCAAAAAATTCAGAATTCCTAGCATGTTCCGGTTTTTTGTTTTCGGCGAATAAAGTATATGGGCCAATAAAACATAATGTATCACCTAGAGGACAACCCGATTGTTCATAATCACAATCATACACCCGCCTACCATAAACAGGAGCGCGGCAATTGACCAAAAACATTTCCATTTTACATTTTACACTTTAGCGCCTAACCAGGGTGAATTAGAATGATTAAGCTATTTGATAGCGATCGCCGCACATGTGCACTTTACGTAGAGATGTCAATGGCTTATATGTGTTGAACAGAGAAGCGGCAATCTAAAACCAAAAAAATCAACATTCCTAGCATGTTCCGGTTTTTTGTTTTCGGCGAATAAAGTATATGGGCCAATATAACATAATGTATCACCTAGAGGACAACCCGATTGTTCATAATCACAATCATACACCCGCCTACCATAAACATTAGCGCGGCAATTGACCAAAAACTTTTCAAGTTTACATTTTACACTTTAGGGCCTAACCAGGGTGAATTAGAAGGATTAAACTATTTGATTGCGATCGCCGCACATGTGCACTTTACGAAGAGATGTCAAGGTCTTATATGTGTTGAACAGAAGAGCGGCAATCGAAAACCCAAAAATTCAGAATTCCTAGCATGTTCCGGTTTTTTGTTTTCGGCGAATATAGTATATGGGCCAATTAAACATAATGTATCACCTAGAGGACAACCCGATTGTTCATAATCACAATCATACACCCGCCTACCATAAACAGGAGCGCGGCAAATGACCAAAAACATTTCCATTTTACATTTTACACTTTAGCGCCTAACCAGGGTGAATTAGAATGATTAAACTATTTGATTGCGATCGCCGCGCATGTGCAATTTACGTAGAGATGTTAATGTCTTATTTGTGTTAAACAGAGGAGCCGCAATCGAAAACCCAAAAAAAATCAACATTCCTAGCATGTTCCGGTTTTTTGTTTTCGGCGAATAAAGTATATGGGCCAATATAACATAATGTATCACCTAGAGGACAACCCGATTGTTCATAATCACAATCATACACCCGCCTACCATAAACATTAGCGCGGCAATTGACCAAAAACATTTCAAGTTTACATTTTACACTTTAGGGCCTAACCAGGGTGAATTAGAAGGATTAAACTATTTGATTGCGATCGCCGCACATGTGCACTTTACGAAGAGATGTCAAGGTCTTATATGTGTTGAACAGAGGAGCGGCAATCGAAAACCCAAAAAATTCAGAATTCCTAGCATGTTCCGGTTTTTTGTTTTCGGCGAATAAATTATATGGGCCAATAAAACATAATGTATCACTTAGAGGACAACCCGATTGTTCATAATCACAATCATACACCCGCCTACCATAAACAGGAGCGCGGCAAATGACCAAAAACATTTCAATTTTACATTTTACACTTTAGCGCCTAACCAGGGTGAATTAGAATGATTAAACTATTTGATAGCGATCGCCGCGCATGTGCAATTTACGTAGAGATGTTAATGTCTTATTTGTGTTAAACAGAGGAGCGGCAAATTAGCGCCTAACCAGGGTGAATTAGAAGGATTAAACTATCTGATTACGGTCGCCGCACATGTGCACTTTACGTACAGATGTCAATGGCTTATATGTGTTGAACAGAGAAGCGGCAATCTAAAACCAAAAAAAATCAACATTCCTAGCATGTTCCGGTTTTTTGTTTTCGGCGAATAAAGTATATGGGCCAATATAACATAATGTATCACCTAGAGGACAACCCGATTGTTCATAATCACAATCATACACCCGCCTACCATGAACATTAGCGCGGCAATTGACCAAAAACATTTCAAGTTTACATTTTACACTTTGGGGCCTAACCAGGGTGCATTAGAAGGATTAAACTATTTGATTGCGATCGCCGCGCATGTGCAATTTACGTAGAGATGTTAATGTCTTATTTGTGTTAAACAGAGGAGCGGCAATCAAAAACCCAAAAAATTCAGAATTCCTAGCATGTTCCGGTTTTTTGTTTTCGGCGAATAAAGTATATGGGCCAATAAAACATAATGTATCACCTAGAGGACAACCCGATTGTTCATAATCACAATCATACACCCGCCTACCATAAACAGGAGCGCGGCAAATGACCAAAAACATTTCAATTTTACATTTTACACTTTAGCGCCTAACCAGGGTGAATTAGAATGATTAAGCTATTTGATAGCGATCGCCGCGCATGTGCAATTTACGTAGAGATGTTAATGTCTTATTTGTGTTAAACAGAAGAGCGGCAATCGAAAACCCAAAAAATTCAGAATTCCTAGCATGTTCCGGTTTTTTGTTTTCGGCGAATAAAGTATATGGGCCAATAAAACATAATGTATCACCTAGAGGACAACCCGATTGTTCATAATCACAATCATACACCCGCCTAGCATAAACAGGAGCGCGGCAAATGACCAAAAACATTTCCATTTTACATTTTACACTTTAGCGCCTAACCAGGGTGAATTAGAATGATTAAGCTATTTGATAGCGATCGCCGCGCATGTGCAATTTACGTAGAGATGTTAATGTCTTATTTGTGTTAAACAGAGGAGCGGCAATCGAAAACCCAAAAAATTCAGAATTCCTAGCATGTTCCGGTTTTTTGTTTTCGGCGAATAAAGTATATGGGCCAATAAAACATAATGTATGACCTAGAGGACAACCCGATTGTTCATAATCACAATCATACACCCGCCTACCATAAACAGGAGCGCGGCAATTGACCAAAAACATTTCAAGTTTACATTTTACACTTTAGGGCCTAACCAGGTTGAATTAGAAGGATTAAACTATTTGATTGCGATCGCCGCACATGTGCACTTTACGAAGAGATATCAAGGTCTTATATGTGTTGAACAGAGGAGCGGCAATCGAAAAGCCAAAAAATTCAGAATTCCTAGCATGTTACGGTTTTTTGTTTTCGGCGAATAAAGTATATGGGCCAATAAAACATAATGTATCACCTAGAGGACAACCCGATTGTTCATAATCACAATCATACACCCGCCTACCATAAACAGGAGCGTGGCAAATGACCAAAAACATTTCCATTTTACATTTTACACTTTAGCGCCTAACCAGGGTGAATTAGAATGATTAAGCTATTTGATAGCGATCGCCGCGCATGTGCAATTTACGTAGAGATGTTAATGTCTTATATGTGTTGAACAGAGGAGCGGCAATCCAAAAACCAAAAAATTCAGAATTCCTAGCATGTTCCGGTTTTTTGTTTTCGGCGAATAAAGTATATGGGCCAATAAAACATAATGTATCACCTAGAGGACAACCCGATTGTTCATAATCACAATCATACATCCGCCTACCATAAACAGGAGCGCGGCAAATGACCAAAAACATTTCAAGTTTACATTTTACACTTTAGGGCCTAACCAGGGTGAATTAGAAGGATTAAACTATTTGATTGCGATCGCCGCGCATGTGCAATTTACGTAGAGATGTTAATGTCTTATTTGTGTTAAACAGAGGAGCGGCAAATTAGCGCCTAACCAGGGTGAATTAGAAGGATTAAACTATCTGATTACGGTCGCCGCACATGTGCACTTTACGTAGAGATGTCAATGGCTTATATGTGTTGAACAGAGAAGCGGCAATCTAAAACCAAAAAAAATCAACATTCCTAGCATGTTCCGGTTTTTTGTTTTCGGCGAATAAAGTATATGGGCCAATTAAACATAATCTATCACCTAGAGGACAACCCGATAGTTCATAATCGCAATCATACACCCGCCTACCATAAACATTAGCGCGGCAATTGACCAAAAACATTTCAAGTTTACATTTTACACTTTAGGGCCTAACCAGGGTGAATTAGAAGGATTAAACTATTTGATTGCGATCGCCGCACATGTGCACTTTACGAAGAGATGTCAAGGTCTTATATGTGTTGAACAGAGGAGCGGCAATCGAAAACCCAAAAAATTCAGAATTCCTAGCATGTTCCGGTTTTTTGTTTTCGGCGAATAAAGTATATGGGCCAATTAAACATAATGTATCACCTAGAGGACAACCCGATTGTTCATAATCACAATCATACACCCGCCTACCATAAACAGGAGCGCGGCAAATGACCAAAAACATTTCCATTTTACATTTTACACTTTAGCGCCTAACCAGGGTGAATTAGAATGATTAAACTATTTGATTGCGATCGCCGCGCATGTGCAATTTACGTAGAGATGTTAATGTCTTATTTGTGTTAAACAGAGGAGCCGCAATCGAAAACCCAAAAAATTCAGAATTCCTAGCATGTTCCGGTTTTTTGTTTTCGGCGAATAAAGTATATGGGCCAATAAAACATAATGTATCACCTAGAGGACAACCCGATTGTTCATAATCACAATCATACATTCGCCTACCATAAACAGGAGCGCGGCAAATGACCAAAAACATTTCCATTTTACATTTTACACTTTAGCGCCTAACCAGGGTGAATTAGAATGATTAAGCTATTTGATAGCGATCGCCGCACATGTGCACTTTACGTAGAGATGTCAATGGCTTATATGTGTTGAACAGAGAAGCGGCAATCTAAAACCAAAAAAATCAACATTCCTAGCATGTTCCGGTTTTTTGTTTTCGGCGAATAAAGTATATGGGCCAATATAACATAATGTATCACTTAGAGGACAACCCGATTGTTCATAATCACAATCATACACCCGCCTACCATAAACATTAGCGCGGCAATTGACCAAAAACATTTCAAGTTTACATTTTACACTTTAGGGCCTAACCAGGGTGAATTAGAAGGATTAAACTATTTGATTGCGATCGCCGCACATGTGCACTTTACGAAGAGATGTCAAGGTCTTATATGTGTTGAACAGAGGAGCGGCAATCGAAAACCCAAAAATTCAGAATTCCTAGCATGTTCCGGTTTTTTGTTTTCGGCGAATAAAGTATATGGGCCAATTAAACATAATGTATCACCTAGAGGACAACCCGATTGTTCATAATCACAATCATACACCCGCCTACCATAAACAGGAGCGCGGCAAATGACCAAAAACATTTCCATTTTACATTTTACACTTTAGCGCCTAACCAGGGTGAATTAGAATGATTAAACTATTTGATTGCGATCGCCGCGCATGTGCAATTTACGTAGAGATGTTAATGTCTTATTTGTGTTAAACAGAGGAGCCGCAATCGAAAACCCAAAAAAAATCAACATTCCAACATGTTCCGGTTTTTTGGTTTCGGCGAATAAAGTATATGGGCCAATATAACATAATGTATCACCTAGAGGACAACCCGATTGTTCATAATCACAATCATACACCCGCCTACCATGAACATTAGCGCGGCAATTGACCAAAAACATTTCAATTTTACATTTTACACTTTAGCGCCTAACCAGGGTGAATGAAAATGATTAAGCTATTTGATAGCGATCGCCGCGCATGTGCAATTTACGTAGAGATGTTAATGTCTTATTTGTGTTAAACAGAGGAGCGGCAATCGAAAACCAAAAAATTCAGAATTCCTAGCATGTTCCGGTTTTTTGTTTTTTGCGAATAAAGTATATGGGCCAATAAAACATAATGTATCACCTAGAGGACAACCCGATTGTTCATAATCACAATCATACACCCGCCTAGCATAAACAGGAGCGCGGCAAATGACCAAAAACATTTCCATTTTACATTTTACACTTTAGCGCCTAACCAGGGTGAATTAGAATGATTAAGCTATTTGATAGCGATCGCCGCGCATGTGCAATTTACGTAGAGATGTTAATGTCTTATTTGTGTTGAACAGAGAAGCGGCAATCTAAAACCAAAAAAAATCAACATTCCTAGCATGTTCCCGTTTTTTGTTTTCGGCGAATAAAGTATATGGGCCAATATAACTTAATGTATCACCTAGAGGACAACCCGATTGTTCATAATCACAATCATACACCCGCCTACCATAAACATTATCGCGGCAATTGACCAAAAACATTTCAAGTTTACATTTTACACTTTAGGGCCTAACCAAGGTGAATTAGAAGGATTAAACTATTTGATTGCGATCGCCGCACATGTGCACTTTACGAAGAGATGTCAAGGTCTTATATGTGTTGAACAAAGGAGCGGCAATCGCAAACCCCAAAAATTCAGAATTCCTAGCTTGTTCTGGTTTTTTGTTTTCGGCGAATAAAGTATATGGACCAATTAAACATAATGTATCACCTAGAGGACAACCCGATTGTTCATAATCACAATCATACACCCGCCTACCATAAACAGGAGCGCGGCAAATGACCAAAAACATTTCCATTTTACATTTTACACTTTAGCGCCTAACCAGGGTGAATTAGAATGATTAAGCTATTTGATAGCGATCGCCGCACATGTGCACTTTACGTAGAGATGTCAATGGCTTATATGTGTTGAACAGAGAAGCGGCAATCTAAAACCAAAAAAAATCAACATTCCAAGCATGTTCCGGTTTTTTGTTTTCGGCGAATAAAGTATATGGGCCAATATAACATAATGTATCACCTAGAGGACAACCCGATTGTTCATAATCACAATCATACACCCGCCTACCATAAACATTACCGCGGCAATTGACCAAAAACATTTCAAGTTTACATTTTACACTTTAGGGCCTAACCAGGGTGAATTAGAAGGATTAAACTATTTGATTGCGATCGCCGCACATGTACACTTTACGTAGAGATGTTAATGTCTTATTTGTGTTAAACAGAGGAGCCGCAATCGAAAACCCAAAAAATTCAGAATTCCTAGCATGTTCCGGTTTTTTGTTTTCGGCGAATAAAGTATATGGGCCAATAAAACATAATGTATCACCTAGAGGACAACCCGATTGTTCATAATCACATTCATACACCCGCCTACCATAAACAGGAGCGCGGCAAATGACCAAAAACATTTCCATTTTACATTTTACACTTTAGCGCCTAACCAGGGTGAATTAGAATGATTAAGCTATTTGATAGCGATCGCCGCACATGTGCACTTTACGTAGAGATGTCAATGGCTTATATGTGTTGAACAGAGAAGCGGCAATCTAAAACCAAAAAAAATCAACATTCCTAGCATGTTCCGGTTTTTTGTTTTCGGCGAATAAAGTATATGGGCCAATATAACTTAATGTATCACCTAGAGGACAACCCGATTGTTCATAATCACAATCATACACCCGCCTACCATAAACATTATCGCGGCAATTGACCAAAAACATTTCAAGTTTACATTTTACACTTTAGGGCCTAACCAAGGTGAATTAGAAGGATTAAACTATTTGATTGCGATCGCCGCACATGTGCACTTTACGAAGAGATGTCAAGGTCTTATATGTGTTGAACAGAGGAGCGGCAATCGCAAACCCAAAAAATTCAGAATTCCTAGCTTGTTCCGGTTTTTTGTTTTCGGCGAATAAAGTATATGGACCAATTAAACATAATGTATCACCTAGAGGACAACCCGATTGTTCATAATCACAATCGTACACCCGCCTACCATAAACAGGAGCGCGGCAAATGACCAAAAACATTTCCATTTTACATTTTACACTTTAGCGCCTAACCAGGGTGAATTAGAATGATTAAGCTATTTGATAGCGATCGCCGCACATGTGCACTTTACGTAGAGATGTCAATAGCTTATATGTGTTGAACAGAGAAGCGGCAATCTAAAACCAAAAAAAATCAACATTCCAAGCATGTTCCGGTTTTTTGTTTTCGGCGAATAAAGTATATGGGCCAATATAACATAATGTATCACCTAGAGGACAACCCGATTGTTCATAATCACAATCATACACCCGCCTACCATAAACATTATCGCGGCAATTGACCAAAAACATTTCAAGTTTACATTTTACACTTTAGGGCCTAACCAGGGTGAATTAGAAGGATTAAACTATTTGATTGCGATCGCCGCACATGTACACTTTACGTAGAGATGTTAATGTCTTATTTGTGTTAAACAGAGGAGCCGCAATCGAAAACCCAAAAAATTCAGAATTCCTAGCATGTTCCGGTTTTTTGTTTTCGGCGAATAAAGTATATGGGCCAATAAAACATAATGTATCACCTAGAGGACAACCCGATTGTTCATAATCACATTCATACACCCGCCTACCATAAACAGGAGCGCGGCAAATGACCAAAAACATTTCCATTTTACATTTTACACTTTAGCGCCTAACCAGGGTGAATTAGAATGATTAAGCTATTTGATAGCGATCGCCGCACATGTGCACTTTACGTAGAGATGTCAATGGCTTATATGTGTTGAACAGAGAAGCGGCAATCTAAAACCAAAAAAAATCAACATTCCTAGCATGTTCCGGTTTTTTGTTTTCGGCGAATAAAGTATATGGGCCAATATAACTTAATGTATCACCTAGAGGACAACCCGATTGTTCATAATCACAATCATACACCCGCCTACCATAAACATTATCGCGGCAATTGACCAAAAACATTTCAAGTTTACATTTTACACTTTAGGGCCTAACCAAGGTGAATTAGAAGGATTAAGCTATTTGATTGCGATCGCCGCACATGTGCACTTTACGAAGAGATGTCAAGGTCTTATATGTGTTGAACAGAGGAGCGGCAATCGCAAACCCAAAAAATTCAGAATTCCTAGCTTGTTCCGGTTTTTTGTTTTCGGCGAATAAAGTATATGGACCAATTAAACATAATGT
The DNA here is from genome assembly GCF_042242935.1 of Bactrocera oleae. NCBI lineage: Eukaryota > Metazoa > Arthropoda > Insecta > Diptera > Tephritidae > Bactrocera > Bactrocera oleae. The sequence goes on along the minus strand of NC_091539.1, from coordinate 18,980,778 downwards.
ATCACCTAGAGGACAACCCGATTGTTCATAATCACAATCATACACCCGCCTACCATAAACAGGAGCGCGGCAATTGACCAAAAACATTTCAAGTTTACATTTTACACTTTAGGGCCTAACCAGGGTGAATTAGAAGGATTAAACTATTTGATTGCGATCGCCGCACATGTGCACTTTACGAAGAGATGTCAAGGTCTTATATGTGTTGAACAGAGGAGCGGCAATCGAAAACCCAAAAAATTCAGAATTCCTAGCATGTTCCGGTTTTTTGTTTTCGGCGAATAAAGTATATGGGCCAATTAAACATAATGTATCACCTAGAGGACAACCCGATTGTTCATAATCACAATCATACACCCGCCTACCATAAACAGGAGCGCGGCAAATGACCAAAAACATTTCCATTTTACATTTTACACTTTAGCGCCTAACCAGGGTGAATTAGAATGATTAAGCTATTTGATAGCGATCGCCGCACATGTGCACTTTACGTAGAGATGTCAATGGCTTATATGTGTTGAACAGAGGAGCGGCAATCGCAAACCCAAAAAATTCAGAATTCCTAGCTTGTTCCGGTTTTTTGTTTTCGGCGAATAAAGTATATGGACCAATTAAACATAATGTATCACCTAGAGGACAACCCGATTGTTCATAATCACAATCATACACTCGCCTACCATAAACAGGAGCGCGGCAATTGACCAAAAACATTTCAAGTTTACATTTTACACTTTAGGGCCTAACCAGGGTGAATTAGAAGGATTAAACTATTTGATTGCGATCGCCGCACATGTGCACTTTACGAAGAGATATCAAGGTCTTATATGTGTTGAACAGAGGAGCGGCAATCGAAAAGCCAAAAAATTCAGAATTCCTAGCATGTTACGGTTTTTTGTTTTCGGCGAATAAAGTATATGGGCCAATATAACATAATGTATCACCTAGAGGACAACCCGATTGTTCATAATCACAATCATACACCCGCCTACCATAAACATTATCGCGGCAATTGACCAAAAACATTTCAAGTTTACATTTTACACTTTAGGGCCTAACCAAGGTGAATTAGAAGGATTAAACTATTTGATTGCGATCGCCGCACATGTGCACTTTACGAGGAGATGTCAAGGTCTTATATGTGTTGAACAGAGGAGCGGCAATCGAAAACCCAAATAATTCAGAATTCCTAGCATGTTCCGGTTTTTTGTTTTCGGCGAATAAAGTATATGGGCCAATTAAACATAATGTATCACCTAGAGGACAACCCGATTGTTCATAATCACAATCATACACCCGCCTACCATAAACAGGAGCGCGGCAAATGACCAAAAACATTTCCATTTTACATTTTACACTTTAGCGCCTAACCAGGGTGAATTAGAATGATTAAGCTATTTGATAGCGATCGCTGCACATGTGCACTTTACGTAGAGATGTCAAGGTCTTATATGTGTTGAACAGAAGAGCGGCAATCGAAAACCCAAAAAATTCAGAATTCCTAGCATGTTCCGGTTTTTTGTTTACGGCGAATAAAGTATATGGGCCAATAAAACATAATGTATCACCTAGAGGACAACCCGATTGTTTATAATCACAATCATACACCCGCCTACCATAAACATTAGCGCGGCAATTGACCAAAAACATTTCAAGTTTACATTTTACACTTTAGGGCCTAACCAGGGTGAATTAGAAGGATTAAACTATTTGATTGCGATCGCCGCACATGTGCACTTTACGAAGAGATGTCAAGGTCTTATATGTGTTGAGCAGAAGAGCGGCAATCGAAAACCCAAAAAATTCAGAATTCCTAGCATGTTCCGGTTTTTTGTTTTCGGCGAATAAAGTATATGGGCCAATAAAACATAATGTATCACCTAGAGGACAACCCGATTGTTTATAATCACAATCATACACCCGCCTACCATAAACAGGAGCGTGGCAAATGACCAAAAACATTTCCATTTTACATTTTAGACTTTAGCGCCTAACCAGGGTGAATTAGAATGATTAAACTATTTGATTGCGATCGCCGCGCATGTGCAATTTACGTAGAGATGTTAATGTCTTATTTGTGTTAAACAGAGGAGCCGCAATCGAAAACCCAAAAAATTCAGAATTCCTAGCATGTTCCGGTTTTTTGTTTTCGGCGAATAAAGTATATGGGCCAATAAAACATAATGTATCACCTAGAGGACAACCCGATTGTTCATAATCACAATCATACACCCGCCTACCATAAACAGGAGCGCGGCAAATGACCAAAAACATTTCCATTTTACATTTTACACTTTAGCGCCTAACCAGGGTGAATTAGAATGATTAAGCTATTTGATAGCGATCGCCGCACTTGTGCACTTTACGTAGAGATGTCAATGGCTTATATGTGTTGAACAGAGAAGCGGCAATCTAAAACCAAAAAAAATCAACATCCCTAGCATGTTCCGGTTTTTTGTTTTCGGCGAATAAAGTATATGGGCCAATATAACATAATGTATCACCTAGAGGACAACCCGATTGTTCATAATCACAATCATACACCCGCCTACCATATACATTATCGCGGCAATTGATAAAAACATTTCAAGTTTACATTTTACACTTTAGGGCCTAACCAGGGTGAATTAGAAGGATTAAACTATTTGATTGCGATCGCCGCACATGTACACTTTACGAAGAGATGTCAAGGTCTTATATGTGTTGAACAGAGGAGCGGCAATCGAAAACCCAAAAAATTCAGAATTCCTAGCATGTTCCGGTTTTTTGTTTTCGGCGAATAAAGTATATGGGCCAATTAAACATAATGTATCACCTAGAGGACAACCCGATTGTTCATAATCACAATCATACACCCGCCTACCATAAACAGGAGCGCGGCAAATGACCAAAAACATTTCCATTTTACATTTTACACTTTAGCGCCTAACCAGGGTGAATTAGAATGATTAAGCTATTTGATAGCGATCGCCGCACATGTGCACTTTACGTAGAGATGTCAATGGCTTATATGTGTTGAACAGAGAAGCGGCAATCTAAAACCAAAAAAAATCAACATTCCAAGCATGTTCCGGTTTTTTGTTTTCGGCGAATAAAGTATATGGGCCAATATAACATAATGTATCACCTAGAGGACAACCCGATTGTTCATAATCACAATCATACACCCGCCTACCATAAACATTATCGCGGCAATTGACCAAAAACATTTCAAGTTTACATTTTACACTTTAGGGCCTAACCAGGGTGAATTAGAAGGATTAAACTATTTGATTGCGATCGCCGCACATGTACACTTTACGTAGAGATGTTAATGTCTTATTTGTGTTAAACAGAGGAGCCGCAATCGAAAACCCAAAAAATTCAGAATTCCTAGCATGTTCCGGTTTTTTGTTTTCGGCGAATAAAGTATATGGGCCAATAAAACATAATGTATCACCTAGAGGACAACCCGATTGTTCATAAGCACATTCATACACCCGCCTACCATAAACAGGAGCGCGGCAAATGACCAAAAACATTTCCATTTTACATTTTACACTTTAGCGCCTAACCAGGGTGAATTAGAATGATTAAGCTATTTGATAGCGATCGCCGCACATGTGCACTTTACGTAGAGATGTCAATGGCTTATATGTGTTGAACAGAGAAGCGGCAATCTAAAACCAAAAAAAATCAACATTCCTAACATGTTCCGGTTTTTTGTTTTCGGCGAATAAAGTATATGGGCCAATATAACTTAATGTATCACCTAGAGGACAACCCGATTGTTCATAATCACAATCATACACCCGCCTACCATAAACATTATCGCGGCAATTGACCAAAAACATTTCAAGTTTACATTTTACACTTTAGGGCCTAACCAAGGTGAATTAGAAGGATTAAACTATTTGATTGCGATCGCCGCACATGTGCACTTTACGAAGAGATGTCAAGGTCTTATATGTGTTGAACAGAGGAGCGGCAATCGCAAACCCAAAAAATTCAGAATTCCTAGCTTGTTCCGGTTTTTTGTTTTCGGCGAATAAAGTATATGGACCAATTAAACATAATGTATCACCTAGAGGACAACCCGATTGTTCATAATCACAATCATACACCCGCCTACCATAAACAGGAGCGCGGCAAATGACCAAAAACATTTCCATTTTACACTTTAGCGCCTAACCAGGGTGAATTAGAATGATTAAGCTATTTGATAGCGATCGCCGCACATGTGCACTTTACGTAGAGATGTCAATCGCTTATATGTGTTGAACAGAGAAGCGGCAATCTAAAACCAAAAAAAATCAACATTCCTAGCATGTTCCGGTGTTTTGTTTTGCGGCGAATAAAGTATATGGGCCAATATAACATAATGTATCACCTAGAGGACAACCCGATTGTTCATAATCACAATCATACACCCGCCTACCATAAACATTAGCGCGGCAATTGACCAAAAACATTTCAAGGTTACATTTTACACTTTAGGGCCTAACCAGGGTGAATTAGAAGGATTAAACTATTTGATTGCGATCGCCGCACATGTGCACTTTACGAAGAGATGTCAAGGTCTTATATGTGTTGAACAGAAGAGCGGCAATCGAAAACCCAAAAAATTCAGAATTCCTAGCATGTTCCGGTTTTTTGTTTTCGGCGAATAAAGTATATGGGCCAATAAAACATAATGTATCACCTAGAGGACAACCCGATTGTTTATAATCACAATCATACACCCGCCTACCATAAACATGAGCGTGGCAAATGACCAAAAACATTTCCATTTTACATTTTAGACTTTAGCGCCTAACCAGGGTGAATTAGAATGATTAAACTATTTGATTGCGATCGCCGCGCATGTGCAATTTACGTAGAGATGTTAATGTCTTATTTGTGTTAAACAGAGGAGCCGCAATCGAAAACCCAAAAAATTCAGAATTCCTAGCATGTTCCGGTTTTTTGTTTTCGGCGAATAAAGTATATGGGCCAATATAACATAATGTATCACCTAGAGGACAACCCGATTGTTCATAATCACAATCATACACCCGCCTACCATAAACATTAGCGCGGCAATTGACCAAAAACATTTCAAGTTTACATTTTACACTTTAGGGCCTAACCAGGGTGAATTAGAAGGATTAAACTATTTGATTGCGATCGCCGCACATGTGCACTTTACGAAGAGACGTCAAGGTCTTATATGTGTTGAACAGAAGAGCGGCAATCGAAAACCCAAAAAATTCAGAATTCCTAGCATGTTCCGGTTTTTTGTTTTCGGCGAATAAAGTATATGGGCCAATAAAACATAATGTATTACCTAGAGGACAACCCGATTGTTTATAATCACAATCATACACCCGCCTACCATAAACAGGAGCGCGGCAAATGACCAAAAACATTTCAATTTTACATTTTACACTTTAGCGCCTAACCAGGGTGAATTAGAATGATTAAGCTATTTGATAGCGATCGCCGCGCATGTGCAATTTACGTAGAGATGTTAATGTCTTATTTGTGTTAAACAGAGGAGCGGCAATCAAAAACCCAAAAAATTCAGAATTCCTAGCATGTTCCGGTTTTTTGTTTTCGGCGAATAAAGTATATGGGCCAATAAAACATAATGTATCACCTAGAGGACAACCCGATTGTTCATAATCACAATCATACACCCGCCTAGCATAAACAGGAGCGCGGCAAATGACCAAAAAACATTTCCATTTTACATTTTACACTTTAGGGCCTAACCAGGGTGAATTAGAAGGATTAAACTATTTGATTGCGATCGCCGCACATGTGCACTTTACGAAGAGACGTCAAGGTCTTATATGTGTTGAACAGAAGAGCGGCAATCGAAAACCCAAAAAATTCAGAATTCCTAGCATGTTCCGGTTTTTTGTTTTCGGCGAATAAAGTATATGGGCCAATATAACATAATGTATCACCTAGAGGACAACCCGATTGTTCATAATCACAATCATACACCCGCCTACCATGAACATTAGCGCGGCAATTGACCAAAAACATTTCAACTTTACATTTTACACTTTGGAGCCTAACCAGGGTGAATTAGAAGGATTAAACTATTTGATTGCGATCGCCGCGCATGTGCAATTTACGTAGAGATGTTAATGTCTTATTTGTGTTAAACAGAGGAGCGGCAATCAAAAACCCAAAAAATTCAGAATTCCTAGCATGTTCCGGTTTTTTGTTTTCGGCGAATAAAGTATATGGGCCAATAAAACATAATGTATCACCTAGAGGACAACCCGATTGTTCATAATCACAATCATACACCCGCCTAGCATAAACAGGAGCGCGGCAAATGACCAAAAAACATTTCCATTTTACATTTTACACTTTAGGGCCTAACCAGGGTGAATTAGAAGGATTAAACTATATGATTGCGATCGCCGCACATGTGCACTTTACGAAGAGATGTCAAGGTCTTATATGTGTTGAACAGAGGAGCGGCAATCGAAAAGCCAAAAAATTCAGAATTCCTAGCATGTTACGGTTTTTTGTTTTCGGCGAATAAAGTATATGGGCCAATAAAACATAATGTATCACCCAGAGGACAACCCGATTGTTTATAATCACAATCATTCACCCGCCTACCATAAACAGGAGCGCGGCAAATGACCAAAAACATTTCAATTTTACATTTTACACTTTAGCGCCTAACCAGGGTGAATTAGAATGATTAAGCTATTTGATAGCGATCGCCGCGCATGTGCAATTTACGTAGAGATGTTAATGTCTTATATGTGTTGAACAGAGGAGCGGCAATCAAAAACCCAAAAAATTCAGAATTCCTAGCATGTTCCGGTTTTTTGTTTTCGGCGAATAAAGTACATGGGCCAATAAAACATAATGTGTCACCTAGAGGACAACCCGATTGTTCATAATCACAATCATACACCCGCCTAGCATAAACAGGAGCGCGACAAATGACCAAAAACATTTCCATTTTACATTTTACACTTTAGCGCCTAACCAGGGTGAATTAGAATGATTAAGCTATTTGATAGCGATCGCCGCGCATGTGCAATTTACGTAGAGATGTTAATGTCTTATTTGTGTTAAACAGAGGAGCGGCAATCGAAAACCCAAAAAATTCAGAATTCCTAGCATGTTCCGGTTTTTTGTTTTCGGCGAATAAAGTATATGGGCCAATAAAACATAATGTATCACCTAGAGGACAACCCGATTGTTCATAATCACAATCATACACCCGCCTACCATAAACAGGAGCGCGGCAAATGACCAAAAACATTTCCATTTTACATTTTACACTTTAGCGCCTAACCAGGGTGAATTAGAATGATTAAGCTATTTGATAGCGATCGCCGCGCATGTGCAATTTACGTAGAGATGTTAATGTCTTATTTGTGTTAAACAGAGGAGCGGCAATCGAAAACCCAAAAAAATCAACATTCCTAGCATGTTCCGGTTTTTTGTTTTCGGCGAATAAAGTATATGGGCCAATAAAACATAATGTATCACCTAGAGGACAACCCGATTGTTCATAATCACAACCATACACCCGCCTACCATAAACAGGAGCGCGGCAAATGACCAAAAACATTTCCATTTTACATTTTACACTTTAGCGCCTAACAAGGGTGAATTAGAATGATTAAGCTATTTGATAGCGATCGCCGCACATGTGCACTTTACGTAGAGATGTCAATGGCTTATATGTGTTGAACAGAGAAGCGGCAATCTAAAACCAAAAAAAATCAACATTCCTAGCATGTTCCGGTTTTTTGTTTTCGGCGAATAAAGTATATGGGCCAATATAACATAATGTATCACCTAGAGGACAACCCGATTGTTCATAATCACAATCATACACCCGCCTACCATCAACATTAGCGCGGCAATTGACCAAAAACATTTCAAGTTTACATTTTACACTTTAGGGCCTAACCAGGGTGAATTAGAAGGATTAAACTATTTGATTGCGATCGCCGCACATGTGCACTTTACGAAGAGATGTTAATGTATTATTTGTGTTAAACAGAGGAGCGGCAATCGAAAACCCAAAAAATTCAGAATTCCTAGCATGTTCCGGTTTTTTGTTTTCGGCGAATAAAGTATATGGGCCAATAAAACATAATGTATCACCTAGAGGACAACCCGATTGTTCATAATCACAATCATACACCCGCCTAGCATAAACAGGAGCGCGGCAAATGACCAAAAACATTTCCATTTTACATTTTACACTTTAGCGCCTAACCAGGGTGAATTAGAATGATTAAGCTATTTGATAGCGATCGCCGCGCATGTGCAATTTACGTAGAGATGTTAATGTCTTATTTGTGTTAAACAGAGGAGCGGCAATCGAAAACCCAAAAAATTCAGAATTCCTAGCATGTTACGGTTTTTTGTTTTCGGCGAATAAAGTATATGGGCCAATAAAACATAATGTATCACCTAGAGGACAACCCGATTGTTTATAATCACAATCATTCACCCGCCTACCATAAACAGGAGCGCGGCAAATGACCAAAAACATTTCAATTTTACATTTTACACTTTAGCGCCTAACCAGGGTGAATTAGAATGATTAAACTATTTGATTGCGATCACCGCGCATGTGCAATTTACGTAGAGATGTTAATGTCTTATTTGTGTTAAACAGAGGAGCGGCAATCGAAAACCCAAAAAATTCAGAATTCCTAGCATGTTCCAGTTTTTTGTTTTCGGCGAATAAAGTATATGGGCCAATAAAACATAATGTATCACCTAGAGGACAACCCGATTGTTCATAATCACAATCACACACCCGCCTACCATAAACAGGAGCGTGGCAAATGACCAAAAACATTTCAATTTTACATTTTACACTTTAGCGCCTAACCAGGGTGAATTAGAATGATTAAACTATTTGATTGCGATCACCGCGCATGTGCAATTTACGTAGAGATGTTAATGTCTTATTTGTGTTAAACAGAGGAGCGGCAATCGAAAACCCAAAAAATTCAGAATTCCTAGCATGTTACGGTTTTTTGTTTTCGGCGAATAAAGTATATGGGCCAATAAAACATAATGTATCACCTAGAGGACAACCCGATTGTTCATAATCACAATCACACACCCGCCTACCATAAACAGGAGCGTGGCAAATGACCAAAAACATTTCAATTTTACATTTTACACTTTAGCGCCTAACCAGGGTGAATTAGAATGATTAAACTATTTGATTGCGATCACCGCGCATGTGCAATTTACGTAGAGATGTTAATGTCTTATTTGTGTTAAACAGAGGAGCGGCAATCGAAAACCCAAAAAATTCAGAATTCCTAGCATGATACGGTTTTTTGTTTTCGGCGAATAAAGTATATGGGCCAATAAAACATAATGTATCACCTAGAGGACAACCCGATTGTTCATAATCACAATCACACACCCGCCTACCATAAACAGGAGCGTGGCAAATGACCAAAAACATTTCAATTTTACATTTTACAGTTTAGCGCCTAACCAGGGTGAATTAGAATGATTAAGCTATTTGAAAGCGATCGCCGCGCATGTGCAATTTACGTAGAGATGTTAATGTCTTATTTGTGTTAAACAGAGGAGCGGCAATCGAAAACCCAAAAAATTCAGAATTCCTAGCATGTTACGGTTTTTTGTTTTCGGCGAATAAAGTATATGGGCCAATAAAACATAATGTATCACCTAAAGGACAACCCGATTGTTCATAATCACAATCATACACCCGCCTACCATAAACAGGAGCGTGGCAAATGACCAAAAACATTTCAATTTTACATTTTACACTTTAGCGCCTAACCAGGGTGAATTAGAATGATTAAACTATTTGATTGCGATCACCGCGCATGTGCAATTTACGTAGAGATGTTAATGTCTTATTTGTGTTAAACAGAGGAGCGGCAATCGAAAACCCAAAAAATTCAGAATTCCTAGCATGTTCCAGTTTTTTGTTTTCGGCGAATAAAGTATATGGGCCAATAAAACATAATGTATCACCTAGAGGACAACCCGATTGTTCATAATCACAATCACACACCCGCCTACCATAAACAGGAGCGTGGCAAATGACCAAAAACATTTCAATTTTACATTTTACACTTTAGCGCCTAACCAGGGTGAATTAGAATGATTAAACTATTTGATTGCGATCACCGCGCATGTGCAATTTACGTAGAGATGTTAATGTCTTATTTGTGTTAAACAGAGGAGCGGCAATCGAAAACCCAAAAAATTCAACATTCCTAGCATGTTCCGGTTTTTTGTTTTCGGCGAATAAAGTATATGGGCCAATATAACATAATGTATCACCTAGAGGACAACCCGATTGTTCATAATCACAATCATACACCCGCTTACCGTAAACATTAGCGCGGCAATTGACCAAAAACATTTCAAGTTTACATTTTACACTTTAGGGCCTAACCAGGGTGAATTAGAAGGATTAAACTATTTGATTGCGATCGCCGCGCATATGCAATTGACGTAGAGATGTTAATGTCTTATTTGTGTTAAACAGAGGAGCGGCAATCGAAAACCCAAAAAATTCAGAATTCCTAGCATGTTCCGGTTTTTTGTTTTCGGCGAATAAAGTATATGGGCCAATAAAACATAATGTATCACCTAGAGGACAACCCGATTGTTCATAATCACAATCATACACCCGCCTACCATAAACAGGAGCGTGGCAAATGACCAAAAACATTTCAATTTTACATTTTACACTTTAGCGCCTAACCAGGGTGAATTAGAATGATTAAACTATTTGATTGCGATCACCGCGCATGTGCAATTTACGTAGAGATGTTAATGTCTTATTTGTTTTAAACAGAGGAGCGGCAATCGAAAACCCAAAAAATTCAACATTCCTAGCATGTTCCGGTTTTTTGTTTACGGCGAATAAAGTATATGGGCCAATATAACATAATGTATCACCTAGAGGACAACCCGATTGTTCATAATCACAATCATACACCCGCTTACCATAAACATTAGCGCGGCAATTGACCAAAAACATTTCAAGTTTACATTTTACACTTTAGGGCCTAACCAGGGTGAATTAGAAGGATTAAACTATCTGATTACGGTCGCCGCACATGTGCACTTTACGTAGAGATGTCAATGGCTTATATGTGTTGAACAGAGAAGCGGCAATCTAAAACCAAAAAAAATCAACATTCCTAGCATGTTCCGGTTTTTTGGTTTCGGCGAATAAAGTATATGGGCCAATATAACATAATGTATCACCTAGAGGTCAACCCGATTGTTCATAATCACAATCATACACCCGCTTACCATAACCATTAGCGCGGCAATTGACCAAAAACATTTCAAGTTTACATTTTACACTTTAGGGCCTAACCAGGGTGAATTAGAAGGATTAAACTATTTGATTGCGATCGCCGCGCATATGCAATTTACGTAGAGATGTTAATGTCTTATTTGTGTTAAACAGAGGAGCGGCAATCGAAAACCCAAAAAATTCAGAATTCCTAGCATGTTCCGGTCTTTTATTTTCGGCGAATAAAGTATATGGGCCAATAAAACATAATGTATCACCTAGAGGACAACCCGATTGTTCATAATCACAATCATACACCCGCCTACCATAAACAGGAGCGCGGCAAATGACCAAAAACATTTCAATTTTACATTTTACACTTTAGCGCCTAACCAGGGTGAATTAGAATGATTAAACTATTTGATTGCGATCGCCGCGCATGTGCAATTTACGTAGAGATGTTAATGTCTTATTTGTGTTAAACAGAGGACCGGCAAATTAGCGCCTAACCAGGGTGAATTAGAAGGATTAAACTATCTGATTACGGTCGCCGCACATGTGCACTTTACGTAGAGATGTCAATGGCTTATATGTGTTGAACAGAGAAGCGGCAATCTAAAACCAAAAAAAATCAACATTCCTAGCATGTTTCGGTTTTTTGTTTTCGGCGAATAAAGTATATGGGCCAATATAACATAATGTATCACCTAGAGGACAACCCGATTGTTCATAATCACAATCATACACCCGCCTACCATAAACATTAGCGCGGCAATTGACCAAAAACATTTCAAGTTTACATTTTACACTTTAGGGCCTAACCAGGGTGAATTAGAAGGATTAAACTATTTGATTGCAATCGCCGCACATGTGCACTTTACGAAGAGATGTCAAGGTCTTATATGTGTTCAACAGAGGAGCGGCAATCGAAAACCCAAAAAATTCAGAATTCCTAGCATGTTCCGGTTTTTTGTTTTCGGCGAATAAAGTATATGGGCCAATAAAACATAATGTATCACCTAGAGGACAACCCGATTGTTCATAATCACAATCATACACCCGCCTACCATAAACAGGAGCGTGGCAAATGACCAAAAACATTTCAATTTTACATTTTACACTTTAGCGCCTAACCAGGGTGAATTAGAATGATTAAACTATTTGATTGCGATCACCGCGCATGTGCAATTTACGTAGAGATGTTAATGTCTTATTTGTGTTAAAGAGAGGAGCGGCAATCGAAAACCCAAAAAATTCAGAATTCCTAGCATGTTCCGGTTTTTTGTTTTCGGCGAATAAAGTATATGGGCCAATAAAACATAATGTATCACCTAGAGGACAACCCGATTGTTCATAATTACAATCATACACCCGCCTACCATAAACAGGAACGCGGCAAATGACCAAAAACATTTCAATTTTACACTTTAGCGCCTAACCAGGGTGAATTAGAATGATTAAACTATTTGATTGCGATCGCGGCGCATGTGCAATTTACGTAGAGATGTTAATGTCTTATTTGTGTTAAACAGAGGAGCGGCAAATTAGCGCCTAACCAGGGTGAATTAGAAGGATTAAACTATCTGATTACGGCCGCCGCACATGTGCACTTTACGTATAGATGTCAATGGCTTATATGTGTTGAACAGAGAAGCGGCAATCTAAAACCAAAAAAAATCAACATTCCTAGCATGTTCCGGTTTTTTGTTTTCGGCGAATAAAGTATATGGGCCAATATAACATAATGTATCACCTAGAGGACAACCCGATTGTTCATAATCACAATCATACACCCGCCTACCATGAACATTAGCGCGGCAATTGACCAAAAACATTTCAAGTTTACATTTTACACTTTGGGGCCTAACCAGGATAAATTAGAAGGATTAAACTATTTGCTTGCGATCGCCGCGCATGTGCAATTTACGTAGAGATGTTAATGTCTTATTTGTGTTAAACAGAGGAGCGGCAATCAAAAACCCAAAAAATTCAGAATTCCTAGTATGTTCCGGTTTTTTGTTTTCGGCGAATAAAGTATATGGGCCAATAAAACATAATGTATCACCTAGAGGACAACCCGATTGTTCATAATCACAATCATACACCCGCCTAGCATAAACAGGAGTCCGGCAAATGACCAAAAACATTTCCATTTTACATTTTACACTTTAGCGCCTAACCAGGGTGAATTAGAATGATTAAGCTATTTGATAGCGATCGCCGCGCATGTGCAATTTACGTAGAGATGTTAATGTCTTATTTGTGTTAAACAGAGGAGCGGCAATCGAAAACCCAAAAAATTCAGAATTCCTAGCATGTTCCGGTTTTTTGTTTTCGGCGAATAAAGTATATGGGCCAATAAAACATAATGTATCACCTAGAAGACAACCCGATTGTTCATAATCACAATCATACACCCGCCTAGCATAAACAGGAGCGCGGCAAATGACCAAAAACATTTCCATTTTACACTTTAGCGCCTAACCAGGGTGAATTAGAATGATTAAGCTATTTGATAGCGATCGCCGCGCATGTGCAATTTACGTAGAGATGTTAATGTCTTATTTGTGTTAAACAGAGGAGCGGCAATCGAAAACCCAAAAAATTCAGAATTCCTAGCATGTTCCGGTTTTTTGTTTTCGGCGAATAAAGTATATGGGCCAATAAAACATAATGTATCACCTAGAGGACAACCCGATTGTTCATAATCACAATCATACACCCGCCTACCATGAACATTAGCGCGGCAATTGACCAAAAACATTTCAAGTTTACATTTTACACTTTGGGGCCTAACCAGGGTGAATTAGAAGGATTAAACTATTTGATTGCGATCGCCGCGCATGTGCAATTTACGTAGAGATGTTAATGTCTTATTTGTGTTAAACAGAGGAGCGGCAATCAAAAACCCAAAAAATTCAGAATTCCTAGCATGTTCCGGTTTTTTGTTTTCGGCGAATAAAGTATATGGGCCAATAAAACATAATGTATCACCTAGAGGACAACCCGATTGTTCATAATCACAATCATACACCCGCCTACCATAAACAGGAGCGCGGCAAATGACCAAAAACATTTCAATTTTACATTTTACACTTTAGCGCCCAACCAGGGTGAATTAGAATGATTAAGCTATTTGATAGCGATCGCCGCGCATGTGCAATTTACGTAGAGATGTTAATGTCTTATTTGTGTTAAACAGAGGAGCGGCAATCGAAAACCCAAAAAATTCAGAATTCCTAGCATGTTCCGGTTTTTTGTTTTCGGCGAATAAAGTATATGGGCCAATAAAACATAATGTATCACCTAGAGGACAACCCGATTGTTCATAATCACAATCATACACCCGCCTAGCATAAACAGGAGCGCGGCAAATGAACAAAAACATTTCCATTTTACATTTTACACTTTAGCGCCTAACCAGGGTGAATTAGAATGATTAAGCTATTTGATAGCGATCGCCGCGCATGTGCAATTTACGTAGAGATGTGAATGTCTTATTTGTGTTAAACAGAGGAGCGGCAATCGAAAACCCAAAAAATTCAGAATTCCTAGCATGTTCCGGTTTTTTGTTTTCGGCGAATAAAGTATATGGGCCAATATAACATAATGTATCACCTAGAGGACAACCCGATTGTTCATAATCACAATCATACACCCGCCTACCATGAACATTAGCGCGGCAATTGACCAAAAACATTTCAAGTTTACATTTTACACTTTGGGGCCTAACCAGGGTGAATTAGAAGGATTAAACTATTTGATTGCGATCGCCGCGCATGTGCAATTTACGTAGAGATGTTAATGTCTTATTTGTGTTAAACAGAGGAGCGGCAATCGAAAACCCAAAAAATTCAGAATTCCTAGCATGTTCCGGTTTTTTATTTTCGGCGAATAAAGTATATGGGCCAATAAAACATAATGTATCACTTAGAGGACAACCCGATTGTTCATAATCACAATCATACACCCGCCTACCATAAACAGGAGCGCGGCAAATGACCAAAAACATTTCAATTTTACATTTTACACTTTAGCGCCTAACCAGGGTGAATTAGAATGATTAAACTATTTGATTGCGATCGCCGCGCATGTGCAATTTACGTAGAGATGTTAATGTCTTATTTGTGTTAAACAGAGGAGCGGCAAATTAGCGCATAACCAGGGTGAATTAGAAGGATTAAACTATCTGATTACGGTCGCCGCACATGTGCACTTTACGAAGAGATGTCAAGGTCTTATATGTGTTGAACAGAGGAGCGGCAATCGAAAAGCCAAAAAATTCAGAATTCCTAGCATGTTACGGTTTTTTGTTTTCGGCGAATAAAGTATATGGGCCAATAAAACATAATGTATCACCTAGAGGACAACCCGATTGTTCATAATCACAATCATACACCCGCCTACCATAAACAGGAGCGCAGCAAATGACCAAAAACATTTCAATTTTACATTTTACACTTTAGCGCCTAACCAGGGTGAATTAGAAGGATTAAACTATCTGATTACGGCCGACGCACATGTGCACTTTACGTGCAGATGTCAATGGCTTATATGTGTTGAACAGAGAAGCGGCAATCTAAACCCAAAAAAAATCAACATTCCTAGCATGTTCCGGTTTTTTGTTTTCGGCGAATAAAGTATATGGGCCAATATAACATAATGTATCACCTAGAGGACAACCCGATTGTTCATAATCACAATCATACACCCGCCTACCATGAACATTAGCGCGGCAATTGACCAAAAACATTTCAAGTTTACATTTTACACTTTGGGGCCTAACCAGGGTGAATTAGAAGGATTAAACTATTTGATTGCGATCGCCGCGCATGTGCAATTTACGTAGAGATGTTAATGTCTTATTTGTGTTAAACAGAGGAGCGGCAATCAAAAACCCAAAAAATTCAGAATTCCTAGCATGTTCCGGTTTTTTGTTTTCGGCGAATAAAGTATATGGGCCAATAAAACATAATGTATCACCTAGAGGACAACCCGATTGTTCATAATCACAATCATACACCCGCCTAGCATAAACAGGAGTGCGGCAAATGACCAAAAACTTTTCCATTTTACATTTTACACTTAAGCGCCTAACCAGGGTGAATTAGAATGATTAAGCTATTTGATAGCGATCGCCGCGCATGTGCAATTTACGTAGAGATGTTAATGTCTTATTTGTGTTAAACAGAGGAGCGGCAATCGAAAACCCAAAAAATTCAGAATTCCTAGCATGTTCCGGTTTTTTGTTTTCGGCGAATAAAGTATATGGGCCAATATAACATAATGTATCACCTAGAGGACAACCCGATTGTTCATAATCACAATCATACACCCGCCTAGCATAAACAGGAGCGCGGCAAATGACCAAAAACATTTCCATTTTACATTTTACACTTTAGCGCCTAACCAGGGTGAATTAGAATGATTAAGCTATTTGATAGCGATCGCCGCGCATGTGCAATTTACGTAGAGATGTTAATGTCTTATTTGTGTTAAACAGAGGAGCGGCAATCGAAAACCCAAAAAATTCAGAATTCCTAGCATGTTCCGGTTTTTTGTTTTCGGCGAATAAAGTATATGGGCCAATATAACATAATGTATCACCTAGAGGACAACCCGATTGTTCATAATCACAATCATACACCCGCCTACCATGAACATTAGCGCGGCAATTGACCAAAAACATTTCAAGTTTACATTTTACACTTTGGGGCCTAACCAGGGTGAATTAGAAGGATTAAACTATTTGATTGCGATCGCCGCGCATGTGCAATTTACGTAGAGATGTTAATGTCTTATTTGTGTTAAACAGAGGAGCGGCAATCGAAAACCCAAAAAATTCAGAATTCCTAGCATGTTCCGGTTTTTTGTTTTCGGCGAATAAAGTATATGGGCCAATATAACATAATGTATCACCTAGAGGACAACCCGATTGTTCAAAATCACAATCATACACCCGCCTACCATGAACATTAGCGCGGCAATTGACCAAAAACATTTCAAGTTTACATTTTACACTTTGGGGCCTAACCAGGGTGAATTAGAAGGATTAAACTATTTGATTGCGATCGCCGCGCATGTGCAATTTACGTAGAGATGTTAATGTCTTATTTGTGTTAAACAGAGGAGCGGCAATCAAAAACCCAAAAAATTCAGAATTCCTAGCATGTTCCGGTTTTTTGTTTTCGGCGAATAAAGTATATGGGCCAATAAAACATAATGTATCACCTAGAGGACAACCCGATTGTTCATAATCACAATCATACACCCGCCTACCATGAACATTAGCGCGGCAATTGACCAAAAACATTTCAAGTTTACATTTTACACTTTGGGGCCTAACCAGGGTGAATTAGAAGGATTAAACTATTTGATTGCGATCGCCGCGCATGTGCAATTTACGTAGAGATGTTAATGTCTTATTTGTGTTAAACAGAGGAGCGGCAATCAAAAACCCAAAAAATTCAGAATTCCTAGCATGTTCCGGTTTTTTGTTTTCGGCGAATAAAGTATATGGGCCAATAAAACATAATGTATCACCTAGAGGACAACCCGATTGTTCATAATCACAATCATACACCCGCCTACCATAAACAGGAGCGCGGCAAATGACCAAAAACATTTCAATTTTACATTTTACACTTTAGCGCCCAACCAGGGTGAATTAGAATGATTAAGCTATTTGATAGCGATCGCCGCGCATATGCAATTTACGTAGAGATGTTAATGTCTTATTTGTGTTAAACAGAGGAGCGGCAATCGAAAACCCAAAAAATTCAGAATTCCTAGCATGTTCCGGTTTTTTGTTTTCGGCGAATAAGTATATGGGCCAATAAAACATAATGTATCACCTAGAGGACAACCCGATTGTTCATAATCACAATCATACACCCGCCTACCATAAACAGGAGCGCGGCAATTGACCAAAAACATTTCAAGTTTACATTTTACACTTTAGGGCCTAACCAGGGTGAATTAGAATGATTAAGCTATTTGATAGCGATCGCCGCGCATGTGCAATTTACGTAGAGATGTTAATGTCTTATTTGTGTTAAACAGAGGAGCGGCAATCGAAAACCCAAAAAATTCAGAATTCCTAGCATGTTCCGGTTTTTTGTTTTCGGCGAATAAAGTATATGGGCCAATAAAACATAATGTATCACCTAGAGGACAACCCGATTGTTCATAATCACAATCATACACCCGCCTACCATAAACAGGAGCGCGGCAATTGACCAAAAACATTTCAAGTTTACATTTTACACTTTAGGGCCTAACCAGGGTGAATTAGAAGGATTAAACTATTTGATTGCGATCGCCGCGCATGTGCACTTTACGAAGAGATGTCAAGGTCTTATATGTGTTGAACAGAGGAGCGGCAATCGAAAAGCCAAAAAATTCAGAATTCCTAGCATGTTACGGTTTTTTGTTTTCGGCGAATAAAGTATATGGGCCAATAAAACATAATGTATCACCTAGAGGACAACCCGATTGTTCATAATCACAATCATACACCCGCCTACCATAAACAGGAGCGCGGCAAATGACCAAAAACATTTCAATTTTACATTTTACACTTTAGCGCCTAACCAGGGTGAATTAGAATGATTAAACTATTTGATTGCGATCGCCGCGCATGTGCAATTTACGTAGAGATGTTAATGTCTTATTTGTGTTAAACAGAGGAGCGGCAAATTAGCGCCTAACCAGGGTGAATTAGAAGGATTAAACTATCTGATTAGGGTGAATTAGAATGATTAAGCTATTTGATAGCGATCGCCGCGCATGTGCAATTTACGTAGAGATGTTAATGTCTTATTTGTGTTAAACAGAGGAGCGGCAATCGAAAACCCAAAAAATTCAGAATTCCTAGCATGTTCCGGTTTTTTGTTTTCGGCGAATAAAGTATATGGGCCAATAAAACATAATGTATCACCTAGAGGACAACCCGATTGTTCATAATCACAATCATACACCCGTCTAGCATAAACAGGAGCGCGGCAAATGAACAAAAACATTTCCATTTTACATTTTACACTTTAGCGCCTAACCAGGGTGAATTAGAATGATTAAGCTATTTGATAGCGATCGCCGCGCATGTGCAATTTACGTAGAGATGTGAATGTCTTATTTGTGTTAAACAGAGGAGCGGCAATCGAAAACCCAAAAAATTCAGAATTCCTAGCATGTTCCGGTTTTTTGTTTTCGGCGAATAAAGTATATGGGCCAATATAACATAATGTATCACCTAGAGGACAACCCGATTGTTCATAATCACAATCATACACCCGCCTACCATGAACATTAGCGCGGCAATTGACCAAAAACATTTCAAGTTTACATTTTACACTTTGGGGCCTAACCAGGGTGAATTAGAAGGATTAAACTATTTGATTGCGATCGCCGCGCATGTACAATTTACGTAGAGATGTTAATGTCTTATTTGTGCTAAACAGAGGAGCGGCAATCAAAAACCCAAAAAATTCAGAATTCCTAGCATGTTCCGGTTTTTTGTTTTCGGCGAATAAAGTATATGTGCCAATATAACATAATGTATCACCTAGAGGACAACCCGATTGTTCATAATCACAATCATACACCCGCCTACCATGAACATTAGCGCGGCAATTGACCAAAAACATTTCAAGTTTACATTTTACACTTTGGGGCCTAGCCAGGGTGAATTAGAAGGATTAAACTATTTGATTGCGATCGCCGCGCATGTGCAATTTACGTAGAGATGTTAATGTCTTATTTGTGTTAAACAGAGGAGCGGCAATCAAAAACCCAAAAAATTCAGAATTCCTAGCATGTTCCGGTTTTTTGTTTTCGGCGAATAAAGTATATGGGCCAATAAAACATAATGTATCACCTAGAGGACAACCCGATTGTTCATAATCACAATCATACACCCGCCTACCATAAACAGGAGCGCGGCAAATGACCAAAAACATTTCAATTTTACATTTTACACTTTAGCGCCTAACCAGGGTGAATTAGAATGATTAAGCTATTTGATAGCGATCGCCGCGCATGTGCAATTTACGTAGAGATGTTAATGTCTTATTTGTGTTAAACAGAGGAGCGGCAATCGAAAACCCAAAAAATTAAGAATTCCTAGCATGTTCCGGTTTTTTGTTTTCGGCGAATAAGTATATGGGCCAATAAAACATAATGTATCACCTAGAGGACAACCCGATTGTTCATAATCACAATCATACACCCGCCTAGCATAAACAGGAGCGCGGCAAATGACCAAAAACATTTCCATTTTACATTTTACACTTTAGCGCCTAACCAGGGTGAATTAGAATGATTAAGCTATTTGATAGCGATCGCCGCGCATGTGCAATTTACGTAGAGATGTTAATGTCTTATTTGTGTTAAACAGAGGAGCGGCAATCGAAAACCCAAAAAATTCAGAATTCCTAGCATGTTCCGGTTTTTTATTTTCGGCGAATAAAGTATATGGGCCAATAAAACATAATGTATCACTTAGAGGACAACCCGATTGTTCATAATCACAATCATACACCCGCCTACCATAAACAGGAGCGCGGCAAATGACCAAAAACATTTCAATTTTACATTTTACACTTTAGCGCCTAACCAGGGTGAATTAGAATGATTAAACTATTTGATTGCGATCGCCGCGCATGTGCAATTTACGTAGAGATGTTAATGTCTTATTTGTGTTAAACAGAGGAGCGGCAAATTAGCGCCTAACCAGGGTGAATTAGAAGGATTAAACTATCTGATTACGGTCGCCGCACATGTGCACTTTACGAAGAGATGTCAAGGTCTTATATGTGTTGAACAGAGGAGCGGCAATCGAAAAGCCAAAAAATTCAGAATTCCTAGCATGTTACGGTTTTTTGTTTTCGGCGAATAAAGTATATGGGCCAATAAAGCATAATGTATCACCTAGAGGACAACCCGATTGTTCATAATCACAATCATACACCCGCCTACCATAAACAGGAGCGCGGCAAATGACCAAAAACATTTCAATTTTACATTTTACACTTTAGCGCCTAACCAGGGTGAATTAGAATGATTAAACTATTTGATTGCGATCGCCGCGCATGTGCAATTTACGTAGAGATGTTAATGTCTTATTTGTGTTAAACAGAGGAGCGGCAAATTAGCGCATAACCAGGGTGAATTAGAAGGATTAAACTATCTGATTACGGTCGCCGCACATGTGCACTTTACGAAGAGATGTCAAGGTCTTATATGTGTTGAACAGAGGAGCGGCAATCGAAAAGCCAAAAAATTCAGAATTCCTAGCATGTTACGGTTTTTTGTTTTCGGCGAATAAAGTATATGGGCCAATAAAACATAATGTATCACCTAGAGGACAACCCGATTGTTCATAATCACAATCATACACCCGCCTACCATAAACAGGAGCGCAGCAAATGACCAAAAACATTTCAATTTTACATTTTACACTTTAGCGCCTAACCAGGGTGAATTAGAAGGATTAAACTATCTGATTACGGCCGCCGCACATGTGCACTTTACGTACAGATGTCAATGGCTTATATGTGTTGAACAGAGAAGCGGCAATCTAAACCCAAAAAAAATCAACATTCCTAGCATGTTCCGGTTTTTTGTTTTCGGCGAATAAAGTATATGGGCCAATATAACATAATGTATCACCTAGAGGACAACCCGATTGTTCATAATCACAATCATACACCCGCCTACCATGAACATTAGCGCGGCAATTGACCAAAAACATTTCAAGTTTACATTTTACACTTTGGGGCCTAACCAGGGTGAATTAGAAGGATTAAACTATTTGATTGCGATCGCCGCGCATGTGCAATTTACGTAGAGATGTTAATGTCTTATTTGTGTTAAACAGAGGAGCGGCAATCAAAAACCCAAAAAATTCAGAATTCCTAGCATGTTCCGGTTTTTTGTTTTCGGCGAATAAAGTATATGGGCCAATAAAACATAATGTATCACCTAGAGGACAACCCGATTGTTCATAATCACAATCATACACCCGCCTAGCATAAACAGGAGTGCGGCAAATGACCAAAAACTTTTCCATTTTACATTTTACACTTAAGCGCCTAACCAGGGTGAATTAGAATGATTAAGCTATTTGATAGCGATCGCCGCGCATGTGCAATTTACGTAGAGATGTTAATGTCTTATTTGTGTTAAACAGAGGAGCGGCAATCGAAAACCCAAAAAATTCAGAATTCCTAGCATGTTCCGGTTTTTTGTTTTCGGCGAATAAAGTATATGGGCCAATATAACATAATGTATCACCTAGAGGACAACCCGATTGTTCATAATCACAATCATACACCCGCCTAGCATAAACAGGAGCGCGGCAAATGACCAAAAACATTTCCATTTTACATTTTACACTTTAGCGCCTAACCAGGGTGAATTAGAATGATTAAGCTATTTGATAGCGATCGCCGCGCATGTGCAATTTACGTAGAGATGTTAATGTCTTATTTGTGTTAAACAGAGGAGCGGCAATCGAAAACCCAAAAAATTCAGAATTCCTAGCATGTTCCGGTTTTTTGTTTTCGGCGAATAAAGTATATGGGCCAATAAAACATAATGTATCACCTAGAGGACAACCCGATTGTTCATAATCACAATCATACACCCGCCTACCATAAACAGGAGCGCGGCAAATGACCAAAAACATTTCAATTTTACACTTTAGCGCCTAACCAGGGTGAATTAGAATGATTAAGCTATTTGATAGCGATCGCCGCGCATGTGCAATTTACGTAGAGATGTTAATGTCTTATTTGTGTTAAACAGAGGAGCGGCAATCAAAAACCCAAAAAATTCAGAATTCCTAGCATGTTCCGGTTTTTTGTTTTCGGCGAATAAAGTATATGGGCCAATAAAACATAATGTATCACCTAGAGGACAACCCGATTGTTCATAATCACAATCATACACCCGCCTACCATAAACAGGAGCGCGGCAAATGACCAAAAACATTTCAATTTTACATTTTACACTTTAGCGCCTAACCAGGGTGAATTAGAATGATTAAGCTATTTGATAGCGATCGCCGCGCATGTGCAATTTACGTAGAGATGTTAATGTCTTATTTGTGTTAAACAGAGGAGCGGCAATCGAAAACCCAAAAAATTCAGAATTCCTAGCATGTTCCGGTTTTTTGTTTTCGGCGAATAAAGTATATGGGCCAATAAAACATAATGTATCACCTAGAGGACAACCCGATTGTTCATAATCACAATCATACACCCGCCTACCATAAACAGGAGCGCGGCAAATGACCAAAAACATTTCAATTTTACATTTTACACTTTAGCGCCTAACCAGGGTGAATTAGAATGATTAAGCTATTTGATAGCGATCGCCGCGCATGTGCAATTTACGTAGAGATGTTAATGTCTTATTTGTGTTAAACAGAGGAGCGGCAATCAAAAACCCAAAAAATTCAGAATTCCTAGCATGTTCCGGTTTTTTGTTTTCGGCGAATAAAGTATATGGGCCAATAAAACATAATGTATCACCTAGAGGACAACCCGATTGTTCATAATCACAATCATACACCCGCCTACCATAAACAGGAGCGCGGCAATTGACCAAAAACATTTCAAGTTTACATTTTACACTTTGGGGCCTAACCAGGGTGAATTAGAAGGATTAAACTATTTGATTGCGATCGCCGCGCATGTGCAATTTACGTAGAGATGTTAATGTCTTATTTGTGTTAAACAGAGGAGCGGCAATCAAAAACCCAAAAAATTCAGAATTCCTAGCATGTTCCGGTTTTTTGTTTTCGGCGAATAAAGTATATGGGCCAATAAAACATAATGTATCACCTAGAGGACAACCCGATTGTTCATAATCACAATCATACACCCGCCTACCATAAACAGGAGCGCGGCAAATGACCAAAAACATTTCAATTTTACATTTTACACTTTAGGGCCTAACCAGGGTGAATTAGAATGATTAAGCTATTTGATAGCGATCGCCGCGCATGTGCAATTTACGTAGAGATGTTAATGTCTTATTTGTGTTAAACAGAGGAGCGGCAATCGAAAACCCAAAAAATTCAGAATTCCTAGCATGTTCCGGTTTTTTGTTTTCGGCGAATAAGTATATGGGCCAATAAAACATAATGTATCACCTAGAGGACAACCCGATTGTTCATAATCACAATCATACACCCGCCTAGCATAAACAGGAGCGCGGCAAATGACCAAAAACATTTCCATTTTACATTTTACACTTTAGCGCCTAACCAGGGTGAATTAGAATGATTAAGCTATTTGATAGCGATCGCCGCGCATGTGCAATTTACGTAGAGATGTTAATGTCTTATTTGTGTTAAACAGAGGAGCGGCAATCGAAAACCCAAAAAATTCAGAATTCCTAGCATGTTCCGGTTTTTTGTTTTCGGCGAATAAAGTATATGGGCCAATAAAACATAATGTATCACCTAGAGGACAACCCGATTGTTCATAATCACAATCATACACCCGCCTACCATAAACAGGAGCGCGGCAATTGACCAAAAACATTTCAATTTTATATTTTACACTTTAGCGCCTAACCAGGGTGAATTAGAATGATTAAACTATTTGATTGCGATCGCCGCGCATGTGCAATTTACGTAGAGATGTTAATGTCTTATTTGTGTTAAACAGAGGAGCGGCAATCGAAAACCCAAAAAATTCAGAATTCCTAGCATGTTCCGGTTTTTTGTTTTCGGCGAATAAAGTATATGGGCCAATAAAACATAATGTATCACCTAGAGGACAACCCGATTGTTCATAGTCATAATCATACACCCGCCTCCCATAAACAGGAGCGCGGCAAATGACCAAAAACATTTCAATTTTACATTTTACACTTTAGCGCCTAACCAGGGTGAATTAGAATGATTAAACTATTTGATTGCGATCGCCGCGCATGTGCAATTTACGTAGAGATGTTAATGTCTTATTTGTGTTAAACAGAGGAGCGGCAAATTAGCGCCTAACCAGGGTGAATTAGAAGGATTAAACTTTCTGATTACGGCCGCCGCACATGTGCACTTTACGTACAGATGTCAATGGCTTATATGTGTTGAACAGAGAAGCGGCAATCTAAAACCAAAAAAAATCAACATTCCTAGCATGTTCCGGTTTTTTGTTTTCGGCGAATAAAGTATATGGGCCAATATAACATAATGTATCACCTAGAGGACAACCCGATTGTTCATAATCACAATCATACACCCGCCTACCATGAACATTAGCGCGGCAATTGACCAAAAACATTTCAAGTTTACATTTTACACTTTGGGGCCTAACCAGGGTTAATTAGAAGGATTAAACTATTTGATTGCGATCGCCGCGCATGTGCAATTTACGTAGAGATGTTAATGTCTTATTTGTGTTTAACAGAGGAGCGGCAATCGAAAACCCAAAAAATTCAGAATTCCTAGCATGTTCCGGTTTTTTGTTTTCGGCGAATAAGTATATGGGCCAATAAAACATAATGTATCACCTAGAGGACAACCCGATTGTTCATAATCACAATCATACACCCGCCTAGCATAAACAGGAGCGCGGCAAATTACCAAAAACATTTCCATTTTACATTTTACACTTTAGCGCCTAACCAGGGTGAATTAGAATGATTAAGCTATTTGATAGCGATCGCCGCGCATGTGCAATTTACGTAGAGATGTTAATGTCTTATTTGTGTTAAACAGAGGAGCGGCAAATTAGCGCCTAACCAGGGAGAATTAGAAGGATTAAACTATCTGATTACGGCCGCCGCACATGTGCACTTTACGTACAGATGTCAATGGCTTATATGTGTTGAACAGAGAAGCGGCAATCTAAAACCAAAAAAAAATCAACATTCCTAGCATGTTCCGGTTTTTTGTTTTCGGCGAATAAAGTATATGGGCCAATATAACATAATGTATCACCTAGAGGACAACCCGATTGTTCATAGTCATAATCATACACCCGCCTACCATAAACAGGAGCGCGGCAAATGACCAAAAACATTTCAATTTTACATTTTACACTTTAGCGCCTAACCAGGGTGAATTAGAATGATTAAACTATTTGATTGCGATCGCCGCGCATGTGCAATTTACGTAGAGATGTTAATGTCTTATTTGTGTTAAACAGAGGAGCGGCAATCGAAAACCCAAAAAATTCAGAATTCCTAGCATGTTCCGGTTTTTTGTTTTCGGCGAATAAAGTATATGGGCCAATAAAACATAATGTATCACCTAGAGGACAACCCGATTGTTCATAGTCATAATCATACACCCGCCTACCATAAACAGGAGCGCGGCAAATGACCAAAAACATTTCAATTTTACATTTTACACTTTAGCGCCTAACCAGGGTGAATTAGAATGATTAAACTATTTGATTGCGATCGCCGCGCATGTGCAATTTACGTAGAGATGTTAATGTCTTATTTGTGTTAAACAGAGGAGCGGCAAATTAGCGCCTAACCAGGGTGAATTAGAAGGATTAAACTATCTGATTACGGCCGCCGCACATGTGCACTTTACGTACAGATGTCAATGGCTTATATGTGTTGAACAGAGAAGCGGCAATCTAAAACCAAAAAAAATCAACATTCCTAGCATGTTCCGGTTTTTTGTTTTCGGCGAATAAAGTATATGGGCCAATATAACATAATGTATCACCTAGAGGACAACCCGATTGTTCATAATCACAATCATACACCCGCCTACCATGAACATTAGCGCGGCAATTGACCAAAAACATTTCAAGTTTACATTTTACACTTTGGGGCCTAACCAGGGTTAATTAGAAGGATTAAACTATTTGATTGCGATCGCCGCGCATGTGCAATTTACGTAGAGATGTTAATGTCTTATTTGTGTTAAACAGAGGAGCGGCAATCGAAAACCCAAAAAATTCAGAATTCCTAGCATGTTCCGGTTTTTTGTTTTCGGCGAATAAGTATATGGGCCAATAAAACATAATGTATCACCTAGAGGACAACCCGATTGTTTATAATCACAATCATACACCCGCCTAGCATAAACAGGAGCGCGGCAAATTACCAAAAACATTTCCATTTTACATTTTACACTTTAGCGCCTAACCAGGGTGAATTAGAATGATTAAGCTATTTGATAGCGATCGCCGCGCATGTGCAATTTACGTAGAGATGTTAATGTCTTATTTGTGTTAAACAGAGGAGCGGCAAATTAGCGCCTAACCAGGGTGAATTAGAAGGATTAAGCTATCTGATTACGGTCGCCACACATGTGCACTTTACGTAGAGATGTCAATGGCTTATATGTGTTGAACAGAGAAGCGGCAATCTAAAACCAAAAAAAATCAACATTCCTAACATGTTCCGGTTTTTTGTTTTCGGCGAATAAAGTATATGGGCCAATAAAACATAATGTATCACCTAGAGGTCAACCCGATTGTTCATAATCACAATCATACACCCGCCTACCATAAACAGGAGCGCGGCAAATGACCAAAAACATTTCAATTTTACATTTTACACTTTAGCGCCTAACCAGGGTGAATTAGAATGATTAAACTATTTGATTGCGATCGCCGCGCATGTGCAATTTACGTAGAGATGTTAATGTCTTATTTGTGTTAAACAGAGGAGCGGCAAATTAGCGCCTAACCAGGGAGAATTAGAAGGATTAAACTATCTGATTACGGCCGCCGCACATGTGCACTTTACGTACAGATGTCAATGGCTTATATGTGTTGAACAGAGAAGCGGCAATCTAAAACCAAAAAAAAATCAACATTCCTAGCATGTTCCGGTTTTTTGTTTTCGGCGAATAAAGTATATGGGCCAATATAACATAATGTATCACCTAGAGGACAACCCGATTGTTCATAATCACAATCATACACCCGCCTACCATGAACATTAGCGCGGCAATTGACCAAAAACATTCCAAGTTTACATTTTACACTTTGGGGCCTAACCAGGGTGAATTAGAAGGATTAAACTATTTGATTGCGATCGCCGCGCATGTGCAATTTACGTAGAGATGTTAATGTCTTATTTGTGTTAAACAGAGGAGCGGCAATCGAAAACCCAAAAAATTCAGAATTCCTAGCATGTTCCGGTTTTTTGTTTTCGGCGAATAAAGTATATGGGCCAATAAAACATAATGTATCACCTAGAGGACAACCCGATTGTTCATAATCATAATCATACACCCGCCTACCATAAACAGGAGCGCGGCAAATGACCAAAAACATTTCAATTTTACATTTTACACTTTAGCGCCTAACCAGGGTGAATTAGAATGATTAAACTATTTGATTGCGATCGCCGCGCATGTGCAATTTACGTAGAGATGTTAATGTCTTATTTGTGTTAAACAGAGGAGCGGCAAATTAGCGCCTAACCAGGGTGAATTAGAAGGATTAAACTATCTGATTACGGCCGCCGCACATGTGCACTTTACGTACAGATGTCAATGGCTTATATGTGTTGAACAGAGAAGCGGCAATCTAAAACCAAAAAAAATCAACATTCCTAGCATGTTCCGGTTTTTTGTTTTCGGCGAATAAAGTATATGGGCCAATATAACATAATGTATCACCTAGAGGACAACCCGATTGTTCATAATCACAATCATACACCCGCCTACCATGAACATTAGCGCGGCAATTGACCAAAAACATTTCAAGTTTACATTTTACACTTTGGGGCCTAACCAGGGTGAATTAGAATGATTAAACTATTTGATTGCGATCGCCGCGCATGTGCAATTTACGTAGAGATGTTAATGTCTTATTTGTGTTAAACAGAGGAGCGGCAATCGAAAACCCAAAAAATTCAGAATTCCTAGCATGTTCCGGTTTTTTGTTTTCGGCGAATAAAGTATATGGGCCAATAAAACATAATGTATCACCTAGAGGACAACCCGATTGTTCATAGTCATAATCATACACCCGCCTACCATAAACAGGAGCGCGGCAAATGACCAAAAACATTTCAATTTTACATTTTACACTTTAGCGCCTAACCAGGGTGAATTAGAATGATTAAACTATTTGATTGCGATCGCCGCGCATGTGCAATTTACGTAGAGATGTTAATGTCTTATTTGTGTTAAACAGAGGAGCGGCAAATTAGCGCCTAACCAGGGTGAATTAGAAGGATTAAACTATCTGATTACGGCCGCCGCACATGTGCACTTTACGTACAGATGTCAATGGCTTATATGTGTTGAACAGAGAAGCGGCAATCTAAAACCAAAAAAAATCAACATTCCTAGCATGTTCCGGTTTTTTGTTTTCGGCGAATAAAGTATATGGGCCAATATAACATAATGTATCACCTAGAGGACAACCCGATTGTTCATAATCACAATCATACACCCGCCTACCATGAACATTAGCGCGGCAATTGACCAAAAACATTTCAAGTTTACATTTTACACTTTGGGGCCTAACCAGGGTTAATTAGAAGGATTAAACTATTTGATTGCGATCGCCGCGCATGTGCAATTTACGTAGAGATGTTAATGTCTTATTTGTGTTAAACAGAGGAGCGGCAATCGAAAACCCAAAAAATTCAGAATTCCTAGCATGTTCCGGTTTTTTGTTTTCGGCGAATAAGTATATGGGCCAATAAAACATAATGTATCACCTAGAGGACAACCCGATTGTTTATAATCACAATCATACACCCGCCTAGCATAAACAGGAGCGCGGCAAATTACCAAAAACATTTCCATTTTACATTTTACACTTTAGCGCCTAACCAGGGTGAATTAGAATGATTAAGCTATTTGATAGCGATCGCCGCGCATGTGCAATTTACGTAGAGATGTTAATGTCTTATTTGTGTTAAACAGAGGAGCGGCAAATTAGCGCCTAACCAGGGTGAATTAGAAGGATTAAGCTATCTGATTACGGTCGCCACACATGTGCACTTTACGTAGAGATGTCAATGGCTTATATGTGTTGAACAGAGAAGCGGCAATCTAAAACCAAAAAAAATCAACATTCCTAACATGTTCCGGTTTTTTGTTTTCGGCGAATAAAGTATATGGGCCAATAAAACATAATGTATCACCTAGAGGTCAACCCGATTGTTCATAATCACAATCATACACCCGCCTACCATAAACAGGAGCGCGGCAAATGACCAAAAACATTTCAATTTTACATTTTACACTTTAGCGCCTAACCAGGGTGAATTAGAATGATTAAACTATTTGATTGCGATCGCCGCGCATGTGCAATTTACGTAGAGATGTTAATGTCTTATTTGTGTTAAACAGAGGAGCGGCAAATTAGCGCCTAACCAGGGAGAATTAGAAGGATTAAACTATCTGATTACGGCCGCCGCACATGTGCACTTTACGTACAGATGTCAATGGCTTATATGTGTTGAACAGAGAAGCGGCAATCTAAAACCAAAAAAAAATCAACATTCCTAGCATGTTCCGGTTTTTTGTTTTCGGCGAATAAAGTATATGGGCCAATATAACATAATGTATCACCTAGAGGACAACCCGATTGTTCATAATCACAATCATACACCCGCCTACCATGAACATTAGCGCGGCAATTGACCAAAAACATTCCAAGTTTACATTTTACACTTTGGGGCCTAACCAGGGTGAATTAGAAGGATTAAACTATTTGATTGCGATCGCCGCGCATGTGCAATTTACGTAGAGATGTTAATGTCTTATTTGTGTTAAACAGAGGAGCGGCAATCGAAAACCCAAAAAATTCAGAATTCCTAGCATGTTCCGGTTTTTTGTTTTCGGCGAATAAAGTATATGGGCCAATAAAACATAATGTATCACCTAGAGGACAACCCGATTGTTCATAATCATAATCATACACCCGCCTACCATAAACAGGAGCGCGGCAAATGACCAAAAACATTTCAATTTTACATTTTACACTTTAGCGCCTAACCAGGGTGAATTAGAATGATTAAACTATTTGATTGCGATCGCCGCGCATGTGCAATTTACGTAGAGATGTTAATGTCTTATTTGTGTTAAACAGAGGAGCGGCAAATTAGCGCCTAACCAGGGTGAATTAGAAGGATTAAACTATCTGATTACGGCCGCCGCACATGTGCACTTTACGTACAGATGTCAATGGCTTATATGTGTTGAACAGAGAAGCGGCAATCTAAAACCAAAAAAAATCAACATTCCTAGCATGTTCCGGTTTTTTGTTTTCGGCGAATAAAGTATATGGGCCAATATAACATAATGTATCACCTAGAGGACAACCCGATTGTTCATAATCACAATCATACACCCGCCTACCATGAACATTAGCGCGGCAATTGACCAAAAACATTTCAAGTTTACATTTTACACTTTGGGGCCTAACCAGGGTTAATTAGAAGGATTAAACTATTTGATTGCGATCGCCGCGCATGTGCAATTTACGTAGAGATGTTAATGTCTTATTTGTGTTAAACAGAGGAGCGGCAATCAAAAACCCAAAAAATTCAGAATTCCTAGCATGTTCCGGTTTTTTGTTTTCGGCGAATAAAGTATATGGGCCAATAAAACATAATGTATCACCTAGAGGACGACCCGATTGTTCATAATCACAATCATACACCCGCCTACCATAAACAGGAGCGCGGCAAATGACCAAAAACATTTCAATTTTACATTTTACACTTTAGCGCCTAACCAGGGTGAATTAGAATGATTAAGCTATTTGATAGCGATCGCCGCGCATGTGCAATTTACGTAGAGATGTTAATGTCTTATTTGTGTTAAACAGAGGAGCGGCAATCGAAAACCCAAAAAATTCAGAATTCCTAGCATGTTCCGGTTTTTTGTTTTCGGCGAATAAAGTATATGGGCCAATAAAACATAATGTATCACCTAGAGGACAACCCGATTGTTCATAATCACAATCATACACCCGCCTACCATGAACATTAGCGCGGCAATTGACCAAAAACATTTCAAGTTTACATTTTACACTTTGGGGCCTAACCAGGGTGAATTAGAAGGATTAAACTATCTGATTACGGTCGCCGCACATGTGCACTTTACGAAGAGATGTCAAGGTCTTATATGTGTTGAACAGAGGAGCGGCAATCGAAAAGCCAAAAAATTCAGAATTCCTAGCATGTTACGGTTTTTTGTTTTCGGCGAATAAAGTATATGGGCCAATAAAGCATAATGTATCACCTAGAGGACAACCCGATTGTTCATAATCACAATCATACACCCGCCTACCATAAACAGGAGCGCGGCAAATGACCAAAAACATTTCAATTTTACATTTTACACTTTAGCGCCTAACCAGGGTGAATTAGAATGATTAAACTATTTGATTGCGATCGCCGCGCATGTGCAATTTACGTAGAGATGTTAATGTCTTATTTGTGTTAAACAGAGGAGCGGCAAATTAGCGCATAACCAGGGTGAATTAGAAGGATTAAACTATCTGATTACGGTCGCCGCACATGTGCACTTTACGAAGAGATGTCAAGGTCTTATATGTGTTGAACAGAGGAGCGGCAATCGAAAAGCCAAAAAATTCAGAATTCCTAGCATGTTACGGTTTTTTGTTTTCGGCGAATAAAGTATATGGGCCAATAAAACATAATGTATCACCTAGAGGACAACCCGATTGTTCATAATCACAATCATACACCCGCCTACCATAAACAGGAGCGCAGCAAATGACCAAAAACATTTCAATTTTACATTTTACACTTTAGCGCCTAACCAGGGTGAATTAGAAGGATTAAACTATCTGATTACGGCCGCCGCACATGTGCACTTTACGTACAGATGTCAATGGCTTATATGTGTTGAACAGAGAAGCGGCAATCTAAACCCAAAAAAAAATCAACATTCCTAGCATGTTCCGGTTTTTTGTTTTCGGCGAATAAAGTATATGGGCCAATATAACATAATGTATCACCTAGAGGACAACCCGATTGTTCATAATCACAATCATACACCCGCCTACCATGAACATTAGCGCGGCAATTGACCAAAAACATTTCAAGTTTACATTTTACACTTTGGGGCCTAACCAGGGTGAATTAGAAGGATTAAACTATTTGATTGCGATCGCCGCGCATGTGCAATTTACGTAGAGATGTTAATGTCTTATTTGTGTTAAACAGAGGAGCGGCAATCAAAAACCCAAAAAATTCAGAATTCCTAGCATGTTCCGGTTTTTTGTTTTCGGCGAATAAAGTATATGGGCCAATAAAACATAATGTATCACCTAGAGGACAACCCGATTGTTCATAATCACAATCATACACCCGCCTAGCATAAACAGGAGTGCGGCAAATGACCAAAAACTTTTCCATTTTACATTTTACACTTAAGCGCCTAACCAGGGTGAATTAGAATGATTAAGCTATTTGATAGCGATCGCCGCGCATGTGCAATTTACGTAGAGATGTTAATGTCTTATTTGTGTTAAACAGAGGAGCGGCAATCGAAAACCCAAAAAATTCAGAATTCCTAGCATGTTCCGGTTTTTTGTTTTCGGCGAATAAAGTATATGGGCCAATATAACATAATGTATCACCTAGAGGACAACCCGATTGTTCATAATCACAATCATACACCCGCCTAGCATAAACAGGAGCGCGGCAAATGACCAAAAACATTTCCATTTTACATTTTACACTTTAGCGCCTAACCAGGGTGAATTAGAATGATTAAGCTATTTGATAGCGATCGCCGCGCATGTGCAATTTACGTAGAGATGTTAATGTCTTATTTGTGTTAAACAGAGGAGCGGCAATCGAAAACCCAAAAAATTCAGAATTCCTAGCATGTTCCGGTTTTTTGTTTTCGGCGAATAAAGTATATGGGCCAATAAAACATAATGTATCACCTAGAGGACAACCCGATTGTTCATAATCACAATCATACACCCGCCTACCATAAACAGGAGCGCGGCAAATGACCAAAAACATTTCAATTTTACACTTTAACGCCTAACCAGGGTGAATTAGAATGATTAAGCTATTTGATAGCGATCGCCGCGCATGTGCAATTTACGTAGAGATGTTAATGTCTTATTTGTGTTAAACAGAGGAGCGGCAATCAAAAACCCAAAAAATTCAGAATTCCTAGCATGTTCCGGTTTTTTGTTTTCGGCGAATAAAGTATATGGGCCAATAAAACATAATGTATCACCTAGAGGACAACCCGATTGTTCATAATCACAATCATACACCCGCCTACCATAAACAGGAGCGCGGCAAATGACCAAAAACATTTCAATTTTACATTTTACACTTTAGCGCCTAACCAGGGTGAATTAGAATGATTAAGCTATTTGATAGCGATCGCCGCGCATGTGCAATTTACGTAGAGATGTTAATGTCTTATTTGTGTTAAACAGAGGAGCGGCAATCGAAAACCCAAAAAATTCAGAATTCCTAGCATGTTCCGGTTTTTTGTTTTCGGCGAATAAAGTATATGGGCCAATAAAACATAATGTATCACCTAGAGGACAACCCGATTGTTCATAATCACAATCATACACCCGCCTACCATAAACAGGAGCGCGGCAAATGACCAAAAACATTTCAATTTTACATTTTACACTTTAGCGCCTAACCAGGGTGAATTAGAATGATTAAGCTATTTGATAGCGATCGCCGCGCATGTGCAATTTACGTAGAGATGTTAATGTCTTATTTGTGTTAAACAGAGGAGCGGCAATCAAAAACCCAAAAAATTCAGAATTCCTAGCATGTTCCGGTTTTTTGTTTTCGGCGAATAAAGTATATGGGCCAATAAAACATAATGTATCACCTAGAGGACAACCCGATTGTTCATAATCACAATCATACACCCGCCTACCATAAACAGGAGCGCGGCAATTGACCAAAAACATTTCAAGTTTACATTTTACACTTTGGGGCCTAACCAGGGTGAATTAGAAGGATTAAACTAGTTGATTGCGATCGCCGCGCATGTGCAATTTACGTAGAGATGTTAATGTCTTATTTGTGTTAAACAGAGGAGCGGCAATCAAAAACCCAAAAAATTCAGAATTCCTAGCATGTTCCGGTTTTTTGTTTTCGGCGAATAAAGTATATGGGCCAATAAAACATAATGTATCACCTAGAGGACAACCCGATTGTTCATAATCACAATCATACACCCGCTTACCATAAACAGGAGCGCGGCAAATGACCAAAAACATTTCAATTTTACATTTTACACTTTAGGGCCTAACCAGGGTGAATTAGAATGATTAAGCTATTTGATAGCGATCGCCGCGCATGTGCAATTTACGTAGAGATGTTAATGTCTTATTTGTGTTAAACAGAGGAGCGGCAATCGAAAACCCAAAAAATTCAGAATTCCTAGCATGTTCCGGTTTTTTGTTTTCGGCGAATAAGTATATGGGCCAATAAAACATAATGTATCACCTAGAGGACAACCCGATTGTTCATAATCACAATCATACACCCGCCTAACATAAACAGGAGCGCGGCAAATGACCAAAAACATTTCCATTTTACATTTTACACTTTAGCGCCTAACCAGGGTGAATTAGAATGATTAAGCTATTTGATAGCGATCGCCGCGCATGTGCAATTTACGTAGAGATGTTAATGTCTTATTTGTGTTAAACAGAGGAGCGGCAATCGAAAACCCAAAAAATTCAGAATTCCTAGCATGTTCCGGTTTTTTGTTTTCGGCGAATAAAGTATATGGGCCAATAAAACATAATGTATCACCTAGAGGACAACCCGATTGTTCATAATCACAATCATACACCCGCCTACCATAAACAGGAGCGCGGCAATTGACCAAAAACATTTCAATTTTATATTTTACACTTTAGCGCCTAACCAGGGTGAATTAGAATGATTAAACTATTTGATTGCGATCGCCGCGCATGTGCAATTTACGTAGAGATGTTAATGTCTTATTTGTGTTAAACAGAGGAGCGGCAATCGAAAACCCAAAAAATTCTGAATTCCTAGCATGTTCCGGTTTTTTGTTTTCGGCGAATAAAGTATATGGGCCAATAAAACATAATGTATCACCTAGAGGACAACCCGATTGTTCATAGTCATAATCATACACCCGCCTACCATAAACAGGAGCGCGGCAAATGACCAAAAACATTTCAATTTTACATTTTACACTTTAGCGCCTAACCAGGGTGAATTAGAATGATTAAACTATTTGATTGCGATCGCCGCGCATGTGCAATTTACGTAGAGATGTTAATGTCTTATTTGTGTTAAACAGAGGAGCGGCAAATTAGCGCCTAACCAGGGTGAATTAGAAGGATTAAACTATCTGATTACGGCCGCCGCACATGTGCACTTTACGTACAGATGTCAATGGCTTATATGTGTTGAACAGAGAAGCGGCAATCTAAAACCAAAAAAAATCAACATTCCTAGCATGTTCCGGTTTTTTGTTTTCGGCGAATAAAGTATATGGGCCAATATAACATAATGTATCACCTAGAGGACAACCCGATTGTTCATAATCACAATCATACACCCGCCTACCATGAACATTAGCGCGGCAATTGACCAAAAACATTTCAAGTTTACATTTTACACTTTGGGGCCTAACCAGGGTTAATTAGAAGGATTAAACTATTTGATTGCGATCGCCGCGCATGTGCAATTTACGTAGAGATGTTAATGTCTTATTTGTGTTAAACAGAGGAGCGGCAATCGAAAACTCAAAAAATTCAGAATTCCTAGCATGTTCCGGTTTTTTGTTTTCGGCGAATAAGTATATGGGCCAATAAAACATAATGTATCACCTAGAGGACAACCCGATTGTTCATAATCACAATCATACACCCGCCTAGCATAAACAGGAGCGCGGCAAATTACCAAAAACATTTCCATTTTACATTTTACACTTTAGCGCCTAACCAGGGTGAATTAGAATGATTAAGCTATTTGATAGCGATCGCCGCGCATGTGCAATTTACGTAGAGATGTTAATGTCTTATTTGTGTTAAACAGGGGAGCGGCAAATTAGCGCCTAACCAGGGTGAATTAGAAGGATTAAGCTATCTGATTACGGTCGCCACACATGTGCACTTTACGTAGAGATGTCAATGGCTTATATGTGTTGAACAGAGAAGCGGCAATCTAAAACCAAAAAAAATCAACATTCCTAACATGTTCCGGTTTTTTGTTTTCGGCGAATAAAGTATATGGGCCAATAAAACATAATGTATCACCTAGAGGTCAACCCGATTGTTCATAATCACAATCATACACCCGCCTACCATAAACAGGAGCGCGGCAAATGACCAAAAACATTTCAATTTTACATTTTACACTTTAGCGCCTAACCAGGGTGAATTAGAATGATTAAACTATTTGATTGCGATCGCCGCGCATGTGCAATTTACGTAGAGATGTTAATGTCTTATTTGTGTTAAACAGAGGAGCGGCAAATTAGCGCCTAACCAGGGAGAATTAGAAGGATTAAACTATCTGATTACGGCCGCCGCACATGTGCACTTTACGTACAGATGTCAATGGCTTATATGTGTTGAACAGAGAAGCGGCAATCTAAAACCAAAAAAAAATCAACATTCCTAGCATGTTCCGGTTTTTTGTTTTCGGCGAATAAAGTATATGGGCCAATATAACATAATGTATCACCTAGAGGACAACCCGATTGTTCATAATCACAATCATACACCCGCCTACCATGAACATTAGCGCGGCAATTGACCAAAAACATTCCAAGTTTACATTTTACACTTTGGGGCCTAACCAGGGTGAATTAGAAGGATTAAACTATTTGATTGCGATCGCCGCGCATGTGCAATTTACGTAGAGATGTTAATGTCTTATTTGTGTTAAACAGAGGAGCGGCAATCGAAAACCCAAAAAATTCAGAATTCCTAGCATGTTCCGGTTTTTTGTTTTCGGCGAATAAAGTATATGGGCCAATAAAACATAATGTATCACCTAGAGGACAACCCGATTGTTCATAATCATAATCATACACCCGCCTACCATAAACAGGAGCGCGGCAAATGACCAAAAACATTTCAATTTTACATTTTACACTTTAGCGCCTAACCAGGGTGAATTAGAATGATTAAACTATTTGATTGCGATCGCCGCGCATGTGCAATTTACGTAGAGATGTTAATGTCTTATTTGTGTTAAACAGAGGAGCGGCAAATTAGCGCCTAACCAGGGTGAATTAGAAGGATTAAACTATCTGATTACGGCCGCCGCACATGTGCACTTTACGTACAGATGTCAATGGCTTATATGTGTTGAACAGAGAAGCGGCAATCTAAAACCAAAAAAAATCAACATTCCTAGCATGTTCCGGTTTTTTGTTTTCGGCGAATAAAGTATATGGGCCAATATAACATAATGTATCACCTAGAGGACAACCCGATTGTTCATAATCACAATCATACACCCGCCTACCATGAACATTAGCGCGGCAATTGACCAAAAACATTTCAAGTTTACATTTTACACTTTGGGGCCTAACCAGGGTGAATTAGAATGATTAAACTATTTGATTGCGATCGCCGCGCATGTGCAATTTACGTAGAGATGTTAATGTCTTATTTGTGTTAAACAGAGGAGCGGCAATCGAAAACCCAAAAAATTCAGAATTCCTAGCATGTTCCGGTTTTTTGTTTTCGGCGAATAAAGTATATGGGCCAATAAAACATAATGTATCACCTAGAGGACAACCCGGTTGTTCATAGTCATAATCATACACCCGCCTACCATAAACAGGAGCGCGGCAAATGACCAAAAACATTTCAATTTTACATTTTACACTTTAGCGCCTAACCAGGGTGAATTAGAATGATTAAACTATTTGATTGCGATCGCCGCGCATGTGCAATTTACGTAGAGATGTTAATGTCTTATTTGTGTTAAACAGAGGAGCGGCAAATTAGCGCCTAACCAGGGTGAATTAGAAGGATTAAACTATCTGATTACGGCCGCCGCACATGTGCACTTTACGTACAGATGTCAATGGCTTATATGTGTTGAACAGAGAAGCGGCAATCTAAAACCAAAAAAAATCAACATTCCTAGCATGTTCCGGTTTTTTGTTTTCGGCGAATAAAGTATATGGGCCAATATAACATAATGTATCACCTAGAGGACAACCCGATTGTTCATAATCACAATCATACACCCGCCTACCATGAACATTAGCGCGGCAATTGACCAAAAACTTTTCAAGTTTACATTTTACACTTTGGGGCCTAACCAGGGTTAATTAGAAGGATTAAACTATTTGATTGCGATCGCCGCGCATGTGCAATTTACGTAGAGATGTTAATGTCTTATTTGTGTTAAACAGAGGAGCGGCAAATTAGCGCCTAACCAGGGTGAATTAGAAGGATTAAGCTATCTGATTACGGTCGCCACACATGTGCACTTTACGTAGAGATGTCAATGGCTTATATGTGTTGAACAGAGAAGCGGCAATCTAAAACCAAAAAAAATCAACATTCCTAACATGTTCCGGTTTTTTGTTTTCGGCGAATAAAGTATATGGGCCAATAAAACATAATGTATCACCTAGAGGTCAACCCGATTGTTCATAATCACAATCATACACCCGCCTACCATAAACAGGAGCGCGGCAAATTACCAAAAACATTTCCATTTTACATTTTACACTTTAGCGCCTAACCAGGGTGAATTAGAATGATTAAGCTATTTGATAGCGATCGCCGCGCATGTGCAATTTACGTAGAGATGTTAATGTCTTATTTGTGTTAAACAGAGGAGCGGCAAATTAGCGCCTAACCAGGGTGAATTAGAAGGATTAAGCTATCTGATTACGGTCGCCACACATGTGCAATTTACGTAGAGATGTTAATGTCTTATTTGTGTTAAACAGAGGAGCGGCAATCGAAAACCCAAAAAATTCAGAATTCCTAGCATGTTCCGGTTTTTTGTTTTCGGCGAATAAGTATATGGGCCAATAAAACATAATGTATCACCTAGAGGACAACCCGATTGTTTATAATCACAATCATACACCCGCCTAGCATAAACAGGAGCGCGGCAAATTACCAAAAACATTTCCATTTTACATTTTACACTTTAGCGCCTAACCAGGGTGAATTAGAATGATTAAGCTATTTGATAGCGATCGCCGCGCATGTGCAATTTACGTAGAGATGTTAATGTCTTATTTGTGTTAAACAGAGGAGCGGCAAATTAGCGCCTAACCAGGGTGAATTAGAAGGATTAAGCTATCTGATTACGGTCGCCACACATGTGCACTTTACGTAGAGATGTCAATGGCTTATATGTGTTGAACAGAGAAGCGGCAATCTAAAACCAAAAAAAATCAACATTCCTAACATGTTCCGGTTTTTTGTTTTCGGCGAATAAAGTATATGGGCCAATAAAACATAATGTATCACCTAGAGGTCAACCCGATTGTTCATAATCACAATCATACACCCGCCTACCATAAACAGGAGCGCGGCAAATGACCAAAAACATTTCAATTTTACATTTTACACTTTAGCGCCTAACCAGGGTGAATTAGAATGATTAAACTATTTGATTGCGATCGCCGCGCATGTGCAATTTACGTAGAGATGTTAATGTCTTATTTGTGTTAAACAGAGGAGCGGCAAATTAGCGCCTAACCAGGGAGAATTAGAAGGATTAAACTATCTGATTACGGCCGCCGCACATGTGCACTTTACGTACAGATGTCAATGGCTTATATGTGTTGAACAGAGAAGCGGCAATCTAAAACCAAAAAAAAATCAACATTCCTAGCATGTTCCGGTTTTTTGTTTTCGGCGAATAAAGTATATGGGCCAATATAACATAATGTATCACCTAGAGGACAACCCGATTGTTCATAATCACAATCATACACCCGCCTACCATGAACATTAGCGCGGCAATTGACCAAAAACATTCCAAGTTTACATTTTACACTTTGGGGCCTAACCAGGGTGAATTAGAAGGATTAAACTATTTGATTGCGATCGCCGCGCATGTGCAATTTACGTAGAGATGTTAATGTCTTATTTGTGTTAAACAGAGGAGCGGCAATCGAAAACCCAAAAAATTCAGAATTCCTAGCATGTTCCGGTTTTTTGTTTTCGGCGAATAAAGTATATGGGCCAATAAAACATAATGTATCACCTAGAGGACAACCCGATTGTTCATAATCATAATCATACACCCGCCTACCATAAACAGGAGCGCGGCAAATGACCAAAAACATTTCAATTTTACATTTTACACTTTAGCGCCTAACCAGGGTGAATTAGAATGATTAAACTATTTGATTGCGATCGCCGCGCATGTGCAATTTACGTAGAGATGTTAATGTCTTATTTGTGTTAAACAGAGGAGCGGCAAATTAGCGCCTAACCAGGGTGAATTAGAAGGATTAAACTATCTGATTACGGCCGCCGCACATGTGCACTTTACGTACAGATGTCAATGGCTTATATGTGTTGAACAGAGAAGCGGCAATCTAAAACCAAAAAAAATCAACATTCCTAGCATGTTCCGGTTTTTTGTTTTCGGCGAATAAAGTATATGGGCCAATATAACATAATGTATCACCTAGAGGACAACCCGATTGTTCATAATCACAATCATACACCCACCTACCATGAACATTAGCGCGGCAATTGACCAAAAACATTTCAAGTTTACATTTTACACTTTGGGGCCTAACCAGGGTTAATTAGAAGGATTAAACTATTTGATTGCGATCGCCGCGCATGTGCAATTTACGTAGAGATGTTAATGTCTTATTTGTGTTAAACAGAGGAGCGGCAATCAAAAACCCAAAAAATTCAGAATTCCTAGCATGTTCCGGTTTTTTGTTTTCGGCGAATAAAGTATATGGGCCAATAAAACATAATGTATCACCTAGAGGACGACCCGATTGTTCATAATCACAATCATACACCCGCCTACCATAAACAGGAGCGCGGCAAATGACCAAAAACATTTCAATTTTACATTTTACACTTTAGCGCCTAACCAGGGTGAATTAGAATGATTAAGCTATTTGATAGCGATCGCCGCGCATGTGCAATTTACGTAGAGATGTTAATGTCTTATTTGTGTTAAACAGAGGAGCGGCAATCGAAAACCCAAAAAATTCAGAATTCCTAGCATGTTCCGGTTTTTTGTTTTCGGCGAATAAGTATATGGGCCAATAAAACATAATGTATCACCTAGAGGACAACCCGATTGTTCATAATCACAATCATACACCCGCCTAGCATAAACAGGAGCGCGGCAAATGACCAAAAACATTTCCATTTTACATTTTACACTTTAGCGCCTAACCAGGGTGAATTAGAATGATTAAGCTATTTGATAGCGATCGCCGCGCATGTGCAATTTACGTAGAGATATTAATGTGTTATTTGTGTTAAACAGAGGAGCGGCAATCGAAAACCCAAAAAATTCAGAATTCCTAGCATGTTCCGGTTTTTTGTTTTCGGCGAATAAAGTATATGGGCCAATATAACATAATGTATCACCTAGAGGACAACCCGATTGTTCATAATCACAATCATACACCCGCCTACCATAAACAGGAGCGCGGCAATTGACCAAAAACATTTCAAGTTTACATTTTACACTTTAGGGCCTAACCAGGGTGAACTAGAAGGATTAAACTATTTGATTGCGATCGCCGCACATGTGCACTTTACGAAGAGATGTCAAGGTCTTATATGTGTTCAACAGAGGAGCGGCAATCGAAAACCCAAAAAATTCAGAATTCCTAGCATGTTCCGGTTTTTTGTTTTCGGCGAATAAAGTATATGGGCCAATAAAACATAATGTATCACCTAGAGGACAACCCGATTGTTCATAATCACAATCATACACCCGCCTACCATAAACAGGAGCGCGGCAAATGACCAAAAACATTTCAATTTTACATTTTACACTTTAGCGCCTAACCAGGGTGAATTAGAATGATTAAACTATTTGATTGCGATCGCCGCGCATGTGCAATTTACGTAGAGATGTTAATGTCTTATTTGTGTTAAACAGAGGAGCAGTAAATTAGCGCCTAACCAGGGTGAATTAGAAGGATTAAACTATTTGATAGCGATCGCCGCGCATGTGCACTTTACGAAGAGATGTCAAGGTCTTATATGTGTTCAACAGAGGAGCGGCAATCGAAAACCCAAAAAATTCAGAATTCCTAGCATGTTCCGGTTTTTTGTTTTCGGC
Source organism: Bactrocera oleae (assembly GCF_042242935.1). Classification (NCBI taxonomy): domain Eukaryota; kingdom Metazoa; phylum Arthropoda; class Insecta; order Diptera; family Tephritidae; genus Bactrocera; species Bactrocera oleae. Next base: position 18,937,292 of record NC_091539.1, on the reverse strand, counting down.
GAATAAAGTATATGGGCCAATAAAACATAATGTATCACCTAGAGGACAACCCGATTGTTCATAATCACAATCATACACCCGCCTACCATAAACAGGAGCGCGGCAATTGACCAAAAACATTTCAATTTTACATTTTACACTTTAGCGCCTAACCAGGGTGAATTAGAAGGATTAAACTATCTGATTACGGTCGCCGCACATGTGCACTTTACGTAGAGATGTTAATGTCTTATTTGTGTTAAACAGAGGAGCGGCAATCGAAAACCCAAAAAATTCAGAATTCCTAGCATGTTCCGGTTTTTTGTTTTCGGCGAATAAGTATATGGGCCAATAAAACATAATGTATCACCTAGAGGACAACCCGATTGTTCATAATCACAATCATACACCCGCCTAGCATAAACAGGAGCGCGGCAAATTACCAAAAACATTTCCATTTTACATTTTACACTTTAGCGCCTAACCAGGGTGAATTAGAATGATTAAGCTATTTGATAGCGATCGCCGCGCATGTGCAATTTACGTAGAGATGTTAATGTCTTATTTGTGTTAAACAGAGGAGCGGCAAATTAGCGCCTAACCAGGGTGAATTAGAAGGATTAAGCTATCTGATTACGGTCGCCACACATGTGCACTTTACGTAGAGATGTCAATGGCTTATATGTGTTGAACAGAGAAGCGGCAATCTAAAACCAAAAAAAATCAACATTCCTAACATGTTCCGGTTTTTTGTTTTCGGCGAATAAAGTATATGGGCCAATAAAACATAATGTATCACCTAGAGGACAACCCGATTGTTCATAATCACAATCATACACCCGCCTACCATAAACAGGAGCGCGGCAATTGACCAAAAACATTTCAATTTTACATTTTACACTTTAGCGCCTAACCAGGGTGAATTAGAAGGATTAAACTATCTGATTACGGTCGCCGCACATGTGCACTTTACGTAGAGATGTTAATGTCTTATTTGTGTTAAACAGAGGAGCGGCAATCGAAAACCCAAAAAATTCAGAATTCCTAGCATGTTCCGGTTTTTTGTTTTCGGCGAATAAAGTATATGGGCCAATAAAACATAATGTATCACCTAGAGGACAACCCGATTGTTCATAATCATAATCATACACCCGCCTACCATAAACAGGAGCGCGGCAAATGACCAAAAACATTTCAATTTTACATTTTACACTTTAGCGCCTAACCAGGGTGAATTAGAATGATTAAACTATTTGATTGCGATCGCCGCGCATGTGCAATTTACGTAGAGATGTTAATGTCTTATTTGTGTTAAACAGAGGAGCGGCAAATTAGCGCCTAACCAGGGAGAATTAGAAGGATTAAACTATCTGATTACGGCCGCCGCACATGTGCACTTTACGTACAGATGTCAATGGCTTATATGTGTTGAACAGAGAAGCGGCAATCTAAAACCAAAAAAAAATCAACATTCCTAGCATGTTCCGGTTTTTTGTTTTCGGCGAATAAAGTATATGGGCCAATATAACATAATGTATCACCTAGAGGACAACCCGATTGTTCATAATCACAATCATACACCCGCCTACCATGAACATTAGCGCGGCAATTGACCAAAAACATTCCAAGTTTACATTTTACACTTTGGGGCCTAACCAGGGTGAATTAGAAGGATTAAACTATTTGATTGCGATCGCCGCGCATGTGCAATTTACGTAGAGATGTTAATGTCTTATTTGTGTTAAACAGAGGAGCGGCAATCGAAAACCCAAAAAATTCAGAATTCCTAGCATGTTCCGGTTTTTTGTTTTCGGCGAATAAAGTATATGGGCCAATAAAACATAATGTATCACCTAGAGGACAACCCGATTGTTCATAATCATAATCATACACCCGCCTACCATAAACAGGAGCGCGGCAAATGACCAAAAACATTTCAATTTTACATTTTACACTTTAGCGCCTAACCAGGGTGAATTAGAATGATTAAACTATTTGATTGCGATCGCCGCGCATGTGCAATTTACGTAGAGATGTTAATGTCTTATTTGTGTTAAACAGAGGAGCGGCAAATTAGCGCCTAACCAGGGTGAATTAGAAGGATTAAACTATCTGATTACGGCCGCCGCACATGTGCACTTTACGTACAGATGTCAATGGCTTATATGTGTTGAACAGAGAAGCGGCAATCTAAAACCAAAAAAAAATCAACATTCCTAGCATGTTCCGGTTTTTTGTTTTCGGCGAATAAAGTATATGGGCCAATATAACATAATGTATCACCTAGAGGACAACCCGATTGTTCATAATCACAATCATACACCCGCCTACCATGAACATTAGCGCGGCAATTGACCAAAAACATTCCAAGTTTACATTTTACACTTTGGGGCCTAACCAGGGTGAATTAGAAGGATTAAACTATTTGATTGCGATCGCCGCGCATGTGCAATTTACGTAGAGATGTTAATGTCTTATTTGTGTTAAACAGAGGAGCGGCAATCGAAAACCCAAAAAATTCAGAATTCCTAGCATGTTCCGGTTTTTTGTTTTCGGCGAATAAAGTATATGGGCCAATAAAACATAATGTATCACCTAGAGGACAACCCGATTGTTCATAATCACAATCATACACCCGCCTACCATAAACAGGAGCGCGGCAATTGACCAAAAACATTTCAATTTTACATTTTACACTTTAGCGCCTAACCAGGGTGAATTAGAAGGATTAAACTATCTGATTACGGTCGCCGCACATGTGCACTTTACGTAGAGATGTTAATGTCTTATTTGTGTTAAACAGAGGAGCGGCAATCGAAAACCCAAAAAATTCAGAATTCCTAGCATGTTCCGGTTTTTTGTTTTCGGCGAATAAGTATATGGGCCAATAAAACATAATGTATCACCTAGAGGACAACCCGATTGTTCATAATCACAATCATACACCCGCCTAGCATAAACAGGAGCGCGGCAAATGACCAAAAACATTTCCATTTTACATTTTACACTTTAGCGCCTAACCAGGGTGAATTAGAATGATTAAGCTATTTGATAGCGATCGCCGCGCATGTGCAATTTACGTAGAGATATTAATGTGTTATTTGTGTTAAACAGAGGAGCGGCAATCGAAAACCCAAAAAATTCAGAATTCCTAGCATGTTCCGGTTTTTTGTTTTCGGCGAATAAAGTATATGGGCCAATATAACATAATGTATCACCTAGAGGACAACCCGATTGTTCATAATCACAATCATACACCCGCCTACCATAAACAGGAGCGCGGCAATTGACCAAAAACATTTCAAGTTTACATTTTACACTTTAGGGCCTAACCAGGGTGAACTAGAAGGATTAAACTATTTGATTGCGATCGCCGCACATGTGCACTTTACGAAGAGATGTCAAGGTCTTATATGTGTTCAACAGAGGAGCGGCAATCGAAAACCCAAAAAATTCAGAATTCCTAGCATGTTCCGGTTTTTTGTTTTCGGCGAATAAAGTATATGGGCCAATAAAACATAATGTATCACCTAGAGGACAACCCGATTGTTCATAATCACAATCATACACCCGCCTACCATAAACAGGAGCGCGGCAATTGACCAAAAACATTTCAATTTTACATTTTACACTTTAGCGCCTAACCAGGGTGAATTAGAAGGATTAAACTATCTGATTACGGTCGCCGCACATGTGCACTTTACGTAGAGATGTTAATGTCTTATTTGTGTTAAACAGAGGAGCGGCAATCGAAAACCCAAAAAATTCAGAATTCCTAGCATGTTCCGGTTTTTTGTTTTCGGCGAATAAGTATATGGGCCAATAAAACATAATGTATCACCTAGAGGACAACCCGATTGTTCATAATCACAATCATACACCCGCCTAGCATGAACATTAGCGCGGCAATTGACCAAAAACATTTCAAGTTTACATTTTACACTTTGGGGCCTAACCAGGGTTAATTAGAAGGATTAAACTATTTGATTGCGATCGCCGCGCATGTGCAATTTACGTAGAGATGTTAATGTCTTATTTGTGTTAAACAGAGGAGCGGCAAATTAGCGCCTAACCAGGGTGAATTAGAAGGATTAAACTATCTGATTACGGCCGCCGCACATGTGCACTTTACGTACAGATGTCAATGGCTTATATGTGTTGAACAGAGAAGCGGCAATCTAAAACCAAAAAAAATCAACATTCCTAGCATGTTCCGGTTTTTTGTTTTCGGCGAATAAAGTATATGGGCCAATATAACATAATGTATCACCTAGAGGACAACCCGATTGTTCATAATCACAATCATACACCCGCCTACCATGAACATTAGCGCGGCAATTGACCAAAAACATTTCAAGTTTACATTTTACACTTTGGGGCCTAACCAGGGTTAATTAGAAGGATTAAACTATTTGATTGCGATCGCCGCGCATGTGCAATTTACGTAGAGATGTTAATGTCTTATTTGTGTTAAACAGAGGAGCGGCAATCGAAAACCCAAAAAATTCAGAATTCCTAGCATGTTCCGGTTTTTTGTTTTCGGCGAATAAGTATATGGGCCAATAAAACATAATGTATCACCTAGAGGACAACCCGATTGTTCATAATCACAATCATACACCCGCCTAGCATAAACAGGAGCGCGGCAAATTACCAAAAACATTTCCATTTTACATTTTACACTTTAGCGCCTAACCAGGGTGAATTAGAATGATTAAGCTATTTGATAGCGATCGCCGCGCATGTGCAATTTACGTAGAGATGTTAATGTCTTATTTGTGTTAAACAGAGGAGCGGCAAATTAGCGCCTAACCAGGGTGAATTAGAAGGATTAAGCTATCTGATTACGGTCGCCACACATGTGCACTTTACGTAGAGATGTCAATGGCTTATATGTGTTGAACAGAGAAGCGGCAATCTAAAACCAAAAAAAATCAACATTCCTAACATGTTCCGGTTTTTTGTTTTCGGCGAATAAAGTATATGGGCCAATAAAACATAATGTATCACCTAGAGGTCAACCCGATTGTTCATAATCACAATCATACACCCGCCTACCATAAACAGGAGCGCGGCAAATGACCAAAAACATTTCAATTTTACATTTTACACTTTAGCGCCTAACCAGGGTGAATTAGAATGATTAAACTATTTGATTGCGATCGCCGCGCATGTGCAATTTACGTAGAGATGTTAATGTCTTATTTGTGTTAAACAGAGGAGCGGCAAATTAGCGCCTAACCAGGGAGAATTAGAAGGATTAAACTATCTGATTACGGCCGCCGCACATGTGCACTTTACGTACAGATGTCAATGGCTTATATGTGTTGAACAGAGAAGCGGCAATCTAAAACCAAAAAAAAATCAACATTCCTAGCATGTTCCGGTTTTTTGTTTTCGGCGAATAAAGTATATGGGCCAATATAACATAATGTATCACTTAGAGGACAACCCGATTGTTCATAATCACAATCATACACCCGCCTACCATGAACATTAGCGCGGCAATTGACCAAAAACATTCCAAGTTTACATTTTACACTTTGGGGCCTAACCAGGGTGAATTAGAAGGATTAAACTATTTGATTGCGATCGCCGCGCATGTGCAATTTACGTAGAGATGTTAATGTCTTATTTGTGTTAAACAGAGGAGCGGCAATCGAAAACCCAAAAAATTCAGAATTCCTAGCATGTTCCGGTTTTTTGTTTTCGGCGAATAAAGTATATGGGCCAATAAAACATAATGTATCACCTAGAGGACAACCCGATTGTTCATAATCATAATCATACACCCGCCTACCATAAACAGGAGCGCGGCAAATGACCAAAAACATTTCAATTTTACATTTTACACTTTAGCGCCTAACCAGGGTGAATTAGAATGATTAAACTATTTGATTGCGATCGCCGCGCATGTGCAATTTACGTAGAGATGTTAATGTCTTATTTGTGTTAAACAGAGGAGCGGCAAATTAGCGCCTAACCAGGGAGAATTAGAAGGATTAAACTATCTGATTACGGCCGCCGCACATGTGCACTTTACGTACAGATGTCAATGGCTTATATGTGTTGAACAGAGAAGCGGCAATCTAAAACCAAAAAAAAATCAACATTCCTAGCATGTTCCGGTTTTTTGTTTTCGGCGAATAAAGTATATGGGCCAATATAACATAATGTATCACCTAGAGGACAACCCGATTGTTCATAATCACAATCATACACCCGCCTACCATGAACATTAGCGCGGCAATTGACCAAAAACATTCCAAGTTTACATTTTACACTTTGGGGCCTAACCAGGGTGAATTAGAAGGATTAAACTATTTGATTGCGATCGCCGCGCATGTGCAATTTACGTAGAGATGTTAATGTCTTATTTGTGTTAAACAGAGGAGCGGCAATCGAAAACCCAAAAAATTCAGAATTCCTAGCATGTTCCGGTTTTTTGTTTTCGGCGAATAAAGTATATGGGCCAATAAAACATAATGTATCACCTAGAGGACAACCCGATTGTTCATAATCATAATCATACACCCGCCTACCATAAACAGGAGCGCGGCAAATGACCAAAAACATTTCAATTTTACATTTTACACTTTAGCGCCTAACCAGGGTGAATTAGAATGATTAAACTATTTGATTGCGATCGCCGCGCATGTGCAATTTACGTAGAGATGTTAATGTCTTATTTGTGTTAAACAGAGGAGCGGCAAATTAGCGCCTAACCAGGGTGAATTAGAAGGATTAAACTATCTGATTACGGCCGCCGCACATGTGCACTTTACGTACAGATGTCAATGGCTTATATGTGTTGAACAGAGAAGCGGCAATCTAAAACCAAAAAAAATCAACATTCCTAGCATGTTCCGGTTTTTTGTTTTCGGCGAATAAAGTATATGGGCCAATATAACATAATGTATCACCTAGAGGACAACCCGATTGTTCATAATCACAATCATACACCCGCCTACCATGAACATTAGCGCGGCAATTGACCAAAAACATTTCAAGTTTACATTTTACACTTTGGGGCCTAACCAGGGTTAATTAGAAGGATTAAACTATTTGATTGCGATCGCCGCGCATGTGCAATTTACGTAGAGATGTTAATGTCTTATTTGTGTTAAACAGAGGAGCGGCAATCAAAAACCCAAAAAATTCAGAATTCCTAGCATGTTCCGGTTTTTTGTTTTCGGCGAATAAAGTATATGGGCCAATAAAACATAATGTATCACCTAGAGGACGACCCGATTGTTCATAATCACAATCATACACCCGCCTACCATAAACAGGAGCGCGGCAAATGACCAAAAACATTTCAATTTTACATTTTACACTTTAGCGCCTAACCAGGGTGAATTAGAATGATTAAGCTATTTGATAGCGATCGCCGCGCATGTGCAATTTACGTAGAGATGTTAATGTCTTATTTGTGTTAAACAGAGGAGCGGCAATCGAAAACCCAAAAAATTCAGAATTCCTAGCATGTTCCGGTTTTTTGTTTTCGGCGAATAAGTATATGGGCCAATAAAACATAATGTATCACCTAGAGGACAACCCGATTGTTCATAATCACAATCATACACCCGCCTAGCATAAACAGGAGCGCGGCAAATGACCAAAAACATTTCCATTTTACATTTTACACTTTAGCGCCTAACCAGGGTGAATTAGAATGATTAAGCTATTTGATAGCGATCGCCGCGCATGTGCAATTTACGTAGAGATATTAATGTGTTATTTGTGTTAAACAGAGGAGCGGCAATCGAAAACCCAAAAAATTCAGAATTCCTAGCATGTTCCGGTTTTTTGTTTTCGGCGAATAAAGTATATGGGCCAATATAACATAATGTATCACCTAGAGGACAACCCGATTGTTCATAATCACAATCATACACCCGCCTACCATAAACAGGAGCGCGGCAAATGACCAAAAACATTTCAATTTTACATTTTACACTTTAGCGCCTAACCAGGGTGAATTAGAATGATTAAGCTATTTGATAGCGATCGCCGCGCATGTGCAATTTACGTAGAGATGTTAATGTCTTATTTGTGTTAAACAGAGGAGCGGCAATCGAAAACCCAAAAAATTCAGAATTCCTAGCATGTTCCGGTTTTTTGTTTTCGGCGAATAAGTATATGGGCCAATAAAACATAATGTATCACCTAGAGGACAACCCGATTGTTCATAATCACAATCATACACCCGCCTACCATGAACATTAGCGCGGCAAATGACCAAGAACATTTCCATTTTACATTTTACACTTTAGCGCCTAACCAGGGTGAATTAGAATGATTAAACTATTTGATTGCGATCGCCGCGCATGTGCAATTTACGTAGAGATGTTAATGTCTTATTTGTGTTAAACAGAGGAGCAGTAAATTAGCGCCTAACCAGGGTGAATTAGAAGGATTAAACTATTTGATAGCGATCGCCGCGCATGTGCAATTTACGTAGAGATATTAATGTGTTATTTGTGTTAAACAGAGGAGCGGCAATCGAAAACCAAAAAAAATCAACATTCCTAGCATGTTCCGGTTTTTTGTTTTCGGCGAATAAAGTATATGGGCCAATATAACATAATGTATCACCTAGAGGACAACCCGATTGTTCATAATCACAATCATACACCCGCCTACCATGAACATTAGCGCGGCAATTGACCAAAAACATTTCAAGTTTACATTTTACACTTTGGGGCCTAACCAGGGTTAATTAGAAGGATTAAACTATTTGATTGCGATCGCCGCGCATGTGCAATTTACGTAGAGATGTTAATGTCTTATTTGTGTTAAACAGAGGAGCGGCAATCGAAAACCCAAAAAATTCAGAATTCCTAGCATGTTCCGGTTTTTTGTTTTCGGCGAATAAGTATATGGGCCAATAAAACATAATGTATCACCTAGAGGACAACCCGATTGTTCATAATCACAATCATACACCCGCCTAGCATAAACAGGAGCGCGGCAAATTACCAAAAACATTTCCATTTTACATTTTACACTTTAGCGCCTAACCAGGGTGAATTAGAATGATTAAGCTATTTGATAGCGATCGCCGCGCATGTGCAATTTACGTAGAGATGTTAATGTCTTATTTGTGTTAAACAGAGGAGCGGCAATCGAAAACCCAAAAAATTCAGAATTCCTAGCATGTTCCGGTTTTTTGTTTTCGGCGAATAAAGTATATGGGCCAATAAAACATAATGTATCACCTAGAGGACGACCCGATTGTTCATAATCACAATCATACACCCGCCTACCATAAACAGGAGCGCGGCAAATGACCAAAAACATTTCAATTTTACATTTTACACTTTAGCGCCTAACCAGGGTGAATTAGAATGATTAAGCTATTTGATAGCGATCGCCGCGCATGTGCAATTTACGTAGAGATGTTAATGTCTTATTTGTGTTAAACAGAGGAGCGGCAATCGAAAACCCAAAAAATTCAGAATTCCTAGCATGTTCCGGTTTTTTGTTTTCGGCGAATAAGTATATGGGCCAATAAAACATAATGTATCACCTAGAGGACAACCCGATTGTTCATAATCACAATCATACACCCGCCTAGCATAAACAGGAGCGCGGCAAATGACCAAAAACATTTCCATTTTACATTTTACACTTTAGCGCCTAACCAGGGTGAATTAGAATGATTAAGCTATTTGATAGCGATCGCCGCGCATGTGCAATTTACGTAGAGATATTAATGTGTTATTTGTGTTAAACAGAGGAGCGGCAATCGAAAACCCAAAAAATTCAGAATTCCTAGCATGTTCCGGTTTTTTGTTTTCGGCGAATAAAGTATATGGGCCAATATAACATAATGTATCACCTAGAGGACAACCCGATTGTTCATAATCACAATCATACACCCGCCTACCATAAACAGGAGCGCGGCAATTGACCAAAAACATTTCAAGTTTACATTTTACACTTTAGGGCCTAACCAGGGTGAACTAGAAGGATTAAACTATTTGATTGCGATCGCCGCACATGTGCACTTTACGAAGAGATGTCAAGGTCTTATATGTGTTCAACAGAGGAGCGGCAATCGAAAACCCAAAAAATTCAGAATTCCTAGCATGTTCCGGTTTTTTGTTTTCGGCGAATAAAGTATATGGGCCAATAAAACATAATGTATCACCTAGAGGACAACCCGATTGTTCATAATCACAATCATACACCCGCCTACCATAAACAGGAGCGCGGCAAATGACCAAAAACATTTCAATTTTACATTTTACACTTTAGCGCCTAACCAGGGTGAATTAGAATGATTAAACTATTTGATTGCGATCGCCGCGCATGTGCAATTTACGTAGAGATGTTAATGTCTTATTTGTGTTAAACAGAGGAGCAGTAAATTAGCGCCTAACCAGGGTGAATTAGAAGGATTAAACTATTTGATAGCGATCGCCGCGCATGTGCAATTTACGTAGAGATATTAATGTGTTATTTGTGTTAAACAGAGGAGCGGCAATCGAAAACCCAAAAAATTCAGAATTCCTAGCATGTTCCGGTTTTTTGTTTTCGGCGAATAAGGTATATGGGCCAATATAACATAATGTATCACCTAGAGGACAACCCGATTGTTCATAATCACAATCATACACCCGCCTACCATAAACAGGAGCGCGGCAATTGACCAAAAACATTTCAATTTTACATTTTACACTTTAGCGCCTAACCAGGGTGAATTAGAAGGATTAAACTATCTGACTACGGTCGCCGCACATGTGCACTTTACGTAGAGATGTTAATGTCTTATTTGTGTTAAACAGAGGAGCGGCAATCGAAAACCCAAAAAATTCAGAATTCCTAGCATGTTCCGGTTTTTTGTTTTCGGCGAATAAGTATATGGGCCAATAAAACATAATGTATCACCTAGAGGACAACCCGATTGTTCATAATCACAATCATACACCCGCCTAGCATGAACATTAGCGCGGCAATTGACCAAAAACATTTCAAGTTTACATTTTACACTTTGGGGCCTAACCAGGGTTAATTAGAAGGATTAAACTATTTGATTGCGATCGCCGCGCATGTGCAATTTACGTAGAGATGTTAATGTCTTATTTGTGTTAAACAGAGGAGCGGCAAATTAGCGCCTAACCAGGGTGAATTAGAAGGATTAAACTATCTGATTACGGCCGCCGCACATGTGCACTTTACGTACAGATGTCAATGGCTTATATGTGTTGAACAGAGAAGCGGCAATCTAAAACCAAAAAAAATCAACATTCCTAGCATGTTCCGGTTTTTTGTTTTCGGCGAATAAAGTATATGGGCCAATATAACATAATGTATCACCTAGAGGACAACCCGATTGTTCATAATCACAATCATACACCCGCCTACCATGAACATTAGCGCGGCAATTGACCAAAAACATTTCAAGTTTACATTTTACACTTTGGGGCCTAACCAGGGTTAATTAGAAGGATTAAACTATTTGATTGCGATCGCCGCGCATGTGCAATTTACGTAGAGATGTTAATGTCTTATTTGTGTTAAACAGAGGAGCGGCAATCGAAAACCCAAAAAATTCAGAATTCCTAGCATGTTCCGGTTTTTTGTTTTCGGCGAATAAGTATATGGGCCAATAAAACATAATGTATCACCTAGAGGACAACCCGATTGTTCATAATCACAATCATACACCCGCCTAGCATAAACAGGAGCGCGGCAAATTACCAAAAACATTTCCATTTTACATTTTACACTTTAGCGCCTAACCAGGGTGAATTAGAATGATTAAGCTATTTGATAGCGATCGCCGCGCATGTGCAATTTACGTAGAGATGTTAATGTCTTATTTGTGTTAAACAGAGGAGCGGCAAATTAGCGCCTAACCAGGGTGAATTAGAAGGATTAAGCTATCTGATTACGGTCGCCACACATGTGCACTTTACGTAGAGATGTCAATGGCTTATATGTGTTGAACAGAGAAGCGGCAATCTAAAACCAAAAAAAATCAACATTCCTAACATGTTCCGGTTTTTTGTTTTCGGCGAATAAAGTATATGGGCCAATAAAACATAATGTATCACCTAGAGGTCAACCCGATTGTTCATAATCACAATCATACACCCGCCTACCATAAACAGGAGCGCGGCAAATGACCAAAAACATTTCAATTTTACATTTTACACTTTAGCGCCTAACCAGGGTGAATTAGAATGATTAAACTATTTGATTGCGATCGCCGCGCATGTGCAATTTACGTAGAGATGTTAATGTCTTATTTGTGTTAAACAGAGGAGCGGCAAATTAGCGCCTAACCAGGGAGAATTAGAAGGATTAAACTATCTGATTACGGCCGCCGCACATGTGCACTTTACGTACAGATGTCAATGGCTTATATGTGTTGAACAGAGAAGCGGCAATCTAAAACCAAAAAAAAATCAACATTCCTAGCATGTTCCGGTTTTTTGTTTTCGGCGAATAAAGTATATGGGCCAATATAACATAATGTATCACCTAGAGGACAACCCGATTGTTCATAATCACAATCATACACCCGCCTACCATGAACATTAGCGCGGCAATTGACCAAAAACATTCCAAGTTTACATTTTACACTTTGGGGCCTAACCAGGGTGAATTAGAAGGATTAAACTATTTGATTGCGATCGCCGCGCATGTGCAATTTACGTAGAGATGTTAATGTCTTATTTGTGTTAAACAGAGGAGCGGCAATCGAAAACCCAAAAAATTCAGAATTCCTAGCATGTTCCGGTTTTTTGTTTTCGGCGAATAAAGTATATGGGCCAATAAAACATAATGTATCACCTAGAGGACAACCCGATTGTTCATAATCATAATCATACACCCGCCTACCATAAACAGGAGCGCGGCAAATGACCAAAAACATTTCAATTTTACATTTTACACTTTAGCGCCTAACCAGGGTGAATTAGAATGATTAAACTATTTGATTGCGATCGCCGCGCATGTGCAATTTACGTAGAGATGTTAATGTCTTATTTGTGTTAAACAGAGGAGCGGCAAATTAGCGCCTAACCAGGGTGAATTAGAAGGATTAAACTATCTGATTACGGCCGCCGCACATGTGCACTTTACGTACAGATGTCAATGGCTTATATGTGTTGAACAGAGAAGCGGCAATCTAAAACCAAAAAAAATCAACATTCCTAGCATGTTCCGGTTTTTTGTTTTCGGCGAATAAAGTATATGGGCCAATATAACATAATGTATCACCTAGAGGACAACCCGATTGTTCATAATCACAATCATACACCCGCCTACCATGAACATTAGCGCGGCAATTGACCAAAAACATTTCAAGTTTACATTTTACACTTTGGGGCCTAACCAGGGTGAATTAGAATGATTAAACTATTTGATTGCGATCGCCGCGCATGTGCAATTTACGTAGAGATGTTAATGTCTTATTTGTGTTAAACAGAGGAGCGGCAATCGAAAACCCAAAAAATTCAGAATTCCTAGCATGTTCCGGTTTTTTGTTTTCGGCGAATAAAGTATATGGGCCAATAAAACATAATGTATCACCTAGAGGACAACCCGATTGTTCATAGTCATAATCATACACCCGCCTACCATAAACAGGAGCGCGGCAAATGACCAAAAACATTTCAATTTTACATTTTACACTTTAGCGCCTAACCAGGGTGAATTAGAATGATTAAACTATTTGATTGCGATCGCCGCGCATGTGCAATTTACGTAGAGATGTTAATGTCTTATTTGTGTTAAACAGAGGAGCGGCAAATTAGCGCCTAACCAGGGTGAATTAGAAGGATTAAACTATCTGATTACGGCCGCCGCACATGTGCACTTTACGTACAGATGTCAATGGCTTATATGTGTTGAACAGAGAAGCGGCAATCTAAAACCAAAAAAAATCAACATTCCTAGCATGTTCCGGTTTTTTGTTTTCGGCGAATAAAGTATATGGGCCAATATAACATAATGTATCACCTAGAGGACAACCCGATTGTTCATAATCACAATCATACACCCGCCTACCATGAACATTAGCGCGGCAATTGACCAAAAACATTTCAAGTTTACATTTTACACTTTGGGGCCTAACCAGGGTTAATTAGAAGGATTAAACTATTTGATTGCGATCGCCGCGCATGTGCAATTTACGTAGAGATGTTAATGTCTTATTTGTGTTAAACAGAGGAGCGGCAATCGAAAACCCAAAAAATTCAGAATTCCTAGCATGTTCCGGTTTTTTGTTTTCGGCGAATAAGTATATGGGCCAATAAAACATAATGTATCACCTAGAGGACAACCCGATTGTTTATAATTACAATCATACACCCGCCTAGCATAAACAGGAGCGCGGCAAATTACCAAAAACATTTCCATTTTACATTTTACACTTTAGCGCCTAACCAGGGTGAATTAGAATGATTAAGCTATTTGATAGCGATCGCCGCGCATGTGCAATTTACGTAGAGATGTTAATGTCTTATTTGTGTTAAACAGAGGAGCGGCAAATTAGCGCCTAACCAGGGTGAATTAGAAGGATTAAGCTATCTGATTACGGTCGCCACACATGTGCACTTTACGTAGAGATGTCAATGGCTTATATGTGTTGAACAGAGAAGCGGCAATCTAAAACCAAAAAAAATCAACATTCCTAACATGTTCCGGTTTTTTGTTTTCGGCGAATAAAGTATATGGGCCAATAAAACATAATGTATCACCTAGAGGTCAACCCGATTGTTCATAATCACAATCATACACCCGCCTACCATAAACAGGAGCGCGGCAAATGACCAAAAACATTTCAATTTTACATTTTACACTTTAGCGCCTAACCAGGGTGAATTAGAACGATTAAACTATTTGATTGCGATCGCCGCGCATGTGCAATTTACGTAGAGATGTTAATGTCTTATTTGTGTTAAACAGAGGAGCGGCAAATTAGCGCCTAACCAGGGAGAATTAGAAGGATTAAACTATCTGATTACGGCCGCCGCACATGTGCACTTTACGTACAGATGTCAATGGCTTATATGTGTTGAACAGAGAAGCGGCAATCTAAAACCAAAAAAAAATCAACATTCCTAGCATGTTCCGGTTTTTTGTTTTCGGCGAATAAAGTATATGGGCCAATATAACATAATGTATCACCTAGAGGACAACCCGATTGTTCATAATCACAATCATACACCCGCCTACCATGAACATTAGCGCGGCAATTGACCAAAAACATTCCAAGTTTACATTTTACACTTTGGGGCCTAACCAGGGTGAATTAGAAGGATTAAACTATTTGATTGCGATCGCCGCGCATGTGCAATTTACGTAGAGATGTTAATGTCTTATTTGTGTTAAACAGAGGAGCGGCAATCGAAAACCCAAAAAATTCAGAATTCCTAGCATGTTCCGGTTTTTTGTTTTCGGCGAATAAAGTATATGGGCCAATAAAACATAATGTATCACCTAGAGGACAACCCGATTGTTCATAATCATAATCATACACCCGCCTACCATAAACAGGAGCGCGGCAAATGACCAAAAACATTTCAATTTTACATTTTACACTTTAGCGCCTAACCAGGGTGAATTAGAATGATTAAACTATTTGATTGCGATCGCCGCGCATGTGCAATTTACGTAGAGATGTTAATGTCTTATTTGTGTTAAACAGAGGAGCGGCAAATTAGCGCCTAACCAGGGTGAATTAGAAGGATTAAGCTATCTGATTACGGCCGCCGCACATGTGCACTTTACGTACAGATGTCAATGGCTTATATGTGTTGAACAGAGAAGCGGCAATCTAAAACCAAAAAAAATCAACATTCCTAGCATGTTCCGGTTTTTTGTTTTCGGCGAATAAAGTATATGGGCCAATATAACATAATGTATCACCTAGAGGACAACCCGATTGTTCATAATCACAATCATACACCCGCCTACCATGAACATTAGCGCGGCAATTGACCAAAAACATTTCAAGTTTACATTTTACACTTTGGGGCCTAACCAGGGTTAATTAGAAGGATTAAACTATTTGATTGCGATCGCCGCGCATGTGCAATTTACGTAGAGATGTTAATGTCTTATTTGTGTTAAACAGAGGAGCGGCAATCAAAAACCCAAAAAATTCAGAATTCCTAGCATGTTCCGGTTTTTTGTTTTCGGCGAATAAAGTATATGGGCCAATAAAACATAATGTATCACCTAGAGGACGACCCGATTGTTCATAATCACAATCATACACCCGCCTACCATAAACAGGAGCGCGGCAAATGACCAAAAACATTTCAATTTTACATTTTACACTTTAGCGCCTAACCAGGGTGAATTAGAATGATTAAGCTATTTGATAGCGATCGCCGCGCATGTGCAATTTACGTAGAGATGTTAATGTCTTATTTGTGTTAAACAGAGGAGCGGCAATCGAAAACCCAAAAAATTCAGAATTCCTAGCATGTTCCGGTTTTTTGTTTTCGGCGAATAAGTATATGGGCCAATAAAACATAATGTATCACCTAGAGGACAACCCGATTGTTCATAATCACAATCATACACCCGCCTAGCATAAACAGGAGCGCGGCAAATGACCAAAAACATTTCCATTTTACATTTTACACTTTAGCGCCTAACCAGGGTGAATTAGAATGATTAAGCTATTTGATAGCGATCGCCGCGCATGTGCAATTTACGTAGAGATATTAATGTGTTATTTGTGTTAAACAGAGGAGCGGCAATCGAAAACCCAAAAAATTCAGAATTCCTAGCATGTTCCGGTTTTTTGTTTTCGGCGAATAAAGTATATGGGCCAATATAACATAATGTATCACCTAGAGGACAACCCGATTGTTCATAATCACAATCATACACCCGCCTACCATAAACAGGAGCGCGGCAATTGACCAAAAACATTTCAAGTTTACATTTTACACTTTAGGGCCTAACCAGGGTGAATTAGAAGGATTAAACTATTTGATTGCGATCGCCGCACATGTGCACTTTACGAAGAGATGTCAAGGTCTTATATGTGTTCAACAGAGGAGCGGCAATCGAAAACCCAAAAAATTCAGAATTCCTAGCATGTTCCGGTTTTTTGTTTTCGGCGAATAAAGTATATGGGCCAATAAAGCATAATGTATCACCTAGAGGACAACCCGATTGTTCATAATCACAATCATACACCCGCCTACCATAAACAGGAGCGCGGCTAATGACCAAAAACATTTCAATTTTACATTTTACACTTTAGCGCCTAACCAGGGTGAATTAGAATGATTAAACTATTTGATTGCGATCGCCGCGCATGTGCAATTTACGTAGAGATGTTAATGTCTTATTTGTGTTAAACAGAGGAGCGGTAAATTAGCGCCTAACCAGGGTGAATTAGAAGGATTAAACTATTTGATAGCGATCGCCGCGCATGTGCAATTTACGTAGAGATATTAATGTGTTATTTGTGTTAAACAGAGGAGCGGCAATCGAAAACCCAAAAAATTCAGAATTCCTAGCATGTTCCGGTTTTTTGTTTTCGGCGAATAAAGTATATGGGCCAATATAACATAATGTATCACCTAGAGGACAACCCGATTGTTCATAATCACAATCATACACCCGCCTACCATAAACAGGAGCGCGGCAATTGACCAAAAACATTTCAATTTTACATTTTACACTTTAGCGCCTAACCAGGGTGAATTAGAAGGATTAAACTATCTGATTACGGTCGCCGCACATGTGCACTTTACGTAGAGATGTCAATGGCTTATATGTGTTGAACAGATAAGCGGCAATCTAAAACCAAAAAAAATCAACATTCCTAGCATGTTCCGGTTTTTTGTTTTCGGCGAATAAAGTATATGGGCCAATATAACATAATGTATCACCTAGAGGACAACCCGATTGTTCATAATCACAATCATACACCCGCCTACCATGAACATTAGCGTGGCAATTGACCAAAAACATTTCAAGTTTACATTTTACACTTTGGGGCCTAACCAGGGTTAATTAGAAGGATTAAACTATTTGATTGCGATCGCCGCGCATGTGCAATTTACTTAGAGATGTTAATGTCTTATTTGTGTTAAACAGAGGAGCGGCAAATTAGCGCCTAACCAGGGTGAATTAGAAGGATTAAACTATCTGATTACGGCCGCCGCACATGTGCACTTTACGTACAGATGTCAATGGCTTATATGTGTTGAACAGAGAAGCGGCAATCTAAAACCAAAAAAAATCAACATTCCTAGCATGTTCCGGTTTTTTGTTTTCGGCGAATAAAGTATATGGGCCAATATAACTTAATGTATCACCTAGAGGACAACCCGATTGTTCATAATCACAATCATACACCCGCCTACCATGAACATTAGCGCGGCAATTGACCAAAAACATTTCAAGTTTACATTTTACACTTTGGGGCCTAACCAGGGTTAATTAGAAGGATTAAACTATTTGATTGCGATCGCCGCGCATGTGCAATTTACGTAGAGATGTTAATGTCTTATTTGTGTTAAACAGAGGAGCGGTAAATTAGCGCCTAACCAGGGTGAATTAGAAGGATTAAACTATTTGATAGCGATCGCCGCGCATGTGCAATTTACGTAGAGATATTAATGTGTTATTTGTGTTAAACAGAGGAGCGGCAATCGAAAACCCAAAAAATTCAGAATTCCTAGCATGTTCCGGTTTTTTGATTTCGGCGAATAAGTAGATGGGCCAATAAAACATAATGTATCACCTAGAGGACAACCCGATTGTTCATAATCACAATCATACACCCGCCTAGCATAAACAGGAGCGCGGCAAATGACCAAAAACATTTCCATTTTACATTTTACACTTTAGCGCCTAACCAGGGTGAATTAGAATGATTAAGCTATTTGATAGCGATCGCCGCGCATGTGCAATTTACGTAGAGATATTAATGTGTTATTTGTGTTAAACAGAGGAGCGGCAATCGAAAACCCAAAAAATTCAGAATTCCTAGCATGTTCCGGTTTTTTGTTTTCGGCGAATAAAGTATATGGGCCAATATAACATAATGTATCACCTAGAGGACAACCCGATTGTTCATAATCACAATCATACACCCGCCTACCATAAACAGGAGCGCGGCAATTGACCATAAACATTTCAATTTTACATTTTACACTTTAGCGCCTAACCAGGGTGAATTAGAAGGATTAAACTATCTGATTACGGTCGCCGCACATGTGCACTTTACGTAGAGATGTCAATGGCTTATATGTGTTGAACAGAGAAGCGGCAATCTAAAACCAAAAAAAATCAACATTCCTAGCATGTTCCGGTTTTTTGTTTTCGGCGAATAAAGTATATGGGCCAATATAACATAATGTATCACCTAGAGGACAACCCGATTGTTCATAATCACAATCATACACCCGCCTACCATAAACAGGAGCGCGGCAATTGACCAAAAACATTTCAATTTTACATTTTACACCTTAGCGCCTAACCAGGGTGAATTAGAAGGATTAAACTATCTGATTACGGTCGCCGCACATGTGCACTTTACGTAGAGATGTCAATGGCTTATATGTGTTGAACAGATAAGCGGCAATCTAAAACCAAAAAAAATCAACATTCCTAGCATGTTCCGGTTTTTTGTTTTCGGCGAATAAAGTATATGGGCCAATATAACATAATGTATCACCTAGAGGACAACCCGATTGTTCATAATCACAATCATACACCCGCCTACCATGAACATTAGCGCGGCAATTGACCAAAAACATTTCAAGTTTACATTTTACACTTTGGGGCCTAACCAGGGTTAATTAGAAGGATTAAACTATTTGATTGCGATCGCCGCGCATGTGCAATTTACGTAGAGATGTTAATGTCTTATTTGTGTTAAACAGAGGAGCGGCAATCAAAAACCCAAAAAATTCAGAATTCCTAGCATGTTCCGGTTTTTTGTTTTCGGCGAATAAAGTATATGGGCCAATAAAACATAATGTATCACCTAGAGGACGACCCGATTGTTCATAATCACAATCATACACCCGCCTACCATAAACAGGAGCGCGGCAAATGACCAAAAACATTTCAATTTTACATTTTACACTTTAGCGCCTAACCAGGGTGAATTAGAATGATTAAGCTATTTGATAGCGATCGCCGCGCATGTGCAATTTACGTAGAGATGTTAATGTCTTATTTGTGTTAAACAGAGGAGCGGCAATCGAAAACCCAAAAAATTCAGAATTCCTAGCATGTTCCGGTTTTTTGATTTCGGCGAATAAGTAGATGGGCCAATAAAACATAATGTATCACCTAGAGGACAACCCGATTGTTCATAATCACAATCATACACCCGCCTAGCATAAACAGGAGCGCGGCAAATGACCAAAAACATTTCCATTTTACATTTTACACTTTAGCGCCTAACCAGGGTGAATTAGAATGATTAAGCTATTTGATAGCGATCGCCGCGCATGTGCAATTTACGTAGAGATATTAATGTGTTATTTGTGTTAAACAGAGGAGCGGCAATCGAAAACCCAAAAAATTCAGAATTCCTAGCATGTTCCGGTTTTTTGTTTTCGGCGAATAAAGTATATGGGCCAATATAACATAATGTATCACCTAGAGGACAACCCGATTGTTCATAATCACAATCATACACCCGCCTACCATAAACAGGAGCGCGGCAATTGACCAAAAACATTTCAATTTTACATTTTACACTTTAGCGCCTAACCAGGGTGAATTAGAAGGATTAAACTATCTGATTACGGTCGCCGCACATGTGCACTTTACGTAGAGATGTCAATGGCTTATATGTGTTGAACAGAGAAGCGGCAATCTAAAACCAAAAAAAATCAACATTCCTAGCATGTTCCGGTTTTTTGTTTTCGGCGAATAAAGTATATGGGCCAATATAACATAATGTATCACCTAGAGGACAACCTGATTGTTCATAATCACAATCATACACCCGCCTACCATAAACATTAGCGCGGCAATTGACCAAAAACATTTCAAGTTTACATTTTACACTTTAGGGCCTAAC
Organism: Bactrocera oleae; assembly: GCF_042242935.1. Taxonomy (NCBI): domain Eukaryota; kingdom Metazoa; phylum Arthropoda; class Insecta; order Diptera; family Tephritidae; genus Bactrocera; species Bactrocera oleae. The sequence continues at coordinate 18,916,282 of NC_091539.1, read as the reverse complement.
CAGGGTGAATTAGAAGGATTAAACTATTTGATTGCGATCGCCGCGTATATGCAATTTACGTAGAGATGTTAATGTCTTATTTGTGTTAAACAGAGGAGCGGCAATCGAAAACCCAAAAAATTCAGAATTCCTAGCATGTTCCGGTTTTTTGTTTTCGGCGAATAAAGTATATGGGCCAATAAAACATAATGTATCACCTAGAGGACAACCCGATTGTTCATAATCACAATCATACACCCGCCTACCATAAACAGGAGCGCGGCAAATGACCAAAAACATTTCAATTTTACATTTTACACTTTAGCGCCTAACCAGGGTGAATTAGAATGATTAAGCTATTTGATAGCGATCGCCGCGCATGTGCAATTTACGTAGAGATGTTAATGTCTTATTTGTGTTAAACAGAGGAGCGGCAATCGAAAACCCAAAAAATTCAGAATTCCTAGCATGTTCCGGTTTTTTGTTTTCGGCGAATAAAGTATATGGGCCAATAAAACATAATGTATCACCTAGAGGACAACCCGATTGTTCATAATCACAATCATACACCCGCCTACCATAAACAGGAGCGCGGCAAATGACCAAAAACATTTCAATTTTACATTTTACACTTTAGCGCCTAATCAGGGTGAATTAGAATGATTAAACTATTTGATTGCGATCGCCGCGCATGTGCAATTTACGTAGAGATGTTAATGTCTTATTTGTGTTAAACAGAGGAGCGGCAAATTAGCGCCTAACCAGGGTGAATTAGAAGGATTAAACTATCTGATTACGGTCGCCGCACATGTGCACTTTACGTAGAGATGTCAATGGCTTATATGTGTTGAACAGAGGAGCGGCAATCGAAAACCCAAAAAATTCAGAATTCCTAGCATGTTCCGGTTTTTTGTTTTCGGCGAATAAAGTATATGGGCCAATAAAACATAATGTATCACCTAGAGGACAACCCGATTGTTCATAATCACAATCATACACCCGCCTACCATAAACAGGAGCGCGGCAAATGACCAAAAACATTTCAATTTTACATTTTACACTTTAGCGCCTAACCAGGGTGAATTAGAATGATTAAGCTATTTGATAGCGATCGCCGCGCATGTGCAATTTACGTAGAGATGTTAATGTCTTATTTGTGTTAAACAGAGGAGCGGCAATCGAAAACCCAAAAAATTCAGAATTCCTAGCATGTTCCGGTTTTTTGTTTTCGGCGAATAAAGTATATGGGCCAATAAAACATAATGTATCACCTAGAGGACAACCCGATTGTTCATAATCACAATCATACACCCGCCTACCATAAACAGGAGCGCGGCAAATGACCAAAAACATTTCAATTTTACATTTTACACTTTAGCGCCTAATCAGGGTGAATTAGAATGATTAAACTATTTGATTGCGATCGCCGCGCATGTGCAATTTACGTAGAGATGTTAATGTCTTATTTGTGTTAAACAGAGGAGCGGCAATCTAAAACCAAAAAAAATCAACATTCCTAGCATGTTCCGGTTTTTTGTTTTCGGCGAATAAAGTATATGGGCCAATATAACATAATGTATCACCTAGAGGACAACCCGATTGTTCATAATCACAATCATACACCCGCCTACCATGAACATTAGCGTGGCAATTGACCAAAAACATTTCAAGTTTACATTTTACACTTTGGGCCTAACCAGGGTTAATTAGAAGGATTAAACTATTTGATTGCGATCGCCGCGCATGTGCAATTTACTTAGAGATGTTAATGTCTTATTTGTGTTAAACAGAGGAGCGGCAAATTAGCGCCTAACCAGGGTGAATTAGAAGGATTAAACTATCTGATTACGGCCGCCGCACATGTGCACTTTACGTACAGATGTCAATGGCTTATATGTGTTGAACAGAGAAGCGGCAATCTAAAACCAAAAAAAAATCAACATTCCTAGCATGTTCCGGTTTTTTGTTTTCGGCGAATAAAGTATATGGGCCAATATAACATAATGTATCACCTAGAGGACAACCCGATTGTTCATAATCACAATCATACACCCGCCTACCATGAACATTAGCGCGGCAATTGACCAAAAACATTTCAAGTTTACATTTTACACTTTGGGGCCTAACCAGGGTTAATTAGAAGGATTAAACTATTCGATTGCGATCGCCGCGCATGTGCAATTTACGTAGAGATGTTAATGTCTTATTTGTGTTAAACAGAGGAGCGGCAATCAAAAACCCAAAAAATTCAGAATTCCTAGCATGTTCCGGTTTTTTGTTTTCGGCGAATAAAGTATATGGGCCAATAAAACATAATGTATCACCTAGAGGACGACCCGATTGTTCATAATCACAATCATACACCCGCCTACCATAAACAGGAGCGCGGCAAATGACCAAAAACATTTCAATTTTACATTTTACACTTTAGCGCCTAATCAGGGTGAATTAGAATGATTAAACTATTTGATTGCGATCGCCGCACATGTGCACTTTACGAAGAGATGTCAAGGTCTTATATGTGTTCAACAGAGGAGCGGCAATCGAAAACCCAAAAAATTCAGAATTCCTAGCATGTTCCGGTTTTTTGTTTTCGGCGAATAAAGTATATGGGCCAATATAACATAATGTATCACCTAGAGGACAACCCGATTGTTCATAATCACAATCATACACCCGCCTACCATAAACAGGAGCGCGGCAATTGACCAAAAACATTTCAAGTTTACATTTTACACTTTAGGGCCTAACCAGGGTGAATTAGAAGGATTAAACTATTTGATTGCGATCGCCGCACATGTGCACTTTACGAAGAGATGTCAAGGTCTTATATGTGTTCAACAGAGGAGCGGCAATCGAAAACCCAAAAAATTCAGAATTCCTAGCATGTTCCGGTTTTTTGTTTTCGGCGAATAAAGTATATGGGCCAATAAAACATAATGTATCACCTAGAGGACAACCCGTCCCCATACACCCGCCTACCATAAACAGGAGCGCGGCAAATGACCAAAAACATTTCAATTTTACATTTTACACTTTAGCGCCTAACCAGGGTGAATTAGAATGATTAAACTATTTGATTGCGATCGCCTCGCATGTGCAATTTACGTAGAGATGTTAATGTCTTATTTGTGTTAAACAGAGGAGCGGTAAATTAGCGCCTAACCAGGGTGAATTAGAAGGATTAAACTATTTGATAGCGATCGCCGCGCATGTGCAATTTACGTAGAGATATTAATGTGTTATTTGTGTTAAACAGAGGAGCGGCAATCGAAAACCCAAAAAATTCAGAATTCCTAGCATGTTCCGGTTTTTTGTTTTCGGCGAATAAAGTATATGGGCCAATATAACATAATGTATCACCTAGAGGACAACCCGATTGTTCATAATCACAATCATACACCCGCCTACCATAAACAGGAGCGCGGCAATTGACCAAAAACATTTCAATTTTACATTTTACACTTTAGCGCCTAACCAGGGTGAATTAGAAGGATTAAACTATCTGATTACGGTCGCCGCACATGTGCACTTTACGTAGAGATGTCAATGGCTTATATGTGTTGAACAGATAAGCGGCAATCTAAAACCAAAAAAAATCAACATTCCTAGCATGTTCCGGTTTTTTGTTTTCGGCGAATAAAGTATATGGGCCAATATAACATAATGTATCACCTAGAGGACAACCCGATTGTTCATAATCACAATCATACACCCGCCTACCATGAACATTAGCGTGGCAATTGACCAAAAACATTTCAAGTTTACATTTTACACTTTGGGGCCTAACCAGGGTTAATTAGAAGGATTAAACTATTTGACTGCGATCGCCGCGCATGTGCAATTTACTTAGAGATGTTAATGTCTTATTTGTGTTAAACAGAGGAGCGGCAAATTAGCGCCTAACCAGGGTGAATTAGAAGGATTAAACTATCTGATTACGGCCGCCGCACATGTGCACTTTACGTACAGATGTCAATGGCTTATATGTGTTGAACAGAGAAGCGGCAATCTAAAACCAAAAAAAATCAACATTCCTAGCATGTTCCGGTTTTTTGTTTTCGGCGAATAAAGTATATGGGCCAATATAACATAATGTATCACCTAGAGGACAACCCGATTGTTCATAATCACAATCATACACCCGCCTACCATGAACATTAGCGCGGCAATTGACCAAAAACATTTCAAGTTTACATTTTACACTTTGGGGCCTAACCAGGGTTAATTAGAAGGATTAAACTATTTGATTGCGATCGCCGCGCATGTGCAATTTACGTAGAGATGTTAATGTCTTATTTGTGTTAAACAGAGGAGCGGCAATCAAAAACCCAAAAAATTCAGAATTCCTAGCATGTTCCGGTTTTTTGTTTTCGGCGAATAAAGTATATGGGCCAATAAAACATAATGTATCACCTAGAGGACGACCCGATTGTTCATAATCACAATCATACACCCGCCTACCATAAACAGGAGCGCGGCAAATGACCAAAAACATTTCAATTTTACATTTTACACTTTAGCGCCTAACCAGGGTGAATTAGAATGATTAAGCTATTTGATAGCGATCGCCGCGCATGTGCAATTTACGTAGAGATGTTAATGTCTTATTTGTGTTAAACAGAGGAGCGGCAATCGAAAACCCAAAAAATTCAGAATTCCTAGCATGTTCCGGTTTTTTGTTTTCGGCGAATAAGTATATGGGCCAATAAAACATAATGTATCACCTAGAGGACAACCCGATTGTTCATAATCACAATCATACACCCGCCTAGCATAAACAGGAGCGCGGCAAATGACCAAAAACATTTCCATTTTACATTTTACACTTTAGCGCCTAACCAGGGTGAATTAGAATGATTAAGCTATTTGATAGCGATCGCCGCGCATGTGCAATTTACGTAGAGATATTAATGTGTTATTTGTGTTAAACAGAGGAGCGGCAATCGAAAACCCAAAAAATTCAGAATTCCTAGCATGTTCCGGTTTTTTGTTTTCGGCGAATAAAGTATATGGGCCAATATAACATAATGTATCACCTAGAGGACAACCCGATTGTTCATAATCACAATCATACACCCGCCTACCATAAACAGGAGCGCGGCAATTGACCAAAAACATTTCAATTTTACATTTTACACTTTAGCGCCTAACCAGGGTGAATTAGAAGGATTAAACTATCTGATTACGGTCGCCGCACATGTGCACTTTACGTAGAGATGTCAATGGCTTATATGTGTTGAACAGAGAAGCGGCAATCTAAAACCAAAAAAAATCAACATTCCTAGCATGTTCCGGTTTTTTGTTTTCGGCGAATAAAGTATATGGGCCAATATAACATAATGTATCACCTAGAGGACAACCCGATTGTTCATAATCACAATCATACACCCGCCTACCATAAACATTAGCGCGGCAATTGACCAAAAACATTTCAAGTTTACATTTTACACTTTAGGGCCTAACCAGGGTGAATTAGAAGGATTAAACTATTTGATAGCGATCGCCGCGCATATGCAATTTACGTAGAGATGTTAATGTCTTATTTGTGTTAAACAGAGGAGCGGCAATCGAAAACCCAAAAAATTCAGAATTCCTAGCATGTTCCGGTTTTTTATTTTCGGCGAATAAAGTATATGGGCCAATAAAACATAATGTATCACCTAGAGGACAACCCGATTGTTCATAATCACAATCATACACCCGCCTACCATAAACAGGAGCGCGGCAAATGACCAAAAACATTTCAATTTTACATTTTACACTTTAGCGCTTAACCAGGGTGAATTAGAATGATTAAACTATTTGATTGCGATCGCCGCGCATGTGCAATTTACGTAGAGATGTTAATGTCTTATTTGTGTTAAACAGAGGAGCGGCAAATTAGCGCCTAACCAGGGTGAATTAGAAGGATTAAACTATCTGATTACGGTCGCCGCACATGTGCACTTTACGTAGAGATGTCAATGGCTTATATGTGTTGAACAGAAGAGCGGCAATCGAAAACCCAAAAAATTCAGAATTCCTAGCATGTTCCGGTTTTTTGTTTTCGGCGAATAAAGTATATGGGCCAATAAAACATAATGTATCACCTAGAGGACAACCCGATTGTTCATAATCACAATCATACACCCGCCTACCATAAACAGGAGCGCGGCAAATGACCAAAAACATTTCAATTTTACATTTTACACTTTAGCGCCTAACCAGGGTGAATTAGAATGATTAAGCTATTTGATAGCGATCGCCGCGCATGTGCAATTTACGTAGAGATGTTAATGTCTTATTTGTGTTAAACAGAGGAGCGGCAATCGAAAACCCAAAAAATTCAGAATTCCTAGCATGTTCCGGTTTTTTGTTTTCGGCGAATAAAGTATATGGGCCAATAAAACATAATGTATCACCTAGAGGACAACCCGATTGTTCATAATCACAATCATACACCCGCCTACCATAAACAGGAGCGCGACAAATGACCAAAAACATTTCAATTTTACATTTTACACTTTAGCGCCTAATCAGGGTGAATTAGAATGATTAAACTATTTGATTGCGATCGCCGCGCATGTGCAATTTACGTAGAGATGTTAATGTCTTATTTGTGTTAAACAGAGGAGCGGCAATCTAAAACCAAAAAAAATCAACATTCCTAGCATGTTCCGGTTTTTTGTTTTCGGCGAATAAAGTATATGGGCCAATATAACATAATGTATCACCTAGAGGACAACCCGATTGTTCATAATCATAATCATACACCCGCCTACCATGAACATTAGCGTGGCAATTGACCAAAAACATTTCAAGTTTACATTTTACACTTTGGGCCTAACCAGGGTTAATTAGAAGGATTAAACTATTTGATTGCGATCGCCGCGCATGTGCAATTTACTTAGAGATGTTAATGTCTTATTTGTGTTAAACAGAGGAGCGGCAAATTAGCGCCTAACCAGGGTGAATTAGAAGGATTAAACTATCTGATTACGGCCGCCGCACATGTGCACTTTACGTACAGATGTCAATGGCTTATATGTGTTGAACAGAGAAGCGGCAATCTAAAACCAAAAAAAAATCAACATTCCTAGCATGTTCCGGTTTTTTGTTTTCGGCGAATAAAGTATATGGGCCAATATAACATAATGTATCACCTAGAGGACAACCCGATTGTTCATAATCACAATCATACACCCGCCTACCATGAACATTAGCGCGGCAATTGACCAAAAACATTTCAAGTTTACATTTTACACTTTGGGGCCTAACCAGGGTTAATTAGAAGGATTAAACTATTCGATTGCGATCGCCGCGCATGTGCAATTTACGTAGAGATGTTAATGTCTTATTTGTGTTAAACAGAGGAGCGGCAATCAAAAACCCAAAAAATTCAGAATTCCTAGCATGTTCCGGTTTTTTGTTTTCGGCGAATAAAGTATATGGGCCAATAAAACATAATGTATCACCTAGAGGACGACCCGATTGTTCATAATCACAATCATACACCCGCCTACCATAAACAGGAGCGCGGCAAATGACCAAAAACATTTCAATTTTACATTTTACACTTTAGCGCCTAACCAGGGTGAATTAGAATGATTAAGCTATTTGATAGCGATCGCCGCGCATGTGCAATTTACGTAGAGATGTTAATGTCTTATTTGTGTTAAACAGAGGAGCGGCAATCGAAAACCCAAAAAATTCAGAATTCCTAGCATGTTCCGGTTTTTTGTTTTCGGCGAATAAGTATATGGGCCAATAAAACATAATGTATCACCTAGAGGACAACCCGATTGTTCATAATCACAATCATACACCCGCCTAGCATAAACAGGAGCGCGGCAAATGACCAAAAACATTTCCATTTTACATTTTACACTTTAGCGCCTAACCAGGGTGAATTAGAATGATTAAGCTATTTGATAGCGATCGCCGCGCATGTGCAATTTACGTAGAGATATTAATGTGTTATTTGTGTTAAACAGAGGAGCGGCAATCGAAAACCCAAAAAATTCAGAATTCCTAGCATGTTCCGGTTTTTTGTTTTCGGCGAATAAAGTATATGGGCCAATATAACATAATGTATCACCTAGAGGACAACCCGATTGTTCATAATCACAATCATACACCCGCCTACCATAAACAGGAGCGCGGCAATTGACCAAAAACATTTCAATTTTACATTTTACACTTTAGCGCCTAACCAGGGTGAATTAGAAGGATTAAACTATCTGATTACGGTCGCCGCACATGTGCACTTTACGTAGAGATGTCAATGGCTTATATGTGTTGAACAGAGAAGCGGCAATCTAAAACCAAAAAAAATCAACATTCCTAGCATGTTCCGGTTTTTTGTTTTCGGCGAATAAAGTATATGGGCCAATATAACATAATGTATCACCTAGAGGACAACCCGATTGTTCATAATCACAATCATACACCCGCCTACCATAAACATTAGCGCGGCAATTGACCAAAAACATTTCAAGTTTACATTTTACACTTTAGGGCCTAACCAGGGTGAATTAGAAGGATTAAACTATTTGATTGCGATCGCCGCGCATATGCAATTTACGTAGAGACGTTAATGTCTTATTTGTGTTAAACAGAGGAGCGGCAATCGAAAACCCAAAAAATTCAGAATTCCTAGCATGTTCCGGTTTTTTATTTTCGGCGAATAAAGTATATGGGCCAATAAAACATAATGTATCACCTAGAGGACAACCCGATTGTTCATAATCACAATCATACACCCGCCTACCATAAACAGGAGCGCGGCAAATGACCAAAAACATTTCAATTTTACATTTTACACTTTAGCGCTTAACCAGGGTGAATTAGAATGATTAAACTATTTGATTGCGATCGCCGCGCATGTGCAATTTACGTAGAGATGTTAATGTCTTATTTGTGTTAAACAGAGGAGCGGCAAATTAGCGCCTAACCAGGGTGAATTAGAAGGATTAAACTATCTGATTACGGTCGCCGCACATGTGCACTTTACGTAGAGATGTCAATGGCTTATATGTGTTGAACAGAGGAGCGGCAATCGAAAACCCAAAAAATTCAGAATTCCTAGCATGTTCCGGTTTTTTGTTTTCGGCGAATAAAGTATATGGGCCAATAAAACATAATGTATCACCTAGAGGACAACCCGATTGTTCATAATCACAATCATACACCCGCCTACCATAAACAGGAGCGCGGCAAATGACCAAAAACATTTCAATTTTACATTTTACACTTTAACGCCTAACCAGGGTGAATTAGAATGATTAAGCTATTTGATAGCGATCGCCGCGCATGTGCAATTTACGTAGAGATGTTAATGTCTTATTTGTGTTAAACAGAGGAGCGGCAATCGAAAACCCAAAAAATTCAGAATTCCTAGCATGTTCCGGTTTTTTGTTTTCGGCGAATAAAGTATATGGGCCAATAAAACATAATGTATCACCTAGAGGACAACCCGATTGTTCATAATCACAATCATACACCCGCCTACCATAAACAGGAGCGCGGCAAATGACCAAAAACATTTCAATTTTACATTTTACACTTTAGCGCCTAATCAGGGTGAATTAGAATGATTAAACTATTTGATTGCGATCGCCGCGCATGTGCAATTTACGTAGAGATGTTAATGTCTTATTTGTGTTAAACAGAGGAGCGGCAAATTAGCGCCTAACCAGGGTGAATTAGAAGGATTAAACTATCTGATTACGGTCGCCGCACATGTGCACTTTACGTAGAGATGTCAATGGCTTATATGTGTTGAACAGAGAAGCGGCAATCTAAAACCAAAAAAAATCAACATTCCTAGAATGTTCCGGTTTTTTGATTTCGGCGAATAAAGTATATGGGCCAATATAACATAATGTATCACCTAGAGGACAACCCGATTGTTCATAATCACAATCTTACACCCGCCTACCATAAACAGGAGCGCGGCAAATGACCAAAAACATTTCAATTTTACATTTTACACTTTAGCGCCTAACCAGGGTGAATTAGAAGGATTGAACTATTTGATTGCGATCGCCGCACATGTGCACTTTACGAAGAGATGTCAAGGTCTTATATGTGTTGAACAGAGGAGCGGCAATCGAAAACCCAAAAAAATCAACATTCCTAGCATGTTCCGGTTTTTTGTTTTCGGCGAATAAAGTATATGGGCCAATATAACATAATGTATCACCTAGAGGACAACCCGATTGTTCATAATCACAATCATGCACCCGCCTACCATAAACATTAGCGCGGCAATTGACCAAAAACATTTCAAGTTTACATTTTACACTTTAGGGCCTAACCAGGGTGAATTAGAAGGATTGAACTATTTGATTGCGATCGCCGCACATGTGCACTTTACGAAGAGATGTCAAGGTCTTATATGTGTTGAACAGAGTAGCGGCAATCGAAAACCCAAAAAATTCAGAATTCATAGCATGTTCCGGTTTTTTGTTTTCGGCGAATAAAGTATATGGGCCAATATAACATAATGTATCACCTAGAGGACAACCCGATTGTTCATAATCACAATCATACACCCGCCTACCATGAACATTAGCGCGGCAATTGACCAAAAACATTTCAAGTTTACATTTTACACTTTGGGGCCTAACCAGGGTGAATTAGTAGGATTAAACTATTTGATTGCGATCGCCGCGCATGTGCAATTTACGTAGAGATGTTAATGTCTTATTTGTGTTAAACAGAGGAGCGGCAAATTAGCGCCTAACCAGGGTGAATTAGAAGGATTAAGCTATCTGATTACGGTCGCCGCACATGTGCACTTTACGTAGAGATGTCAATGGCTTATATGTGTTGAACAGAGAAGCGGCAATCTAAAACCAAAAAAAAATCAACATTCCTAGCATGTTTCGGTTTTTTGTTTTCGGCGAATAAAGTATATGGGCCAGTATAACATAAGGTATCACCTAGAGGACAACCCGATTGTTCATAATCACAATCATACACCCTACCATAAACAGGAGCGCGGCAAATGACCAAAAACATTTCCATTTTATATTTTACACTTTAGCGCCTAACCAGGGTGAATTAGAATGATTAAACTATTTGATTGCGATCGCCGCGAATGTGCAATTTACGTAGAGATGTTAATGTCTTATTTGTGTTAAACAGAGGAGCGGCAAATTAGCGCCTAACCAGGGTGAATTAGAAGGATTAAGCTATTTGATAGCGATCGCCGCGCATGTGCAATTTACGTAGAGATGTTAATGTCTTATTTGTGTTAAACAGAGGAGCGGCAATCGAAAACCCAAAAAATTCAGAATTCCTAGCATGTTCCGGTTTTTTGTTTTCGGCGAATAAAGTAGAGGGTGAATTAGAATGATTAAGCTATTTGATAGCGATCGCCGCGCATGTGCAATTTACGTAGAGATGTTAATGTCTTATTTGTGTTAAACAGAGGAGCGGCAATAAAGTATATGGGCCAATAAAACATAATGTATCACCTAGAGGACAACCCGATTGTTCATAATCACAATCATACACCCGCCTACCATAAACAGGAGCGCGGCAAATGACCAAAAACATTTCCATTTTACATTTTACACTTTAGCGCCTAACCAGGGTGAATTAGAATGATTAAACTATTTGATTGCGATCGCCGCACATGTGCACTTTACGAAGAGATGTCAATGGCTTATGTGTGTTGAACAGAGAAGCGGCAATCGAAAACCCAAAAAATTCAGAATTCCTAGCATGTTCCGGTTTTTTGTTTTCGGCGAATAAAGTATATGGGCCAATAAAACATAATGTATCACCTAGAGGACAACCCGATTGTTCATAATCACAATCATACACCCGCCTACCATAAACATTAGCGCGGCAAATGACCAAAAACATTTCAATTTTACACTTTAGCGCCTAACCAGGGTGAATTAGAATGATTAAGCTATTTGATAGCGATCGCCGCGCATGTGCAATTTACGTAGAGATGTTAATGTCTTATTTGTGTTAAACAGAGGAGCGGCAATCGAAAACCCAAAAAATTCAGAATTCCTAGCATGTTCCGGTTTTTTGTTTTCGGCGAATAAAGTATATGGGCCAATAAAACATAATGTATCACCTAGAGGACAACCCGATTGTTCATAATCACAATCATACACCCGCCTACCATAAACAGGAGCGCGGCAAATGACCAAAAACATTTCCATTTTACATTTTACACTTTAGCGCCTAACCAGGGTGAATTAGAATGATTAAGCTATTTGATAGCGATCGCCGCGCATGTGCAATTTACGTAGAGATGTTAATGTCTTATTTGTGTTAAACAGAGGAGCGGCAAATTAGCGCCTAACCAGGGTGAATTAGAAGGATTAAGCTATCTGATTACGGTCGCCGCACATGTGCACTTTACGTAGAGATGTCAATGGCTTATATGTGTTGAACAGAGAAGCGGCAATCTAAAACCAAAAAAAATCAACATTCCTAGCATGTTCCGGTTTTTTGTTTTCGGCGAATAAAGTATATGGGCCAATATAACATAAGGTATCACCTAGAGGACAACCCGATTGTTCATAATCACAATCATACACCAGCCTACCATAAACAGGAGCGCGGCAAATGACCAAAAACATTTCCATTTTACATTTTACACTTTAGCGCCTAACCAGGGTGAATTAGAATGATTGAACTATTTGATTGCGATCGCCGCACATGTGCACTTTACGAAGAGATGTCAAGGTCTTATATGTGTTGAACAGAGGAGCGGCAATCGAAAACCCAAAAAATTCAGAATTCCTAGCATGTTCCGGTTTTTTGTTTTCGGCGAATAAAGTATATGGGCCAATAAAACATAATGTATCACCTAGAGGACAACCCGATTGTTCATAATCACAATCATACACCCGCCTACCATAAACAGGAGCGCGGCAAATGACCAAAAACATTTCCATTTTACATTTTACACTTTAGCGCCTAACCAGGGTGAATTAGAATGATTAAACTATTTGATTGCGATCGCCGCGCATGTGCAATTTACGTAGAGATGTTAATGTCTTATTTGTGTTAAACAGAGGAGCGGCAAATTAGCGCCTAACCAGGGTGAATTAGAAGGATTAAGCTATTTGATAGCGATCGCCGCGCATGTGCAATTTACGTAGAGATGTTAATGTCTTATTTGTGTTGAACAGAGGAGCGGCAATCGAAAACCCAAAAAATTCAGAATTCCTAGCATGTTCCGGTTTTTTGTTTTCGGCGAATAAAGTATATGGGCCAATAAAACATAATGTATCACCTAGAGGACAACCCGATTGTTCATAATCACAATCATACACCCGCCTACCATAAACATTAGCGCGGCAAATGACCAAAAACATTTCAATTTTACATTTTACACTTTAGCGCCTAACCAGGGTGAATTAGAATGATTAAGCTATTTGATAGCGATCGCCGCGCATGTGCAATTTACGTAGAGATGTTAATGTCTTATTTGTGTTAAACAGAGGAGCGGCAATCGAAAACCCAAAAAATTCAGAATTCCTAGCATGTTCCGGTTTTTTGTTTTCGGCGAATAAAGTATATGGGCCAATAAAACATAATGTATCACCTAGAGGACAACCCGATTGTTCATAATCACAATCATACACCCGCCTACCATAAACAGGAGCGCGGCAATTGACCAAAAACATTTCAAGTTTACATTTTACACTTTAGGGCCTAACCAGGGTGAATTAGAAGGATTAAACTATTTGATTGCGATCGCCGCACATGTGCACTTTACGTAGAGATGTTAATGTCTTATTTGTGTTAAATAGAGGAGCGGCAAATTAGCGCCTAACCAGGGTGAATTAGAAGGATTAAGCTATTTGATAGCGATCGCCGCGCATGTGCAATTTACGTAGAGATGTTAATGTCTTATTTGTGTTAAACAGAGGAGCGGCAATCGAAAACCCAAAAAATTCAGAATTCCTAGCATGTTCCGGTTTTTTGTTTTCGGCGAATAAAGTATATGGGCCAATAAAACATAATGTATCACCTAGAGGACAACCCGATTGTTCATAATCACAATCATACACCCGCCTACCATAAACAGGAGCGCGGCAAATGACCAAAAACATTTCCATTTTACATTTTACACTTTAGCGCCTAACCAGGGTGAATTAGAATGATTAAACTATTTGATTGCGATCGCCGCGCATGTGCAATTTACGTAGAGATGTTAATGTCTTATTTGTGTTAAACAGAGGAGCGGCAAATTAGCGCCTAACCAGGGTGAATTAGAAGGATTAAGCTATCTGATTACGGTCGCCGCACATGTGCACTTTACGTAGAGATGTCAATGGCTTATATGTGTTGAACAGAGAAGCGGCAATCTAAAACCAAAAAAAAATCAACATTCCTAGCATGTTCCGGTTTTTTGTTTTCGGCGAATAAAGTATATGGGCCAATATAACATAAGGTATCACCTAGAGGACAACCCGATTGTTCATAATCACAATCATACACCCTACCATAAACAGGAGCGCGGCAAATGACCAAAAACATTTCCATTTTACATTTTACACTTTAGCGCCTAACCAGGGTGAATAAGAATGATTAAACTATTTGATTGCGATCGCCGCGAATGTGCAATTTACGTAGAGATGTTAATGTCTTATTTGTGTTAAACAGAGGAGCGGCAACTTAGCGCCTAACCAGGGTGAATTAGAAGGATTAAGCTATTTGATAGCGATCGCCGCGCATGTGCAATTTACGTAGAGATGTTAATGTCTTATTTGTGTTAAACAGAGGAGCGGCAATCGAAAACCCAAAAAATTCAGAATTCCTAGCATGTTCCGGTTTTTTGTTTTCGGTGAATAAAGTATATGGGCCAATAAAACATAATGTATCACCTAGAGGACAACCCGATTGTTCATAATCACAATCATACACCCGCCTACCATAAACAGGAGCGCGGCAATTGACCAAAAACATTTCAAGTTTACATTTTACACTTTAGGGCCTAACCAGGGTGAATTAGAAGGATTAAACTATTTGATTGCGATCGCCGCACATGTGCACTTTACGTAGAGATGTTAATGTCTTATTTGTGTTAAACAGAGGAGCGGCAAATTAGCGCCTAACCAGGGTGAATTAGAAGGATTAAGCTATTTGATAGCGATCGCCGCGCATGTGCAATTTACGTAGAGATGTTAATGTCTTATTTGTGTTAAACAGAGGAGCGGCAATTGAAAACCCAAAAAATTCAGAATTCCTAGCATGTTCCGGTTTTTTGTTTTCGGCGAATAAAGTATATGGGCCAATAAAACATAATGTATCACCTAGAGGACAACCCGAATGTTCATAATCACAATCATACACCCGCCTACCATAAACAGGAGCGCGGCAAATGACCAAAAACATTTCCATTTTACATTTTACACTTTAGCGCCTAACCAGGGTGAATTAGAATGATTAAACTATTTGATTGCGATCGCCGCGCATGTGCAATTTACGTAGAGATGTTAATGTCTTATTTGTGTTAAACAGAGGAGCGGCAAATTAGCGCCTAACCAGGGTGAATTAGAAGGATTAAGCTATCTGATTACGGTCGCCGCACATGTGCACTTTACGTAGAGATGTCAATGGCTTATATGTGTTGAACAGAGAAGCGGCAATCTAAAACCAAAAAAAAATCAACATTCCTAGCATGTTCCGGTTTTTTGTTTTCGGCGAATAAAGTATATGGGCCAGTATAACATAAGGTATCACCTAGAGGACAACCCGATTGTTCATAATCACAATCATACACCCTACCATAAACAGGAGCGCGGCAAATGACCAAAAACATTTCCATTTTACATTTTACACTTTAGCGCCTAACCAGGGTGAATTAGAATGATTAAACTATTTGATTGCGATCGCCGCGAATGTGCAATTTACGTAGAGATGTTAATGTCTTATTTGTGTTAAACAGAGGAGCGGCAAATTAGCGCCTAACCAGGGTGAATTAGAAGGATTAAGCTATTTGATAGCGATCGCCGCGCATGTGGAATTTACGTAGAGATGTTAATGTCTTATTTGTGTTAAACAGAGGAGCGGCAATCGAAAACCCAAAAAATTCAGAATTCCTAGCATGTTCCGGTTTTTTGTTTTCGGCGAATAAAGTATATGGGCCAATAAAACATAATGTATCACCTAGAGGACAACCCGATTGTTCATAATCACAATCATACACCCGCCTACCATAAACATTAGCGCGGCAAATGACCAAAAACATTTCAATTTTACACTTTAGCGCCTAACCAGGGTGAATTAGAATGATTAAGCTATTTGATAGCGATCGCCGCGCATGTGCAATTTACGTAGAGATGTTAATGTCTTATTTGTGTTAAACAGAGGAGCGGCAATCGAAAACCCAAAAAATTCAGAATTCCTAGCATGTTCCGGTTTTTTGTTTTCGGCGAATAAAGTATATGGGCCAATAAAACATAATGTATCACCTAGAGGACAACCCGATTGTTCATAATCACAATCATACACCCGCCTGCCATAAACAGGAGCGCGGCAAATGACCAAAAACATTTCCATTTTACATTTTACACTTAAGCGCCTAACCAGGGTGAATTAGAATGATTAAGCTATTTGATAGCGATCGCCGCGCATGTGCAATTTACGTAGAGATGTTAATGTCTTATTTGTGTTAAACAGAGGAGCGGCAATCAAAAACCAAAAAAAATCAGAATTCCTAGCATGTTCCGGTTTTTTGTTTTCGGCGAATAAAGTATATGGGCCAATAAAACATAATGTATCACCTAGAGGACAACCCGATTGTTCATAATCACAATCATACACCCGCCTACCATAAACAGGAGCGCGGCAAATGACCAAAAACATTTCAATTTTACATTTTACACTTTAGCGCCTAACCAGGGTGAATTAGAATGATTAAGCTATTTGATAGCGATCGCCGCGCATGTGCAATTTACGTAGAGATGTCATCGTCTTATATGTGTTGAACAGAGGAGCGGCAATCGAAAACAAAAAAAATTCAGAATTCCTAGCATGTTCCGGTTTTTTGTTTTCGGCGAATAAAGTATATGGGCCAATAAAACATAATGTATCACCTAGAGGACAACCCGATTGTTCATAATCACAATCATACGCCCGCCTACTATAAACAGGAGCGCGGCAATTGACCAAAAACATTTCAATTTTACATTTTACACTTTAGCGCCTAACCAGGGTGAATTAGAATGATTAAACTATTTGATTGCGATCGTTGCACATGTGCACTTTACGAAGAGATATCAAGGTCTTATATGTGTTGAACAGAGGAGCGGCAATCGAAAAGCCAAAAATTTCAGAATTCCTAGCATGTTACGGTTTTTTGTTTTCGGCGAATAAAGTATATGGGCCAATATAACATAATGTATCACCTAGAGGACAACCCGATTGTTCATAATCACAATCATACACCCGCCTACCATGAACATTAGCGTGGCAATTGACCAAAAACATTTCAAGTTTACATTTTACACTTTTGCGCCTAACCAGGGTGAATTAGAATGATTAAACTATTTGATTGCGATCGTTGCACATGTGCACTTTACGAAGAGATATCAAGGTCTTATATATGTTGAACAGAGGAGCGGCAATCGAAAAGCCAAAAAATTCAGAATTCCTAGCATGTTACGGTTTTTTGTTTTCGGCGAATAAAGTATATGGGCCAATATAACATAATGTATCACCTAGAGGACAACCCGATTGTTCATAATCACAATCATACACCCGCCTACCATAAACAGGAGCGCGGCAAATGACCAAAAACATTTCAATTTTACATTTTACACTTTAGCGCCTAATCAGGGTGAATTAGAATGATTAAACTATTTGATTGCGATCGCCGCGCATGTGCAATTTACGTAGAGATGTTAATGTCTTATTTGTGTTAAACAGAGGAGCGGCAATCTAAAACCAAAAAAAATCAACATTCCTAGCATGTTCCGGTTTTTTGTTTTCGGCGAATAAAGTATATGGGCCAATATAACATAATGTATCACCTAGAGGACAACCCGATTGTTCATAATCACAATCATACACCCGCCTACCATGAACATTAGCGTGGCAATTGACCAAAAACATTTCAAGTTTACATTTTACACTTTGGGCCTAACCAGGGTTAATTAGAAGGATTAAACTATTTGATTGCGATCGCCGCGCATGTGCAATTTACTTAGAGATGTTAATGTCTTATTTGTGTTAAACAGAGGAGCGGCAAATTAGCGCCTAACCAGGGTGAATTAGAAGGATTAAACTATCTGATTACGGCCGCCGCACATGTGCACTTTACGTACAGATGTCAATGGCTTATATGTGTTGAACAGAGAAGCGGCAATCTAAAACCAAAAAAAAATCAACATTCCTAGCATGTTCCTGTTTTTTGTTTTCGGCGAATAAAGTATATGGGCCAATATAACATAATGTATCACCTAGAGGACAACCCGATTGTTCATAATCACAATCATACACCCGCCTACCATGAACATTAGCCCGGCAATTGACCAAAAACATTTCAAGTTTACATTTTACACTTTGGGGCCTAACCAGGGTTAATTAGAAGGATTAAACTATTCGATTGCGATCGCCGCGCATGTGCAATTTACGTAGAGATGTTAATGTCTTATTTGTGTTAAACAGAGGAGCGGCAATCAAAAACCCAAAAAATTCAGAATTCCTAGCATGTTCCGGTTTTTTGTTTTCGGCGAATAAAGTATATGGGCCAATAAAACATAGTGTATCACCTAGAGGACGACCCGATTGTTCATAATCACAATCATACACCCGCCTACCATAAACAGGAGCGCGGCAAATGACCAAAAACATTTCAATTTTACATTTTACACTTTAGCGCCTAACCAGGGTGAATTAGAATGATTAAGCTATTTGATAGCGATCGCCGCGCATGTGCAATTTACGTAGAGATGTTAATGTCTTATTTGTGTTAAACAGAGGAGCGGCAATCGAAAACCCAAAAAATTCAGAATTCCTAGCATGTTCCGGTTTTTTGTTTTCGGCGAATAAGTATATGGGCCAATAAAACATAATGTATCACCTAGAGGACAACCCGATTGTTCATAATCACAATCATACACCCGCCTAGCATAAACAGGAGCGCGGCAAATGACCAAAAACATTTCCATTTTACATTTTACACTTTAGCGCCTAACCAGGGTGAATTAGAATGATTAAGCTATTTGATAGCGATCGCCGCGCATGTGCAATTTACGTAGAGATATTAATGTGTTATTTGTGTTAAACAGAGGAGCGGCAATCGAAAACCCAAAAAATTCAGAATTCCTAGCATGTTCCGGTTTTTTGTTTTCGGCGAATAAAGTATATGGGCCAATATAACATAATGTATCACCTAGAGGACAACCCGATTGTTCATAATCACAATCATACACCCGCCTACCATAAACAGGAGCGCGGCAATTGACCAAAAACATTTCAATTTTACATTTTACACTTTAGCGCCTAACCAGGGTGAATTAGAAGGATTAAACTATCTGATTACGGTCGCCGCACATGTGCACTTTACGTAGAGACGTTAATGTCTTATTTGTGTTAAACAGAGGAGCGGCAATCGAAAACCCAAAAAATTCAGAATTCCTAGCATGTTCCGGTTTTTTGTTTTCGGCGAATAAAGTATATGGGCCAATAAAACATAATGTATCACCTAGAGGACAACCCGATTGTTCATAATCACAATCATACACCCGCCTACCATAAACAGGAGCGCGGCAAATGACCAAAAACATTTCAATTTTACATTTTACACTTTAGCGCTTAACCAGGGTGAATTAGAATGATTAAACTATTTGATTGCGATCGCCGCGCATGTGCAATTTACGTAGAGATGTTAATGTCTTATTTGTGTTAAACAGAGGAGCGGCAATCGAAAACCCAAAAAATTCAGAATTCCTAGCATGTTCCGGTTTTTTGTTTTCGGCGAATAAAGTATATGGGCCAATATAACATAATGTATCACCTAGAGGACAACCCGATTGTTCATAATCACAATCATACACCCGCCTACCATAAACATTAGCGCGGCAATTGACCAAAAACATTTCAAGTTTACATTTTACACTTTAGGGCCTAACCAGGGTGAATTAGAAGGATTAAACTATTTGATTGCGATCGCCGCGCATATGCAATTTACGTAGAGACGTTAATGTCTTATTTGTGTTAAACAGAGGAGCGGCAATCGAAAACCCAAAAAATTCAGAATTCCTAGCATGTTCCGGTTTTTTATTTTCGGCGAATAAAGTATATGGGCCAATAAAACATAATGTATCACCTAGAGGACAACCCGATTGTTCATAATCACAATCATACACCCGCCTACCATAAACAGGAGCGCGGCAAATGACCAAAAACATTTCAATTTTACATTTTACACTTTAGCGCTTAACCAGGGTGAATTAGAATGATTAAACTATTTGATTGCGATCGCCGCGCATGTGCAATTTACGTAGAGATGTTAATGTCTTATTTGTGTTAAACAGAGGAGCGGCAAATTAGCGCCTAACCAGGGTGAATTAGAAGGATTAAACTATCTGATTACGGTCGCCGCACATGTGCACTTTACGTAGAGATGTCAATGGCTTATATGTGTTGAACAGAGGAGCGGCAATCGAAAACCCAAAAAATTCAGAATTCCTAGCATGTTCCGGTTTTTTGTTTTCGGCGAATAAAGTATATGGGCCAATAAAACATAATGTATCACCTAGAGGACAACCCGATTGTTCATAATCACAATCATACACCCGCCTACCATAAACAGGAGCGCGGCAAATGACCAAAAACATTTCAATTTTACATTTTACACTTTAGCGCCTAACCAGGGTGAATTAGAATGATTAAGCTATTTGATAGCGATCGCCGCGCATGTGCAATTTACGTAGAGATGTTAATGTCTTATTTGTGTTAAACAGAGGAGCGGCAATCGAAAACCCAAAAAATTCAGAATTCCTAGCATGTTCCGGTTTTTTGTTTTCGGCGAATAAAGTATATGGGCCAATAAAACATAATGTATCACCTAGAGGACAACCCGATTGTTCATAATCACAATCATACACCCGCCTACCATAAACAGGAGCGCGGCAAATGACCAAAAACATTTCAATTTTACATTTTACACTTTAGCGCCTAATCAGGGTGAATTAGAATGATTAAACTATTTGATTGCGATCGCCGCGCATGTGCAATTTACGTAGAGATGTTAATGTCTTATTTGTGTTAAACAGAGGAGCGGCAAATTAGCGCCTAACCAGGGTGAATTAGAAGGATTAAACTATCTGATTACGGTCGCCGCACATGTGCACTTTACGTAGAGATGTCAATGGCTTATATGTGTTGAACAGAGAAGCGGCAATCTAAAACCAAAAAAAATCAACATTCCTAGAATGTTCCGGTTTTTTGTTTTCGGCGAATAAAGTATATGGGCCAATATAACATAATGTATCACCTAGAGGACAACCCGATTGTTCATAATCAGAATCATACACCCGCCTACCATAAACAGGAGCGCGGCAAATGACCAAAAACATTTCAATTTTACATTTTACACTTTAGCGCCTAACCAGGGTGAATTAGAAGGATTGAACTATTTGATTGCGATCGCCGCACATGTGCACTTTACGAAGAGATGTCAAGGTCTTATATGTGTTGAACAGAGGAGCGGCAATCGAAAACCCAAAAAAATCAACATTCCTAGCATGTTCCGGTTTTTTGTTTTCGGCGAATAAAGTATATGGGCCAATATAACATAATGTATCACCTAGAGGACAACCCGATTGTTCATAATCACAATCATACACCCGCCTACCATAAACATTAGCGCGGCAATTGACCAAAAACATTTCAAGTTTACATTTTACACTTTAGGGCCTAACCAGGGTGAATTAGAAGGATTGAACTATTTGATTGCGATCGCCGCACATGTGCACTTTACGAAGAGATGTCAAGGTCTTATATGTGTTGAACAGAGTAGCGGCAATCGAAAACCCAAAAAATTCAGAATTCATAGCATGTTCCGGTTTTTTGTTTTCGGCGAATAAAGTATATGGGCCAATATAACATAATGTATCACCTAGAGGACAACCCGATTGTTCATAATCACAATCATACACCCGCCTACCATGAACATTAGCGCGGCAATTGACCAAAAACATTTCAAGTTAACATTTTACACTTTGGGGCCTAACCAGGGTGAATTAGTAGGATTAAACTATTTGATTGCGATCGCCGCGCATGTGCAATTTACGTAGAGATGTTAATGTCTTATTTGTGTTAAACAGAGGAGCGGCAATCAAAAACCCAAAAAATTCAGAATTCCTAGCATGTTCCGGTTTTTTGTTTTCGGCGAATAAAGTAGAGGGTGAATTAGAATGATTAAGCTATTTGATAGCGATCGCCGCGCATGTGCAATTTACGTAGAGATGTTAATGTCTTATTTGTGTTAAACAGAGGAGCGGCAATAAAGTATATGGGCCAATAAAACATAATGTATCACCTAGAGGACAACCCGATTGTTCATAATCACAATCATACACCCGCCTACCATAAACAGGAGCGCGGCAAATGACCAAAAACATTTCCATTTTACATTTTACACTTTAGCGCCTAACCAGGGTGAATTAGAATGATTAAACTATTTGATTGCGATCGCCGCACATGTGCACTTTACGTAGAGATGTCAATGGCTTATATGTGTTGAACAGAGAAGCGGCAATCGAAAACCCAAAAAATTCAGAATTCCTAGCATGTTCCGGTTTTTTGTTTTCGGCGAATAAAGTATATGGGCCAATAAAACATAATGTATCACCTAGAGGACAACCCGATTGTTCATAATCACAATCATACACCCGCCTACCATAAACATTAGCGCGGCAAATGACCAAAAACATTTCAATTTTACACTTTAGCGCCTAACCAGGGTGAATTAGAATGATTAAGCTATTTGATAGCGATCGCCGCGCATGTGCAATTTACGTAGAGATGTTAATGTCTTATTTGTGTTAAACAGAGGAGCGGCAATCGAAAACCCAAAAAATTCAGAATTCCTAGCATGTTCCGGTTTTTTGTTTTCGGCGAATAAAGTATATGGGCCAATAAAACATAATGTATCACCTAGAGGACAACCCGATTGTTCATAATCACAATCATACACCCGCCTACCATAAACAGGAGCGCGGCAAATGACCAAAAACATTTCCATTTTACATTTTACACTTTAGCGCCTAACCAGGGTGAATTAGAATGATTAAGCTATTTGATAGCGATCGCCGCGCATGTGCAATTTACGTAGAGATGTTAATGTCTTATTTGTGTTAAACAGAGGAGCGGCAAATTAGCGCCTAACCAGGGTGAATTAGAAGGATTAAGCTATCTGATTACGGTCGCCGCACATGTGCACTTTACGTAGAGATGTCAATGGCTTATTTGTGTTAAACAGAGGAGCGGCAATCGAAAACCCAAAAAATTCAGAATTCCTAGCATGTTCCGGTTTTTTGTTTTCGGCGAATAAAGTATATGGGCCAATATAACATAATGTATCACCTAGAGGACAACCCGATTGTTCATAATCACAATCATACACCCGCCTACCATAAACAGGAGCGCGGCAATTGACCAAAAACATTTCAATTTTACATTTTACACTTTAGCGCCTAACCAGGGTGAATTAGAAGGATTAAACTATCTGATTACGGTCGCCGCACATGTGCACTTTACGTAGAGACGTTAATGTCTTATTTGTGTTAAACAGAGGAGCGGCAATCGAAAACCCAAAAAATTCAGAATTCCTAGCATGTTCCGGTTTTTTGTTTTCGGCGAATAAAGTATATGGGCCAATAAAACATAATGTATCACCTAGAGGACAACCCGATTGTTCATAATCACAATCATACACCCGCCTACCATAAACAGGAGCGCGGCAAATGACCAAAAACATTTCAATTTTACATTTTACACTTTAGCGCTTAACCAGGGTGAATTAGAATGATTAAACTATTTGATTGCGATCGCCGCGCATGTGCAATTTACGTAGAGATGTTAATGTCTTATTTGTGTTAAACAGAGGAGCGGCAATCGAAAACCCAAAAAATTCAGAATTCCTAGCATGTTCCGGTTTTTTGTTTTCGGCGAATAAAGTATATGGGCCAATATAACATAATGTATCACCTAGAGGACAACCCGATTGTTCATAATCACAATCATACACCCGCCTACCATAAACATTAGCGCGGCAATTGACCAAAAACATTTCAAGTTTACATTTTACACTTTAGGGCCTAACCAGGGTGAATTAGAAGGATTAAACTATTTGATTGCGATCGCCGCGCATATGCAATTTACGTAGAGACGTTAATGTCTTATTTGTGTTAAACAGAGGAGCGGCAATCGAAAACCCAAAAAATTCAGAATTCCTAGCATGTTCCGGTTTTTTATTTTCGGCGAATAAAGTATATGGGCCAATAAAACATAATGTATCACCTAGAGGACAACCCGATTGTTCATAATCACAATCATACACCCGCCTACCATAAACAGGAGCGCGGCAAATGACCAAAAACATTTCAATTTTACATTTTACACTTTAGCGCTTAACCAGGGTGAATTAGAATGATTAAACTATTTGATTGCGATCGCCGCGCATGTGCAATTTACGTAGAGATGTTAATGTCTTATTTGTGTTAAACAGAGGAGCGGCAAATTAGCGCCTAACCAGGGTGAATTAGAAGGATTAAACTATCTGATTACGGTCGCCGCACATGTGCACTTTACGTAGAGATGTCAATGGCTTATATGTGTTGAACAGAGGAGCGGCAATCGAAAACCCAAAAAATTCAGAATTCCTAGCATGTTCCGGTTTTTTGTTTTCGGCGAATAAAGTATATGGGCCAATAAAACATAATGTATCACCTAGAGGACAACCCGATTGTTCATAATCACAATCATACACCCGCCTACCATAAACAGGAGCGCGGCAAATGACCAAAAACATTTCAATTTTACATTTTACACTTTAGCGCCTAACCAGGGTGAATTAGAATGATTAAGCTATTTGATAGCGATCGCCGCGCATGTGCAATTTACGTAGAGATGTTAATGTCTTATTTGTGTTAAACAGAGGAGCGGCAATCGAAAACCCAAAAAATTCAGAATTCCTAGCATGTTCCGGTTTTTTGTTTTCGGCGAATAAAGTATATGGGCCAATAAAACATAATGTATCACCTAGAGGACAACCCGATTGTTCATAATCACAATCATACACCCGCCTACCATAAACAGGAGCGCGGCAAATGACCAAAAACATTTCAATTTTACATTTTACACTTTAGCGCCTAATCAGGGTGAATTAGAATGATTAAACTATTTGATTGCGATCGCCGCGCATGTGCAATTTACGTAGAGATGTTAATGTCTTATTTGTGTTAAACAGAGGAGCGGCAAATTAGCGCCTAACCAGGGTGAATTAGAAGGATTAAACTATCTGATTACGGTCGCCGCACATGTGCACTTTACGTAGAGATGTCAATGGCTTATATGTGTTGAACAGAGAAGCGGCAATCTAAAACCAAAAAAAATCAACATTCCTAGAATGTTCCGGTTTTTTGTTTTCGGCGAATAAAGTATATGGGCCAATATAACATAATGTATCACCTAGAGGACAACCCGATTGTTCATAATCAGAATCATACACCCGCCTACCATAAACAGGAGCGCGGCAAATGACCAAAAACATTTCAATTTTACATTTTACACTTTAGCGCCTAACCAGGGTGAATTAGAAGGATTGAACTATTTGATTGCGATCGCCGCACATGTGCACTTTACGAAGAGATGTCAAGGTCTTATATGTGTTGAACAGAGGAGCGGCAATCGAAAACCCAAAAAAATCAACATTCCTAGCATGTTCCGGTTTTTTGTTTTCGGCGAATAAAGTATATGGGCCAATATAACATAATGTATCACCTAGAGGACAACCCGATTGTTCATAATCACAATCATACACCCGCCTACCATAAACATTAGCGCGGCAATTGACCAAAAACATTTCAAGTTTACATTTTACACTTTAGGGCCTAACCAGGGTGAATTAGAAGGATTGAACTATTTGATTGCGATCGCCGCACATGTGCACTTTACGAAGAGATGTCAAGGTCTTATATGTGTTGAACAGAGTAGCGGCAATCGAAAACCCAAAAAATTCAGAATTCATAGCATGTTCCGGTTTTTTGTTTTCGGCGAATAAAGTATATGGGCCAATATAACATAATGTATCACCTAGAGGACAACCCGATTGTTCATAATCACAATCATACACCCGCCTACCATGAACATTAGCGCGGCAATTGACCAAAAACATTTCAAGTTAACATTTTACACTTTGGGGCCTAACCAGGGTGAATTAGTAGGATTAAACTATTTGATTGCGATCGCCGCGCATGTGCAATTTACGTAGAGATGTTAATGTCTTATTTGTGTTAAACAGAGGAGCGGCAATCAAAAACCCAAAAAATTCAGAATTCCTAGCATGTTCCGGTTTTTTGTTTTCGGCGAATAAAGTAGAGGGTGAATTAGAATGATTAAGCTATTTGATAGCGATCGCCGCGCATGTGCAATTTACGTAGAGATGTTAATGTCTTATTTGTGTTAAACAGAGGAGCGGCAATAAAGTATATGGGCCAATAAAACATAATGTATCACCTAGAGGACAACCCGATTGTTCATAATCACAATCATACACCCGCCTACCATAAACAGGAGCGCGGCAAATGACCAAAAACATTTCCATTTTACATTTTACACTTTAGCGCCTAACCAGGGTGAATTAGAATGATTAAACTATTTGATTGCGATCGCCGCACATGTGCACTTTACGTAGAGATGTCAATGGCTTATATGTGTTGAACAGAGAAGCGGCAATCGAAAACCCAAAAAATTCAGAATTCCTAGCATGTTCCGGTTTTTTGTTTTCGGCGAATAAAGTATATGGGCCAATAAAACATAATGTATCACCTAGAGGACAACCCGATTGTTCATAATCACAATCATACACCCGCCTACCATAAACATTAGCGCGGCAAATGACCAAAAACATTTCAATTTTACACTTTAGCGCCTAACCAGGGTGAATTAGAATGATTAAGCTATTTGATAGCGATCGCCGCGCATGTGCAATTTACGTAGAGATGTTAATGTCTTATTTGTGTTAAACAGAGGAGCGGCAATCGAAAACCCAAAAAATTCAGAATTCCTAGCATGTTCCGGTTTTTTGTTTTCGGCGAATAAAGTATATGGGCCAATAAAACATAATGTATCACCTAGAGGACAACCCGATTGTTCATAATCACAATCATACACCCGCCTACCATAAACAGGAGCGCGGCAAATGACCAAAAACATTTCCATTTTACATTTTACACTTTAGCGCCTAACCAGGGTGAATTAGAATGATTAAGCTATTTGATAGCGATCGCCGCGCATGTGCAATTTACGTAGAGATGTTAATGTCTTATTTGTGTTAAACAGAGGAGCGGCAAATTAGCGCCTAACCAGGGTGAATTAGAAGGATTAAGCTATCTGATTACGGTCGCCGCACATGTGCACTTTACGTAGAGATGTCAATGGCTTATATGTGTTGAACAGAGAAGCGGCAATCTAAAACCAAAAAAAATCAACATTCCTAGCATGTTCCGGTTTTTTGTTTTCGGCGAATAAAGTATATGGGCCAATATAACATAAGGTATCACCTAGAGGACAACCCGATTGTTCATAATCACAATCATACACCAGCCTACCATAAACAGGAGCGCGGCAAATGACCAAAAACATTTCCATTTTACATTTTACACTTTAGCGCCTAACCAGGGTGAATTAGAATGATTGAACTATTTGATTGCGATCGCCGCACATGTGCACTTTACGAAGAGATGTCAAGGTCTTATATGTGTTGAACAGAGGAGCGGCAATCGAAAACCCAAAAAATTCAGAATTCCTAGCATGTTCCGGTTTTTTGTTTTCGCCGAATAAAGTATATGGGCCAATAAAACATAATGTATCACCTAGAGGACAACCCGATTGTTCATAATCACAATCATACACCCGCCTACCATAAACAGGAGCGCGGCAAATGACCAAAAACATTTCAATTTTACATTTTACACTTTAGCGCCTAACCAGGGTGAATAAGAATGATTAAGCTATTTGATAGCGATCGCCGCGCATGTGCAATTTATGTAGAGATGTTAATGTCTTATTTGTGTTGAACAGAGGAGCGGCAATCGAAAACCCAAAAAATTCAGAATTCCTAGCATGTTCCGGTTTTTTGTTTTCGGCGAATAAAGTATATGGGCCAATAAAACATAATGTATCACCTAGAGGACAACCCGATTGTTCATAATCACAATCATACACCCGCCTACCATAAACAGGAGCGCGGCAAATGACCAAAAACATTTCCATTTTACATTTTACACTTTAGCGCCTAACCAGGGTGAATTAGAATGATTAAACTATTTGATTGCGATCGCCGCGCATGTGCAATTTACGTAGAGATGTTAATGTCTTATTTGTGTTAAACAGAGGAGCGGCAAATTAGCGCCTAACCAGGGTGAATTAGAAGGATTAAGCTATTTGATAGCGATCGCCGCGCATGTGCAATTTACGTAGAGATGTTAATGTCTTATATGTGTTGAACAGAGGAGCGGCAATCGAAAACCCAAAAAATTCAGAATTCCTAGCATGTTCCGGTTTTTTGTTTTCGGCGAATAAAGTATATGGGCCAATAAAACATAATGTATCACCTAGAGGACAACCCGATTGTTCATAATCACAATCATACACCCGCCTACCATAAACATTAGCGCGGCAAATGACCAAAAACATTTCAATTTTACATTTTACACTTTAGCGCCTAACCAGGGTGAATTAGAATGATTAAGCTATTTGATAGCGATCGCCGCGCATGTGCAATTTACGTAGAGATGTTAATGTCTTATTTGTGTTAAACAGAGGAGCGGCAATCGAAAACCCAAAAAATTCAGAATTCCTAGCATGTTCCGGTTTTTTGTTTTCGGCGAATAAAGTATATGGGCCAATAAAACATAATGTATCACCTAGAGGACAACCCGATTGTTCATAATCACAATCATACACCCGCCTACCATAAACAGGAGCGCGGCAGTTGACCAAAAACATTTCAAGTTTACATTTTACACTTTAGGGCCTAACCAGGGTGAATTAGAAGGATTAAACTATTTGCTTGCGATCGCCGCACATGTGCACTTTACGTAGAGATGTTAATGTCTTATTTGTGTTAAATAGAGGAGCGGCAAATTAGCGCCTAACCAGGGTGAATTAGAAGGATTAAGCTATTTGATAGCGATCGCCGCGCATGTGCAATTTACGTAGAGATGTTAATGTCTTATTTGTGTTAAACAGAGGAGCGGCAATCGAAAACCCAAAAAATTCAGAATTCCTAGCATGTTCCGGTTTTTTGTTTTCGGCGAATAAAGTATATGGGCCAATAAAACATAATGTATCACCTAGAGGACAACCCGATTGTTCATAATCACAATCATACACCCGCCTACCATAAACAGGAGCGCGGCAAATGACCAAAAACATTTCCATTTTACATTTTACACCTTAGCGCCTAACCAGGGTGAATTAGAATGATTAAACTATTTGATTGCGATCGCCGCGCATGTGCAATTTACGTAGAGATGTTAATGTCTTATTTGTGTTAAACAGAGGAGCGGCAAATTAGCGCCTAACCAGGGTGAGTTAGAAGGATTAAGCTATCTGATTACGGTCGCCGCACATGTGCACTTTACGTAGAGATGTCAATGGCTTATATGTGTTGAACAGAGAAGCGGCAATCTAAAACCAAAAAAAAATCAACATTCCTAGCATGTTCCGGTTTTTTGTTTTCGGCGAATAAAGTATATGGGCCAATATAACATAAGGTATCACCTAGAGGACAACCCGATTGTTCATAATCACAATCATTCACCCTACCATAAACAGGAGCGCGGCAAATGACCAAAAACATTTCCATTTTACATTTTACACTTTAGCGCCTAACCAGGGTGAATTAGAATGATTAAACTATTTGATTGCGATCGCCGCGAATGTGCAATTTACGTAGAGATGTTAATGTCTTATTTGTGTTAAACAGAGGAGCGGCAACTTAGCGCCTAACCAGGGTGAATTAGAAGGATTAAGCTATTTGATAGCGATCGCCGCGCATGTGCAATTTACGTAGAGATGTTAATGTCTTATTTGTGTTAAACAGAGGAGCGGCAATCGAAAACCCAAAAAATTCAGAATTCCTAGCATGTTCCGGTTTTTTGTTTTCGGTGAATAAAGTATATGGGCCAATAAAACATAATGTATCACCTAGAGGACAACCCGATTGTTCATAATCACAATCATACACCCGCCTACCATAAACAGGAGCGCGGCAATTGACCAAAAACATTTCAAGTTTACATTTTACACTTTAGCGCCTAACCAGGGTGAATTAGAATGATTAAACTATTTGATTGCGATCGCCGCGCATGTGCAATTTACGTAGAGATGTTAATGTCTTATTTGTGTTAAACAGAGGAGCGGCAAATTAGCGCCTAACCAGGGTGAATTAGAAGGATTAAGCTATCTGATTACGGTCGCCGCACATGTGCACTTTACGTAGAGATGTCAATGGCTTATATGTGTTGAACAGAGAAGCGGCAATCTAAAACCAAAAAAAAATCAACATTCCTAGCATGTTCCGGTTTTTTGTTTTCGGCGAATAAAGTATATGGGCCAGTATAACATAAGGTATCACCTAGAGGACAACCCGATTGTTCATAATCACAATCATACACCCTACCATAAACAGGAGCGCGGCAAATGACCAAAAACATTTCCATTTTACATTTTACACTTTAGCGCCTAACCAGGGTGAATTAGAATGATTAAACTATTTGATTGCGATCGCCGCGAATGTGCAATTTACGTAGAGATGTTAATGTCTTATTTGTGTTAAACAGAGGAGCGGCAATCGAAAACCCAAAAAATTCAGAATTCCTAGCATGTTCCGGTTTTTTGTTTTCGGCGAATAAAGTATATGGGCCAATAAAACATAATGTATCACCTAGAGGACAACCCGATTGTTCATAATCACAATCATACACCCGCCTACCATAAACAGGAGCGCGCCAAATGACCAAAAACATTTCCATTTTACATTTTACACTTAAGCGCCTAACCAGGGTGAATTAGAATGATTAAGCTATTTGATAGCGATCGCCGCGCATGTGCAATTTACGTAGAGATGTTAATGTCTTATTTGTGTTAAACAGAGGAACGGCAATCAAAAACCAAAAAAAATCAGAATTCCTAGCATGTTCCGGTTTTTTGTTTTCGGCGAATAAAGTATATGGGCCAATAAAACATAATGTATCACCTAGAGGACAACCCGATTGTTCATAATCACAATCGCAATCGCGCATGTGCAATTTACGTAGAGATGTTAATGTCTTATTTGTGTTAAACAGAGGAGCGGCAAATTAGCGCCTAACCAGGGTGAATTAGAAGGATTAAGCTATTTGATAGCGATCGCCGCGCATGTGCAATTTACGTAGAGATGTTAATGTCTTATATGTGTTGAACAGAGGAGCGGCAATCGAAAACCCAAAAAATTCAGAATTCCTAGCATGTTCCGGTTTTTTGTTTTCGGCGAATAAAGTATATGGGCCAATAAAACATAATGTATCACCTAGAGGACAACCCGATTGTTCATAATCACAATCATACACCCGCCTACCATAAACATTAGCGCGGCAAATGACCAAAAACATTTCAATTTTACATTTTACACTTTAGCGCCTAACCAGGGTGAATTAGAATGATTAAGCTATTTGATAGCGATCGCCGCGCATGTGCAATTTACGTAGAGATGTTAATGTCTTATTTGTGTTAAACAGAGGAGCGGCAATCGAAAACCCAAAAAATTCAGAATTCCTAGCATGTTCCGGTTTTTTGTTTTCGGCGAATAAAGTATATGGGCCAATAAAACATAATGTATCACCTAGAGGACAACCCGATTGTTCATAATCACAATCATACACCCGCCTACCATAAACAGGAGCGCGGCAGTTGACCAAAAACATTTCAAGTTTACATTTTACACTTTAGGGCCTAACCAGGGTGAATTAGAAGGATTAAACTATTTGCTTGCGATCGCCGCACATGTGCACTTTACGTAGAGATGTTAATGTCTTATTTGTGTTAAATAGAGGAGCGGCAAATTAGCGCCTAACCAGGGTGAATTAGAAGGATTAAGCTATTTGATAGCGATCGCCGCGCATGTGCAATTTACGTAGAGATGTTAATGTCTTATTTGTGTTAAACAGAGGAGCGGCAATCGAAAACCCAAAAAATTCAGAATTCCTAGCATGTTCCGGTTTTTTGTTTTCGGCGAATAAAGTATATGGGCCAATAAAACATAATGTATCACCTAGAGGACAACCCGATTGTTCATAATCACAATCATACACCCGCCTACCATAAACAGGAGCGCGGCAAATGACCAAAAACATTTCCATTTTACATTTTACACCTTAGCGCCTAACCAGGGTGAATTAGAATGATTAAACTATTTGATTGCGATCGCCGCGCATGTGCAATTTACGTAGAGATGTTAATGTCTTATTTGTGTTAAACAGAGGAGCGGCAAATTAGCGCCTAACCAGGGTGAGTTAGAAGGATTAAGCTATCTGATTACGGTCGCCGCACATGTGCACTTTACGTAGAGATGTCAATGGCTTATATGTGTTGAACAGAGAAGCGGCAATCTAAAACCAAAAAAAAATCAACATTCCTAGCATGTTCCGGTTTTTTGTTTTCGGCGAATAAAGTATATGGGCCAATATAACATAAGGTATCACCTAGAGGACAACCCGATTGTTCATAATCACAATCATTCACCCTACCATAAACAGGAGCGCGGCAAATGACCAAAAACATTTCCATTTTACATTTTACACTTTAGCGCCTAACCAGGGTGAATTAGAATGATTAAACTATTTGATTGCGATCGCCGCGAA
The DNA here is from genome assembly GCF_042242935.1 of Bactrocera oleae. Taxonomy (NCBI): domain Eukaryota; kingdom Metazoa; phylum Arthropoda; class Insecta; order Diptera; family Tephritidae; genus Bactrocera; species Bactrocera oleae. The sequence goes on along the minus strand of NC_091539.1, from coordinate 18,883,199 downwards.
TGTGCAATTTACGTAGAGATGTTAATGTCTTATTTGTGTTAAACAGAGGAGCGGCAACTTAGCGCCTAACCAGGGTGAATTAGAAGGATTAAGCTATTTGATAGCGATCGCCGCGCATGTGCAATTTACGTAGAGATGTTAATGTCTTATTTGTGTTAAACAGAGGAGCGGCAATCGAAAACCCAAAAAATTCAGAATTCCTAGCATGTTCCGGTTTTTTGTTTTCGGTGAATAAAGTATATGGGCCAATAAAACATAATGTATCACCTAGAGGACAACCCGATTGTTCATAATCACAATCATACACCCGCCTACCATAAACAGGAGCGCGGCAATTGACCAAAAACATTTCAAGTTTACATTTTACACTTTAGCGCCTAACCAGGGTGAATTAGAATGATTAAACTATTTGATTGCGATCGCCGCGCATGTGCAATTTACGTAGAGATGTTAATGTCTTATTTGTGTTAAACAGAGGAGCGGCAAATTAGCGCCTAACCAGGGTGAATTAGAAGGATTAAGCTATCTGATTACGGTCGCCGCACATGTGCACTTTACGTAGAGATGTCAATGGCTTATATGTGTTGAACAGAGAAGCGGCAATCTAAAACCAAAAAAAAATCAACATTCCTAGCATGTTCCGGTTTTTTGTTTTCGGCGAATAAAGTATATGGGCCAGTATAACATAAGGTATCACCTAGAGGACAACCCGATTGTTCATAATCACAATCATACACCCTACCATAAACAGGAGCGCGGCAAATGACCAAAAACATTTCCATTTTACATTTTACACTTTAGCGCCTAACCAGGGTGAATTAGAATGATTAAACTATTTGATTGCGATCGCCGCGAATGTGCAATTTACGTAGAGATGTTAATGTCTTATTTGTGTTAAACAGAGGAGCGGCAATCGAAAACCCAAAAAATTCAGAATTCCTAGCATGTTCCGGTTTTTTGTTTTCGGCGAATAAAGTATATGGGCCAATAAAACATAATGTATCACCTAGAGGACAACCCGATTGTTCATAATCACAATCATACACCCGCCTACCATAAACAGGAGCGCGGCAAATGACCAAAAACATTTCCATTTTACATTTTACACTTAAGCGCCTAACCAGGGTGAATTAGAATGATTAAGCTATTTGATAGCGATCGCCGCGCATGTGCAATTTACGTAGAGATGTTAATGTCTTATTTGTGTTAAACAGAGGAGCGGCAATCAAAAACCAAAAAAAATCAGAATTCCTAGCATGTTCCGGTTTTTTGTTTTCGGCGAATAAAGTATATGGGCCAATAAAACATAATGTATCACCTAGAGGACAACCCGATTGTTCATAATCACAATCATACACCCGCCTACCATAAACAGGAGCGCGGCAAATGACCAAAAACATTTCAATTTTACATTTTACACTTTAGCGCCTAACCAGGGTGAATTAGAATGATTAAGCTATTTGATAGCGATCGCCGCGCATGTGCAATTTACGTAGAGATGTCATCGTCTTATATGTGTTGAACAGAGAAGCGGCAATCGAAAACAAAAAAAATTCAGAATTCCTAGCATGTTCCGGTTTTTTGTTTTCGGCGAATAAAGTATATGGGCCAATAAACCATAATGTATCACCTAGAGGACAACCCGATTGTTCATAATCACAATCATACGCCCGCCTACTATAAACAGGAGCGCGGCAATTGACCAAAAACATTTCAATTTTACATTTTACACTTTAGCGCCTAACCAGGGTGAATTAGAATGATTAAACTATTTGATTGCGATCGCCGCGCATGTGCAGTTTACGTAGAGATGTTAATGTCTTATTTGTGTTAAACAGAGGAGCGGCAATCGGAAACCCAAAAATTTCAGAATTCCTAGCATGTTCCGGTTTTTTGTTTTCGGCGAATAAAGTATATGGGCCAATAAAACATAATGTATCACCTAGAGGACAACCCGATTGTTCATAATCACAATCATACACCCGCCTACCATAAACAGGAGCGCGGCAAATGACCAAAAACATTTTAATTTTACATTTTACACTTTAGCGCCTAACCAGGGTGAATTAGAATGATTAAGCTATTTGATAGCGATCGCCGCGCATGTGCAATTTACGTAGAAATATTAATGTGTTATTTGTGTTAAACAGAGGAGCGGCAATCGAAAACCCAAAAAATTCAGAATTCCTAGCATGTTCCGGTTTTTTGTTTTCGGCGAATAAAGTATATGGGCCAATAAAACATAATGTATCACCTAGAGGACAACCCGATTGTTCATAATCACAATCATACACCCGCCTACCATAAACAGGAGCGCGGCAAATGACCAAAAACATTTCAATTTTACACTTTAGCGCCTAACCAGGGTGAATTAGAATGATTAAGCTATTTGATAGCGATCGCCGCGCATGTGCAATTTACGTAGAGATTTTAATGTCTTATTTGTGTTAAACAGAGGAGCGGCAATCGAAAACCCAAAAAATTCAGAATTCCTAGCATGTTCCGGTTTTTTGTTTTCGGCGAATAAAGTATATGGGCCAATAAAACATAATGTATCACCTAGAGGACAACCCGATTGTTCATAATCACAATCATACACCCGCCTACCATAAACAGGAGCGCGGCAAATGACCAAAAACATTTCCATTTTACATTTTACACTTTAGCGCCTAACCAGGGTGAATTAGAATGATTAAGCTATTTGATAGCGATCGCCGCGCATGTGCAATTTACGTAGAGATGTTAATGTCTTATTTGTGTTAAACAGAGGAGCGGCAATCGAAAACCCAAAAAATTCAGAATTCCTAGCATGTTCCGGTTTTTTGTTTTCGGCGAATAAAGTATATGGGCCAATAAAACATAATGTATCACCTAGAGGACAACCCGATTGTTCATAATCACAATCATACACCCGCCTACCATAAACAGGAGCGCGGCAAATGACCAAAAACATTTCCATTTTACATTTTACACTTTAGCGCCTAACCAGGGTTAATTAGAAGGATTAAACTATTTGATTGCGATCGCCGCGCATGTGCAATTTACGTAGAGATGTTAATGTCTTATTTGTGTTAAACAGAGGAGCGGCAATCGAAAACCCAAAAAATTCAGAATTCCTAGCATGTTCCGGTTTTTTGTTTTCGGCGAATAAAGTATATGGGCCAATATAACATAATGTATCACCTAGAGGACAACCCGATTGTTCATAATCACAATCATACACCCGCCTAGCATAAACAGGAGCGCGGCAAATGACCAAAAACATTTCCATTTTACATTTTACACTTTAGCGCCTAACCAGGGTGAATTAGAATGATTAAGCTATTTGATAGCGATCGCCGCGCATGTGCAATTTACGTAGAGATATTAATGTGTTATTTGTGTTAAACAGAGGAGCGGCAATCGAAAACCCAAAAAATTCAGAATTCCTAGCATGTTCCGGTTTTTTGTTTTCGGCGAATAAGTATATGGGCCAATAAAACATAATGTATCACCTAGAGGACAACCCGATTGTTCATAATCACAATCATACACCCGCCTAGCATAAACAGGAGCGCGGCAAATGACCAAAAACATTTCCATTTTACATTTTACACTTTAGCGCCTAACCAGGGTGAATTAGAATGATTAAGCTATTTGATTGCGATCGCCGCGCATGTGCAATTTACGTAGAGATGTTAATGTCTTATTTGTGTTAAACAGAGGAGCGGCAATCGAAAACCCAAAAAATTCAGAATTCCTAGCATGTTCCGGTTTTTTGTTTTCGGCGAATAAGTATATGGGCCAATAAAACATAATGTATCACCTAGAGGACAACCCGATTGTTCATAATCACAATCATACACCCGCCTAGCATAAACAGGAGCGCGGCAAATGACCAAAAACATTTCCATTTTACATTTTACACTTTAGCGCCTAACCAGGGTGAATTAGAATGATTAAGCTATTTGATTGCGATCGCCGCGCATGTGCAATTTACGTAGAGATGTTAATGTCTTATTTGTGTTAAACAGAGGAGCGGCAAATTAGCGCCTAACCAGGGTGAATTAGAAGGATTAAGCTATCTGATTACGGTCGCCGCACATGTGCACTTTACGTAGAGATGTCAATGGCTTATATGTGTTGAACAGAGAAGCGGCAATCTAAAACCAAAAAAAAATCAACATTCCTAGCATGTTCCGGTTTTTTGTTTTCGGCGAATAAAGTATATGGGCCAGTATAACATAAGGTATCACCTAGAGGACAACCCGATTGTTCATAATCACAATCATACACCCTACCATAAACAGGAGCGCGGCAAATGACCAAAAACATTTCCATTTTACATTTTACACTTTAGCGCCTAACCAGGGTGAATTAGAATGATTAAACTATTTGATTGCGATCGCCGCGAATGTGCAATTTACGTAGAGATGTTAATGTCTTATTTGTGTTAAACAGAGGAGCGGCAATCGAAAACCCAAAAAATTCAGAATTCCTAGCATGTTCCGGTTTTTTGTTTTCGGCGAATAAAGTATATGGGCCAATAAAACATAATGTATCACCTAGAGGACAACCCGATTGTTCATAATCACAATCATACACCCGCCTACCATAAACAGGAGCGCGGCAAATGACCAAAAACATTTCCATTTTACATTTTACACTTAAGCGCCTAACCAGGGTGAATTAGAATGATTAAGCTATTTGATAGCGATCGCCGCGCATGTGCAATTTACGTAGAGATGTTAATGTCTTATTTGTGTTAAACAGAGGAGCGGCAATCAAAAACCAAAAAAAATCAGAATTCCTAGCATGTTCCGGTTTTTTGTTTTCGGCGAATAAAGTATATGGGCCAATAAAACATAATGTATCACCTAGAGGACAACCCGATTGTTCATAATCACAATCATACACCCGCCTACCATAAACAGGAGCGCGGCAAATGACCAAAAACATTTCAATTTTACATTTTACACTTTAGCGCCTAACCAGGGTGAATTAGAATGATTAAGCTATTTGATAGCGATCGCCGCGCATGTGCAATTTACGTAGAGATGTCATCGTCTTATATGTGTTGAACAGAGAAGCGGCAATCGAAAACAAAAAAAATTCAGAATTCCTAGCATGTTCCGGTTTTTTGTTTTCGGCGAATAAAGTATATGGGCCAATAAACCATAATGTATCACCTAGAGGACAACCCGATTGTTCATAATCACAATCATACGCCCGCCTACTATAAACAGGAGCGCGGCAATTGACCAAAAACATTTCAATTTTACATTTTACACTTTAGCGCCTAACCAGGGTGAATTAGAATGATTAAACTATTTGATTGCGATCGCCGCGCATGTGCAGTTTACGTAGAGATGTTAATGTCTTATTTGTGTTAAACAGAGGAGCGGCAATCGGAAACCCAAAAATTTCAGAATTCCTAGCATGTTCCGGTTTTTTGTTTTCGGCGAATAAAGTATATGGGCCAATAAAACATAATGTATCACCTAGAGGACAACCTGATTGTTCATAATCACAATCATACACCCGCCTACCATAAACAGGAGCGCGGCAAATGACCAAAAACATTTTAATTTTACATTTTACACTTTAGCGCCTAACCAGGGTGAATTAGAATGATTAAGCTATTTGATAGCGATCGCCGCGCATGTGCAATTTACGTAGAGATATTAATGTGTTATTTGTGTTAAACAGAGGAGCGGCAATCGAAAACCCAAAAAATTCAGAATTCCTAGCATGTTCCGGTTTTTTGTTTTCGGCGAATAAAGTATATGGGCCAATAAAACATAATGTATCACCTAGAGGACAACCCGATTGTTCATAATCACAATCATACACCCGCCTACCATAAACAGGAGCGCGGCAAATGACCAAAAACATTTCCATTTTACATTTTACACTTTAGCGCCTAACCAGGGTGAATTAGAATGATTAAGCTATTTGATAGCGATCGCCGCGCATGTGCAATTTACGTAGAGATGTTAATGTCTTATTTGTGTTAAACAGAGGAGCGGCAATCGAAAACCCAAAAAATTCAGAATTCCTAGCATGTTCCGGTTTTTTGTTTTCGGCGAATAAAGTATATGGGCCAATAAAACATAATGTATCACCTAGAGGACAACCCGATTGTTCATAATCACAATCATACACCCGCCTACCATAAACAGGAGCGCGGCAAATGACCAAAAACATTTCCATTTTACATTTTACACTTTAGCGCCTAACCAGGGTTAATTAGAAGGATTAAACTATTTGATTGCGATCGCCGCGCATGTGCAATTTACGTAGAGATGTTAATGTCTTATTTGTGTTAAACAGAGGAGCGGCAATCGAAAACCCAAAAAATTCAGAATTCCTAGCATGTTCCGGTTTTTTGTTTTCGGCGAATAAAGTATATGGGCCAATATAACATAATGTATCACCTAGAGGACAACCCGATTGTTCATAATCACAATCATACACCCGCCTAGCATAAACAGGAGCGCGGCAAATGACCAAAAACATTTCCATTTTACATTTTACACTTTAGCGCCTAACCAGGGTGAATTAGAATGATTAAGCTATTTGATAGCGATCGCCGCGCATGTGCAATTTACGTAGAGATATTAATGTGTTATTTGTGTTAAACAGAGGAGCGGCAATCGAAAACCCAAAAAATTCAGAATTCCTAGCATGTTCCGGTTTTTTGTTTTCGGCGAATAAGTATATGGGCCAATAAAACATAATGTATCACCTAGAGGACAACCCGATTGTTCATAATCACAATCATACACCCGCCTAGCATAAACAGGAGCGCGGCAAATGACCAAAAACATTTCCATTTTACATTTTACACTTTAGCGCCTAACCAGGGTGAATTAGAATGATTAAGCTATTTGATAGCGATCGCCGCGCATGTGCAATTTACGTAGAGATATTAATGTGTTATTTGTGTTAAACAGAGGAGCGGCAATCGAAAACCCAAAAAATTCAGAATTCCTAGCATGTTCCGGTTTTTTGTTTTCGGCGAATAAAGTATATGGGCCAATATAACATAATGTATCACCTAGAGGACAACCCGATTGTTCATAATCACAATCATACACCCGCCTACCATAAACAGGAGCGCGGCAATTGACCAAAAACATTTCAAGTTTACATTTTACACTTTAGGGCCTAACCAGGGTGAATTAGAAGTATTAAACTATTTGATTGCGATCGCCGCACATGTGCACTTTACGAAGAGATGTCAAGGTCTTATATGTGTTCAACAGAGGAGCGGCAATCGAAAACCCAAAAAATTCAGAATTCCTAGCATGTTCCGGTTTTTTGTTTTCGGCGAATAAAGTATATGGGCCAATAAAACATAATGTATCACCTAGAGGACAACCCGATTGTTCATAATCACAATCATACACCCGCCTACCATAAACAGGAGCGCGGCAAATGACCAAAAACATTTCAATTTTACATTTTACACTTTAGCGCCTAACCAGGGTGAATTAGAATGATTAAACTATTTGATTGCGATCGCCGCGCATGTGCAATTTACGTAGAGATGTTAATGTCTTATTTGTGTTAAACAGAGGAGCGGTAAATTAGCGCCTAACCAGGGTGAATTAGAAGGATTAAACTATTTGATAGCGATCGCCGCGCATGTGCAATTTACGTAGAGATATTAATGTGTTATTTGTGTTAAACAGAGGAGCGGCAATCGAAAACCCAAAAAATTCAGAATTCCTAGCATGTTCCGGTTTTTTGTTTTCGGCGAATAAAGTATATGGGCCAATATAACATAATGTATCACCTAGAGGACAACCCGATTGTTCATAATCACAATCATACACCCGCCTACCATAAACAGGAGCGCGGCAATTGACCAAAAACATTTCAATTTTACATTTTACACTTTAGCGCCTAACCAGGGTGAATTAGAAGGATTAAACTATCTGATTACGGTCGCCGCACATGTGCACTTTACGTAGAGATGTCAATGACTTATATGTGTTGAACAGAGAAGCGGCAATCTAAAACCAAAAAAAATCAACATTCCTAGCATGTTCCGGTTTTTTGTTTTCGGCGAATAAAGTATATGGGCCAATATAACATAATGTATCACCTAGAGGACAACCCGATTGTTCATAATCACAATCATACACCCGCCTACCATAAACATTAGCGCGGCAATTGACCAAAAACATTTCAAGTTTACATTTTACACTTTAGGGCCTAACCAGGGTGAATTAGAAGGATTAAACTATTTGATTGCGATCGCCGCGCATATGCAATTTACGTAGAGATGTTAATGTCTTATTTGTGTTAAACAGAGGAGCGGCAATCGAAAACCCAAAAAATTCAGAATTCCTAGCATGTTCCGGTTTTTTATTTTCGGCGAATAAAGTATATGGGCCAATACAACATAATGTATCACCTAGAGGACAACCCGATTGTTCATAATCACAATCATATACCCGCCTACCATAAACAGGAGCGCGGCAAATGACCAAAAACATTTCAATTTTACATTTTACACTTTAGCGCTTAACCAGGGTGAATTAGAATGATTAAACTATTTGATTGCGATCGCCGCGCATGTGCAATTTACGTAGAGATGTTAATGTCTTATTTGTGTTAAACAGAGGAGCGGCAAATTAGCGCCTAACCAGGGTGAATTAGAAGGATTAAACTATCTGATTACGGTCGCCGCACATGTGCACTTTACGTAGAGATGTCAATGGCTTATATGTGTTGAACAGAGGAGCGGCAATCGAAAACCCAAAAAATTCAGAATTCCTAGCATGTTCCGGTTTTTTGTTTTCGGCGAATAAAGTATATGGGCCAATAAAACATAATGTATCACCTAGAGGACAACCCGATTGTTCATAATCACAATCATACACCCGCCTACCATAAACAGGAGCGCGGCAAATGACCAAAAACATTTCCATTTTACATTTTACACTTTAGCGCCTAACCAGGGTGAATTAGAATGATTAAGCTATTTGATAGCGATCGCCGCGCATGTGCAATTTACGTAGAGATGTTAATGTCTTATTTGTGTTAAACAGAGGAGCGGCAATCGAAAACCCAAAAAATTCAGAATTCCTAGCAAGTTCCGGTTTTTTGTTTTCGGCGAATAAAGTATATGGGCCAATAAAACATAATGTATCACCTAGAGGACAACCCGATTGTTCATAATCACAATCATACACCCGCCTACCATAAACAGGAGCGCGGCAAATGACCAAAAACATTTCCATTTTACATTTTACACTTAAGCGCCTAACCAGGGTGAATTAGAATGATTAAGCTATTTGATAGCGATCGCCGCGAATGTGCAATTTACGTAGAGATGTTAATGTCTTATTTGTGTTAAACAGAGGAGCGGCAATCAAAAACCAAAAAAAATCAGAATTCCTAGCATGTTCCGGTTTTTTGTTTTCGGCGAATAAAGTATATGGGCCAATAAAACATAATGTATCACCTAGAGGACAACCCGATTGTTCATAATCACAATCATACACCCGCCTACCATAAACAGGAGCGCGGCAAATGACCAAAAACATTTCAATTTTACATTTTACACTTTAGCGCCTAACCAGGGTGAATTAGAATGATTAAGCTATTTGATAGCGATCGCCGCGCATGTGCAATTTACGTAGAGATGTCATCGTCTTATATGTGTTGAACAGAGGAGCGGCAATCGAAAACAAAAAAAAATTCAGAATTCCTAGCATGTTCCGGTTTTTTGTTTTCGGCGAATAAAGTATATGGGCCAATAAAACATAATGTATCACCTAGAGGACAACCCGATTGTTCATAATCACAATCATACGCCCGCCTACTATAAACAGGAGCGCGGCAATTGACCAAAAATATTTCAATTTTACATTTTACACTTTAGCGCCTAACCAGGGTGAATTAGAATGATTAAACTATTTGATTGCGATCGCCGCGCATGTGCAGTTTACGTAGAGATGTTAATGTCTTATTTGTGTTAAACAGAGGAGCGGCAATCGGAAACCCAAAAATTTCAGAATTCCTAGCATGTTCCGGTTTTTTGTTTTCGGCGAATAAAGTATATGGGCCAATAAAACATAATGTATCACCTAGAGGACAACCCGATTGTTCATAATCACAATCATACACCCGCCTACCATAAACAGGAGCGCGGCAAATGACCAAAAACATTTCAATTTTACATTTTACACTTTAGCGCCTAACCAGGGTGAATTAGAATGATTAAGCTATTTGATAGCGATCGCCGCGCATGTGCAATTTACGTAGAGATATTAATGTGTTATTTGTGTTAAACAGAGGAGCGGCAATCGAAAACCCAAAAAATTCAGAATTCCTAGCATGTTCCGGTTTTTTGTTTTCGGCGAATAAAGCATATGGGCCAATAAAACATAATGTATCACCTAGAGGACAACCCGATTGTTCATAATCACAATCATACACCCGCCTACCATAAACATTAGCGCGGCAAATGACCAAAAACATTTCAATTTTACACTTTAGCGCCTAACCAGGGTGAATTAGAATGATTAAGCTATTTGATAGCGATCGCCGCGCATGTGCAATTTACGTAGAGATGTTAATGTCTTATTTGTGTTAAACAGAGGAGCGGCAATCGAAAACCCAAAAAATTCAGAATTCCTAGCATGTTCCGGTTTTTTGTTTTCGGCGAATAAAGTATATGGGCCAATAAAACATAATGTATCACCTAGAGGACAACCCGATTGTTCATAATCACAATCATACACCCGCCTACCATAAACAGGAGCGCGGCAAATGACCAAAAACATTTCCATTTTACATTTTACACTTTAGCGCCTAACCAGGGTTAATTAGAAGGATTAAACTATTTGATTGCGATCGCCGCGCATGTGCAATTTACGTAGAGATGTTAATGTCTTATTTGTGTTAAACAGAGGAGCGGCAATCAAAAACCCAAAAAATTCAGAATTCCTAGCATGTTCCGGTTTTTTGTTTTCGGCGAATAAAGTATATGGGCCAATAAAACATAATGTATCACCTTGAGGACGACCCGATTGTTCATAATCACAATCATACACCCGCCTACCATAAACAGGAGCGCGGCAATTGACCAAAAACATTTCAATTTTACATTTTACACTTTAGCGCCTAACCAGGGTGAATTAGAAGGATTAAACTATCTGATTACGGTCGCCGCACATGTGCACTTTACGTAGAGATGTCAATGACTTATATGTGTTGAACAGAGGAGCGGCAATCAAAAACCCAAAAAATTCAGAATTCCTAGCATGTTCCGGTTTTTTGTTTTCGGCGAATAAAGTATATGGGCCAATAAAACATAATGTATCACCTTGAGGACGACCCGATTGTTCATAATCACAATCATACACCCGCCTACCATAAACAGGAGCGCGGCAAATGACCAAAAACATTTCCATTTTACATTTTACACTTTAGCGCCTAACCAGGGTTAATTAGAAGGATTAAACTATTTGATTGCGATCGCCGCGCATGTGCAATTTACGTAGAGATATTAATGTGTTATTTGTGTTAAACAGAGGAGCGGCAATCGAAAACCCAAAAAATTCAGAATTCCTAGCATGTTCCGGTTTTTTGTTTTCGGCGAATAAAGTATATGGGCCAATATAACATAATGTATCACCTAGAGGACAACCCGATTGTTCATAATCACAATCATACACCCGCCTACCATAAACAGGAGCGCGGCAAATGACCAAAAACATTTCCATTTTACATTTTACACTTTAGCGCCTAACCAGGGTTAATTAGAAGGATTAAACTATTTGATTGCGATCGCCGCGCATGTGCAATTTACGTAGAGATATTAATGTGTTATTTGTGTTAAACAGAGGAGCGGCAATCAAAAACCCAAAAAATTCAGAATTCCTAGCATGTTCCGGTTTTTTGTTTTCGGCGAATAAAGTATATGGGCCAATAAAACATAATGTATCACCTTGAGGACGACCCGATTGTTCATAATCACAATCATACACCCGCCTACCATAAACAGGAGCGCGGCAAATGACCAAAAACATTTCCATTTTACATTTTACACTTTAGCGCCTAACCAGGGTTAATTAGAAGGATTAAACTATTTGATTGCGATCGCCGCGCATGTGCAATTTACGTAGAGATATTAATGTGTTATTTGTGTTAAACAGAGGAGCGGCAATCGAAAACCCAAAAAATTCAGAATTCCTAGCATGTTCCGGTTTTTTGTTTTCGGCGAATAAAGTATATGGGCCAATATAACATAATGTATCACCTAGAGGACAACCCGATTGTTCATAATCACAATCATACACCCGCCTACCATAAACAGGAGCGCGGCAATTGACCAAAAACATTTCAATTTTACATTTTACACTTTAGCGCCTAACCAGGGTGAATTAGAAGGATTAAACTATCTGATTACGGTCGCCGCACATGTGCACTTTACGTAGAGATGTCAATGACTTATATGTGTTGAACAGAGAAGCGGCAATCTAAAACCAAAAAAAATCAACATTCCTAGCATGTTCCGGTTTTTTGTTTTCGGCGAATAAAGTATATGGGCCAATATAACATAATGTATCACCTAGAGGACAACCCGATTGTTCATAATCACAATCATACACCCGCCTACCATAAACATTAGCGCGGCAATTGACCAAAAACATTTCAAGTTTACATTTTACACTTTAGGGCCTAACCAGGGTGAATTAGAAGGATTAAACTATCTGATTACGGTCGCCGCACATGTGCACTTTACGTAGAGATGTCAATGGCTTATATGTGTTGAACAGAGGAGCGGCAATCGAAAACCCAAAAAATTCAGAATTCCTAGCATGTTCCGGTTTTTTGTTTTCGGCGAATAAAGTATATGGGCCAATAAAACATAATGTATCACCTAGAGGACAACCCGATTGTTCATAATCACAATCATACACCCGCCTACCATAAACAGGAGCGCGGCAAATGACCAAAAACATTTCCATTTTACATTTTACACTTTAGCGCCTAACCAGGGTGAATTAGAATGATTAAGCTATTTGATAGCGATCGCCGCGCATGTGCAATTTACGTAGAGATGTTAATGTCTTATTTGTGTTAAACAGAGGAGCGGCAATCGAAAACCCAAAAAATTCAGAATTCCTAGCATGTTCCGGTTTTTTGTTTTCGGCGAATAAAGTATATGGGCCAATAAAACATAATGTATCACCTAGAGGACAACCCGATTGTTCATAATCACAATCATACACCCGCCTACCATAAACAGGAGCGCGGCAAATGACCAAAAACATTTCCATTTTACATTTTACACTTAAGCGCCTAACCAGGGTGAATTAGAATGATTAAGCTATTTGATAGCGATCGCCGCGAATGTGCAATTTACGTAGAGATGTTAATGTCTTATTTGTGTTAAACAGAGGAGCGGCAATCAAAAACCAAAAAAAATCAGAATTCCTAGCATGTTCCGGTTTTTTGTTTTCGGCGAATAAAGTATATGGGCCAATAAAACATAATGTATCACCTAGAGGACAACCCGATTGTTCATAATCACAATCATACACCCGCCTACCATAAACAGGAGCGCGGCAAATGACCAAAAACATTTCAATTTTACATTTTACACTTTAGCGCCTAACCAGGGTGAATTAGAATGATTAAGCTATTTGATAGCGATCGCCGCGCATGTGCAATTTACGTAGAGATGTCATCGTCTTATATGTGTTGAACAGAGGAGCGGCAATCGAAAACAAAAAAAATTCAGAATTCCTAGCATGTTCCGGTTTTTTGTTTTCGGCGAATAAAGTATATGGGCCAATAAAACATAATGTATCACCTAGAGGACAACCCGATTGTTCATAATCACAATCATACGCCCGCCTACTATAAACAGGAGCGCGGCAATTGACCAAAAACATTTCAATTTTACATTTTACACTTTAGCGCCTAACCAGGGTGAATTAGAATGATTAAACTATTTGATTGCGATCGCCGCGCATGTGCAGTTTACGTAGAGATGTTAATGTCTTATTTGTGTTAAACAGAGGAGCGGCAATCGGAAACCCAAAAATTTCAGAATTCCTAGCATGTTCCGGGTTTTTGTTTTCGGCGAATAAAGTATATGGGCCAATAAAACATAATGTATCACCTAGAGGACAACCCGATTGTTCATAATCACAATCATACACCCGCCTACCATAAACAGGAGCGCGGCAAATGACCAAAAACATTTCAATTTTACATTTTACACTTTAGCGCCTAACCAGGGTGAATTAGAATGATTAAGCTATTTGATAGCGATCGCCGCGCATGTGCAATTTACGTAGAGATATTAATGTGTTATTTGTGTTAAACAGAGGAGCGGCAATCGAAAACCCAAAAAATTCAGAATTCCTAGCATGTTCCGGTTTTTTGTTTTCGGCGAATAAAGCATATGGGCCAATAAAACATAATGTATCACCTAGAGGACAACCCGATTGTTCATAATCACAATCATACACCCGCCTACCATAAACATTAGCGCGGCAAATGACCAAAAACATTTCAATTTTACACTTTAGCGCCTAACCAGGGTGAATTAGAATGATTAAGCTATTTGATAGCGATCGCCGCGCATGTGCAATTTACGTAGAGATGTTAATGTCTTATTTGTGTTAAACAGAGGAGCGGCAATCGAAAACCCAAAAAATTCAGAATTCCTAGCATGTTCCGGTTTTTTGTTTTCGGCGAATAAAGTATATGGGCCAATAAAACATAATGTATCACCTAGAGGACAACCCGATTGTTCATAATCACAATCATACACCCGCCTACCATAAACAGGAGCGCGGCAAATGACCAAAAACATTTCCATTTTACATTTTACACTTTAGCGCCTAACCAGGGTTAATTAGAAGGATTAAACTATTTGATTGCGATCGCCGCGCATGTGCAATTTACGTAGAGATGTTAATGTCTTATTTGTGTTAAACAGAGGAGCGGCAATCAAAAACCCAAAAAATTCAGAATTCCTAGCATGTTCCGGTTTTTTGTTTTCGGCGAATAAAGTATATGGGCCAATAAAACATAATGTATCACCTTGAGGACGACCCGATTGTTCATAATCACTATCATACACCCGCCTACCATAAACAGGAGCGCGGCAAATGACCAAAAACATTTCAATTTTACATTTTACACTTTAGCGCCTAACCAGGGTGAATTAGAATGATTAAGCCATTTGATAGCGATCGCCGCGCATGTGCAATTTACGTAGAGATATTAATGTGATATTTGTGTTAAACAGAGGAGCGGCAATCGAAAACCCAAAAAATTCAGAATTCCTAGCATGTTCCGGTTTTTTGTTTTCGGCGAATAAAGTATATGGGCCAATATAACATAATGTATCACCTAGAGGACAACCCGATTGTTCATAATCACAATCATACACCCGCCTACCATAAACAGGAGCGCGGCAATTGACCAAAAACATTTCAAGTTTACATTTTACACTTTAGGGCCTAACCAGGGTGAATTAGAAGGATTAAACTATTTGATTGCGATCGCCGCACATGTGCACTTTACGAAGAGATGTCAAGGTCTTATATGTGTTCAACAGAGGAGCGGCAATCGAAAACCCAAAAAATTCAGAATTCCTAGCATGTTCCGGTTTTTTGTTTTCGGCGAATAAAGTATATGGGCCAATAAAACATAATGTATCACCTAGAGGACAACCCGATTGTTCATAATCACAATCATACACCCGCCTACCATAAACAGGAGCGCGGCAAATGACCAAAAACATTTCAATTTTACATTTTACACTTTAGCGCCTAACCAGGGTGAATTAGAATGATTAAGCTATTTGATAGCGATCGCCGCGCATGTGCAATTTACGTAGAGATGTTAATGTCTTATTTGTGTTAAACAGAGGAGCGGCAATCGAAAACCCAAAAAATTCAGAATTCCTAGCATGTTCCGGTTTTTTATTTTCGGCGAATAAAGTATATGGGCCAATAAAACATAATGTATCACCTAGAGGACAACCCGATTGTTCATAATCACAATCATACACCCGCCTACCATAAACAGGAGCGCGGCAAATGACCAAAAACATTTCAATTTTACATTTCACACTTTAGCGCCTAACCAGGGTGAATTAGAAGGATTGAACTATTTGATTGCGATCGCCGCACATGTGCACTTTACGAAGAGATGTCAAGGTCTTATATGTGTTGAACAGAGGAGCGGCAATCTAAAACCAAAAAAAATCAACATTCCTAGCATGTTCCGGTTTTTTGTTTTCGGCGAATAAAGTATATGGGCCAATAAAACATAATGTATCACCTAGAGGACAACCCGATTGTTCATAATCACAATCATACACCCGCCTACCATAAACAGGAGCGCGGCAAATGACCAAAAACATTTCAATTTTACATTTTACACTTTAGCGCCTAACCAGGGTGAATTAGAAGGATTAAACTATCTGATTACGGTCGCCGCACATGTGCACTTTACGTAGAGATGTCAATGGCTTATATGTGTTGAACAGAGAAGCGGCAATCTAAAACCAAAAAAAATCAACATTCCTAGCATGTTCCGGTTTTTTGTTTTCGGCGAATAAAGTATATGGGCCAATATAACATAATGTATCACCTAGAGGACAACCCGATTGTTCATAATCACAATCATACACCCGCCTACCATAAACATTAGCGCGGAAATTGACCAAAAACATTTCAAGTTTACATTTTACACTTTAGGGCCTAACCAGGGTGAATTAGAAGGATTAAACTATTTGATTGCGATCGCCGCGCATATGCAATTTACGTAGAGATGTTAATGTCTTATTTGTGTTAAACAGAGGAGCGGCAATCGAAAACCCAAAAAATTCAGAATTCCTAGCATGTTCCGGTTTTTTATTTTCGGCGAATAAAGTATATGGGCCAATAAAACATAATGTATCACCTAGAGGACAACCCGATTGTTCATAATCACAATCATACACCCGCCTACCATAAACAGGAGCGCGGCAAATGACCAAAAACATTTCAATTTTACATTTTACACTTTAGCGCTTAACCAGGGTGAATTAGAATGATTAAACTATTTGAATGCGATCGCCGCGCATGTGCAATTTACGTAGAGATGTTAATGTCTTATTTGTGTTAAACAGAGGAGCGGCAAATTAGCGCCTAACCAGGGTGAATTAGAAGGATTAAACTATCTGATTACGGTCGCCGCACATGTGCACTTTACGTAGAGATGTCAATGGCTTATATGTGTTGAACAGAGGAGCGGCAATCGAAAACCCAAAAAATTCAGAATTCCTAGCATGTTCCGGTTTTTTGTTTTCGGCGAATAAAGTATATGGGCCAATAAAACATAATGTATCACCTAGAGGACAACCCGATTGTTCATAATCACAATCATACACCCGCCTACCATAAACAGGAGCGCGGCAAATGACCAAAAACATTTCAATTTTACATTTTACACTTTAGCGCCTAATCAGGGTGAATTAGAATGATTAAACTATTTGATTGCGATCGCCGCGCATGTGCAATTTACGTAGAGATGTTAATGTCTTATTTGTGTTAAACAGAGGAGCGGCAAATTAGCGCCTAACCAGGGTGAATTAGAAGGATTAAACTATCTGATTACGGTCGCCGCACATGTGCACTTTACGTAGAGATGTCAATGGCTTATATGTGTTGAACAGAGAAGCGGCAATCTAAAACCAAAAAAAATCAACATTCCTAGAATGTTCCGGTTTTTTGTTTTCGGCGAATAAAGTATATGGGCCAATATAACATAATGTATCACCTAGAGGACAACCCGATTGTTCATAATCACAATCATACACCCGCCTACCATAAACAGGAGCGCGGCAAATGACCAAAAACATTTCAATTTTACATTTTACACTTTAGCGCCTAACCAGGGTGAATTAGAAGGATTGAACTATTTGATTGCGATCGCCGCACATGTGCACTTTACGAAGAGATGTCAAGGTCTTATATGTGTTGAACAGAGGAGCGGCAATCGAAAACCCAAAAAAATCAACATTCCTAGCATGTTCCGGTTTTTTGTTTTCGGCGAATAAAGTATATGGGCCAATATAACATAATCTATCACCTAGAGGACACCCCGATTGTTCATAATCACAATCATACACCCGCCTACTATAAACATTAGCGCGGCAATTGACCAAAAACATTTCAAGTTTACATTTTACACTTTAGGGCCTAACCAGGGTGAATTAGAAGGATTGAACTATTTGATTGCGATCGCCGCACATGTGCACTTTACGAAGAGATGTCAAGGTCTTATATGTGTTGAACAGAGTAGCGGCAATCGAAAACCCAAAAAATTCAGAATTCCTAGCATGTTCCGGTTTTTTGTTTTCGGCGAATAAAGTATATGGGCCAATATAACATAATGTATCACCTAGAGGACAACCCGATTGTTCATAATCACAATCATACACCCGCCTACCATGAACATTAGCGCGGCAATTGACCAAAAACATTTCAAGTTTACATTTTACACTTTGGGGCCTAACCAGGGTGAATTAGAAGGATTAAACTATTTGATTGCGATCGCCGCGCATGTGCAATTTACGTAGAGATGTTAATGTCTTATTTGTGTTAAACAGAGGAGCGGCAATCAAAAACCCAAAAAATTCAGAATTCCTAGCATGTTCCGGTTTTTTGTTTTCGGCGAATAAAGTATATGGGCCAATAAAACATAATGTATCACCTAGAGGACAACCCGATTGTTCATAATCACAATCATACACCCGCCTACCATAAACAGGAGCGTGGCAAATGACCAAAAACATTTCAATTTTACATTTTACACTTTAGCGCCTAACCAGGGTGAATTAGAATGATTAAGCTATTTGATAGCGATCGCCGCGCATGTGCAATTTACGTAGAGATGTTAATGTCTTATTTGTGTTAAACAGAGGAGCGGCAATCGAAAACCCAAAAAATTCAGAATTCCTAGCATGTTCCGGTTTTTTGTTTTCGGCGAATAAGTATATGGGCCAATAAAACATAATGTATCACCTAGAGGACAACCCGATTGTTCATAATCACAATCATACACCCGCCTAGCATAAACAGGAGCGCGGCAAATGACCAAAAACATTTCCATTTACACTTTAGCGCCTAACCAGGGTGAATTAGAATGATTAAGCTATTTGATAGCGATTGCCGCGCATGTGCAATTTACGTAGAGATGTTAATGTCTTATTTGTGTTAAACAGAGGAGCGGCAATCGAAAACCCAAAAAATTCAGAATTCCTAGCATGTTCCGGTTTTTTATTTTCGGCGAATAAAGTATATGGGCCAATAAAACATAATGTATCACCTAGAGGACAACCCGATTGTTCATAATCACAATCATACACCCGCCTACCATAAACAGGAGCGCGGCAAATGACCAAAAACATTTCAATTTTACATTTTACACTTTAGCGCCTAACCAGGGTGAATTAGAATGATTAAGCTATTTGATAGCGATCGCCGCGCATGTGCAATTTACGTAGAGATGTTAATGTCTTATTTGTGTTAAACAGAGGAGCGGCAATCGAAAACCCAAAAAATTCAGAATTCCTAGCATGTTCCGGTTTTTTGTTTTCGGCGAATAAAGTATATGGGCCAATAAAACATAATGTATCACCTAGAGGACAACCCGATTGTTCATAATCACAATCATACACCCGCCTACCATAAACAGGAGCGCGGCAAATGACCAAAAAAATTTCCATTTTACATTTTACACTTTAGCGCCTAACCAGGGTGAATTAGAATGATTAAACTATTTGATTGCGATCGCCGCGCATGTGCAATTTACGTAGAGATGTTAATGTCTTATTTGTGTTAAACAGAGGAGCGGCAAATTAGCGCCTAACCAGGGTGAATTAGAAGGATTAAGCTATTTGATAGCGATCGCCGCGCATGTGCAATTTACGTAGAGATTTTAATGTCTTATTTGTGTTGAACAGAGGAGCGGCAATCGAAAACCCAAAAAATTCAGAATTCCTAGCATGTTCCGGTTTTTTGTTTTCGGCGAATAAAGTATATGGGCCAATAAAACATAATGTATCACCTAGAGGACAACCCGATTGTTCATAATCACAATCATACACCCGCCTACCATAAACATTAGCGCGGCAAATGACCAAAAACATTTCAATTTTACATTTTACACTTTAGGGCCTAACCAGGGTGAATTAGAAGGATTAAACTATTTGATTGCGATCGCCGCACATGTGCACTTTATGTAGAGATGTTAATGTCTTATTTGTGTTAAACAGAGGAGCGGCAAATTAGCGCCTAACCAGGGTGAATTAGAAGGATTAAGCTATCTGATTACGGTCGCCGCACATGTGCACTTTACGTAGAGATGTCAATGGCTTATATGTGTTGAACAGAGAAGCGGCAATCGAAAACCCAAAAAATTCAGAATTCCTAGCATGTTCCGGTTTTTTGTTTTCGGCGAATAAAGTATATGGGCCAATAAAACATAATGTATTACCTAGAGGACAACCCGATTGTTCATAATCACAATCATACACCGGCCTACCATAAACATTAGCGCGGCAAATGACCAAAAACATTTCAATTTTACACTTTAGCGCCTAACCAGGGTGAATTAGAATGATTAAGCTATTTGATAGCGATCGCCGCGCATGTGCAATTTACGTAGAGATGTTAATGTCTTATTTGTGTTAAACAGAGGAGCGGCAATCGAAAACCCAAAAAATTCAGAATTCCTAGCATGTTCCGGTTTTTTGTTTTCGGCGAATAAAGTATATGGGCCAATAAAACATAATGTATCACCTAGAGGACAACCCGATTGTTCATAATCACAATCATACACCCGCCTACCATAAACAGGAGCGCGGCAAATGACCAAAAACATTTCCATTTTACATTTTACACTTTAGCGCCTAACCAGGGTGAATTAGAATGATTAAGCTATTTGATAGCGATCGCCGCGCATGTGCAATTTACGTAGAGATGTTAATGTCTTATTTGTGTTAAACAGAGGAGCGGCAAATTAGCGCCTAACCAGGGTGAATTAGAAGGATTAAGCTATCTGATTACGGTCGCCGCACATGTGCACTTTACGTAGAGATGTCAATGGCTTATATGTGTTGAACAGAGAAGCGGCAATCTAAAACCAAAAAAAATCAACATTCCTAGCATGTTCCGGTTTTTTGTTTTCGGCGAATAAAGTATATGGGCCAATATAACATAAGGTATCACCTAGAGGACAACCCGATTGTTCATAATCACAATCATACACCCGCCTACCATAAACAGGAGCGCGGCAAATGACCAAAAACATTTCCATTTTACATTTTACACTTTAGCGCCTAACCAGGGTGAATTAGAATGATTGAACTATTTGATTGCGATCGCCGCACATGTGCACTTTACGAAGAGATGTCAAGGTCTTATATGTGTTGAACAGAGGAGCGGCAATCGAAAACCCAAAAAATTCAGAATTCCTAGCATGTTCCGGTTTTTTGTTTTCGCCGAATAAAGTATATGGGCCAATAAAACATAATGTATCACCTAGAGGACAACCCGATTGTTCATTATCACAATCATACACCCGCCTACCATAAACAGGAGCGCGGCAAATGACCAAAAACATTTCAATTTTACATTTTACACTTTAGCGCCTAACCAGGGTGAATTAGAATGATTAAGCTATTTGATAGCGATCGCCGCGCATGTGCAATTTACGTAGAGATGTTAATGTCTTATTTGTGTTAAACAGAGGAGCGGCAATCGAAAACCCGAAAAAATCAGAATTCCTAGCATGTTCCGGTTTTTTGTTTTCGCCGAATAAAGTATATGGGCCAATAAAACATAATGTATCACCTAGAGGACAACCCGATTGTTCATAATCACAATCATACACCCGCCTACCATAAACAGGAGCGCGGCAAATGACCAAAAACATTTCAATTTTACATTTTACACTTTAGCGCCTAACCAGGGTGAATTAGAATGATTAAGCTATTTGATAGCGATCGCCGCGCATGTGCAATTTACGTAGAGATGTTAATGTCTTATTTGTGTTAAACAGAGGAGCGGCAATCGAAAACCCAAAAAATTCAGAATTCCTAGCATGTTCCGGTTTTTTGTTTTCGGTGAATAAAGTATATGGGCCAATAAAACATAATGTATCACCTAGAGGACAACCCGATTGTTCATAATCACAATCATACACCCGCCTACTATAAACAGGAGCGCGGCAATTGACCAAAAACATTTCCATTTTACATTTTACACTTTAGCGCCTAACCAGGGTGAATTAGAATGATTAAGCTATTTGATAGCGATCGCCGCGCATGTGCAATTTACGTAGAGATATTAATGTGTTATTTGTGTTAAACAGAGGAGCGGCAATCGAAAACCCAAAAAATTCAGAATTCCTAGCATGTTCCGGTTTTTTGTTTTCGGCGAATAAAGTATATGGGCCAATATAACATAATGTATCACCTAGAGGACAACCCGATTGTTCATAATCACAATCATACACCCGCCTACCATAAACAGGAGCGCGGCAATTGACCAAAAACATTTCAAGTTTACATTTTACACTTTAGGGCCTAACCAGGGTGAATTAGAAGGATTAAACTATTTGATTGCGATCGCCGCACATGTGCACTTTACGAAGCGATGTCAAGGTCTTATATGTGTTCAACAGAGGAGCGGCAATCGAAAACCCAAAAAATTCAGAATTCCTAGCATGTTCCGGTTTTTTGTTTTCGGCGAATAAAGTATATGGGCCAATAAAACATAATGTATCACCTAGAGGACAACCCGATTGTTCATAATCACAATCATACACCCGCCTACCATAAACAGGAGCGCGGCAAATGACCAAAAACATTTCAATTTTACATTTTACACTTTAGCGCCTAACCAGGGTGAATTAGAATGATTAAACTATTTGATTGCGATCGCCGCGCATGTGCAATTTACGTAGAGATGTTAATGTCTTATTTGTGTTAAACAGAGGAGCGGTAAATTAGCGCCTAACCAGGGTGAATTAGAAGGATTAAACTATTTGATAGCGATCGCCGCGCATGTGCAATTTACGTAGAGATATTAATGTGTTATTTGTGTTAAACAGAGGAGCGGCAATCGAAAACCCAAAAAATTCAGAATTCCTAGCATGTTCCGGTTTTTTGTTTTCGGCGAATAAAGTATATGGGCCAATATAACATAATGTATCACCTAGAGGACAACCCGATTGTTCATAATCACAATCATACACCCGCCTACCATAAACAGGAGCGCGGCAATTGACCAAAAACATTTCAATTTTACATTTTACACTTTAGCGCCTAACCAGGGTGAATTAGAAGGATTAAACTATCTGATTACGGTCGCCGCACATGTGCACTTTACGTAGAGATATTAATGTGTTATTTGTGTTAAACAGAGGAGCGGCAATCGAAAACCCAAAAAATTCAGAATTCCTAGCATGTTCCGGTTTTTTGTTTTCGGCGAATAAAGTATATGGGCCAATATAACATAATGTATCACCTAGAGGACAACCCGATTGTTCATTATCACAATCATACACCCGCCTACCATAAACAGGAGCGCGGCAAATGACCAAAAACATTTCAATTTTACATTTTACACTTTAGCGCCTAACCAGGGTGAATTAGAATGATTAAGCTATTTGATAGCGATCGCCGCGCATGTGCAATTTACGTAGAGATGTTAATGTCTTATTTGTGTTAAACAGAGGAGCGGCAATCGAAAACCCAAAAAATTCAGAATTCCTAGCATGTTCCGGTTTTTTGTTTTCGGCGAATAAAGTATATGGGCCAATATAACATAATGTATCACCTAGAGGACAACCCGATTGTTCATTATCACAATCATACACCCGCCTACCATAAACAGGAGCGCGGCAAATGACCAAAAACATTTCAATTTTACATTTTACACTTTAGCGCCTAACCAGGGTGAATTAGAATGATTAAACTATTTGATTGCGATCGCCGCGCATGTGCAATTTACGTAGAGATGTTAATGTCTTATTTGTGTTAAACAGAGGAGCGGTAAATTAGCGCCTAACCAGGGTGAATTAGAAGGATTAAACTATTTGATAGCGATCGCCGCGCATGTGCAATTTACGTAGAGATATTAATGTGTTATTTGTGTTAAACAGAGGAGCGGCAATCGAAAACCCAAAAAATTCAGAATTCCTAGCATGTTCCGGTTTTTTGTTTTCGGCGAATAAAGTATATGGGCCAATATAACATAATGTATCACCTAGAGGACAACCCGATTGTTCATTATCACAATCATACACCCGCCTACCATAAACAGGAGCGCGGCAAATGACCAAAAACATTTCAATTTTACATTTTACACTTTAGCGCCTAACCAGGGTGAATTAGAATGATTAAGCTATTTGATAGCGATCGCCGCGCATGTGCAATTTACGTAGAGATGTTAATGTCTTATTTGTGTTAAACAGAGGAGCGGCAATCGAAAACCCAAAAAATTCAGAATTCCTAGCATGTTCCGGTTTTTTGTTTTCGGCGAATAAAGTATATGGGCCAATAAAACATAATGTATCACCTAGAGGACAACCCGATTGTTCATAATCACAATCATACACCCGCCTACCATAAACAGGAGCGCGGCAAATGACCAAAAAAATTTCCATTTTACATTTTACACTTTAGCGCCTAACCAGGGTGAATTAGAATGATTAAACTATTTGATTGCGATCGCCGCGCATGTGCAATTTACGTAGAGATGTTAATGTCTTATTTGTGTTAAACAGAGGAGCGGCAAATTAGCGCCTAACCAGGGTGAATTAGAAGGATTAAGCTATTTGATAGCGATCGCCGCGCATGTGCAATTTACGTAGAGATTTTAATGTCTTATTTGTGTTGAACAGAGGAGCGGCAATCGAAAACCCAAAAAATTCAGAATTCCTAGCATGTTCCGGTTTTTTGTTTTCGGCGAATAAAGTATATGGGCCAATAAAACATAATGTATCACCTAGAGGACAACCCGATTGTTCATAATCACAATCATACACCCGCCTACCATAAACATTAGCGCGGCAAATGACCAAAAACATTTCAATTTTACATTTTACACTTTAGGGCCTAACCAGGGTGAATTAGAAGGATTAAACTATTTGATTGCGATCGCCGCACATGTGCACTTTATGTAGAGATGTTAATGTCTTATTTGTGTTAAACAGAGGAGCGGCAAATTAGCGCCTAACCAGGGTGAATTAGAAGGATTAAGCTATCTGATTACGGTCGCCGCACATGTGCACTTTACGTAGAGATGTCAATGGCTTATATGTGTTGAACAGAGAAGCGGCAATCGAAAACCCAAAAAATTCAGAATTCCTAGCATGTTCCGGTTTTTTGTTTTCGGCGAATAAAGTATATGGGCCAATAAAACATAATGTATTACCTAGAGGACAACCCGATTGTTCATAATCACAATCATACACCGGCCTACCATAAACATTAGCGCGGCAAATGACCAAAAACATTTCAATTTTACACTTTAGCGCCTAACCAGGGTGAATTAGAATGATTAAGCTATTTGATAGCGATCGCCGCGCATGTGCAATTTACGTAGAGATGTTAATGTCTTATTTGTGTTAAACAGAGGAGCGGCAATCGAAAACCCAAAAAATTCAGAATTCCTAGCATGTTCCGGTTTTTTGTTTTCGGCGAATAAAGTATATGGGCCAATAAAACATAATGTATCACCTAGAGGACAACCCGATTGTTCATAATCACAATCATACACCCGCCTACCATAAACAGGAGCGCGGCAAATGACCAAAAACATTTCCATTTTACATTTTACACTTTAGCGCCTAACCAGGGTGAATTAGAATGATTAAGCTATTTGATAGCGATCGCCGCGCATGTGCAATTTACGTAGAGATGTTAATGTCTTATTTGTGTTAAACAGAGGAGCGGCAAATTAGCGCCTAACCAGGGTGAATTAGAAGGATTAAGCTATCTGATTACGGTCGCCGCACATGTGCACTTTACGTAGAGATGTCAATGGCTTATATGTGTTGAACAGAGAAGCGGCAATCTAAAACCAAAAAAAATCAACATTCCTAGCATGTTCCGGTTTTTTGTTTTCGGCGAATAAAGTATATGGGCCAATATAACATAAGGTATCACCTAGAGGACAACCCGATTGTTCATAATCACAATCATACACCCGCCTACCATAAACAGGAGCGCGGCAAATGACCAAAAACATTTCCATTTTACATTTTACACTTTAGCGCCTAACCAGGGTGAATTAGAATGATTGAACTATTTGATTGCGATCGCCGCACATGTGCACTTTACGAAGAGATGTCAAGGTCTTATATGTGTTGAACAGAGGAGCGGCAATCGAAAACCCAAAAAATTCAGAATTCCTAGCATGTTCCGGTTTTTTGTTTTCGCCGAATAAAGTATATGGGCCAATAAAACATAATGTATCACCTAGAGGACAACCCGATTGTTCATTATCACAATCATACACCCGCCTACCATAAACAGGAGCGCGGCAAATGACCAAAAACATTTCAATTTTACATTTTACACTTTAGCGCCTAACCAGGGTGAATTAGAATGATTAAGCTATTTGATAGCGATCGCCGCGCATGTGCAATTTACGTAGAGATGTTAATGTCTTATTTGTGTTAAACAGAGGAGCGGCAATCGAAAACCCAAAAAAATCAGAATTCCTAGCATGTTCCGGTTTTTTGTTTTCGCCGAATAAAGTATATGGGCCAATAAAACATAATGTATCACCTAGAGGACAACCCGATTGTTCATAATCACAATCATACACCCGCCTACCATAAACAGGAGCGCGGCAAATGACCAAAAACATTTCAATTTTACATTTTACACTTTAGCGCCTAACCAGGGTGAATTAGAATGATTAAGCTATTTGATAGCGATCGCCGCGCATGTGCAATTTACGTAGAGATGTTAATGTCTTATTTGTGTTAAACAGAGGAGCGGCAATCGAAAACCCAAAAAATTCAGAATTCCTAGCATGTTCCGGTTTTTTGTTTTCGGTGAATAAAGTATATGGGCCAATAAAACATAATGTATCACCTAGAGGACAACCCGATTGTTCATAATCACAATCATACACCCGCCTACTATAAACAGGAGCGCGGCAATTGACCAAAAACATTTCCATTTTACATTTTACACTTTAGCGCCTAACCAGGGTGAATTAGAATGATTAAGCTATTTGATAGCGATCGCCGCGCATGTGCAATTTACGTAGAGATATTAATGTGTTATTTGTGTTAAACAGAGGAGCGGCAATCGAAAACCCAAAAAATTCAGAATTCCTAGCATGTTCCGGTTTTTTGTTTTCGGCGAATAAAGTATATGGGCCAATATAACATAATGTATCACCTAGAGGACAACCCGATTGTTCATAATCACAATCATACACCCGCCTACCATAAACAGGAGCGCGGCAATCGACCAAAAACATTTCAAGTTTACATTTTACACTTTAGGGCCTAACCAGGGTGAATTAGAAGGATTAAACTATTTGATTGCGATCGCCGCGCATGTGCAATTTACGTAGAGATGTTAATGTCTTATTTGTGTTAAACAGAGGAGCGGTAAATTAGCGCCTAACCAGGGTGAATTAGAAGGATTAAACTATTTGATAGCGATCGCCGCGCATGTGCAATTTACGTAGAGATATTAATGTGTTATTTGTGTTAAACAGAGGAGCGGCAATCGAAAACCCAAAAAATTCAGAATTCCTAGCATGTTCCGGTTTTTTGTTTTCGGCGAATAAAGTATATGGGCCAATAAAACATAATGTATCACCTAGAGGACAACCCGATTGTTCATAATCACAATCATACACCCGCCTACCATAAACAGGAGCGCGGCAAATGACCAAAAACATTTCAATTTTACATTTTACACTTTAGCGCCTAACCAGGGTGAATTAGAATGATTAAACTATTTGATTGCGATCGCCGCGCATGTGCAATTTACGTAGAGATGTTAATGTCTTATTTGTGTTAAACAGAGGAGCGGTAAATTAGCGCCTAACCAGGGTGAATTAGAAGGATTAAACTATTTGATTGCGATCGCCGCACATGTGCACTTTACGAAGCGATGTCAAGGTCTTATATGTGTTCAACAGAGGAGCGGCAATCGAAAACCCAAAAAATTCAGAATTCCTAGCATGTTCCGGTTTTTTGTTTTCGGCGAATAAAGTATATGGGCCAATAAAACATAATGTATCACCTAGAGGACAACCCGATTGTTCATAATCACAATCATACACCCGCCTACCATAAACAGGAGCGCGGCAAATGACCAAAAACATTTCAATTTTACATTTTACACTTTAGCGCCTAACCAGGGTGAATTAGAATGATTAAACTATTTGATTGCGATCGCCGCGCATGTGCAATTTACGTAGAGATGTTAATGTCTTATTTGTGTTAAACAGAGGAGCGGTAAATTAGCGCCTAACCAGGGTGAATTAGAAGGATTAAACTATTTGATAGCGATCGCCGCGCATGTGCAATTTACGTAGAGATATTAATGTGTTATTTGTGTTAAACAGAGGAGCGGCAATCGAAAACCCAAAAAATTCAGAATTCCTAGCATGTTCCGGTTTTTTGTTTTCGGCGAATAAAGTATATGGGCCAATATAACATAATGTATCACCTAGAGGACAACCCGATTGTTCATAATCACAATCATACACCCGCCTACCATAAACAGGAGCGCGGCAATTGACCAAAAACATTTCAAGTTTACATTTTACACTTTAGGGCCTAACCAGGGTGAATTAGAAGGATTAAACTATTTGATTGCGATCGCCGCACATGTGCACTTTACGAAG
Organism: Bactrocera oleae; assembly: GCF_042242935.1. Classification (NCBI taxonomy): domain Eukaryota; kingdom Metazoa; phylum Arthropoda; class Insecta; order Diptera; family Tephritidae; genus Bactrocera; species Bactrocera oleae. The sequence continues at coordinate 18,854,295 of NC_091539.1, read as the reverse complement.
CGATGTCAAGGTCTTATATGTGTTCAACAGAGGAGCGGCAATCGAAAACCCAAAAAATTCAGAATTCCTAGCATGTTCCGGTTTTTTGTTTTCGGCGAATAAAGTATATGGGCCAATAAAACATAATGTATCACCTAGAGGACAACCCGATTGTTCATAATCACAATCATACACCCGCCTACTATAAACAGGAGCGCGGCAATTGACCAAAAACATTTCCATTTTACATTTTACACTTTAGCGCCTAACCAGGGTGAATTAGAATGATTAAGCTATTTGATAGCGATCGCCGCGCATGTGCAATTTACGTAGAGATATTAATGTGTTATTTGTGTTAAACAGAGGAGCGGCAATCGAAAACCCAAAAAATTCAGAATTCCTAGCATGTTCCGGTTTTTTGTTTTCGGCGAATAAAGTATATGGGCCAATATAACATAATGTATCACCTAGAGGACAACCCGATTGTTCATAATCACAATCATACACCCGCCTACCATAAACAGGAGCGCGGCAATTGACCAAAAACATTTCAAGTTTACATTTTACACTTTAGGGCCTAACCAGGGTGAATTAGAAGGATTAAACTATTTGATTGCGATCGCCGCACATGTGCACTTTACGAAGCGATGTCAAGGTCTTATATGTGTTCAACAGAGGAGCGGCAATCGAAAACCCAAAAAATTCAGAATTCCTAGCATGTTCCGGTTTTTTGTTTTCGGCGAATAAAGTATATGGGCCAATAAAACATAATGTATCACCTAGAGGACAACCCGATTGTTCATAATCACAATCATACACCCGCCTACCATAAACAGGAGCGCGGCAAATGACCAAAAACATTTCAATTTTACACTTTAGCGCCTAACCAGGGTGAATTAGAATGATTAAGCTATTTGATAGCGATCGCCGCGCATGTGCAATTTACGTAGAGATGTTAATGTCTTATTTGTGTTAAACAGAGGAGCGGCAATCGAAAACCCAAAAAATTCAGAATTCCTAGCATGTTCCGGTTTTTTGTTTTCGGCGAATAAAGTATATGGGCCAATAAAACATAATGTATCACCTAGAGGACAACCCGATTGTTCATAATCACAATCATACACCCGCCTACCATAAACAGGAGCGCGGCAAATGACCAAAAACATTTCCATTTTACATTTTACACTTTAGCGCCTAACCAGGGTGAATTAGAATGATTAAGCTATTTGATAGCGATCGCCGCGCATGTGCAATTTACGTAGAGATGTTAATGTCTTATTTGTGTTAAACAGAGGAGCGGCAAATTAGCGCCTAACCAGGGTGAATTAGAAGGATTAAGCTATCTGATTACGGTCGCCGCACATGTGCACTTTACGTAGAGATGTCAATGGCTTATATGTGTTGAACAGAGAAGCGGCAATCTAAAACCAAAAAAAATCAACATTCCTAGCATGTTCCGGTTTTTTGTTTTCGGCGAATAAAGTATATGGGCCAATATAACATAAGGTATCACCTAGAGGACAACCCGATTGTTCATAATCACAATCATACACCCGCCTACCATAAACAGGAGCGCGGCAAATGACCAAAAACATTTCCATTTTACATTTTACACTTTAGCGCCTAACCAGGGTGAATTAGAATGATTGAACTATTTGATTGCGATCGCCGCACATGTGCACTTTACGAAGAGATGTCAAGGTCTTATATGTGTTGAACAGAGGAGCGGCAATCGAAAACCCAAAAAATTCAGAATTCCTAGCATGTTCCGGTTTTTTGTTTTCGCCGAATAAAGTATATGGGCCAATAAAACATAATGTATCACCTAGAGGACAACCCGATTGTTCATTATCACAATCATACACCCGCCTACCATAAACAGGAGCGCGGCAAATGACCAAAAACATTTCAATTTTACATTTTACACTTTAGCGCCTAACCAGGGTGAATTAGAATGATTAAGCTATTTGATAGCGATCGCCGCGCATGTGCAATTTACGTAGAGATGTTAATGTCTTATTTGTGTTAAACAGAGGAGCGGCAATCGAAAACCCAAAAAAATCAGAATTCCTAGCATGTTCCGGTTATTTGTTTTCGCCGAATAAAGTATATGGGCCAATAAAACATAATGTATCACCTAGAGGACAACCCGATTGTTCATAATCACAATCATACACCCGCCTACCATAAACAGGAGCGCGGCAAATGACCAAAAACATTTCAATTTTACATTTTACACTTTAGCGCCTAACCAGGGTGAATTAGAATGATTAAGCTATTTGATAGCGATCGCCGCGCATGTGCAATTTACGTAGAGATGTTAATGTCTTATTTGTGTTAAACAGAGGAGCGGCAATCGAAAACCCAAAAAATTCAGAATTCCTAGCATGTTCCGGTTTTTTGTTTTCGGTGAATAAAGTATATGGGCCAATAAAACATAATGTATCACCTAGAGGACAACCCGATTGTTCATAATCACAATCATACACCCGCCTACTATAAACAGGAGCGCGGCAATTGACCAAAAACATTTCCATTTTACATTTTACACTTTAGCGCCTAACCAGGGTGAATTAGAATGATTAAGCTATTTGATAGCGATCGCCGCGCATGTGCAATTTACGTAGAGATATTAATGTGTTATTTGTGTTAAACAGAGGAGCGGCAATCGAAAACCCAAAAAATTCAGAATTCCTAGCATGTTCCGGTTTTTTGTTTTCGGCGAATAAAGTATATGGGCCAATATAACATAATGTATCACCTAGAGGACAACCCGATTGTTCATAATCACAATCATACACCCGCCTACCATAAACAGGAGCGCGGCAATCGAGCAAAAACATTTCAAGTTTACATTTTACACTTTAGGGCCTAACCAGGGTGAATTAGAAGGATTAAACTATTTGATTGCGATCGCCGCACATGTGCACTTTACGAAGCGATGTCAAGGTCTTATATGTGTTCAACAGAGGAGCGGCAATCGAAAACCCAAAAAATTCAGAATTCCTAGCATGTTCCGGTTTTTTGTTTTCGGCGAATAAAGTATATGGGCCAATAAAACATAATGTATCACCTAGAGGACAACCCGATTGTTCATAATCACAATCATACACCCGCCTACCATAAACAGGAGCGCGGCAAATGACCAAAAACATTTCAATTTTACATTTTACACTTTAGCGCCTAACCAGGGTGAATTAGAATGATTAAACTATTTGATTGCGATCGCCGCGCATGTGCAATTTACGTAGAGATGTTAATGTCTTATTTGTGTTAAACAGAGGAGCGGTAAATTAGCGCCTAACCAGGGTGAATTAGAAGGATTAAACTATTTGATAGCGATCGCCGCGCATGTGCAATTTACGTAGAGATATTAATGTGTTATTTGTGTTAAACAGAGGAGCGGCAATCGAAAACCCAAAAAATTCAGAATTCCTAGCATGTTCCGGTTTTTTGTTTTCGGCGAATAAAGTATATGGGCCAATATAACATAATGTATCACCTAGAGGACAACCCGATTGTTCATAATCACAATCATACACCCGCCTACCATAAACAGGAGCGCGGCAATTGACCAAAAACATTTCAATTTTACATTTTACACTTTAGCGCCTAACCAGGGTGAATTAGAAGGATTAAACTATCTGATTACGGTCGCCGCACATGTGCACTTTACGTAGAGATGTCAATGGCTTATATGTGTTGAACAGATAAGCGGCAATCTAAAACCAAAAAAAATCAACATTCCTAGCATGTTCCGGTTTTTTGTTTTCGGCGAATAAAGTATATGGGCCAATATAACATAATGTATCACCTAGAGGACAACCCGATTGTTCATAATCACAATCATACACCCGCCTACCATGAACATTAGCGTGGCAATTGACCAAAAACATTTCAAGTTTACATTTTACACTTTGGGGCCTAACCAGGGTTAATTAGAAGGATTAAACTATTTGATTGCGATCGCCGCGCATGTGCAATTTACTTAGAGATGTTAATGTCTTATATGTGTTAAACAGAGGAGCGGCAAATTAGCGCCTAACCAGGGTGAATTAGAAGGATTAAACTATCTGATTACGGTCGCCGCACATGTGCACTTTACGTAGAGATGTCAATGGCTTATATGTGTTGAACAGAGGAGCGGCAATCGAAAACCCAAAAAATTCAGAATTCCTAGCATGTTCCGGTTTTTTGTTTTCGGCGAATAAAGTATATGGGCCAATAAAACATAATGTATCACCTAGAGGACAACCCGATTGTTCATAATCACAATCATACACCCGCCTACCATAAACAGGAGCGCGGCAAATGACCAAAAACATTTCCATTTTACATTTTACACTTTAGCGCCTAACCAGGGTGAATTAGAATGATTAAACTATTTGATTGCGATCGCCGCGCTTGTGCAATTTACGTAGAGATGTTAATGTCTTATTTGTGTTAAACAGAGCAGCGTCAAATTAGCGCCTAACCAGGGTGAATTAGAAGGATTAAGCTATTTGATAGCGATCGCCGCGCATATGCAATTTACGTAGAGATGTTAATGTCTTATTTGTGTTAAACAGAGGAGCGGCAATCGAAAACCCAAAAAATTCAGAATTCCTAGCATGTTCCGGTTTTTTGTTGTCGGCGAATAAAGTATATGGGCCAATAAAACATAATGTATCACCTAGAGGACAACCCGATTGTTCATAATCACAATCATACACCCGCCTACCATAAACAGGAGCGCGGCAAATGACCAAAAACATTTCAATTTTACATTTTACACTTTAGCGCCTAATCAGGGTGAATTAGAATGATTAAACTATTTGATTGCGATCGCCGCGCATGTGCAATTTACGTAGAGATGTTAATGTCTTATTTGTGTTAAACAGAGGAGCGGCAAATTAGCGCCTAACCAGGGTGAATTAGAAGGATTAAACTATCTGATTACGGTCGCCGCACATGTGCACTTTACGTAGAGATGTCAATGGCTTATATGTGTTGAACAGAGAAGCGGCAATCTAAAACCAAAAAAAATCAACATTCCTAGAATGTTCCGGTTTTTTGTTTTCGGCGAATAAAGTATATGGGCCAATATAACATAATGTATCACCTAGAGGACAACCCGATTGTTCATAATCACAATCACACACCCGCCTACCATAAACAGGAGCGCGGCAAATGACCAAAAACATTTCAATTTTACATTTTACACTTTAGCGCCTAACCAGGGTGAATTAGAAGGATTGAACTATTTGATTGCGATCGCCGCACATGTGCACTTTACGAAGAGATGTCAAGGTCTTATATGTGTTGTACAGAGGAGCGGCAATCGAAAACCCAAAAAAATCAACATTCCTAGCATGTTCCGGTTTTTTGTTTTCGGCGAATAAAGTATATGGGCCAATATAACATAATCTATCACCTAGAGGACACCCCGATTGTTCATAATCACAATCATACACCCGCCTACTATAAACATTAGCGCGGCAATTGACCAAAAACATTTCAAGTTTACATTTTACACTTTAGGGCCTAACCAGGGTGAATTAGAAGGATTGAACTATTTGATTGCGATCGCCGCACATGTGCACTTTACGAGGAGATGTCAAGGTCTTATATGGGTTGAACAGAGTAGCGGCAATCGAAAACCCAAAAAATTCAGAATTCCTAGCATGTTCCGGTTTTTTGTTTTCGGCGAATAAAGTATATGGGCCAATATAACATAATGTATCACCTAGAGGACAACCCGATTGTTCATAATCACAATCATACACCCGCCTACCATGAACATTAGCGCGGCAATTGACCAAAAACATTTCAAGTTTACATTTTACACTTTGGGGCCTAACCAGGGTGAATTAGAAGGATTAAACTATTTGATTGCGATCGCCGCGCATGTGCAATTTACGTAGAGATGTTAATGTCTTATTTGTGTTAAACAGAGGAGCGGCAATCAAAAACCCAAAAAATTCAGAATTCCTAGCATGTTCCGGTTTTTTGTTTTCGGCGAATAAAGTATATGGGCCAATAAAACATAATGTATCACCTAGAGGACAACCCGATTGTTCATAATCACAATCATACACCCGCCTACCATAAACAGGAGCGTGGCAAATGACCAAAAACATTTCAATTTTACATTTTACACTTTAGCGCCTAACCAGGGTGAATTAGAATGATTAAGCTATTTGATAGCGATCGCCGCGCATGTGCAATTTACGTAGAGATGTTAATGTCTTATTTGTGTTAAACAGAGGAGCGGCAATCGAAAACCCAAAAAATTCAGAATTCCTAGCATGTTCCGGTTTTTTGTTTTCGGCGAATAAGTATATGGGCCAATAAAACATAATGTATCACCTAGAGGACAACCCGATTGTTCATAATCACAATCATACACCCGCCTAGCATAAACAGGAGCGCGGCAAATGACCAAAAACATTTCCATTTACACTTTAGCGCCTAACCAGGGTGAATTAGAATGATTAAGCTATTTGATAGCGATTGCCGCGCATGTGCAATTTACGTAGAGATGTTAATGTCTTATTTGTGTTAAACAGAGGAGCGGCAATCGAAAACCCAAAAAATTCAGAATTCCTAGCATGTTCCGGTTTTTTATTTTCAGCGAATAAAGTATATGGGCCAATAAAACATAGTGTATCACCTAGAGGACAACCCGATTGTTCATAATCACAATCATACACCCGCCTACCATAAACAGGAGCGCGGCAAATGACCAAAAACATTTCAATTTTACATTTTACACTTTAGCGCCTAACCAGGGTGAATTAGAATGATTAAGCTATTTGATAGCGATCGCCGCGCATGTGCAATTTACGTAGAGATGTTAATGTCTTATTTGTGTTAAACAGAGGAGCGGCAATCGAAAACCCAAAAAATTCAGAATTCCTAGCATGTTCCGGTTTTTTGTTTTCGGCGAATAAAGTATATGGGCCAATAAAACATAATGTATCACCTAGAGGACAACCCGATTGTTCATAATCACAATCATACACCCGCCTACCATAAACAGGAGCGCGGCAAATGACCAAAAAAATTTCCATTTTACATTTTACACTTTAGCGCCTAACCAGGGTGAATTAGAATGATTAAACTATTTGATTGCGATCGCCGCGCATGTGCAATTTACGTAGAGATGTTAATGTCTTATTTGTGTTAAACAGAGGAGCGGCAAATTAGCGCCTAACCAGGGTGAATTAGAAGGATTAAGCTATTTGATAGCGATCGCCGCGCATGTGCAATTTACGTAGAGATTTTAATGTCTTATTTGTGTTGAACAGAGGAGCGGCAATCGAAAACCCAAAAAATTCAGAATTCCTAGCATGTTCCGGTTTTTTGTTTTCGGCGAATAAAGTATATGGGCCAATAAAACATAATGTATCACCTAGAGGACAACCCGATTGTTCATAATCACAATCATACACCCGCCTACCATAAACATTAGCGCGGCAAATGACCAAAAACATTTCAATTTTACATTTTACACTTTAGGGCCTAACCAGGGTGAATTAGAAGGATTAAACTATTTGATTGCGATCGCCGCACATGTGCACTTTATGTAGAGATGTTAATGTCTTATTTGTGTTAAACAGAGGAGCGGCAAATTAGCGCCTAACCAGGGTGAATTAGAAGGATTAAGCTATCTGATTACGGTCGCCGCACATGTGCACTTTACGTAGAGATGTCAATGGCTTATATGTGTTGAACAGAGAAGCGGCAATCGAAAACCCAAAAAATTCAGAATTCCTAGCATGTTCCGGTTTTTTGTTTTCGGCGAATAAAGTATATGGGCCAATAAAACATAATGTATTACCTAGAGGACAACCCGATTGTTCATAATCACAATCATACACCGGCCTACCATAAACATTAGCGCGGCAAATGACCAAAAACATTTCAATTTTACACTTTAGCGCCTAACCAGGGTGAATTAGAATGATTAAGCTATTTGATAGCGATCGCCGCGCATGTGCACTTTACGTAGAGATGTCAATGGCTTATATGTGTTGAACAGAGAAGCGGCAATCTAAAACCAAAAAAAATCAACATTCCTAGCATGTTCCGGTTTTTTGTTTTCGGCAAATAAAGTATATGGGCCAATATAACATAAGGTATCACCTAGAGGACAACCCGATTGTTCATAATCACAATCATACACCCGCCTACCATAAACAGGAGCGCGGCAAATGACCAAAAACATTTCCATTTTACATTTTACACTTTAGCGCCTAACCAGGGTGAATTAGAATGATTGAACTATTTGATTGCGATCGCCGCACATGTGCACTTTACGAAGAGATGTCAAGGTCTTATATGTGTTGAACAGAGGAGCGGCAATCGAAAACCCAAAAAATTCAGAATTCCTAGCATGTTCCGGTTTTTTGTTTTCGCCGAATAAAGTATATGGGCCAATAAAACATAATGTATCACCTAGAGGACAACCCGATTGTTCATTATCACAATCATACACCCGCCTACCATAAACAGGAGCGCGGCAAATGACCAAAAACATTTCAATTTTACATTTTACACTTTAGCGCCTAACCAGGGTGAATTAGAATGATTAAGCTATTTGATAGCGATCGCCGCGCATGTGCAATTTACGTAGAGATGTTAATGTCTTATTTGTGTTAAACAGAGGAGCGGCAATCGAAAACCCAAAAAAATCAGAATTCCTAGCATGTTCCGGTTTTTTGTTTTCGCCGAATGAAGTATATGGGCCAATAAAACATAATGTATCACCTAGAGGACAACCCGATTGTTCATAATCACAATCATACACCCGCCTACCATAAACAGGAGCGCGGCAAATGACCAAAAACATTTCAATTTTACATTTTACACTTTAGCGCCTAACCAGGGTGAATTAGAATGATTAAGCTATTTGATAGCGATCGCCGCGCATGTGCAATTTACGTAGAGATGTTAATGTCTTATTTGTGTTAAACAGAGGAGCGGCAATCGAAAACCCAAAAAATTCAGAATTCCTAGCATGTTCCGGTTTTTTGTTTTCGGCGAATAAAGTATATGGGCCAATAAAACATAATGTATCACCTAGAGGACAACCCGATTGTTCATAATCACAATCATACACCCGCCTACCATAAACAGGAGCGCGGCAAATGACCAAAAACATTTCAATTTTACATTTTACACTTTAGCGCCTAACCAGGGTGAATTAGAATGATTAAACTATTTGATTGCGATCGCCGCGCATGTGCAATTTACGTAGAGATGTTAATGTCGTATTTGTGTTAAACAGAGGAGCGGCAAATTAGCGCCTAACCAGGGTGAATTAGAAGGATTAAGCTATTTGATAGCGATCGCCGCGCATGTGCAATTTACGTAGAGATGTTAATGTCTTATTTGTGTTGAACAGAGGAGCGGCAATCGAAAACCCAAAAAATTCAGAATTCCTAGCATGTTCCGGTTTTTTGTTTTCGGCGAATAAAGTATATGGGCCAATAAAACATAATGTATCACCTAGAGGACAACCCGATTGTTCATAATCACAATCATACACCCGCCTACCATAAACATTAGCGCGGCAAATGACCAAAAACATTTCAATTTTACATTTTACACTTTAGCGCCTAACCAGGGTGAATTAGAATGATTAAGCTATTTGATAGCGATCGCCGCGCATGTGCAATTTACGTAGAGATGTTAATGTCTTATTTGTGTTAAACAGAGGAGCGGCAATCGAAAACCCAAAAAATTCAGAATTCCTAGCATGTTCCGGTTTTTTGTTTTCGGTGAATAAAGTATATGGGCCAATAAAACATAATGTATCACCTAGAGGACAACCCGATTGTTCATAATCACAATCATACACCCGCCTACTATAAACAGGAGCGCGGCAATTGACCAAAAACATTTCCATTTTACATTTTACACTTTAGCGCCTAACCAGGGTGAATTAGAATGATTAAGCTATTTGATAGCGATCGCCGCGCATGTGCAATTTACGTAGAGATATTAATGTGTTATTTGTGTTAAACAGAGGAGCGGCAATCGAAAACCCAAAAAATTCAGAATTCCTAGCATGTTCCGGTTTTTTGTTTTCGGCGAATAAAGTATATGGGCCAATATAACATAATGTATCACCTAGAGGACAACCCGATTGTTCATAATCACAATCATACACCCGCCTACCATAAACAGGAGCGCGGCAATTGACCAAAAACATTTCAAGTTTACATTTTACACTTTAGGGCCTAACCAGGGTGAATTAGAAGGATTAAACTATTTGATTGCGATCGCCGCACATGTGCACTTTACGAAGCGATGTCAAGGTCTTATATGTGTTCAACAGAGGAGCGGCAATCGAAAACCCAAAAAATTCAGAATTCCTAGCATGTTCCGGTTTTTTGTTTTCGGCGAATAAAGTATATGGGCCAATAAAACATAATGTATCACCTAGAGGACAACCCGATTGTTCATAATCACAATCATACACCCGCCTACCATAAACAGGAGCGCGGCAAATGACCAAAAACATTTCAATTTTACATTTTACACTTTAGCGCCTAACCAGGGTGAATTAGAATGATTAAACTATTTGATTGCGATCGCCGCGCATGTGCAATTTACGTAGAGATGTTAATGTCTTATTTGTGTTAAACAGAGGAGCGGTAAATTAGCGCCTAACCAGGGTGAATTAGAAGGATTAAACTATTTGATAGCGATCGCCGCGCATGTGCAATTTACGTAGAGATATTAATGTGTTATTTGTGTTAAACAGAGGAGCGGCAATCGAAAACCCAAAAAATTCAGAATTCCTAGCATGTTCCGGTTTTTTGTTTTCGGCGAATAAAGTATATGGGCCAATATAACATAATGTATCACCTAGAGGACAACCCGATTGTTCATAATCACAATCATACACCCGCCTACCATAAACAGGAGCGCGGCAATTGACCAAAAACATTTCAATTTTACATTTTACACTTTAGCGCCTAACCAGGGTGAATTAGAAGGATTAAACTATCTGATTACGGTCGCCGCACATGTGCACTTTACGTAGAGATGTCAATGGCTTATATGTGTTGAACAGATAAGCGGCAATCTAAAACCAAAAAAAATCAACATTCCTAGCATGTTCCGGTTTTTTGTTTTCGGCGAATAAAGTATATGGGCCAATATAACATAATGTATCACCTAGAGGACAACCCGATTGTTCATAATCACAATCATACACCCGCCTACCATGAACATTAGCGTGGCAATTGACCAAAAACATTTCAAGTTTACATTTTACACTTTGGGGCCTAACCAGGGTTAATTAGAAGGATTAAACTATTTGATTGCGATCGCCGCGCATGTGCAATTTACTTAGAGATGTTAATGTCTTATATGTGTTAAACAGAGGAGCGGCAAATTAGCGCCTAACCAGGGTGAATTAGAAGGATTAAACTATCTGATTACGGCCGCCGCACATGTGCACTTTACGTACAGATGTCAATGGCTTATATGTGTTGAACAGAGAAGCGGCAATCTAAAACCAAAAAAAAATCAACATTCCTAGCATGTTCCGGTTTTTTGTTTTCGGCGAATAAAGTATATGGGCCAATATAACATAATGTATCACCTAGAGGACAACCCGATTGTTCATAATCACAATCATACACCCGCCTACCATGAACATTAGCGCGGCAATTGACCAAAAACATTTTAAGTTTACATTTTACACTTTGGGGCCTAACCAGGGTTAATTAGAAGGATTAAACTATTTGATTGCGATCGCCGCGCATGTGCAATTTACGTAGAGATGTTAATGTCTTATTTGTGTTAAACAGAGGAGCGGCAATCAAAAACCCAAAAAATTCAGAATTCCTAGCATGTTCCGGTTTTTTGTTTTCGGCGAATAAAGTATATGGGCCAATAAAACATAATGTATCACCTAGAGGACGACCCGATTGTTCATAATCACAATCATACACCCGCCTACCATAAACAGGAGCGCGGCAAATGACCAAAAACATTTCAATTTTACATTTTACACTTTAGCGCCTAACCAGGGTGAATTAGAATGATTAAGCTATTTGATAGCGATCGCTGCGCATGTGCAATTTACGTAGAGATGTTAATGTCTTATTTGTGTTAAACAGAGGAGCGGCAATCGAAAACCCAAAAAATTCAGAATTCCTAGCATGTTCCGGTTTTTTGTTTTCGGCGAATAAGTATATGGGCCAATAAAACATAATGTATCACCTAGAGGACAACCCGATTGTTCATAATCACAATCATACACCCGCCTACCATAAACAGGAGCGCGGCAAATGACCAAAAACATTTCCATTTTACATTTTACACTTTAGCGCCTAACCAGGGTGAATTAGAATGATTGAACTATTTGATTGCGATCGCCGCACATGTGCACTTTACGAAGAGATGTCAAGGTCTTATATGTGTTGAACAGAGGAGCGGCAATCGAAAACCCAAAAAATTCAGAATTCCTAGCATGTTCCGGTTTTTTGTTTTCGCCGAATAAAGTATATGGGCCAATAAAACATAATGTATCACCTAGAGGACAACCCGATTGTTCATAATCACAATCATACACCCGCCTACCATAAACAGGAGCGCGGCAAATGACCAAAAACATTTCCATTTTACATTTTACACTTTAGCGCCTAACCAGGGTGAATTAGAATGATTGAACTATTTGATTGCGATCGCCGCACATGTGCACTTTACGAAGAGATGTCAAGGTCTTATATGTGTTGAACAGAGGAGCGGCAATCGAAAACCCAAAAAATTCAGAATTCCTAGCATGTTCCGGTTTTTTGTTTTCGCCGAATAAAGTATATGGGCCAATATAACATAAGGTATCACCTAGAGGACAACCCGATTGTTCATAATCACAATCATACACCCGCCTACCATAAACAGGAGCGCGGCAAATGACCAAAAACATTTCCATTTTACATTTTACACTTTAGCGCCTAACCAGGGTGAATTAGAATGATTGAACTATTTGATTGCGATCGCCGCACATGTGCACTTTACGAAGAGATGTCAAGGTCTTATATGTGTTGAACAGAGGAGCGGCAATCGAAAACCCAAAAAATTCAGAATTCCTAGCATGTTCCGGTTTTTTGTTTTCGCCGAATAAAGTATATGGGCCAATAAAACATAATGTATCACCTAGAGGACAACCCGATTGTTCATTATCACAATCATACACCCGCCTACCATAAACAGGAGCGCGGCAAATGACCAAAAACATTTCAATTTTACATTTTACACTTTAGCGCCTAACCAGGGTGAATTAGAATGATTAAGCTATTTGATAGCGATCGCCGCGCATGTGCAATTTACGTAGAGATGTTAATGTCTTATTTGTGTTAAACAGAGGAGCGGCAATCGAAAACCCAAAAAAATCAGAATTCCTAGCATGTTCCGGTTTTTTGTTTTCGCCGAATAAAGTATATGGGCCAATAAAACATAATGTATCACCTAGAGGACAACCCGATTGTTCATAATCACAATCATACACCCGCCTACCATAAACAGGAGCGCGGCAAATGACCAAAAACATTTCAATTTTACATTTTACACTTTAGCGCCTAACCAGGGTGAATTAGAATGATTAAGCTATTTGATAGCGATCGCCGCGCATGTGCAATTTACGTAGAGATGTTAATGTCTTATTTGTGTTAAACAGAGGAGCGGCAAATTAGCGCCTAACCAGGGTGAATTAGAAGGATTAAGCTATCTGATTACGGTCGCCGCACATGTGCACTTTACGTAGAGATGTCAATGGCTTATATGTGTTGAACAGAGAAGCGGCAATCTAAAACCAAAAAAAATCAACATTCCTAGCATGTTCCGGTTTTTTGTTTTCGGCGAATAAAGTATATGGGCCAATATAACATAAGGTATCACCTAGAGGACAACCCGATTGTTCATAATCACAATCATACACCCGCCTACCATAAACAGGAGCGCGGCAAATGACCAAAAACATTTCCATTTTACATTTTACACTTTAGCGCCTAACCAGGGTGAATTAGAATGATTGAACTATTTGATTGCGATCGCCGCACATGTGCACTTTACGAAGAGATGTCAAGGTCTTATATGTGTTGAACAGAGGAGCGGCAATCGAAAACCCAAAAAATTCAGAATTCCTAGCATGTTCCGGTTTTTTGTTTTCGCCGTATAAAGTATATGGGCCAATAAAACATAATGTATCACCTAGAGGACAACCCGATTGTTCATTATCACAAGCATACACCCGCCTACCATAAACAGGAGCGCGGCAAATGACCAAAAACATTTCAATTTTACATTTTACACTTTAGCGCCTAACCAGGGTGAATTAGAATGATTAAGCTATTTGATAGCGATCGCCGCGCATGTGCAATTTACGTAGAGATGTTAATGTCTTATTTGTGTTAAACAGAGGAGCGGCAATCGAAAACCCAAAAAAATCAGAATTCCTAGCATGTTCCGGTTTTTTGTTTTCGCCGAATAAAGTATATGGGCCAATAAAACATAATGTATCACCTAGAGGACAACCCGATTGTTCATAATCACAATCATACACCCGCCTACCATAAACAGGAGCGCGGCAAATGACCAAAAACATTTCAATTTTACATTTTACACTTTAGCGCCTAACCAGGGTGAATTAGAATGATTAAGCTATTTGATAGCGATCGCCGCGCATGTGCAATTTACGTAGAGATGTTAATGTCTTATTTGTGTTAAACAGAGGAGCGGCAATCGAAAACCCAAAAAATTCAGAATTCCTAGCATGTTCCGGTTTTTTGTTTTCGGCGAATAAAGTATATGGGCCAATAAAACATAATGTATCACCTAGAGGACAACCCGATTGTTCATAATCACAATCATACACCCGCCTACCATAAACAGGAGCGCGGCAAATGACCAAAAACATTTCAATTTTACATTTTACACTTTAGCGCCTAACCAGGGTGAATTAGAATGATTAAACTATTTGATTGCGATCGCCGCGCATGTGCAATTTACGTAGAGATGTTAATGTCGTATTTGTGTTAAACAGAGGAGCGGCAAATTAGCGCCTAACCAGGGTGAATTAGAAGGATTAAGCTATTTGATAGCGATCGCCGCGCATGTGCAATTTACGTAGAGATGTTAATGTCTTATTTGTGTTGAACAGAGGAGCGGCAATCGAAAACCCAAAAAATTCAGAATTCCTAGCATGTTCCGGTTTTTTGTTTTCGGCGAATAAAGTATATGGGCCAATAAAACATAATGTATCACCTAGAGGACAACCCGATTGTTCATAATCACAATCATACACCCGCCTACCATAAACATTAGCGCGGCAAATGACCAAAAACATTTCAATTTTACATTTTACACTTTAGCGCCTAACCAGGGTGAATTAGAATGATTAAGCTATTTGATAGCGATCGCCGCGCATGTGCAATTTACGTAGAGATGTTAATGTCTTATTTGTGTTAAACAGAGGAGCGGCAATCGAAAACCCAAAAAATTCAGAATTCCTAGCATGTTCCGGTTTTTTGTTTTCGGTGAATAAAGTATATGGGCCAATAAAACATAATGTATCACCTAGAGGACAACCCGATTGTTCATAATCACAATCATACACCCGCCTACTATAAACAGGAGCGCGGCAATTGACCAAAAACATTTCCATTTTACATTTTACACTTTAGCGCCTAACCAGGGTGAATTAGAATGATTAAGCTATTTGATAGCGATCGCCGCGCATGTGCAATTTACTTAGAGATATTAATGTGTTATTTGTGTTAAACAGAGGAGCGGCAATCGAAAACCCAAAAAATTCAGAATTCCTAGCATGTTCCGGTTTTTTGTTTTCGGCGAATAAAGTATATGGGCCAATATAACATAATGTATCACCTAGAGGACAACCCGATTGTTCATAATCACAATCATACACCCGCCTACCATAAACAGGAGCGCGGCAATTGACCAAAAACATTTCAAGTTTACATTTTACACTTTAGGGCCTAACCAGGGTGAATTAGAAGGATTAAACTATTTGATTGCGATCGCCGCACATGTGCACTTTACGAAGCGATGTCAAGGTCTTATATGTGTTCAACAGAGGAGCGGCAATCGAAAACCCAAAAAATTCAGAATTCCTAGCATGTTCCGGTTTTTTGTTTTCGGCGAATAAAGTATATGGGCCAATAAAACATAATGTATCACCTAGAGGACAACCCGATTGTTCATAATCACAATCATACACCCGCCTACCATAAACAGGAGCGCGGCAAATGACCAAAAACATTTCAATTTTACATTTTACACTTTAGCGCCTAACCAGGGTGAATTAGAATGATTAAACTATTTGATTGCGATCGCCGCGCATGTGCAATTTACGTAGAGATGTTAATGTCTTATTTGTGTTAAACAGAGGAGCGGTAAATTAGCGCCTAACCAGGGTGAATTAGAAGGATTAAACTATTTGATAGCGATCGCCGCGCATGTGCAATTTACGTAGAGATATTAATGTGTTATTTGTGTTAAACAGAGGAGCGGCAATCGAAAACCCAAAAAATTCAGAATTCCTAGCATGTTCCGGTTTTTTGTTTTCGGCGAATAAAGTATATGGGCCAATATAACATAATGTATCACCTAGAGGACAACCCGATTGTTCATAATCACAATCATACACCCGCCTACCATAAACAGGAGCGCGGCAATTGACCAAAAACATTTCAATTTTACATTTTACACTTTAGCGCCTAACCAGGGTGAATTAGAAGGATTAAACTATCTGATTACGGTCGCCGCACATGTGCACTTTACGTAGAGATGTCAATGGCTTATATGTGTTGAACAGATAAGCGGCAATCTAAAACCAAAAAAAATCAACATTCCTAGCATGTTCCGGTTTTTTGTTTTCGGCGAATAAAGTATATGGGCCAATATAACATAATGTATCACCTAGAGGACAACCCGATTGTTCATAATCACAATCATACACCCGCCTACCATGAACATTAGCGTGGCAATTGACCAAAAACATTTCAAGTTTACATTTTACACTTTGGGGCCTAACCAGGGTTAATTAGAAGGATTAAACTATTTGATTGCGATCGCCGCGCATGTGCAATTTACTTAGAGATGTTAATGTCTTATATGTGTTAAACAGAGGAGCGGCAAATTAGCGCCTAACCAGGGTGAATTAGAAGGATTAAACTATCTGATTACGGCCGCCGCACATGTGCACTTTACGTACAGATGTCAATGGCTTATATGTGTTGAACAGAGAAGCGGCAATCTAAAACCAAAAAAAATCAACATTCCTAGCATGTTCCGGTTTTTTGTTTTCGGCGAATAAAGTATATGGGCCAATATAACATAATGTATCACCTAGAGGACAACCCGATTGTTCATAATCACAATCATACACCCGCCTACCATGAACATTAGCGCGGCAATTGACCAAAAACATTTCAAGTTTACATTTTACACTTTGGGGCCTAACCAGGGTTAATTAGAAGGATTAAACTATTTGATTGCGATCGCCGCGCATGTGCAATTTACGTAGAGATGTTAATGTCTTATTTGTGTTAAACAGAGGAGCGGCAATCAAAAACCCAAAAAATTCAGAATTCCTAGCATGTTCCGGTTTTTTGTTTTCGGCGAATAAAGTATATGGGCCAATAAAACATAATGTATCACCTAGAGGACGACCCGATTGTTCATAATCACAATCATACACCCGCCTACCATAAACAGGAGCGCGGCAAATGACCAAAAACATTTCAATTTTACATTTTACACTTTAGCGCCTAACCAGGGTGAATTAGAATGATTAAGCTATTTGATAGCGATCGCCGCGCATGTGCAATTTACGTAGAGATGTTAATGTCTTATTTGTGTTAAACAGAGGAGCGGCAATCGAAAACCCAAAAAATTCAGAATTCCTAGCATGTTCCGGTTTTTTGTTTTCGGCGAATAAGTATATGGGCCAATAAAACATAATGTATCACCTAGAGGACAACCCGATTGTTCATAATCACAATCATACACCCGCCTAGCATAAACAGGAGCGCGGCAAATGACCAAAAACATTTCCATTTTACATTTTACGCTTTAGCGCCTAACCAGGGTGAATTAGAATGATTAAGCTATTTGATAGCGATCGCCGCGCATGTGCAATTTACGTAGAGATATTAATGTGTTATTTGTGTTAAACAGAGGAGCGGCAATCGAAAACCCAAAAAATTCAGAATTCCTAGCATGTTCCGGTTTTTTGTTTTCGGCGAATAAAGTATATGGGCCAATATAACATAATGTATCACCTAGAGGACAACCCGATTGTTCATAATCACAATCATACACCCGCCTACCATAAACAGGAGCGCGGCAATTGACCAAAAACATTTCAATTTTACATTTTACACTTTAGCGCCTAACCAGGGTGAATTAGAAGGATTAAACTATCTGATTACGGTCGCCGCACATGTGCACTTTACGTAGAGATGTCAATGGCTTATATGTGTTGAACAGAGAAGCGGCAATCTAAAACCAAAAAAAATCAACATTCCTAGCATGTTCCGGTTTTTTGTTTTCGGCGAATAAAGTATATGGGCCAATATAACATAATGTATCACCTAGAGGACAACCCGATTGTTCATAATCACAATCATACACCCGCCTACCATAAACATTAGCGCGGCAATTGACCAAAAACATTTCAAGTTTACATTTTACACTTTAGGGCCTAACCAGGGTGAATTAGAAGGATTAAACTATTTGATTGCGATCGCCGCGCATATGCAATTTACGTAGAGATGTTAATGTCTTATTTGTGTTAAACAGAGGAGCGGCAATCGAAAACCCAAAAAATTCAGAATTCCTAGCATGTTCCGGTTTTTTATTTTCGGCGAATAAAGTATATGGGCCAATAAAACATAATGTATCACCTAGAGGACAACCCGATTGTTCATAATCACAATCATACACCCGCCTACCATAAACAGGAGCGCGGCAAATGACCAAAAACATTTCAATTTTACATTTTACACTTTAGCGCTTAACCAGGGTGAATTAGAATGATTAAACTATTTGATTGCGATCGCCGCGCATGTGCAATTTACGTAGAGATGTTAATGTCTTATTTGTGTTAAACAGAGGAGCGGCAAATTAGCGCCTAACCAGGGTAAATTAGAAGGATTAAACTATCTGATTACGGTCGCCGCACATGTGCACTTTACGTAGAGATGTCAATGGCTTATATGTGTTGAACAGAGGAGCGGCAATCGAAAACCCAAAAAATTCAGAATTCCTGGCATGTTCCGGTTTTTTGTTTTCGGCGAATAAAGTATATGGGCCAATAAAACATAATGTATCACCTAGAGGACAACCCGATTGTTCATAATCACAATCATACACCCGCCTACCATAAACAGGAGCGCGGCAAATGACCAAAAACATTTCAATTTTACATTTTACACTTTAGCGCCTAACCAGGGTGAATTAGAATGATTAAGCTATTTGATAGCGATCGCCGCGCATGTGCAATTTACGTAGAGATATTAATGTGTTATTTGTGTTAAACAGAGGAGCGGCAATCGAAAACCCAAAAAATTCAGAATTCCTAGCATGTTCCGGTTTTTTGTTTTCGGCGAATAAAGTATATGGGCCAATATAACATAATGTATCACCTAGAGGACAACCCGATTGTTCATAATCACAATCATACACCCGCCTACCATGAACATTAGCGCGGCAATTGACCAAAAACATTTCAAGTTTACATTTTACACTTTGGGGCCTAACCAGGGTTAATTAGAAGGATTAAACTATTTGATTGCGATCGCCGCGCATGTGCAATTTACGTAGAGATGTTAATGTCTTATTTGTGTTAAACAGAGGAGCGGCAATCAAAAACCCAAAAAATTCAGAATTCCTAGCATGTTCCGGTTTTTTGTTTTCGGCGAATAAAGTATATGGGCCAATAAAACATAATGTATCACCTAGAGGACAACCCGATTGTTCATAATCACAATCATACACCCGCCTAGCATAAACAGGAGCGCGGCAAATGACCAAAAACATTTCCATTTTACATTTTACACTTTAGCGCCTAACCAGGGTGAATTAGAATGATTAAGCTATTTGATAGCGATCGCCGCGCATGTGCAATTTACGTAGAGATATTAATGTGTTATTTGTGTTAAACAGAGGAGCGGCAATCGAAAACCCAAAAAATTCAGAATTCCTAGCATGTTCCGGTTTTTTGTTTTCGGTGAATAAAGTATATGGGCCAATAAAACATAATGTATCACCTAGAGGACAACCCGATTGTTCATAATCACAATCATACACCCGCCTACTATAAACAGGAGCGCGGCAATTGACCAAAAACATTTCCATTTTACATTTTACACTTTAGCGCCTAACCAGGGTGAATTAGAATGATTAAGCTATTTGATAGCGATCGCCGCGCATGTGCAATTTACGTAGAGATATTAATGTGTTATTTGTGTTAAACAGAGGAGCGGCAATCGAAAACCCAAAAAATTCAGAATTCCTAGCATGTTCCGGTTTTTTGTTTTCGGCGAATAAAGTATATGGGCCAATATAACATAATGTATCACCTAGAGGACAACCCGATTGTTCATAATCACAATCATACACCCGCCTACCATAAACAGGAGCGCGGCAATTGACCAAAAACATTTCAAGTTTACATTTTACACTTTAGGGCCTAACCAGGGTGAATTAGAAGGATTAAACTATTTGATTGCGATCGCCGCGCATGTGCAATTTACGTAGAGATATTAATGTGTTATTTGTGTTAAACAGAGGAGCGGCAATCGAAAACCCAAAAAATTCAGAATTCCTAGCATGTTCCGGTTTTTTGTTTTCGGCGAATAAAGTATATGGGCCAATATAACATAATGTATCACCTAGAGGACAACCCGATTGTTCATAATCACAATCATACACCCGCCTACCATAAACAGGAGCGCGGCAATTGACCAAAAACATTTCAATTTTACATTTTACACTTTAGCGCCTAACCAGGGTGAATTAGAAGGATTAAACTATCTGATTACGGTCGCCGCACATGTGCACTTTACGTAGAGATGTCAATGGCTTATATGTGTTGAACAGATAAGCGGCAATCTAAAACCAAAAAAAATCAACATTCCTAGCATGTTCCGGTTTTTTGTTTTCGGCGAATAAAGTATATGGGCCAATATAACATAATGTATCACCTAGAGGACAACCCGATTGTTCATAATCACAATCATACACCCGCCTACCATGAACATTAGCGCGGCAATTGACCAAAAACATTTCAAGTTTACATTTTACACTTTGGGGCCTAACCAGGGTTAATTAGAAGGATTAAACTATTTGATTGCGATCGCCGCGCATGTGCAATTTACGTAGAGATGTTAATGTCTTATTTGTGTTAAACAGAGGAGCGGCAATCAAAAACCCAAAAAATTCAGAATTCCTAGCATGTTCCGGTTTTTTGTTTTCGGCGAATAAAGTATATGGGCCAATAAAACATAATGTATCACCTAGAGGACGACCCGATTGTTCATAATCACAATCATACACCCGCCTACCATAAACAGGAGCGCGGCAAATGACCAAAAACATTTCAATTTTACATTTTACACTTTAGCGCCTAACCAGGGTGAATTAGAATGATTAAGCTATTTGATAGCGATCGCCGCGCATGTGCAATTTACGTAGAGATGTTAATGTCTTATTTGTGTTAAACAGAGGAGCGGCAATCGAAAACCCAAAAAATTCAGAATTCCTAGCATGTTCCGGTTTTTTGTTTTCGGCGAATAAGTATATGGGCCAATAAAACATAATGTATCACCTAGAGGACAACCCGATTGTTCATAATCACAATCATACACCCGCCTAGCATAAACAGGAGCGCGGCAAATGACCAAAAACATTTCCATTTTACATTTTACACTTTAGCACCTAACCAGGGTGAATTAGAATGATTAAGCTATTTGATAGCGATCGCCGCGCATGTGCAATTTACGTAGAGATATTAATGTGTTATTTGTGTTAAACAGAGGAGCGGCAATCGAAAACCCAAAAAATTCAGAATTCCTAGCATGTTCCGGTTTTTTGTTTTCGGCGAATAAAGTATATGGGCCAATATAACATAATGTATCACCTAGAGGACAACCCGATTGTTCATAATCACAATCATACACCCGCCTACCATAAACAGGAGCGCGGCAATTGACCAAAAACATTTCAATTTTACATTTTACACTTTAGCGCCTAACCAGGGTGAATTAGAAGGATTAAACTATCTGATTACGGTCGCCGCACATGTGCACTTTACGTAGAGATGTCAATGGCTTATATGTGTTGAACAGATAAGCGGCAATCTAAAACCAAAAAAAATCAACATTCCTAGCATGTTCCGGTTTTTTGTTTTCGGCGAATAAAGTATATGGGCCAATATAACATAATGTATCATACATACACCCGCCTACCATAAACATTAGCGCGGCAATTGACCAAAAACATTTCAAGTTTACATTTTACACTTTAGGGCCTAACCAGGGTGAATTAGAAGGATTAAACTATTTGATTGCGATCGCCGCGCATATGCAATTTACGTAGAGATGTTAATGTCTTATTTGTGTTAAACAGAGGAGCGGCAATCGAAAACCCAAAAAATTCAGAATTCCTAGCATGTTCCGGTTTTTTATTTTCGGCGAATAAAGTATATGGGCCAATAAAACATAATGTATCACCTAGAGGACAACCCGATTGTTCATAATCACAATCATACACCCGCCTACCATAAACAGGAGCGCGGCAAATGACCAAAAACATTTCAATTTTACATTTTACACTTTAGCGCTTAACCAGGGTGAATTAGAATGATTAAACTATTTGATTGCGATCGCCGCGCATGTGCAATTTACGTAGAGATGTTAATGTCTTATTTGTGTTAAACAGAGGAGCGGCAAATTAGCGCCTAACCAGGGTAAATTAGAAGGATTAAACTATCTGATTACGGTCGCCGCACATGTGCACTTTACGTAGAGATGTCAATGGCTTATATGTGTTGAACAGAGGAGCGGCAATCGAAAACCCAAAAAATTCAGAATTCCTGGCATGTTCCGGTTTTTTGTTTTCGGCGAATAAAGTATATGGGCCAATAAAACATAATGTATCACCTAGAGGACAACCCGATTGTTCATAATCACAATCATACACCCGCCTACCATAAACAGGAGCGCGGCAAATGACCAAAAACATTTCAATTTTACATTTTACACTTTAGCGCCTAACCAGGGTGAATTAGAATGATTAAGCTATTTGATAGCGATCGCCGCGCATGTGCAATTTACGTAGAGATATTAATGTGTTATTTGTGTTAAACAGAGGAGCGGCAATCGAAAACCCAAAAAATTCAGAATTCCTAGCATGTTCCGGTTTTTTGTTTTCGGCGAATAAAGTATATGGGCCAATATAACATAATGTATCACCTAGAGGACAACCCGATTGTTCATAATCACAATCATACACCCGCCTACCATGAACATTAGCGCGGCAATTGACCAAAAACATTTCAAGTTTACATTTTACACTTTGGGGCCTAACCAGGGTTAATTAGAAGGATTAAACTATTTGATTGCGATCGCCGCGCATGTGCAATTTACGTAGAGATGTTAATGTCTTATTTGTGTTAAACAGAGGAGCGGCAATCAAAAACCCAAAAAATTCAGAATTCCTAGCATGTTCCGGTTTTTTGTTTTCGGCGAATAAAGTATATGGGCCAATAAAACATAATGTATCACCTAGAGGACAACCCGATTGTTCATAATCACAATCATACACCCGCCTAGCATAAACAGGAGCGCGGCAAATGACCAAAAACATTTCCATTTTACATTTTACACTTTAGCGCCTAACCAGGGTGAATTAGAATGATTAAGCTATTTGATAGCGATCGCCGCGCATGTGCAATTTACGTAGAGATATTAATGTGTTATTTGTGTTAAACAGAGGAGCGGCAATCGAAAACCCAAAAAATTCAGAATTCCTAGCATGTTCCGGTTTTTTGTTTTCGGCGAATAAAGTATATGGGCCAATATAACATAATGTATCACCTAGAGGACAACCCGATTGTTCATAATCACAATCATACACCCGCCTACCATAAACAGGAGCGCGGCAATTGACCAAAAACATTTCAATTTTACATTTTACACTTTAGCGCCTAACCAGGGTGAATTAGAATGATTAAGCTATTTGATAGCGATCGCCGCGCATGTGCAATTTACGTAGAGATGTTAATGTCTTATTTGTGTTAAACAGAGGAGCGGCAAATTAGCGCCTAACCAGGGTGAATTAGAAGGATTAAGCTATCTGATTACGGTCGCCGCACATGTGCACTTTACGTAGAGATGTCAATGGCTTATATGTGTTGAACAGAGAAGCGGCAATCTAAAACCAAAAAAAATCAACATTCCTAGCATGTTCCGGTTTTTTGTTTTCGGCGAATAAAGTATATGGGCCAATATAACATAAGGTATCACCTAGAGGACAACCCGATTGTTCATAATCACAATCATACACCCGCCTACCATAAACAGGAGCGCGGCAAATGACCAAAAACATTTCCATTTTACATTTTACACTTTAGCGCCTAACCAGGGTGAATTAGAATGATTGAACTATTTGATTGCGATCGCCGCACATGTGCACTTTACGAAGAGATGTCAAGGTCTTATATGTGTTGAACAGAGGAGCGGCAATCGAAAACCCAAAAAATTCAGAATTCCTAGCATGTTCCGGTTTTTTGTTTTCGCCGAATAAAGTATATGGGCCAATAAAACATAATGTATCACCTAGAGGACAACCCGATTGTTCATTATCACAATCATACACCCGCCTACCATAAACAGGAGCGCGGCAAATGACCAAAAACATTTCAATTTTACATTTTACACTTTAGCGCCTAACCAGGGTGAATTAGAATGATTAAGCTATTTGATAGCGATCGCCGCGCATGTGCAATTTACGTAGAGATGTTAATGTCTTATTTGTGTTAAACAGAGGAGCGGCAATCGAAAACCCAAAAAAATCAGAATTCCTAGCATGTTCCGGTTTTTTGTTTTCGCCGAATAAAGTATATGGGCCAATAAAACATAATGTATCACCTAGAGGACAACCCGATTGTTCA
Source organism: Bactrocera oleae (assembly GCF_042242935.1). Lineage (NCBI taxonomy): Eukaryota > Metazoa > Arthropoda > Insecta > Diptera > Tephritidae > Bactrocera > Bactrocera oleae. The sequence goes on along the minus strand of NC_091539.1, from coordinate 18,829,118 downwards.
TAATCACAATCATACACCCGCCTACCATAAACAGGAGCGCGGCAAATGACCAAAAACATTTCAATTTTACATTTTACACTTTAGCGCCTAACCAGGGTGAATTAGAATGATTAAGCTATTTGATAGCGATCGCCGCGCATGTGCAATTTACGTAGAGATGTTAATGTCTTATTTGTGTTAAACAGAGGAGCGGCAATCGAAAACCCAAAAAATTCAGAATTCCTAGCATGTTCCGGTTTTTTGTTTTCGGCGAATAAAGTATATGGGCCAATAAAACATAATGTATCACCTAGAGGACAACCCGATTGTTCATAATCACAATCATACACCCGCCTACCATAAACAGGAGCGCGGCAAATGACCAAAAACATTTCAATTTTACATTTTACACTTTAGCGCCTAACCAGGGTGAATTAGAATGATTAAACTATTTGATTGCGATCGCCGCGCATGTGCAATTTACGTAGAGATGTTAATGTCGTATTTGTGTTAAACAGAGGAGCGGCAAATTAGCGCCTAACCAGGGTGAATTAGAAGGATTAAGCTATTTGATAGCGATCGCCGCGCATGTGCAATTTACGTAGAGATGTTAATGTCTTATTTGTGTTGAACAGAGGAGCGGCAATCGAAAACCCAAAAAATTCAGAATTCCTAGCATGTTCCGGTTTTTTGTTTTCGGCGAATAAAGTATATGGGCCAATAAAACATAATGTATCACCTAGAGGACAACCCGATTGTTCATAATCACAATCATACACCCGCCTACCATAAACATTAGCGCGGCAAATGACCAAAAACATTTCAATTTTACATTTTACACTTTAGCGCCTAACCAGGGTGAATTAGAATGATTAAGCTATTTGATAGCGATCGCCGCGCATGTGCAATTTACGTAGAGATGTTAATGTCTTATTTGTGTTAAACAGAGGAGCGGCAATCGAAAACCCAAAAAATTCAGAATTCCTAGCATGTTCCGGTTTTTTGTTTTCGGTGAATAAAGTATATGGGCCAATAAAACATAATGTATCACCTAGAGGACAACCCGATTGTTCATAATCACAATCATACACCCGCCTACTATAAACAGGAGCGCGGCAATTGACCAAAAACATTTCCATTTTACATTTTACACTTTAGCGCCTAACCAGGGTGAATTAGAATGATTAAGCTATTTGAAAGCGATCGCCGCGCATGTGCAATTTACGTAGAGATGTTAATGTCTTATTTGTGTTAAACAGAGGAGCGGCAATCGAAAACCCAAAAAAATCAGAATTCCTAGCATGTTCCGGTTTTTTGTTTTCGCCGAATAAAGTATATGGGCCAATAAAACATAATGTATCACCTAGAGGACAACCCGATTGTTCATAATCACAATCATACACCCGCCTACCATAAACAGGAGCGCGGCAAATGACCAAAAACATTTCAATTTTACATTTTACACTTTAGCGCCTAACCAGGGTGAATTAGAATGATTAAGCTATTTGATAGCGATCGCCGCGCATGTGCAATTTACGTAGAGATGTTAATGTCTTATTTGTGTTAAACAGAGGAGCGGCAATCGAAAACCCAAAAAATTCAGAATTCCTAGCATGTTCCGGTTTTTTGTTTTCGGCGAATAAAGTATATGGGCCAATAAAACATAATGTATCACCTAGAGGACAACCCGATTGTTCATAATCACAATCATACACCCGCCTACCATAAACAGGAGCGCGGCAAATGACCAAAAACATTTCAATTTTACATTTTACACTTTAGCGCCTAACCAGGGTGAATTAGAATGATTAAACTATTTGATTGCGATCGCCGCGCATGTGCAATTTACGTAGAGATGTTAATGTCGTATTTGTGTTAAACAGAGGAGCGGCAAATTAGCGCCTAACCAGGGTGAATTAGAAGGATTAAGCTATTTGATAGCGATCGCCGCGCATGTGCAATTTACGTAGAGATGTTAATGTCTTATTTGTGTTGAACAGAGGAGCGGCAATCGAAAACCCAAAAAATTCAGAATTCCTAGCATGTTCCGGTTTTTTGTTTTCGGCGAATAAAGTATATGGGCCAATAAAACATAATGTATCACCTAGAGGACAACCCGATTGTTCATAATCACAATCATACACCCGCCTACCATAAACATTAGCGCGGCAAATGACCAAAAACATTTCAATTTTACATTTTACACTTTAGCGCCTAACCAGGGTGAATTAGAATGATTAAGCTATTTGATAGCGATCGCCGCGCATGTGCAATTTACGTAGAGATATTAATGTGTTATTTGTGTTAAACAGAGGAGCGGCAATCGAAAACCCAAAAAATTCAGAATTCCTAGCATGTTCCGGTTTTTTGTTTTCGGCGAATAAAATATATGGGCCAATATAACATAATGTATCACCTAGAGGACAACCCGATTGTTCATAATCACAATCATACACCCGCCTACCATAAACAGGAGCGCGGCAATTGACCAAAAACATTTCAAGTTTACATTTTACACTTTAGGGCCTAACCAGGGTGAATTAGAAGGATTAAACTATTTGATTGCGATCGCCGCACATGTGCACTTTACGAAGCGATGTCAAGGTCTTATATGTGTTCAACAGAGGAGCGGCAATCGAAAACCCAAAAAATTCAGAATTCCTAGCATGTTCCGGTTTTTTGTTTTCGGCGAATAAAGTATATGGGCCAATAAAACATAATGTATCACCTAGAGGACAACCCGATTGTTCATAATCACAATCATACACCCGCCTACCATAAACATTAGCGCGGCAAATGACCAAAAACATTTCAATTTTACATTTTACACTTTAGCGCCTAACCAGGGTGAATTAGAATGATTAAGCTATTTGATAGCGATCGCCGCGCATGTGCAATTTACGTAGAGATGTTAATGTCTTATTTGTGTTAAACAGAGGAGCGGCAATCGAAAACCCAAAAAATTCAGAATTCCTAGCATGTTCCGGTTTTTTGTTTTCGGTGAATAAAGTATATGGGCCAATAAAACATAATGTATCACCTAGAGGACAACCCGATTGTTCATAATCACAATCATACACCCGCCTACTATAAACAGGAGCGCGGCAATTGACCAAAAACATTTCCATTTTACATTTTACACTTTAGCGCCTAACCAGGGTGAATTAGAATGATTAAGCTATTTGATAGCGATCGCCGCGCATGTGCAATTTACGTAGAGATATTAATGTGTTATTTGTGTTAAACAGAGGAGCGGCAATCGAAAACCCAAAAAATTCAGAATTCCTAGCATGTTCCGGTTTTTTGTTTTCGGCGAATAAAGTATATGGGCCAATATAACATAATGTATCACCTAGAGGACAACCCGATTGTTCATAATCACAATCATACACCCGCCTACCATAAACAGGAGCGCGGCAAATGACCAAAAACATTTCAATTTTACATTTTACACTTTAGCGCCTAACCAGGGTGAATTAGAATGATTAAGCTATTTGATAGCGATCGCCGCGCATGTGCAATTTACGTAGAGATGTTAATGTCTTATTTGTGTTAAACAGAGGAGCGGCAATCGAAAACCCAAAAAATTCAGAATTCCTAGCATGTTCCGGTTTTTTGTTTTCGGCGAATAAAGTATATGGGCCAATAAAACATAATGTATCACCTAGAGGACAACCCGATTGTTCATAATCACAATCATACACCCGCCTACCATAAACAGGAGCGCGGCAAATGACCAAAAACATTTCAATTTTACATTTTACACTTTAGCGCCTAACCAGGGTGAATTAGAATGATTAAGCTATTTGATAGCGATCGCCGCGCATGTGCAATTTACGTAGAGATGTTAATGTCTTATTTGTGTTAAACAGAGGAGCGGCAATCGAAAACCCAAAAAAATCAGAATTCCTAGCATGTTCCGGTTTTTTGTTTTCGGTGAATAAAGTATATGGGCCAATATAACATAATGTATCACCTAGAGGACAACCCGATTGTTCATAATCACAATCATACACCCGCCTACCATGAACATTAGCGCGGCAATTGACCAAAAACATTTCAAGTTTACATTTTACACTTTGGGGCCTAACCAGGGTTAATTAGAAGGATTAAACTATTTGATTGCGATCGCCGCGCATGTGCAATTTACGTAGAGATGTTAATGTCTTATTTGTGTTAAACAGAGGAGCGGCAATCAAAAACCCAAAAAATTCAGAATTCCTAGCATGTTCCGGTTTTTTGTTTTCGGCGAATAAAGTATATGGGCCAATAAAACATAATGTATCACCTAGAGGACAACCCGATTGTTCATAATCACAATCATACACCCGCCTAGCATAAACAGGAGCGCGGCAAATGACCAAAAACATTTCCATTTTACATTTTACACTTTAGCGCCTAACCAGGGTGAATTAGAATGATTAAGCTATTTGATAGCGATCGCCGCGCATGTGCAATTTACGTAGAGATATTAATGTGTTATTTGTGTTAAACAGAGGAGCGGCAATCGAAAACCCAAAAAATTCAGAATTCCTAGCATGTTCCGGTTTTTTGTTTTCGGTGAATAAAGTATATGGGCCAATAAAACATAATGTATCACCTAGAGGACAACCCGATTGTTCATAATCACAATCATACACCCGCCTACTATAAACAGGAGCGCGGCAATTGACCAAAAACATTTCCATTTTACATTTTACACTTTAGCGCCTAACCAGGGTGAATTAGAATGATTAAGCTATTTGATAGCGATCGCCGCGCATGTGCAATTTACGTAGAGATATTAATGTGTTATTTGTGTTAAACAGAGGAGCGGCAATCGAAAACCCAAAAAATTCAGAATTCCTAGCATGTTCCGGTTTTTTGTTTTCGGCGAATAAAGTATATGGGCCAATATAACATAATGTATCACCTAGAGGACAACCCGATTGTTCATAATCACAATCATACACCCGCCTACCATAAACAGGAGCGCGGCAATTGACCAAAAACATTTCAAGTTTACATTTTACACTTTAGGGCCTAACCAGGGTGAATTAGAAGGATTAAACTATTTGATTGCGATCGCCGCGCATGTGCAATTTACGTAGAGATATTAATGTGTTATTTGTGTTAAACAGAGGAGCGGCAATCGAAAACCCAAAAAATTCAGAATTCCTAGCATGTTCCGGTTTTTTGTTTTCGGCGAATAAAGTATATGGGCCAATATAACATAATGTATCACCTAGAGGACAACCCGATTGTTCATAATCACAATCATACACCCGCCTACCATAAACAGGAGCGCGGCAATTGACCAAAAACATTTCAATTTTACATTTTACACTTTAGCGCCTAACCAGGGTGAATTAGAAGGATTAAACTATCTGATTACGGTCGCCGCACATGTGCACTTTACGTAGAGATGTCAATGGCTTATATGTGTTGAACAGATAAGCGGCAATCTAAAACCAAAAAAAATCAACATTCCTAGCATGTTCCGGTTTTTTGTTTTCGGCGAATAAAGTATATGGGCCAATATAACATAATGTATCACCTAGAGGACAACCCGATTGTTCATAATCACAATCATACACCCGCCTACCATGAACATTAGCGCGGCAATTGACCAAAAACATTTCAAGTTTACATTTTACACTTTGGGGCCTAACCAGGGTTAATTAGAAGGATTAAACTATTTGATTGCGATCGCCGCGCATGTGCAATTTACGTAGAGATGTTAATGTCTTATTTGTGTTAAACAGAGGAGCGGCAATCAAAAACCCAAAAAATTCAGAATTCCTAGCATGTTCCGGTTTTTTGTTTTCGGCGAATAAAGTATATGGGCCAATAAAACATAATGTATCACCTAGAGGACGACCCGATTGTTCATAATCACAATCATACACCCGCCTACCATAAACAGGAGCGCGGCAAATGACCAAAAACATTTCAATTTTACATTTTACACTTTAGCGCCTAACCAGGGTGAATTAGAATGATTAAGCTATTTGATAGCGATCGCCGCGCATGTGCAATTTACGTAGAGATGTTAATGTCTTATTTGTGTTAAACAGAGGAGCGGCAATCGAAAACCCAAAAAATTCAGAATTCCTAGCATGTTCCGGTTTTTTGTTTTCGGCGAATAAGTATATGGGCCAATAAAACATAATGTATCACCTAGAGGACAACCCGATTGTTCATAATCACAATCATACACCCGCCTAGCATAAACAGGAGCGCGGCAAATGACCAAAAACATTTCCATTTTACATTTTACACTTTAGCACCTAACCAGGGTGAATTAGAATGATTAAGCTATTTGATAGCGATCGCCGCGCATGTGCAATTTACGTAGAGATATTAATGTGTTATTTGTGTTAAACAGAGGAGCGGCAATCGAAAACCCAAAAAATTCAGAATTCCTAGCATGTTCCGGTTTTTTGTTTTCGGCGAATAAAGTATATGGGCCAATATAACATAATGTATCACCTAGAGGACAACCCGATTGTTCATAATCACAATCATACACCCGCCTACCATAAACAGGAGCGCGGCAATTGACCAAAAACATTTCAATTTTACATTTTACACTTTAGCGCCTAACCAGGGTGAATTAGAAGGATTAAACTATCTGATTACGGTCGCCGCACATGTGCACTTTACGTAGAGATGTCAATGGCTTATATGTGTTGAACAGATAAGCGGCAATCTAAAACCAAAAAAAATCAACATTCCTAGCATGTTCCGGTTTTTTGTTTTCGGCGAATAAAGTATATGGGCCAATATAACATAATGTATCATACATACACCCGCCTACCATAAACATTAGCGCGGCAATTGACCAAAAACATTTCAAGTTTACATTTTACACTTTAGGGCCTAACCAGGGTGAATTAGAAGGATTAAACTATTTGATTGCGATCGCCGCGCATATGCAATTTACGTAGAGATGTTAATGTCTTATTTGTGTTAAACAGAGGAGCGGCAATCGAAAACCCAAAAAATTCAGAATTCCTAGCATGTTCCGGTTTTTTATTTTCGGCGAATAAAGTATATGGGCCAATAAAACATAATGTATCACCTAGAGGACAACCCGATTGTTCATAATCACAATCATACACCCGCCTACCATAAACAGGAGCGCGGCAAATGACCAAAAACATTTCAATTTTACATTTTACACTTTAGCGCTTAACCAGGGTGAATTAGAATGATTAAACTATTTGATTGCGATCGCCGCGCATGTGCAATTTACGTAGAGATGTTAATGTCTTATTTGTGTTAAACAGAGGAGCGGCAAATTAGCGCCTAACCAGGGTAAATTAGAAGGATTAAACTATCTGATTACGGTCGCCGCACATGTGCACTTTACGTAGAGATGTCAATGGCTTATATGTGTTGAACAGAGGAGCGGCAATCGAAAACCCAAAAAATTCAGAATTCCTGGCATGTTCCGGTTTTTTGTTTTCGGCGAATAAAGTATATGGGCCAATAAAACATAATGTATCACCTAGAGGACAACCCGATTGTTCATAATCACAATCATACACCCGCCTACCATAAACAGGAGCGCGGCAAATGACCAAAAACATTTCAATTTTACATTTTACACTTTAGCGCCTAACCAGGGTGAATTAGAATGATTAAGCTATTTGATAGCGATCGCCGCGCATGTGCAATTTACGTAGAGATATTAATGTGTTATTTGTGTTAAACAGAGGAGCGGCAATCGAAAACCCAAAAAATTCAGAATTCCTAGCATGTTCCGGTTTTTTGTTTTCGGCGAATAAAGTATATGGGCCAATATAACATAATGTATCACCTAGAGGACAACCCGATTGTTCATAATCACAATCATACACCCGCCTACCATGAACATTAGCGCGGCAATTGACCAAAAACATTTCAAGTTTACATTTTACACTTTGGGGCCTAACCAGGGTTAATTAGAAGGATTAAACTATTTGATTGCGATCGCCGCGCATGTGCAATTTACGTAGAGATGTTAATGTCTTATTTGTGTTAAACAGAGGAGCGGCAATCAAAAACCCAAAAAATTCAGAATTCCTAGCATGTTCCGGTTTTTTGTTTTCGGCGAATAAAGTATATGGGCCAATAAAACATAATGTATCACCTAGAGGACAACCCGATTGTTCATAATCACAATCATACACCCGCCTAGCATAAACAGGAGCGCGGCAAATGACCAAAAACATTTCCATTTTACATTTTACACTTTAGCGCCTAACCAGGGTGAATTAGAATGATTAAGCTATTTGATAGCGATCGCCGCGCATGTGCAATTTACGTAGAGATATTAATGTGTTATTTGTGTTAAACAGAGGAGCGGCAATCGAAAACCCAAAAAATTCAGAATTCCTAGCATGTTCCGGTTTTTTGTTTTCGGCGAATAAAGTATATGGGCCAATATAACATAATGTATCACCTAGAGGACAACCCGATTGTTCATAATCACAATCATACACCCGCCTACCATAAACAGGAGCGCGGCAATTGACCAAAAACATTTCAATTTTACATTTTACACTTTAGCGCCTAACCAGGGTGAATTAGAATGATTAAGCTATTTGATAGCGATCGCCGCGCATGTGCAATTTACGTAGAGATGTTAATGTCTTATTTGTGTTAAACAGAGGAGCGGCAAATTAGCGCCTAACCAGGGTGAATTAGAAGGATTAAGCTATCTGATTACGGTCGCCGCACATGTGCACTTTACGTAGAGATGTCAATGGCTTATATGTGTTGAACAGAGAAGCGGCAATCTAAAACCAAAAAAAATCAACATTCCTAGCATGTTCCGGTTTTTTGTTTTCGGCGAATAAAGTATATGGGCCAATATAACATAAGGTATCACCTAGAGGACAACCCGATTGTTCATAATCACAATCATACACCCGCCTACCATAAACAGGAGCGCGGCAAATGACCAAAAACATTTCCATTTTACATTTTACACTTTAGCGCCTAACCAGGGTGAATTAGAATGATTGAACTATTTGATTGCGATCGCCGCACATGTGCACTTTACGAAGAGATGTCAAGGTCTTATATGTGTTGAACAGAGGAGCGGCAATCGAAAACCCAAAAAATTCAGAATTCCTAGCATGTTCCGGTTTTTTGTTTTCGCCGAATAAAGTATATGGGCCAATAAAACATAATGTATCACCTAGAGGACAACCCGATTGTTCATTATCACAATCATACACCCGCCTACCATAAACAGGAGCGCGGCAAATGACCAAAAACATTTCAATTTTACATTTTACACTTTAGCGCCTAACCAGGGTGAATTAGAATGATTAAGCTATTTGATAGCGATCGCCGCGCATGTGCAATTTACGTAGAGATGTTAATGTCTTATTTGTGTTAAACAGAGGAGCGGCAATCGAAAACCCAAAAAAATCAGAATTCCTAGCATGTTCCGGTTTTTTGTTTTCGCCGAATAAAGTATATGGGCCAATAAAACATAATGTATCACCTAGAGGACAACCCGATTGTTCATAATCACAATCATACACCCGCCTACCATAAACAGGAGCGCGGCAAATGACCAAAAACATTTCAATTTTACATTTTACACTTTAGCGCCTAACCAGGGTGAATTAGAATGATTAAGCTATTTGATAGCGATCGCCGCGCATGTGCAATTTACGTAGAGATGTTAATGTCTTATTTGTGTTGAACAGAGGAGCGGCAATCGAAAACCCAAAAAATTCAGAATTCCTAGCATGTTCCGGTTTTTTGTTTTCGGCGAATAAAGTATATGGGCCAATAAAACATAATGTATCACCTAGAGGACAACCCGATTGTTCATAATCACAATCATACACCCGCCTACCATAAACAGGAGCGCGGCAAATGACCAAAAACATTTCAATTTTACATTTTACACTTTAGCGCCTAACCAGGGTGAATTAGAATGATTAAACTATTTGATTGCGATCGCCGCGCATGTGCAATTTACGTAGAGATGTTAATGTCGTATTTGTGTTAAACAGAGGAGCGGCAAATTAGCGCCTAACCAGGGTGAATTAGAAGGATTAAGCTATTTGATAGCGATCGCCGCGCATGTGCAATTTACGTAGAGATGTTAATGTCTTATTTGTGTTGAACAGAGGAGCGGCAATCGAAAACCCAAAAAATTCAGAATTCCTAGCATGTTCCGGTTTTTTGTTTTCGGCGAATAAAGTATATGGGCCAATAAAACATAATGTATCACCTAGAGGACAACCCGATTGTTCATAATCACAATCATACACCCGCCTACCATAAACATTAGCGCGGCAAATGACCAAAAACATTTCAATTTTACATTTTACACTTTAGCGCCTAACCAGGGTGAATTAGAATGATTAAGCTATTTGATAGCGATCGCCGCGCATGTGCAATTTACGTAGAGATGTTAATGTCTTATTTGTGTTAAACAGAGGAGCGGCAATCGAAAACCCAAAAAATTCAGAATTCCTAGCATGTTCCGGTTTTTTGTTTTCGGTGAATAAAGTATATGGGCCAATAAAACATAATGTATCACCTAGAGGACAACCCGATTGTTCATAATCACAATCATACACCCGCCTACTATAAACAGGAGCGCGGCAATTGACCAAAAACATTTCCATTTTACATTTTACACTTTAGCGCCTAACCAGGGTGAATTAGAATGATTAAGCTATTTGATAGCGATCGCCGCGCATGTGCAATTTACGTAGAGATATTAATGTGTTATTTGTGTTAAACAGAGGAGCGGCAATCGAAAACCCAAAAAATTCAGAATTCCTAGCATGTTCCGGTTTTTTGTTTTCGGCGAATAAAATATATGGGCCAATATAACATAATGTATCACCTAGAGGACAACCCGATTGTTCATAATCACAATCATACACCCGCCTACCATAAACAGGAGCGCGGCAATTGACCAAAAACATTTCAAGTTTACATTTTACACTTTAGGGCCTAACCAGGGTGAATTAGAAGGATTAAACTATTTGATTGCGATCGCCGCACATGTGCACTTTACGAAGCGATGTCAAGGTCTTATATGTGTTCAACAGAGGAGCGGCAATCGAAAACCCAAAAAATTCAGAATTCCTAGCATGTTCCGGTTTTTTGTTTTCGGCGAATAAAGTATATGGGCCAATAAAACATAATGTATCACCTAGAGGACAACCCGATTGTTCATAATCACAATCATACACCCGCCTACCATAAACAGGAGCGCGGCAAATGACCAAAAACATTTCAATTTTACATTTTACACTTTAGCGCCTAACCAGGGTGAATTAGAATGATTAAACTATTTGATTGCGATCGCCGCGCATGTGCAATTTACGTAGAGATGTTAATGTCTTATTTGTGTTAAACAGAGGAGCGGTAAATTAGCGCCTAACCAGGGTGAATTAGAAGGATTAAGCTATTTGATAGCGATCGCCGCGCATGTGCAATTTACGTAGAGATATTAATGTGTTATTTGTGTTAAACAGAGGAGCGGCAATCGAAAACCCAAAAAATTCAGAATTCCTAGCATGTTCCGGTTTTTTGTTTTCGGCGAATAAAGTATATGGGCCAATATAACATAATGTATCACCTAGAGGACAACCCGATTGTTCATAATCACAATCATACACCCGCCTACCATAAACAGGAGCGCGGCAATTGACCAAAAACATTTCAATTTTACATTTTACACTTTAGCGCCTAACCAGGGTGAATTAGAAGGATTAAACTATCTGATTACGGTCGCCGCACATGTGCACTTTACGTAGAGATGTCAATGGCTTATATGTGTTGAACAGATAAGCGGCAATCTAAAACCAAAAAAAATCAACATTCCTAGCATGTTCCGGTTTTTTGTTTTCGGCGAATAAAGTATATGGGCCAATATAACATAATGTATCACCTAGAGGACAACCCGATTGTTCATAATCACAATCATACACCCGCCTACCATGAACATTAGCGTGGCAATTGACCAAAAACATTTCAAGTTTACATTTTACACTTTGGGGCCTAACCAGGGTTAATTAGAAGGATTAAACTATTTGATTGCGATCGCCGCGCATGTGCAATTTACTTAGAGATGTTAATGTCTTATATGTGTTAAACAGAGGAGCGGCAAATTAGCGCCTAACCAGGGTGAATTAGAAGGATTAAACTATCTGATTACGGCCGCCGCACATGTGCACTTTACGTACAGATGTCAATGGCTTATATGTGTTGAACAGAGAAGCGGCAATCTAAAACCAAAAAAAAATCAACATTCCTAGCATGTTCCGGTTTTTTGTTTTCGGCGAATAAAGTATATGGGCCAATATAACATAATGTATCACCTAGAGGACAACCCGATTGTTCATAATCACAATCATACACCCGCCTACCATAAACAGGAGCGCGGCAAATGACCAAAAACATTTCAATTTTACATTTTACACTTTAGCGCCTAACCAGGGTGAATTAGAATGATTAAACTATTTGATTGCGATCGCCGCGCATGTGCAATTTACGTAGAGATGTTAATGTCTTATTTGTGTTAAACAGAGGAGCGGTAAATTAGCGCCTAACCAGGGTGAATTAGAAGGATTAAACTATTTGATAGCGATCGCCGCGCATGTGCAATTTACGTAGAGATATTAATGTGTTATTTGTGTTAAACAGAGGAGCGGCAATCGAAAACCCAAAAAATTCAGAATTCCTAGCATGTTCCGGTTTTTTGTTTTCGGCGAATAAAGTATATGGGCCAATATAACATAATGTATCACCTAGAGGACAACCCGATTGTTCATAATCACAATCATACACCCGCCTACCATAAACAGGAGCGCGGCAATTGACCAAAAACATTTCAATTTTACATTTTACACTTTAGCGCCTAACCAGGGTGAATTAGAAGGATTAAACTATCTGATTACGGTCGCCGCACATGTGCACTTTACGTAGAGATGTCAATGGCTTATATGTGTTGAACAGATAAGCGGCAATCTAAAACCAAAAAAAATCAACATTCCTAGCATGTTCCGGTTTTTTGTTTTCGGCGAATAAAGTATATGGGCCAATATAACATAATGTATCACCTAGAGGACAACCCGATTGTTCATAATCACAATCATACACCCGCCTACCATGAACATTAGCGTGGCAATTGACCAAAAACATTTCAAGTTTACATTTTACACTTTGGGGCCTAACCAGGGTTAATTAGAAGGATTAAACTATTTGATTGCGATCGCCGCGCATGTGCAATTTACTTAGAGATGTTAATGTCTTATATGTGTTAAACAGAGGAGCGGCAAATTAGCGCCTAACCAGGGTGAATTAGAAGGATTAAACTATCTGATTACGGCCGCCGCACATGTGCACTTTACGTACAGATGTCAATGGCTTATATGTGTTGAACAGAGAAGCGGCAATCTAAAACCAAAAAAAAATCAACATTCCTAGCATGTTCCGGTTTTTTGTTTTCGGCGAATAAAGTATATGGGCCAATATAACATAATGTATCACCTAGAGGACAACCCGATTGTTCATAATCACAATCATACACCCGCCTACCATGAACATTAGCGCGGCAATTGACCAAAAACATTTCAAGTTTACATTTTACACTTTGGGGCCTAACCAGGGTTAATTAGAAGGATTAAACTATTTGATTGCGATCGCCGCGCATGTGCAATTTACGTAGAGATGTTAATGTCTTATTTGTGTTAAACAGAGAAGCGGCAATCAAAAACCCAAAAAATTCAGAATTCCTAGCATGTTCCGGTTTTTTGTTTTCGGCGAATAAAGTATATGGGCCAATAAAACATAATGTATCACCTAGAGGACGACCCGATTGTTCATAATCACAATCATACACCCGCCTACCATAAACAGGAGCGCGGCAAATGACCAAAAACATTTCAATTTTACATTTTACACTTTAGCGCCTAACCAGGGTGAATTAGAATGATTAAGCTATTTGATAGCGATCGCCGCGCATGTGCAATTTACGTAGAGATGTTAATGTCTTATTTGTGTTAAACAGAGGAGCGGCAATCGAAAACCCAAAAAATTCAGAATTCCTAGCATGTTCCGGTTTTTTGTTTTCGGCGAATAAGTATATGGGCCAATAAAACATAATGTATCACCTAGAGGACAACCCGATTGTTCATAATCACAATCATACACCCGCCTAGCATAAACAGGAGCGCGGCAAATGACCAAAAACATTTCCATTTTACATTTTACACTTTAGCGCCTAACCAGGGTGAATTAGAATGATTAAGCTATTTGATAGCGATCGCCGCGCATGTGCAATTTACGTAGAGATATTAATGTGTTATTTGTGTTAAACAGAGGAGCGGCAATCGAAAACCCAAAAAATTCAGAATTCCTAGCATGTTCCGGTTTTTTGTTTTCGGCGAATAAAGTATATGGGCCAATATAACATAATGTATCACCTAGAGGACAACCCGATTGTTCATAATCACAATCATACACCCGCCTACCATAAACAGGAGCGCGGCAATTGACCAAAAACATTTCAATTTTACATTTTACACTTTAGCGCCTAACCAGGGTGAAGTAGAAGGATTAAACTATCTGATTACGGTCGCCGCACATGTGCACTTTACGTAGAGATGTCAATGGCTTATATGTGTTGAACAGAGAAGCGGCAATCTAAAACCAAAAAAAATCAACATTCCTAGCATGTTCCGGTTTTTTGTTTTCGGCGAATAAAGTATATGGGCCAATATAACATAATGTATCACCTAGAGGACAACCCGATTGTTCATAATCACAATCATACACCCGCCTACCATAAACATTAGCGCGGCAATTGACCAAAAACATTTCAAGTTTACATTTTACACTTTAGGGCCTAACCAGGGTGAATTAGAAGGATTAAACTATTTGATTGCGATCGCCGCGCATATGCAATTTACGTAGAGATGTTAATGTCTTATTTGTGTTAAACAGAGGAGCGGCAATCGAAAACCCAAAAAATTCAGAATTCCTAGCATGTTCCGGTTTTTTATTTTCGGCGAATAAAGTATATGGGCCAATAAAACATAATGTATCACCTAGAGGACAACCCGATTGTTCATAATCACAATCATACACCCGCCTACCATAAACAGGAGCGCGGCAAATGACCAAAAACATTTCAATTTTACATTTTACACTTTAGCGCTTAACCAGGGTGAATTAGAATGATTAAACTATTTGATTGCGATCGCCGCGCATGTGCAATTTACGTAGAGATGTTAATGTCTTATTTGTGTTAAACAGAGGAGCGGCAAATTAGCGCCTAACCAGGGTAAATTAGAAGGATTAAACTATCTGATTACGGTCGCCGCACATGTGCACTTTACGTAGAGATGTCAATGGCTTATATGTGTTGAACAGAGGAGCGGCAATCGAAAACCCAAAAAATTCAGAATTCCTGGCATGTTCCGGTTTTTTGTTTTCGGCGAATAAAGTATATGGGCCAATAAAACATAATGTATCACCTAGAGGACAACCCGATTGTTCATAATCACAATCATACACCCGCCTACCATAAACAGGAGCGCGGCAAATGACCAAAAACATTTCAATTTTACATTTTACACTTTAGCGCCTAACCAGGGTGAATTAGAATGATTAAGCTATTTGATAGCGATCGCCGCGCATGTGCAATTTACGTAGAGATGTTAATGTCTTATTTGTGTTAAACAGAGGAGCGGCAATCGAAAACCCAAAAAATTCAGAATTCCTAGCATGTTCCGGTTTTTTGTTTTCGGCGAATAAAGTATATGGGCCAATAAAACATAATGTATCACCTAGAGGACAACCCGATTGTTCATAATCACAATCATACACCCGCCTACCATAAACAGGAGCGCGGCAAATGACCAAAAACATTTCAATTTTACATTTTACACTTTAGCGCCTAATCAGGGTGAATTAGAATGATTAAACTATTTGATTGCGATCGCCGCGCATGTGCAATTTACGTAGAGATGTTAATGTCTTATTTGTGTTAAACAGAGGAGCGGCAATCTAAAACCAAAAAAAATCAACATTCCTAGCATGTTCCGGTTTTTTGTTTTCGGCGAATAAAGTATATGGGCCAATATAACATAATGTATCACCTAGAGGACAACCCGATTGTTCATAATCACAATCATACACCCGCCTACCATGAACATTAGCGTGGCAATTGACCAAAAACATTTCAAGTTTACATTTTACACTTTGGGCCTAACCAGGGTTAATTAGAAGGATTAAACTATTTGATTGCGATCGCCGCGCATGTGCAATTTACTTGGAGATGTTAATGTCTTATTTGTGTTAAACAGAGGAGCGGCAAATTAGCGCCTAACCAGGGTGAATTAGAAGGATTAAACTATCTGATTACGGCCGCCGCACATGTGCACTTTACGTACAGATGTCAATGGCTTATATGTGTTGAACAGAGAAGCGGCAATCTAAAACCAAAAAAAAATCAACATTCCTAGCATGTTCCGGTTTTTTGTTTTCGGCGAATAAAGTATATGGGCCAATATAACATAATGTATCACCTAGAGGACAACCCGATTGTTCATAATCACAATCATACACCCGCCTACCATGAACATTAGCGCGGCAATTGACCAAAAACATTTCAAGTTTACATTTTACACTTTGGGGCCTAACCAGGGTTAATTAGACGGATTAAACTATTTGATTGCGATCGCCGCGCATGTGCAATTTACGTAGAGATGTTAATGTCGTATTTGTGTTAAACAGAGGAGCGGCAAATTAGCGCCTAACCAGGGTGAATTAGAAGGATTAAGCTATTTGATAGCGATCGCCGCGCATGTGCAATTTACGTAGAGATGTTAATGTCTTATTTGTGTTAAACAGAGGAGCGGCAATCGAAAACCCAAAAAATTCAGAATTCCTAGCATGTTCCGGTTTTTTGTTTTCGGCGAATAAAGTATATGGGCCAATAAAACATAATGTATCACCTAGAGGACAACCCGATTGTTCATAATCACAATCATACACCCGCCTACCATAAACAGGAGCGCGGCAAATGACCAAAAACATTTCAATTTTACATTTTACACTTTAGCGCCTAATCAGGGTGAATTAGAATGATTAAACTATTTGATTGCGATCGCCGCGCATGTGCAATTTACGTAGAGATGTTAATGTCTTATTTGTGTTAAACAGAGGAGCGGCAATCTAAAACCAAAAAAAATCAACATTCCTAGCATGTTCCGGTTTTTTGTTTTCGGCGAATAAAGTATATGGGCCAATATAACATAATGTATCACCTAGAGGACAACCCGATTGTTCATAATCACAATCATACACCCGCCTACCATGAACATTAGCGTGGCAATTGACCAAAAACATTTCAAGTTTACATTTTACACTTTGGGCCTAACCAGGGTTAATTAGAAGGATTAAACTATTTGATTGCGATCGCCGCGCATGTGCAATTTACTTAGAGATGTTAATGTCTTATTTGTGTTAAACAGAGGAGCGGCAAATTAGCGCCTAACCAGGGTGAATTAGAAGGATTAAACTATCTGATTACGGCCGCCGCACATGTGCACTTTACGTACAGATGTCAATGGCTTATATGTGTTGAACAGAGAAGCGGCAATCTAAAACCAAAAAAAAATCAACATTCCTAGCATGTTCCGGTTTTTTGTTTTCGGCGAATAAAGTATATGGGCCAATATAACATAATGTATCACCTAGAGGACAACCCGATTGTTCATAATCACAATCATACACCCGCCTACCATAAACAGGAGCGCGGCAAATGACCAAAAACATTTCCATTTTACATTTTACACTTTAGCGCCTAACCAGGGTGAATTAGAATGATTAAACTATTTGATTGCGATCGCCGCGCATGTGCAATTTACGTAGAGATGTTAATGTCGTATTTGTGTTAAACAGAGGAGCGGCAAATTAGCGCCTAACCAGGGTGAATTAGAAGGATTAAGCTATTTGATAGCGATCGCCGCGCATGTGCAATTTACGTAGAGATGTTAATGTCTTATTTGTGTTGAACAGAGGAGCGGCAATCGAAAACCCAAAAAATTCAGAATTCCTAGCATGTTCCGGTTTTTTGTTTTCGGCGAATAAAGTATATGGGCCAATAAAACATAATGTATCACCTAGAGGACAACCCGATTGTTCATAATCACAATCATACACCCGCCTACCATAAACATTAGCGCCGCAAATGACCAAAAACATTTCAATTTTACATTTTACACTTTAGCGCCTAACCAGGGTGAATTAGAATGATTAAGCTATTTGATAGCGATCGCCGCGCATGTGCAATTTACGTAGAGATGTTAATGTCTTATTTGTGTTAAACAGAGGAGCGGCAATCTAAAACCCAAAAAATTCAGAATTCCTAGCATGTTCCGGTTTTTTGTTTTCGGCGAATAAAGTATATGGGCCAATAAAACATAATGTATCACCTAGAGGACAACCCGATTGTTCATAATCACAATCATACACCCGCCTACCATGAACATTAGCGTGGCAATTGACCAAAAACATTTCAAGTTTACATTTTACACTTTAGCGCCTAACCAGGGTGAATTAGAATGATTAAACTATTTGATTGCGATCGCCGCGCATGTGCAATTTACGTAGAGATGTTAATGTCGTATTTGTGTTAAACAGAGGAGCGGCAAATTAGCGCCTAACCAGGGTGAATTAGAAGGATTAAGCTATTTGATAGCGATCGCCGCGCATGTGCAATTTACGTAGAGATGTTAATGTCTTATTTGTGTTGAACAGAGGAGCGGCAATCGAAAACCCAAAAAATTCAGAATTCCTAGCATGTTCCGGTTTTTTGTTTTCGGCGAATAAAGTATATGGGCCAATAAAACATAATGTATCACCTAGAGGACAACCCGATTGTTCATAATCACAATCATACACCCGCCTACCATAAACAGGAGCGCGGCAAATGACCAAAAAAATTTCAATTTTACATTTTACACTTTAGCGCCTAATCAGGGTGAATTAGAATGATTAAACTATTTGATTGCGATCGCCGCGCATGTGCAATTTACGTAGAGATGTTAATGTCTTATTTGTGTTAAACAGAGGAGCGGCAATCTAAAACCAAAAAAAATCAACATTCCTAGCATGTTCCGGTTTTTTGTTTTCGGCGAATAAAGTATATGGGCCAATATAACATAATGTATCACCTAGAGGACAACCCGATTGTTCATAATCACAATCATACACCCGCCTACCATGAACATTAGCGTGGCAATTGACCAAAAACATTTCAAGTTTACATTTTACACTTTGGGCCTAACCAGGGTTAATTAGAAGGATTAAACTATTTGATTGCGATCGCCGCGCATGTGCAATTTACTTAGAGATGTTAATGTCTTATTTGTGTTAAACAGAGGAGCGGCAAATTAGCGCCTAACCAGGGTGAATTAGAAGGATTAAACTATCTGATTACGGCCGCCGCACATGTGCACTTTACGTACAGATGTCAATGGCTTATATGTGTTGAACAGAGAAGCGGCAATCTAAAACCAAAAAAAATCAACATTCCTAGCATGTTCCGGTTTTTTGTTTTCGGCGAATAAAGTATATGGGCCAATATAACATAAGGTATCACCTAGAGGACAACCCGATTGTTCATAATCACAATCATACACCCGCCTACCATAAACAGGAGCGCGGCAAATGACCAAAAACATTTCCATTTTACATTTTACACTTTAGCGCCTAACCAGGGTGAATTAGAATGATTGAACTATTTGATTGCGATCGCCGCACATGTGCACTTTACGAAGAGATGTTAATGTCTTATTTGTGTTGAACAGAGGAGCGGCAATCGAAAACCCAAAAAATTCAGAATTCCTAGCATGTTCCGGTTTTTTGTTTTCGGCGAATAAAGTATATGGGCCAATAAAACATAATGTATCACCTAGAGGACAACCCGATTGTTCATAATCACAATCATACACCCGCCTACCATAAACAGGAGCGCGGCAAATGACCAAAAACATTTCAATTTTACATTTTACACTTTAGCGCCTAATCAGGGTGAATTAGAATGATTAAACTATTTGATTGCGATCGCCGCGCATGTGCAATTTACGTAGAGATGTTAATGTCTTATTTGTGTTAAACAGAGGAGCGGCAATCTAAAACCAAAAAAAATCAACATTCCTAGCATGTTCCGGTTTTTTGTTTTCGGCGAATAAAGTATATGGGCCAATAAAACATAATGTATCACCTAGAGGACAACCCGATTGTTCATAATCACAATCATACACCCGCCTACCATAAACAGGAGCGCGGCAAATGACCAAAAACATTTCAATTTTACATTTTACACTTTAGCGCCTAACCAGGGTGAATTAGAATGATTAAGCTATTTGATAGCGATCGCCGCGCATGTGCAATTTACGTAGAGATATTAATGTGTTATTTGTGTTAAACAGAGGAGCGGCAATCGAAAACCCAAAAAATTCAGAATTCCTAGCATGTTCCGGTTTTTTGTTTTCGGCGAATAAAGTATATGGGCCAATATAACATAATGTATCACCTAGAGGACAACCCGATTGTTCATAATCACAATCATACACCCGCCTACCATGAACAGGAGCGCGGCAAATGACCAAAAACATTTCAATTTTACATTTTACACTTTAGCGCCTAACCAGGGTGAATTAGAATGATTGAACTATTTGATTGCGATCGCCGCACATGTGCACTTTACGAAGAGATGTTAATGTCTTATTTGTGTTGAACAGAGGAGCGGCAATCGAAAACCCAAAAAATTCAGAATTCCTAGCATGTTCCGGTTTTTTGTTTTCGGCGAATAAAGTATATGGGCCAATAAAACATAATGTATCACCTAGAGGACAACCCGATTGTTCATAATCACAATCATACACCCGCCTACCATAAACAGGAGCGCGGCAAATGACCAAAAACATTTCAATTTTACATTTTACACTTTAGCGTTTAACCAGGGTGAATTAGAATGATTAAACTATTTGATTGCGATCGCCGCGCATGTGCAATTTACGTAGAGATGTTAATGTCTTATTTGTGTTAAACAGAGGAGCGGCAAATTAGCGCCTAACCAGGGTAAATTAGAAGGATTAAACTATCTGATTACGGTCGCCGCACATGTGCACTTTACGTAGAGATGTCAATGGCTTATATGTGTTGAACAGAGGAGCGGCAATCGAAAACCCAAAAAATTCAGAATTCCTGGCATGTTCCGGTTTTTTGTTTTCGGCGAATAAAGTATATGGGCCAATAAAACATAATGTATCACCTAGAGGACAACCCGATTGTTCATAATCACAATCATACACCCGCCTACCATAAACAGGAGCGCGGCAAATGACCAAAAACATTTCAATTTTACATTTTATACTTTAGCGCCTAACCAGGGTGAATTAGAATGATTAAGCTATTTGATAGCGATCGCCGCGCATGTGCAATTTACGTAGAGATATTAATGTGTTATTTGTGTTAAACAGAGGAGCGGCAATCGAAAACCCAAAAAATTCAGAATTCCTAGCATGTTCCGGTTTTTTGTTTTCGGCGAATAAAGTATATGGGCCAATATAACATAATGTATCACCTAGAGGACAACCCGATTGTTCATAATCACAATCATACACCCGCCTACCATGAACATTAGCGCGGCAATTGACCAAAAACATTTCAAGTTTACATTTTACACTTTGGGGCCTAACCAGGGTTAATTAGAAGGATTAAACTATTTGATTGCGATCGCCGCGCATGTGCAATTTACGTAGAGATGTTAATGTCTTATTTGTGTTAAACAGAGGAGCGGCAATCAAAAACCCAAAAAATTCAGAATTCCTAGCATGTTCCGGTTTTTTGTTTTCGGCGAATAAAGTATATGGGCCAATAAAACATAATGTATCACCTAGAGGACAACCCGATTGTTCATAATCACAATCATACACCCGCCTAGCATAAACAGGAGCGCGGCAAATGACCAAAAACATTTCCATTTTACATTTTACACTTTAGCGCCTAACCAGGGTGAATTAGAATGATTAAGCTATTTGATAGCGATCGCCGCGCATGTGCAATTTACGTAGAGATATTAATGTGTTATTTGTGTTAAACAGAGGAGCGGCAATCGAAAACCCAAAAAATTCAGAATTCCTAGCATGTTCCGGTTTTTTGTTTTCGGCGAATAAAGTATATGGGCCAATATAACATAATGTATCACCTAGAGGACAACCCGATTGTTCATAATCACAATCATACACCCGCCTACCATAAACAGGAGCGCGGCAATTGACCAAAAACATTTCAATTTTACATTTTACACTTTAGCGCCTAACCAGGGTGAATTAGAATGATTAAGCTATTTGATAGCGATCGCCGCGCATGTGCAATTTACGTAGAGATGTTAATGTCTTATTTGTGTTAAACAGAGGAGCGGCAAATTAGCGCCTAACCAGGGTGAATTAGAAGGATTAAGCTATCTGATTACGGTCGCCGCACATGTGCACTTTACGTAGAGATGTCAATGGCTTATATGTGTTGAACAGAGAAGCGGCAATCTAAAACCAAAAAAAATCAACATTCCTAGCATGTTCCGGTTTTTTGTTTTCGGCGAATAAAGTATATGGGCCAATATAACATAAGGTATCACCTAGAGGACAACCCGATTGTTCATAATCACAATCATACACCCGCCTACCATAAACAGGAGCGCGGCAAATGACCAAAAACATTTCCATTTTACATTTTACACTTTAGCGCCTAACCAGGGTGAATTAGAATGATTGAACTATTTGATTGCGATCGCCGCACATGTGCACTTTACGAAGAGATGTCAAGGTCTTATATGTGTTGAACAGAGGAGCGGCAATCGAAAACCCAAAAAATTCAGAATTCCTAGCATGTTCCGGTTTTTTGTTTTCGCCGAATAAAGTATATGGGCCAATAAAACATAATGTATCACCTAGAGGACAACCCGATTGTTCATTATCACAATCATACACCCGCCTACCATAAACAGGAGCGCGGCAAATGACCAAAAACATTTCAATTTTACATTTTACACTTTAGCGCCTAACCAGGGTGAATTAGAATGATTAAGCTATTTGATAGCGATCGCCGCGCATGTGCAATTTACGTAGAGATGTTAATGTCTTATTTGTGTTAAACAGAGGAGCGGCAATCGAAAACCCAAAAAAATCAGAATTCCTAGCTAGTTCCGGTTTTTTGTTTTCGCCGAATAAAGTATATGGGCCAATAAAACATAATGTATCACCTAGAGGACAACCCGATTGTTCATAATCACAATCATACACCCGCCTACCATAAACAGGAGCGCGGCAAATGACCAAAAACATTTCAATTTTACATTTTACACTTTAGCGCCTAACCAGGGTGAATTAGAATGATTAAGCTATTTGATAGCGATCGCCGCGCATGTGCAATTTACGTAGAGATGTTAATGTCTTATTTGTGTTAAACAGAGGAGCGGCAATCGAAAACCCAAAAAATTCAGAATTCCTAGCATGTTCCGGTTTTTTGTTTTCGGCGAATAAAGTATATGGGCCAATAAAACATAATGTATCACCTAGAGGACAACCCGATTGTTCATAATCACAATCATACACCCGCCTACCATAAACAGGAGCGCGGCAAATGACCAAAAACATTTCAATTTTACATTTTACACTTTAGCGCCTAACCAGGGTGAATTAGAATGATTAAACTATTTGATTGCGATCGCCGCGCATGTGCAATTTACGTAGAGATGTTAATGTCGTATTTGTGTTAAACAGAGGAGCGGCAAATTAGCGCCTAACCAGGGTGAATTAGAAGGATTAAGCTATTTGATAGCGATCGCCGCGCATGTGCAATTTACGTAGAGATGTTAATGTCTTATTTGTGTTGAACAGAGGAGCGGCAATCGAAAACCCAAAAAATTCAGAATTCCTAGCATGTTCCGGTTTTTTGTTTTCGGCGAATAAAGTATATGGGCCAATAAAACATAATGTATCACCTAGAGGACAACCCGATTGTTCATAATCACAATCATACACCCGCCTACCATAAACATTAGCGCGGCAAATGACCAAAAACATTTCAATTTTACATTTTACACTTTAGCGCCTAACCAGGGTGAATTAGAATGATTAAGCTATTTGATAGCGATCGCCGCGCATGTGCAATTTACGTAGAGATGTTAATGTCTTATTTGTGTTAAACAGAGGAGCGGCAATCGAAAACCCAAAAAATTCAGAATTCCTAGCATGTTCCGGTTTTTTGTTTTCGGTGAATAAAGTATATGGGCCAATAAAACATAATGTATCACCTAGAGGACAACCCGATTGTTCATAATCACAATCATACACCCGCCTACTATAAACAGGAGCGCGGCAATTGACCAAAAACATTTCCATTTTACATTTTACACTTTAGCGCCTAACCAGGGTGAATTAGAATGATTAAGCTATTTGATAGCGATCGCCGCGCATGTGCAATTTACGTAGAGATATTAATGTGTTATTTGTGTTAAACAGAGGAGCGGCAATCGAAAACCCAAAAAATTCAGAATTCCTAGCATGTTCCGGTTTTTTGTTTTCGGCGAATAAAATATATGGGCCAATATAACATAATGTATCACCTAGAGGACAACCCGATTGTTCATAATCACAATCATACACCCGCCTACCATAAACAGGAGCGCGGCAATTGACCAAAAACATTTCAAGTTTACATTTTACACTTTAGGGCCTAACCAGGGTGAATTAGAAGGATTAAACTATTTGATTGCGATCGCCGCACATGTGCACTTTACGAAGCGATGTCAAGGTCTTATATGTGTTCAACAGAGGAGCGGCAATCGAAAACCCAAAAAATTCAGAATTCCTAGCATGTTCCGGTTTTTTGTTTTCGGCGAATAAAGTATATGGGCCAATAAAACATAATGTATCACCTAGAGGACAACCCGATTGTTCATAATCACAATCATACACCCGCCTACCATAAACAGGAGCGCGGCAAATGACCAAAAACATTTCAATTTTACATTTTACACTTTAGCGCCTAACCAGGGTGAATTAGAATGATTAAACTATTTGATTGCGATCGCCGCGCATGTGCAATTTACGTAGAGATGTTAATGTCTTATTTGTGTTAAACAGAGGAGCGGTAAATTAGCGCCTAACCAGGGTGAATTAGAAGGATTAAACTATTTGATAGCGATCGCCGCGCATGTGCAATTTACGTAGAGATATTAATGTGTTATTTGTGTTAAACAGAGGAGCGGCAATCGAAAACCCAAAAAATTCAGAATTCCTAGCATGTTCCGGTTTTTTGTTTTCGGCGAATAAAGTATATGGGCCAATATAACATAATGTATCACCTAGAGGACAACCCGATTGTTCATAATCACAATCATACACCCGCCTACCATAAACAGGAGCGCGGCAATTGACCAAAAACATTTCAATTTTACATTTTACACTTTAGCGCCTAACCAGGGTGAATTAGAAGGATTAAACTATCTGATTACGGTCGCCGCACATGTGCACTTTACGTAGAGATGTCAATGGCTTATATGTGTTGAACAGATAAGCGGCAATCTAAAACCAAAAAAAATCAACATTCCTAGCATGTTCCGGTTTTTTGTTTTCGGCGAATAAAGTATATGGGCCAATATAACATAATGTATCACCTAGAGGACAACCCGATTGTTCATAATCACAATCATACACCCGCCTACCATGAACATTAGCGTGGCAATTGACCAAAAACATTTCAAGTTTACATTTTACACTTTGGGGCCTAACCAGGGTTAATTAGAAGGATTAAACTATTTGATTGCGATCGCCGCGCATGTGCAATTTACTTAGAGATGTTAATGTCTTATATGTGTTAAACAGAGGAGCGGCAAATTAGCGCCTAACCAGGGTGAATTAGAAGGATTAAACTATCTGATTACGGCCGCCGCACATGTGCACTTTACGTACAGATGTCAATGGCTTATATGTGTTGAACAGAGAAGCGGCAATCTAAAACCAAAAAAAAATCAACATTCCTAGCATGTTCCGGTTTTTTGTTTTCGGCGAATAAAGTATATGGGCCAATATAACATAATGTATCACCTAGAGGACAACCCGATTGTTCATAATCACAATCATACACCCGCCTACCATAAACAGGAGCGCGGCAAATGACCAAAAACATTTCAATTTTACATTTTACACTTTAGCGCCTAACCAGGGTGAATTAGAATGATTAAACTATTTGATTGCGATCGCCGCGCATGTGCAATTTACTTAGAGATGTTAATGTCTTATATGTGTTAAACAGAGGAGCGGCAAATTAGCGCCTAACCAGGGTGAATTAGAAGGATTAAACTATCTGATTACGGCCGCCGCACATGTGCACTTTACGTACAGATGTCAATGGCTTATATGTGTTGAACAGAGAAGCGGCAATCTAAAACCAAAAAAAAATCAACATTCCTAGCATGTTCCGGTTTTTTGTTTTCGGCGAATAAAGTATATGGGCCAATATAACATAATGTATCACCTAGAGGACAACCCGATTGTTCATAATCACAATCATACACCCGCCTACCATAAACATTATCGCGGCAATTGACCAAAAACATTTCAAGTTTACATTTTACACTTTAGGGCCTAACCAGGGTGAATTAGAAGGATTAAACTATTTGATTGCGATCGCCGCACATGTACACTTTACGTAGAGATGTTAATGTCTTATTTGTGTTAAACAGAGGAGCCGCAATCGAAAACCCAAAAAATTCAAAATTCCTAGCATGTTCCGGTTTTTTGTTTTCGGCGAATAAAATATATGGGCCAATATAACATAATGTATCACCTAGAGGACAACCCGATTGTTCATAATCACAATCATACACCCGCCTACCATAAACAGGAGCGCGGCAATTGACCAAAAACATTTCAAGTTTACATTTTACACTTTAGGGCCTAACCAGGGTGAATTAGAAGGATTAAACTATTTGATTGCGATCGCCGCACATGTGCACTTTACGAAGCGATGTCAAGGTCTTATATGTGTTCAACAGAGGAGCGGCAATCGAAAACCCAAAAAATTCAGAATTCCTAGCATGTTCCGGTTTTTTGTTTTCGGCGAATAAAATATATGGGCCAATATAACATAATGTATCACCTAGAGGACAACCCGATTGTTCATAATCACAATCATACACCCGCCTACCATAAACAGGAGCGCGGCAATTGACCAAAAACATTTCAAGTTTACATTTTACACTTTAGGGCCTAACCAGGGTGAATTAGAAGGATTAAACTATTTGATTGCGATCGCCGCACATGTGCACTTTACGAAGCGATGTCAAGGTCTTATATGTGTTCAACAGAGGAGCGGCAATCGAAAACCCAAAAAATTCAGAATTCCTAGCATGTTCCGGTTTTTTGTTTTCGGCGAATAAAATATATGGGCCAATATAACATAATGTATCACCTAGAGGACAACCCGATTGTTCATAATCACAATCATACACCCGCCTACCATAAACAGGAGCGCGGCAATTGACCAAAAACATTTCAAGTTTACATTTTACACTTTAGGGCCTAACCAGGGTGAATTAGAAGGATTAAACTATTTGATTGCGATCGCCGCACATGTGCACTTTACGAAGCGATGTCAAGGTCTTATATGTGTTCAACAGAGGAGCGGCAATCGAAAACCCAAAAAATTCAGAATTCCTAGCATGTTCCGGTTTTTTGTTTTCGGCGAATAAAGTATATGGGCCAATAAAACATAATGTATCACCTAGAGGACAACCCGATTGTTCATAATCACAATCATACACCCGCCTACCATAAACAGGAGCGCGGCAAATGACCAAAAACATTTCAATTTTACATTTTACACTTTAGCGCCTAACCAGGGTGAATTAGAATGATTAAACTATTTGATTGCGATCGCCGCGCATGTGCAATTTACGTAGAGATGTTAATGTCTTATTTGTGTTAAACAGAGGAGCGGTAAATTAGCGCCTAACCAGGGTGAATTAGAAGGATTAAACTATTTGATAGCGATCGCCGCGCATGTGCAATTTACGTAGAGATATTAATGTGTTATTTGTGTTAAACAGAGGAGCGGCAATCGAAAACCCAAAAAATTCAGAATTCCTAGCATGTTCCGGTTTTTTGTTTTCGGCGAATAAAGTATATGGGCCAATATAACATAATGTATCACCTAGAGGACAACCCGATTGTTCATAATCACAATCATACACCCGCCTACCATAAACAGGAGCGCGGCAATTGACCAAAAACATTTCAATTTTACATTTTACACTTTAGCGCCTAACCAGGGTGAATTAGAAGGATTAAACTATCTGATTACGGTCGCCGCACATGTGCACTTTACGTAGAGATGTCAATGGCTTATATGTGTTGAACAGATAAGCGGCAATCTAAAACCAAAAAAAATCAACATTCCTAGCATGTTCCGGTTTTTTGTTTTCGGCGAATAAAGTATATGGGCCAATATAACATAATGTATCACCTAGAGGACAACCCGATTGTTCATAATCACAATCATACACCCGCCTACCATGAACATTAGCGTGGCAATTGACCAAAAACATTTCAAGTTTACATTTTACACTTTGGGGCCTAACCAGGGTTAATTAGAAGGATTAAACTATTTGATTGCGATCGCCGCGCATGTGCAATTTACTTAGAGATGTTAATGTCTTATATGTGTTAAACAGAGGAGCGGCAAATTAGCGCCTAACCAGGGTGAATTAGAAGGATTAAACTATCTGATTACGGCCGCCGCACATGTGCACTTTACGTACAGATGTCAATGGCTTATATGTGTTGAACAGAGAAGCGGCAATCTAAAACCAAAAAAAAATCAACATTCCTAGCATGTTCCGGTTTTTTGTTTTCGGCGAATAAAGTATATGGGCCAATATAACATAATGTATCACCTAGAGGACAACCCGATTGTTCCTAATCACAATCATACACCCGCCTACCATAAACAGGAGCGCGGCAAATGACCAAAAACATTTCAATTTTACATTTTACACTTTAGCGCCTAACCAGGGTGAATTAGAATGATTAAACTATTTGATTGCGATCGCCGCGCATGTGCAATTTACGTAGAGATGTTAATGTCTTATTTGTGTTAAACAGAGGAGCGGTAAATTAGCGCCTAACCAGGGTGAATTAGAAGGATTAAACTATTTGATAGCGATCGCCGCGCATGTGCAATTTACGTAGAGATATTAATGTGTTATTTGTGTTAAACAGAGGAGCGGCAATCGAAAACCCAAAAAATTCAGAATTCCTAGCATGTTCCGGTTTTTTGTTTTCGGCGAATAAAGTATATGGGCCAATATAACATAATGTATCACCTAGAGGACAACCCGATTGTTCATAATCACAATCATACACCCGCCTACCATAAAC
Source organism: Bactrocera oleae (assembly GCF_042242935.1). Classification (NCBI taxonomy): domain Eukaryota; kingdom Metazoa; phylum Arthropoda; class Insecta; order Diptera; family Tephritidae; genus Bactrocera; species Bactrocera oleae. Next base: position 18,799,671 of record NC_091539.1, on the reverse strand, counting down.
AGGAGCGCGGCAATTGACCAAAAACATTTCAATTTTACATTTTACACTTTAGCGCCTAACCAGGGTGAATTAGAAGGATTAAACTATCTGATTACGGTCGCCGCACATGTGCACTTTACGTAGAGATGTCAATGGCTTATATGTGTTGAACAGATAAGCGGCAATCTAAAACCAAAAAAAATCAACATTCCTAGCATGTTCCGGTTTTTTGTTTTCGGCGAATAAAGTATATGGGCCAATATAACATAATGTATCACCTAGAGGACAACCCGATTGTTCATAATCACAATCATACACCCGCCTACCATGAACATTAGCGTGGCAATTGACCAAAAACATTTCAAGTTTACATTTTACACTTTGGGGCCTAACCAGGGTTAATTAGAAGGATTAAACTATTTGATTGCGATCGCCGCGCATGTGCAATTTACTTAGAGATGTTAATGTCTTATATGTGTTAAACAGAGGAGCGGCAAATTAGCGCCTAACCAGGGTGAATTAGAAGGATTAAACTATCTGATTACGGCCGCCGCACATGTGCACTTTACGTACAGATGTCAATGGCTTATATGTGTTGAACAGAGAAGCGGCAATCTAAAACCAAAAAAAAATCAACATTCCTAGCATGTTCCGGTTTTTTGTTTTCGGCGAATAAAGTATATGGGCCAATATAACATAATGTATCACCTAGAGGACAACCCGATTGTTCATAATCACAATCATACACCCGCCTACCATGAACATTAGCGCGGCAATTGACCAAAAACATTTCAAGTTTACATTTTACACTTTGGGGCCTAACCAGGGTTAATTAGAAGGATTAAACTATTTGATTGCGATCGCCGCGCATGTGCAATTTACGTAGAGATGTTAATGTCTTATTTGTGTTAAACAGAGAAGCGGCAATCAAAAACCCAAAAAATTCAGAATTCCTAGCATGTTCCGGTTTTTTGTTTTCGGCGAATAAAGTATATGGGCCAATAAAACATAATGTATCACCTAGAGGACGACCCGATTGTTCATAATCACAATCATACACCCGCCTACCATAAACAGGAGCGCGGCAAATGACCAAAAACATTTCAATTTTACATTTTACACTTTAGCGCCTAACCAGGGTGAATTAGAATGATTAAGCTATTTGATAGCGATCGCCGCGCATGTGCAATTTACGTAGAGATGTTAATGTCTTATTTGTGTTAAACAGAGGAGCGGCAATCGAAAACCCAAAAAATTCAGAATTCCTAGCATGTTCCGGTTTTTTGTTTTCGGCGAATAAGTATATGGGCCAATAAAACATAATGTATCACCTAGAGGACAACCCGATTGTTCATAATCACAATCATACACCCGCCTAGCATAAACAGGAGCGCGGCAAATGACCAAAAACATTTCCATTTTACATTTTACACTTTAGCGCCTAACCAGGGTGAATTAGAATGATTAAGCTATTTGATAGCGATCGCCGCGCATGTGCAATTTACGTAGAGATATTAATGTGTTATTTGTGTTAAACAGAGGAGCGGCAATCGAAAACCCAAAAAATTCAGAATTCCTAGCATGTTCCGGTTTTTTGTTTTCGGCGAATAAAGTATATGGGCCAATATAACATAATGTATCACCTAGAGGACAACCCGATTGTTCATAATCACAATCATACACCCGCCTACCATAAACAGGAGCGCGGCAATTGACCAAAAACATTTCAATTTTACATTTTACACTTTAGCGCCTAACCAGGGTGAATTAGAAGGATTAAACTATCTGATTACGGTCGCCGCACATGTGCACTTTACGTAGAGATGTCAATGGCTTATATGTGTTGAACAGAGAAGCGGCAATCTAAAACCAAAAAAAATCAACATTCCTAGCATGTTCCGGTTTTTTGTTTTCGGCGAATAAAGTATATGGGCCAATATAACATAATGTATCACCTAGAGGACAACCCGATTGTTCATAATCACAATCATACACCCGCCTACCATAAACATTAGCGCGGCAATTGACCAAAAACATTTCAAGTTTACATTTTACACTTTAGGGCCTAACCAGGGTGAATTAGAAGGATTAAACTATTTGATTGCGATCGCCGCGCATATGCAATTTACGTAGAGATGTTAATGTCTTATTTGTGTTAAACAGAGGAGCGGCAATCGAAAACCCAAAAAATTCAGAATTCCTAGCATGTTCCGGTTTTTTATTTTCGGCGAATAAAGTATATGGGCCAATAAAACATAATGTATCACCTAGAGGACAACCCGATTGTTCATAATCACAATCATACACCCGCCTACCATAAACAGGAGCGCGGCAAATGACCAAAAACATTTCAATTTTACATTTTACACTTTAGCGCTTAACCAGGGTGAATTAGAATGATTAAACTATTTGATTGCGATCGCCGCGCATGTGCAATTTACGTAGAGATGTTAATGTCTTATTTGTGTTAAACAGAGGAGCGGCAAATTAGCGCCTAACCAGGGTAAATTAGAAGGATTAAACTATCTGATTACGGTCGCCGCACATGTGCACTTTACGTAGAGATGTCAATGGCTTATATGTGTTGAACAGAGGAGCGGCAATCGAAAACCCAAAAAATTCAGAATTCCTGGCATGTTCCGGTTTTTTGTTTTCGGCGAATAAAGTATATGGGCCAATAAAACATAATGTATCACCTAGAGGACAACCCGATTGTTCATAATCACAATCATACACCCGCCTACCATAAACAGGAGCGCGGCAAATGACCAAAAACATTTCAATTTTACATTTTACACTTTAGCGCCTAACCAGGGTGAATTAGAATGATTAAGCTATTTGATAGCGATCGCCGCGCATGTGCAATTTACGTAGAGATGTTAATGTCTTATTTGTGTTAAACAGAGGAGCGGCAATCGAAAACCCAAAAAATTCAGAATTCCTAGCATGTTCCGGTTTTTTGTTTTCGGCGAATAAAGTATATGGGCCAATAAAACATAATGTATCACCTAGAGGACAACCCGATTGTTCATAATCACAATCATACACCCGCCTACCATAAACAGGAGCGCGGCAAATGACCAAAAACATTTCAATTTTACATTTTACACTTTAGCGCCTAATCAGGGTGAATTAGAATGATTAAACTATTTGATTGCGATCGCCGCGCATGTGCAATTTACGTAGAGATGTTAATGTCTTATTTGTGTTAAACAGAGGAGCGGCAATCTAAAACCAAAAAAAATCAACATTCCTAGCATGTTCCGGTTTTTTGTTTTCGGCGAATAAAGTATATGGGCCAATATAACATAATGTATCACCTAGAGGACAACCCGATTGTTCATAATCACAATCATACACCCGCCTACCATGAACATTAGCGTGGCAATTGACCAAAAACATTTCAAGTTTACATTTTACACTTTGGGCCTAACCAGGGTTAATTAGAAGGATTAAACTATTTGATTGCGATCGCCGCGCATGTGCAATTTACTTGGAGATGTTAATGTCTTATTTGTGTTAAACAGAGGAGCGGCAAATTAGCGCCTAACCAGGGTGAATTAGAAGGATTAAACTATCTGATTACGGCCGCCGCACATGTGCACTTTACGTACAGATGTCAATGGCTTATATGTGTTGAACAGAGAAGCGGCAATCTAAAACCAAAAAAAAATCAACATTCCTAGCATGTTCCGGTTTTTTGTTTTCGGCGAATAAAGTATATGGGCCAATATAACATAATGTATCACCTAGAGGACAACCCGATTGTTCATAATCACAATCATACACCCGCCTACCATGAACATTAGCGCGGCAATTGACCAAAAACATTTCAAGTTTACATTTTACACTTTGGGGCCTAACCAGGGTTAATTAGACGGATTAAACTATTTGATTGCGATCGCCGCGCATGTGCAATTTACGTAGAGATGTTAATGTCGTATTTGTGTTAAACAGAGGAGCGGCAAATTAGCGCCTAACCAGGGTGAATTAGAAGGATTAAGCTATTTGATAGCGATCGCCGCGCATGTGCAATTTACGTAGAGATGTTAATGTCTTATTTGTGTTAAACAGAGGAGCGGCAATCGAAAACCCAAAAAATTCAGAATTCCTAGCATGTTCCGGTTTTTTGTTTTCGGCGAATAAAGTATATGGGCCAATAAAACATAATGTATCACCTAGAGGACAACCCGATTGTTCATAATCACAATCATACACCCGCCTACCATAAACAGGAGCGCGGCAAATGACCAAAAACATTTCAATTTTACATTTTACACTTTAGCGCCTAATCAGGGTGAATTAGAATGATTAAACTATTTGATTGCGATCGCCGCGCATGTGCAATTTACGTAGAGATGTTAATGTCTTATTTGTGTTAAACAGAGGAGCGGCAATCTAAAACCAAAAAAAATCAACATTCCTAGCATGTTCCGGTTTTTTGTTTTCGGCGAATAAAGTATATGGGCCAATATAACATAATGTATCACCTAGAGGACAACCCGATTGTTCATAATCACAATCATACACCCGCCTACCATGAACATTAGCGTGGCAATTGACCAAAAACATTTCAAGTTTACATTTTACACTTTGGGCCTAACCAGGGTTAATTAGAAGGATTAAACTATTTGATTGCGATCGCCGCGCATGTGCAATTTACTTAGAGATGTTAATGTCTTATTTGTGTTAAACAGAGGAGCGGCAAATTAGCGCCTAACCAGGGTGAATTAGAAGGATTAAACTATCTGATTACGGCCGCCGCACATGTGCACTTTACGTACAGATGTCAATGGCTTATATGTGTTGAACAGAGAAGCGGCAATCTAAAACCAAAAAAAAATCAACATTCCTAGCATGTTCCGGTTTTTTGTTTTCGGCGAATAAAGTATATGGGCCAATATAACATAATGTATCACCTAGAGGACAACCCGATTGTTCATAATCACAATCATACACCCGCCTACCATAAACAGGAGCGCGGCAAATGACCAAAAACATTTCCATTTTACATTTTACACTTTAGCGCCTAACCAGGGTGAATTAGAATGATTAAACTATTTGATTGCGATCGCCGCGCATGTGCAATTTACGTAGAGATGTTAATGTCGTATTTGTGTTAAACAGAGGAGCGGCAAATTAGCGCCTAACCAGGGTGAATTAGAAGGATTAAGCTATTTGATAGCGATCGCCGCGCATGTGCAATTTACGTAGAGATGTTAATGTCTTATTTGTGTTGAACAGAGGAGCGGCAATCGAAAACCCAAAAAATTCAGAATTCCTAGCATGTTCCGGTTTTTTGTTTTCGGCGAATAAAGTATATGGGCCAATAAAACATAATGTATCACCTAGAGGACAACCCGATTGTTCATAATCACAATCATACACCCGCCTACCATAAACATTAGCGCCGCAAATGACCAAAAACATTTCAATTTTACATTTTACACTTTAGCGCCTAACCAGGGTGAATTAGAATGATTAAGCTATTTGATAGCGATCGCCGCGCATGGGCAATTTACGTAGAGATGTTAATGTCTTATTTGTGTTAAACAGAGGAGCGGCAATCTAAAACCCAAAAAATTCAGAATTCCTAGCATGTTCCGGTTTTTTGTTTTCGGCGAATAAAGTATATGGGCCAATAAAACATAATGTATCACCTAGAGGACAACCCGATTGTTCATAATCACAATCATACACCCGCCTACCATGAACATTAGCGTGGCAATTGACCAAAAACATTTCAAGTTTACATTTTACACTTTAGCGCCTAACCAGGGTGAATTAGAATGATTAAACTATTTGATTGCGATCGCCGCGCATGTGCAATTTACGTAGAGATGTTAATGTCGTATTTGTGTTAAACAGAGGAGCGGCAAATTAGCGCCTAACCAGGGTGAATTAGAAGGATTAAGCTATTTGATAGCGATCGCCGCGCATGTGCAATTTACGTAGAGATGTTAATGTCTTATTTGTGTTGAACAGAGGAGCGGCAATCGAAAACCCAAAAAATTCAGAATTCCTAGCATGTTCCGGTTTTTTGTTTTCGGCGAATAAAGTATATGGGCCAATAAAACATAATGTATCACCTAGAGGACAACCCGATTGTTCATAATCACAATCATACACCCGCCTACCATAAACAGGAGCGCGGCAAATGACCAAAAACATTTCAATTTTACATTTTACACTTTAGCGCCTAATCAGGGTGAATTAGAATGATTAAACTATTTGATTGCGATCGCCGCGCATGTGCAATTTACGTAGAGATGTTAATGTCTTATTTGTGTTAAACAGAGGAGCGGCAATCTAAAACCAAAAAAAATCAACATTCCTAGCATGTTCCGGTTTTTTGTTTTCGGCGAATAAAGTATATGGGCCAATATAACATAATGTATCACCTAGAGGACAACCCGATTGTTCATAATCACAATCATACACCCGCCTACCATGAACATTAGCGTGGCAATTGACCAAAAACATTTCAAGTTTACATTTTACACTTTGGGCCTAACCAGGGTTAATTAGAAGGATTAAACTATTTGATTGCGATCGCCGCGCATGTGCAATTTACTTAGAGATGTTAATGTCTTATTTGTGTTAAACAGAGGAGCGGCAAATTAGCGCCTAACCAGGGTGAATTAGAAGGATTAAACTATCTGATTACGGCCGCCGCACATGTGCACTTTACGTACAGATGTCAATGGCTTATATGTGTTGAACAGAGAAGCGGCAATCTAAAACCAAAAAAAAATCAACATTCCTAGCATGTTCCGGTTTTTTGTTTTCGGCGAATAAAGTATATGGGCCAATATAACATAATGTATCACCTAGAGGACAACCCGATTGTTCATAATCACAATCATACACCCGCCTACCATAAACAGGAGCGCGGCAAATGACCAAAAACATTTCCATTTTACATTTTACACTTTAGCGCCTAACCAGGGTGAATTAGAATGATTAAACTATTTGATTGCGATCGCCGCGCATGTGCAATTTACGTAGAGATGTTAATGTCGTATTTGTGTTAAACAGAGGAGCGGCAAATTAGCGCCTAACCAGGGTGAATTAGAAGGATTAAGCTATTTGATAGCGATCGCCGCGCATGTGCAATTTACGTAGAGATGTTAATGTCTTATTTGTGTTGAACAGAGGAGCGGCAATCGAAAACCCAAAAAATTCAGAATTCCTAGCATGTTCCGGTTTTTTGTTTTCGGCGAATAAAGTATATGGGCCAATAAAACATAATGTATCACCTAGAGGACAACCCGATTGTTCATAATCACAATCATACACCCGCCTACCATAAACATTAGCGCCGCAAATGACCAAAAACATTTCAATTTTACATTTTACACTTTAGCGCCTAACCAGGGTGAATTAGAATGATTAAGCTATTTGATAGCGATCGCCGCGCATGTGCAATTTACGTAGAGATGTTAATGTCTTATTTGTGTTAAACAGAGGAGCGGCAATCGAAAACCCAAAAAATTCAGAATTCCTAGCATGTTCCGGTTTTTTGTTTTCGGTGAATAAAGTATATGGGCCAATAAAACATAATGTATCACCTAGAGGACAACCCGATTGTTCATAATCACAATCATACACCCGCCTACCATAAACAGGAGCGCGGCAATTGACCAAAAACATTTCCATTTTACATTTTACACTTTAGCGCCTAACCAGGGTGAATTAGAATGATTAAGCTATTTGATAGCGATCGCCGCGCATGTGCAATTTACGTAGAGATATTAATGTGTTATTTGTGTTAAACAGAGGAGCGGCAATCGAAAACCCAAAAAATTCAGAATTCCTAGCATGTTCCGGTTTTTTGTTTTCGGCGAATAAAGTATATGGGCCAATATAACATAATGTATCACCTAGAGGACAACCCGATTGTTCATAATCACAATCATACACCCGCCTACCATAAACAGGAGCGCGGCAATTGACCAAAAACATTTCAAGTTTACATTTTACACTTTAGGGCCTAACCAGGGTGAATTAGAAGGATTAAACTATTTGATTGCGATCGCCGCACATGTGCACTTTACGAAGCGATGTCAAGGTCTTATATGTGTTCAACAGAGGAGCGGCAATCGAAAACCCAAAAAATTCAGAATTCCTAGCATGTTCCGGTTTTTTGTTTTCGGCGAATAAAGTATATGGGCCAATAAAACATAATGTATCACCTAGAGGACAACCCGATTGTTCATAATCACAATCATACACCCGCCTACCATAAACAGGAGCGCGGCAAATGACCAAAAACATTTCAATTTTACATTTTACACTTTAGCGCCTAACCAGGGTGAATTAGAATGATTAAACTATTTGATTGCGATCGCCGCGCATGTGCAATTTACGTAGAGATGTTAATGTCTTATTTGTGTTAAACAGAGGAGCGGTAAATTAGCGCCTAACCAGGGTGAATTAGAAGGATTAAACTATTTGATAGCGATCGCCGCGCATGTGCAATTTACGTAGAGATATTAATGTGTTATTTGTGTTAAACAGAGGAGCGGCAATCGAAAACCCAAAAAAATCAACATTCCTAGCATGTTCCGGTTTTTTGTTTTCGGCGAATAAAGTATATGGGCCAATATAACATAATGTATCACCTAGAGGACAACCCGATTGTTCATAATCACAATCATACACCCGCCTACCATAAACAGGAGCGCGGCAAATGACCAAAAACATTTCCATTTTACATTTTACACTTTAGCGCCTAACCAGGGTGAACTAGAATGATTAAGCTATTTGATAGCGATCGCCGCGCATGTGCAATTTACGTAGAGATGTTAATGTCTTATTTGTGTTAAACAGAGGAGCGGCAATCGAAAACCCAAAAAATTCAGAATTCCTAGCATGTTCCGGTTTTTTGTTTTCGGCGAATAAAGTATATGGGCCAATAAAACATAATGTATCACCTAGAGGACAACCCGATTGTTCATAATCACAATCATACACCCGCCTACCATAAACATTAGCGCCGCAAATGACCAAAAACATTTCAATTTTACATTTTACACTTTAGCGCCTAACCAGGGTGAATTAGAATGATTAAGCTATTTGATAGCGATCGCCGCGCATGTGCAATTTACGTAGAGATATTAATGTGTTATTTGTGTTAAACAGAGGAGCGGCAATCGAAAACCCAAAAAATTCAGAATTCCTAGCATGTTCCGGTTTTTTGTTTTCGGCGAATAAAGTATATGGGCCAATATAACATAATGTATCACCTAGAGGACAACCCGATTGTTCATAATCACAATCATACACCCGCCTACCATAAACAGGAGCGCGGCAATTGACCAAAAACATTTCAAGTTTACATTTTACACTTTAGGGCCTAACCAGGGTGAATTAGAAGGATTAAACTATTTGATTGCGATCGCCGCACATGTGCACTTTACGAAGCGATGTCAAGGTCTTATATGTGTTCAACAGAGGAGCGGCAATCGAAAACCCAAAAAATTCAGAATTCCTAGCATGTTCCGGTTTTTTGTTTTCGGCGAATAAAGTATATGGGCCAATAAAACATAATGTATCACCTAGAGGACAACCCGATTGTTCATAATCACAATCATACACCCGCCTACCATAAACAGGAGCGCGGCAAATGACCAAAAACATTTCAGTTTTACATTTTACACTTTAGCGCCTAACCAGGGTGAATTAGAATGATTAAACTATTTGATTGCGATCGCCGCGCATGTGCAATTTACGTAGAGATGTTAATGTCTTATTTGTGTTAAACAGAGGAGCGGTAAATTAGCGCTTAACCAGGGTGAATTAGAAGGATTAAACTATTTGATAGCGATCGCCGCGCATGTGCAATTTACGTAGAGATATTAATGTGTTATTTGTGTTAAACAGAGGAGCGGCAATCGAAAACCCAAAAAATTCAGAATTCCTAGCATGTTCCGGTTTTTTGTTTTCGGCGAATAAAGTATATGGGCCAATATAACATAATGTATCACCTAGAGGACAACCCGATTGTTCATAATCACAATCATACACCCGCCTACCATAAACAGGAGCGCGGCAATTGACCAAAAACATTTCAATTTTACATTTTACACTTTAGCGCCTAACCAGGGTGAATTAGAAGGATTAAACTATCTGATTACGGTCGCCGCACATGTGCACTTTACGTAGAGATGTCAATGGCTTATATGTGTTGAACAGATAAGCGGCAATCTAAAACCAAAAAAAATCAACATTCCTAGCATGTTCCGGTTTTTTGTTTTCGGCGAATAAAGTATATGGGCCAATATAACATAATGTATCACCTAGAGGACAACCCGATTGTTCATAGTCACAATCATACACCCGCCTACCATGAACATTAGCGTGGCAATTGACCAAAAACATTTCAAGTTTACATTTTACACTTTGGGGCCTAACCAGGGTTAATTAGAAGGATTAAACTATTTGATTGCGATCGCCGCGCATGTGCAATTTACTTAGAGATGTTAATGTCTTATTTGTGTTAAACAGAGGAGCGGCAAATTAGCGCCTAACCAGGGTGAATTAGAAGGATTAAACTATCTGATTACGGCCGCCGCACATGTGCACTTTACGTACAGATGTCAATGGCTTATATGTGTTGAACAGAGAAGCGGCAATCTAAAACCAAAAAAAAATCAACATTCCTAGCATGTTCCGGTTTTTTGTTTTCGGCGAATAAAGTATATGGGCCAATATAACATAATGTATCACCTAGAGGACAACCCGATTGTTCATAATCACAATCATACACCCGCCTACCATGAACATTAGCGCGGCAATTGACCAAAAACATTTCAAGTTTACATTTTACACTTTGGGGCCTAACCAGGGTTAATTAGAAGGATTAAACTATTTGATTGCGATCGCCGCGCATGTGCAATTTACGTAGAGATGTTAATGTCTTATTTGTGTTAAACAGAGGAGCGGCAAATTAGCGCCTAACCAGGGTGAATTAGAAGGATTAAACTATCTGATTACGGCCGCCGCACATGTGCACTTTACGTACAGATGTCAATGGCTTATATGTGTTGAACAGAGAAGCGGCAATCTAAAACCAAAAAAAAATCAACATTCCTAGCATGTTCCGGTTTTTTGTTTTCGGCGAATAAAGTATATGGGCCAATATAACATAATGTATCACCTAGAGGACAACCCGATTGTTCATAATCACAATCATACACCCGCCTACCATGAACATTAGCGCGGCAATTGACCAAAAACATTTCAAGTTTACATTTTACACTTTGGGGCCTAACCAGGGTTAATTAGACGGATTAAACTATTTGATTGCGATCGCCGCGCATGTGCAATTTACGTAGAGATGTTAATGTCGTATTTGTGTTAAACAGAGGAGCGGCAAATTAGCGCCTAACCAGGGTGAATTAGAAGGATTAAGCTATTTGATAGCGATCGCCGCGCATGTGCAATTTACGTAGAGATGTTAATGTCTTATTTGTGTTGAACAGAGGAGCGGCAATCGAAAACCCAAAAAATTCAGAATTCCTAGCATGTTCCGGTTTTTTGTTTTCGGCGAATAAAGTATATGGGCCAATAAAACATAATGTATCACCTAGAGGACAACCCGATTGTTCATAATCACAATCATACACCCGCCTACCATAAACAGGAGCGCGGCAAATGACCAAAAACATTTCAATTTTACATTTTACACTTTAGCGCCTAATCAGGGTGAATTAGAATGATTAAACTATTTGATTGCGATCGCCGCGCATGTGCAATTTACGTAGAGATGTTAATGTCTTATTTGTGTTAAACAGAGGAGCGGCAATCTAAAACCAAAAAAAATCAACATTCCTAGCATGTTCCGGTTTTTTGTTTTCGGCGAATAAAGTATATGGGCCAATATAACATAATGTATCACCTAGAGGACAACCCGATTGTTCATAATCACAATCATACACCCGCCTACCATGAACATTAGCGTGGCAATTGACCAAAAACATTTCAAGTTTACATTTTACACTTTGGGCCTAACCAGGGTTAATTAGAAGGATTAAACTATTTGATTGCGATCGCCGCGCATGTGCAATTTACTTAGAGATGTTAATGTCTTATTTGTGTTAAACAGAGGAGCGGCAAATTAGCGCCTAACCAGGGTGAATTAGAAGGATTAAACTATCTGATTACGGCCGCCGCACATGTGCACTTTACGTACAGATGTCAATGGCTTATATGTGTTGAACAGAGAAGCGGCAATCTAAAACCAAAAAAAAATCAACATTCCTAGCATGTTCCGGTTTTTTGTTTTCGGCGAATAAAGTATATGGGCCAATATAACATAATGTATCACCTAGAGGACAACCCGATTGTTCATAATCACAATCATACACCCGCCTACCATAAACAGGAGCGCGGCAAATGACCAAAAACATTTCCATTTTACATTTTACACTTTAGCGCCTAACCAGGGTGAATTAGAATGATTAAACTATTTGATTGTGATCGCCGCGCATGTGCAATTTACGTAGAGATGTTAATGTCGTATTTGTGTTAAACAGAGGAGCGGCAAATTAGCGCCTAACCAGGGTGAATTAGAAGGATTAAGCTATTTGATAGCGATCGCCGCGCATGTGCAATTTACGTAGAGATGTTAATGTCTTATTTGTGTTGAACAGAGGAGCGGCAATCGAAAACCCAAAAAATTCAGAATTCCTAGCATGTTCCGGTTTTTTGTTTTCGGCGAATAAAGTATATGGGCCAATAAAACATAATGTATCACCTAGAGGACAACCCGATTGTTCATAATCACAATCATACACCCGCCTACCATAAACATTAGCGCCGCAAATGACCAAAAACATTTCAATTTTACATTTTACACTTTAGCGCCTAACCAGGGTGAATTAGAATGATTAAGCTATTTGATAGCGATCGCCGCGCATGTGCAATTTACGTAGAGATGTTAATGTCTTATTTGTGTTAAACAGAGGAGCGGCAATCGAAAACCCAAAAAATTCAGAATTCCTAGCATGTTCCGGTTTTTTGTTTTCGGTGAATAAAGTATATGGGCCAATAAAACATAATGTATCACCTAGAGGACAACCCGATTGTTCATAATCACAATCATACACCCGCCTACCATAAACAGGAGCGCGGCAATTGACCAAAAACATTTCCATTTTACATTTTACACTTTAGCGCCTAACCAGGGTGAATTAGAATGATTAAGCTATTTGATAGCGATCGCCGCGCATGTGCAATTTACGTAGAGATATTAATGTGTTATTTGTGTTAAACAGAGGAGCGGCAATCGAAAACCCAAAAAATTCAGAATTCCTAGCATGTTCCGGTTTTTTGTTTTCGGCGAATAAAGTATATGGGCCAATATAACATAATGTATCACCTAGAGGACAACCCGATTGTTCATAATCACAATCATACACCCGCCTACCATAAACAGGAGCGCGGCAATTGCCCAAAAAATTCAGAATTCCTAGCATGTTCCGGTTTTTTGTTTTCGGCGAATAAAGCATATGGGCCAATATAACATAATGTATCACCTAGAGGACAACCCGATTGTTCATAATCACAATCATACACCCGCCTACCATAAACAGGAGCGCGGCAATTGACCAAAAACATTTCAATTTTACATTTTACACTTTAGCGCCTAACCAGGGTGAATTAGAAGGATTAAACTATCTGATTACGGTCGCCGCACATGTGCACTTTACGTAGAGATGTCAATGGCTTATATGTGTTGAACAGATAAGCGGCAATCTAAAACCAAAAAAAATCAACATTCCTAGCATGTTCCGGTTTTTTGTTTTCGGCGAATAAAGTATATGGGCCAATATAACATAATGTATCACCTAGAGGACAACCCGATTGTTCATAATCACAATCATACACCCGCCTACCATGAACATTAGCGTGGCAATTGACCAAAAACATTTCAAGTTTACATTTTACACTTTGGGGCCTAACCAGGGTTAATTAGAAGGATTAAACTATTTGATTGCGATCGCCGCGCATGTGCAATTTACTTAGAGATGTTAATGTCTTATTTGTGTTAAACAGAGGAGCGGCAAATTAGCGCCTAACCAGGGTGAATTAGAAGGATTAAACTATCTGATTACGGCCGCCGCACATGTGCACTTTACGTACAGATGTCAATGGCTTATATGTGTTGAACAGAGAAGCGGCAATCTAAAACCAAAAAAAAATCAACATTCCTAGCATGTTCCGGTTTTTTGTTTTCGGCGAATAAAGTATATGGGCCAATATAACATAATGTATCACCTAGAGGACAACCCGATTGTTCATAATCACAATCATACACCCGCCTACCATGAACATTAGCGCGGCAATTGACCAAAAACATTTCAAGTTTACATTTTACACTTTGGGGCCTAACCAGGGTTAATTAGAAGGATTAAACTATTTGATTGCGATCGCCGCGCATGTGCAATTTACGTAGAGATGTTAATGTCTTATTTGTGTTAAACAGAGGAGCGGCAATCAAAAACCCAAAAAATTCAGAATTCCTAGCATGTTCCGGTTTTTTGTTTTCGGCGAATAAAGTATATGGGCCAATAAAACATAATGTATCACCTAGAGGACGACCCGATTGTTCATAATCACAATCATACACCCGCCTACCATAAACAGGAGCGCGGCAAATGACCAAAAACATTTCAATTTTACATTTTACACTTTAGCGCCTAACCAGGGTGAATTAGAATGATTAAGCTATTTGATAGCGATCGCCGCGCATGTGCAATTTACGTAGAGATGTTAATGTCTTATTTGTGTTAAACAGAGGAGCGGCAATCGAAAACCCAAAAAATTCAGAATTCCTAGCATGTTCCGGTTTTTTGTTTTCGGCGAATAAAGTATATGGGCCAATAAAACATAATGTATCACCTAGAGGACAACCCGATTGTTCATAATCACAATCATACACCCGCCTACCATAAACAGGAGCGCGGCAAATGACCAAAAACATTTCAATTTTACATTTTACACTTTAGCGCCTAATCAGGGTGAATTAGAATGATTAAACTATTTGATTGCGATCGCCGCGCATGTGCAATTTACGTAGAGATGTTAATGTCTTATTTGTGTTAAACAGAGGAGCGGCAATCTAAAACCAAAAAAAATCAACATTCCTAGCATGTTCCGGTTTTTTGTTTTCGGCGAATAAAGTATATGGGCCAATATAACATAATGTATCACCTAGAGGACAACCCGATTGTTCATAATCACAATCATACACCCGCCTACCATGAACATTAGCGTGGCAATTGACCAAAAACATTTCAAGTTTACATTTTACACTTTGGGCCTAACCAGGGTTAATTAGAAGGATTAAACTATTTGATTGCGATCCCCGCGCATGTGCAATTTACTTAGAGATGTTAATGTCTTATTTGTGTTAAACAGAGGAGCGGCAAATTAGCGCCTAACCAGGGTGAATTAGAAGGATTAAACTATCTGATTACGGCCGCCGCACATGTGCACTTTACGTACAGATGTCAATGGCTTATATGTGTTGAACAGAGAAGCGGCAATCTAAAACCAAAAAAAAATTAACATTCCTAGCATGTTCCGGTTTTTTGTTTTCGGCGAATAAAGTATATGGGCCAATATAACATAATGTATCACCTAGAGGACAACCCGATTGTTCATAATCACAATCATACACCCGCCTACCATGAACATTAGCGCGGCAATTGACCAAAAACATTTCAAGTTTACATTTTACACTTTGGGGCCTAACCAGGGTTAATTAGAAGGATTAAACTATTTGATTGCGATCGCCGCGCATGTGCAATTTACGTAGAGATGTTAATGTCTTATTTGTGTTAAACAGAGGAGCGGCAATCAAAAACCCAAAAAATTCAGAATTCCTAGCATGTTCCGGTTTTTTGTTTTCGGCGAATAAAGTATATGGGCCAATAAAACATAATGTATCACCTAGAGGACGACCCGATTGTTCATAATCACAATCATACACCCGCCTACCATAAACAGGAGCGCGGCAAATGACCAAAAACATTTCAATTTTACATTTTACACTTTAGCGCCTAACCAGGGTGAATTAGAATGATTAAGCTATTTGATAGCGATCGCCGCGCATGTGCAATTTACGTAGAGATGTTAATGTCTTATTTGTGTTAAACAGAGGAGCGGCAATCGAAAACCCAAAAAATTCAGAATTCCTAGCATGTTCCGGTTTTTTGTTTTCGGCGAATAAGTATATGGGCCAATAAAACATAATGTATCACCTAGAGGACAACCCGATTGTTCATAATCACAATCATACACCCGCCTAGCATAAACAGGAGCGCGGCAAATGACCAAAAACATTTCCATTTTACATTTTACACTTTAGCGCCTAACCAGGGTGAATTAGAATGATTAAGCTATTTGATAGCGATCGCCGCGCATGTGCAATTTACGTAGAGATATTAATGTGTTATTTGTGTTAAACAGAGGAGCGGCAATCGAAAACCCAAAAAATTCAGAATTCCTAGCATGTTCCGGTTTTTTGTTTTCGGCGAATAAAGTATATGGGCCAATATAACATAATGTATCACCTAGAGGACAACCCGATTGTTCATAATCACAATCATACACCCGCCTACCATAAACAGGAGCGCGGCAATTGACCAAAAACATTTCAATTTTACATTTTACACTTTAGCGCTTAACCAGGGTGAATTAGAATGATTAAACTATTTGATTGCGATCGCCGCGCATGTGCAATTTACGTAGAGATGTTAATGTCTTATTTGTGTTTAACAGAGGAGCGGCAAATTAGCGCCTAACCAGGGTGAATTAGAAGGATTAAACTATCTGATTACGGTCGCCGCACATGTGCACTTTACGTAGAGATGTCAATGGCTTATATGTGTTGAACAGAGGATCGGCAATCGAAAACCCAAAAAATTCAGAATTCCTAGCATGTTCCGGTTTTTTATTTTCGGCGAATAAAGTATATGGGCCAATAAAACATAATGTATCACCTAGAGGACAACCCGATTGTTCATAATCACAATCATACACCCGCCTACCATAAACATTAGCGCGGCAATTGACCAAAAACATTTCAAGTTTACATTTTACACTTTAGGGCCTAACCAGGGTGAATTAGAAGGATTAAACTATTTGATTGCGATCGCCGCGCATATGCAATTTACGTAGAGATGTTAATGTCTTATTTGTGTGAAACAGAGGAGCGGCAATCGAAAACCCAAAAAATTCAGAATTCCTAGCATGTTCCGGTTTTTTATTTTCGGCGAATAAAGTATATGGGCCAATAAAACATAATGTATCACCTAGAGGACAACCCGATTGTTCATAATCACAATCATACACCCGCCTACCATAAACAGGAGCGCGGCAATTGACCAAAAACATTTCCATTTTACATTTTACACTTTAGCGCCTAACCAGGGTGAATTAGAATGATTAAGCTATTTGATAGCGATCGCCGCGCATGTGCAATTTACGTAGAGATATTAATGTGTTATTTGTGTTAAACAGAGGAGCGGCAATCGAAAACCCAAAAAATTCAGAATTCCTAGCATGTTCCGGTTTTTTGTTTTCGGCGAATAAAGTATATGGGCCAATATAACATAATGTATCACCTAGAGGACAACCCGATTGTTCATAATCACAATCATACACCCGCCTACCATAAACAGGAGCGCGGCAATTGCCCAAAAAATTCAGAATTCCTAGCATGTTCCGGTTTTTTGTTTTCGGCGAATAAAGCATATGGGCCAATATAACATAATGTATCACCTAGAGGACAACCCGATTGTTCATAATCACAATCATACACCCGCCTACCATAAACAGGAGCGCGGCAATTGACCAAAAACATTTCAATTTTACATTTTACACTTTAGCGCCTAACCAGGGTGAATTAGAAGGATTAAACTATCTGATTACGGTCGCCGCACATGTGCACTTTACGTAGAGATGTCAATGGCTTATATGTGTTGAACAGATAAGCGGCAATCTAAAACCAAAAAAAATCAACATTCCTAGCATGTTCCGGTTTTTTGTTTTCGGCGAATAAAGTATATGGGCCAATATAACATAATGTATCACCTAGAGGACAACCCGATTGTTCATAATCACAATCATACACCCGCCTACCATGAACATTAGCGTGGCAATTGACCAAAAACATTTCAAGTTTACATTTTACACTTTGGGGCCTAACCAGGGTTAATTAGAAGGATTAAACTATTTGATTGCGATCGCCGCGCATGTGCAATTTACTTAGAGATGTTAATGTCTTATTTGTGTTAA
Source organism: Bactrocera oleae (assembly GCF_042242935.1). Lineage (NCBI taxonomy): Eukaryota > Metazoa > Arthropoda > Insecta > Diptera > Tephritidae > Bactrocera > Bactrocera oleae. The sequence goes on along the minus strand of NC_091539.1, from coordinate 18,781,383 downwards.
ACAGAGGAGCGGCAAATTAGCGCCTAACCAGGGTGAATTAGAAGGATTAAACTATCTGATTACGGCCGCCGCACATGTGCACTTTACGTACAGATGTCAATGGCTTATATGTGTTGAACAGAGAAGCGGCAATCTAAAACCAAAAAAAAATCAACATTCCTAGCATGTTCCGGTTTTTTGTTTTCGGCGAATAAAGTATATGGGCCAATATAACATAATGTATCACCTAGAGGACAACCCGATTGTTCATAATCACAATCATACACCCGCCTACCATGAACATTAGCGCGGCAATTGACCAAAAACATTTCAAGTTTACATTTTACACTTTGGGGCCTAACCAGGGTTAATTAGAAGGATTAAACTATTTGATTGCGATCGCCGCGCATGTGCAATTTACGTAGAGATGTTAATGTCTTATTTGTGTTAAACAGAGGAGCGGCAATCAAAAACCCAAAAAATTCAGAATTCCTAGCATGTTCCGGTTTTTTGTTTTCGGCGAATAAAGTATATGGGCCAATAAAACATAATGTATCACCTAGAGGACGACCCGATTGTTCATAATCACAATCATACACCCGCCTACCATAAACAGGAGCGCGGCAAATGACCAAAAACATTTCAATTTTACATTTTACACTTTAGCGCCTAACCAGGGTGAATTAGAATGATTAAGCTATTTGATAGCGATCGCCGCGCATGTGCAATTTACGTAGAGATGTTAATGTCTTATTTGTGTTAAACAGAGGAGCGGCAATCGAAAACCCAAAAAATTCAGAATTCCTAGCATGTTCCGGTTTTTTGTTTTCGGCGAATAAAGTATATGGGCCAATAAAACATAATGTATCACCTAGAGGACAACCCGATTGTTCATAATCACAATCATACACCCGCCTACCATAAACAGGAGCGCGGCAAATGACCAAAAACATTTCAATTTTACATTTTACACTTTAGCGCCTAATCAGGGTGAATTAGAATGATTAAACTATTTGATTGCGATCGCCGCGCATGTGCAATTTACGTAGAGATGTTAATGTCTTATTTGTGTTAAACAGAGGAGCGGCAATCTAAAACCAAAAAAAATCAACATTCCTAGCATGTTCCGGTTTTTTGTTTTCGGCGAATAAAGTATATGGGCCAATATAACATAATGTATCACCTAGAGGACAACCCGATTGTTCATAATCACAATCATACACCCGCCTACCATGAACATTAGCGTGGCAATTGACCAAAAACATTTCAAGTTTACATTTTACACTTTGGGCCTAACCAGGGTTAATTAGAAGGATTAAACTATTTGATTGCGATCCCCGCGCATGTGCAATTTACTTAGAGATGTTAATGTCTTATTTGTGTTAAACAGAGGAGCGGCAAATTAGCGCCTAACCAGGGTGAATTAGAAGGATTAAACTATCTGATTACGGCCGCCGCACATGTGCACTTTACGTACAGATGTCAATGGCTTATATGTGTTGAACAGAGAAGCGGCAATCTAAAACCAAAAAAAAATTAACATTCCTAGCATGTTCCGGTTTTTTGTTTTCGGCGAATAAAGTATATGGGCCAATATAACATAATGTATCACCTAGAGGACAACCCGATTGTTCATAATCACAATCATACACCCGCCTACCATGAACATTAGCGCGGCAATTGACCAAAAACATTTCAAGTTTACATTTTACACTTTGGGGCCTAACCAGGGTTAATTAGAAGGATTAAACTATTTGATTGCGATCGCCGCGCATGTGCAATTTACGTAGAGATGTTAATGTCTTATTTGTGTTAAACAGAGGAGCGGCAATCAAAAACCCAAAAAATTCAGAATTCCTAGCATGTTCCGGTTTTTTGTTTTCGGCGAATAAAGTATATGGGCCAATAAAACATAATGTATCACCTAGAGGACGACCCGATTGTTCATAATCACAATCATACACCCGCCTACCATAAACAGGAGCGCGGCAAATGACCAAAAACATTTCAATTTTACATTTTACACTTTAGCGCCTAACCAGGGTGAATTAGAATGATTAAGCTATTTGATAGCGATCGCCGCGCATGTGCAATTTACGTAGAGATGTTAATGTCTTATTTGTGTTAAACAGAGGAGCGGCAATCGAAAACCCAAAAAATTCAGAATTCCTAGCATGTTCCGGTTTTTTGTTTTCGGCGAATAAGTATATGGGCCAATAAAACATAATGTATCACCTAGAGGACAACCCGATTGTTCATAATCACAATCATACACCCGCCTAGCATAAACAGGAGCGCGGCAAATGACCAAAAACATTTCCATTTTACATTTTACACTTTAGCGCCTAACCAGGGTGAATTAGAATGATTAAGCTATTTGATAGCGATCGCCGCGCATGTGCAATTTACGTAGAGATATTAATGTGTTATTTGTGTTAAACAGAGGAGCGGCAATCGAAAACCCAAAAAATTCAGAATTCCTAGCATGTTCCGGTTTTTTGTTTTCGGTGAATAAAGTATATGGGCCAATATAACATAATGTATCACCTAGAGGACAACCCGATTGTTCATAATCACAATCATACACCCGCCTACCATAAACAGGAGCGCGGCAATTGACCAAAAACATTTCAATTTTACATTTTACACTTTAGCGCCTAACCAGGGTGAATTAGAAGGATTAAACTATCTGATTACGGTCGCCGCACATGTGCACTTTACGTAGAGATGTCAATGGCTTATATGTGTTGAACAGAGAAGCGGCAATCTAAAACCAAAAAAAATCAACATTCCTAGCATGTTCCGGTTTTTTGTTTTCGGCGAATAAAGTATATGGGCCAATATAACATAATGTATCACCTAGAGGACAACCCGATTGTTCATAATCACAATCATACACCCGCCTACCATAAACATTAGCGCGGCAATTGACCAAAAACATTTCAAGTTTACATTTTACACTTTAGGGCCTAACCAGGGTGAATTAGAAGGATTAAACTATTTGATTGCGATCGCCGCGCATATGCAATTTACGTAGAGATGTTAATGTCTTATTTGTGTGAAACAGAGGAGCGGCAATCGAAAACCCAAAAAATTCAGAATTCCTAGCATGTTCCGGTTTTTTATTTTCGGCGAATAAAGTATATGGGCCAATAAAACATAATGTATCACCTAGAGGACAACCCGATTGTTCATAATCACAATCATACACCCGCCTACCATAAACAGGAGCGCGGCAAATGACCAAAAACATTTCAATTTTACATTTTACACTTTAGCGCTTAACCAGGGTGAATTAGAATGATTAAACTATTTGATTGCGATCGCCGCGCATGTGCAATTTACGTAGAGATGTTAATGTCTTATTTGTGTTTAACAGAGGAGCGGCAAATTAGCGCCTAACCAGGGTGAATTAGAAGGATTAAACTATCTGATTACGGTCGCCGCACATGTGCACTTTACGTAGAGATGTCAATGGCTTATATGTGTTGAACAGAGGATCGGCAATCGAAAACCCAAAAAATTCAGAATTCCTAGCATGTTCCGGTTTTTTATTTTCGGCGAATAAAGTATATGGGCCAATAAAACATAATGTATCACCTAGAGGACAACCCGATTGTTCATAATCACAATCATACACCCGCCTACCATAAACAGGAGCGCGGCAAATGACCAAAAACATTTCAATTTTACATTTTACACTTTAGCGCCTAACCAGGGTGAATTAGAATGATTAAGCTATTTGATAGCGATCGCCGCGCATGTGCAATTTACGTAGAGATGTTAATGTCTTATTTGTGTTAAACAGAGGAGCGGCAATCGAAAACCCAAAAAATTCAGAATTCCTAGCATGTTCCGGTTTTTTGTTTTCGGCGAATAAAGTATATGGGCCAATAAAACATAATGTATCACCTAGAGGACAACCCGATTGTTCATAATCACAATCATACACCCGCCTACCATAAACAGGAGCGCGGCAAATGACCAAAAACATTTCAATTTTACATTTTACACTTTAGCGCCTAATCAGGGTGAATTAGAATGATTAAACTATTTGATTGCGATCGCCGCGCATGTGCAATTTACGTAGAGATGTTAATGTCTTATTTGTGTTAAACAGAGGAGCGGCAAATTAGCGCCTAACCAGGGTGAATTAGAAGGATTAAACTATCTGATTACGGTCGCCGCACATGTGCACTTTACGTAGAGATGTCAATGGCTTATATGTGTTGAACAGAGAAGCGGCAATCTAAAACCAAAAAAAATCAACATTCCTAGAATGTTCCGGTTTTTTGTTTTCGGCGAATAAAGTATATGGGCCAATATAACATAATGTATCACCTAGAGGACAACCCGATTGTTCATAATCACAATCATACACCCGCCTACCATAAACAGGAGCGCGGCAAATGACCAAAAACATTTCAATTTTACATTTTACACTTTAGCGCCTAACCAGGGTGAATTAGAAGGATTGAACTATTTGATTGCGATCGCCGCACATGTGCACTTTACGAAGAGATGTCAAGGTCTTATATGTGTTGAACAGAGGAGCGGCAATCGAAAACCCAAAAAAATCAACATTCCTAGCATGTTCCGGTTTTTTGTTTTCGGCGAATAAAGTATATGGGCCAATATAACATAATGTATCACCTAGAGGACAACCCGATTGTTCATAATCACAATCATACACCCGCCTACCATAAACAGGAGCGCGGCAAATGACCAAAAACATTTCAATTTTACATTTTACACTTTAGCGCCTAACCAGGGTGAATTAGAAGGATTGAACTATTTGATTGCGATCGCCGCACATGTGCACTTTACGAAGAGATGTCAAGGTCTTATATGTGTTGAACAGAGTAGCGGCAATCGAAAACCCAAAAAATTCAGAATTCATAGCATGTTCCGGTTTTTTGTTTTCGGCGAATAAAGTATATGGGCCAATATAACATAATGTATCACCTAGAGGACAACCCGATTGTTCATAATCACAATCATACACCCGCCTACCATGAACATTAGCGCGGCAATTGACCAAAAACATTTCAAGTTTACATTTTACACTTTGGGGCCTAACCAGGGTGAATTAGTAGGATTAAACTATTTGATTGCGATCGCCGCGCATGTGCAATTTACGTAGAGATGTTAATGTCTTATTTGTGTTAAACAGAGGAGCGGCAATCAAAAACCCAAAAAATTCAGAATTCCTAGCATGTTCCGGTTTTTTGTTTTCGGCGAATAAAGTATATGGGCCAATAAAACATAATGTATCACCTAGAGGACAACCCGATTGTTCATAATCACAATCATACACCCGCCTACCATAAACAGGAGCGCGGCAAATGACCAAAAACATTTCAATTTTACATTTTACACTTTAGCGCCTAACCAGGGTGAATTAGAATGATTAAGCTATTTGATAGCGATCGCCGCGCATGTGCAATTTACGTAGAGATGTTAATGTCTTATTTGTGTTAAACAGAGGAGCGGCAATCGAAAACCCAAAAAATTCAGAATTCCTAGCATGTTCCGGTTTTTTGTTTTCGGCGAATAAGTATATGGGCCAATAAAACATAATGTATCACCTAGAGGACAACCCGATTGTTCATAATCACAATCATACACCCGCCTAGCATAAACAGGAGCGCGGCAAATTACCAAAAACATTTCCATTTTACATTTTACACTTTAGCGCCTAACCAGGGTGAATTAGAATGATTAAGCTATTTGATAGCGATCGCCGCACATGTGCACTTTACGTAGAGATGTCAATGGCTTATATGTGTTGAACAGAGAAGCGGCAATCGAAAACCCAAAAAATTCAGAATTCCTAGCATGTTCCGGTTTTTTGTTTTCGGCGAATAAAGTATATGGGCCAATAAAACATAATGTATCACCTAGAGGACAACCCGATTGTTCATAATCACAATCATACACCCGCCTACCATAAACATTAGCGCGGCAAATGACCAAAAACATTTCAATTTTACACTTTAGCGCCTAACCGGGGTGAATTAGAATGATTAAGCTATTTGATAGCGATCGCCGCGCATGTGCAATTTACGTAGAGATGTTAATGTCTTATTTGTGTTAAACAGAGGAGCGGCAATCGAAAACCCAAAAAATTCAGAATTCCTAGCATGTTCCGGTTTTTTGTTTTCGGCGAATAAAGTATATGGGCCAATAAAACATAATGTATCACCTAGAGGACAACCCGATTGTTCATAATCACAATCATACACCCGCCTACCATAAACAGGAGCGCGGCAAATGGCCAAAAACATTTCCATTTTACATTTTACACTTTAGCGCCTAACCAGGGTGAATTAGAATGATTACGCTATTTGATAGCGATCGCCGCGCATGTGCAATTTACGTAGAGATGTTAATGTCTTATTTGTGTTAAACAGAGGAGCGGCAAATTAGCGCCTAACCAGGGTGAATTAGAAGGATTAAGCTATCTGATTACGGTCGCCGCACATGTGCACTTTACGTAGAGATGTCAATGGCTTATATGTGTTGAACAGAGAAGCGGCAATCTAAAACCAAAAAAAATCAACATTCCTAGCATGTTCCGGTTTTTTGTTTTCGGCGAATAAAGTATATGGGCCAATATAACATAAGGTATCACCTAGAGGACAACCCGATTGTTCATAATCACAATCATACACCCGCCTACCATAAACAGGAGCGCGGCAAATGACCAAAAACATTTCCATTTTACATTTTACACTTTAGCGCCTAACCAGGGTGAATTAGAATGATTGAACTATTTGATTGCGATCGCCGCAAATGTGCACTTTACGAAGAGATGTCAAGGTCTTATATGTGTTGAACAGAGGAGCGGCAATCGAAAACCCAAAAAATTCAGAATTCCTAGCATGTTCCGGTTTTTTGTTTCCGCCGAATAAAGTATATGGGCCAATAAAACATAATGTATCACCTAGAGGACAACCCGATTGTTCATAATCACAATCATACACCCGCCTACCATAAACAGGAGCGCGGCAAATGACCAAAAACATTTCAATTTTACATTTTACACTTTAGCGCCTAACCAGGGTGAATTAGAATGATTAAGCTATTTGATAGCGATCGCCGCGCATGTGCAATTTACGTAGAGATGTTAATGTCTTATTTGTGTTAAACAGAGGAGCGGCAATCGAAAACCCAAAAAATTCAGAATTCCTAGCATGTTCCGGTTTTTTGTTTTCGGCGAATAAAGTATATGGGCCAATAAAACATAATGTATCACCTAGAGGACAACCCGATTGTTCATAATCACAATCATACACCCGCCTACCATAAACAGGAGCGCGGCAAATGACCAAAAACATTTCCATTTTACATTTTACACTTTAGCGCCTAACCAGGGTGAATTAGAATGATTAAACTATTTGATTGCGATCGCCGCGCATGTGCAATTTACGTAGAGATGTTAATGTCTTATTTGTGTTAAACAGAGGAGCGGCAAATTAGCGCCTAACCAGGGTGAATTAGAAGGATTAAGCTATTTGATAGCGATCGCCGCGCATGTGCAATTTACGTAGAGATGTTAATGTCTTATTTGTGTTGAACAGAGGAGCGGCAATCGAAAACCCAAAAAATTCAGAATTCCTAGCATGTTCCGGTTTTTTGTTTTCGGCGAATAAAGTATATGGGCCAATAAAACATAATGTATCACCTAGAGGACAACCCGATTGTTCATAATCACAATCATACACCCGCCTACCATAAACATTAGCGCGGCAAATGACCAAAAACATTTCAATTTTACATTTTACACTTTAGCGCCTAACCAGGGTGAATTAGAATGATTAAGCTATTTGATAGCGATCGCCGCGCATGTGCAATTTACGTAGAGATGTTAATGTCTTATTTGTGTTAAACAGAGGAGCGGCAGTCGAAAACCCAAAAAATTCAGAATTCCTAGCATGTTCCGGTTTTTTGTTTTCGGCGAATAAAGTATATGGGCCAATAAAACATAATGTATCACCTAGAGGACAACCCGATTGTTCATAATCACAATCATACACCCGCCTACCATAAACAGGAGCGCGGCAAATGACCAAAAACATTTCAAGTTTACATTTTACACTTTAGGGCCTAACCAGGGTGAATTAGAAGGATTAAACTATTTGCTTGCGATCGCCGCACATGTGCACTTTACGTAGAGATGTTAATGTCTTATTTGTGTTAAATAGAGGAGCGGCAAATTAGCGCCTAACCAGGGTGAATTAGAAGGATTAAGCTATTTGATAGCGATCGCCGCGCATGTGCAATTTACGTAGAGATGTTAATGTCTTATTTGTGTTAAACAGAGGAGCGGCAATCGAAAACCCAAAAAATTCAGAATTCCTAGCATGTTCCGGTTTTTTGTTTTCGGCGAATAAAGTATATGGGCCAATAAAACATAATGTATCACCTAGAGGACAACCCGATTGTTCATAATCACAATCATACACCCGCCTACCATAAACAGGAGCGCGGCAAATGACCAAAAACATTTCCATTTTACATTTTACACTTTAGCGCCTAACCAGGGTGAATTAGAATGATTAAGCTATTAGATAGCGATCGCCGCGCATGTGCAATTTACGTAGAGATGTTAATGTCTTATTTGTGTTAAACAGAGGAGCGGCAAATTAGCGCCTAACCAGGGTGAATTAGAAGGATTAAGCTATCTGATTACGGTCGCCGCACATGTGCACTTTACGTAGAGATGTTAATGTCTTATTTGTGTTAAACAGAGGAGCGGCAATCGAAAACCCAAAAAATTCAGAATTCCTAGCATGTTCCGGTTTTTTGTTTTCGGTGAATAAAGTATATGGGCCAATAAAACATAATGTATCACCTAGAGGACAACCCGATTGTTCATAATCACAATCATACACCCGCCTACCATAAACAGGAGCGCGGCAATTGACCAAAAACATTTCAAGTTTACATTTTACACTTTAGGGCCTAACCAGGGTGAATTAGAATGATTAAACTATTTGATTGCGATCGCCGCGCATGTGCAATTTACGTAGAGATGTTAATGTCTTATTTGTGTTAAACAGAGGAGCGGCAATCGAAAACCCAAAAAATTCAGAATTCCTAGCATGTTCCGGTTTTTTGTTTTCGGTGAATAAAGTATATGGGCCAATAAAACATAATGTATCACCTAGAGGACAACCCGATTGTTCATAATCACAATCATACACCCGCCTACCATAAACAGGAGCGCGGCAAATGACCAAAAACATTTCCATTTTACATTTTACACTTTAGCGCCTAACCAGGGTGAATTAGAATGATTAAACTATTTGATTGCGATCGCCGCGCATGTGCAATTTACGTAGAGATGTTAATGTCTTATTTGTGTTAAACAGAGGAGCGGCAAATTAGCGCCTAACCAGGGTGAATTAGAAGGATTAAGCTATCTGATTACGGTCGCCGCACATGTGCACTTTACGTAGAGATGTCAATGGCTTATATGTGTTGAACAGAGAAGCGGCAATCTAAAACCAAAAAAAAATCAACATTCCTAGCTTGTTCCGGTTTTTTGTTTTCGGCGAATAAAGTATATGGGCCAATATAACATAAGGTATCACCTAGAGGACAACCCGATTGTTCATAATCACAATCATACACCCTACCATAAACAGGAGCGCGGCAAATGACCAAAAACATTTCCATTTTACATTTTACACTTTAGCGCCTAACCAGGGTGAATTAGAATGATTAAACTATTTGATTGCGATCGCCGCGAATGTGCAATTTACGTAGAGATGTTAATGTCTTATTTGTGTTAAACAGAGGAGCGGCAAATTAGCGCCTAACCAGGGTGAATTAGAAGGATTAAGCTATTTGATAGCGATCGCCGCGCATGTGCAATTTACGTAGAGATGTTAATGTCTTATTTGTGTTAAACAGAGGAGCGGCAATCGAAAACCCAAAAAATTCAGAATTCCTAGCATGTTCCGGTTTTTTGTTTTCGGCGAATAAAGGAGAAATAAAGAGGACAACCCGATTGTTCATAATCACAATCATACACCCGCCTACCATAAACAGGAGCGCGGCAATTGACCAAAAACATTTCAAGTTTACATTTTACACTTTAGGGCCTAACCAGGGTGAATTAGAATGATTAAACTATTTGATTGCGATCGCCGCGCATGTGCAATTTACGTAGAGATGTTAATGTCTTATTTGTGTTAAACAGAGGAGCGGCAATCGAAAACCCAAAAAATTCAGAATTCCTAGCATGTTCCGGTTTTTTGTTTTCGGTGAATAAAGTATATGGGCCAATAAAACATAATGTATCACCTAGAGGACAACCCGATTGTTCATAATCACAATCATACACCCGCCTACCATAAACAGGAGCGCGGCAAATGACCAAAAACATTTCCATTTTACATTTTACACTTTAGCGCCTAACCAGGGTGAATTAGAATGATTAAACTATTTGATTGCGATCGCCGCGCATGTGCAATTTACGTAGAGATGTTAATGTCTTATTTGTGTTAAACAGAGGAGCGGCAAATTAGCGCCTAACCAGGGTGAATTAGAAGGATTAAGCTATCTGATTACGGTCGCCGCACATGTGCACTTTACGTAGAGATGTCAATGGCTTATATGTGTTGAACAGAGAAGCGGCAATCTAAAACCAAAAAAAAATCAACATTCCTAGCTTGTTCCGGTTTTTTGTTTTCGGCGAATAAAGTATATGGGCCAATATAACATAAGGTATCACCTAGAGGACAACCCGATTGTTCATAATCACAATCATACACCCTACCATAAACAGGAGCGCGGCAAATGACCAAAAACATTTCCATTTTACATTTTACACTTTAGCGCCTAACCAGGGTGAATTAGAATGATTAAACTATTTGATTGCGATCGCCGCGAATGTGCAATTTACGTAGAGATGTTAATGTCTTATTTGTGTTAAACAGAGGAGCGGCAAATTAGCGCCTAACCAGGGTGAATTAGAAGGATTAAGCTATTTGATAGCGATCGCCGCGCATGTGCAATTTACGTAGAGATGTTAATGTCTTATTTGTGTTAAACAGAGGAGCGGCAATCGAAAGCCCAAAAAATTCAGAATTCCTAGCATGTTCCGGTTTTTTGTTTTCGGCGAATAAAGGAGAAATAAAGAGGACAACCCGATTGTTCATAATCACAATCATACACCCGCCTACCATAAACATTAGCGCGGCAAATGACCAAAAACATTTCAATTTTACACTTTAGCGCCTAACCAGGGTGAATTAGAATGATTAAGCTATTTGATAGCGATCGCCGCGCATGTGCAATTTACGTAGAGATGTTAATGTCTTATTTGTGTTAAACAGAGGAGCGGCAATCGAAAACCCAAAAAATTCAGAATTCCTAGCATGTTCCGGTTTTTTGTTTTCGGCGAATAAAGTATATGGGCCAATAAAACATAATGTATCACCTAGAGGACAACCCGATTGTTCATAATCACAATCATACACCCGCCTACCATAAACAGGAGCGCGGCAAATGACCAAAAACATTTCCATTTTACATTTTACACTTAAGCGCCTAACCAGGGTGAATTAGAATGATTAAGCTATTTGATAGCGATCGCCGCGCATGTGCAATTTACGTAGAGATGTTAATGTCTTATTTGTGTTAAACAGAGGAGCGGCAATCAAAAACCAAAAAAAATCAGAATTCCTAGCATGTTCCGGTTTTTTGTTTTCGGCGAATAAAGTATATCGGCCAATAAAACATAATGTATAACCTAGAGGACAACCCGATTGTTCATAATCACAATCATACACCCGCCTACCATAAACAGGAGCGTGGCAAATGACCAAAAACATTTCAATTTTACACTTTAGCGCCTAACCAGGGTGAATTAGAATGATTAAGCTATTTGATAGCGATCGCCGCGCATGTGCAATTTACGTAGAGATGTCATCGTCTTATATGTGTTGAACAGAGGAGCGGCAATCGAAAACAAAAAAAATTCAGAATTCCTAGCATGTTCCGGTTTTTTGTTTTCGGCGAATAAAGTATATGGGCCAATAAAACATAATGTATCACCTAGAGGACAACCCGATTGTTCATAATCACAATCATACGCCCGCCTACTATAAACAGGAGCGCGGCAATTGACCAAAAACATTTCAATTTTACATTTTACACTTTAGCGCCTAACCAGGGTGAATTAGAATGATTAAACTATTTGATTGCGATCGCCGCGCATGTGCAGTTTACGTAGAGATGTTAATGTCTTATTTGTGTTAAACAGAGGAGCGGCAATCGGAAACCCAAAAATTTCAGAATTCCTAGCATGTTCCGGTTTTTTGTTTTCGGCGAATAAAGTATATGGGCCAATAAAACATAATGTATCACCTAGAGGACAACCCGATTGTTCATAATCACAATCATACACCCGCCTACCATAAACATTAGCGCGGCAAATGACCAAAAACATTTCAATTTTACACTTTAGCGCCTAACCAGGGTGAATTAGAATGATTAAGCTATTTGATAGCGATCGCCGCGCATGTGCAATTTACGTAGAGATGTTAATGTCTTATTTGTGTTAAACAGAGGAGCGGCAATCAAAAACCCAAAAAATTCAGAATTCCTAGCATGTTCCGGTTTTTTGTTTTCGGCGAATAAAGTATATGGGCCAATAAAACATAATGTATCACCTAGAGGACGACCCGATTGTTCATAATCACAATCATACACCCGCCTACCATAAACAGGAGCGCGGCAAATGACCAAAAACATTTCAATTTTACATTTTACACTTTAGCGCCTAACCAGGGTGAATTAGAATGATTAAGCTATTTGATAGCGATCGCCGCTTATGTGCAATTTACGTAGAGATATTAATGTGTTATTTGTGTTAAACAGAGGAGCGGCAATCGAAAACCCAAAAAATTCAGAATTCCTAGCATGTTCCGGTTTTTTGTTTTCGGCGAATAAGTATATGGGCCAATAAAACATAATGTATCACCTAGAGGACAACCCGATTGTTCATAATCACAATCATACACCCGCCTAGCATAAACAGGAGCGCGGCAAATGACCAAAAACATTTCCATTTTACATTTTACACTTTAGCGCCTAACCAGGGTGAATTAGAATGATTAAGCTATTTGATAGCGATCGCCGCGCATGTGCAATTTACGTAGAGATGTTAATGTCTTATTTGTGTTAAACAGAGGAGCGGCAATCGAAAACCCAAAAAATTCAGAATTCCTAGCATGTTCCGGTTTTTTGTTTTCGGCGAATAAAGTATATGGGCCAATAAAACATAATGTATCACCTAGAGGACGACCCGATTGTTCATAATCACAATCATACACCCGCCTACCATAAACAGGAGCGCGGCAAATGACCAAAAACATTTCAATTTTACATTTTACACTTTAGCGCCTAACCAGGGTGAATTAGAATGATTAAGCTATTTGATAGCGATCGCCGCGCATGTGCAATTTACGTAGAGATGTTAATGTCTTATTTGTGTTAAACAGAGGAGCGGCAATCGAAAACCCAAAAAATTCAGAATTCCTAGCATGTTCCGGTTTTTTGTTTTCGGCGAATAAGTATATGGGCCAATAAAACATAATGTATCACCTAGAGGACAACCCGATTGTTCATAATCACAATCATACACCCGCCTAGCATAAACAGGAGCGCGGCAAATGACCAAAAACATTTCCATTTTACATTTTACACTTTGGGGCCTAACCAGGGTTAATTAGAAGGATTAAACTATTTGATTGCGATCGCCGCGCATGTGCAATTTACGTAGAGATGTTAATGTCTTATTTGTGTTAAACAGAGGAGCGGCAATCAAAAACCCAAAAAATTCAGAATTCCTAGCATGTTCCGGTTTTTTGTTTTCGGCGAATAAAGTATATGGGCCAATAAAACATAATGTATCACCTAGAGGACGACCCGATTGTTCATAATCACAATCATACACCCGCCTACCATAAACAGGAGCGCGGCAAATGACCAAAAACATTTCAATTTTACATTTTACACTTTAGCGCCTAACCAGGGTGAATTAGAATGATTAAGCTATTTGATAGCGATCGCCGCGCATGTGCAATTTACGTAGAGATGTTAATGTCTTATTTGTGTTAAACAGAGGAGCGGCAATCGAAAACCCAAAAAATTCAGAATTCCTAGCATGTTCCGGTTTTTTGTTTTCGGCGAATAAGTATATGGGCCAATAAAACATAATGTATCACCTAGAGGACAACCCGATTGTTCATAATCACAATCATACACCCGCCTAGCATAAACAGGAGCGCGGCAAATGACCAAAAACATTTCCATTTTACATTTTACACTTTAGCGCCTAACCAGGGTGAATTAGAATGATTAAGCTATTTGATAGCGATCGCCGCGCATGTGCAATTTACGTAGAGATATTAATGTGTTATTTGTGTTAAACAGAGGAGCGGCAATCGAAAACCCAAAAAATTCAGAATTCCTAGCATGTTCCGGTTTTTTGTTTTCGGCGAATAAAGTATATGGGCCAATATAACATAATGTATCACCTAGAGGACAACCCGATTGTTCATAATCACAATCATACACCCGCCTACCATAAACAGGAGCGCGGCAATTGACCAAAAACATTTCAATTTTACATTTTACACTTTAGCGCCTAACCAGGGTGAATTAGAAGGATTAAACTATCTGATTACGGTCGCCGCACATGTGCACTTTACGTAGAGATGTCAATGGCTTATATGTGTTGAACAGAGAAGCGGCAATCTAAAACCAAAAAAAATCAACATTCCTAGCATGTTCCGGTTTTTTGTTTTCGGCGAATAAAGTATATGGGCCAATATAACATAATGTATCACCTAGAGGACAACCCGATTGTTCATAATCACAATCATACACCCGCCTACCATAAACATTAGCGCGGCAATTGACCAAAAACATTTCAAGTTTACATTTTACACTTTAGGGCCTAACCAGGGTGAATTAGAAGGATTAAACTATTTGATTGCGATCGCCGCGCATATGCAATTTACGTAGAGATGTTAATGTCTTATTTGTGTTAAACAGAGGAGCGGCAATCGAAAACCCAAAAAATTCAGAATTCCTAGCATGTTCCGGTTTTTTATTTTCGGCGAATAAAGTATATGGGCCAATAAAACATAATGTATCACCTAGAGGACAACCCGATTGTTCATAATCACAATCATACACCCGCCTACCATAAACAGGAGCGCGGCAAATGACCAAAAACATTTCAATTTTACATTTTACACTTTAGCGCTTAACCAGGGTGAATTAGAATGATTAAACTATTTGATTGCGATCGCCGCGCATGTGCAATTTACGTAGAGATGTTAATGTCTTATTTGTGTTAAACAGAGGAGCGGCAAATTAGCGCCTAACCAGGGTAAATTAGAAGGATTAAACTATCTGATTACGGTCGCCGCACATGTGCACTTTACGTAGAGATGTCAATGGCTTATATGTGTTGAACAGAGGAGCGGCAATCGAAAACCCAAAAAATTCAGAATTCCTGGCATGTTCCGGTTTTTTGTTTTCGGCGAATAAAGTATATGGGCCAATAAAACATAATGTATCACCTAGAGGACAACCCGATTGTTCATAATCACAATCATACACCCGCCTACCATAAACAGGAGCGCGGCAAATGACCAAAAACATTTCAATTTTACATTTTACACTTTAGCGCCTAACCAGGGTGAATTAGAATGATTAAGCTATTTGATAGCGATCGCCGCGCATGTGCAATTTACGTAGAGATATTAATGTGTTATTTGTGTTAAACAGAGGAGCGGCAATCGAAAACCCAAAAAATTCAGAATTCCTAGCATGTTCCGGTTTTTTGTTTTCGGCGAATAAAGTATATGGGCCAATATAACATAATGTATCACCTAGAGGACAACCCGATTGTTCATAATCACAATCATACACCCGCCTACCATGAACATTAGCGCGGCAATTGACCAAAAACATTTCAAGTTTACATTTTACACTTTGGGGCCTAACCAGGGTTAATTAGAAGGATTAAACTATTTGATTGCGATCGCCGCGCATGTGCAATTTACGTAGAGATGTTAATGTCTTATTTGTGTTAAACAGAGGAGCGGCAATCAAAAACCCAAAAAATTCAGAATTCCTAGCATGTTCCGGTTTTTTGTTTTCGGCGAATAAAGTATATGGGCCAATAAAACATAATGTATCACCTAGAGGACAACCCGATTGTTCATAATAACAATCATACACCCGCCTAGCATAAACAGGAGCGCGGCAAATGACCAAAAACATTTCCATTTTACATTTTACACTTTAGCGCCTAACCAGGGTGAATTAGAATGATTAAGCTATTTGATAGCGATCGCCGCGCATGTGCAATTTACGTAGAGATATTAATGTGTTATTTGTGTTAAACAGAGGAGCGGCAATCGAAAACCCAAAAAATTCAGAATTCCTAGCATGTTCCGGTTTTTTGTTTTCGGTGAATAAAGTATATGGGCCAATAAAACATAATGTATCACCTAGAGGACAACCCGATTGTTCATAATCACAATCATACACCCGCCTACTATAAACAGGAGCGCGGCAATTGACCAAAAACATTTCCATTTTACATTTTACACTTTAGCGCCTAACCAGGGTGAATTAGAATGATTAAGCTATTTGATAGCGATCGCCGCGCATGTGCAATTTACGTAGAGATATTAATGTGTTATTTGTGTTAAACAGAGGAGCGGCAATCGAAAACCCAAAAAATTCAGAATTCCTAGCATGTTCCGGTTTTTTGTTTTCGGCGAATAAAGTATATGGGCCAATATAACATAATGTATCACCTAGAGGACAACCCGATTGTTCATAATCACAATCATACACCCGCCTACCATAAACAGGAGCGCGGCAATTGACCAAAAACATTTCAAGTTTACATTTTACACTTTAGGGCCTAACCAGGGTGAATTAGAAGGATTAAACTATTTGATTGCGATCGCCGCACATGTGCACTTTACGAAGCGATGTCAAGGTCTTATATGTGTTCAACAGAGGAGCGGCAATCGAAAACCCAAAAAATTCAGAATTCCTAGCATGTTCCGGTTTTTTGTTTTCGGCGAATAAAGTATATGGGCCAATAAAACATAATGTATCACCTAGAGGACAACCCGATTGTTCATAATCACAATCATACACCCGCCTACCATAAACAGGAGCGCGGCAAATGACCAAAAACATTTCAATTTTACATTTTACACTTTAGCGCCTAACCAGGGTGAATTAGAATGATTAAACTATTTGATTGCGATCGCCGCGCATGTGCAATTTACGTAGAGATGTTAATGTCTTATTTGTGTTAAACAGAGGAGCGGTAAATTAGCGCCTAACCAGGGTGAATTAGAAGGATTAAACTATTTGATAGCGATCGCCGCGCATGTGCAATTTACGTAGAGATATTAATGTGTTATTTGTGTTAAACAGAGGAGCGGCAATCGAAAACCCAAAAAATTCAGAATTCCTAGCATGTTCCGGTTTTTTGTTTTCGGCGAATAAAGTATATGGGCCAATATAACATAATGTATCACCTAGAGGACGACCCGATTGTTCATAATCACAATCATACACCCGCCTACCATAAACAGGAGCGCGGCAATTGACCAAAAACATTTCAATTTTACATTTTACACTTTAGCGCCTAACCAGGGTGAATTAGAAGGATTAAACTATCTGATTACGGTCGCCGCACACGTGCACTTTACGTAGAGATGTCAATGGCTTATATGTGTTGAACAGATAAGCGGCAATCTAAAACCAAAAAAAATCAACATTCCTAGCATGTTCCGGTTTTTTGTTTTCGGCGAATAAAGTATATGGGCCAATAAAACATAATGTATCACCTAGAGGACAACCCGATTGTTCATAATCACAATCATACACCCGCCTACCATAAACAGGAGCGCGGCAAATGACCAAAAACATTTCAATTTTACATTTTACACTTTAGCGCCTAACCAGGGTGAATTAGAATGATTAAGCTATTTGATAGCGATCGCCGCGCATGTGCAATTTACGTAGAGATATTAATGTGTTATTTGTGTTAAACAGAGGAGCGGCAATCGAAAACCCAAAAAATTCAGAATTCCTAGCATGTTCCGGTTTTTTGTTTTCGGCGAATAAAGTATATGGGCCAATATAACATAATGTATCACCTAGAGGACAACCCGATTGTTCATAATCACAATCATACAACCGCCTACCATGAACATTAGCGCGGCAATTGACCAAAAACATTTCAAGTTTACATTTTACACTTTGGGGCCTAACCAGGGTTAATTAGAAGGATTAAACTATTTGATTGCGATCGCCGCGCATGTGCAATTTACGTAGAGATGTTAATGTCTTATTTGTGTTAAACAGAGGAGCGGCAATCAAAAACCCAAAAAATTCAGAATTCCTAGCATGTTCCGGTTTTTTGTTTTCGGCGAATAAAGTATATGGGCCAATAAAACATAATGTATCACCTAGAGGACAACCCGATTGTTCATAATCACAATCATACACCCGCCTAGCATAAACAGGAGCGCGGCAAATGACCAAAAACATTTCCATTTTACATTTTACACTTTAGCGCCTAACCAGGGTGAATTAGAATGATTAAGCTATTTGATAGCGATCGCCGCGCATGTGCAATTTACGTAGAGATATTAATGTGTTATTTGTGTTAAACAGAGGAGCGGCAATCGAAA
Organism: Bactrocera oleae; assembly: GCF_042242935.1. NCBI lineage: Eukaryota > Metazoa > Arthropoda > Insecta > Diptera > Tephritidae > Bactrocera > Bactrocera oleae. The sequence goes on along the minus strand of NC_091539.1, from coordinate 18,762,646 downwards.
ACCCAAAAAATTCAGAATTCCTAGCATGTTCCGGTTTTTTGTTTTCGGCGAATAAAGTATATGGGCCAATATAACATAATGTATCACCTAGAGGACAACCCGATTGTTCATAATCACAATCATACACCCGCCTACCATGAACATTAGCGCGGCAATTGACCAAAAACATTTCAAGTTTACATTTTACACTTTGGGGCCTAACCAGGGTTAATTAGAAGGATTAAACTATTTGATTGCGATCGCCGCGCATGTGCAATTTACGTAGAGATATTAATGTGTTATTTGTGTTAAACAGAGGAGCGGCAATCGAAAACCCAAAAAATTCAGAATTCCTAGCATGTTCCGGTTTTTTGTTTTCGGCGAATAAAGTATATGGGCCAATATAACATAATGTATCACCTAGAGGACAACCCGATTGTTCATAATCACAATCATACACCCGCCTACCATAAACAGGAGCGCGGCAATTGACCAAAAACATTTCAATTTTACATTTTACACTTTAGCGCCTAACCAGGGTGAATTAGAATGATTAAGCTATTTGATAGCGATCGCCGCGCATGTGCAATTTACGTAGAGATGTTAATGTCTTATTTGTGTTAAACAGAGGAGCGGCAAATTAGCGCCTAACCAGGGTGAATTAGAAGGATTAATCTATCTGATTACGGTCGCCGCACATGTGCACTTTACGTAGAGATGTCAATGGCTTATATGTGTTGAACAGAGAAGCGGCAATCTAAAACCAAAAAAAATCAACATTCCTAGCATGTTCCGGTTTTTTGTTTTCGGCGAATAAAGTATATGGGCCAATATAACATAAGGTATCACCTAGAGGACAACCCGATTGTTCATAATCACAATCATACACCCGCCTACCATAAACAGGAGCGCGGCAATTGACCAAAAACATTTCAAGTTTACATTTTACACTTTGGGGCCTAACCAGGGTTAATTAGAAGGATTAAACTATTTGATTGCGATCGCCGCGCATGTGCAATTTACGTAGAGATGTTAATGTCTTATTTGTGTTAAACAGAGGAGCGGCAATCAAAAACCCAAAAAATTCAGAATTCCTAGCATGTTCCGGTTTTTTGTTTTCGGCGAATAAAGTATATGGGCCAATAAAACATAATGTATCACCTAGAGGACAACCCGATTGTTCATAATCACAATCATACACCCGCCTAGCATAAACAGGAGCGCGGCAAATGACCAAAAACATTTCCATTTTACATTTTACACTTTAGCGCCTAACCAGGGTGAATTAGAATGATTAAGCTATTTGATAGCGATCGCCGCGCATGTGCAATTTACGTAGAGATATTAATGTGTTATTTGTGTTAAACAGAGGAGCGGCAATCGAAAACCCAAAAAATTCAGAATTCCTAGCATGTTCCGGTTTTTTGTTTTCGGCGAATAAAGTATATGGGCCAATATAACATAATGTATCACCTAGAGGACAACCCGATTGTTCATAATCACAATCATACACCCGCCTACCATGAACATTAGCGCGGCAATTGACCAAAAACATTTCAAGTTTACATTTTACACTTTGGGGCCTAACCAGGGTTAATTAGAAGGATTAAACTATTTGATTGCGATCGCCGCGCATGTGCAATTTACGTAGAGATATTAATGTGTTATTTGTGTTAAACAGAGGAGCGGCAATCGAAAACCCAAAAAATTCAGAATTCCTAGCATGTTCCGGTTTTTTGTTTTCGGCGAATAAAGTATATGGGCCAATATAACATAATGTATCACCTAGAGGACAACCCGATTGTTCATAATCACAATCATACACCCGCCTACCATAAACAGGAGCGCGGCAATTGACCAAAAACATTTCAATTTTACATTTTACACTTTAGCGCCTAACCAGGGTGAATTAGAATGATTAAGCTATTTGATAGCGATCGCCGCGCATGTGCAATTTACGTAGAGATGTTAATGTCTTATTTGTGTTAAACAGAGGAGCGGCAAATTAGCGCCTAACCAGGGTGAATTAGAAGGATTAAGCTATCTGATTACGGTCGCCGCACATGTGCACTTTACGTAGAGATGTCAATGGCTTATATGTGTTGAACAGAGAAGCGGCAATCTAAAACCAAAAAAAATCAACATTCCTAGCATGTTCCGGTTTTTTGTTTTCGGCGAATAAAGTATATGGGCCAATATAACATAAGGTATCACCTAGAGGACAACCCGATTGTTCATAATCACAATCATACACCCGCCTACCATAAACAGGAGCGCGGCAAATGACCAAAAACATTTCCATTTTACATTTTACACTTTAGCGCCTAACCAGGGTGAATTAGAATGATTGAACTATTTGATTGCGATCGCCGCACATGTGCACTTTACGAAGAGATGTCAAGGTCTTATATGTGTTGAACAGAGGAGCGGCAATCGAAAACCCAAAAAATTCAGAATTCCTAGCATGTTCCGGTTTTTTGTTTTCGCCGAATAAAGTATATGGGCCAATAAAACATAATGTATCACCTAGAGGACAACCCGATTGTTCATTATCACAATCATACACCCGCCTACCATAAACAGGAGCGCGGCAAATGACCAAAAACATTTCAATTTTACATTTTACACTTTAGCGCCTAACCAGGGTGAATTAGAATGATTAAGCTATTTGATAGCGATCGCCGCGCATGTGCAATTTACGTAGAGATGTTAATGTCTTATTTGTGTTAAACAGAGGAGCGGCAATCGAAAACCCAAAAAAATCAGAATTCCTAGCATGTTCCGGTTTTTTGTTTTCGCCGAATAAAGTATATGGGCCAATAAAACATAATGTATCACCTAGAGGACAACCCGATTGTTCATAATCACAATCATACACCCGCCTACCATAAACAGGAGCGCGGCAAATGACCAAAAACATTTCAATTTTACATTTTACACTTTAGCGCCTAACCAGGGTGAATTAGAATGATTAAGCTATTTGATAGCGATCGCCGCGCATGTGCAATTTACGTAGAGATGTTAATGTCTTATTTGTGTTAAACAGAGGAGCGGCAATCGAAAACCCAAAAAATTCAGAATTCCTAGCATGTTCCGGTTTTTTGTTTTCGGCGAATAAAGTATATGGGCCAATAAAACATAATGTATCACCTAGAGGACAACCCGATTGTTCATAATCACAATCATACACCCGCCTACCATAAACAGGAGCGCGGCAAATGACCAAAAACATTTCAATTTTACATTTTACACTTTAGCGCCTAACCAGGGTGAATTAGAATGATTAAACTATTTGATTGCGATCGCCGCGCATGTGCAATTTACGTAGAGATGTTAATGTCGTATTTGTGTTAAACAGAGGAGCGGCAAATTAGCGCCTAACCAGGGTGAATTAGAAGGATTAAGCTATTTGATAGCGATCGCCGCGCATGTGCAATTTACGTAGAGATGTTAATGTCTTATTTGTGTTGAACAGAGGAGCGGCAATCGAAAACCCAAAAAATTCAGAATTCCTAGCATGTTCCGGTTTTTTGTTTTCGGCGAATAAAGTATATGGGCCAATAAAACATAATGTATCACCTAGAGGACAACCCGATTGTTCATAATCACAATCATACACCCGCCTACCATAAACATTAGCGCGGCAAATGACCAAAAACATTTCAATTTTACATTTTACACTTTAGCGCCTAACCAGGGTGAATTAGAATGATTAAGCTATTTGATAGCGATCGCCGCGCATGTGCAATTTACGTAGAGATGTTAATGTCTTATTTGTGTTAAACAGAGGAGCGGCAATCGAAAACCCAAAAAATTCAGAATTCCTAGCATGTTCCGGTTTTTTGTTTTCGGTGAATAAAGTATATGGGCCAATAAAACATAATGTATCACCTAGAGGACAACCCGATTGTTCATAATCACAATCATACACCCGCCTACTATAAACAGGAGCGCGGCAATTGACCAAAAACATTTCCATTTTACATTTTACACTTTAGCGCCTAACCAGGGTGAATTAGAATGATTAAGCTATTTGATAGCGATCGCCGCGCATGTGCAATTTACGTAGAGATATTAATGTGTTATTTGTGTTAAACAGAGGAGCGGCAATCGAAAACCCAAAAAATTCAGAATTCCTAGCATGTTCCGGTTTTTTGTTTTCGGCGAATAAAGTATATGGGCCAATATAACATAATGTATCACCTAGAGGACAACCCGATTGTTCATAATCACAATCATACACCCGCCTACTATAAACAGGAGCGCGGCAATTGACCAAAAACATTTCCATTTTACATTTTACACTTTAGCGCCTAACCAGGGTGAATTAGAATGATTAAGCTATTTGATAGCGATCGCCGCGCATGTGCAATTTACGTAGAGATATTAATGTGTTATTTGTGTTAAACAGAGGAGCGGCAATCGAAAACCCAAAAAATTCAGAATTCCTAGCATGTTCCGGTTTTTTGTTTTCGGCGAATAAAGTATATGGGCCAATATAACATAATGTATCACCTAGAGGACAACCCGATTGTTCATAATCACAATCATACACCCGCCTACCATAAACAGGAGCGCGGCAATTGACCAAAAACATTTCAAGTTTACATTTTACACTTTAGGGCCTAACCAGGGTGAATTAGAAGGATTAAACTATTTGATTGCGATCGCCGCACATGTGCACTTTACGAAGCGATGTCAAGGTCTTATATGTGTTCAACAGAGGAGCGGCAATCGAAAACCCAAAAAATTCAGAATTCCTAGCATGTTCCGGTTTTTTGTTTTCGGCGAATAAAGTATATGGGCCAATATAACATAATGTATCACCTAGAGGACAACCCGATTGTTCATAATCACAATCATACACCCGCCTACCATGAACATTAGCGCGGCAATTGACCAAAAACATTTCAAGTTTACATTTTACACTTTGGGGCCTAACCAGGGTTAATTAGAAGGATTAAACTATTTGATTGCGATCGCCGCGCATGTGCAATTTACGTAGAGATATTAATGTGTTATTTGTGTTAAACAGAGGAGCGGCAATCGAAAACCCAAAAAATTCAGAATTCCTAGCATGTTCCGGTTTTTTGTTTTCGGCGAATAAAGTATATGGGCCAATATAACATAATGTATCACCTAGAGGACAACCCGATTGTTCATAATCACAATCATACACCCGCGTACCATAAACAGGAGCGCGGCAATTGACCAAAAACATTTCAATTTTACATTTTACACTTTAGCGCCTAACCAGGGTGAATTAGAATGATTAAGCTATTTGATAGCGATCGCCGCGCATGTGCAATTTACGTAGAGATGTTAATGTCTTATTTGTGTTAAACAGAGGAGCGGCAAATTAGCGCCTAACCAGGGTGAATTAGAAGGATTAAGCTATCTGATTACGGTCGCCGCACATGTGCACTTTACGTAGAGATGTCAATGGCTTATATGTGTTGAACAGAGAAGCGGCAATCTAAAACCAAAAAAAATCAACATTCCTAGCATGTTCCGGTTTTTTGTTTTCGGCGAATAAAGTATATGGGCCAATATAACATAAGGTATCACCTAGAGGACAACCCGATTGTTCATAATCACAATCATACACCCGCCTACCATAAACAGGAGCGCGGCAAATGACCAAAAACATTTCCATTTTACATTTTACACTTTAGCGCCTAACCAGGGTGAATTAGAATGATTGAACTATTTGATTGCGATCGCCGCACATGTGCACTTTACGAAGAGATGTCAAGGTCTTATATGTGTTGAACAGAGGAGCGGCAATCGAAAACCCAAAAAATTCAGAATTCCTAGCATGTTCCGGTTTTTTGTTTTCGCCGAATAAAGTATATGGGCCAATAAAACATAATGTATCACCTAGAGGACAACCCGATTGTTCATTATCACAATCATACACCCGCCTACCATAAACAGGAGCGCGGCAAATGACCAAAAACATTTCAATTTTACATTTTACACTTTAGCGCCTAACCAGGGTGAATTAGAATGATTAAGCTATTTGATAGCGATCGCCGCGCATGTGCAATTTACGTAGAGATGTTAATGTCTTATTTGTGTTAAACAGAGGAGCGGCAATCGAAAACCCAAAAAAATCAGAATTCCTAGCATGTTCCGGTTTTTTGTTTTCGCCGAATAAAGTATATGGGCCAATAAAACATAATGTATCACCTAGAGGACAACCCGATTGTTCATAATCACAATCATACACCCGCCTACCATAAACAGGAGCGCGGCAAATGACCAAAAACATTTCAATTTTACATTTTACACTTTAGCGCCTAACCAGGGTGAATTAGAATGATTAAGCTATTTGATAGCGATCGCCGCGCATGTGCAATTTACGTAGAGATGTTAATGTCTTATTTGTGTTAAACAGAGGAGCGGCAATCGAAAACCCAAAAAATTCAGAATTCCTAGCATGTTCCGGTTTTTTGTTTTCGGCGAATAAAGTATATGGGCCAATAAAACATAATGTATCACCTAGAGGACAACCCGATTGTTCATAATCACAATCATACACCCGCCTACCATAAACAGGAGCGCGGCAAATGACCAAAAACATTTCAATTTTACATTTTACACTTTAGCGCCTAACCAGGGTGAATTAGAATGATTAAACTATTTGATTGCGATCGCCGCGCATGTGCAATTTACGTAGAGATGTTAATGTCGTATTTGTGTTAAACAGAGGAGCGGCAAATTAGCGCCTAACCAGGGTGAATTAGAAGGATTAAGCTATTTGATAGCGATCGCCGCGCATGTGCAATTTACGTAGAGATGTTAATGTCTTATTTGTGTTGAACAGAGGAGCGGCAATCGAAAACCCAAAAAATTCAGAATTCCTAGCATGTTCCGGTTTTTTGTTTTCGGCGAATAAAGTATATGGGCCAATAAAACATAATGTATCACCTAGAGGACAACCCGATTGTTCATAATCACAATCATACACCCGCCTACCATAAACATTAGCGCGGCAAATGACCAAAAACATTTCAATTTTACATTTTACACTTTAGCGCCTAACCAGGGTGAATTAGAATGATTAAGCTATTTGATAGCGATCGCCGCGCATGTGCAATTTACGTAGAGATGTTAATGTCTTATTTGTGTTAAACAGAGGAGCGGCAATCGAAAACCCAAAAAATTCAGAATTCCTAGCATGTTCCGGTTTTTTGTTTTCGGTGAATAAAGTATATGGGCCAATAAAACATAATGTATCACCTAGAGGACAACCCGATTGTTCATAATCACAATCATACACCCGCCTACTATAAACAGGAGCGCGGCAATTGACCAAAAACATTTCCATTTTACATTTTACACTTTAGCGCCTAACCAGGGTGAATTAGAATGATTAAGCTATTTGATAGCGATCGCCGCGCATGTGCAATTTACGTAGAGATATTAATGTGTTATTTGTGTTAAACAGAGGAGCGGCAATCGAAAACCCAAAAAATTCAGAATTCCTAGCATGTTCCGGTTTTTTGTTTTCGGCGAATAAAGTATATGGGCCAATATAACATAATGTATCACCTAGAGGACAACCCGATTGTTCATAATCACAATCATACACCCGCCTACCATAAACAGGAGCGCGGCAATTGACCAAAAACATTTCAAGTTTACATTTTACACTTTAGGGCCTAACCAGGGTGAATTAGAAGGATTAAACTATTTGATTGCGATCGCCGCACATGTGCACTTTACGAAGCGATGTCAAGGTCTTATATGTGTTCAACAGAGGAGCGGCAATCGAAAACCCAAAAAATTCAGAATTCCTAGCATGTTCCGGTTTTTTGTTTTCGGCGAATAAAGTATATGGGCCAATAAAACATAATGTATCACCTAGAGGACAACCCGATTGTTCATAATCACAATCATACACCCGCCTACCATAAACAGGAGCGCGGCAAATGACCAAAAACATTTCAATTTTACATTTTACACTTTAGCGCCTAACCAGGGTGAATTAGAATGATTAAACTATTTGATTGCGATCGCCGCGCATGTGCAATTTACGTAGAGATGTTAATGTCTTATTTGTGTTAAACAGAGGAGCGGTAAATTAGCGCCTAACCAGGGTGAATTAGAAGGATTAAACTATTTGATAGCGATCGCCGCGCATGTGCAATTTACGTAGAGATATTAATGTGTTATTTGTGTTAAACAGAGGAGCGGCAATCGAAAACCCAAAAAATTCAGAATTCCTAGCATGTTCCGGTTTTTTGTTTTCGGCGAATAAAGTATATGGGCCAATATAACATAATGTATCACCTAGAGGACAACCCGATTGTTCATAATCACAATCATACACCCGCCTACCATAAACAGGAGCGCGGCAATTGACCAAAAACATTTCAATTTTACATTTTACACTTTAGCGCCTAACCAGGGTGAATTAGAAGGATTAAACTATCTGATTACGGTCGCCGCACATGTGCACTTTACGTAGAGATGTCAATGGCTTATATGTGTTGAACAGATAAGCGGCAATCTAAAACCAAAAAAAATCAACATTCCTAGCATGTTCCGGTTTTTTGTTTTCGGCGAATAAAGTATATGGGCCAATATAACATAATGTATCACTTAGAGGACAACCCGATTGTTCATAATCACAATCATACACCCGCCTACCATGAACATTAGCGTGGCAATTGACCAAAAACATTTCAAGTTTACATTTTACACTTTGGGGCCTAACCAGGGTTAATTAGAAGGATTAAACTATTTGATTGCGATCGCCGCGCATGTGCAATTTACTTAGAGATGTTAATGTCTTATATGTGTTAAACAGAGGAGCGGCAAATTAGCGCCTAACCAGGGTGAATTAGAAGGATTAAACTATCTGATTACGGCCGCCGCACATGTGCACTTTACGTACAGATGTCAATGGCTTATATGTGTTGAACAGAGAAGCGGCAATCTAAAACCAAAAAAAAATCAACATTCCTAGCATGTTCCGGTTTTTTGTTTTCGGCGAATAAAGTATATGGGCCAATATAACATAATGTATCACCTAGAGGACAACCCGATTGTTCATAATCACAATCATACACCCGCCTACCATAAACAGGAGCGCGGCAAATGACCAAAAACATTTCAATTTTACATTTTACACTTTAGCGCCTAACCAGGGTGAATTAGAATGATTAAACTATTTGATTGCGATCGCCGCGCATGTGCAATTTACGTAGAGATGTTAATGTCTTATTTGTGTTAAACAGAGGAGCGGTAAATTAGCGCCTAACCAGGGTGAATTAGAAGGATTAAACTATTTGATAGCGATCGCCGCGCATGTGCAATTTACGTAGAGATATTAATGTGTTATTTGTGTTAAACAGAGGAGCGGCAATCGAAAACCCAAAAAATTCAGAATTCCTAGCATGTTCCGGTTTTTTGTTTTCGGCGAATAAAGTATATGGGCCAATATAACATAATGTATCACCTAGAGGACAACCCGATTGTTCATAATCACAATCATACACCCGCCTACCATAAACAGGAGCGCGGCAATTGACCAAAAACATTTCAATTTTACATTTTACACTTTAGCGCCTAACCAGGGTGAATTAGAAGGATTAAACTATCTGATTACGGTCGCCGCACATGTGCACTTTACGTAGAGATGTCAATGGCTTATATGTGTTGAACAGATAAGCGGCAATCTAAAACCAAAAAAAATCAACATTCCTAGCATGTTCCGGTTTTTTGTTTTCGGCGAATAAAGTATATGGGCCAATATAACATAATGTATCACCTAGAGGACAACCCGATTGTTCATAATCACAATCATACACCCGCCTACCATGAACATTAGCGTGGCAATTGACCAAAAACATTTCAAGTTTACATTTTACACTTTGGGGCCTAACCAGGGTTAATTAGAAGGATTAAACTATTTGATTGCGATCGCCGCGCATGTGCAATTTACTTAGAGATGTTAATGTCTTATATGTGTTAAACAGAGGAGCGGCAAATTAGCGCCTAACCAGGGTGAATTAGAAGGATTAAACTATCTGATTACGGCCGCCGCACATGTGCACTTTACGTACAGATGTCAATGGCTTATATGTGTTGAACAGAGAAGCGGCAATCTAAAACCAAAAAAAAATCAACATTCCTAGCATGTTCCGGTTTTTTGTTTTCGGCGAATAAAGTATATGGGCCAATATAACATAATGTATCACCTAGAGGACAACCCGATTGTTCATAATCACAATCATACACCCGCCTACCATGAACATTAGCGCGGCAATTGACCAAAAACATTTCAAGTTTACATTTTACACTTTGGGGCCTAACCAGGGTTAATTAGAAGGATTAAACTATTTGATTGCGATCGCCGCGCATGTGCAATTTACGTAGAGATGTTAATGTCTTATTTGTGTTAAACAGAGAAGCGGCAATCAAAAACCCAAAAAATTCAGAATTCCTAGCATGTTCCGGTTTTTTGTTTTCGGCGAATAAAGTATATGGGCCAATAAAACATAATGTATCACCTAGAGGACGACCCGATTGTTCATAATCACAATCATACACCCGCCTACCATAAACGGGAGCGCGGCAAATGACCAAAAACATTTCAATTTTACATTTTACACTTTAGCGCCTAACCAGGGTGAATTAGAATGATTAAGCTATTTGATAGCGATCGCCGCGCATGTGCAATTTACGTAGAGATGTTAATGTCTTATTTGTGTTAAACAGAGGAGCGGCAATCGAAAACCCAAAAAATTCAGAATTCCTAGCATGTTCCGGTTTTTTGTTTTCGGCGAATAAGTATATGGGCCAATAAAACATAATGTATCACCTAGAGGACAACCCGATTGTTCATAATCACAATCATACACCCGCCTAGCATAAACAGGAGCGCGGCAAATGACCAAAAACATTTCCATTTTACATTTTACACTTTAGCGCCTAACCAGGGTGAATTAGAATGATTAAGCTATTTGATAGCGATCGCCGCGCATGTGCAATTTACGTAGAGATATTAATGTGTTATTTGTGTTAAACAGAGGAGCGGCAATCGAAAACCCAAAAAATTCAGAATTCCTAGCATGTTCCGGTTTTTTGTTTTCGGCGAATAAAGTATATGGGCCAATATAACATAATGTATCACCTAGAGGACAACCCGATTGTTCATAATCACAATCATACACCCGCCTACCATAAACAGGAGCGCGGCAATTGACCAAAAACATTTCAATTTTACATTTTACACTTTAGCGCCTAACCAGGGTGAATTAGAAGGATTAAACTATCTGATTACGGTCGCCGCACATGTGCACTTTACGTAGAGATGTCAATGGCTTATATGTGTTGAACAGAGAAGCGGCAATCTAAAACCAAAAAAAATCAACATTCCTAGCATGTTCCGGTTTTTTGTTTTCGGCGAATAAAGTATATGGGCCAATATAACATAATGTATCACCTAGAGGACAACCCGATTGTTCATAATCACAATCATACACCCGCCTACCATAAACATTAGCGCGGCAATTGACCAAAAACATTTCAAGTTTACATTTTACACTTTAGGGCCTAACCAGGGTGAATTAGAAGGATTAAACTATTTGATTGCGATCGCCGCGCATATGCAATTTACGTAGAGATGTTAATGTCTTATTTGTGTTAAACAGAGGAGCGGCAATCGAAAACCCAAAAAATTCAGAATTCCTAGCATGTTCCGGTTTTTTATTTTCGGCGAATAAAGTATATGGGCCAATAAAACATAATGTATCACCTAGAGGACAACCCGATTGTTCATAATCACAATCATACACCCGCCTACCATAAACAGGAGCGCGGCAAATGACCAAAAACATTTCAATTTTACATTTTACACTTTAGCGCTTAACCAGGGTGAATTAGAATGATTAAACTATTTGATTGCGATCGCCGCGCATGTGCAATTTACGTAGAGATGTTAATGTCTTATTTGTGTTAAACAGAGGAGCGGCAAATTAGCGCCTAACCAGGGTAAATTAGAAGGATTAAACTATCTGATTACGGTCGTCGCACATGTGCACTTTACGTAGAGATGTCAATGGCTTATATGTGTTGAACAGAGGAGCGGCAATCGAAAACCCAAAAAATTCAGAATTCCTGGCATGTTCCGGTTTTTTGTTTTCGGCGAATAAAGTATATGGGCCAATAAAACATAATGTATCACCTAGAGGACAACCCGATTGTTCATAATCACAATCATACACCCGCCTACCATAAACAGGAGCGCGGCAAATGACCAAAAACATTTCAATTTTACATTTTACACTTTAGCGCCTAACCAGGGTGAATTAGAATGATTAAGCTATTTGATAGCGATCGCCGCGCATGTGCAATTTACGTAGAGATGTTAATGTCTTATTTGTGTTAAACAGAGGAGCGGCAATCGAAAACCCAAAAAATTCAGAATTCCTAGCATGTTCCGGTTTTTTGTTTTCGGCGAATAAAGTATATGGGCCAATAAAACATAATGTATCACCTAGAGGACAACCCGATTGTTCATAATCACAATCATACACCCGCCTACCATAAACAGGAGCGCGGCAAATGACCAAAAACATTTCAATTTTACATTTTACACTTTAGCGCCTAATCAGGGTGAATTAGAATGATTAAACTATTTGATTGCGATCGC